>NC_140658.1:26652755-28026873 GCF_978046115.1 Saccoglossus kowalevskii
TAAAAACATCTGAAAAGTTATACAACCATAATATTGCTTTTTGTTAATGGTGGGATCCAAGTTGTGAGCATCAGTCGTTGGATGATTGTCGTTCGCCACACAAACCTAATAGCACTATAAACCACCGTCCCTCAACACCGTGAGGTGCCTAAACGAACGCCAGAGCGCTGTGTTCTCAGTGTTGTGACTATGAGTTGGATTGCGAGCCTCCAACAAAGAAAACATGATCTTCAAGTACTAGATAAGATTGAGGGATTGAAGGACAAAAAAATGCAAAAAACTACGAGTCACAGGCAAAAATGTATGCCACCAATAACAACCGGTGTCCCGTAGCGGCGTTCGAGTTCTAGCTGACAAAATTGCACCCGGGTAATTGCTATCTGTTTCAAAGAACACAGGGCAATGCAGGATTCGATGACAATATATGGTATTGTAATTCTCCACTATGGGTAAATAAATTACAGGAGATGATGAAGATAATTTCAAAAGCTGCAGATTTGTGCCGAGTGTACACCAACCACTGCATTAGAGCGACGGCGTGCAAAGTCTTTCTTTCGACCGGAGTTGAGACAAGGCATATCGTGTGCGTGTAACAAAAACGATGCGAGAATCCAATTTTACAACATCAAACTCACCCCAGAACAACAACAAAACTTGTCAGTCATACTGTCACAAAACTTTGGTTATACCAAAGGTATCCAAGGTTGCCGTACATGATACACCGCGTCCGGCCGCGTCTCAAATTTCGGTCGAACCAAGTACCGCTGAACATCCAATATCCACAGTTACAAGTAGTATGATGAGTCACAAAGCCAGTTTATTTCACAACTGTACTTTCAATGGGCAAATTTCAATCAAAATTGTACAAAAACCGGAATGAAAACGTGGAAAATCCGTTGTACACGACCATGTATTTCAAATCGCGTTGACAGTCAGTAAAAGGTCAGAAAGGTCATCTTTTGTTATGCTAATTTGTGTGTTTACGCTGCTCTTTTCACCGTGGATAAGTTACTTTTTCATGCGGAATAAAAATAGTTTGTATTCAATTTGAACTGTGTTGCGCATGTCATTTTTGTATGCATTCAGCACACAACTACATACTATTCTTATGAATATTCATGTTCAAGGGTCATTATCATGATCTTTTAGTAGATGAAAGTAAACTAGTGAATTGTGCAATATCTCGTGGTATACCTGCCTTCGGTGGGGGTTATTGCTTAAGTAATGAAGTTTTTTTTTATGAACACGCGCCACTTTAGTTTGTTTCACATTAAACTATGACCAATAACTGAGATTATATGAACAGATTTTCTGAAATGAAATAACCATGATACAAAAATTATGCTTAATGTACATCTTTTCTATTTGTCTAACTTGATTCATAACCTGATGAAGTTTGCAACTTGGTGTTAATATATAAATATGGATCAGTTTATTTTCATTAGTTACGAAAATCAGTAACAAATCTGAATTCAGCGAATATTTATCTTACATAATAGGTGTGTAAATTCTCATGACAGCTGATGGGTTAATGTTTGACTGAAAGCCAGGACTGTGAACTGCTGTAGTGTTGACATTGCTGGCAGCGCTGTCAGGATAGAAATGATATACAATTGGAAGTAATGATTAAATAAGTGTATACAAATATTGGTTTGTGACTAGTAAGAACAACTCAAGACCCATATTAAATAAACATGGCTTACGTGGCTTAATGATTATTATTCCATACATGAGATGTTAATTAATTTTAAATATTTACTTTTTTTAATTTTTAAGCCTTTCGAGTCAATGTAAAAATACTTGGCAGGAGAATGCTCTAAGAATATAATTGCTGAAACCAGAAATTATATTTATATTTATTTATTCAAGTTTGGTTCAACAAAGTTCAACAAAATTTGGTAACAAGCAGTGTACCAGATGATTTAAGAGTAAGACATTAGTGTGCAATTTATTTTTGCCCATATTTAGGACTTCATGATAGAGTTACTATTTTGCTAATAAAGTGTACTACTATACACGTACAAAAATCCCAGCAAGTTAAATGCCTGGAGGAATACTGAATAGACCTTCCGATCTTTGTAAATAAAGCTAGGTGTCACTTTCACTGTAATTGATAATTAATGACAGTTTGTCTGCTTCGTTAGTCAAGAACATTTAACAAACTGACAATTTTACCGAAGTACTGCAGACATGAACCGGCAAGTAGCACTCTTCCTCGCCTGTGCATGCCAAATCGAGTGCAAATGTAATTTCGATAATTTTATTTCACAGTACAATTCTAGCTTCAGGGAATATTAAGTATTGATTTACAGCCAACAAACTTGTTGATAAAATAAGCTGCCAGCATTTAACACTCGCATTTTTCAAGTCCACAAGCTCCAAGGAAGTGTCGGCACTCTGTCGGTAAGTATGACTTGTGTAAACTTCGGTGCAATGAATTTTAAATAATCCCATTTATCACTCACTAAGCAAGACTGACATCAATTAAAAATTTTCAAAATAAAGTATGGTATCAAGATATATTTAGTCAAATATATAAATGTATACTACACGCGTTCTATAGACCATTTTCCGTTTACTGCAAGAATCACACGTTGTGCGTGAAATCGAATGTAGAAACAGGACAAACAAAAGTCATAGGGTCGTAGTGGCGTCAAACATCGTGTGGGATTCAACAAACGTGAAAATATTTTGGGGGCATTTCAATGCTTAATAATGTGCTGTACACATTTGATGACAGGCAATTTCGATTAAGTGAGGGTATTCGGAAGCAATATTCCTCTGTCGAAGATTGGCCGGTCGATGTGAGCTAGGAAGTAAAGAAATTCGAGTTCATCTTTCATGCATCTCGCGAGATCTTCTCGTTGAACGGAAAATCACCTATTAGAAGCACATCTCTAATAGACGTACATATAAACCTTTCATTATGTTCTGAATCAATAAAATATGTCTAATTTTATACTCACATGTCAGGATAATACTTTACTGTTTGTGACTTTCAACCTTTCATGGGCATAATTCTCTACACATGGGCAATTTATCACAATTATGGCATGATATCATTGCTGTAATTGTCATGGTCACATGACAAAAAACAGTTTGATGACAGCTGTTTACACAAGCTTGACTTCAAAGAAACCTAGTCCATTGTTGAGGTTCATTATATGCATTACTAATACAGCAAATATGGTACACAATGTAAATAATTTCTCTGTTAAAAATGAATCTCCCATTGTAATCATTGTACACTGGATTGATAAAATATGCAGATACAGACACATCTCCGTCTTTACGCCAAGATAAAGTAAACTCTGTGCTTCCAATACATGCACTTTAAAAACAGGTAGAGTAGGTAGCAATTCAATTTTTTCGGATTCATCATTCATCGGATTGCCTAACAAAACCCATGATGTTAACAGTAAATAAAGTCTTTCCAATTTTGCCAAAATTCTGGATAGTAAATCCAGTTTCAGTCTCATCAAAATCATTGTGATTTTGCATCATTTTTCATATTTTGCTAAATAGGTTTAGGGTAGGCAATAAATTTTAGTTTAGGTAGGGAAGTTATCGGAACCATGCATATTACCAATAGAGCATAATAAAGAATACACATGTACAGGTATTTTTGTTCTGTAACCATAATAATTCCCCAATGAACGAGAAGGCAGTAGAGGTCACAGTTACTAGGAATTTAGGTTAGAAAATACAGCAGTTACAAATTACGCATAATGTAATATCCTGTATAACTGATTACCAAACCTTCAAAAAAGTTAACGCAATAAAGCAGAAAATCAAATGAAATTAAAGTAGTCACTATTTCACTTTTGTGCTCTGTAGCTCCACAAGCAAAGACGAATACTGTTCATCATTGAAATGTAAATTTAGGGGCAAGCCATTAGAAAAGTTGGGAGGGAAAAGGAACAGTGCAAATTATGTCTTCCTTCTCTTAGATTTGAGGCAGATTTGTTTTTCCCAAGAGAAGGAAAATTATATTGCTGTAAAACCAATTCGTCATTCCAAAAAGTGTATTTTGTCATGTGTATATATTCTTGTTACGTTATTATCCCTGCACAATCTTCAAGTATTGAGCATTTTCACTGGGTTTTAAGTTCACAAATTTGCAAGAGAAAGAATAAGTTCTATTTAGTGGATTATACTTCTACTGTAAAATACTTTATTTTCTCTTGGAATTAATTTTCGCTATTTTAGCTGAAGGAATGATTCAGTGAAAATAAAATCCAGCGAATATACTTTTTTTCCTATACTTCAACTTGTCAAAAATTGGTGAAAATAAATTCCATACAAAACACCAATAAAGTCTTTTCAGCAAAAATTAATTCCACATACAAGTATTTCACAGTATGCGAAAAATAGCAAAATCGAAACACAGTGAATAATTAATGCATTTACAATATTTAGACTTTCTTGCCCAGAAATGGTGTGGCAAACACGGGTAGTAATACAGGATGAATTGACTGCAGGTGTGCTAGCGATAAGTGATATAAATACACATAGATAATGACTAAACAGATAGCAAGCGATTACAAACAATACATTCCGCAGAAGATTTATCTATTAGAGGTCAAACTGTACATCAATGTGGGAATTTCCCCAAAAACAATATAGTAATACCCTTTTTTATACTATTGTCATGATTTGTCACTATACGAGGTTGGTAAAATTTCTTTTTACCTGCATGTCTGTCATCTTTTGCTCCTTCTCGCTAAGTATACTTGTCTCAATTTTTAAAAGGATGTCTTTCATAAACTGCCAAATAAATTTTTAAACTAAAAACTAGATAAAAACAATTTCTTTACTCTCCCGAGGTGCTGAAAAAATGACGAGGTGATGATCACTTTTGAAAGAGATCTGCGATGACCAGCAATAGATAAAAATGTTTTTAGTCCATACTGAGTAATGTCAAATTATAACCCTTTGGTCAGAAATTAGCATTAATCGCAACACAGTTGTGCAGTACATGTTTGAATTTCATGAATATATCTTACATGCATTACACATGTTGCATGTGACCCACATCAAGTATACATGTAACATGACACTTCAAAAAGAATTGCAGAACGCTAAAAAGATTTACCAAAAAATTCTGGTAAGAAGAGTATTAGGCATGAAACCACCACAGACTCGCACTACATTGCATACTGCATAGATCCCATACAACATACATGTACGTACAAAACAACTATTTCGTGATGTGATGACTGCAAGGCAAAACAAAATGTGAATGTTTACCTGCACAACAACAAATCATTAAAAATACCAACTGATCGTCACATTCTTAAACAGTTTTCAAAAAGCCCACTCGGCGTGTACACACGCCACACCCCCTAAAATCAAAAGGAAACATTCTGCTGCCGAAAAAACTCAATGTGTATGACTTTGCTAGCTGGTCTTGAATGACAGGTGTATTGAGCAAGTATTGAAGTGACTGAATAGCATGCACATTGAGACATTCACGACATCATAACAGCGAAAACCTCGTACAAAAGAAACCATTATTCACTGAACATGAAACAGTAATACATGGAGAGACAGCCCTTAAATTGTTACAAATTCTCTACTTTCTACCTGTGAACAAATAACATCCACGTGACAAGATTGCGAATATATTTTTTTGAGGCAATAATTTCATTTACAAATGTGATTAACTACTTTCATGAAGACTAAAGCAAACAAAAACTAAAATAGCAACTGACATACTGTAAAATACTTTATTTTCGCTTGGAATAAATTTTCGCTATTTTAGGAATGATTCAGTGAAAAAAATTTATAGCGAATATACCTTTTTTTTCCTATATTTTACAATCAACTTGTGAAAATTCAGTGAAAATAAATTCCATACAAAAGACTCGAAAAGTCTATTCACCGAAAATTAATTCCAGCTAAAATAAGGTATTTTACAGTATTTATAAAAAAAATCCAAACTGAGTTGCTGTTAAAAAGGACCTCAAACAAGAAGATGTCTTACAACATACTAGAAATATAGCATGGCAATCAACTGGTGCCTACAAGTCTGTAGAAAGACAATTGTCATAACCAAAGTTGTTAGCTAATTCCTAGATTTACTAACTTCCTGCCTCACTAAATCGATTCAATTCAACTGTCAGGCAGCGACAAACAGTTGTTCATCATGTCATGTGAGAAAGTGACAACTACAACACTGCACACTGACTGAAGTATTTAGATATGGGATATTCAAGAAATTGGTAGCATACTTTAAATGACCTTGGAAATCTGATTTACCGATTAAATTGCATGAAATTATTATTCTTTCAGGCTGGAGAATTTCCAAACAATTTACATCGCGATACCATAAGAAGATCTAGCAGAATCACAGGATATTAGAATTGAGCGGAAGGTGATTGGCAAGATCACATACTCATCCACAGATATAGTCAGAAAGAACAGCCCAGGAGAACTCATTTCCAAATCAGATAATGAAAACGTTATGCTGGAGGAACTGCCAGTCACAAAATTTCATGGAAACAAATTTAATTTGTTCTTTCAACACAAAACAGAAAATTTAAAAAAAAACAAATTTAGTATTCAGAAAGACTATAGCATGAGGGCGCTAGACAATGCACGAGGGCGCTGTTAGCGCATACATTTTTGACGCAGAAATAAATCAGCAAATTTAAATTCTGATGAAGTAATATAAAGGTGGGTGGGCACTTGTAATAATGGCTTACCCATTATATTAAACGGAGGAACATGCGTCTATGAAGTAATATGAAAGTACTTGCTGCATACTCTAGCACTGGCCTCTGCACCTTTAAATGCCATGCAATCATCTACAAAGCTTACAAGTATCCAGCATATACTCCAAGGGACGGGCACTTCAAAGGGTAAGAGAACTACAGTTGTGGCGATTTTTTATTCCTACAGACATTCCCCTTATTTGAAGCATTTCATGCATTCTCCTGAGAGCAACAAAAGTTGATAAATAGGAGTACAGTCAAAAGGTCATAGCTAAATCACAATGCGACTGACTACTGATACTCATGTTCTGACCAGAATCCGATTTTGTTCAGTATGAATATTTGACCATGAATGAAATTTGTGATTAGAAAGTTAGCTTAAAGCTGCCAAGATTTTATTGCCATTTAAATACAGAAGAGAAATTTGTTTTTCTAGTCACAGGAATTTGCAAAATTATATAGCTGCGAACATTTCACTCAAGATTAAGGGCGTTTCATACATATTACAAACCACGTAATGATTTTAAATTTTCAAAGATAGAACATTGTGAATACAACACAAAACTGAAATTTTACAAATTTCTACAATGATCATTATTTGTCATACTATTTAAAATTCTGGAGAATTTTTACTGTTTTTTTAACTTTATGGAGAATACGACTATAACATTATTGTTGTTTGAATGACAAATTGTTATCATGGCGTACTGAACTGTTAAATATATGGTTATGGTATTTGACTAGTTTCATTTGTAAGGAACACATGATTGTTGCTCCATACAAGGTTGGGAAGCCTCTGATGCCCAAAGCGTAACAGCAACAAGTACAATAATATACACAAATACTGTAAAATACTTTATTTTCGCTTGGAATTAATTTTCGCTATTTTCACTGAAGGAATGATTCAGTGAAAATAAAATCCAGCGAATATACATTTTTTTCCTATATTTTACATTCAACTTGTCAAAAATCAGTGAAAATAAAATCTATACAAAAGACCCAAAATGCCTTTTCAGCAAAAATATTCAACAGTAGTACTGGTATCCGTTATAGTTAATGTTGAATGTTGTATAAAATGTCATCAGATTGATGCCATTTCATACTTGCAGTACTTCAACAGAGTCATAATCATGGCACCACTCCAATATTAAGTCAGTAAACCAGAGCAGGTAATCACCTTGACCCGAGAGATACAGGAGGTATTGTGGTGGCTACAGTTATTTACAATAATGATTCATCTCATGAAAAGAGATAAATCAACAAAATAATGACCACGCTGAGACTGTTTACTGAGATAAGGAGCCTTTAATCCTGTAGCATTACTGTTAATGACTGGCTATTCAGAAAGTTGTGAAAACAGTTGAAGCGAAATACACACAATAGTTTGGGGGAAAAGGAGGATGGACACCTTCTAAAACATTTTGCAAGAATGCTTCAGTTTCTTTTTAATGAATATAAATCAATAAAGACAGTTTTAGTCAAGATATCACTGTGCATTGTACACTAATAACTATCGCAGACTGACAAAATAATCTAATAAGCCAAAAACAGCAATGCAATATTATTACGCACAACTACATGTATTACGCAGAGTATATCTAATTTCCCGAAAACACACAGCACAAACAAAACTGATCTTTTGCCACACATCATATTAAATGTATCAGTTTGTTAAACAAGTAATCTAATACATGGCATGGGTCTTTCAGGGATAAATAAATCAACTGATAGTTGTATTACAATCTTCCTAGACATAATCATTTATATTACGATAGACCATCGCTTTCTAAAATGATGCTAAAGTTATTATATTTCTCACCTAAATCAAATTGGTGAATTTAATTACGGAGTAATGATATTTCCAGCACAATCATGACATTAAGGACAGTATTCTTAAATCGTGTGATGTACTGTGTTGAGTTAGCTCTATTAGACACCAATCAACAATTGTATGTACTGTATACTGAATCAGTATATGACAGACCATATTTTATTACATATGTATAAACGCTATTAATAACGCAAATGTGGTACACCATTTCAAGTGTGCTTATATAGAATCTATTTTTATGCCATTTTCTTTTTTTATTAGTTTTTTTAAACTTGATTTAATTAGCAAGTATGTTTGATGACAAATTGTTGATATAAACAGTTCAGACAACAGGAAACCAAAAAGTTACACACTTATTTTGAAAATGTACTTCCAGCAAGTACAGTACAGATAAATATGCATTTTCAATCTGGACTTGTCTAGTGACCAAAAAAATAAATCGGGTACATAAATGTTTTATTTTTCCTCTATATAAAATCCCTAAAGATTTGGACTATTTTATTATTCAACATAGTCATCGATATATTTGTATGGAAAGATGGTTAATTTGTTAGAAGATTTATAGCCATTAAAAACTATGGGTTGTTAAAATAATGGAAGCAGGTATATTACAGTTCACTCACAAATTTTTATTAAAACCCCACTTCGCAAATTATGTTCAAAATATTAATGTGAGTAGGTAAAAACGTTACCAATATACTGGATTCTGATCATAAGACATTAAAAGTGTATTGTTTTTTAAATTAAAAAACTCAAATTATTAAGGAACAACTCTTCAAGTAATGGCTTGAATCAATAATATATAAATTCATATTCCCTAACTAGTTACAAGTAATAAAATATAAAAAAGATTGAATCTGGTAATAAAATTTTACTAACACTGTATATTTTATTAAAAGAAACTTGCCCAGGGGTTTGAAGCTCACTAGATAGGCAATGAGTATAGGTAGGTTAACGATAACAGGATAATTCACTATGAAAGAAGACAACAGCAGGGAACCCATTCAGAAGTAATTTTGTGTAGCCAATAGAAAATAATAATTATGCAAATGTACGTCATCATGCAAATAAGTTAAAACTACAAGTAATGTGGACTTTTTAACAATGAATGAGTTATAATTGTGCTCTATGGAATCCACAGCTAAATCAACACTTTCTGTATATTATTTTACCATTTTTCTCAAAAAACAGATTGACAAAACAGTTCAAATAACATTGACTAACGACGGGGTAATACCCCGGTACAAAAATAATTAACTGTAAAGAGATTTTAACATAAAATATCCTCACTGCTATAAGTTAAAAATATGTGCACATGTAAAAAACTAGTAGGATACTACCTTAAGAAAACACCAGTAAAGTTTTGAGTGTTTATGAGAACATTTAAGTTACACACCATCATTAGGATTAATTTGTATACTGTAGAATACTTTATTTTCGCTATTTTCGCTGAAGGGATGATTCCGTGAAAATAAAATCCAGCGAATATACTTTTTTTCCTATATTTCACATTAAACTCATGAAAAATCAGTGAAAATAAATTCCAAGCAAAACGCCTAAAAAGCTTTTTCAGCGAAAATTAATTCCAGCAAAAATAAAGTATTCCACAGTAAATAAATATGTACACCATCAATGTCATGGTGTAAATACATGGGATTGTTTCCAGGAACACATCGCAGTGCAGTGCATCGCAGTGCAGCTCAGTGCATCGCAGTGCAGTGCAGTGCATCGCAGTGCAGTGCATCGCAGTGCATCGCAGTGCATCGCAGGTGCAGTGCATCGCAGGTGCAGTGCATCGCAGTGCATCGCAGTGCAGTGCATCGCAGTGCAGTGCAGTGCATCGCAGTGCAGTGCATCGCAGTGCAGTGCATCGCAGTGCAGTGCATCGCAGTGCAGTGCATCGCAGTGCAGTGCATCGCAGTGCAGTGCATCGCAGTGCAGTGCATCGCAGTGCATCGCAGTGCAGTGCATCGCAGTGCAGTGCATCGCAGTGCATCGCAGTGCATCGCAGTGCATCGCAGTGCATCGCAGTGCATCGCAGTGCATCGCAGTGCATCGCAGTGCAGTGCAGTGCATCGCAGTGCAGTGCATCGCAGTGCAGTGCAGTGCATCGCAGTGCATCGCAGGTGCAGTGCATCGCAGTGCATCGCAGGTGCAGTGCATCGTAGGTGCAGTGCATCGCAGGTGCAGTGCATCGCAGTGCAGTGCATCGCAGTGCAGTGCATCGCAGTGCAGTGCATCGCAGTGCATCGCAGTGCAGTGCATCGCAGTGCATCGCAGTGCATCGCAGTGCAGTGCATCGCAGTGTATCGCAGTGCAGTGCAGTGTATCGCAGTGCAGTGTATCGCAGTGCAGTGTATCGCAGTGGAGTGCAGTGTATCGCAGTGCAGTTAGTGCAGTGGAGTGGAGTGCAGTGCAGTGCAGTGCAGTGTAGTGTAGTGTAGTGTATCGCAGTGCAGTGCAGTGTATCGCAGTGTAGTACAAGTACTACAGTATAGTTCAGTTTTATTTTATTTTGAACAACCACCTAGTGGTTGATGAAAACAAACTGATCAGTCCCACTCTAATGAAGATTCATCTTTAGTCTAAATGACAGGCCACTCTACATCAGTAATAGAGCTGTACCACTAGCGCTTTTTGAAATGTTCTCAGAATGTTTCCTAAAACACTCCTCAAACACACCTGCATAAACAGAATATGCTCAAGACAAAAATGAAATCACATCAGATGTCCAAAGCGAGACACAGCTATGATATAATGTCGTCATTACTGACAACAAAGCTTGGATAAGCAACCACCTGCAATTCAAGAAGCACGAAAATCCTCCATGAAATTCCCAACCCCCAAAGGAGTGATTAAGAACGTTGATAATCATCAGAAAATGCACCAACATCTTCATTTAATTGCTCTTCAGTTACTACATCAGAGATGTGTAAATGGGGGGAAAAAATAGACTCGTATGAATTCAACCGACTGTGTGGCCGGCAGATACCCAGCAAGAGACTAGATGAGTTCCATCTTTTCTGAAATAATGGGTATACATGTAATTGTATCAGTCGTTTATCGTGCACGTCATCTGCTGATCCATGCCCATAGGGAATGCAGAGCAGGTGGGTATTTTCCGGTTAATGCTAGTTCTGACACACCAGTCCTGGAAATTCACATGTAGGCACGTACAAAGTGAGCAAAGTTTTGAAGAAATTATTTGGCCACCAGGAAGGTACTCTTATTGGGATCTGAAAATGTTCACTTGTACATAAATTTGACTGTGAAGCAAATCATGATGGCATTTATGTATGCATTGTCACAGGGGTCAAAATTACGGCCTGTCCACCAGTCAGACAGGTAGATTTCAGCTAGGACAGGAAAATTACAAATAAAAATATTAAGTTTTACTAACTGACCAAATAGGGTATTCCAACATCCAGAAAATTGACTTACGAAATAATGATTAGCCAATAATTAAATGGTATTTTAAATAATACATGTTAATTTATCTCGTTAGAGGACAGGTAAAATCGTCATACAAGACAGGTACTTTTACAAAAAAATGTATTCTCCAATCTGTCTGACAGCCAGGCAACTTTAATTTTTCATATCAACCCATGTCATGTAAATTAGCTATCAATTTATTATCCAAGAACACAATTACTAAAAACGTCTATCGTATTTGCTCTGTTATTAGCATATGGGCTATTAATGTATATGACACAGGTGTGTCTATGGTCATAATAGACAGACACAGGTGTGTCTATGGTCATAAAAGAGAGACAAGTGTGTCTATGGCCATAATAGATAGACACAGGTGTGTCTATGGTCATAAAAGAGAGACACAAGTGTGTCTATGGCCATAATAGATACACAGGTGTGTCTATGGTCATAATAGACAGAGACATGCGTGTCTATGGTCATAATAGACAGAGACATGCGTGTCTATGGTCATAATAGACAGAGACATCTGTGTCTATGGTCACAATAGACAGACACAGGTGTGTCTATGGTCATAATAGACAGACACAGGTGTGTCTATGGTCATAATAGACAGACACATCTGTGTCTATGGTCATAATAGACAGACACATCTGTGTCTATGGTCATAATAGACAGACACATCTGTGTCTATGGATATAATAGACAGTTGTAATGGTTTAGCATACAATAAATCCAATTTTTTGTGTATGTTCACTCTGCTATTGGATATCATCTTCAAACAGTATAATGAGGTATAGACGATCTACCGTACATCTGGACATGTGAGAAACAATGGGACTGGACTGATACAATGCTGAAGCAGTGTACAGTAATGTTCTTGATGCCATCCAATAACAATGTGGACTGAATCATGCTTTAATCAATACAGTTTGTTATATCGATATAGAGCATGTATAACATCGGGCAGATAATCTATTTATAGGCATGGAACAAATTCTAGTATTGATATAGCATACAGACTGAACATAGCAATACAAGTGAACAGTTAATTAATGTTGACTTTGACTAGCATACGAGAATAATGCAAAATCACTGTCTAGACATAGCATTAGTGCCAACAGTGTTCTATGACTAGCCATATTAAACCTTAAGTGCCAGAATTTTTTTTTTTTTTTTTGGTAAACATTAAATGTCACTGTTGTATCTCCTGACTTTTTTTTTGTACTGGTATGTGCAAGTTGCAAGTGCTGACACAGTGCCATCATTTATCCCACACATTTTGCCTGTTTTCATGTATATTTCTGTATTTTTTTTTATAATTGTGGACCAAATGTACAAATTTCGTATTCATACATTATGAACATATCAATATGAAAAAAATTATGTGGGTTTTATTGTGGATTGTGACAAAAGTAGACTCAAAGGATTTTCCTGGAATTTCCCTGCCGAAATTTCACATTTCAGATTTTTCTATAATTTTTTGTAGGATCAAATGAAAATAATCTTCAATTCAGTAAAGAATCTAATTTTAGAAGAATGTTTGTTACATGGAACATAATAGTAATGAAAGTTATAGTCTTGTATGTAACCAGAATTACTTAATTACGATTCAAATACTGTAAAATACTTTATTTTAGCTGGAATTAATTTTCGCCGAAAAGACATTTTTGGTGCTTTGTATGGAATTTATTTTCACTGATTTATGGTATGTTCGCTGGATTTTGTTTTCACTAAATAATTCCTTCAGCGAAAATAAATTCCAAGTGAAAATAAAGTATTCAACAGTAGATCATCAAATTGCCACAGCAAAGTACCACAATTGGGATTGAAACTCCACATTAAATCCGTTCATAGGGTGTACATGATTTTTGTCAGGGAAAAATTATGGTATTCAAAAATTATGCCAAATTCTAGCATTGAGAGGAATGAGTCAATGTGCGACAAAAATGCATGTACATCAACTGAATATATCATCAATTGCATAGCTACCCATGAGACAAGGCAAATTACGTGTAATTACTACCACCGTTATAAACTTTACTGCTCTTCAGTGTTAATGTGAAACTAGATTCTATACAGTGAAAAAGCAAGTGAATTTCTAGTTTTGAGGGGAGAAGCGTAAAAGAAACAAGCAAAGCACACATCATTCCAATGTATGTAGAATTCAAATACTGCTTACAAATAAGAGCCCACCTGAGACTGCTTGAACCCACACAAGATTACAGTGACTTAGGCTGGCAATTTTTGTTAATATTGCACTCTACAAGCGGATTATCTCCTGAAAAGCACAGATGACATGAAGATTCAAATGTGACCTATTATGCCAAAACATGATAAATAACCTGGGCAGTGCATTTAAATGACAGTTGCATGCAAGTTATGAAAATATACCCTAAACCAAAGCGCTATACAAATATTTGTTTTATGTGTTGAATTACCAGTTATTAGAATTCCACGAAAGTTTTGCACTTATAGTTGATGTGCCATAACTATTATGACCATGATTAAATAATTTACCACAGGTGTCAGGAACTTAGGATGTTGACACTGAACAGGGAACTGCACAATATGATGATTCAAGACAACTGTTTGATACAACAACTATGTTTAATCAAAGAAAGCTTCGAAAGAAACTTCTATGTGCTGAGATTATTGAAGACGTAATAAAAATGAATTAGCCTTCAAAATAAGAAACTAGGCAAATAATATTTGTCTGCTATTTGAGATGTTCAACATGAAAACACATGTGATCCACATTATTGAAGATTATAATACATTTAAATATTATTTTTTGAGATACCAGAAGATATCATCACGAAATGAACAAATCTGAAAGAGGTCCACATGTAGTACCTATATATGTAATATCAAAGCAATTGGACTTGCAGTTTTTAACAAGAAGCCGAAAATATCACTTTTTACCAAAAATGAAAAAGATATTCACCAAACTTAGAGAATTGAAGATATCATCATGAAATGAATAAATCTAAGAGAGGTCTAACCAATGTACATATACACCAAGTATCAAAGCATTCAGGCTTGTAGTTTTCAAGAAGAAGTTGAAAAAGTAAAAGATTGACAAGGACGACGAGGACGGACAATTACTCATATTATAAGCTCCGCTTGACAAATTTGACAGCTGAGCTAAAGATGAAGTACTTGGATTTAACCAAAAACCTAATTAAATCTGTACATTAGCCCAGAGCATATATGCATCAAGTTTCATCAAAAACCAACATATGGTTCTTGAGATATCAGTCGAATACACACACACACAAACTGCAATGACTCCCATTGTGTGCTAACAAAGTATAGAGATATCAAAGTTTTTAAAGTTAGAACATTCTAGATTTTGCTGGTTGCTATGAATACTATACAGTGTAACTAATTATGCTCATTCTCAGCGTGTCATTGACACAACAGAAAATCTTACGATGAAAAAATATCATATTTGCAATTCAAACGTAAAATGAAGACACTTCCTGCCCAAGGTTGCATGTCACCAAATAGTAGGCTAGCACATTCTGTGTATTTCACATTTCCTATATTTCTTTGAGAAAAAATTGTTAAAAACCCCTTGTAGTACATGAATTTCAAAAGCATGTACCAGACATCCACTCATAGCCACCACCACTTACCTAAACCATGGAGCTAAAAAAAGAAGGAGAGTGAACTGCCTTTGATGCTATTGTTACCATGACTTCTGCCGACTATTTGGTCAACAGATAACATTTGACGGGTTTATCAGTGGATTACTGGATGTGAATATTTAATTAGATATGATCGGACGTCATCGGATGAGTTCGGTCGTTATTACAAAGCAGGGTGAGGGACGAAAAAACTTTTAAACGACTCAAGTAGGATAAAAACAAAATTTGCCAGAATTACATAGTAACTTCTCAATTGGTGATGTGTAATACACAAGTAATTGTGATGGAATC
Source organism: Saccoglossus kowalevskii (assembly GCF_978046115.1). Taxonomy (NCBI): domain Eukaryota; kingdom Metazoa; phylum Hemichordata; class Enteropneusta; family Harrimaniidae; genus Saccoglossus; species Saccoglossus kowalevskii. The sequence continues at coordinate 26,668,676 of NC_140658.1, forward strand.
AATGTAGTAGGGAACAAAGTATCGTTAACTTCCAACCCGCCACAATATAACTATCCCCTATCCCTTAATACGAGCTATCTACACAAATCAAACCAACGTAACGCATGTCAAATTCAAACGGCGATTGCCGGTTTGGCCATGTTAAATATGCCGTTATTGGCACGTACCCTAGCATGAAGTAGAAGAGGTCAGCTTACTATTTAACTAAATTTCGGCGTCTGCAGGAAAAGATTTTACGAAAAAAATATTATTTACCGGAGCTCAAATTTAAAGTGTCGTTTATCCAAAGCACGTGTTGTCTGAGGGCCCACACAGAAGTAGGTCAGATGAACAAAAATGAAAAACGTGATTGTGAATTTGGCCATGGGAGCTCGAGCTTCAATTCAAGCTTGTTGGAAAGTACATGGAAAACACTATATATCGGTGGTAATTTTATCGTCTGCAGCCAAGTATTTTATTTGAAAATCAATTTCTTGTGAGCAATGTTTTCGACTTTACGAGAACCACATAAATTGTAATAACTTGCTGAAAACCCGTCCAACCCCCCCCCCCCTCCCCCATGCACAGATCAAAGCAAAACCATGTTTTCCCCCAATGCAAGCACTAAAACCACTTTGCAACTGATCTTATTTATATAAACACTATATATACAAATCAAATTACCACTAAGCCTATAAATACATAATCAAATTTAATGACAATACCAAAAGTAAACAACTGAAAATCAATAGTTAATAAGAAACCAGGCAAAACAGATGTTACTGACACAAGCACGTCATACAAGTTATTTGTGCATAAAGGAGGTTCAGTTACCAGCAGTTGAAAGTCTCAGGCCGGACTCCAACAATTAGTTCACACTGGGTTAAAAGACTGAAAAGTCAATGACAAGTGACCTAAATTTATAAATATTCTACATTATTGAAACAAAACATTGGTATAAATTATTCACCCCTAGGTCAAATACCCACAAAAGTACCTTAATACAGTAAAGAAATGACAAAGTTACGGTATCAGTACAACAAACGATCCTCCACTTACTGATTCAATAACAGCACATCAACACGCAAGAGCCAAATGAATAACTAATCCGTGCTGGAGAGCAGATTACTGGCACAAAATTCTTGAGATTCATTTGAAAAACACTGTTAGCTATGATATAATGTTTCAAAATAAAGAATGGAGTTGTTATACCCAAAGAAGAATCCTTGCTTGCAAATAATGACTTTTTTTATCACAAAGAAACAGCGTGATGAAGAAAACATGTACATTGTATATTGTATAATACTGATGATTTGAAGTATTGCTATACAAGTTGTTATTATATATATGATTGCATACACACTTGAGTACCGAATCATTCCCAGTAAATACGAGTCAGGCGTAAAGTTTCCACACATACAATGTACGTGTACAGAAATAATGTTAAAGCATCATTGTATGCAAATTATTATGCAAGGCAATTGCGGAACTTCCTCATTATAATGCAGATACATGTACAATGCCATGACTACAATTTATATAAATGAACAACAGCTCTCTCATAGTCTCTCGTATGTGGTCTCAGTGACTGAGTCAGCAAACCACACACCACTATTACGGTAACATCACATCAATGAAAGCAATAAATTTTTAACCAATACTCTGATGTACTCAGTGTGTTATTGCAGAGTGTCATCAAGATGTGAAAGGTGGTTTTTGAGATGTAGCTGAAAGTACAATTCCCGATTAAGATAGTAATTGAACTAATTATGTCTAACTACTAGTATTAACTATTATGTCTGAGACTGTATTCAAAGCTAATGAGTCCACTAGTTGAATGTAATTGTGTTCCAGATTTGATATGCATTCTTAATTAGGTCATATGACCATATATGGTTGTCACAGATATTGATCAGATCATGAGCCCAATGTCTTCTATAAAGCACTGGTTGAATGTCTATATGCAATAGTGCTCAAAATATGACATCTGTGCATTTTTAATGAGGTTACATGGCCATGTATGCATGGTCATGGCACATTTTGATCAGACAGAGTGTACAATGTCTTCAATGTAACACTGTGTGAGTGTTCCTATCTGCAACAGTGCTCCTGATATGAGACTCATGGACACTGGTAAAGGGAAACATTACTTACATCGAAGGAAGAGAATGGGTGATCAGAGTACATGGTTCCAGCACAATCCTAGCTCTACATGGTGCATACAAAGGTCATATTCATAGAGATATTGACTTATATCATTTTACATAGTTATTTTAGCTATCTATGAGAATCTCACTAATTATTGATGTATGATGTATGTGTACAATATGTGTACAACAATGAAAGGAGAGGATAACTTTTGAGTTTAGTCAGTAGCATTTTTTTCTTCATTTATTTTTTCTTTTCTTAAAACTTGTATTTTATTTATTGGCAAAAGAAAGCAATTTTAAATATTTTGATACACAATATTAGACTGAACTGGCGAACAGATCAATAAGAAAATGTTATAGGGATATTCAGCAAGTTTTACTACCAACTGCTAGCCAGCCACTGACTTTCTCTTGAAGTGCCAAGTAACAAAAATTAACAGTATGCAATAAACTATAAACATACATGTAAGGTGATTGAACAGCAACTTGTGTTTGACTGCTGACTTACACCATCATTTTGTGTCATTTTCCACAGGTTGGGCACATGAGCCAAGTGGGAGGGGTGGAAATACCGTAATAATTTACAGTAGTAACACTCGACAAAACCATACTGGTTGCAGAGTTTAAATGTATATGATGTGGGGAAAATAGAAGAGGACAGAAGTAGTATGTGGGTTGATTTATTTTGAAACTGTTGAGTGAAGTGTTGACGCAGTGAAACCAAGCTTTTGAGGCGCTGCTTTGATTGCTGATCAAAAAGTATCCGACGTGAAATGGCGTTCAGTTACGAGTACGGGTTTCTTATTTTCACAATTCAAAGATACGCCAGGTACATCTCGACTATCAAATGACTTATGGCGACTTTGTATTCACCTCCCGCCCGAATTTTCACTGGGTTTTAATTTAGCCAATTCATGAGTTAGTCATCAACAAAATATGGTTAAAATTGTTATACTGTTATTCAGATTTATCTATAATATCTTAATTTTAGACCAAATCAAGCTAACTGTCTATTGGCTAAAGATCTTGATAAAAAAAACAGAGAAAAAATAATACGGGTATCATGCTTGTTTATTTTGACAAAGATGATGAAAGGTGACTTTAGGTTCAAAGACTTAAACTCGGCTAATAGACCATTTTCCGTTCACTGCGAGAATCATGCGTTATGTGTGAAATCGAACGTAAAAACAGGACAAACAAAGGTCATAGCGTCGTAGTGGCGTCAAACATTGCATGGGATTCGACAAACGCGAAAGTATTTTGGGGGACATTTCCATGCTTAATAATGTGCTGTCCACATTGGATGATAGACAATTTCGATTAAGTAAGGGTATTCGGAAGCACTATTCCTCTGTCGAAGATCAGCCGGTCGTAGTGAGCTACGAAATAAATAAATTTGAGTTCAAAATCAAATCGTTTGATTTTTGCGGCAGACGTCCGACGCGCGTCTTTCATGCATCTCGCGAGATCTCGCAATTGTCCGGAAAATCACCTATTTTCCTGACTTTTGAATACAATAATAGCAGACTGTTTGAACTCATTCAGTCAAATCAAATGTACTTGAGAAAACTTGTGTCTTTAACAAATATTGTATTTCTTGGTGTGCTATGAATTTGAGAGTGGGTCCCATTATGTTTTTGAAACCAGTCAATAGTCATTACCGTATTACCAAAGGTTAAGAATAATATAGCACTCCTTCAGTCAGGAACTTAAACTGAACAATACTTGTTATGTTCAATGGATGTAATCTGAGATTTGACTAAACAAAGAATAGCCATGATGGTGAGAGTCGATACTGGGTACGACTGATTAGCAGAGCTCATTGAACTCAAATTAATTGAAGTAACAACAATTCTCTAATACAGAACTGAAATATCTTTGGATAAAGTATGGAATCTAAAAAGCATACAAAAAATACAAAAAGAAATTAATAATACAAAATATTAATGTTAATACAAATATGATTCCACATCAATACTGATATACGGAAAATGAGATATAAAAAAAAGTGTCATGACAGGTGAAACATACATCAATTCACACTTATCTTAGAGAGCGAAAGTAACTTTTTATCATGGAAGAAGACAAACCTGTGAAAAATATTAAAAATCACAACTATGTGCTTCATTGACATTTCATGATTCATAAAATGTTAAAAACATGAAGCAAAAGTTCAGAGAGTTGTCCTTATTAAAGCTGTGACATTCTCAACCAAACATTGCTGTAATATCATGCCAACACTTTCTATATGTATATCATATTCAGAACTTATTGAAATGAGTTGAGCACGTACAAGTACAATCTATGAATTTTCACTCTCTTGTGAAAAAAAAAAACATGGCTGACCGATGGTTGCTTAAACGTAATCCAATACAAAGGGTAAAGAACTCAAGAGTACAGTTTGGCACCATGAAGGAGGAATGACTACTGTTTTTTATAACGATAAATAAAGCAACAGGACATAAGAGTTCACCTTTTTGATGTACATGTATTTTCAATATTATGAGCACCACTAAAAGTCATTTTAATACTTTAAACGCGGCGTTACACCATCATTTTTTCTGGCACAAATTTAGTGCCACATTTTTTAGATATTTTTCTAGCAATTCTTTGTTTATTTTGGACCAAATACACATAATTTCCCATTGACTACAATCCTTGATCAAAATCCTAGAAAAAAAATGAAAAATATTTTGTATGTTTAATTTTGCAAACTGTGACGAAAGTTGGCTCTGGCACTCAAAGGGTTTCTCACGGTTGACTGGATCTGAATTGTAAGATAAGAATCTTGCTATTGAGAAGGGGGTATTGATACCAATGTGAATATCAACAACAATGGACTAAATTTTAAAAAACAAGAAATCTGTCTGGAAGCAGACATGGATGGCAACACAGCTGGTCGCCAAAATGATAAATAAATGTATATATGTATGTATACTAAATAACGAATACAAAGAAAATACTGTCTGTTCATTTTCCTGTACTATTATATCCACTTAAATTCACTGCCGAGTCAAAACTGAAGGAACATTTTTTTTATTATATTTCTAATAAGATGGCTGCATTACAATCGCAAATTGAACAATGGATATTATTATAGTGAATATAATAACACACCTTGGATTAAATTCTCAACATACAATGATGAGCAAAATAAAGCACCTTGCTACCTAAAGAACTATTGATTTGGACCAATCACTGTGATACAGTTGAATCCATATAACCAATTCACTGACATTTTTAAACCACTTTTTTTTAAGTGAAACTGCGATGATAATAACAGTAGTTTTTATTAATACCGGAAACTCATATTTTTATCACTACATATGTAGAAATGCCGGTGTAATGTGTGAATAAAATATGTCACAAAAGTAAAAACCAACAGAAATGTGACCTGTAAGGCTACAAAATTTTACGATTTTTCAAGACTGGTTAACCTTTTTACCACCAGACTTTCTCGTTCAAATTTTTCTGCCCTTTTTTATTATATTTTTCAATATTTCTGGAATTAAACCCTAGTTTTTAAACGAACAGACAAAATTTGAGTAAATTTTTAGTTTTTACTCAAAAAATGTGGGTATGACCTCTGAAGGAAAGTTCAGACTATATATACATACATGTAGAACTATTTTGTGATGAAAAGAGGGAACTGGTTGTGAAAAGCTTAACTTTTGAGCACTAGAATTTTTCCTTACACAATTCCGGTGCAAAATTATACACAATATTTATGTATTTTGCATTGTCTATAGCCTAAGGTTTGATACAATTTTTTGAAAAAATATGCTTAGTAATTTTTTTAATGGTGATAAAAAGACTACTTTAGCACTCAAAGTTGTAACTATGTTACACAATAAACCAAATGACAATTTCTGTTCCGTGACCATTATTACCGGTATATCTTTTTGGGAGAAATTTAATTGTACGCAGTCATTGATTTCCACATCTTCACAGTGAAGAAACAAATTTTCCCAAAAAATACACACATTTTATTACAATATTATTTACATACCATCTGAATTCATGCTGTAACTAAGATCTGTGGAAAAATAGACCAAGAAAATATCTTTATTATTTTCATCGTGGGATTTTTTCGATCATACAGAGACTCTTGACGCAAAACAATTTCCACCATGATGTTTTTTAACTGGTCAAGACAAAGTCTGTTATTAACCAATCAGAATGCTCTATTGTACTAATACAAGGGCTTAGTTACTTTTTTTCACATTTGTAACCAAATCAAAATAATATTACCTGAACTTAAAAATAAAAATAGCTGTGACATGACAAAATGTTTACACAATATCCAGAAACCTAACAAATTTGTTCAGGGGCCTGTAAATTGATAATATGCTCATAGCAACATACAAGGCAACCCTGGTCTCCCTTCCAAGTAACCACAGAGTGTAAATATTATTCTGTTTTACAAACACTACAATAAAAATTTAAACTAAACAGGATATGATGACTGCATGAGGAAGTATTTAGAAATATATTAGTGTGGATTTACTTTGACTCATTATTAAAGTTACTTTAGAAATGTTAACAATTTTGTGTTTAATACAGTTCAGATAATTAAAGTGAAAATTCACTTTTAAAAATTCAAATCTATTTTATTCGTATTTTATTTATTTTTTCTATAAGTTTTTTTTTGTTGGAACAATGGAATTGAGCTCATTAATTTTCAACAGTGAGTTTAATAGCAGAGGGAGTACTGGGATGATACACTAGACTTCACTATTCAAAGTACTTGCCCATATACTATGGTATTGCTTTCCAATATAAAATAAACAAGAAGGGTTTGAAACAAAACATCTGTAGAGATTTGTTTACTTTTTCGTATTTATTTCAATTTTTTATTCCATTTGTAAGACAGACTTTGATATGATAACGAGCTACTGCAGTTGTTTATCGGTTTACCATACAACGGCACCTCCCATTTTTTGGTCAGTACACAGGAACAGGAAATGGAAATCGTTTTCGGGTCCACTTTATTAATTCTGTTTTCAAATGACACTCGGTGGAAAAGTAAATGATTCCTCGTCGAGCCCGAGGTGAACAGAGTGTTCACTTGAAAGCTCTATGATTGGACTCGCGACTCTGAAGGTATACGTATACGTGTACACGAGTGTAGTGTAATATATTAAAGATATGCTGCTAAAATCGTCTAGACAAACAGTTATGAGACTTAAAACAACGTTATTAAAATGACGTAACCACAAGGGAAGAAGACAACCGCTACGCGCCTGTAAGAGGGGAACTGGGGACGGACGCCTCCTTACATTCTCGCACACTCGGCGCCAGAGAAATTGAGAAGTGCCGACGTCTTGTTACACACACAAATGCCACCTCTCAAAGTACCGTCTGCTAGCACACGCAACACAATATACAATTACGCGCAGAGCAAAGATAAAACGTAGTCTGTGAGTACAGGACATACACACGATCAACGACCGTGTACATAACTTGGGAATGAAAAAAAAGTTTTAACACAACTCGGTCAGCGATCACGAAGCTCATTTACTTAAATGATGGAAATGAGAAATCTACTCACTCTTTTAGGATCCCACACCCTCGTTGAATAATGTCAATGTCTTGTGATACTGAAATAGTTTGAATCCACGTTACAAAAACCCAAGGGGTACGCAAGGAGAATTTGAAAAGTACTCGTGTTTTTGCACACACGATACACCTCAGATCAATCGGTCAAATTCAATATGGCGTTTACAAAGCCCTCAAATAATTACTTCCAAATAAGGAAAATAATGAATATGTAATAAGACGAATCTATTCAAACCACAAATAGGGGTACACTATTTTAAACGGATTATGTTTGTTACAGATTAACTGATGACATTGTGTTCTTCTCTGCTGTGCATTCATAAGCTTATAATATTAGTGTCAAAATGATTAAATTGATTTTTTTTACAAATTAATTATATATTTATGAGGTCCGTGTCAAGATTCTTGTTATATTCACCCTTAATTTAAGTTAGTACCTTCCATTACCCAACTTGCACTGCGAACAACCATTTTGAAGTCCTTTGCGAATTTGTTTTTCCGGGTAATCGATGTGAGTATGGTTGCATAGAAAATCGCCCATAATCTGCTTTCAGAATAAATTCTTTGTCTCTTATTTCGATTTTAAAATGTTGTTGAATAATCTTAGATTAGTCTGATGTCTATATTTTTACTTATTTTTTTCATAGCGAGGACGTCCGCTTCATAATGTCTGACGCGGAAGGGTAAGTAAAAATGGCCAACATGCCGGTTACTTCACTGGAGTTTACCCGTATCAACCCACGTGGGTTTTACTCCTACTACCTTCCATGATTTTATTGACGGCAATATCACACTGGTTAGTAACAGTCATTATGACAATATGCACATTTATATGAAACTTCGTTTAGATTTAAAACAGATGTGATATTGGTGTCATATGAGCGTTTTAAAATTGAGCTTGTTCAAGTTGTGGAGGTCATTCACTGAATCGGCCCCTCACTAATATGCGAAACTCCATAAATCATGCAACTTAAACGTGGAATGTCAAATTTTTGAAAAGAATTGTTCTGGTTCAAAATGTGCGTATGTGTGCTATTATAGTTATGCTTGACATGTAGCCCACCTGTGTACACACACCTGGTGGTGGTGTACTTGGAGAGTTTCCATACTTTGGTATGTTGCTATTCATTGAGTAACTATAGTTGAGCCTTCTAGGCTAGAAAGGTTGTTGAACAAGCAATTTGGGGTCGCATTGATAAAGTTAACTAAAAGAGTGCATGTGTTGCACTGAATTGATTCATCATAGTTTACCTGTAAATTGGATTATAAGCACTTTGTAACTGTTCAGTCCTCAGTCTTTTCACGTACCAAAATTACTATGTGATCACCACACACACTCAGCTTTTGGTGATATGTGGGGCAAGTATGTGGATAACGTTGAGACATTTTCTCCTGAAATTTCCCATCTGGATAAAAACATGGGGACAGTAGAGTAGGGTGGGGATAACAAGGGAGGGGCATAATGTATTTAACAACTCTAGTCCCCACATACCCCAAGGTGGGGAGGGTCAGGGATTATATTTCTTTTGAGAAATGAAAATAAAATAAAATAATAAATATATTGACTAGCACATACTGTCGACACAAGCTGAATACACTAATTATACAAATTTTTCACAATACTCTGCTCATGCCAGCTGAATCCTCTAGCATTTGTCCTTTCTCATGCTATAATATATTTTGCGTCTCAGAGATGGTAAGCCCGCTGCAACCCCAGCCGCCGCCGCCGCTGTTGGTGGTCCAATGGATGTTAACACAGCTCTGCAAGAAGTACTGAAAACTGCATTGATTCATGACGGTCTTGCAAGGGGTTTGCATGAAGCAGCCAAAGCTCTTGACAAGTAAGCAAAATGTTACTATAGGATACTGTAAAATGCTTTATTTTAGCTGGAATTAATTTTCGCTGAAAAGACTTTTTGGGTGTTTTGTATGGAATTTATTTTTGACAAGTTGAATATAAAATATAGGAAAAGATGTATATTCGCTGGATTTTATTTTCATTGAATCATTCCTTCAGCGAAAATAAAGTATTTTACAGTATGTTTATATATCATTAAATCAGTAAAAATAAGGCCATTTAACAGCAAGTCTCAGAAGTATTGGGGCAGCCAATTTGCAAACTCGCTAGCGAATTGGCCAACTGCTTGGGTTTTGACTAAACAGTTGGCTTTCGAATCTCGCTGGCGCCGACTCTGGACGAGCCTATATTGCATTAGGGGGACATAGAATGCTTTTACGTACGTAGCCAGGTACATGTTTGGATTCCCCTGAATGATTTGCTTTGTGAGGAGTAATAATGTATAAGTAGTTTTCCTGGTGAGTCTGAGAATAGTCTGAGTAATAATATGATAAGCGATTAATCCACCGTAATTTACTATATATATGGGGGTAGCCATCTTGAACACTGATTGAAACTAAATAAAGAGACAAGTTGAGAAACATATTCCTATTAATCAGGGAGAAAACAAACTTTCACATCCAAACGAACATAATTCGACATCACTTCATTACACGAAGAACACAGAACATTTTCCCTGGTATATTTGAAAGCGAAATCGCCATCTAACTGTAAGGCCATCGCTGACCAGCTTCTAAAGTATGACGACTGTCCCTACCAGTGTCCCTACTGTTATATAGATTCACCCAAAGTGGGTGTGACCACAAGACGGCGCCAGCGAGATTCGAAAGCCAACCGTTTAGTCAAAACCAAAGCAGTTCGCTAATTCGCTAGCGAGTTTGCAAATTAGCTGCCCCAATATTTCTGAGACTTGCTGTAAAATAATTTTATTTTGGTTTGCCTATGATTTTTGCAAAATCAAATTGTTCTTGTTGATCTAATTCGCTGTTTCAGTGAAAATACATTAGACCTAAAATAAAGTAATTCATGAAACATGAATAAAATGCAGAAGATAATTGTACTTCTAACCTTAAGGTAGCGAGAAGGGAAATTTTCACTTTTTTCTTGATTTTTCACAAATTGATAAAACGGTTACTTTAGACCTTGATACATCACCCCAGGTTTACAAAAGATCGAAATTGCGAAATAACGTTGCTCAAATTAGTGTTTTAAAACACTAGCAGAAAAGATTACAACTGGCGTTTCGTGGATATTTGCATAATGTTTATCTTTGAAAGGGTTTAAATGATAACATCTTATCTGTATACTCTGTTGTTGACGATTCTGATATAACGGGTGATAAGCTTCCAGTTGCAAACAATGCGTGTTTATCTAACGTCCATTGTCAGCATTATTGTCAGTCGAGACTTCGACCGAGAAACATGGTCATACAGTACTCATTTCGCCCAACCTTCCGCTTTTACATCGACCGCTTAACGCTTAATTTCCGACCACGCGGTCTTGTCCGACCGGAAACCGACCGCATTTTAATCGCGTTTTTTTTTTCGCTCGCTAGCTCGCTCATTGAAAACATTGACCGCTCGCCCAAACACTGATCACTGGCACATGGGTGGTCGAAATGGTGGTTTTGATAGTAAAGTGTGAACATACAACTAGTATTAACTATTATTACATTCTGAACGACACTTCAAATCTAATAGTTGTATTACACTTGTATCGTGAAAGCAACTGAACTGGGACCTCTTGTTACGTGTTTTGGGCGCTTGTTCTAGATGTAATATTTTTTTCTAATGAGACAGTTACGTGAAAAAAGCCTAGGTAACTCCTTTTGAGAGAGCAGAGAAACGAGGAAATGTTAGTGAGTAATTCCAAAAATAACGATACCGAATCCACATCGGTCCACGTCTGGTAAAATTTGACATTGAATTTTTAAAATTAAGTCACGATCATTGAACGAGTTCGGTCTATACCGTATACGTACCATAAAAGTGTTCCCACAACAAATATTTTCGACTAAAAACGGCCATATGCCCTGAAAGAATCGAACAGAGCTTGACATGTATGAATAATTTATTGGGCTTAAAAGAAAAACGTGTCAAATTTAGTTATAGCCATAACTTTTTTAGCGGGGAAGTTGCCAACAACTGTAAACAAAAATCGTGAATTTCATAGATTCGAATAAAATAAAGCAAGCGATTGATAAGGATGATTATTAATATTTTCCCCGATGCTCTTCGAATTTTTATTTTTTTTATTTCAAGGTAAGAAATGGCTAGTTGAAGTTGCATTGTCTTCAATGCGGTTGTTTCACCGCGAACGAATACAACCGAACTCGGCCAGATTTCAACTCGGCCAGGAAAAAAATGCACAACTCGGCCAGTCGCCAATTCCCGCGACTATTTTGTTGTCGATTTCAACAACGCAAGTTTACAAACACACACACACAAACGCTACTGGTTCTCCGACATGTTGTTGATTTCAACATTGGCTGAACATTGTCGATTTCAGTGACGCAAATTTTCTTTTCAAAGGAAAAACAGACATTACATTGAATCACAGACATCACATCGGCGGCGACCGTCTATTTTTTTTTACATTTTACTGTGATATGACAAAAGACACAGCGCTGGCTGTTACGTCACTGAAATCGACATCCCTTTTTTTATTAACAAAGCACGATAGGCATCACTGAAATCGACACCCTTTGACGCCCATACATTTTTTATATTTTGTTGTGATATGACTCTGACAGTCTGTAATACAGCGCTCGCTGTTGCATCATTGACACCCTTATGCACATATGCTGGCCGAGTACGGTCACTGGCCGTGATCGGTCATTGGCCGAGTAGAAATCTGGCCGAGTTCGGTGGTCACCCCGCGAACAACTCTAGCTCTGTTTTTGCATGGTTTAGTTTTGCGATGTAAAATAAAATATATATTAAAATAATAATACTTGTTTAATTATTTGGGGTTTCAGCCCACAAATTACGGACATGATCCCCATGAATTACGGTCAATGTTTGTCTTCTCTCGGCTGATTGTCACGGTGTTGATCGACGCTCTTCCTAAACTCAGCCTGAGTATGGAGAAACCAACGGGGATCGACATTCCAAACAAACAATCGAAATTATCAACGAAAGACGAGATTTTTCTAGATATTTACAAACATACTGTCATGACAAACATATGTAAAATTAACAAATACACAAAGAGGTGTAATATTAGGTTTTATTTTAGGCTTAGAAATATTTTCTTTCACTCAGCCCATGCATGTAACTGCCATTTAGATTTACGGTCCTTCAGCATCGGGGGAAACAACAATAGTTATATAAAACACATTGCAAAGACTCAACAATCGGGAAAGAAACCTCAGACAACCATGTCGTACTTGTGTTGAAATACATTTTGTATTTCACGTCAGAATATTGTTTAAAATAAAATATTCAGTCCAGGCCAAATCGAGGTCAAAGGGTCAGGTTGCGTGCATATAATTATAGATAGTTAAAACAAAAAGTATTTGAACTTTTGTCAGCTGTTCAACATCTATAAAAAACAGAAAGACAATTATAAGACAATGTAAACCTCGGAAATTATTCTGTTAGTCCGAATTTTAAATGCGCGCGAGCGAGCAGGTGGGCGGTGATATTTCAGGGTTTGCGTGGTCGAAAATAAAGCGGAAATTGTCCGGTCGAATTCAACAAGCGGTCGCAAAAGCGAGAGAAAAGGGTGATTGGAAAGCGGAAGCGGGCGGGAGGTTGTGCGAAAGGAGTACTGTAACTTTGCACAACTTTCTTTTAAATCGTTTTATTTTCCAAGTCAATATTCTATTTTACTAATACATTTTTTTTTCTAACGCAATGGGGAAGAAAAGAAAGAAAGCGTTGACAGACGAGGCAAAGAAAAATCTGCCACTCAGTGTCGCACTCTGACACGGCAATTTTTTTCAAACATCGGCCATTTTGTTTCACCATGAAAACCGTTTTATTAGATGTCTTATCAGAGACACTTGAAGGATTAGCTTGTTTGTAAACTGTCAGCGTGTATAGTGGGACAGTAATGTTTGTCAGAGGATTATCCTTCGTTGTTCGTTTGCATAACAATGGAAAACCCGAACGTTCCTGAGTACGGACTCAAATGCCAGCAGTTTTCTTCATTTTTCACGCTCGAGCTTGAAATTATTCATTATCTGACACTCTTTATGAGTTCTATGATATCAGTGGTTAATATGTTTGGCCATTTTTAGTGTATATTTATAATAATGCAGCAAATCTACAGTGTTTTATTAACCAAAACTGTTTTTCGCGTTTTTCTCGAGTTGAAGTTTTGATCGAGTACGACCCATTGGGACCGCCGCTAAATCAAGTGCGTTCGGACTAGGACATTCAAACTCGCAGTTATCGTTCAAAAGATAATGATGGTGCGAAATATGTCTGGGTTTTTAAAGAAAATGCTTTGTCACAGAATAATAGTCTGTTAAAGGTGCCAAGTATGAAATAATTTAAGGACAAAAAAACAAACCTGCATAGAAATCGGAATAATAGCTCTTTTGATTATCGGAGACGCATTTCAATGGGCTTGATTACGGACAATGCATGACGTAAATTTCACCAGGAAATTCCGCAGTGTGCTCTCGCAATCGCGTACTTAGTCATTTTTACAAGGTTCGCCATTTTTGATGTCACGTGATAATTATGTAAACAATGACTGTCCAGTTTGTGCGAACTTGTACCTCTATACTTAGTCTTTTGATATATATAACCTAAATTACTGTTCTCAACGAGACAACAGACAGAGAATGTTTTATTTAAAAACGTCACAAAACCCTTCTCGCTACCTTAATCCTCTAGCTCCCCAATTCAATTGTATATACCCCTGTAGATAACTTACAGATGTCCGCAAGACAGTATATAACAGTCTTTTTTCTTTTTTTCCCAGATATTTAATTGGGTATTTAATAAAAAAAAGTTTGCAATAGTATTTCTTTGACAGGTTATTTGTGTGACTTTATTACACCTGGATACAAATTGTAGTGCAAAACCTATACATTAAAAACAAAAGATTTTTAAATCTTAGCTCACTTGTGTGGTGGCGCTGTTCATATTTTCTGAGCTCTCAATGTTGGGTGACGAGTTTACACTCTCATTTTGGTGATTTGAGTAATTCTGCTCTGTTTTAGAAATGAAGTACTCCTTAAATTATGATAATCCCATGATTCATTTCACCTGAGCACACAGCCCACATGAAGGATCAATAATTTGTAAATCAAACTTACCCCCACCTCTGCCCTATCTACAGTTGGAGTACCGCAATGCCGTTATGTAACTATTTAAAACAATTTGATGCTTTGTGTCATGTTCTGTATTGTGAAAAGTATGTTGAACGTGCATGAATTTCAAATTTGTTGGATTTGTTAGTTAAAAAATGTGATAATTAACAGAAAACAATAAATGGCAACCATTTTTCATATACATCCTAATGTAATTTTTATTCATCTTAAGTTTAGTATATTTTTGAAAAATCTGAATTTACTACAATTATTCAAGCGATTGAGGTCTGGATATGATTTAACAATTTGTTCTAGAATTCTAGTTTCAGGATGCGATTATCTGATGAATTTCTTTCTACTTGTATGTTACAGACGACAAGCTCATCTGTGTGTTCTTGCCAACAACTGTGATGAACCAATGTATGTAAAGCTGGTGGAAGCTCTGTGTGCAGAGCATGGTATTAACCTTCTCAAAGTATGTACATTTTATAACATAAATTGTGATTTCACCACTGTAACTGTTCTATTGAAACGTTAGAAATTAATGGAAATGCACACATTTTTAAAAATCTCATCAGAAGAGTACAAATTTATCTCTAGTCTATTCCTAATTTTTACTTGGATGTTATGAAAATACACCCCCTTCCCAAAGTTGTTTATTTGATGGCCTTTAGGAATGGGAGAAAAAATGGCATACCGTATTTGCTCTAATATTAGTGCACGCAGTTACGTAAATTAGAGATTGTTCTATAGTCAAAATAAGTAATATTTTTATGACTTTTTTTAAATGCGCTTCTAATAGAGCACATACAGTAATTTGAAATTTAGTATGAACCTCCTTGAACTTGTATATGCAAGGCTGAGGGGAAAAAATGTTTCTCGTTCCCGCGCGCATAGTTATGAACGATGCACCTCAGATGTTTTTTTCCTTCTACAGCATTCCGAAATGCGCTTGTACTCACTTGTCTTAAATTTCCTCCATTTTAGCTCAGTATTTAAAAAAAAAAAAATTGCCTTGCCTTGCCATTTTAAAATTACCATGAAACGAGAAACAGAATTTTTTTTTCCTGGCCTAATACAAAGTGTTGCTATTTGTAGGTGGATGACAATAAAAAGCTTGGTGAATGGGCCGGTCTATGCAAGATTGATAGAGAGGGAAAAGCAAGAAAGATTGTAGCAAGCAGCTGTGTAGTTGTGAAGGTAAAATACTTCAGTTATAACTTTGTACATTGCTTTGTTCCAGGTTCATTCGATTAGGTTTTACCTCCAGTAATTTCATTCGATACCTTCCATTCATTTCTGATCTGTAGTCACTGAAGGAAGTCTATTTCGATTGGTTTTAGTTCATTGATTGAATAGTGTTTTAAGGGATTGAGAACCACTTTTGATTATCCAATCAATTTTAACATTTTATGATAAAGTCAAATTTATTGGGAAAATGATTTTCTTTCATATACAGGATTATGGTAAAGATTCCCAAGCATTAGATGTGCTCAATGAATACTTTAAATCTAAACGATGAAGTCCTCACCATCGCGGACAAGTTTATCCAACGATGTAGACATTTTTTGTCTGTATTTTCCATCTTAAAAATATTTCCTAATAAACTTGTCGTTGAAAGTTATTGAAGTATTAGTTACTATGGGATATTACAAAAATATGGTAAACTATTATTTATTTATATATATATATATATATATATATATATATATATATATATATATATACACACGCGCATGTACATGTACATAATACAAAGTATATGTAGAGCGGATAAATGTGGTGATAGACAACTACATGAATATTGAAACTCAACAGCACTGTTTCGCAAGATACAAGTACCTCACTCATCAGGAGCTTTATGTTTAATAATTCACTGCACCAATGAGCATTCATTATAAATTTCGCAAATTAACATATTAAATAAAATAAAACCATACAGGTTTAAGTATTACATAATAAGGCGTTTGATCTGTGTTGGCATGATGATACAAGTTCATTTCTTTTAATTAGTGTAGAGTGGTGAGATCTAAAAAAATTTCCTTCAAACATAAAATGCTGGAGCTACTGAACGGGCTACTATGAGCAAGAATTTTCCATGTTATTCGATGCTCAATATTTTTTCTTTGAGTGACTAAACATGCTTGCTTAGTTCTGTCACATTTTTAGAGGCCTGATTATGAAATGAGGCAGTGTGGTTTCTGTATAGTGTTTTGAATTCATTTCCAGTAAGTCCAACATATATTTCGCTTGTTTGTCTAATCGCGCAACTTCCGCGTGGTATGACAGGCACTTCCCGTCCAGTGGACATGCCGTTTTCTTCTGGCAATTGCATAGCTTGTTGACTTTAGTTTTTATCAGTCATGGTGTTCTTATTAGTCACAAGTTGGCGTTTGTTTTTACTGTTGATGGTATCTTTTATATTGTTCATACAATATGAATGGAAACGTCCACTTATAGTAAACTCCTAGAGAAGAACGTGACGAAATCATAGAAAATATGTTGTTGCTCCTAATCATCATATGCAAATTCTGAAATGTATGTATATGGATGTTGATTGTCTTGTTGAACTTGAATTAATAAACATTGTAGTTGTCAAGCTGGAGTAAATTTGCAAAGCAGCCAGTAAAAATAATAAAATGTTTAATTGAATAGTTTATTGTACATCATACAATCAAAGGAATCGTAATACAGTGTAAACTTAAATTTTACTCAGAAACCTATTTAAGGAAAACATAATAAAAGAAGGCTTTGTGATATGATCCCTCCACTGCCAGTTTGTCCGGTACAGATTGTGCTACAACTGATGGTATAATAACAAAAACATCATGCGGTAGTTGTAGTATATAGTAAAACTACTTTAGTAGGTGTAGTAAAACATAATGTACTTATTATATTATATTATAGTATAATAATATACTTGTTTGTGAGTTTACAAACTATTAAACTATTCAAAAATAAAACACACTTTGATAGTTTTAGTTAGGTGTACTGTAACAACAAGATAACATTTGGGATAGAACGCATCATAGTTTGTTAGCTGTGGTATACTAAAATACGACACTATTTTTAGAAAGAAGGTCTAATATAACAAAGACACAACACAGAATTTGTCTTAAAATTTGCCATTGACATTCACGAGTGTAATTCACAAAACAACTCAACTTCAAATATGTATGAAGTGATTCTGGTTGTCGACACTGTCTTGTCTAAAATTGTATTAGCAAAGACATTTCTTTTCCCCCTTTTTCTTCTCCTTTTTCCTGACAACGGCTCCTGCTATTGGGCGTGCTGCAGTTAATATACGTTGCCTACTGGCAAAATCTTCAGCCTGGAATTTGGAAAAAATAGACATAACATTATTATAAATCATACCACATAAAAAATAATTAATACGTGTCGGTTCATTTGCTGAAATTAATATCTTCATCATAAGTAAAAGCTACGTCGAATTCGTTAGACAATCGTGTCAACATATTTCATGCGTGTTGTGAAACCCATATAGAACATGATAAATAATTCAATATCATGACGACATCACTCAGACTCGCTCAACGTCATAAACAAAAGAAACCAATAACATGTGTACTAATATCACAAACTTGCTGTATTTGATGTATGAAGTATGTGAACTGCTGTGTTGCTTGTATGCATAAACGCTATGTTGTTAGTCCTCTTCGCTTCGGGTGGAGCATAAGGCGCCGACAATCTCTTCCAGCCGTCACGGTCCTGTGCAAGTCATCCTATTTCATTCCAGGTCTTTCCTGATGCTTTCAACTCCTCCACAGTCCTTCTCCAGGTGCCCAGAGGCCTGCCTCTCTTTCTCTTCCCAGGTGGTGCCCATCTCAATGCAGCGTGAGGGTGTCTGGTTCTGCCCATTCTTGGCATATGCCCCAGCCATCTCCAGTGTCTCTGCTTCACCTCAGCTGTGATGCTATTGATGCAGGTGCGCCTGTAGACTTCTCGGTTGGTGACATGCTGTTCCCAGCAGATCTTGAGGATGCGGCGGAGGCAGCGTCTTTCAAACCCCCTCAGTCTGCTTTCAATCTCGTTCGTTCTTCTTGTTGCATAAACGTAGATCACTATAATGTGTATTTACGTGCGGGAAATACGGGCGATTCCAGACTTCCGGCCATGGCTTGCATTTCATGAAAAATTGATATCAAATAAAGCTTAGAAAGAACTCCCGTGTGCTGAAGGTATTGGAGGCATGACAAACAAATACTGTATTTATTACTATATTAGAAGCACATAAAGCATTGTGTTTATCGCATGCAAAATCATTTAAACATGTCTTGTTTTGACCATAGACTTGTCTTTGTCTAGACTTGCTTGCAGTCTGTTGCGATTCCGATGAAAAATTATTGAAAAATAAATATAATTGCGTAAACGAAGAGTGGACGCAAAAGTCATATGACTGCGAAATCCCAACAGAATTGCCATCAGTGTAAGCGCCCTCGCATTACCGGCCAGATTTGGGCTTGTAAATTTGCATATTTGTCATACGGTGGGTGGAGCAGCCGAGCCACGGGTCATACCACAACTTCTCGCTGAAGGCTTTAGTATCCTAATTTATCTTTATTTTTCAAGGATTTTCCATCGGAATCGCAACAGACTGCAAGCAAGTCTAGTCTTTGTCCTTTGTACAGTAAGCATATGTGCTTCTAATAAAGCAAATGATTAGGATGGGTCCAAGAACCTAATGAAATAATGACCATATATGATGACTTAATATTTTGGTCATATACCTTGTCAGACCACAAACTTATAGCACCAGTTGCATGTTTCTCTCTGCAACAGTACTTAATACATTACAGTTATGCATATTAAGAAACACAAGTAACTAACAGGTCATTAATACAGTGGCACCTCGCTAAGTCGCGGGTGTCGGGATCCAAGCAAAAACCGCGACTTATCGAGGGACCTCGTGAAAGAGTGAGGCCGTGCATTCAAAAACATAAAAAGCACATATAAACCCTCGGTTTAGTTAATTGATGTATCATCACATGTGTCAGGCAGTGTTCAAATAAAATCATGACTATGTTTGCTGTAAACACAGCAGTGATGCAGTTTATTTTGTTTGTGTCCCATAGTATGTTGCTCGTTTGCTTTTGCTTGTGACTTCGACGGTAACAGCTTCCAATATGAACCAGTTTCATCGCAATTATAAACTAGTTTGTCAAAATAACCACCTTCATAGATAATTTCTCTCGGTTTTTCGGGAAAAGTTCTGACAGCGTCCATGTTCGCAGATCGAGCTTTGCTTTGGATTTCAACTCTGAAATAATCAGGTCTGTGGATTATCTAAACGCGTCTATGTACCTAGTTTTATTAACATTTGCTCAGTGATAGGCAAGATATCTGTGGAGCACCTAAATTAGGTAATTAGTAAGTACAAAATTTAACCCTAAACTGAATACGTATATGGCTTACCCCTAAGCATCAACATATGTATGTGCCAAGTTTCATTCAATCTGATGAGTGGTTGAGATATAGGTGGAAAAGTTCAATATTGACTAATTTATATGCAAATTAGGCAATTATTATGCACGATTTGAGTATTATCTTAGAGTGTCTATGTACCATGTTTCATTAATGGTACTTGAAAAGCAAGTGAAAATGTTTAAAATTAATATGCAAATTAGGTGATAATACCTAATCAGGTCTGCGCATTATCCCAGAGCTTCTATGTACCAAGTTTCATTGCAACCGTTCAATGGTACATGAGAAACAAGTGAAAATACTTAAATTTGGTTAATTGATATGCAAATTAGATAATTATTATGCAAAGATTTAAATTAAAATATAATCAGATCTGTGCATTATCCCAGAGCACCCATGTACCACTTTTTATTAGTCCCCGTTCGGACGCAGTCCGAAAACGGGGACTTATGTTTTGCCCTGTGTGCGTCCGTGCGTCCGTGCGTCCGTGATCACCTGTATCTCGAACATGCATGGACCGATTGAGTTCAAACTTCACTCATACATCACACATTATATGGGACATATGCACATGCATTTTTTTCATGATCCGATTAACGATAGCCGAATAGCGGCCATTTTAAGGCCGAAAATGCATCAAAATCGCACATTTTCACCATTCCGGACCCGGATCTCAGTTATGCATGGACGGATTTTGTTCAAATTTGGTACATACATTAAACATAATAGGACCTTGATGCACGTCATTTTTGACTCCCATGTGCGAAGCACAAAATGGGAGTCTTTGCAGTTAGTGTGTCTGTATGTCTGTATGTGTGTGTGTATGTGTGTATGTGTGTGTGTGTGTATGTGTGTCCGACTGTTCCACTGCTATCTCAAGAACCATACATCGGTTTTTGATGAAACTTGGTGCATAGATGCTCTGGGCCAATGCGCAGATTTGATTAGGTTTTGGTAAAAATCCATGCTCGTTAATTACCTAATTTGCATGATAATTAGCTAATTTTTAGCTGTTCTATGACTGTTCCACTGATATCTAAAGAACCACTCATTGGATTTTGATGAAACTTGGTACATAGATGCTCTGAACATATGCGCAGATTTGATTAATTTTTGGTAAAAATCCGTGCATATTAATTACCTAATTTGCATGATAATTAGCTATTTTTTAGTGGTTCCATGACTGTTCCACTGATATCTAAACAACCACTCATTGGATTTTGATGAAACTTGGTACATAGATGCTCTGAACTCATGCTAGGTTTTGATTAGTTTTTGGTAATAATCCGTGGATACTAATTACCTAATTTGCATAATGATTAGTCAATTTTCGGTTTTTCCACTGATATCTCAAGTACTTATCATCACAT
Source organism: Saccoglossus kowalevskii (assembly GCF_978046115.1). Lineage (NCBI taxonomy): Eukaryota > Metazoa > Hemichordata > Enteropneusta > Harrimaniidae > Saccoglossus > Saccoglossus kowalevskii. Next base: position 26,690,300 of record NC_140658.1, read on the forward strand.
TTCAATGAAACTTGGTACATAGATGTCATACGACACTGCACAGACCTGATAGTTTTTATGGTAATATCAGTACATATTAATTACCTAATTTGCATAATTAATTAATTTTCAGCATTTGATATAAGTAGTTAGCATTACATTTCAATGAAACTTGGTACTTACATACTCAAGGACTATGCAGAGATTGATTGTTTTCGATAAATATTTGTGCATATTAATCACCTAATTTGCATAATTAGTTAATTTTCAGCTTTTCCACGGGTATCTCAAGTATACATCGCATTTCAATGAAACTTGGTACATAGATCCTTTAGGACTATGCAGAGACCTGATTAGTTTTAGGGTAAATAATTGTGCATATTAATTACCTAATTTGCATAATTAATTTTCAGCTTTTCTACTGATATCTAAAGTACTAATCATCACATTTCAATGAATCTAGAATTATGCAGACCCAATTAGTTTCCGGTAAATATTTGTGCATATTAATCACCTAATTTGCATAATTAACCAACTTTCACACTGATATCTCAGGTACTATACATCACATATCAATGAATGTACATGGATGCTGTAGGACAATAGACAGACCTGAATAATTGTGGGTTAAAATCTGTACATATTAATTACCTAATTTGCATAATTAACCAATTTTAAGCTTTCACACTGATATCTAAAGTACCGTAAAAACTCCAAAATTTCGACCGGTTTTAAATAATTGGTGTTAGATATGTGACGTGTTTTTAGAGTCAAAATTAAGGTGCATTTTCGGACGGTCGAATTTTTCAGAATAGAAATCAGCAAATGAAAAAATGGGGATGATAGACAGTGTGCTTCATTAGTTTTTAAAAAATGCAATGTCCGTCAATTGACGTAAACTTGCTCATGTTTCACGGTAAAAGCAAAGGTCGTGGCCGAGTTGTAACTCAAAATCTAAACAAAGTCATCAATCAGTGAGTATTATGACAAGCAAAACAAAACATCAAGACGCGGAGAAGAGGTCAGCACAAAACTAATAGGTCAAAAGACAAAGCTGTCTCGCACTACCTAGAAAAACTTGCGAATGTTCGAAGTACAGGTACCCATTGGACAAAAGATGCATGGAAGTTTAGCAAACTATCTCCCCGACCCAGTGCAATGTATCCGGTTAGAATCAAAGCTCACGTGTCCGTTATTTGAGGGACCAAATTCTGCCGTAAATTCGCCCTTGGATTAAAAAATAAAATGGGATTTAAGAAAATAAAATGGGACTTTTAAGGTGTATTTTGGCGTCATTTTTCGGACATTTCAATCAATCCTGCCGGCTAAAATAGAGTCTAAGTTTTACCGTAGTCATTGACGTTTGTCTATTCAAGAGTACACGTGTATGATTTTTATCGTGACTAGCGTGAGCGGGTAAGCTTCCTTTCGAGAATGAGCTGTTATCACTGTGAACAATGTTAAATTATTCTTCAGATGACCAGTTTATTTTTTAAAAACAACTAATTTTTTTATTTAAAAAAATCATGCCGTTTTCGCATCAAAATCCAAGCCAAAATATCGTACTACAACATCAATCTATTTAAATAAGCTATGGTAATTTGAACACGTTGGCATCATCCAGCTTTTTGATTGGTTAATTAGCGATTTGACCTATTTGACCTAAGAGAACATGGCGGATATCCTACAGCATCAAACGTTTATACGAGACCGGAATCATTCGCTTACGATGAAACTAAGTTGACTTTTATTTGTATTTCATAACCATTCAACAAATTTATTTTGTGTACATTATTATAATCACTACTGAGTACAGTAATAATCAACAATTCAGAAACGCAGCATGCCGAGATTTTTGTGTTCGTTTTTATTTGAAACTTCGTTTATTTAGAATATATTTTCGTTACCAATAAAATAAAAATCTCTCAGTCAATCAGAAACCCGGATTCATGCCTTCGAGGAAGGTCCCGTTTGAACGCTCACATCGTTTTTTTTTTCGTTTGGGGGAAAACTAAAACTGGTCGCAATTTTCGAATAAGAATGAGTCGGCAATTTTTAGTGGAGTCGAAAATTTGGAGGTAAATAAAACACCGAAACCCGGCAAATAAATAGCCGGGCGAATTTTTAGAGGGGTCGAAATTTTGGAGTTTTCACGGTAATAATTATTCCATTTCAATGAAACTTAGTACAAAGATGCTCTAGGACAATGTACAAACCTAATTAGTTTGGGGTAAAAATCTGTTCATATTAATTCCCTAATAAGCATAATAATTCATAATTTTTTGGTTTTTTGGTTCTAATCACATTTCAATTAAACTTGGAGACATAGATTTTCTGTTACATTGCGCAGACCTCATTAGTTTTACAATCAAATCTGGTCATATTAATTTTCTGATTTGCATAATTAGTTTTCAGCTAAGTAATTTCAAATTATATTTAATGTGTCTCCAATACTCTCAGCACATGGGAGTTCTTTCTAAGCTTTCTTTGATTTTTTTTGGATCGGGTTCGAAATGGCCGACTGGCGGCCATTTTGTTTTAAAGAATTCAGTTCTGGATCCGTATCTGAGACATGCTTGGATTGATCGAGTTCAAACTTCACACACACAAGGTACATCATGTCACAAATATGTATGTGCATTTGTTTCATGATCTCATTAACGATAGCCAAATGGCGGCCGCTTTAAGGCCGAAAATGCATTGAAATCGCACATTTTCACCATTCCGGACCCGGATCTCAGTTATGCATGGACGGATTTCATTCAAACTTGGTACATACATTAAACATAATAGGACCTTGATGCACGTCATTTTTTTTTTTCGGATCAAGTTCGAAATAGCCGACTGGCGGCCATTTTGTTTTAAAGAATTCAGTTCTGGATCCGTATCCGAGACATGCTTGGATTGAGCGAGTTCAAACTTCACACACACAAGGTACATCATGTCACAAATATGTATGTGCATTTGTATCATGATCTCATTAACGATAGCCAAATGGCGGCCGCTTTAAGGCCGAAAATGCATTGAAATCGCACATTTTCACCATTCCGGACCCGTATCTCAGTTATGCATGGATGGATTTCATTCAAACTTGGTACATACATTAAACATAATAGGACCTTGATGCACGTCTTTTTTTTTTCGGATCAAGTTCGAAATGGCCGACTGGCGGCCATTTTGTTAAAGAATTCAGTTCTGGATCCGTATCCAAGACATGTCTGGATTGATCAAGTTCAAACTTCACACACACATGGTACATCATGTCACAAATAGATATGTGCCTTTGTTTCATGATCTGCTTAACAATAGCGAAATGATGGCCATTTTAAGGCCGAAAATGCATCAAAATCACGTATTTTCACAATTCCAGAACCGGATCTCAGTCATGCATGGATGGATTTTGTTCAGATTTAGCACAATGTGTTGTACATATGCAGGTGCATTTCGGTCATGATCTGCTTTGAATGTATATGTCACTCAAATATGAACGGAACGGGGACGTGTCATTGACAATGACTTGTTGAAATCTGTTTTATAGTACATTAAAAGCAAGTGAAAATGCGAAACGTCGATGCGTTGTGCAACTCACCTGCTCACTTCGCTTGATTTTGAATCTACACTCATTCACAAACGTTTCACAGTTGTATTTCAGAAGATCATATTTTATACGTGAACCTACGGCTTTCTCAGCAGCCAATATCATTTCTTTTTTTTTTCAGAAGCTTTGCGTTTAAACTGTTATTGTTGACCCTAATCTTGTCGTAGTTGCTCGCAAGATCTGCAAGTCGTTCCTTTTTTACCTCGACAGAATCAACAATGTTAACTTTGTGTAGTGTACTCACAATATTTCACGAACCATACTCCCATTTATCACCTGGTCTGAAAGTGTCAGATAATAATCTAGCTTTATTATAAATATCACAAGTGTATCAACATTAACGTTTATCGCGCTGAATTTAATTGAATCGTTTCCAACTGGTGATCATTCAATGACAAGTTGTATCATCAAATCAAATCATCTACATAAATAAGATGTTGATAGTCATAAATTATTGTTATGACTTACCACTCCTTCCACCTCTCTCACAGTTGTGAGCACAGGACTTTCATTTGGCATAAGGTGTATCACCATATCCTCTCCCGTTGAGTCACAGTTAGTTATCACTCCCCAATGCGTGTAAGACTCGTCTTCATTCCATAACTCAACTGCATCGCCAATGTAATATTCAAAGTCGTCAGACTTGCAATTGCTTGTCAGCCTCCACGACTCCATTCTACTAAAACATATATATATACATAATTCGTGTTGGACAATTTCTTTGTTACAGATTAGTTAAAGTGTGGCTGCCATCGCGTAGAGCGTTGTCTAAACAAACTATATAATATCAACAAGTTCATTTCAAACCTTAGTCCAAAGAGAATCTGGTGATCTATCTAATGTAGTTTTGTTCATATTGTATCTCCCCAAATCCTCGATTAAATACAATAACTACATCCATGACGATATTGTCAACCATGATTGTACCTGACCGGTCAATCCAAGGAAGATGTAGAAGGGATCGACTAGAGCAATAACTAGAGATCTGATTCTAGGGCGGCAGCACACAAGGAGTACGCCAGTTAGGAAAAAGATGTGGTTTACTGGTGGATATTCAAACATGGTAGGTTGTATGCACACATGACCACATCTAAATCTGTGTTGGAGAAATGTACTCATTGCTGTACTGCGCCGGGTGTATTGAGAACCATTTTGAGCACAACTCATCATAATCATTAATATACAGGGTATACCTACGTAGTGCATAAGTTTGCAGTTCAAATCTAGCAGAAAGAAGCCAATAAATTAACTAAAGTAAATATTAAAAAAAAAACAATTAACCAAAATAAAATGGAAAAGTCACCATTCAATTCGTCGGTATAAATAAACGTTTTAAGTAACAAAAATGATTGTTATTACACTAACGGTGGAAAGTATTATCTAAAATAATAATGTTTATATAATTAAAGGATGGTGGTCGTCGTGCCATGTCCTGTTCGATATGGGACTCAGAGCGACATATACAACGCATGTAAAATACATTATTTATTTACATGAAATTCGAACACGCGCTGCGTGACGACCACCGCGCTTTAACTAGTTTTCCTGGAACAACAAGCTGTATACGTTTCCTTGTTATTATACAATACATAATTGAGATAGTGCATTTTTATTCAGTTAGTGTATTCAGGGGGTTACTATTAAATAATCAGGGTGGAAACATATTTACATATTTACTCCCGTCCGAAAGTATCTAATGGTTGACCCTTAACAACGTACGTAACCTTGTCCATATTACATCTGGTATACCATGCTACTACTTAAATAAGTGTATATGAACTTGAAGAATGAAATTTTGGTTTTAAGGCAAATATTCTATGTCTCTTTCTAAAAACATAAAGTTATAGACAGCATTTCTATGTTACATTCGATTATTATGTGTCTTGTCCCGACAAACAAGAATACAAAAGTTTCCAATTTACAGCTATTCAGTCGCACTGTAGTTGTCGTTGGTTGGTAAAAATATATAGAGTTGTGAAACTACGAAAAGTTTCGTCGTAAATTTGTGTCGGAAACTCCCCAAGTCATTGAATAATTCACACCAACGCAGTCTATGACCTTTGACCGTCCATGGTTATGGTTTCTTTTTTGTGTGACTCCGCCATGGCACTATGGTAACCATATTAGTAAACGTTCACATTGAGCCACGAAAATTAGTCTTAATTTTTTTAATTTGACAATTTCGGGCACCGACATGTTGTTATTGTATAGAATAGTTTCTCAATAATTCAAGCCCCGGAAGTTCGAACTTGCGCATGAGACATACAGTGAACTGATGCATTCTTAGACACTCCACCCACTAACACCCCCACCCCACCCACTAACACCCCTACCCCACCCCCACAACTGTGCCATAGTTACGGAATAATTACGTCGGCATGAAGGCAGATGTAAAAACGTAATGCCGGCGCCAAGTGGCGAGGTTGTTATAAGTGCATTGGCGTCAATAATCAATAAACAAACAGAAAACAAAGAATAATGAAAGAAGTGTTATTTTAAAAAGAAAAGAAACTTGCTTGAATGAAATTAGCAACAGGGAGATCGCAGAAAAATAAAATACCTTGTGAAATGTTGAAATACAGCAGCTTAACAATGATAAAATCTCTACAAACAATATTCACTAAGATCTGAGAAACTGGGCAATACCCGGACAACTGGAACATTGGTGTATATAACAAACAGTTATATAGAATACGTTTACCTGCAGGTTCTTTGTTGCGCTGTTCAGTCGCACTGTGGTTGTCGATGATTGGTAAAAAGGTATGGGGTTGTGAAACTTGTACAACAACTTTTCTAAGAAAAGTTTTGTCATAAACTTTCCTTGATGTAATCGAAAACTCCCCAAGTCATTGAATAATATACACCAACGCAGTCCATTCACCATCCATTGTTATGGTTTCTACTTTGTGTCACCCAGTACTGCTTGAATAAATTTGATTGGGATAATACAAAATGTTCTATTAATAAACTACGGTGGCCCACAAGTGACAAAATATATTTAATTCATCGCGGCAAAACTATTATTTCTCGGCAAAAGACTATTACTTTGCGGCAAAACTACACAATATGACGACAAAACTCTATTACTTCGCGACAAAACTTTATCACTTCACAGCAAAATTCAATTATTTCACGGCAAATCACTATTACTTCACGGCAAAAGTATATTATTTCACGGCAAAACAATATTACTTCACGGCAAAACACTACTACTTCACGGCAAAACTATATTATTTCACGGCAAACACCATTACTTCACGACAAAACTATATTATTTCACGGCAAAACTCGGTTATTTCACAGCAAAACTTTAATATTACTTCACGGCAAAACTATATTCTTTCACGGCAAAACACAATTACTTTACGGCAAAACTAAATTATTTCACGGCAAAACACTATTCCTTCACGACAAAACTATATTATTTCACGGCAAACACCATTACTTCACGACAAAACTATATTATTTCACGGCAAAACACTATAATTACTTCACGGCAAAACTCCACAATTTGAAGGCAAAACTTTAATTAGTTGCGGCAAAGCCATGTTACTTCGCAACAAACACAAAATAAAGTTTATAAAAATACCAGCTTGAAGAATATTAGTTGTTGTTTCAAATTTCGCCGAAGCCTTACCTGTATTTTACCGATATATGCAGAATAATTCAAGAAAACTACACAAATTGACTACATTAACGAATATTCTAACGGTCAACGGAATGCTCAGCACAGTTGGAGGCGTGGCCTATTCAGAATGTGTCAAGAAAACCAATCACAAGACTGGTTACGAACCACTGCGATTTCACGAAACGGTAATCTGTGTTTTATGAATTTTTATAGATTTAATTTTTCATTCTTTGCATCTGATTGTTCCAGTTTAAAAATTATGGGCTCGCTGGAGTCTTCATCCCTTGTCTATTTCTTACATAAATACCAGCCGATAAACCACCCCACCCCACCCCACCCCCAATCACAGAGACTGCGTACAGTCATTGATTATATAGTTCATGGGCTCCCTGTGGTTTCTGTCAAAAGAAGCATGCTGCGCCACTCTGTAGCGCAAACCACATGCTCAAACAAACTGACCCTTCGAGGTACTTGGATAGCGTTCCCAGTTGTGTTGGATATTAACACGAAGCGCGGCATTGCTATGCATACGATGTTGCAGCAGACAGCGGTAGTGATCACAGTTACTTCCAGTGGTCATCCTATATTAAAACATTACACCACGTGCATTCTTGCTAAAAAATAATAGGCCCCCAAGGCTGGCAGCACATTGGCAAACCATACCCCCTCTTTCGGACGCAATGTAAATTTAGTACCCCCGAGAGCAGACATATTGAAGAAAAAAACACCACCGGAGTGAAGCCATCCGCCAGTCAGAGTAGTCGCCAAGCGCATCCGCCAGTCAAATTTTTTTCTGTTCATACAAAATAAAAAAAGTTACCTCTTTTTATAATCGCTGGTTCATACGGCTGTGGAAACCATTAAAAAATATTTTTCGTAAACATGACATTGACAATTTTTAGATAAAATTCATAAAACACGCTTACATTATCTAGCAATAAATAATCTTCAGTATCTATATAGTATAGAAATTATTTCAGACCTTTGGCACAATCATTATTTTGGTTGGAATTTGCAGTCAAAATGACGATGTTTAGATTCATATAACACGCTAACATTCCTCCCGACTTCAGGCGATCACAACCACAGTTTGAAAATCGATACACACGAACTAACTAGTAATAAATAATCTCCAGTATCAGTATTATAAGGAAAGTATTTCAGACCATTGGTACAATCATTATTTTGGTTGGAATTTCGGGTCAAAATGACGATTTTTAAGTCAAATTTATAAAACACGCTAACATACCTCCGGAATTCGGGCGATTACAACCACAGTTTGAAAATCGATACACACAAACTAACTAGTAATATATAATCTCCAGTATCTATATAGTATAGAAAATATTTCAGACCTTTGGCACAATCATTATTTTGGTTGCAATTTGGGGTCAAAATGACGATTTTTAGTACAAATTCATAAAACACGCTAACATTCCTCCCGACTTCAGGCGATCATAACCGCAGTTTAAACATCTATATACACGAACTAACTAGTAATACATAATCTCCAGTATCTATATAGTATAGAAATTATTTCAGACCTTTGGCACAATCATTATTATGGTTGGAATTTGGGGTCAAAATAACGATTTTTAGATTAAATTTATAAAACACGCTACAATTACAAAGGTAATATTATATTGGCTTCAAAGCCCGGTAAAGTAAAGGAATTCTCGACAAACAACCAAAAAGTTGGAGATCTATTACAAGGCTTGCCCGATACATTCGTTGCTATTGTGGACGATGTAACAGTCACATACACGTTTGTACGTGCTGGACCTGCAAGTAAAGTAATTAGATTTCATATATATTTCCATACAATTAAGTCCCTTTTCTGCTGCTCTGTTCATTTCCTTCATTGAATTTTTAGTTAACAACTTTGAAAATGTCAACTTTACTCCCACTACCCGGCCAATATGCAATATGTCTTTACCCACAGCATATCTCGCAACTATTTGGCTACATAAAGTTGTGCCATAACGTTCCACGTTCGTACTATTCTAGTAACAGTTTAATTTTCTTTGCGTCAATTTTTTCACCGCAATTGACAACTCTTTCGTATCTCTCTCTCCTCTCTTGGTTTTTATTTCGTATCTTAGTTTAAATCTACTTTTCACTGAAATCTTGCCGAACATTTTTCCCATTTCAACGTTATTTTTTACAACTATGATCGGGATATCTTTCTCCCCTGGGGTTCTTCACACGTGCCAGGGGGAATACAAGACTGTCTCTACATCACGTCCCCTTGAGGTGCGGGATCGGAAAAGTCACTTAAACCTTACAGTCAAATAAGACACACACAACAAAATACGTTTCAGCTCTCATCTTTAGTTGGTCAGTCGAGTACTCTATAAGACACAGCGCCCTGGGGAAAAGTCCCCAAGACTATCGCAAGGTTGACCCAAGACTCTCCTAGACTGCGTCAAGACTAGCCCAAGACTGCGTCCCTCCTCGTGTACTCGCCAAGACCAACTAAAACAACTTTATTCACTTACAAAGCCTTAACCAATTACAAAGAAGTATTAAGACTCTAGGGCGTAACCTTCAATCATAAAGCCAATCACACTAAGTACTGAACACGTCATATCTTTTGATTAAATTGTTCACTATATCACTAACTGCGAATACCAACTGTCAAAAATAGTAGTTCGGATAGCGACGGTTATATCGTAATTAGTTCCAAATCATTGAACCAAGTTCCATCCAGAATCTCGCATGGGCCTAAACGATGACAGATATAATGTCTATTCGCTAGTAATCAGCCAAACAAGTCGATCAACAGATACGCAAAACAAATTCATCACACAACCCTAAACTACGATGTTTTCGGATCTGCCACGCTGGTTCCCGCCTTCAAGTTCATTTATTCTTTGTTACATTTCTCCGTTTAGTGTGAAAATCAACATCTTGGTTCTCCGTGATTACATTGGTTTGAATCTCTCCATCTAAACTGAAATTGCCCACTTGCTAATCGGCTTTTAACCTTTTAAAAATGCTCAACACATCCTATACAACGTAGCTTTAGTTTCTTTCAAAAAAAGTTATTTTTAATTAATATTGATTTTCGTATATTCAGTAAATAATAATCTTCGTCTACACTTGTAATTTGTCACAATTCCACCCACCCACTTGTGAAAACCACGTTTTCAATTTTATTCATTCATTGTTTCATTCATTCATTACAGTGCAAGCAACAAACAAAAGTTATCTTTTTTTTATAACAGGTTTTCCCGCATGCATCTCCATTCAATTACAGTCGGGAGACTATCACAGCACATTTTCATTCACCAGTGGTTAGCTTACCAGATGTGCAGACCAGCCCAAACAAACGTCGTGTTGCTGTAAAAGCTAAAGTCAAAGAAGTATGTATTTTCCTTGGCCAAAAAATATTAAAAATAGTTTTTACTTTTTACTTTTTGTCATAACAAACTAGTAAAATGTTCAGCCCACCATGTAATCATCTCAAATAAGAAACTTTTTGCTAGTAAGTTTGATAAAAGTATAAAACCTGATTTATCAGCTACAGCTTAAACTATTATTTTGGTCAATTTTAAAATGTTTACATTTCTAATCTTTCATGTGTGTAACATAGATCAAAGATATGGTTGTAGGACCACACTACAAAAGAAGCTTGGTAGTTCTAACAGATGGGTTTGATAGAACAGTAGAAATGAAGTTGTGGGGCAAACATGCCGAAAGTTGTACCCTCACTGCCAATGAGGTTGTTTTAGCCAAACCACTAGAAGTCAGTTTGTTTAACAAGAACAAGCCAAGTCTGGATACCACTCAAGATACCTCTATAGAGGCAAGTATTCTACTGTTTCTTGCTAATTTCAATATGCTCTTTTATATAAACAGACATATCCCAAATATATTATACATTTTTACATCCTACAATACTTAGGCCATATTGCTTTGAATCTAACATGCATATCACCGGTTCATTAATACAATTACTAAATTGTTAATTTCTAGATAGAAGACATGAATCAAGATGAAAACCCAAAACCCGAAAATGTTAAAGTCATTGCATTTACTGACAAGTAAGTTTGTAAAGAGTTTATTTATACTGTACTCCCATTAACTGAATACAATTATAGCAAAAAACATGCTACACTTAATATCTAGCCCAATTCATTGCACTGATTACCATAAAATCAATCAGATGCACACACATTGTCTTTAAACCAAAATATACTAATACCATCAGAGAAACGAAAGTAATTTTTGTAAACCTTATCCAGCAACATAAAGCTGACAAAACATTTATATTAATTGTAAGCATAAATCATAAAGGTACTCTACAATATAGCCATAGTTCATTAAAGTGGTTTCCTGTACACTTCTTAAATTACACATGTGTATATTTCGCATTCTTTGTTGCATCTGAAATACCAGTTTTCCTTTACAAGCTTGTATTTTCTTCGCTATATTTTTTATGTTTCTAGTGAAATACTTACTGAAGATGGCTGTGCATTGAAAAATGATTTGCCGTTCTCGGTGAAACTGACCATCACTGGAAATGCAATTACCGAAGTTCATGAAGATTAAGAAGCACTGTAAGTTTAACTTTTGGTAAAAAAGTTGTTATTGTTTATTTCGTAATAATTTTGAGACCTTGCAAAGAAAACACACCATTGGACACTAAAAATCTAATGAGCCACAACAAAAAATGTTCATATTTAAGTTACTAGTGAGTTGGTTTATTAATCGTTTCTGCATAGTTGTTTACCAAACAAATGTAATGTTTTATTTTTCGTTAGTTTTCACAGGGAAGCCATAGAACTGTTATTACAAACCTTATTGGTCCCTTGAAGAGCTGCAACAAAAATGGCAGATCAAATTTTTTTGGCGATGTTTTTGATCTGAATATTACAAGTAAATAAAACTTGTTACATTGTTGTATTCTGAACATAAGTAAATAACTGTTGCTACATTGTTCTATTTCCGAACATTACAAGTAAATAACACTTGTTACATTGCATTTCCGAACAACATTACAAGTAAATAAGTTACATTTCTGAATAAATATAATATTTACAATCAAATAGAGTTGCTTGTTTCCATTTTAAACTAACTCTGATTTAGGCGGGTCACAATAGCACTATTTATTGCTTCTTCCAAAGCAATAAGTAGTACGCAAGGACATACAGGCTTGAGTGGTACCAGGCACTCACTCCTTCAACACAACTCTGCTTGCCGATATCACTGAATTTTTTAAATAGAACTAGCATAGCATTCAATTTTCGCTACAAGATACAAATGAAAATTAAAGTTACTCATACTATGTTACCCGTGTCCATTTTAGTTATTTTTTGGGGTATATTCTGTTTAAAAATCTGCGATAAGAATAGATTCGTTAATACATTGAATGACGCCTGCTGTCGCTTCGCTGTGATTTTGCGTTCCATATGGGCTTATTGCATGCCATATACACTGTTTTTTTACCAAAGTTTTTCCATAAAGTACATATCTTTGCACTTAATTGGATCCAGTCAACATTCTTTTACAGTTTATGGGAAATTAATAGATGTAAATATCCAACTTGGGACATCTATGTTGTATTTAATGATATGCAAATTTTATTAATGCAATCTTTCAATTTAACATCTCTAAATACGTCATGGTAAACACCTAGCTATCAACACTCTCCAAGAACAGCAACAAAAACTCACATATCATTGGAGTTTATATTACAAAGATAACATTTGTTTTAAATTTTAAACAACAGAAATTTCCAAATAAAGTTATTCGGCAGATTCTGCAGTCATGTCACATGCCATCCAATCGAAATACTCGTTATAAATGGCAATTAAATGACTGCATTACTCCTCTAAAGAAAAACAAATGTATCCACTAATGTGATTCGCCCATCATTTAGTATAAATGACTGCTAACAATGCATTTTCCACAATCCCTTTATAATTTACCATTCTCGAGTTTCATTGGAAATTATTTTTGTTGTGTGGAACAATCTTCTAGGTATTGGCTACAATTGTCCCATACTGAACAGCCAGTGACATAACGAGTAAATACTTCCACGTCAACCTCGGCTGATAAATGTATTTCATTATATTGATTCCCGGTAGGTCAGAAAAATTCCATTTATAAAATACTTATCTGATTTAGTAAAAGTGTTTTTGTAACTATAACTATGCCTACCCGCCATACACTTGTGTTTCACACTTCAACGCAAGTATACCCTCTTCCCAGAAAATTTATTAAATAACACTATGGTCTAGCAATGTTTTCATTTTATTCTGAGATCATTTTTGATTAATAAAACATGCTATAAAATGAATTGAAACTTCATTTATCCCCCCCCACACACACACACACTTTCTGGAAAAGTTGCAACAGTAACTTACCAAGTAAATCTAGAGAAACAATGTATCAAATTTTGAAAGTGCTGGGCCTCATCTATTTTTTCGCCGACAGCAAAGCACCTGGTCATCATTCCAGTGCTATACAATACATTTTCACTGCCAGGATCATACAATATTTTCATCAGTTGTCCCTGCCAGAATTGTACAATTTGTTGACACTTGGTCTATGTGCCAGTACTATATGCTTATTATTCCTGATTTAATATACCTGACAGCTGCCCGATTTATCAATATTTTATACCTGCTCACTATGCCTGCATTTTTTCACTGGACTACTATCATTTTGTTGGGCATTCCACGCAAGTTCCATTTGCTAAAGCTCAGTCAACTAAATGTTGAACTCTTAACATTTAATATAGAACTCTAAGGGATGGACTATTGGATTTTGGGAGGGTGGTCATAATTCGAAAAAAAAAATTAGATAAATAATCTTTAAAAAAATAATCACAGCAATACTTTCGGGAAAAAAATAATTTGAGAGAGGTGACTGAAAAAAAAACTAAAGTTGTTAGTTTATATATGCACTTTATTTCAACAAAATCAATTGATGTTCCACTTCGGGGATTTTGGAAACAAAAAATATTGTAAACATATTCTGTGTAAAAAAAAAAATTGGAATTTGGATAGTAAAAAAAAAAATTTCCTTGGTCTGACCCCTCCCAAGATCTAATGGTCCATCCCTAATACTAATTATTGTCTCTCAAACAGTTACATACAGTTTTGCGGTTCATTTTTTCTCCTGAGAAATACTGTCTACCAAAACACAAACATGTTTTTGTGTGTATAGCTTGTTTACAACATTTATTATTATTAATGATATCATGAAAACTTGATGACGTTTTTTCTGGATCCATGTACTTTATTAATACTTTATTAATATTGAAACTAGTTTAAGACCACAAACTAGAACTGTACATGTATATAAAGAATTAGAAAGTAAAATTTGTTGTCACAGGTACTGTCCATGCCACAAACTGGTTAAATTATATGTTGCATTTTTTAATGACGGCTAGCGAAGACAGTGTCATTCATGACTTGTTAGCTGTGGTATACTAAAATACAACACGATTTTTAGAAAGAAGGTCTAATATTATAACAAAGACACATAACACAGAATTTGTCTTAAAATTTGCCATTGACATTCACGAGTGTAATTCACAAAACAACGTAACTTCAAATATGTATGAAGTGATTCTGGTTGTTGTTGACACTGTCTTGTCTAAAATTGTATTAGCAAAGACATTTCTTCCCCCACCCCTTTTTTTCTTGTTCCCTGTCCCGACAACGGCTCCTGCTATTGTGCTATTGGATGTGACAGTGACTACTAGTTGAACGTTCAGCCTGGAATTTGGAAAAAAATAGACATAACATTGTTATTATAAATCAAACCATATAACAGATATAACAAATAATTAATACGTGTCGGTTCATTTGCTGAAGTTAATATTTTTATCATAAGTAAAAGCTACGCCGAATTCGTTAGACAATCGTGTCAACATATTTCATGTGTGTTGTGAAACCCATATAGAACATGATAAATAATTATTCAATGTCATGATGACATCACTCCGACTCACTCAACAACGTCATAAACAAAAGAAAACAATAACATATGTATTAATATCACAAACTTGCTGTATTTTATGTACGAAGTATGTGAACTGCTTGTGTGCGTAAACGTACTGTTGGGCGTGCCGCAGTTAATACAGGTTGACTTCTGGCAAAACGTTCAGCCTGGAATTTGGATAAAATAGACATAACATTGTTATTATAAATCAAATCACATAACAAATAATTAATATGTGTCGGTTCATTTGCTGAAAATAATATTTTCATCATGAGAAAATCGTGTCAACATATGTCATGTGTGTTGTGAAACCCATATAGAACATGATAAATAATTATTCAGATTCATGGTGACATCACTCCGACTCACTCAACAACGTCATAAACAAAAGAAAACATAAAATATATGTATTAATATCACAAACTTGCTGTATTTGATGTATGAAGTATGTGAACTGCTGTGTTGCTTGTATGCATAAACGTAGACCACTATAATGTATATTATGTGCGGGAAATACGGGCGATTCCAGACCTCCGACCATGGATTGCATTTCATGAAAAATTGATATCAAATAAAGCTTAGAAAGAACTCTCGTGTGCTGACGGTATTGGAGGCATGACAAACAAATACTGTATTTATTACTATATTAGAAGCACATAAAGCATTGTGTTTATCGCAGGCAAAATCATTTAAACATGTCTTGTTTTGACCATAGACTTGTCTTTGTCTAGACTTGCTTGCAGTCTGTTACGATTCCGATGAAAAATTATTGAAAAATAAATATAATTGCGTAAACGAAGAGTGGACGCAAAAGTCATATGACCGCGAAATCCCAACAGAATTGCCATCAGTGTAAGCGCCCTCGCATTACCGGCCAGATTTGGGCTTGTAAATTTGCATATTTGTCATACGGTGGGTGGAGCAGCCGAGCCACGGGTCATACCACAACTTCTCGCTGAAGGCTTTGGTATCCTAATTTATCTTTATTTTTCAAAAATTTTCCAACAGACTGCAAGCAAGTCTAGTCTTTGTCCTTTATTTGTACAGTAAGCATATGTGCTTCCAAGAGAGCAAATGATTAGGATGGGTCCAAGAACCTAATGAAATAATGACCATATGTGATGACTTAATATTTTAGTCATATACGTTGTCAGACCACAAACTTATAGCACCAGTTGCATGTCTCTCTCTGCAACAGTACTTAATACATTACAGTTATGCATATTAAGAAACACAAGTAACTAACAGGTCATTAATACAGTGGCACCTCGCTAAGTCGCGGGTGTCGGGATCCAAGCAAAAACCGCGACTTATCGAGGGACCTCGTGAAAGAGTGAGGCCGTGCATTCAAAAACATAAAAAGCACATATAAACCCTCGGTTTAGTTAATTGATGTATCATCACATGTGTCAGGCAGTGTTCAAATAAAATCATGACTATGTTTGCTGTAAACACAGCAGTGATGCAGTTTATTTTGTTTGTGTCCCATAGTATGTTGCTCGTTTGCTTTTGCTTGTGACTTCGACGGTAACAGCTTCCAATATGAACCAGTTTCATCGCAATTATAAACTAGTTTGTCAAAATAACCACCTTCATAGATAATTTCTCTCGGTTTTTCGGGAAAAGTTCTGACAGCGTCCATGTTCGCAGATCGAGCTTTGCCTTGGATTTCAACTCTGAAATAATCAGGTCTGTGGATTATCTAAACGCGTCTATGTACCTAGTTTTATTAACATTTGCTCAGTGATAGGCAAGATATCTGTGGAGCACCTAAATTAGGTAATTAGTAAGTACAAAATTTAACCCTAAACTGAATACGTATATGGCTTACCCCTAAGCATCAACATATGTATGTGCCAAGTTTCATTCAATCTGATGAGTGGTTGAGATATAGGTGGAAAAGTTCAATATTGACTAATTTATATGCAAATTAGGCAATTATTATGCACGATTTGAGTATTATCTTAGAGTGTCTATGTACCATGTTTCATTAATGGTACTTGAAAAGCAAGTGAAAATGTTTAAAATTAATATGCAAATTAGGTGATAATACCTAATCAGGTCTGCGCATTATCCCAGAGCTTCTATGTACCAAGTTTCATTGCAACCGTTCAATGGTACATGAGAAACAAGTGAAAATACTTAAATTTGGTTAATTGATATGCAAATTAGATAATTATTATGCAAAGATTTAAATTAAAATATAATCAGATCTGTGCATTATCCCAGAGCACCCATGTACCACTTTTTATTAGTCCCCGTTCGGACGCAGTCCGAAAACGGGGACTTATGTTTTGCCCTGTGTGCGTCCGTGCGTCCGTGCGTCCGTGCGTCCGTGATCACCTGTATCTCGAACATGCATGGACCGATTGAGTTCAAACTTCACTCATACATCACACATTATATGGGACATATGCACATGCATTTTTTTCATGATCCGATTAACGATAGCCGAATAGCGGCCATTTTAAGGCCGAAAATGCATCAAAATCGCACATTTTCACCATTCCGGACCCGGATCTCAGTTATGCATGGACGGATTTTGTTCAAATTTGGTACATACATTAAACATAATAGGACCTTGATGCACGTCATTTTTTTTTTTGGATCGGGTTCGAAATGGCCGACTGGCGGCCATTTTGTTTTAAAGAATTCAGTTCTGGATCCGTATCTGAGACATGCTTGGATTGATCGAGTTCAAACTTCACACACACAAGGTACATCATGTCACAAATATGTATGTGCATTTGTTTCATGATCTCATTAACGATAGCCAAATGGCGGCCGCTTTAAGGCCGAAAATGCATTGAAATCGCACATTTTCACCATTCCGGACCCGGATCTCAGTTATGCATGGACGGATTTCATTCAAACTTGGTACATACATTAAACATAATAGGACCTTGATGCACGTCATTTTTTTTTTTCGGATCAAGTTCGAAATAGCCGACTGGCGGCCATTTTGTTTTAAAGAATTCAGTTCTGGATCCGTATCCGAGACATGCTTGGATTGAGCGAGTTCAAACTTCACACACACAAGGTACATCATGTCACAAATATGTATGTGCATTTGTATCATGATCTCATTAACGATAGCCAAATGGCGGCCGCTTTAAGGCCGAAAATGCATTGAAATCGCACATTTTCACCATTCCGGACCCGTATCTCAGTTATGCATGGATGGATTTCATTCAAACTTGGTACATACATTAAACATAATAGGACCTTGATGCACGTCTTTTTTTTTTCGGATCAAGTTCGAAATGGCCGACTGGCGGCCATTTTGTTAAAGAATTCAGTTCTGGATCCGTATCCAAGACATGTCTGGATTGATCAAGTTCAAACTTCACACACACATGGTACATCATGTCACAAATAGATATGTGCCTTTGTTTCATGATCTGCTTAACAATAGCGAAATGATGGCCATTTTAAGGCCGAAAATGCATCAAAATCACGTATTTTCACAATTCCAGAACCGGATCTCAGTCATGCATGGATGGATTTTGTTCAGATTTAGCACAATGTGTTGTACATATGCAGGTGCATTTCGGTCATGATCTGCTTTGAATGTATATGTCACTCAAATATGAACGGAACGGGGACGTGTCATTGACAATGACTTGTTGAAATCTGTTTTATAGTACATTAAAAGCAAGTGAAAATGCGAAACGTCGATGCGTTGTGCAACTCACCTGCTCACTTCGCTTGATTTTGAATCTACACTCATTCACAAACGTTTCACAGTTGTATTTCAGAAGATCATATTTTATACGTGAACCTACGGCTTTCTCAGCAGCCAATATCATTTCTTTTTTTTTTCAGAAGCTTTGCGTTTAAACTGTTATTGTTGACCCTAATCTTGTCGTAGTTGCTCGCAAGATCTGCAAGTCGTTCCTTTTTTACCTCGACAGAATCAACAATGTTAACTTTGTGTAGTGTACTCACAATATTTCACGAACCATACTCCTATTTATCACCTGGTCTGAAAGTGTCAGATAATAATCTAGCTTTATTATAAATATCACAAGTGTATCAACATTAACGTTTATCGCGCTGAATTTAATTGAATCGTTTCCAACTGGTGATCATTCAATGACAAGTTGTATCATCAAATCAAATCATCTACATAAATAAGATGTTGATAGTCATAAATTATTGTTATGACTTACCACTCCTTCCACCTCTCTCACAGTTGTGAGCACAGGACTTTCATTTGGCATAAGGTGTATCACCATATCCTCTCCCGTTGAGTCACAGTTAGTTATCACTCCCCAATGCGTGTAAGACTCGTCTTCATTCCATAACTCAACTGCATCGCCAATGTAATATTCAAAGTCGTCAGACTTGCAATTGCTTGTCAGCCTCCACGACTCCATTCTACTAAAACATATATATATACATAATTCGTGTTGGACAATTTCTTTGTTACAGATTAGTTAAAGTGTGGCTGCCATCGCGTAGAGCGTTGTCTAAACAAACTATATAATATCAACAAGTTCATTTCAAACCTTAGTCCAAAGAGAATCTGGTGATCTATCTAATGTAGTTTTGTTCATATTGTATCTCCCCAAATCCTCGATTAAATACAATAACTACATCCATGACGATATTGTCAACCATGATTGTACCTGACCGGTCAATCCAAGGAAGATGTAGAAAGGATCGACTAGAGCAATAACTAGAGATCTGATTCTAGGGCGGCAGCACACAAGGAGTACGCCAGTTAGGAAAAAGATGTGGTTTACTGGTGGATATTCAAACATGGTAGGTTGTATGCACACATGACCACATCTAAATCTGTGTTGGAGAAATGTACTCATTGCTGTACTGCGCCGGGTGTATTGAGAACCATTTCGAGCACAACTCATCATAATCATTAATATACAGGGTATACCTACGTAGTGCATAAGTTTGCAGTTCAAATCTAGCAGAAAGAAGCCAATAAATTAACTAAAGTAAATATTAAAAAAAAAACAATTAACCAAAATAAAATGGAAAAGTCACCATTCAATTCGTCGGTATAAATAAACGTTTTAAGTAACAAAAATGATTGTTATTACACTAACGGTGGAAAGTATTATCTAAAATAATAATGTTTATATAATTAAAGGATGGTGGTCGTCGTGCCATGTCCTGTTCGATATGGGACTCAGAGCGACATATACAACGCATGTAAAATACATTATTTATTTACATGAAATTCGAACACGCGCTGCGTGACGACCACCGCGCTTTAACTAGTTTTCCTGGAACAACAAGCTGTATACGTTTCCTTGTTATTATACAATACATAATTGAGATAGTGCATTTTTATTCAGTTAGTGTATTCAGGGGGTTACTATTAAATAATCAGGGTGGAAACATATTTACATATTTACTCCCGTCCGAAAGTATCTAATGGTTGACCCTTAACAACGTACGTAACCTTGTCCATATTACATCTGGTATACCATGCTACTACTTAAATAAGTGTATATGAACTTGAAGAATGAAATTTTGGTTTTAAGGCAAATATTCTATGTCTCTTTCTAAAAACATAAAGTTATAGACAGCATTTCTATGTTACATTCGATTATTATGTGTCTTGTCCCGACAAACAAGAATACAAAAGTTTCCAATTTACAGCTATTCAGTCGCACTGTAGTTGTCGTTGGTTGGTAAAAATATATAGAGTTGTGAAACTACGAAAAGTTTCGTCGTAAATTTGTGTCGGAAACTCCCCAAGTCATTGAATAATTCACACCAACGCAGTCTATGACCTTTGACCGTCCATGGTTATGGTTTCTTTTTTGTGTGACTCCGCCATGGCACTATGGTAACCATATTAGTAAACGTTCACATTGAGCCACGAAAATTAGTCTTAATTTTTTTAATTTGACAATTTCGGGCACCGACATGTTGTTATTGTATAGAATAGTTTCTCAATAATTCAAGCCCCGGAAGTTCGAACTTGCGCATGAGACATACAGTGAACTGATGCATTCTTAGACACTCCACCCACTAACACCCCCACCCCACCCACTAACACCCCTACCCCACCCCCACAACTGTGCCATAGTTACGGAATAATTACGTCGGCATGAAGGCAGATGTAAAAACGTAATGCCGGCGCCAAGTGGCGAGGTTGTTATAAGTGCATTGGCGTCAATAATCAATAAACAAACAGAAAACAAAGAATAATGAAAGAAGTGTTATTTTAAAAAGAAAAGAAACTTGCTTGAATGAAATTAGCAACAGGGAGATCGCAGAAAAATAAAATACCTTGTGAAATGTTGAAATACAGCAGCTTAACAATGATAAAATCTCTACAAACAATATTCACTAAGATCTGAGAAACTGGGCAATACCCGGACAACTGGAACATTGGTGTATATAACAAACAGTTATATAGAATACGTTTACCTGCAGGTTCTTTGTTGCGCTGTTCAGTCGCACTGTGGTTGTCGATGATTGGTAAAAAGGTATGGGGTTGTGAAACTTGTACAACAACTTTTCTAAGAAAAGTTTTGTCATAAACTTTCCTTGATGTAATCGAAAACTCCCCAAGTCATTGAATAATATACACCAACGCAGTCCATTCACCATCCATTGTTATGGTTTCTACTTTGTGTCACCCAGTACTGCTTGAATAAATTTGATTGGGATAATACAAAATGTTCTATTAATAAACTACGGTGGCCCACAAGCGGCAAAACTATTATTTCTCGGCAAAAGACTATTACTTTGCGGCAAAACTACACAATATGACGACAAAACTCTATTACTTCGCGACAAAACTTTATCACTTCACAGCAAAATTCAATTATTTCACGGCAAATCACTATTACTTCACGGCAAAAGTATATTATTTCACGGCAAAACAATATTACTTCACGGCAAAACACTACTACTTCACGGCAAAACTATATTATTTCACGGCAAACACCATTACTTCACGACAAAACTATATTATTTCACGGCAAAACTCGGTTATTTCACAGCAAAACTTTAATATTACTTCACGGCAAAACTATATTCTTTCACGGCAAAACACAATTACTTTACGGCAAAACTAAATTATTTCACGGCAAAACACTATTCCTTCACGACAAAACTATATTATTTCACGGCAAACACCATTACTTCACGACAAAACTATATTATTTCACGGCAAAACACTATAATTACTTCACGGCAAAACTCCACAATTTGAAGGCAAAACTTTAATTAGTTGCGGCAAAGCCATGTTACTTCGCAACAAACACAAAATAAAGTTTATAAAAATACCAGCTTGAAGAATATTAGTTGTTGTTTCAAATTTCGCCGAAGCCTTACCTGTATTTTACCGATATATGCAGAATAATTCAAGAAAACTACACAAATTGACTACATTAACGAATATTCTAACGGTCAACGGAATGCTCAGCACAGTTGGAGGCGTGGCCTATTCAGAATGTGTCAAGAAAACCAATCACAAGACTGGTTACGAACCACTGCGATTTCACGAAACGGTAATCTGTGTTTTATGAATTTTTATAGATTTAATTTTTCATTCTTTGCATCTGATTGTTCCAGTTTTAAAATTATGGGCTCGCTGGAGTCTTCATCCCTTGTCTATTTCTTACATAAATACCAGCCGATAAACCACCCCACCCCACCCCACCCCCAATCACAGAGACTGCGTACAGTCATTGATTATATAGTTCATGGGCTCCCTGTGGTTTCTGTCAAAAGAAGCATGCTGCGCCACTCTGTAGCGCAAACCACATGCTCAAACAAACTGACCCTTCGAGGTACTTGGATAGCGTTCCCAGTTGTGTTGGATATTAACACGAAGCGCGGCATTGCTATGCATACGATGTTGCAGCAGACAGCGGTAGTGATCACAGTTACTTCCAGTGGTCATCCTATATTAAAACATTACACCACGTGCATTCTTGCTAAAAAATAATAGGCCCCCAAGGCTGGCAGCACATTGGCAAACCATACCCCCTCTTTCGGACGCAATGTAAATTTAGTACCCCCGAGAGCAGACATATTGAAGAAAAAAACACCACCGGAGTGAAGCCATCCGCCAGTCAGAGTAGTCGCCAAGCGCATCCGCCAGTCAAATTTTTTTCTGTTCATACAAAATAAAAAAAGTTACCTCTTTTTATAATCGCTGGTTCATACGGCTGTGGAAACCATTAAAAAATATTTTTCGTAAACATGACATTGACAATTTTTAGATAAAATTCATAAAACACGCTTACATTATCTAGCAATAAATAATCTTCAGTATCTATATAGTATAGAAATTATTTCAGACCTTTGGCACAATCATTATTTTGGTTGGAATTTGCAGTCAAAATGACGATGTTTAGATTCATATAACACGCTAACATTCCTCCCGACTTCAGGCGATCACAACCACAGTTTGAAAATCGATACACACGAACTAACTAGTAATAAATAATCTCCAGTATCAGTATTATAAGGAAAGTATTTCAGACCATTGGTACAATCATTATTTTGGTTGGAATTTCGGGTCAAAATGACGATTTTTAAGTCAAATTTATAAAACACGCTAACATACCTCCGGAATTCGGGCGATTACAACCACAGTTTGAAAATCGATACACACAAACTAACTAGTAATATATAATCTCCAGTATCTATATAGTATAGAAAATATTTCAGACCTTTGGCACAATCATTATTTTGGTTGCAATTTGGGGTCAAAATGACGATTTTTAGTACAAATTCATAAAACACGCTAACATTCCTCCCGACTTCAGGCGATCATAACCGCAGTTTAAACATCTATATACACGAACTAACTAGTAATACATAATCTCCAGTATCTATATAGTATAGAAATTATTTCAGACCTTTGGCACAATCATTATTATGGTTGGAATTTGGGGTCAAAATAACGATTTTTAGATTAAATTTATAAAACACGCTACAATTACAAAGGTAATATTATATTGGCTTCAAAGCCCGGTAAAGTAAAGGAATTCTCGACAAACAACCAAAAAGTTGGAGATCTATTACAAGGCTTGCCCGATACATTCGTTGCTATTGTGGACGATGTAACAGTCACATACACGTTTGTACGTGCTGGACCTGCAAGTAAAGTAATTAGATTTCATATATATTTCCATACAATTAAGTCCCTTTTCTGCTGCTCTGTTCATTTCCTTCATTGAATTTTTAGTTAACAACTTTGAAAATGTCAACTTTACTCCCACTACCCGGCCAATATGCAATATGTCTTTACCCACAGCATATCTCGCAACTATTTGGCTACATAAAGTTGTGCCATAACGTTCCACGTTCGTACTATTCTAGTAACAGTTTAATTTTCTTTGCGTCAATTTTTTCACCGCAATTGACAACTCTTTCGTATCTCTCTCTCCTCTCTTGGTTTTTATTTCGTATCTTAGTTTAAATCTACTTTTCACTGAAATCTTGCCGAACATTTTTCCCATTTCAACGTTATTTTTTACAACTATGATCGGGATATCTTTCTCCCCTGGGGTTCTTCACACGTGCCAGGGGGAATACAAGACTGTCTCTACATCACGTCCCCTTGAGGTGCGGGATCGGAAAAGTCACTTAAACCTTACAGTCAAATAAGACACACACAACAAAATACGTTTCAGCTCTCATCTTTAGTTGGTCAGTCGAGTACTCTATAAGACACAGCGCCCTGGGGAAAAGTCCCCAAGACTATCGCAAGGTTGACCCAAGACTCTCCTAGACTGCGTCAAGACTAGCCCAAGACTGCGTCCCTCCTCGTGTACTCGCCAAGACCAACTAAAACAACTTTATTCACTTACAAAGCCTTAACCAATTACAAAGAAGTATTAAGACTCTAGGGCGTAACCTTCAATCATAAAGCCAATCACACTAAGTACTGAACACGTCATATCTTTTGATTAAATTGTTCACTATATCACTAACTGCGAATACCAACTGTCAAAAATAGTAGTTCGGATAGCGACGGTTATATCGTAATTAGTTCCAAATCATTGAACCAAGTTCCATCCAGAATCTCGCATGGGCCTAAACGATGACAGATATAATGTCTATTCGCTAGTAATCAGCCAAACAAGTCGATCAACAGATACGCAAAACAAATTCATCACACAACCCTAAACTACGATGTTTTCGGATCTGCCACGCTGGTTCCCGCCTTCAAGTTCATTTATTCTTTGTTACATTTCTCCGTTTAGTGTGAAAATCAACATCTTGGTTCTCCGTGATTACATTGGTTTGAATCTCTCCATCTAAACTGAAATTGCCCACTTGCTAATCGGCTTTTAACCTTTTAAAAATGCTCAACACATCCTATACAACGTAGCTTTAGTTTCTTTCAAAAAAAGTTATTTTTAATTAATATTGATTTTCGTATATTCAGTAAATAATAATCTTCGTCTACACTTGTAATTTGTCACAATTCCACCCACCCACTTGTGAAAACCACGTTTTCAATTTTATTCATTCATTGTTTCATTCATTCATTACAGTGCAAGCAACAAACAAAAGTTATCTTTTTTTTATAACAGGTTTTCCCGCATGCATCTCCATTCAATTACAGTCGGGAGACTATCACAGCACATTTTCATTCACCAGTGGTTAGCTTACCAGATGTGCAGACCAGCCCAAACAAACGTCGTGTTGCTGTAAAAGCTAAAGTCAAAGAAGTATGTATTTTCCTTGGCCAAAAAATATTAAAAATAGTTTTTACTTTTTACTTTTTGTCATAACAAACTAGTAAAATGTTCAGCCCACCATGTAATCATCTCAAATAAGAAACTTTTTGCTAGTAAGTTTGATAAAAGTATAAAACCTGATTTATCAGCTACAGCTTAAACTATTATTTTGGTCAATTTTAAAATGTTTACATTTCTAATCTTTCATGTGTGTAACATAGATCAAAGATATGGTTGTAGGACCACACTACAAAAGAAGCTTGGTAGTTCTAACAGATGGGTTTGATAGAACAGTAGAAATGAAGTTGTGGGGCAAACATGCCGAAAGTTGTACCCTCACTGCCAATGAGGTTGTTTTAGCCAAACCACTAGAAGTCAGTTTGTTTAACAAGAACAAGCCAAGTCTGGATACCACTCAAGATACCTCTATAGAGGCAAGTATTCTACTGTTTCTTGCTAATTTCAATATGCTCTTTTATATAAACAGACATATCCCAAATATATTATACATTTTTACATCCTACAATACTTAGGCCATATTGCTTTGAATCTAACATGCATATCACCGGTTCATTAATACAATTACTAAATTGTTAATTTCTAGATAGAAGACATGAATCAAGATGAAAACCCAAAACCCGAAAATGTTAAAGTCATTGCATTTACTGACAAGTAAGTTTGTAAAGAGTTTATTTATACTGTACTCCCATTAACTGAATACAATTATAGCAAAAAACATGCTACACTTAATATCTAGCCCAATTCATTGCACTGATTACCATAAAATCAATCAGATGCACACACATTGTCTTTAAACCAAAATATACTAATACCATCAGAGAAACGAAAGTAATTTTTGTAAACCTTATCCAGCAACATAAAGCTGACAAAACATTTATATTAATTGTAAGCATAAATCATAAAGGTACTCTACAATATAGCCATAGTTCATTAAAGTGGTTTCCTGTACACTTCTTAAATTACACATGTGTATATTTCGCATTCTTTGTTGCATCTGAAATACCAGTTTTCCTTTACAAGCTTGTATTTTCTTCGCTATATTTTTTATGTTTCTAGTGAAATATTTACTGAAGATGGCTGTGCATTGAAAAATGATTTGCCGTTCTCGGTGAAACTGACCATCACTGGAAATGCAATTACCGAAGTTCATGAAGATTAAGAAGCACTGTAAGTTTAACTTTTGGTAAAAAAGTTGTTATTGTTTATTTCTTAATAATTTTTAGACCATGCAAAGAAAACACACCAATGGACGCTAAAAATCTAATGAGCCACAACAAAAAATGTTTATATTTAAGTTACTAGTGAGTTGGTTAATTAATCGTTTCTGCATGGTTGTTTACCAAACAAAAGTAATGTTTTATTCTTTAGTTTTCACAGGGAAGCCATAGAACTGTTATTACAAACCTTATTGGTCCCTTGAAGAGCTGCAACAACAAATGGCAGGTCAAATTTTTGGAGGTGTTTTTGAAGTTTAGAATAGTCTTTATTAACAATTTTTAGGTACTTTATTATATTTCCCCAACAATAACCATGTTATATATTTCTGAACAACATTACAAGAGTTGCTACATTGTTGTATTTCTGAACATTACAAGTAAATAACACTTCTTACATTGTTGTATTTCTGAACATAAGTAAATAACTGTTGCTACATTGTTCTATTTCCGAACATTACAAGTGAATAACACTTGTTACATTGCATTTCCGAACAACATTACAAGTAAATAAGTTACATCTCAGAATAAATATAATATTTACAATCAAATAGAGTTGCTTGTTTCCATTTTTTAACTAACTCTGGTTTAGGCGGGTCACATCA
This sequence comes from Saccoglossus kowalevskii, assembly GCF_978046115.1. Taxonomy (NCBI): domain Eukaryota; kingdom Metazoa; phylum Hemichordata; class Enteropneusta; family Harrimaniidae; genus Saccoglossus; species Saccoglossus kowalevskii. Next base: position 26,717,983 of record NC_140658.1, read on the forward strand.
GCACTATTTATTGCTTCTTCCAAAGCAATAAGTAGTACGCAAGGACATACAGGCTTAAGTGGTACCAGGCGCTCACTCCTTCAACACAACTCTGCTTACCGATATCACTGAATTTTTTAAATAGAACTAGCATAGCATTCAATTTTCGCTAGAAGATACAAATGAAAATTAAAGTTACTCATACTATGTTACCCGTGTCCATTTTAGTTATTTTTTGGGGTATATTCTGTTTAAAAATCTGCGATAAGAATAGATTCGTTAATACATTGAATGACGCCTGCTGTCGCTTCGCTGTGATTTTGCGTTCCATATGGGCTTATTGCATGCCATATACACTGTTTTTTTTACCAAAGTTTTTTCCATAAAGTACATATCTTTGCACTTAATTGGATCCAGTCAACATTCTTTTACAGTTTATGGGAAATTAATAGATGTAAATATCCAACTTGGGACATCTATGTTGTATTTAATGATATGCAAATTTTATTAATGCAATCTTTCAATTTAACATCTCTAAATACGTCATGGTAAACACCTAGCTATCAACACTCTCCAAGAACAGCAACAAAAACTCACATATCATTGGAGTTTATATTACAAAGATAACATTTGTTTTAAATTTTAAACAACAGAAATTTCCAAATAAAGTTATTCGGCAGATTCTGCAGTCATGTCACATGCCATCCAATCGAAATACTCGTTATAAATGGCAATTAAATGACTGCATTACTCCTCTAAAGAAAAACAAATGTATCCACTAATGTGATTCGCCCATCATTTAGTATAAATGACTGCTAACAATGCATTTTCCACAATCCCTTTATAATTTACCATTCTCGAGTTTCATTGGAAATTATTTTTGTTGTGTGGAACAATCTTCTAGGTATTGGCTACAATTGTCCCATACTGAACAGCCAGTGACATAACGAGTAAATACTTCCACGTCAACCTCGGCTGATAAATGTATTTCATTATATTGATTCCCGGTAGGTCAGAAAAATTCCATTTATAAAATACTTATCTGATTTAGTAAAAGTGTTTTTGTAACTATAACTATGCCTACCCGCCATACACTTGTGTTTCACACTTCAACGCAAGTATACCCTCTTCCCAGAAAATTTATTAAATAACACTATGGTCTAGCAATGTTTTCATTTTATTCTGAGATCATTTTTGATTAATAAAACATGCTATAAAATGAATTGAAACTTCATTTATCCCCCCCCCACACACACACACACTTTCTGGAAAAGTTGCAACAGTAACTTACCAAGTAAATCTAGAGAAACAATGTATCAAATTTTGAAAGTGCTGGGCCTCATCTATTTTTTCGCCGACAGCAAAGCACCTGGTCATCATTCCAGTGCTATACAATACATTTTCACTGCCAGGATCATACAATATTTTCATCAGTTGTCCCTGCCAGAATTGTACAATTTGTTGACACTTGGTCTATGTGCCAGTACTATATGCTTATTATTCCTGATTTAATATACCTGACAGCTGCCCGATTTATCAATATTTTATACCTGCTCACTATGCCTGCATTTTTTCACTGGACTACTATCATTTTGTTGGGCATTCCACGCAAGTTCCATTTGCTAAAGCTCAGTCAACTAAATGTTGAACTCTTAACATTTAATATAGAACTCTAAGGGATGGACTATTGGATTTTGGGAGGGTGGTCATAATTCGAAAAAATAAATTTAGATAAATAATCTTTAAAAAAATAATCACAGCAATACTTTCGGGAAAAAAATAATTTGAGAGAGGTGACTGAAAAAAAAACTAAAGTTGTTAGTTTATATATGCACTTTATTTCAACAAAATCAATTGATGTTCCACTTCGGGGATTTTGGAAACAAAAAATATTGTAAACATATTCTGTGTAAAAAAAAAATTGGAATTTGGATAGTAAAAAAAAAAATTTCCTTGGTCTGACCCCTCCCAAGATCTAATGGTCCATCCCTAATACTAATTATTGTCTCTCAAACAGTTACATACAGTTTTGCGGTTCATTTTTTCTCCTGAGAAATACTGTCTACCAAAACACAAACATGTTTTTGTGTGTATAGCTTGTTTACAACATTTATTATTATTAATGATATCATGAAAACTTGATGACGTTTTTTCTGGATCCATGTACTTTATTAATACTTTATTAATATTGAAACTAGTTTAAGACCACAAACTAGAACTGTACATGTATATAAAGAATTAGAAAGTAAAATTTGTTGTCACAGGTACTGTCCATGCCACAAACTGGTTAAATTATATGTTGCATTTTTTAATGACGGCTAGCGAAGACAGTGTCATTCATGACTTGTTAGCTGTGGTATACTAAAATACAACACGATTTTTAGAAAGAAGGTCTAATATTATAACAAAGACACATAACACAGAATTTGTCTTAAAATTTGCCATTGACATTCACGAGTGTAATTCACAAAACAACGTAACTTCAAATATGTATGAAGTGATTCTGGTTGTTGTTGACACTGTCTTGTCTAAAATTGTATTAGCAAAGACATTTCTTCCCCCACCCCTTTTTTTCTTGTTCCCTGTCCCGACAACGGCTCCTGCTATTGTGCTATTGGATGTGACAGTGACTACTAGTTGAACGTTCAGCCTGGAATTTGGAAAAAAATAGACATAACATTGTTATTATAAATCAAACCATATAACAGATATAACAAATAATTAATACGTGTCGGTTCATTTGCTGAAGTTAATATTTTTATCATAAGTAAAAGCTACGCCGAATTCGTTAGACAATCGTGTCAACATATTTCATGTGTGTTGTGAAACCCATATAGAACATGATAAATAATTATTCAATGTCATGATGACATCACTCCGACTCACTCAACAACGTCATAAACAAAAGAAAACAATAACATATGTATTAATATCACAAACTTGCTGTATTTTATGTACGAAGTATGTGAACTGCTTGTGTGCGTAAACGTACTGTTGGGCGTGCCGCAGTTAATACAGGTTGACTTCTGGCAAAACGTTCAGCCTGGAATTTGGATAAAATAGACATAACATTGTTATTATAAATCAAATCACATAACAAATAATTAATATGTGTCGGTTCATTTGCTGAAAATAATATTTTCATCATGAGAAAATCGTGTCAACATATGTCATGTGTGTTGTGAAACCCATATAGAACATGATAAATAATTATTCAGATTCATGGTGACATCACTCCGACTCACTCAACAACGTCATAAACAAAAGAAAACATAAAATATATGTATTAATATCACAAACTTGCTGTATTTGATGTATGAAGTATGTGAACTGCTGTGTTGCTTGTATGCATAAACGTAGACCACTATAATGTATATTATGTGCGGGAAATACGGGCGATTCCAGACCTCCGACCATGGATTGCATTTCATGAAAAATTGATATCAAATAAAGCTTAGAAAGAACTCTCGTGTGCTGACGGTATTGGAGGCATGACAAACAAATACTGTATTTATTACTATATTAGAAGCACATAAAGCATTGTGTTTATCGCAGGCAAAATCATTTAAACATGTCTTGTTTTGACCATAGACTTGTCTTTGTCTAGACTTGCTTGCAGTCTGTTACGATTCCGATGAAAAATTATTGAAAAATAAATATAATTGCGTAAACGAAGAGTGGACGCAAAAGTCATATGACCGCGAAATCCCAACAGAATTGCCATCAGTGTAAGCGCCCTCGCATTACCGGCCAGATTTGGGCTTGTAAATTTGCATATTTGTCATACGGTGGGTGGAGCAGCCGAGCCACGGGTCATACCACAACTTCTCGCTGAAGGCTTTGGTATCCTAATTTATCTTTATTTTTCAAAAATTTTCCAACAGACTGCAAGCAAGTCTAGTCTTTGTCCTTTATTTGTACAGTAAGCATATGTGCTTCCAAGAGAGCAAATGATTAGGATGGGTCCAAGAACCTAATGAAATAATGACCATATGTGATGACTTAATATTTTAGTCATATACGTTGTCAGACCACAAACTTATAGCACCAGTTGCATGTCTCTCTCTGCAACAGTACTTAATACATTACAGTTATGCATATTAAGAAACACAAGTAACTAACAGGTCATTAATACAGTGGCACCTCGCTAAGTCGCGGGTGTCGGGATCCAAGCAAAAACCGCGACTTATCGAGGGACCTCGTGAAAGAGTGAGGCCGTGCATTCAAAAACATAAAAAGCACATATAAACCCTCGGTTTAGTTAATTGATGTATCATCACATGTGTCAGGCAGTGTTCAAATAAAATCATGACTATGTTTGCTGTAAACACAGCAGTGATGCAGTTTATTTTGTTTGTGTCCCATAGTATGTTGCTCGTTTGCTTTTGCTTGTGACTTCGACGGTAACAGCTTCCAATATGAACCAGTTTCATCGCAATTATAAACTAGTTTGTCAAAATAACCACCTTCATAGATAATTTCTCTCGGTTTTTCGGGAAAAGTTCTGACAGCGTCCATGTTCGCAGATCGAGCTTTGCCTTGGATTTCAACTCTGAAATAATCAGGTCTGTGGATTATCTAAACGCGTCTATGTACCTAGTTTTATTAACATTTGCTCAGTGATAGGCAAGATATCTGTGGAGCACCTAAATTAGGTAATTAGTAAGTACAAAATTTAACCCTAAACTGAATACGTATATGGCTTACCCCTAAGCATCAACATATGTATGTGCCAAGTTTCATTCAATCTGATGAGTGGTTGAGATATAGGTGGAAAAGTTCAATATTGACTAATTTATATGCAAATTAGGCAATTATTATGCACGATTTGAGTATTATCTTAGAGTGTCTATGTACCATGTTTCATTAATGGTACTTGAAAAGCAAGTGAAAATGTTTAAAATTAATATGCAAATTAGGTGATAATACCTAATCAGGTCTGCGCATTATCCCAGAGCTTCTATGTACCAAGTTTCATTGCAACCGTTCAATGGTACATGAGAAACAAGTGAAAATACTTAAATTTGGTTAATTGATATGCAAATTAGATAATTATTATGCAAAGATTTAAATTAAAATATAATCAGATCTGTGCATTATCCCAGAGCACCCATGTACCACTTTTTATTAGTCCCCGTTCGGACGCAGTCCGAAAACGGGGACTTATGTTTTGCCCTGTGTGCGTCCGTGCGTCCGTGCGTCCGTGCGTCCGTGATCACCTGTATCTCGAACATGCATGGACCGATTGAGTTCAAACTTCACTCATACATCACACATTATATGGGACATATGCACATGCATTTTTTTCATGATCCGATTAACGATAGCCGAATAGCGGCCATTTTAAGGCCGAAAATGCATCAAAATCGCACATTTTCACCATTCCGGACCCGGATCTCAGTTATGCATGGACGGATTTTGTTCAAATTTGGTACATACATTAAACATAATAGGACCTTGATGCACGTCATTTTTTTTTTGGATCGGGTTCGAAATGGCCGACTGGCGGCCATTTTGTTTTAAAGAATTCAGTTCTGGATCCGTATCTGAGACATGCTTGGATTGATCGAGTTCAAACTTCACACACACAAGGTACATCATGTCACAAATATGTATGTGCATTTGTTTCATGATCTCATTAACGATAGCCAAATGGCGGCCGCTTTAAGGCCGAAAATGCATTGAAATCGCACATTTTCACCATTCCGGACCCGGATCTCAGTTATGCATGGACGGATTTCATTCAAACTTGGTACATACATTAAACATAATAGGACCTTGATGCACGTCATTTTTTTTTTTCGGATCAAGTTCGAAATAGCCGACTGGCGGCCATTTTGTTTTAAAGAATTCAGTTCTGGATCCGTATCCGAGACATGCTTGGATTGAGCGAGTTCAAACTTCACACACACAAGGTACATCATGTCACAAATATGTATGTGCATTTGTATCATGATCTCATTAACGATAGCCAAATGGCGGCCGCTTTAAGGCCGAAAATGCATTGAAATCGCACATTTTCACCATTCCGGACCCGTATCTCAGTTATGCATGGATGGATTTCATTCAAACTTGGTACATACATTAAACATAATAGGACCTTGATGCACGTCTTTTTTTTTTCGGATCAAGTTCGAAATGGCCGACTGGCGGCCATTTTGTTAAAGAATTCAGTTCTGGATCCGTATCCAAGACATGTCTGGATTGATCAAGTTCAAACTTCACACACACATGGTACATCATGTCACAAATAGATATGTGCCTTTGTTTCATGATCTGCTTAACAATAGCGAAATGATGGCCATTTTAAGGCCGAAAATGCATCAAAATCACGTATTTTCACAATTCCAGAACCGGATCTCAGTCATGCATGGATGGATTTTGTTCAGATTTAGCACAATGTGTTGTACATATGCAGGTGCATTTCGGTCATGATCTGCTTTGAATGTATATGTCACTCAAATATGAACGGAACGGGGACGTGTCATTGACAATGACTTGTTGAAATCTGTTTTATAGTACATTAAAAGCAAGTGAAAATGCGAAACGTCGATGCGTTGTGCAACTCACCTGCTCACTTCGCTTGATTTTGAATCTACACTCATTCACAAACGTTTCACAGTTGTATTTCAGAAGATCATATTTTATACGTGAACCTACGGCTTTCTCAGCAGCCAATATCATTTCTTTTTTTTTTCAGAAGCTTTGCGTTTAAACTGTTATTGTTGACCCTAATCTTGTCGTAGTTGCTCGCAAGATCTGCAAGTCGTTCCTTTTTTACCTCGACAGAATCAACAATGTTAACTTTGTGTAGTGTACTCACAATATTTCACGAACCATACTCCTATTTATCACCTGGTCTGAAAGTGTCAGATAATAATCTAGCTTTATTATAAATATCACAAGTGTATCAACATTAACGTTTATCGCGCTGGATTTAATTGAATCGTTTCCAACTGGTGATCATTCAATGACAAGTTGTATCATCAAATCAAATCATCTACATAAATAAGATGTTGATAGTCATAAATTATTGTTATGACTTACCACTCCTTCCACCTCTCTCACAGTTGTGAGCACAGGACTTTCATTTGGCATAAGGTGTATCACCATATCCTCTCCCGTTGAGTCACAGTTAGTTATCACTCCCCAATGCGTGTAAGACTCGTCTTCATTCCATAACTCAACTGCATCGCCAATGTAATATTCAAAGTCGTCAGACTTGCAATTGCTTGTCAGCCTCCACGACTCCATTCTACTAAAACATATATATATACATAATTCGTGTTGGACAATTTCTTTGTTACAGATTAGTTAAAGTGTGGCTGCCATCGCGTAGAGCGTTGTCTAAACAAACTATATAATATCAACAAGTTCATTTCAAACCTTAGTCCAAAGAGAATCTGGTGATCTATCTAATGTAGTTTTGTTCATATTGTATCTCCCCAAATCCTCGATTAAATACAATAACTACATCCATGACGATATTGTCAACCATGATTGTACCTGACCGGTCAATCCAAGGAAGATGTAGAAGGGATCGACTAGAGCAATAACTAGAGATCTGATTCTAGGGCGGCAGCACACAAGGAGTACGCCAGTTAGGAAAAAGATGTGGTTTACTGGTGGATATTCAAACATGGTAGGTTGTATGCACACATGACCACATCTAAATCTGTGTTGGAGAAATGTACTCATTGCTGTACTGCGCCGGGTGTATTGAGAACCATTTCGAGCACAACTCATCATAATCATTAATATACAGGGTATACCTACGTAGTGCATAAGTTTGCAGTTCAAATCTAGCAGAAAGAAGCCAATAAATTAACTAAAGTAAATATTAAAAAAAAAACAATTAACCAAAATAAAATGGAAAAGTCACCATTCAATTCGTCGGTATAAATAAACGTTTTAAGTAACAAAAATGATTGTTATTACACTAACGGTGGAAAGTATTATCTAAAATAATAATGTTTATATAATTAAAGGATGGTGGTCGTCGTGCCATGTCCTGTTCGATATGGGACTCAGAGCGACATATACAACGCATGTAAAATACATTATTTATTTACATGAAATTCGAACACGCGCTGCGTGACGACCACCGCGCTTTAACTAGTTTTCCTGGAACAACAAGCTGTATACGTTTCCTTGTTATTATACAATACATAATTGAGATAGTGCATTTTTATTCAGTTAGTGTATTCAGGGGGTTACTATTAAATAATCAGAGTGGAAACATATTTACATATTTACTCCCGTCCGAAAGTATCTAATGGTTGACCCTTAACAACGTACGTAACCTTGTCCATATTACATCTGGTATACCATGCTACTACTTAAATAAGTGTATATGAACTTGAAGAATGAAATTTTGGTTTTAAGGCAAATATTCTATGTCTCTTTCTAAAAACATAAAGTTATAGACAGCATTTCTATGTTACATTCGATTATTATGTGTCTTGTCCCGACAAACAAGAATACAAAAGTTTCCAATTTACAGCTATTCAGTCGCACTGTAGTTGTCGTTGGTTGGTAAAAATATATAGAGTTGTGAAACTACGAAAAGTTTCGTCGTAAATTTGTGTCGGAAACTCCCCAAGTCATTGAATAATTCACACCAACGCAGTCTATGACCTTTGACCGTCCATGGTTATGGTTTCTTTTTTGTGTGACTCCGCCATGGCACTATGGTAACCATATTAGTAAACGTTCACATTGAGCCACGAAAATTAGTCTTAATTTTTTTAATTTGACAATTTCGGGCACCGACATGTTGTTATTGTATAGAATAGTTTCTCAATAATTCAAGCCCCGGAAGTTCGAACTTGCGCATGAGACATACAGTGAACTGATGCATTCTTAGACACTCCACCCACTAACACCCCCACCCCACCCACTAACACCCCTACCCCACCCCCACAACTGTGCCATAGTTACGGAATAATTACGTCGGCATGAAGGCAGATGTAAAAACGTAATGCCGGCGCCAAGTGGCGAGGTTGTTATAAGTGCATTGGCGTCAATAATCAATAAACAAACAGAAAACAAAGAATAATGAAAGAAGTGTTATTTTAAAAAGAAAAGAAACTTGCTTGAATGAAATTAGCAACAGGGAGATCGCAGAAAAATAAAATACCTTGTGAAATGTTGAAATACAGCAGCTTAACAATGATAAAATCTCTACAAACAATATTCACTAAGATCTGAGAAACTGGGCAATACCCGGACAACTGGAACATTGGTGTATATAACAAACAGTTATATAGAATACGTTTACCTGCAGGTTCTTTGTTGCGCTGTTCAGTCGCACTGTGGTTGTCGATGATTGGTAAAAAGGTATGGGGTTGTGAAACTTGTACAACAACTTTTCTAAGAAAAGTTTTGTCATAAACTTTCCTTGATGTAATCGAAAACTCCCCAAGTCATTGAATAATATACACCAACGCAGTCCATTCACCATCCATTGTTATGGTTTCTACTTTGTGTCACCCAGTACTGCTTGAATAAATTTGATTGGGATAATACAAAATGTTCTATTAATAAACTACGGTGGCCCACAAGTGACAAAATATATTTAATTCATCGCGGCAAAACTATTATTTCTCGGCAAAAGACTATTACTTTGCGGCAAAACTACACAATATGACGACAAAACTCTATTACTTCGCGACAAAACTTTATCACTTCACAGCAAAATTCAATTATTTCACGGCAAATCACTATTACTTCACGGCAAAAGTATATTATTTCACGGCAAAACAATATTACTTCACGGCAAAACACTACTACTTCACGGCAAAACTATATTATTTCACGGCAAACACCATTACTTCACGACAAAACTATATTATTTCACGGCAAAACTCGGTTATTTCACAGCAAAACTTTAATATTACTTCACGGCAAAACTATATTCTTTCACGGCAAAACACAATTACTTTACGGCAAAACTAAATTATTTCACGGCAAAACACTATTCCTTCACGACAAAACTATATTATTTCACGGCAAACACCATTACTTCACGACAAAACTATATTATTTCACGGCAAAACACTATAATTACTTCACGGCAAAACTCCACAATTTGAAGGCAAAACTTTAATTAGTTGCGGCAAAGCCATGTTACTTCGCAACAAACACAAAATAAAGTTTATAAAAATACCAGCTTGAAGAATATTAGTTGTTGTTTCAAATTTCGCCGAAGCCTTACCTGTATTTTACCGATATATGCAGAATAATTCAAGAAAACTACACAAATTGACTACATTAACGAATATTCTAACGGTCAACGGAATGCTCAGCACAGTTGGAGGCGTGGCCTATTCAGAATGTGTCAAGAAAACCAATCACAAGACTGGTTACGAACCACTGCGATTTCACGAAACGGTAATCTGTGTTTTATGAATTTTTATAGATTTAATTTTTCATTCTTTGCATCTGATTGTTCCAGTTTAAAAATTATGGGCTCGCTGGAGTCTTCATCCCTTGTCTATTTCTTACATAAATACCAGCCGATAAACCACCCCACCCCACCCCACCCCCAATCACAGAGACTGCGTACAGTCATTGATTATATAGTTCATGGGCTCCCTGTGGTTTCTGTCAAAAGAAGCATGCTGCGCCACTCTGTAGCGCAAACCACATGCTCAAACAAACTGACCCTTCGAGGTACTTGGATAGCGTTCCCAGTTGTGTTGGATATTAACACGAAGCGCGGCATTGCTATGCATACGATGTTGCAGCAGACAGCGGTAGTGATCACAGTTACTTCCAGTGGTCATCCTATATTAAAACATTACACCACGTGCATTCTTGCTAAAAAATAATAGGCCCCCAAGGCTGGCAGCACATTGGCAAACCATACCCCCTCTTTCGGACGCAATGTAAATTTAGTACCCCCGAGAGCAGACATATTGAAGAAAAAAACACCACCGGAGTGAAGCCATCCGCCAGTCAGAGTAGTCGCCAAGCGCATCCGCCAGTCAAATTTTTTTCTGTTCATACAAAATAAAAAAAGTTACCTCTTTTTATAATCGCTGGTTCATATGGCTGTGGAAACCATTAAAAAATATTTTTCGTAAACATGACATTGACAATTTTTAGATAAAATTCATAAAACACGCTTACATTATCTAGCAATAAATAATCTTCAGTATCTATATAGTATAGAAATTATTTCAGACCTTTGGCACAATCATTATTTTGGTTGGAATTTGCAGTCAAAATGACGATGTTTAGATTCATATAACACGCTAACATTCCTCCCGACTTCAGGCGATCACAACCACAGTTTGAAAATCGATACACACGAACTAACTAGTAATAAATAATCTCCAGTATCAGTATTATAAGGAAAGTATTTCAGACCATTGGTACAATCATTATTTTGGTTGGAATTTCGGGTCAAAATGACGATTTTTAAGTCAAATTTATAAAACACGCTAACATACCTCCGGAATTCGGGCGATTACAACCACAGTTTGAAAATCGATACACACAAACTAACTAGTAATATATAATCTCCAGTATCTATATAGTATAGAAAATATTTCAGACCTTTGGCACAATCATTATTTTGGTTGCAATTTGGGGTCAAAATGACGATTTTTAGTACAAATTCATAAAACACGCTAACATTCCTCCCGACTTCAGGCGATCATAACCGCAGTTTAAACATCTATATACACGAACTAACTAGTAATACATAATCTCCAGTATCTATATAGTATAGAAATTATTTCAGACCTTTGGCACAATCATTATTATGGTTGGAATTTGGGGTCAAAATAACGATTTTTAGATTAAATTTATAAAACACGCTACAATTACAAAGGTAATATTATATTGGCTTCAAAGCCCGGTAAAGTAAAGGAATTCTCGACAAACAACCAAAAAGTTGGAGATCTATTACAAGGCTTGCCCGATACATTCGTTGCTATTGTGGACGATGTAACAGTCACATACACGTTTGTACGTGCTGGACCTGCAAGTAAAGTAATTAGATTTCATATATATTTCCATACAATTAAGTCCCTTTTCTGCTGCTCTGTTCATTTCCTTCATTGAATTTTTAGTTAACAACTTTGAAAATGTCAACTTTACTCCCACTACCCGGCCAATATGCAATATGTCTTTACCCACAGCATATCTCGCAACTATTTGGCTACATAAAGTTGTGCCATAACGTTCCACGTTCGTACTATTCTAGTAACAGTTTAATTTTCTTTGCGTCAATTTTTTCACCGCAATTGACAACTCTTTCGTATCTCTCTCTCCTCTCTTGGTTTTTATTTCGTATCTTAGTTTAAATCTACTTTTCACTGAAATCTTGCCGAACATTTTTCCCATTTCAACGTTATTTTTTACAACTATGATCGGGATATCTTTCTCCCCTGGGGTTCTTCACACGTGCCAGGGGGAATACAAGACTGTCTCTACATCACGTCCCCTTGAGGTGCGGGATCGGAAAAGTCACTTAAACCTTACAGTCAAATAAGACACACACAACAAAATACGTTTCAGCTCTCATCTTTAGTTGGTCAGTCGAGTACTCTATAAGACACAGCGCCCTGGGGAAAAGTCCCCAAGACTATCGCAAGGTTGACCCAAGACTCTCCTAGACTGCGTCAAGACTAGCCCAAGACTGCGTCCCTCCTCGTGTACTCGCCAAGACCAACTAAAACAACTTTATTCACTTACAAAGCCTTAACCAATTACAAAGAAGTATTAAGACTCTAGGGCGTAACCTTCAATCATAAAGCCAATCACACTAAGTACTGAACACGTCATATCTTTTGATTAAATTGTTCACTATATCACTAACTGCGAATACCAACTGTCAAAAATAGTAGTTCGGATAGCGACGGTTATATCGTAATTAGTTCCAAATCATTGAACCAAGTTCCATCCAGAATCTCGCATGGGCCTAAACGATGACAGATATAATGTCTATTCGCTAGTAATCAGCCAAACAAGTCGATCAACAGATACGCAAAACAAATTCATCACACAACCCTAAACTACGATGTTTTCGGATCTGCCACGCTGGTTCCCGCCTTCAAGTTCATTTATTCTTTGTTACATTTCTCCGTTTAGTGTGAAAATCAACATCTTGGTTCTCCGTGATTACATTGGTTTGAATCTCTCCATCTAAACTGAAATTGCCCACTTGCTAATCGGCTTTTAACCTTTTAAAAATGCTCAACACATCCTATACAACGTAGCTTTAGTTTCTTTCAAAAAAAGTTATTTTTAATTAATATTGATTTTCGTATATTTAGTAAATAATAATCTTCGTCTACACTTGTAATTTGTCACAATTCCACCCACCCACTTGTGAAAACCACGTTTTCAATTTTATTCATTCATTGTTTCATTCATTCATTACAGTGCAAGCAACAAACAAAAGTTATCTTTTTTTTATAACAGGTTTTCCCGCATGCATCTCCATTCAATTACAGTCGGGAGACTATCACAGCACATTTTCATTCACCAGTGGTTAGCTTACCAGATGTGCAGACCAGCCCAAACAAACGTCGTGTTGCTGTAAAGGCTAAAGTCAAAGAAGTATGTATTTTCTCCCTTGGCCAAAAAATATTAAAAATAGTTTTTACTTTTTACTTTTTGTCATAACAAACTAGTAAAATTTTCAGCTCACCATGTAATCATCTCAAATAAGAAACTGTTTGCTAGTAAGTTTGATAAAAGTATAAAACCTGATTTATCAGCTACAGCTTAAACTATTATTTTGGTCAATTTAAAATGTTTACATTTCTAATCTTTCATGTGTGTAACATAGGTCAAAGATATGGTTGTAGGACCACACTACAAAAGAAGGTTGGTAGTCCTAACAGATGGGTTTGATAGAACAGTAGAAATGAAGTTGTGGGGCAAACATGCCGAAAGTTGTACTCTCACTGCCAATGAGGTTGTTTTAGCCAAACCACTAGAAGTCAGTTTGTTTAACAAGAACAAGCCAAGTCTGGATACCACTCAAGATACCTCTATAGAGGCAAGTATTCTACTGTTTCTTGCTAATTTCAATATGTTCTTTTATATAAACAAACATATCCCAAATATATTATACATTTTTACATCCTACAATGCTTAGGCCATATTGCTTTGAACCTAACATGCATATCACCGGTTCATTAATACAATTATTAAATTGTTAATTTCTAGATAGAAGACATGAATCAAGATGAAAAGCCAAAACCCGAAAATGTTAAAGTCATTGCATTTACTGACAAGTAAGTTTGTAAAGAGTTTATTTATACTGTACTCCCATTAACTGAATACAATTATAGCAAAAAACATGCTACACTTAATATCTAGCCCAATTCATTGCACTGATTACCATAAAATCAATCAGATGCACACACATTGTCTTTAAACCAAAATACACTTATACCATCAGAGAAACGAAAGTAATTTTTGTAAACCTTATCCAACAACATAAAGCTGACAAAACATTTATATTAATTGTAAGCATAAATCATAAAGGTACTCTACAATATAGCCATAGTTCATTAAAGTGGTTTCCTGTACACTTCTCAAATTACACATAATGTGTATATTTTGCATTCTTTGTTGCATCTGAAATACCAGTTTTCCTTTACTAGCTTGTATTTTCTTCGCTATATTTCTCATGTTTCTAGTGAAATACTTACTGAAGATGGTTGTGCATTGAAGAATGATTTGCCGTTCTCGGTGAAACTAACTAACCATCACTGGAAATGCAATTATCGAAGTTCATGAAGATTAAGAAGCACTGTAAGTTTAACTTTTGGTAAAAAAGTTGTTATTGTTTATTTCTTAATAATTTTTAGACCATGCAAAGAAAACACACCAATGGACGCTAAAAATCTAATGAGCCACAACAAAAAATGTTTATATTTAAGTTACTAGTGAGTTGGTTAATTAATCGTTTCTGCATGGTTGTTTACCAAACAAAAGTAATGTTTTATTCTTTAGTTTTCACAGGGAAGCCATAGAACTGTTATTACAAACCTTATTGGTCCCTTGAAGAGCTGCAACAACAAATGGCAGGTCAAATTTTTGGAGGTGTTTTTGAAGTTTAGAATAGTCTTTATTAACAATTTTTAGGTACTTTATTATATTTCCCCAACAATAACCATGTTATATATTTCTGAACAACATTACAAGAGTTGCTACATTGTTGTATTTCTGAACATTACAAGTAAATAACACTTCTTACATTGTTGTATTTCTGAACATAAGTAAATAACTGTTGCTACATTGTTCTATTTCCGAACATTACAAGTGAATAACACTTGTTACATTGCATTTCCGAACAACATTACAAGTAAATAAGTTACATCTCAGAATAAATATAATATTTACAATCAAATAGAGTTGCTTGTTTCCATTTTTTAACTAACTCTGGTTTAGGCGGGTCACATCAGCACTATTTATTGCTTCTTCCAAAGCAATAAGTAGTACGCAAGGACATACAGGCTTAAGTGGTACCAGGCGCTCACTCCTTCAACACAACTCTGCTTACCGATATCACTGAATTTTTTAAATAGAACTAGCATAGCATTCAATTTTCGCTAGAAGATACAAATGAAAATTAAAGTTACTCATACTATGTTACCCCTGTCCATTTTAGTTATTTTTTGGGGTATATTCTGTTTAAAAATCTGCGATAAGAATAGATTCGTTAATACATTGAATGACGCCTGCTACCGCTTCGCTGTGATTTTGCGTTCCATATGGGCTTATTGCATGCCATATACACTGTTTTTTTTACCAAAGTTTTTTCCATAAAGTACATATCTTTGCACTTAATTGGATCCAGTCAACATTCTTTTACAGTTTATGAGAAATTAATAGATGTACATATCCAACTTGGGACATCTATGTTGTATTTAACGATATGCAAATTTCATTAATGCAATCTTTCAATTTAACATCTCCAAATACGTCATGGTAAACACCTAGCTAGCAACACTCCCCAAGAACAGCAACAAAAACTCACATATCATTGGAGTTTATATTACAAAGATAACATTTGTTTTAAATTTTAAACAACAGAAATTTCCAAATAAAGTTATTCGACAGATTCTGCAGTCATGTCACATGCCATCCAATCGAAATATTCGTTATAAATGGTAATTAAATGACTGCATTACTCCTCTAAAGTAAAACAAATGTATCCACTGATGTGATTCGTCCATCATTTAGTATAAATGACTGATAACAATGCCTTTTTCTGCAATCCCCTTTATAATTTACCATTCCTGTGTTCCATTGGAAATTATTTTTGTTGTGTGAAACAATCTTCTAGGTATTGTCTACAATTGTCCCATACTGAACAGCCAGTGACATAACGAGTAATTACTTCAACCTCAATCTGCTGATAAATGTATTTCATTATATTGATTCCTGGTAGGGCAGACAAATTCCATTCATAAAATACTTATCTGATTTAGTAAAAGTGTTTTTGTAACTATAACTAAGTCTACTCACCACACACTTGTGTTTCACACTTCATGCTATAAAACATGCTATAAAATTAATTGAAACTTCATTTCATCCCCCCCCCCCACACACACACTTTCTGGAAAAGTTGCAACAGTAACTTACCAAGTAAATCTAAAGAAACAATGTATCAAATTTTGGAAGTACAGGGCCTTATTTATTTTTTCGCACCTGGTCATCATTCCAGTGCTATACAATACATTTTCACTGCCAGAATTATACAATATTTTTATCAGTTGTCCTTGCCAGAATTGTACAACTTTTTGACACTTGGTCTCTGTGCCAGTATTATATGCTTACTATTCCTGATTTAATATACCTGACAACTGCCCGATTTATGAATATTTTATACCTGCTCACCATGCCTGCATTTTTTCACTGGACTACCCTCATTTTTTTGGGCATTCCACGCAAGTTCCATTTGCTAAAGCTCAGTCAACTAAATATTGAACTCTTAACATTTAATATAGAACTCTAAGGGATAGACCATTAGATTTTGGGAGGGGTGGTCGCAATTCGAAAAAAGAAATAATTTAGATAAGGCCACACCGACTTAATTTTATGGATGACATCCGCGCGCGCATTAGTTTTAGCCTGTTCTCAAAAAAAAAAAAAAAAAAATCCGACGACGAGTCTCCACATATCGGTTTTCTGTCCGGAACTAGCTGACTCATATTGTCGCAAAGCGCCGCCTTGTCGTAAAACTCGTTTTGGACTACCTCCAAACGTGCCAATTTTGTCGTAAATGATCTTCTGCACATGCGTATTGCGTTGCCGGGAATTCCAACATGGCGACTACGCCACCAAAATACGTGAGCATAAAAGTTCAGAGAAAAAACGGAGGGATTGTTGTTGACTGGTACGCAATTGACGTCGGCCAGGAAGAGTCCTATGGATTTAGCAGGATTTTTTTTTGGCAAGATTTTTTTTTCGCCCTCTCGCATTAGTTTTGGGGTCTCCAGAGGATGTCATCCATAAAATTAAATCAGTGTAGCCTAAAAAATCTTTAAAAAAATAATCACAGCAATACTTTCGGGGGAAAAAATAATTTGAGAGAGGTGACTGAAAAAGACCCAAAGTTGTTAATTTATATATGCACTTTATTTCAACAAAATCAATTGATGTTCCACTTCGGGGATTTTGTAGAAAAAATAAATAATGTAAACATATTCTGTGTACAAAAAATTAAATTAGGAATTTGGATAGTAAAAAAAATCTCCTTGGTCTGTCCCCCCCTTCCAAGATCTAATGGTCCATCCCTAATGCTATTTATTATCGCTCAAACAGTTGTATAGCTTGTTTACAACATTTATTAATATTAATGATATCATGAAAATTGATGACGTTTTTCTGGATCCATGCACTTTATTAATATTGAAACTAATCTAAGACCACAAACATTTTTGTCACGGGTACTGTCATGCCACAAACTGATTAAACTCCTGACAACGGCTCCTGCTATTGGGCGTGCCACAGTTAATAGAGGTTGCCTTCTGGCAAAACGTTCAGCCTGGAATCTGGATAAAATAGACATAACATTGTTATTATAAATCAAATCACATAACAAATAATTAATAAGTGTCGGTTAATTTGCTGAAAATAATATTTTCATCATAAGAAAATCGTGTCAACATATTGCATGCGTGTTGTGAAACCCATATAGAACACGATACATAATTATTCAGATTCAGGGTGACATCACTCCGACTCACTCAACAACGTCATAAACAAAAGAAAACATATAACATATGTATTAATATCACAAACTTGCTGTATTTGATGTATGAAGTATGTGAACTGCTGTGTTGCTTGTATGCATAAACGTAGACCACTATAATGTGTATTACGTGCGGGAAATACGGGCGATTCCAGACTTCCGACCATGGATTGCATTTCAGGAGAAATTGATATCAAAGAAAGCTTAGAAAGAACTCTCGTGTGCTGAAGGTATTGGAGGCATGAACAACAAATACTGTATTAATTACTATATAAAACATAAAGCATTGTGCTTATTGCATGCAAAATCATTTAAACTTGTCTTGTTTTGACCATAGACTTGTCTTTGTCTAGACTTGCTTGCAGTCTGTTGTGATTCCGATGAAAAATTATTGAAAAATAAATATAATTGCGTAAACGAAGAGTGGACGCAAAAGTCATATGACCGCGAAATCCCAACAGAATTGCCATCAGTGTAAGCGCCCTCGCATTACCGGCCAGATTTGGGCTTGTAAATTTGCATATTTGTCATACGGTGGGTGGAGCAGCCGAGCCACGGGTCATACCACAACTTCTCGCTGAAGGCTTTGGTATCCTAATTTATCTTTATTTTTCAAAAATTTTCCATCGGAATCGCAACAGACTGCAAGCAAGTCTAGTCTTTGTCCTTTATTTGTACAGTAAGCATATGTGCTTCCAATAAAGCAAATGATTAGGATGGGTCCAAGAACCTAATGAAATAATGACCATATATGATGACTTAATATTTTCGTCATATACCTTGTCAGACCACAAACTTATAGCACCAGTTGCATGTCTCTCTCTGCAACAGTACTTAATACATTACAGTTATGCATATTAAGAAACACAAGTAACTAACAAGTCATTAATACAGTGGCACCTCGCTAAGTCGCGGGTGTCGGGATCCAAGCAAAAACCGCGACTTATCGAGAGCCGCGACTTATCGAGGGACCTCGTGAAAGAGTGAGGCCGTGCATTGAAAAACATATAAAAAGTTCATATAAACCCTCGGTTTAGTTAATTGATGTATCATCATACGTGTCAGGCAGTATTCAAATAAAATCATGACTATGTTTGCTGTAAACATTGCAGTGATGCGTTGTTTATTTTGTTTGTTGTCCCATAATATGTTGGTCGTTTGCTGTTGCTTGCGACTTTGACAGTAACAGCTTCCAAAATGAACCAGTTTCATCGCAATTATAAACTAGTTTGTCAAAATAACCACCTTCATAGATAATTTCTCTCAGTTTTTCGGGAAAAGTTCTGACAGCGTCTATGTTCGCAGATCGAGCTTTGCCTTGGATTTCAACTCTGAAATAATCAGGTCTGTGGATTATCTAAACGTGTCTATGTACCTAGTTTTATTAACATTTGATCAGTGATAGGCAAGATATCTGTGGAGCACCTAAATTAGGTAATTAGTAAGTACAAAATTTAACCCTAAACTGAATACGTATATGGCTTACCCCTAAGCATCTATATATGTATGTACCAAGTTTCATTCAATCTGATGAGTGGTTGAGATATAGGTGAAAAAGTTCAATATTGGCTAATTTATATGCAAATTAGGCAATTATTATGCATGATATTATCCTAGAGTGTCTATGTACAATGTTTCATTAATGGTACTTGAAAAGCAAGTGAAAATGTTTAAAATTGGCAAATTAATATGCAAATTAGGTGATAATACCTAATCAGGTCTGCGCATTATCCAAGAGCTTCTATGTACCAAGTATTATTGCAATCCGTTCAATAGTACATGAGAAACAAGTGAAAATACTTAAATTTGGTTAATTGATATGCAAATTAGATATTTATTATGCAAAGATTTCAATTAAAACATAATCAGGTCTGTGCATTATTGAGCACCCATATACCACGTTTTATTGAAATCTGTTTAATCGTACAGTAAAAGCAAGTGAAAATGCGAAACGTCAATGCGTTGTGCAACTCACCTGCTCACTTTGCTTGATGTTGAATCTACACTCATTCACAAACGTTTCACAGTTGTATTTCAGAAGATCAAATGTCACACGTGAACCTACGGCTTTCTCAGCAGCCAATATGATTTTTTTCTTAATTTGGTTAATTAATATGCAAATTAGATAATTATTATGCAAAGATTTCAATTAAAACATAATCAGGTCTGTGCATTATCCCAGAGCACCCATGTACCAAGTTTCATTGAAATCTGTTTAATAGTACATTAAAACCAAGTGAAAATGCGTTGTGCAACTCACCTGCTCACTTCGCTTGATGTTGAGGTACGGGATCGGGAAAGCCACTTAAACCTTACAGTCAAATAAACGCACACAACAAAATACGTTTCAACTCTCGTCTTAGTCGGACAGTCGAGTACTCTATAAGACACAGCGCCCTGGGGAAAAGTCCCCAAGACTATCGCAAGGCTGTCCCAAGACTAGCCCCAGATTGGACTGCCTCAAGACTCGCCCCAAGACTCCTCCGACTCTATCTCTTCTCGTGTACTCGCCAAGACCAACTAAAAACCCTTTATTCATTTTCAAAACCTTAACCAATTACAATGCAGTAAAAAGACTCTAAGGCGTAATCTTCAATCATAAAGCCAATCAAACTAAGTACTGAATACGTCATATCTTTTGATTAATCGTTCACTACATTAATAATTGCGAATACTAACTGTCAGAAATAGTAGTCCGAATAGCGAAGGTTATCTCGCAATTAGTTTCAAATCACTGAGTCGAGTTCCGTCCAGAACCTCAAATGGCCTAAACGATGCCAGACATAACACAGCAATTCGCTAGTAATCAACTAAATAAGTCGGTCAACAGATACGCAAAAACAATTTCATCACAAGTACATGAGAAACAATTGAATATACTTAAATTTTGTTAATTAATATGCAAATTAGATAATTAGTATACAAAGATTTCAATTAAAACATAATCAGGTCTGGTATTATACGAGAGCACCTATGTACCAAGTTTCATTGAAATATGTTCAATAGTACATTAAATGTAAGTGAAAATGCGAAACGTCGATGCGTTGTGCAACTCACCTGCTCACTTCGCTTGATATTGAATCTACAATAATTCACAAACGTTTCACAGTTGCATTTCAGAAGATCATATTTCACACGTGAACCTACGGCTTTCTCAGCAGCCAATATGATTTTTTTCTTAATTTGGTTAATTAATATGCAAATTAGATAATTATTATGCAAAGATTTCAATTAAAACATAATCAGGTCTGTGCATTATCCCAGAGCACCCATGTACCAAGTTTCATTGAAATCTGTTTAATAGTACATTAAAACAAAGTGAAAATGCGTTGTGCAACTCACCTGCTCACTTTTATTGTTGACCCTAATCTTGTCGTAGTTGTTCGCAAGATCTGCAAGTCGTTCCTTTATTACCTAGACAGAATCAACAATGTTAAACTCTGTGTAGTATACTCACAATATTTCACAAACCATACTCCCAAGTGTCAGATAATAAGAGCAAATTCTAGCTTTATTATAAATATCACAAGTGTATCAACATTAACATTTATCGCGTTGAATTTAATTGAATCGTTTCCAACTGGTGATCATTCAATGACAAGTTGTATCATCAAATCAAATCATCTACATAAATAAGAGGATGTTGATAGTCATAAATTATTATTATGACTTACCACTCCTTCCACCTCTCCAAAAGTTGTGTTCATAGGATTTGCATTTGGCATAAGGTGTATCACCATATCCCATCCCGTTGAGTCACAGTTAGTTATCACTCCCCAATGCGTGTAAGGCTCGTCTTCATTCCATGACACAACTGCATCGCCAATATCACATTCAAAGTCGTCAAAATTGCAATTGCTTGTCAGCGTCCACGACCCCATTCTACTAAAACATATATATATACATAATTCGTGTTGGACAATTTCTTTGTTACAGATTAGTTAAAGTGTGGCTGCCGTCGCGTAGAGCGTTGGCTGAACAAACAATATAATATCAACAAGTTCATTTCAAACCTTAGTCAAAATAGAATCTGGTGATCTATCTAAGGCCACACTGATTTAATTTTATGGATGACATCCCCTGGAGACCCCAAAACTAATGCGAGAGGGCAAAAAAAAAATCTTGCCAAAAAAAAAAATGCTGCTAAAACCACAGGACTACGGAGCTGTTATTACGAATTGAACCACAGTGTATCAAAAAAACAACAACAAGTCTTTATTTGTAGGAGACACATGTTGATGTACACATCTCGTACTATATTACTACGGTGGCCCATATATACAATCGGCGAAGAATGACCAAATTTCGGCGACCAATAACACATTGCGACGATCAATAACCAATTACGACGATCAATAACGCATTGCGGCGATCAATAACCAAATTGCGGCGAGCAATGACGCATTGCGACGATCAATAACGCACTGCGGCGATCAATGACGCATTGCGACGATCAATAACGCTTGCGACGATCAGTAACGCATTGCGGCGATCAATAACGCATTGCGACGATCAATAACGCATTGCGACGATCAATAACCAACTTCAGCAATCAATAACGCATTGCGACGATCAATAACGCATTGCGACGACCAATGACCAATTTCAGCGATTTATTTTAAAGTATGGACCCACAATGCTTTGCACTCTTCAATGGCCTCCACCATGGAGTTAACTCCGTTCGTCCACGAAAAAAAGGTTGTTATTTTGTGTCATTCATTTTACTTCTGATACAGTTGTAGGCGCCCTAAGTTTGTTACGGTTTATGAATCAAAATAGAAAATTGTCGAACGAAAAAAACAAACAGAATTCTGCATGTAAAATATATTTCACGAATGAAATAATTTTGATTCAGAACTGAAACATATATTTACCCTAAACACAATTCGGTGTATCAGAAGTAAAATGAATGACACAAAATAACAACCTTTTTTTAAACATATAAATTTGTGTACTGAATGGAATATAAATTGTACACAACAAAATGGCGTCTGAATAATTAAATAGGAATTCTTTGAACAGAAATACGTTTGATGAAATCAAATACGAATTTTAGAAAATAAAATAATATTTATGAAATGTAAAATAGAATTTACAAACATAAATTGCGTTTTATGGAATGAAATATAGATTTTACAAATGTAAATCGCGTTTTGTGGAATAAAATATGGATTTAAAAAAAACAAATTTGTTTTTAATAATATTGCAACACTTGGCTTGCCATAGCAATGGATTCTAGCTTTTTGGATTTATTTATATAACGAATACTTACACAAGCTGTAGTTCGTGGACGAACGGAGTTAACTCCATGGCGGACGCCATTGAAGTGTGCAAAGCATTGTGGGTTCATCCTTTAAAATAAATCGCTGAAGTTGGTCATTGGTCGTCGCAATGCGTCATTGGTCGTCGCAGTGCGTTATTGGTCATCGCAATGCGTTATTGATCGTCGCAATGCGCTATTGATCGCTGAAATTGGTTATTGATCGTCACAATGCGTTATTGATTGCCGCAATGCGTTACTGATCGTCGCAATGCGTCATGGATTGTCGCAATGCGTTATTGATCGTCGCAATGCGTTATTGATCGCCGCAAGCGTTATTGATCGTCGCAATACGTCATTGATCGCCGCAGTGCGTTATTGGTCGTCGCAATGCGTCATTGATCGCCGCAATTTGGTTATTGGTCGCCGCAATGCGTTATTGATCGTCGTAATTGGTTATTGATCGTCGCATGCGTTATTGATCGCCGAAATTTGGTCATTCTTCGCCGATTGTATATATGGGCCACCGTAATATTACTGTCACAGGTATCATCACCTTTCATTTTGAAAAGGCAAGAGGATAAGGCAGATGTTAGCTTTGCCAAAGGCATACACATCAACTCAATAATAAAGAAAAACTTACTGTGTTGTATTGAAAAAAAAAATTAATTAAAAATGAACAATATGTTTGTCAACAGCAACCTGGAAATTAACTTCTTTTACATTCAAACTACAGATTTTAAAGTGACACTTCAGATAGACTAAGTGTAGACACAAATGCTCTAGAACTACTTCAACTATGTAACAAGAGGCTCGATATTGAAAAAAAAAAAAAAAAACACCAACAGAGAGTCAACAAAAATTTGGATGCAGAAAATTATGTACATGTATCTTGATGAAAAATTGTCATATGATCAAAATATTACTGACTGTGTGTGTAAGCAAATTATCCGAATCAGAAAATGAAAAAAAAATAAGAAGAAACTTTTCTTTACCCCAAAAGGGGATTTCAGCCGAGGAGCTTCCGCTGCTTTCGTAGCAGTTTTGTCGACTTCAATGCAGACAAAGCAACCGAACTGACTTGTCGCCTGACCAACTTTTAGGCCACCATACACCTCCACTTCTCTCCCATTTCTCTCATCGTTGCAGAAGAAACACGGGACAGCTACTCTGGACAGTATGTCCTTAAAGTTGTATGGGCGAAACTCGCTTGCCGCTACCGATCTCTCGTATAGCTGTGTAAACGTCACATCTCCCTGGCCAACGTCAATTGCGTACCAGTCTACAACAATCCCTCCGTTTTATCCCTTAACTTGTATGCTCACGTATTTTGGTGGTGTGGTCGCCATGTTAGATCATTTATGACAAAATTGGCATGTTTTGAGACAATCTCCTTCCCATAGGTCTTTGCGCTTTACGTAACGCGCATCTAACTGTGCGGCGGAGTTTGGTTTTGAGGTAGTCCAAAACGAGTTTTACGACAAGTCGGCGCTTTGCGACAATATGAGTCGGCAAGTTCCGGACAGAAAACCGATCTGTGGAGTCTCGTCATCAAAGATTTTTTTTTTTTTTTTTTAGAACAGGCGAAAACAAATGTGCGCGCGGATGTCATCCATAAAATTAAGTCGGTGTGGCCTTATGAGATATGCAAAATTATATTGTAATCATATCATGGTTTTAATAACAAGCAATGCATGGCACAGTAGTTTCCGTTAGTTATCAAATTTAAGATATATAGTTTTGTTTATAGTAATGTAGTCGGAACATAACATGTTTTGTTTTATCAAATCGTTTTACAAGTCGTATTTATATTGTTTACGAAAGCTAAATTGTTTATGGGACATTATATTGTAATTATCTAGATAAGTGATAATTGTTATTTTGTTATAGAAATGTGATGATAGTTATTTAGAACAGTTGCTGATCATTTTTTTAAAAAGTAGAACAATTTCAGCGACTTTAAGAGGGATCAGAAGGACCCGTTGGGTCAGTGAACAGTTTACATGTATAAATTTTGCATGGGGTTACAAATGATGTTCGCTGAGTGAATGACTAATTTAGGATGAAGGTGGTCATATAAAACAGACTTACTAACATCAGGGGCGTTATAGCATTTACTAAATCGTTATCACAAACCGGTTTAAAAAAAAATGATGCATGGTAGTCTACCCACTAGCTTGACATGTAAGCGTGAGAGGCGCCCTTACCGGCCGAGCGAAGCACCACAGAGATATTTTGTGAAGTCTGAAGAACTTTTAAATTTTCCTGCAAGCCCACGTTTTGAAATACCGCAATGTTTTCATTTTAGAGATATATAAATATTTTTAGAGTTTGGATTATGCAATGATTGTTAAGAATCTCTTGAATGACTTGCCAGGTTCTGTTTATTCCCATGACTGAAGATGAATACGATGACCTCTTTGTCGACCTTACAGCTTAGATAGCAAGTCCCGGTATATTTTGTGCTTTTGTTTTTGTTACACGTGTTTATCTGGTTGTTTTTACATTTTGGAATGATTTTATTTCCCAATATTATGAGTTTCGTCAAATTCGTGGTGCTAAAATGCGCGTTTGCAGAAAGTTTATTCCCGGCGATATTTATTTGGCCAATCAAAAATCATAATTCACGCATCGGTGAGGTGATTAGCATATGACACTATTTTGACCCCAAAGACGCACTTACAGAATAATTTTCAAACGTTACGAAAAACAACTTTCGTAAATTAATTTGCCAAACTAAAACATGGCAACTTTCTTGAAAATATAATTCAACAGAGAGCTTCAGAAATAAAATTTCACAACAATCCATTCTCATGACCTAGACTCTGTTTTGGAAAGACAGTCCAGCTAACAAAATCCACACAAGAGAGTTCGGCAAATAATGCAACAACCTGCCTAAAAAACTTTAAACTTTCATTGCAAAAAAATAAATTATCATTTTCCAAATTCCCCCAACTGCATAAATTTGGACCGACAAAATAGTGTATTGTTTTTTGCCTACTACTGAGTTTGTACAGGCAAAATAACTTAGATAATTTTAAAAGCTAAGTACAAATGAAAGTAGGTAGGATGATATTTAGTTTAAACATTAAATAAATTATTGAAATTATGCAATCGTAACATCGTCCTATGAAGACCAACGGGTGCTCCCGTTGCATTAACACAGACAAATTTGTATAATAATCCTTTATTAACCAATATATTACTATGAAATCTACATAATAAATTATTAAATGAACATAGAATTAATTATTCAGAATAATTAGTAAAATCAAAAAGAAAATTTGAAATTAGTGTTTATAGATACAAAATAGTAATTGCCAAGTCACATGATCTGGTCATGTGACATTATTACACAACAGTGTTGAGTCTCATATTTGTATAAAATTAATTAGGTATGCAAAATAATATTTATCGGTATGTTTATGAGCAATAACATTTCAAGGAATAAAATACTGCAGAATACAGTGCTTTGACGTCAAACACAAAATGTGGCAGCCTTATTTTCCTAGATTATTCGCCTGGATCTTCAAATATTCACTGCCACATTCAATAATTTGTCATCACTATCTATCCTAATAATTCCTTTCTGAATCATTGACCGTCTCTCATCATTTATTATACTTTGCCACAGACTCTTTGAGAATCAGTTTTGATTTCTTACAAATACATGTCTTGGCTTTTGTTTCTTTTGCAGGCAGATTATTACAGCTAAAAGTCTGTACAGTTCCAAAATTTCAACAATATTCATCCAGACAAGCTGGTACAGGTTCTAAAGAGATCTTTTGTTGTACGAGCAGCTCTTAAGAGAGGTTTTGACAGTGGAGCATGGAAACCTGTTTTGTAACTGAAATAAAAATTCACTGGCCAGAAACACGTATGTAAATTAAATATTAAAATATAACATTTCGTATAATTATCAAAAAAAAAGCAAAATGTCTAATTTCTTAAATAATCAGCAAATACATCTTAACAATTTAACAAAAAATTCATTCAAGCTTTCCAAGACAAAGTATCACATAACAACGAGAAATTGCAAATTGAAAAAAAATCTTCTCTAAATGCGAGCCAACATTTGCTCAAAGTCGCATCCCTCTAGTGACAAAGTGCTTCTGTGAAGTAAACAGGTGAAACACGCCAGTCACACATGGATTAGCAAATATTCATTGCATAAATGTACACAAACCGTTCTCACAAAATATATGGAAAGTTGCGCAACTCTGTCGTAATATTCAGAAGATTTCGTTACCTTAAAAATATCTTTTTCCATGACTAATTATGCAAAGTTGATGGGGAAACTACGGTAATATGGCTGCATTATCAACATGAACTCAAATATAGCGGTCAAGTGACAAAATTCCCTGTGTTGTAGAAATCAACGACTGGGAGGGTACGCAACTTTCCATATATTGTGGGTGTATACAGTGTGTACAATTTTAAAATAGACATGCATTATTTCACATGTGCATGTGGTACTGTAAAATGACTAATTTTCACTGGGTTTAAATTTCACTGATTTACCATTTCAGGCATATTCAGTGGGTTTTAAATTCATGGTTTCGTCATTTAGATAATGTGTTCTATGCTAAATTTTACATATTCACTGTGTTTTAATTTAGCGCATTTTTCCAGTCAGCGAAATAAGCTAAATTAAAACCCAGTGAATAATTACCCCCTTTATAGTACTCAGCATTAATACTTGATTGATCTGTAGTCATCGATGACTACAGAATGTTTTCGAGAGATCAACTATATTCTAAGTGACTACACAGAGCTGTGAATGCCATTGCTTAGACCTATCTATTAAGTCATGGAAGCCATTTTTAGAGTGGTGTATTATGGGTTATCTATCAGACCCAACTGAGAATAAAATTCAATGCATTGCACATAACACTATCCCTTATCAATTTTCCAGGTAGTCATTTCATACCTACCATATTTGCTCTAATAGAAGCGCACTTCTAATTGTCGTGCATACAAGCCAAAAGTTGCACTTTGGTGATATTTTTATACACCAAAAATTTGCACTGAACCATTTTTGTAACCGAAAGAGCTTCTAATATTAAAAATACGGTGCTAGACATCCCACTAACACCGATGTCAGAAGTACTTGCATACCCTGCAAATAAGCAAACCACAACAACAAACCACTGAATATTGCATTCTTAGTGTTAAAAGCACTTCCGACTATTGAAATTTTCAAAATGTAAAAATGCTCTAATAATTATCATATTTCTGTGTTTTCTTCAGAACATTTTCATTAACTGCATTTTTTTCTAGGAAATTTGGAACAACATCAAAAGATCTGGTAAATATTAATAAATATGAAACCAAAAACGAGACCTGAGTGTCAATACGTGAAAGAATTCTAAATGCAAAGAATTCAGCATTGTAACCATGGCAACAGAGCACTTGAACCTTTGAGATGAATTTGACGTTGATCCATGCAGCATGAAAATAAATTATAATTATATACTTTGCAATATATATATATTACATGTTGTATAAATAAATAAAATTGCTACAGGTATGTATGCATGATAAATAAAAAATTTTGAAAGAGTTTTCACACTACCATAGGTCTAAAACTTAAAGTGGAATAAATATCGGTTATGATTATCAACATGTTTAAGGCCCATTTACTGTTTACTGTGGAATACTTTATTTTCGCTGGATTTAATTTTCGCTGAAAAGGCTTTTTGGGCATTTTTTATGGAATTCATGGAGTTTAAATCTGAAATATAGGGAAAAAAGTATATTCGCTAGATTTTATTTTCACGGAATCATCCCTTCAGCGAAAATAGCGAAAATAAATTCCAAGCGAAAATAAAGTATTGTAGAGTATAACAAGTTGAAGGCCAACCAATAAACAATTATTGTGCAATCTGATTTATAGCAGGACCCAAATCAAATGTGTTTAGAAAAGATACAAGTGTGTCTTATTAGTGTCATAAACAAACTTTCTTTTTTTTTTCACATGTTGAACTTGATAGAGGGTAAAACATGGATGGAAAGAGAGTAAATATGTAATAAGATGTGTAAAAATTGGTAGAGATAATCACAAAAATATCTCAATCTTATTTAATGATTTATAAGTACCTAAAAAAGTGAAAATGTAGAAATCTGAATCCCGTTTTATCAAAATTTGTCTGTTTTATATCATGTTTTCTCAAATTATTCACCTTGCAAAGTTTTCTCTCAAAACAATTTCTGAATGTTAACACCAACTTATTTGAAGAATTAATAGTACGAGATTAGAAGAGTATGGCCTTTGAGAAAGACCAGTCAGTTAATAAACTGAATTACCAATTGTATTAAACCTATGTTCTTCTCAATTGGGAAAAACAATATACTTCACCAGAAGCTAGAACTCAGATATATGAATTCAATTTTCAGACTTAAATTTATGTAATAGTGATGGCCCCGGCACCTTACCAGATGCAAAATCTTCACATCGGTGTTCTGCTAATTCCTCAGCTCCAAGGAACACAGTCTTACAACTTTTACAGTCCACAAAGGCGTGACTTTTATTATGAATTCGTAAGTTGCCTTTGTTCTTGAAGCTCATCCCACAAAGATAACATCGATATTTTTCAGGACCGGGATCGTTATCCTCATTCGTGAAGTTAACAGCACCATCGACTGCATTTGGTGATTGTGATTCGCTACGATCAACCACTGGATCTGTACTCATGTTTTTATGAAAATCAAAAGAGTAGTCGATCAGGTCGAGTTTGCTTGATTCACCTTTCGGCTTTCTTCCTTTGCGTGGAACACCAAGTTCCCCATTGGGATGTTGTCGGAATCTGTGCCTCTCCATATGGTCTTTTCTAGTAAATTTACGAAGACATATCTCACATTTATATGGCCGTTCTCCCGTATGTATAACTTGGTGACGCACTAGCCGATACTTATTTGTGAATGATTTACCGCAAACTTCACAAACATGCCGTTTTGACTTTGTAGGTTGTCCTTCAATAAACCAATCAACACAATAACTGCTCATTGATTGTTTTACTGGGCTCTTTTTTTTCTGAACCACATCATTACTTGTGAACATTTTTAACAGGTCTGTTTTATCACTACTACTGGTATCTTCAATAGTCTCGACAGCTGGAATTTCTTTCATCTCAACATTATTCACTGCTGTTTTATCATCATTCTCTGTAACCTCTGTCTTTTCAGCTTTGATTTCCCGGTCTCGTATCAAATGCTGGACGAAAAAGTGTCTGTCTAAATTATCCTTGCGAGAAAACACCTTATCACAATTACTACATTTGTATGGTTTTTCGCCAGTATGTATTTTCTCATGCCGCATCAGCCGATACCTCTCTGCAAAACCTCGCCCACACACAGCGCAGAAATGCAGTTTGTCTTTGCTCGGCTTATCTACGTCAATCACCTCCATCTTCACTGATCGCATCATGCCAGGCAATGGATTACAATCCCCCTCAACAATGTCTTGTGTAATTCCATGCTTGGAAGATAGATGTTCATCGAATATATTTTGAGAAGAGAACATCTGACCACACAAATGACATCCAAACATCTCTTTTGAATGTAATTTTTCATGCTTTAAAAGTCTTCTTTTTGATGGGAAACTTTTACCACATTCAATACAAAGGAACAGAGTTCCGTGGAGGTCCTCCTCATACACTGCAGATGTCATAAGCACATTGTGCTCCAACACAGACGAAGCACTAGCATCTTCAAAGTCTAGATTCAACCACTGACGTTGATACTCATCGTCAAGTATTCCAGCATTCTCATTTTCTTGTTTGATTTTCCAATTGCCAAGATGATGAATTTTTCCATCGTCCGTGCTTGTTTTCTCGCTGCCATGACAAAGACCGGGTACATTCTTTGTTAACAGCTGCCTCAGACAAGCAGTGCTGCTTTGCTCAGAACAATTTGAGTTCTCACTGATATTGAGCGACTGGTTGAAATTATCTTCTTTTTCTCTCATGGAATTTTCACAAATTTGCTCGTCGTTATCACTGACTATGTATTCCTGGGATATTAGATACGATTTGTCCAAAATGTCTTCGTTAAAGTACATCTGTTCTCTGATGCGGTTTTCAGGAAAATACTCTACAGCGTCACAATCATTTATAATGCCACGGAAATCCATCTCTAAATCAGATAATTTCTGCTTCTGTTCTTTATCATCAAAATTCATTTTTTCCTTAAAAATTAATATGCATTTCTCCTCAAGTTTTTTAAGATGAAATCTCTGTGCAATACCTAAAACATTAGTCACATTATCCTTGGTTAGACTGCATTTCCCAGTATATATAAACTCAATGACAGTCTCCAAAGCATCTGCAGTATCATCTGTAAACATTTCTTCACCCAGCAGTACAGAGTTGTTGGTGAATAATTGCTGCAGTACTTGGCTAGAAGCTGATAG
This sequence comes from Saccoglossus kowalevskii, assembly GCF_978046115.1. NCBI lineage: Eukaryota > Metazoa > Hemichordata > Enteropneusta > Harrimaniidae > Saccoglossus > Saccoglossus kowalevskii. The sequence goes on from NC_140658.1 coordinate 26,749,858, forward strand.
CACTATTTTGTGAGCTTTAATTATTTTACCATTTATGTCGATATTCACATCGCAAAAAAGACCTTCTTTTCTAAGTTGATTCATTCTGTTCAGGCATTCGGACTGCAAATCAAGTGTTGAGTTGTCTTGTTTGAAGATGCCTGTAAACAAAAAGATAATTAAGTTTTAACCTTTTGAATACCAGCATTTTGATTAAGAACCATAGAGAACTTGAAATTATGCTTATTTGATCTAAAATTAAATCAACAAAAATAGACAACAAAGTGCAAAAATCTGCATCAATGGTGAGGTCTGTACTACATAATTTTATGAACAAATAATTATGAAAAGAAAATATTATTAATTTCTTGTACTCCTTAACTTCATAATTTCCTTCCAGTAAATATTTGTCAGGCCACTGGGACAATAAAACAAGCAGCCTATCGGCTGAGATAGCTCCGCTCTTAGCAATGCACATTTCAATTAAAGAACTGAAGACATCATTAGAAAATGAACAATATGAATAGTATCAAAGCAATCGGACTTACAGTTTTTAACAAGAGGTCGAAAATATCACTTTTTACCAAAAAATTACAAAAATATTCACCAAAATAAATTAATTAGAGAATTGAAGATATCATCACAAAACGAACAAATCTGAGAGAGGTCCACATGTAGTACCTATATATGTAATATCAAAGCAATCGGACTTACAGTTTTCAACAAGAAGTCGAAAATATCACTTTTTACCAAAAATGACAAAATATTCACCAAAATTAGAGAACTGAAGATATCATCACAAAATGAACAAATCTGAGAAAGGTCTACATGTAGTATCTATATATGTAATATCAAAGCAATTGAACTATTGGTTTTTAACAAGAAGTCGAAAATATCACTTTTTACCAAAAATTACAAAAATATTCACCAAAATTAGAGAATTGAAGATATCATCACAAAATAAACAAATCTGAGAGAGGTCCACATGTAGTACCTATATATGTAATATCAAAGCAATCGGACTTGCGGTTTTTAACAAGAAGTCGAAAATATCACTTTTTACCAAAAATGACAAAAATATTCACCAAAATTAGAGAATTGAAGATATCATCACGAAATGAACAAATCTGAGAGAGGTCCACATGTAGTACCTATATGTGTAGTATCAAAGCAATTGGACTTCTGGTTTTTAACAAGAAGTCGAAAATATCACTTTTTACCAAAAATGACAAAAATATTCACCAAAATTAGAGAATTAAAGATATCATTACAAAATGAACAAATCTGAGAGAGGTCCACATGTAGTACCTATATATGTAATATCAAAGCATTTGCACTTGCGGTTTTTAACAAGAAGTCGAAAATATCACTTTTTACCAAAAATGACAAAAATATTCACCAAAATTAGAGAATTGAAGATATCAACATGAAATGAACAAACCTAAGAGAGGTCTACTCAAGGTACATAAACACCAAGTATCAAAGCATTCAGGTTTGTAGTTTTCAAGAAGAAGTCGAAAAAGTAAAACATTGACACGGACGACGGACGACGACAGACGACGACGACGGAGGACAATCACTCATATGATAAGCTCCGCTCGACAAAGTCGACAGCGGAGCTAAAAAAGACTTACAGCTACATTCTTCATTGTAACTAAATAAAATGTTGAACATACAAGTTAAAATATTGAATGAGACTCGTATAGAACCTAGCATCTTTTGAATTGTTATTCCACTGAGCAGACAGAGAGGGCGTGTTTTTTAACAGTTTTGAATACCAATGCAATACAAATGTTTTTGTTTGTATAATCATGTAAGCAGATTGAAATCAAGTACAAATGATTTGTGTGAATAAATTCTAGATTTGATTTATTTTATAATAATAATATCTGAAAGTTGTCATTTCTTACGAGATGTTTGAATTGACAGAGGGAAAACAGGTGATCTGATAGTTAGACGTAATCATAGGAGGAATTGTGATTTGATTAAGATGATATTTCAGTAGAAAATCTGATAAAAAAAAAGATTGACTAACCGTGAATTGCAGGCAGGGGTTGAGTTACATCTTTGCTTCTCAGAAGCTGTAAGAAAACAAAATGAAAGAACAAGTATTACCAAACAGATGTATTTCAGTGTATTTGCTATATTAGATGCACATGCAATTACTGTGGAATACTTTATTTTCGCTGGAATTAATTTTCGCTGAAAAGGCTTTTTGGGCGTTTTGTATGGAATTTATTTTCACTGATTTTGGATGAGTTTAATGTGAAATATAGAAAAAAAAGTATATTCGCTGGATTTTATTTTCACGGAATCATCCCTTCAGCGAAAATAGCGAAAATAAATTCCAAGCGAAAATAAAGTATTCTACAGTAGTTAAATGACACGAAAAAAAAATTAGAAAAAAAAATATTTGGACGCATGCCACTTCTATAATAGATGTGTTTGTCATAGAGCCAAAATATATATTCGATAAATTTGTGCATTCATCTAGGAATTGATGCATTGATTACTAGTATATTTGCAATAGCCTTCTTCAATAGCTTCTTATCTACATTTCAATGTCAATATTTTGGTTTATACAGAAGAAAAATTCATTCAATTCTTAAAATGTGAGCATGAAAGCATGTCATTTGCTAGTTGTCATCTTGCACAAACAAATGTAGAAATATAAGGTTATTACAAGGATACTGCACAAAGACAATACAGCGGGAGTATTGACCATTGCGCAGCGGAAGTAGATGCGACCGCGGTACTGTCTGAGTGCATACTTTGCAGTATCCTCGTAATAACCTTAATATTATTATACATCTTTTCTACCCGGGAATACATCATGAGAATGCCGAAATCCAAAACATTTAGAACAGATTTAGCAAACTTTATTGTGTGGGGTCCTGTCAAACCCTGGGGGAAGCCATGTTTGTTTGCAGAACGCTTACGCGCGCAATTGTTCCATATTCGTGTTTCCTAATATGATAGGATGAAAATACCCAGTGCAATACTACAAAATTATAACACACTGTAACTTATGGCGTTAGGATGACAGATGTATAACAATGACATATACTGTATTAGAAGTACATCACCAAAAGAAGCATACATTAAATAAAAATTGCCATCATTATCTGCTCGATCATTGAAATATAGACACACCCCCACCATAAATGCAAGCACAAACAATACTAATAGAAAAACGAGCAGCCTCTTGCACATTTCAATTAGAGAATTGAAGATATCATCACAAAATGAACAAATCTGAGATCGGCCTATCTGAGGTACCTATATGTACAATATCAAAGAAATTGAATTTGATGTTTTCAACAAGATGTCAAATATCACCTTTTACCAACAATATTCATAAATATTAGATAATTGGACATATCAACATGATGATATCCGAGAGAGGTCCACCTGCAGTACCGATATGTATGATATCAAAGCAATCAGACTTGTAGTTTTCAAAAAAAAAAGCAGAGCTAAAAAGTTAAAACAACTACCTTGGATTGACTTGGAAAACTAAATCCATCTTTTGTTTTTAATGGCTTCTGTATTAGTTTACTGCTGGCATTAACTCTTTTCACTTGTAATTCCTCAGGATTACTATATTTAAGAGGTAACGCATTCTTCCGGCCTCTTCTTACAGAAGCAGTACAAGAAGGAACAGCATCTGTAAATATTTGTACAATAATAATTGTACTACACTGTAGATGCATTAATTTTCGCTGATAAATAAATATATGTAATGGGACACATGCCAAATCACTCATCCAGTGTAATTGTATCTAACATGACACATGCCAAATCACTCAGCCAATATATCTAACATGACAACTACCAAATCACTCAGCCAATGTATCAAACATGACAACTACCAAATCACTCAGCCAATGTATCAAACATGACACATATCAAATCACTCAGCCAATGTATCTAACATGACACATACCAAATCACTCAGCCAATGTATCAAACCTGACAACTACCAAATCACTCAGCCAATGTATCTAACATGACACATGCCAAATCACTCAGCCAATGTATCTAACATGACACATACCAAATCACTCAGCCAATGTATCTAACATGACAACTACCAAATCACTCAGCCAATGTATCAAACATGACAACTACCAAACCACTCAGCCAATGTATCTAACATGACACATGCCAAATCACTCAGCCAATGTATCTAACATGACACATACCAAATCACTCAGCCAATGTATCTAACATGACACATACCAAATCACTCAGCCAATGTATCTAACATGACACATACCAAATCACTCAGCCAATGTATCTAACATGACACATACCAAATCACTCAGCCAATGTATCTAACATGACAACTACCAAATCACTCAGCCAATGTATCTAACATGACACATACCAAATCACTCAGCCAATGTATCTAACATGACACATACCAAATCACTCAGCCAATGTATCTAACATGACACATACCAAATCACTCAGCCAATGTATCTAACATGACACATACCAAATCACTCAGCCAATGTATCTAACATGACAACTACCAAATCACTCAGCCAATGTATCTAACATGACACATACCAAATCACTCAGCCAATGTATCAAACATGACAACTACCAAATCACTCAGCCAATGTATCAAACATGACAACTACCAAATCACTCAGCCAATGTATCAAACATGACAACTACCAAATCACTCAGCCAATGTATCTAACATGACACATACCAAATCACTCAGCCAATGTATCTAACATGACAACGACCAAATCACTCAGCCAATGTATCTAACATGACACATACCAAATCACTCAGCCAATGTATCAAACATGACAACTACCAAATCACTCAGCCAATGTATCTAACATGACATACACCAAATCATTCAGCCAATGTATCTAACATGACACACATCAAATCATTCAGCCAATGTATCTAACATGACACATATCAAATCACTCAGTCAATGTATCTAACATGACACATGCCAAATCACCCAGTCAATGTATCTAACATGACACATACCAAATCACTCGGCCAATGTATCTAACATGACACATACTAAATCACCCAGCCAATGTATCTAACATGACACATACTAAATCACTCGGCCAATGTATCAAACATGACAACTACCAAATCACTCAGTCAATGTATCTAACATGACACATACCAAATCACTCAGCCAATGTATCTAACATGACACATACCAAATCACTCAGCCAATGTATCTAACATGACACATACCAAATCACTCAGCCAATGTATCTAACATGACACATACCAAATCACTCAGCCAATGTATCTAACATGACACATACCAAATCACTCAGCCAATGTATCAAACATGACAACTACCAAATCACTCAGCCAATGTATCTAACATGACACATACCAAATCACTCAGCCAATGTATCAAACATGACAACTACCAAATCACTCAGCCAATGTATCTAACATGACACATACCAAATCACTCAGCCAATGTATCAAACATGACAACTACCAAATCACTCAGCCAATGTATCTAACATGACACATACCAAATCACTCAGCCAATGTATCTAACATGACACATACCAAATCACTCGGCAATGTATCTAACATGACACATACCAAATCACTCAGCCAATGTATCTAACATGACACATGGCAAATCACCCAGCCACTGTATCAAACATGACAGCTACCAAATCACTCAGCCAATGTATCAAACATGACACATACCAAATCACTCAGCCAATGTACATGTATCTAACATGACACATACCAAATCACTCAGCCAATGTATCTAACATGACACATACCAAATCACTCAGCCAATGTATCAAACATGACACATACCAAATCACTTAGCCAATGTATCTAACATGACACATACCAAATCACTCAGCCAATGTAACTAACATGACACATGCCAAATCACTCAGCCAATGTATCAAACATGACACATACCAAATCACTTAGCCAATGTATCTAACATGACACATACCAAATCACTCAGCCAATGTATCTAACATGACACATACCAAATCACTCAGCCAATGTAACTAACATGACACATGCCAAATCACTCAGCCAATATATCTAACATGACACATACCAAATCACTCAGCCAATGTATCAAACATGACACATACCAAATCACTCAGCCAATGTATCTAACATGACACATACCAAATCACTCAGCCAATGTATCTAACATGACACATACCAAATCACTCAGCCAATGTATCTAACATGACACATACCAAATCACTCAGCCAATGTATCTAACATGACACATACCAAATCACTCAGCCAATGTATCTAACATGACACATACCAAATCACTCGGCAATGTATCTAACATGACACATACCAAATCACTCAGCCAATGTATCTAACATGACACATACCAAATCACTCAGCCAATGTATCTAACATGACACATGGCAAATCACCCAGCCACTGTATCAAACATGACAACTACCAAATCACTCAGCCAATGTATCAAACATGACACATACCAAATCACTCAGCCAATGTACATGTATCTAACATGACACATACAAAATCACTCAGCCAATGTATCTAACATGACACATACCAAATCACTCGGCAATGTATCTAACATGACAACTACCAAATCACTCAGCCAATGTATCAAACATGACAACTACCAAATCACTCAGCCAATGTATCTAACATGACACATACCAAATCACTCAGCCAATGTAACTAACATGACACATGCCAAATCACTCAGCCAATGTATCAAACATGACACATACCAAATCACTTAGCCAATGTAACTAACATGACACATGCCAAATCACTCAGCCAATGTATCTAACATGACACATACCAAATCACTCAGCCAATGTACATGTATCTAACATGACACATACCAAATCACTCGGCAATGTATCTAACATGACAACTACCAAATCACTCAGCCAATGTATCAAACATGACAACTACCAAATCACTCAGCCAATGTATCTAACATGACACATACCAAATCACTCAGCCAATGTATCTAACATGACACATACCAAATCACTCGGCAATGTATCTAACATGACACATACCAAATCACTCAGCCAATGTATCTAGCATGACACATACCAAATCACTCAGCCAATGTAACTAACATGACACATGCCAAATCACTCAGCCAATGTATCAAACATGACACATACCAAATCACTTAGCCAATGTATCTAACATGACACATACCAAATCACTCAGCCAATGTATCTAACATGACACATACCAAATCACTCAGCCAATGTAACTAACATGACACATGCCAAATCACTCAGCCAATGTATCAAACATGACACATACCAAATCACTTAGCCAATGTATCTAACATGACACATACCAAATCACTCAGCCAATGTATCTAACATGACACATGCCAAATCACTCAGCCAATGTATCTAACATGACACATGCCAAATCACTCAACCAATGTATCTAACATGACATATGCCAAATCACTCAACCAATGTATCTAACATGACATATGCCAAATCACTCAACCAATTTATCTAACATGACACATGCCAAATCACTCAGCCAATGTATCAAACATGACACATACCAAATCACTCAGCCAATGTATCTAACATGACACATACCAAATCACTCAGCCAATGTATCTAACATGACACATACCAAATCACTCAGCCAATGTATCTAACATGACACATACCAAATCACTCGGCAATGTATCTAACATGACACATACCAAATCACTCAGCCAATGTATCTAACATGACACATGGCAAATCACCCAGCCACTGTATCAAACATGACAACTACCAAATTACTCAGCCAATGTATCAAACATGACACATACCAAATCACTCAGCCAATGTATCTAACATGACACATACCAAATCACTCAGCCAATGTATCTAACATGACACATACCAAATCACTCAGCCAATGTTTCTAACATGACACATACCAAATCACTCAGCCAATGTATCTAACATGACACATGCCAAATCACTTAGCCAATGTATCTAACATAACACATACCAAATCACTCAGCCAATGTATCTAAAATGACACATACCAAATCACTCAGCCAATGTTTCTAACATGACACATACCAAATCACTCAGCCAATGTATCAAACATGACAACTACCAAATCACTCAGCCAATGTATCTAACATGACATACACCAAATCATTCAGCCAATGTATCTAACATGACACATATCAAATCACTCAGCCAATTTATCTAACATGACACATACCAAATCACTCAGCCAATGTTTCTAACATGACACATACCAAATCACTCAGCCAATGTATCTAAAATGACACATACCAAATCACTCAGCCAATGTACCTAACATGACACATGCCAAATCACTTAGCCAATGTATCTAACATGACACATACCAAATTACTCAGCCAATGTATCTAACATGACACATACCAAATCACTCAGCCAATGTATCTAACATGACACATACCAAATCACTCGGCCAATGTATCTAACATGACACATGCCAAATCACTCAACTAATATATCTAACATGACACATGCCAAATCACCCAGCCAATGTATCTAACATGACACATACCAAATCACTCAGCCAATGTATCTAACATGACACATACCAAATCACTCAGCCAATGTATCTAACATGACACATACCAAATCACTCAGCCAATGTATCTAACATGACACATGGTAAATCACCCAGCCACTGTATCAAACATGACAACTACCAAATCACTCAGCCAATGTATCAAACATGACACATACCAAATCACTCAGCCAATGTACATGTATCTAACATGACACATACAAAATCACTCAGCCAATGTATCTAACATGACACATACTAAATCACTCAGCCAATGTATCTAATATGGCACATACCAAATCACCCAACCAATGTATCTAACATGACACATGCCAAATCACTCAACTAATATATCCAACATGACACATGCCAAATCACCCAGCCAATGTATCTAACATGACACATACCAAATCACTCAGCCAATGTATCTAACATGACACATACCAAATCACTCAACCAATATATCTAACATGACACATACCAAATCACTCAGCCAATGTATCTAATATGGCACATACCAAATCACCCAACCAATGTATCTAACATGACACATGCCAAATCACTCAGCCAATGGAATCTAACATGACACATACTAAATCACTCAGCCAATGGAATCCAACATGACACATACCAAATCACTCAGCCAATATATCTAACATGACACATGCAAAATCACTCAGCCAATGTATCAAACATGACACATACCAAATCACTCAGCCAATGTATCTAACATGACACATACCAAATCACTCAGCCAATGTATCTAACATGACACATGCCAAATCACTTAGCCAATGTATCTAACATGACACATACCAAATCACTCAGCCAATGTATCTAACATGACACATACCAAATCACTCAGCCAATGTATCTAACATGACACATACCAAATCACTCGGCAATGTATCTAACATGACACATACCAAATCACTCAGCCAATGTATCTAACATGACACATGGCAAATCACCCAGCCACTGTATCAAACATGACAGCTACCAAATCACTCAGCCAATGTATCAAACATGACACATACCAAATCACTCAGCCAATGTACATGTATCTAACATGACACATACCAAATCACTCAGCCAATGTATCTAACATGACACATACCAAATCACTCAGCCAATGTATCAAACATGACACATACCAAATCACTTAGCCAATGTATCTAACATGACACATACCAAATCACTCAGCCAATGTAACTAACATGACACATGCCAAATCACTCAGCCAATGTATCAAACATGACACATACCAAATCACTTAGCCAATGTATCTAACATGACACATACCAAATCACTCAGCCAATGTATCTAACATGACACATACCAAATCACTCAGCCAATGTAACTAACATGACACATGCCAAATCACTCAGCCAATATATCTAACATGACACATACCAAATCACCCAGCCAATGTATCAAACATGACACATGCCAAATCACTCAACCAATATATCTAACATGACACATACCAAATCACTCAGCCAATGTATCTAACATGACACATGCCAAATCACTCAACCAATGTATCTAACATGACACATACCAAATCACTCAGCCAATGTATCAAACATGACACATACCAAATCACTCAGCCAATGTATCTAACATGACACATACCAAATCACTCAGCCAATGTATCTAACATGACACATACCAAATCACTCGGCAATGTATCTAACATGACACATACCAAATCACTCAGCCAATGTATCTAACATGACACATACCAAATCACTCAGCCAATGTATCTAACATGACACATGGCAAATCACCCAGCCACTGTATCAAACATGACAACTACCAAATCACTCAGCCAATGTATCAAACATGACACATACCAAATCACTCAGCCAATGTACATGTATCTAACATGACACATACAAAATCACTCAGCCAATGTATCTAACATGACACATACCAAATCACTCGGCAATGTATCTAACATGACAACTACCAAATCACTCAGCCAATGTATCAAACATGACAACTACCAAATCACTCAGCCAATGTATCTAACATGACACATACCAAATCACTCAGCCAATGTAACTAACATGACACATGCCAAATCACTCAGCCAATGTATCAAACATGACACATACCAAATCACTTAGCCAATGTAACTAACATGACACATGCCAAATCACTCAGCCAATGTATCTAACATGACACATACCAAATCACTCAGCCAATGTACATGTATCTAACATGACACATACCAAATCACTCGGCAATGTATCTAACATGACAACTACCAAATCACTCAGCCAATGTATCAAACATGACAACTACCAAATCACTCAGCCAATGTATCTAACATGACACATACCAAATCACTCAGCCAATGTATCTAACATGACACATACCAAATCACTCGGCAATGTATCTAACATGACACATACCAAATCACTCAGCCAATGTATCTAGCATGACACATACCAAATCACTCAGCCAATGTAACTAACATGACACATGCCAAATCACTCAGCCAATGTATCAAACATGACACATACCAAATCACTTAGCCAATGTATCTAACATGACACATACCAAATCACTCAGCCAATGTATCTAACATGACACATACCAAATCACTCAGCCAATGTAACTAACATGACACATGCCAAATCACTCAGCCAATGTATCAAACATGACACATACCAAATCACTTAGCCAATGTATCTAACATGACACATACCAAATCACTCAGCCAATGTATCTAACATGACACATGCCAAATCACTCAGCCAATGTATCTAACATGACACATGCCAAATCACTCAACCAATGTATCTAACATGACATATGCCAAATCACTCAACCAATGTATCTAACATGACATATGCCAAATCACTCAACCAATTTATCTAACATGACACATGCCAAATCACTCAGCCAATGTATCAAACATGACACATACCAAATCACTCAGCCAATGTATCTAACATGACACATACCAAATCACTCAGCCAATGTATCTAACATGACACATACCAAATCACTCAGCCAATGTATCTAACATGACACATACCAAATCACTCGGCAATGTATCTAACATGACACATACCAAATCACTCAGCCAATGTATCTAACATGACACATGGCAAATCACCCAGCCACTGTATCAAACATGACAACTACCAAATTACTCAGCCAATGTATCAAACATGACACATACCAAATCACTCAGCCAATGTATCTAACATGACACATACCAAATCACTCAGCCAATGTATCTAACATGACACATACCAAATCACTCAGCCAATGTTTCTAACATGACACATACCAAATCACTCAGCCAATGTATCTAACATGACACATGCCAAATCACTTAGCCAATGTATCTAACATGACACATACCAAATCACTCAGCCAATGTATCTAAAATGACACATACCAAATCACTCAGCCAATGTTTCTAACATGACACATACCAAATCACTCAGCCAATGTATCAAACATGACAACTACCAAATCACTCAGCCAATGTATCTAACATGACACATACCAAATCACTCAGCCAATGTATCTAACATGACACATGCCAAATCACTCAGCCAATGTATCTAACATGACACATGCCAAATCACTCAACCAATGTATCTAACATGACATATGCCAAATCACTCAACCAATGTATCTAACATGACATATGCCAAATCACTCAACCAATTTATCTAACATGACACATGCCAAATCACTCAGCCAATGTATCAAACATGACACATACCAAATCACTCAGCCAATGTATCTAACATGACACATACCAAATCACTCAGCCAATGTATCTAACATGACACATACCAAATCACTCAGCCAATGTATCTAACATGACACATACCAAATCACTCGGCAATGTATCTAACATGACACATACCAAATCACTCAGCCAATGTATCTAACATGACACATGGCAAATCACCCAGCCACTGTATCAAACATGACAACTACCAAATTACTCAGCCAATGTATCAAACATGACACATACCAAATCACTCAGCCAATGTATCTAACATGACACATACCAAATCACTCAGCCAATGTATCTAACATGACACATACCAAATCACTCAGCCAATGTTTCTAACATGACACATACCAAATCACTCAGCCAATGTATCTAACATGACACATGCCAAATCACTTAGCCAATGTATCTAACATGACACATACCAAATCACTCAGCCAATGTATCTAAAATGACACATACCAAATCACTCAGCCAATGTTTCTAACATGACACATACCAAATCACTCAGCCAATGTATCAAACATGACAACTACCAAATCACTCAGCCAATGTATCTAACATGACATACACCAAATCATTCAGCCAATGTATCTAACATGACACATATCAAATCACTCAGCCAATTTATCTAACATGACACATACCAAATCACTCAGCCAATGTTTCTAACATGACACATACCAAATCACTCAGCCAATGTATCTAAAATGACACATACCAAATCACTCAGCCAATGTATCTAACATGACACATGCCAAATCACTTAGCCAATGTATCTAACATGACACATACCAAATTACTCAGCCAATGTATCTAACATGACACATACCAAATCACTCAGCCAATGTATCTAACATGACACATACCAAATCACTCGGCCAATGTATCTAACATGACACATGCCAAATCACTCAACTAATATATCTAACATGACACATGCCAAATCACCCAGCCAATGTATCTAACATGACACATACCAAATCACTCGGCCAATGTATCTAACATGACACATACCAAATCACTCAGCCAATGTATCTAACATGACACATACCAAATCACTCAGCCAATGTATCTAACATGACACATGGCAAATCACCCAGCCACTGTATCAAACATGACAACTACCAAATCACTCAGCCAATGTATCAAACATGACACATACCAAATCACTCAGCCAATGTACATGTATCTAACATGACACATACAAAATCACTCAGCCAATGTATCTAACATGACACATACTAAATCACTCAGCCAATGTATCTAATATGGCACATACCAAATCACCCAACCAATGTATCTAACATGACACATGCCAAATCACTCAACTAATATATCTAACATGACACATGCCAAATCACCCAGCCAATGTATCTAACATGACACATACCAAATCACTCAGCCAATGTATCTAACATGACACATACCAAATCACTCAACCAATATATCTAACATGACACATACCAAATCACTCAGCCAATGTATCTAATATGGCACATACCAAATCACCCAACCAATGTATCTAACATGACACATGCCAAATCACTCAGCCAATGGAATCTAACATGACACATACTAAATCACTCAGCCAATGGAATCCAACATGACACATACCAAATCACTCAGCCAATATATCTAACATGACACATGCAAAATCACTCAGCCAATGTATCAAACATGACACATACCAAATCACTCAGCCAATGTATCTAACATGACACATACCAAATCACTCAGCCAATGTATCTAACATGACACATGCCAAATCACTTAGCCAATGTATCTAACATGACACATACCAAATCACTCAGCCAATGTATCTAACATGACACATACCAAATCACTCAGCCAATGTATCTAACATGACACATACCAAATCACTCGGCAATGTATCTAACATGACACATACCAAATCACTCAGCCAATGTATCTAACATGACACATGGCAAATCACCCAGCCACTGTATCAAACATGACAGCTACCAAATCACTCAGCCAATGTATCAAACATGACACATACCAAATCACTCAGCCAATGTACATGTATCTAACATGACACATACCAAATCACTCAGCCAATGTATCTAACATGACACATACCAAATCACTCAGCCAATGTATCAAACATGACACATACCAAATCACTTAGCCAATGTATCTAACATGACACATACCAAATCACTCAGCCAATGTAACTAACATGACACATGCCAAATCACTCAGCCAATGTATCAAACATGACACATACCAAATCACTTAGCCAATGTATCTAACATGACACATACCAAATCACTCAGCCAATGTATCTAACATGACACATACCAAATCACTCAGCCAATGTAACTAACATGACACATGCCAAATCACTCAGCCAATATATCTAACATGACACATACCAAATCACCCAGCCAATGTATCAAACATGACACATGCCAAATCACTCAACCAATATATCTAACATGACACATACCAAATCACTCAGTCAATGTATCTAACATGACACATGCCAAATCACTCAACCAATGTATCTAACATGACACATACCAAATCACTCAGCCAATGTATCAAACATGACACATACCAAATCACTCAGCCAATGTATCTAACATGACACATACCAAATCACTCAGCCAATGTATCTAACATGACACATACCAAATCACTCAGCCAATGTATCTAACATGACACATACCAAATCACTCGGCAATGTATCTAACATGACACATACCAAATCACTCAGCCAATGTATCTAACATGACACATACCAAATCACTCAGCCAATGTATCTAACATGACACATGGCAAATCACCCAGCCACTGTATCAAACATGACAACTACCAAATCACTCAGCCAATGTATCAAACATGACACATACCAAATCACTCAGCCAATGTACATGTATCTAACATGACACATACAAAATCACTCAGCCAATGTATCTAACATGACACATACCAAATCACTCGGCAATGTATCTAACATGACAACTACCAAATCACTCAGCCAATGTATCAAACATGACAACTACCAAATCACTCAGCCAATGTATCTAACATGACACATACCAAATCACTCAGCCAATGTAACTAACATGACACATGCCAAATCACTCAGCCAATGTATCAAACATGACACATACCAAATCACTTAGCCAATGTAACTAACATGACACATGCCAAATCACTCAGCCAATGTATCTAACATGACACATGCCAAATCACTCAGCCAATGTATCTAACATGACACATACCAAATCACTCAGCCAATGTACATGTATCTAACATGACACATACCAAATCACTCGGCAATGTATCTAACATGACAACTACCAAATCACTCAGCCAATGTATCAAACATGACAACTACCAAATCACTCAGCCAATGTATCTAACATGACACATACCAAATCACTCAGCCAATGTATCTAACATGACACATACCAAATCACTCGGCAATGTATCTAACATGACACATACCAAATCACTCAGCCAATGTATCTAGCATGACACATACCAAATCACTCAGCCAATGTAACTAACATGACACATGCCAAATCACTCAGCCAATGTATCAAACATGACACATACCAAATCACTTAGCCAATGTATCTAACATGACACATACCAAATCACTCAGCCAATGTATCTAACATGACACATACCAAATCACTCAGCCAATGTAACTAACATGACACATGCCAAATCACTCAGCCAATGTATCAAACATGACACATACCAAATCACTTAGCCAATGTATCTAACATGACACATACCAAATCACTCAGCCAATGTATCTAACATGACACATGCCAAATCACTCAGCCAATGTATCTAACATGACACATGCCAAATCACTCAACCAATGTATCTAACATGACATATGCCAAATCACTCAACCAATGTATCTAACATGACATATGCCAAATCACTCAACCAATTTATCTAACATGACACATGCCAAATCACTCAGCCAACGTATCAAACATGACACATACCAAATCACTCAGCCAATGTATCTAACATGACACATACCAAATCACTCAGCCAATGTATCTAACATGACACATACCAAAT
This sequence comes from Saccoglossus kowalevskii, assembly GCF_978046115.1. Lineage (NCBI taxonomy): Eukaryota > Metazoa > Hemichordata > Enteropneusta > Harrimaniidae > Saccoglossus > Saccoglossus kowalevskii. The sequence goes on from NC_140658.1 coordinate 26,766,272, forward strand.
CACTCAGCCAATGTATCTAACAAGACACATACCAAATCACTCAGCCAATGTATCTAACATGACACATACCAAATCACTCAGCCAATGTATCTAACATGACACATGGCAAATCACCCAGCCACTGTATCAAACATGACAACTACCAAATTACTCAGCCAATGTATCTAACATGACACATACCAAATCACTCAGCCAATGTATCTAACATGACACATGGCAAATCACCCAGCCACTGTATCAAACATGACAACTACCAAATTACTCAGCCAATGTATCAAACATGACACATACCAAATCACTCAGCCAATGTATCTAACATGACACATACCAAATCACTCAGCCAATGTATCTAACATGACACATACCAAATCACTCAGCCAATGTTTCTAACATGACACATACCAAATCACTCAGCCAATGTATCTAACATGACACATGCCAAATCACTTAGCCAATGTATCTAACATGACACATACCAAATCACTCAGCCAATGTATCTAAAATGACACATACCAAATCACTCAGCCAATGTTTCTAACATGACACATACCAAATCACTCAGCCAATGTATCAAACATGACAACTACCAAATCACTCAGCCAATGTATCTAACATGACATACACCAAATCATTCAGCCAATGTATCTAACATGACACATATCAAATCACTCAGCCAATTTATCTAACATGACACATACCAAATCACTCAGCCAATGTTTCTAACATGACACATACCAAATCACTCAGCCGATGTATCTAAAATGACACATACCAAATCACTCAGCCAATGTATCTAACATGACACATGCCAAATCACTTAGCCAATGTATCTAACATGACACATACCAAATCACTCAGCCAATGTATCAAACATGACAACTACCAAATCACTCAGCCAATGTATCTAACATGACACATACCAAATCACTCGGCCAATGTATCTAACATGACACATGCCAAATCACTCAACTAATATATCTAACATGACACATGCCAAATCACCCAGCCAATGTATCTAACATGACACATACCAAATCACTCAGCCAATGTATCTAACATGACACATACCAAATCACTCAGCCAATGTATCTAACATGACACATACCAAATCACTCAGCCAATGTATCTAACATGACACATGGCAAATCACCCAGTCACTGTATCAAACATGACAACTACCAAATCACTCAGCCAATGTATCAAACATGACACATACCAAATCACTCAGCCAATGTACATGTATCTAACATGACACATACAAAATCACTCAGCCAATGTATCTAACATGACACATACTAAATCACTCAGCCAATGTATCTAATATGGCACATACCAAATCACCCAACCAATGTATCTAACATGACACATGCCAAATCACTCAACTAATATATCTAACATGACACATGCCAAATCACCCAGCCAATGTATCTAACATGACACATACCAAATCACTCAGCCAATGTATCTAACATGACACATACCAAATCACTCAACCAATATATCTAACATGACACATACCAAATCACTCAGCCAATGTATCTAATATGGCACATACCAAATCACCCAACCAATGTATCTAACATGACACATGCCAAATCACTCAGCCAATGGAATCTAACATGACACATACTAAATCACTCAGCCAATGGAATCCAACATGACACATACCAAATCACTCAGCCAATATATCTAACATGACACATGCCAAATCACTCAGCCAATGTATCAAACATGATACATACCAAATCACTCAGCCAATGTATCTAACATGACACATACCAAATCACTCAGCCAATGTATCTAACATGACACATACCAAATCACTCAGCCAATGTATCTAACATGACACATGCCAAATCACTCAGCCAATGGAATCTAACATGACACATACTAAATCACTCAGCCAATGGAATCCAACATGACACATACCAAATCACTCAGCCAATATATCTAACATGACACATACCAAATCACCCAGCCAATGTATCTAACATGACACATGCCAAATCACTCAACCAATATATCTAACATGACACATACCAAATCACTCAGCAATGTATCTAACATGACACATGCCAAATCACTCAACCAATGTATCTAACATGACACATACCAAATCACTCAGCCAATGTATCTAACATGACACATGCCAAATCACTCAGCCAATGTATCTAACATGACACATGCAAATGTATGTAATGTGACATATAAATAAAAATTCACCAAATTTTAAAATGTCAGACGTATGTGAATTTATCAGTCTACCTTTTTTCAGAATATATCGATTAGCTCCATATGGCGTTCTTCGGATGTCGTCTTTTTTGAAATGTAGCTCACAAAGCATAGTACTGGGTGTCATGTTGAAACCATCTCGTCCATCTTCTCGATTTATACTCTTACACCATTGCATCTTTCTGATCTCATCCTGAGGAAACCGAAAAAAATGTAATCCGGTTGGTTTTCCTTCTATATCATTCTGCACACTGGAGCAACCAATGACACAGCATTCTCGTCCCTGTCGCTTCTTTGTCTACAAAACAAAATATGAATGTTAGCAAACTATTTCATATAATGAGGCAGCCTTTTTTTAAAATATTTTTGTGCCAAGCAATGTTCCAGACAATGGATGTATTTCTTGTATTATGATTAAATGTAAATTTCTAATGGTACTAGTACATACATGTAGTGCATTTTGCCACAAGAAAAATTTTTTTTTGTCAAACAGTTTGTAAAGATATGGAAAAAAATTATATGATTTATTATAAATATTTTGTGAAACAGAGTTTGAAGGCATTTGAGAAAAATTCAAGTTTTGCACCTGTTACTGGCATATATAACTCACAGCAAAAAAATATTATTTCATGAGTAACTTAGAAACAATTTAGTAATCATATTCATTCTGATTTATGAAGCCGCAGAATTCATGATGGCGGTGTGGATATTCAAAGTGAGAAGACTGTAAGTAAATCCAGTTATAAACATATGACAAAGGATTGGATAGTTTATTTACAATCACTTCTATGAAACATTGATTGACAGGAGTTTATTCACTAAGGACTTTCTCTGTCTTTCAAGGAAATCTTGACCAATGTTCAAGTAATCATAAAAAATTTGTCATACGATCAACAATATGACTTTCATAGTTATAAATTGCCGAAAAAATAAAAGGTTTTAAAAACATGCAGGTTTTCTGTATCTATTGTCGGATGTAGACTGTATGTACATTATAGTCGCATACGCTCTAGGTCCATTAAATTGTTTGGCTGGTTCCCGCCTCGTCATGACATACCAAGCCACAAAAGGCCAGTAACTAGTAATGATTACAGCATTCTGATTGGTCCATCATGTTCTTGTTACATTTCCCTTGGTTACTTGACGTCAGCGCTTACCCTCATGGTCGTTACATATATAAAGCAGGGCTTTCCCACGCTCTCAAAATTTGCAAGATTGTAAAACCATTTTTTTTATCACTTTGCACAAAAATAGTGAGAAATGTTAGAACCACCTCAAGTATAAAGTCTGAACAGGCAGAGCGAATGGATGAGACATTATTGTAGTTTTACAGACACATTTACGCAAAACGAAACTTGGAATGTTTTCAAATTACGTCACTTAGTCACGTGCCTTAAGGCCAGAATCCCGGCCCAATGGAACAATATAGCGATTATTTGTTACCTGCGTTCTACTCGCCCTTCGCAAGGGACGATGGGAACCAGCGAATTAAATAGTCAGAACAGGGGTTTAAATACCAGAGGCCACTGAATAATGTTCACACTGTTACCAGCAGATATTCAATATTTTGGTTCACCTCACACTGTACTTTAATAATCTGTTTGGTTATAAAGAATAGCAATAAGTTAAATCACTAGAAAATCTAATTCAGCAATTCATTCCCTACCTATCATCATAGTGTAATTTTAAAAAAATGTAAGATAAAATTACTTTTCATAAAAAATCAAAAGGTAAGCAGATTATTTTTGTTTAGGCCTTGAGTTAGAGTTATATGTGTGCCTCTATCTAGGATGTGATTTTAACACAGTGAAGAACATCACATCAGAAAGGTGGTCACATTGTCATGTCACCTAGTCTCAAACATGGACTAAGCATATCGTTAGTACTTGCAAAGCTCAAAATTCCCCTTTAGTTGCCTTGATGCCCTTACCTGACCTCCCTACCTGGTATCTCTAAATGTTTACTACACAGTTTTAATGAAAAAAGGCATTTTCAAAATGTTTTGCATTGAAAATAGACACTCCCACAATTCCAGGAGACAGGAGTGACAACAGTGACTGTCTACTGAAAAAAAATATTCTACATGAACATTGCTTAGAGAGAACAAATTTTGTTAGGGTCTTTGATTAAATATAACTATAAACTGAATACCTAAAATGTGTATAATGAAAAAGTAGTGAACAATTGCCATAATTTATCAATCAATTCACTTTATGGGACTAAAGTTTGCATGGGTTCATACAGTGGGTGTCTGCCCTCACCCTTTGCCAGTCTGCAATTGCAGATATTTAATTGGCTATAATGTCAATTTCACCTCCAATGGCTACAAGCAATTTCAAACCATTATTATTATGCAATGAAAATGGTCATCACCCACAGAAAGGCAAATATATTACTAAGAAAACATATGGCTTGATAACAATTTGTGAAGGGGTTCAACCAGTTTGAACTTGGCTAAAAAAAACAGAATGTAGCAATTATGGCAAAAACTATTTTATTTTTTCATACCTGAAAATATTTTCTCATTAACATAAGCTGACATTTATCCCAATATTGTTAAAAACAAATTTTGAAATTAACATTTAATGATTATCATTTTCCATTATATTCCATGAGAAATTCTCCCCATAATGCATTGCACATATGCTCAGTAACAAACATATTTGAATTTGGCTCAAACTAGGAATATCAAAAATGTTGATGAAAACAAAATATTTTATAGCTGTGGTACAATGAATTGACATACCGGTAATTATGAACAAAAACTCATAAATTAGAAATTACATTACAAAATTAATAATAATAATGAAACATTATAATAAAGAATTTTTATAAATTTTTAGAAGTCATAGAAAATAGTATATATTTAATAACTTGTCTGTATACTGTATATTACAATGACATTAATATTTTGGAATCCAATAGTGTTGCCAATGATACAGGGAGGAAATAAACAACAGCAGACGATAATGTTGTGTACTTAATATTAATATAATATGAACTATCAAAGTTAATTTATTCAAAATAGTGCGATTGAGGTCAAGGGCAGAGGCAGAGAAGTCGTATTCAGCGCGCGGCCTCTCCGTGAAGCTGAAAAAGAGAGCCGGCGACGTTAAAGTGTTTCTCCCATTAGAGGGTTGTAGTGTATGAAGTCACTGCGAATGAAACACAGTTAGGAAGTAAGCGAAATTGGGTAAAATAATTACCTGCGATGAGGCACACCCTTCAGAAATGTCCGTAGTGACGTCGTCGTTGCTGTGTTCCATACCTCCCCACTGTGTCAGGCTGCAATCCGCTCTCTAAACAAAGCAGACCTCGCCTCCTCTCGTTAAATTCATCAAGTTTGTAGCTTCTGTGTCTCTCTGATAAACTACTCTATCCTTATCTACAGTTGGTCATACATTTTTCCAGGAAATTCCGACGAAAATGTCCCCTTTCACCAACACCGAATTGATTTGCCCTTCCTGCCTCCTCCGCAGTCTAAGCCTCGATCCCATAATTCACTGAGAGGGGAAAGGTCACAGAGAGAATATATTGCGCCATCAACGGCATATTTTTTAAAGTCAGATGTTCGTAGCTTTTACGATGGTAAAGTACTAGTATTTAGGTCTCATGCAAGTCTCATGCCACTAATCAACCAATGGCTGCTCGCCTGGCAAAAACCAATAACAAATTTTAAATATTTTTTTTCTCAGGTGCTCCCTATTTGAGGGTCAAAGGTGAGACCAACTTGTGGTCTTTTGTTTACTACTTAGCGGCTGTGTACCTGTGGGTTTATTCTGTGTGTATTTGGATGTGTTTTAATCTAGGTGTTTTTCCAGTGATTTCTCTAGGTGCAATTCAAATACAGTAAATGTGTCTTGTTTACCTGAGATTTGTAAGAGTTTGAGCTGGCCAACATGTTAGTTTTTTTTCATATGGTTGATTACTGGCATGTTGATTTCCCATTTTTGAGCCATGTTTTCAACTTTGTTCATTATTTTCATATAGCAATCTCGTCATATGTTAACATTGTCGTCTATGGAAATTCAATTAGTGGTATGAGCCCTTTATAATGGTTATGTGAGGAATACAGAAATTATAATGATTGGTACGTAATTGTTTGCGAACTGCTTCAACCATATGGATATATTTTCGAATTAAATTATTTATTTTCACATTTTTCAGACAGTGTTCTCCAAAATTATTTCGTCTTGGTTAAAAAATAACATACTGAAAGTTGATGACCTGTGTTCAAATCAATGATTATGTAACATTTGTAACAACACATGTAAATGATCATAGAATATAAATGAATTTAATATCCTTACAGAAAAAAGTCGGTAGTATGCAAATACCTATGACTGACCAACTTACAAAAGTCTTATTTATAGAGAATAGTGGTCATGACGAATTGAGTAATTGCCTATAACGTAAGTCACATACCACAGCCAAATAATGACCATTCAAAATTAACCAGGAAATTGTTGTCAGAATTGTGTCGTGAAATTTTAAAGCTTTCCAATAGGACAACCCAAACAAGAACGTGGAGAGTTAGGTGGATTTTAGTTCACTGTACGAGGATTTGTATATGTGTTGCTTAAAGCGCGGTAGTCGTCGCGCAGCGCGTGTTCGAATTTCATGTAAATAAACAATGTATTTGACACGCGTTGTATACGTCGCAATGAGTTCCATATCGAGCAGGACGCGGCACGACGACTACCGCCCTTTAAATATGTCACTGTCGTCAGAGCTGCTCACGTGACACAACAACGAATACTCACACAATGATATCGGTCGGTTTTAAAGATATGCTTAAAAGCTAGTTGCGCATTTACAACAGTTGTCCCAAAAAAATGACTGGTCACAGTTTTTTTTTTTTTTTTGCAGTAAAGTACTGCTACGACAGTCGCAGGGGGTAATGTTAATGCTTTCCGCGGAGTGCGCGGGATTTAGGTAAACCCCAATCAGAGAACAGAAAAATACGCACCTGCGCAGTTCTGACGACAGTGTAAATTTAAACAGCTGAACACCAGAGTCGACCTCTGTCACCTTTTATCAAAATTAAACCACAATTAGTTCATTAACCTGCAAATAAATGTAAAATACCCCCCCCCCAATGTACTCCCGGGCTATATAAAGACATTGACTTTAAAAAAGCATATTTTTTTAGTTTTAGAGAATGGTGGTTATATTTTAGTGGTTAGTGTCCATTTTGGCAGTATAACGTTTCTACCATATGTTCCTATGACATAGAGCAGGCAATATGCTAATATTGAGATAACATATCTCAAATTGTAGGCTTATGACGTAAGGTGAAAAAAATCATATATTGTGAAAGATGTTATTGTTTGTTGTCAATAATTATTTCAAAAATCTGTTTTTAAAAAAGTGTGAATAAAAAGCGATTTTTAAAGAAGAAGAAAATTCACTGTAATACACAAAAGAATGCTATTTCACTGTGCCATGGGACAATAGATTCATAAACCAATGCATTGTGGATATTAGGAATGCGTACGATAGACTGTTCACAAAAGTGTCCTGTACACTAACACTTATAAAAAATGTATATTCGGGTGTTTCAGGATTTAGCATCACATATGTGTATGTTTGCAGAAGTACTTCAAAATAAATGACTTGTTGTCCTATAAATAAACACTTATGAAACTTGTATAGTTTTTGATTGATATATTGGATGTATGATTGTGCTTCAAATTAAAACTTTTTTTTCAGGAAAAGTGTTTAAAACACGTGTTAGAATGCTTCGATGTGATTCGAACCATTACCGCCAAATGCGAAGTATAAAACTCCAAAGAGCCACTAAGTACTACGTCATGTGACTCGATTTATAGTTGTTCTTATTGGTTGATGAGGCCATATGAGGGTAAATACAATTAAATCTTACAAAACCTGGTGTTTGATATGTCACTTGTATGTTTATATGATGAAGTATTTGAAACTATTTCAACGTTTGCAATATTTTTTTATCGCCACAAACTTCATACGTTGTCTAAGCTGATGTCAATAGCCGGATTCAGCTTCAGCGAGTCCATCCTTTTATTACATCAGTCTAACCTGAGCACACGCCATCCATAGCGCATTCTTCAATGGAACGACCCTTGTGACGCGTTTACCTATATCTAAACGCAAATATTTATCATAGAAACTACGATACTGTGCAGTTATAGAAATCACATGGACCATAGTCATTTGCCAGGTCACGAGTAGTTCTAATAAGGTTTGGACAGGGTGGCCAGAAAAGAGGACAGTATAAAAGTCAGTCTCGAGCCGACACAGTACCCTTTCTCTGCGTTAGAAGAGTCGAAACGAAGAGGAAGCAATTATTCTGAGGTGAGTTCTAACATAAGAAATACCTTATCTCTTTTTTTTTACAAAATAGTATTTTAGGGTAGTTGAAAGCTTCCGACATTGAATGTGACTGTTATCTTTTCTGGCTGCTCTGTTTGACATTGAATCTCTGACACATATACCCATCGTACGAATACACTTCTTTTCAGTGATCAAACTAAGATATTTGGCCACGTGATCTAATGACCAATTGGCCCCGGTGGCGCATCGATATCGTCGCCGACCCAGACGTATTCAATGTAAAAAAAAAATCATGTCCACGAAAAAAAAACGTCATGTCATGAACGCTTCCCAATAATTTAACAGCATAATATTGTAGCTTAGTGAGAAGCGGACATATGATCCCCACATACGACAAGAATAAAACAGATTGAAAAGCAACTACCAATGCGATTCCAAATATAAATCCTGTCAATGTATTTTAAAAACAGATTCAACCAAAAAAGTTGAGCCAGTTGCGCCAGTCTGTAATTTCATAACTGATATTATCATAACAGTTTGAAACCCAAACAAACATGCATACATCCCTTAAAAACAGTTCGCCTAAAATTAGTGGGAGGGTATTACTTGTACCTTGTCAGTTTGGAAACACCTTCACAAAATCAAAACTGATTGGAAAATGTTTAGACCAACCGTTGATCGATATGTTGGTTGTTGAAATTACGGGAATCTACAAACCTAGGAGCGTGAGATAAACTGTCATATTATATATATTATATTACGAGAGTATTAAACTATATCAAAACTAATTAAAAAGATTTTCGGATTGTTCCCATTATTGCGATTTTGTGACTTTGAACTGCTGCTGCGATAATCCCGAGTTTATCATATTGATGATCGAATACGTTTTTAAATTGTGGTGCTAGCAACGATCGTCACTGTTATCGAGACGGGCTGTAGACATCGTCATTGCTGCGTAGTACCAATGAACCCTATATACATGTCCTTTGATCTAGCCTTTGATTGTTTTATATTCAAATATTATTTCGCCAAAATTTAAAAAAAAAAAATATCAATGTTTATCTGCCCAGAGATAACAGGACATGTTGAATTTCATTAAAATCTGCACAGAACAACATGGTTCATCGCTTGTGATTCATGACTCGCACAACTAAGAACTGTTATTGAAACTTTATTAACTACTAGTACTTATGGTCTGACCCATATATTTTTTAACAAACCAAACAATAACAATTAAAAGGCGATGGTCGTCGCGCCGCGTCGTGTTCGATATAACATTCGTAGCGACGTATACAACGCGTGTAAAATACATTCTTTGTTTACATGAAATTCGAACACGCGCTGCGCGACGACCACCGCCCTTTAAAGATGGCCCAGACAACTTCTGGGCACTGATTTAGAATACGGCTTATATATTTATTGGAATTGATTGCGATATCCATGAGCTGGTTCTAGCATATTGCCGGGCCGTATATTCACGCGTTGGCGTCACAAAGTAGGCTGCTTTGTGTAGCTGACGCGCAGCTTTTTGGCTGCATATATGTTTGAAAATAGGCAAGGGAAAATTAATTTAATAAAGTTCTGATATAAGACGGAATTTTATATACTATATGCTTTTTCAATCACAGTTATGATTAATAACTGGTATTAATAATGTTATTCAATCCGCTAACGGACATAATATCCGAGAGAAATATCGACACGTACTCACACACTGTGAAATGCAGAAAACTACCATTGTCATATATTTAGAGTAGAAATCACTGAATGAATAACATGTGCTGACCGATATAGTTACTATGGTGATGTGCACAGTATGCTGATTAGACATTCATTTTACGTTGTTTGAACAAGAACATGTTTTGATGATGAATACATTCGATTACGATTCACCGTGAACTAAAAACAATGCTATTGTCGCAGACGGGGATTCGTTCAATAAAAAACTGATCTTCGATACATCCAACTCTAATCATTCACTGCACATGCGTATTAGCGTTTTTCATATGTTATCCACTTGTTATTGTGCTGCAAAAGAAACACATTATAGTGCAATTTGATGTTGAACACGAAATATCACTCAAAAATATGTGTCCATATAGTTATTTTAAATGGTTTTAAAAGAATCGCCAACTCTTCCCGTGTTTTATTGCAGAATATCACGAATATGAAAAAGAGTGCAACGAACAACGTTCTGTTGTGGAGTAAATGGTATTTCGTGATAAATATTTAAAATCATATGTGATATTTCATATCTCTGTTTTAATTCTAACAGCAAAGATCAATTTAGGCACCACACAATACCCATCTGCCATATGGACACCAAAGCATCACTCCCGACAACCCATGGGCAACACAATGAACAGTATCACTTCCAAGGGTACCCTTCTGGGCAGATATACCCACAACAAGGTCAGCCACCTACCGTGGAACCACCAAGTTACCAATCAACATACCCTCAACAGGTATCATCAGCTAATCAAGCCCCTTACCCGCAACCACCACCGGTACACGCTCCGTTACCACAGCAACCGTCACTTGGACATGCACCGTACCCTCAACAGCCTACAGCACCACCAGGACATGCTGCATACCCACAGCAGCCGTCACCAAGACAGGCGACATATCCTCATCAGCCACAGGACCAGTCACTCTACTCAATAGCAGAGCATGACAACGATCCGGTACAACCCAACCCGCAGAAACTACCTCCTGGGGAAGTACAACTATCAGATTCTACAACAGTCACCATGACAACGACGACTGTGAACCAAGGTGAGATTATTTACAGTGTCATGTAATGCGTGTGTAGGTATTAAAATAAGGGCGTGACAACAACAAGTGTGGACCCATGTGAGCTTATTTATAAAGTTATTTAATGTGGGTATATTAAAATAAGAGCGTGACAACAACGAGTGTTGACCCATGCGAGCTTATTTATAAAGTTATTTAATGTGGGTATATTAAAATAAGGGCGTGACAACAACGAGTGTTGACCCATGTGAGCTTATTTACAAAGTTATTTAATGTGGGTATATTGAAATAAGGGTGTGACAACAATGACTGTGCACCCATGTGAGCTTATTTACAAAGTTATTTAATGTGGGTATATTAAAATAAGGGCGTGACAACAATGACTGTGCACCCATGTGACGTAATATGAAAAGAATCACCGCAATAATGTTCATACGAAGATGCCATTTTGAAAGTTTCTCAAATATGGAACAGCTCACAGCGATACAGTTACATCATTATGTCGGCGTAATCACAGACAGTCTTCAATTGATCGTTCAACCCCTATATCTCTGTTATTAAAATTGACCAGCCCCTATGGACATTTAAACTATTTCTCTACTTTTCCCAAGTGACTGTGGCCCTAATGCGCATGTCTGTTTACCTCAACAGTGTCGCAAACAGTTGTTTACCGTCATGCACCTGTGCAGACCCACTGTCCGTATTGCAATACTGACGTCATCACTAAGCTTCAATACAAAAAGGGAATGATCACGTGGGCCATCTGTTGTATTATCTGCCTTATCGGGTAAGTGTTCTTTCACCTTATTGCGAATTTATAACAGTTATGACAAATAGCCAGGTTCCCGCCCCAGAGGTCGCCATGTTGGTCGACGACACTCACTAATTTCTGTATTCGGATATTGATATTTTAGTATTTGTGCAGTCTACCTCATTTAAAATCTACATTTACCTCTTCCCCATTTTAAAGACCGAGAACTAGTTATAAACTTTTAGGATAATCTGCGAGATGCATAGTATTAAATACACCTTCCCTATAGATCGCGCCCTCTTGTGACACGAAGTGTTTCTGTGACGTAATAGGTAAACAAGTATACTCACATGGTCGATATTATTTACATGTGCAAGTCGTCTGTGAAATAAATATTAAATATACTCTAAACGGAGAACGACTACATGGCCAAATAAAATTGTCGTAATTCGTCGCTAGAAGAAAAAATATATTGTCCATTCAACCCCCCTCCCACAACAGTAACCGAGCTGGAAAATTACCTGAACCCAGGAATTAAAATATTCGTTGTCATTGCTTTTCAGGGGATGGTGCGGATGCTGTCTGATTCCATTCTGTGCAAAGAGCTGCAAAGACGTTGTCCATGTCTGCCCTAATTGTAGCAACATTCTTTCAGTATTCAAACGAGTGTAATTGGTATTATTTACTAAAAAATGCCCAAAGTTGAGATTAAAAAATCTGAAGCATATGACCGTGATCGAACCAAGTTCAATATTATTACTATACTGAGCAATTGTACAAAACATTTTGGGGGAAACTTTCCATCAATATAGTGTGAACATATCATCCCACTAAAACTGCATAGATAATTAATTTAAATCTTTTAACAGTATGAGATCAATAATAACTGATTTGTCTTAATCCCAAGTCACCGGGAAAAACATCAGGATATGAAGAAATACTTCCACCATTTCACAAAATTATAATGAAAAATGTTATTATTTTTCGTGTCATTGGACTCTTGATATGGTATTTTCTTTGCCCTAACATAAAGAAATTAACCTATGACCCAATCAGCCAAGTACTCCTTAGTTGCATCAAAACAATACAAGGCGTTTTTCATACTCGATAGAATACCATATAACAAATCACTGTATAAACACTCCTTAATTTCTTTGATCCGGAATTATTTCCACGTCATCCTTGCAAGCTCCATTCGTGTGTATTCGGGAACCTCTTATTCCCAATAGCTTTCTCGACGTATCGTACAGATAATGGATCAATATTGTTTAGATTTTCATCGTAAATTTAAACCGTGTTAATTTAAACAGGTTTCAGTATATAGAGGGGGGCAAGGGTTATTTTCGTTCAACGTAATTGCAATATTTTTTGGTTCGTACAACGTAAATAGAAAAAATAAATTCCGTAATTCTGTAATCACAGGCTAGACGTACAACGTAATCAATCAAATATTTTGTTTTCGTACACTGTAAAAATGTGTCATTTTTCTCGGTACGTACAATAATTTACATCCAAATAAAAAAATCGTAAAAAATAATCCAGGGAAATTACATTTTAGAAACTGTAAAACGACTAGATGACACAATTCACTACAAAATTGAATGTCAATACGTAAAAGGCCCTCTAACCGAATGAAGAGCATTACGAGGGTAATATGCGCATGCGTCTCTACACACGGCGCAGTAATGGCAGAGAATTCGAGTCGGAGAGCTCTTCGGACCATTCAATGTTCCATTTTTTAACACTGTAAACTGTAAAAACGTCTTTTTTTTCCCCTGTAAATTGTAAAAAAACCTTTTTATTTCCCGTAAAACCGTACCAGCTACCCCCTTGCCTCCCCTCTATATAAACTTCTTCAAAATCTAAATGATCAGTCTTGTGGGTGTGATCAAAATTTGCATATTTACAGCCACGTGTTCGTCACAGTCTACCGATCATATCTTGGCGAAAGGGGCGTGGTACACAGAAAATATGCAAAACAAACGGGAGATGCCGGTACCTACACGACATATAGTGATCATATTGTGGGGCATAATAGTTAGTTCCGTAACTGTGTGCAACTGAATCTTTCAACTAATCAGGGACACGTTATGTAGCATTTCATGACGGGGCCAAATATACACATATATCCAAAATTTCTTCAATTGCAATAAAATATAAGGATATTGACTTACAAAATATGGGGTCAGTCTAATTTTCGAGAAAATGATTGTAAGTTGTATTTTAGTTCATAGTTGCCATTTTGGCAGTATTATAACACTTTTACCATAAGATTGCTTTAAAAACTGAATCATATATTGTTAAAGATGAGATACTTTTTGATTTTTAATGATTTTTGAAAAATAGTAGTTTCTCAAATATCGTCAAATGCTATTTTATTGTGACAATAGCTCCATGGCTGCACATAATAAACAAATGAACATCGCCAAGCGATTTATGAGTTATTTAGTTTACTCAACAAAATATGTAACGAAAACACAACATCATCATCATCATCATCATCATCATCGCTAGCAGTTCCTTTGCGACAATAACAATGTTTTCGCACGTCGCTATAAATCAAAATGCGAATGTGATATTGTTTTTTAATATATAAACAATAAACATGTTGACAAACATATTTTCGAGAAAAATAATACGTCGGAACTGAATAGTCATAATGTCATAATTAAAGAAATCGTTACCTTCAACAAAAATAAAACTGTTGTATCAAGTGAATTATGAAAGTGCATTACACGAAATGCATTATGGGATGTGGTAGAATATATGCACATGTGCACTAATTCATATATTGACAGAAATAGTTCTCAACAATGTAGTTTTATTTCAGCACTGGATTCGCATCGGGAAACAGTTCCAAATATCGAAGTTTCTGCTTTTCATAAATTTTTTGGGCATCTTGGTAAAGTTTTATGTCCCAGTAGTTTCGTTTCTCGATTTCGGCGCGTTCATACTTTGATAAAACTGTTTTGTGTTTATTGGCATTCACGTGTACAGCTTTCTCAGGGCATTCGACACCTAGCATGTAACATAGCATGTCTTGTGACGTCTTGAAATCATCCAGGACACCTACGAACGCCACCTTAGTCTCCAGGTTACGCTTGGCAACCAGATAATGCTCTTCCGTTACTTCGGGAATACCGATGTCGCCATCGGGGTCGACGTGTGCACCGCAGCAGTCTTCGAATGTATTGTCTATAGCCGGGAAATCGCCGAACTGGAGAAGGCGGACGGAGAAATTGTCGAATTCTTGGAAATGTGTGCCTTCTGATTTCTTCAAAGCCTCGGTGAGGGTTCTTGTATATTTTATATATCTTGTATACAGTCGGTGAGCCCACGGATGTGTACGTTTGATGTAATAGTAAGCAGACTGAATACGAGAGACTGGGTCACGGAGCCAAAGGATGTACTGAAAGGGCACGTTGGAGTTCACGAAATTATGGAGTCCAAATGTACGCTTAGAGTCGAACAACATACGGGTCGTATCGTTAGGAGAATAGTTACTTGGCAATGTAGCGGATTGAAAAAACTGCTTGCAGTGTATTACGTGTGTTCGCCGCCATTGTCGCTTGACAAGCTGAATCAATATTTTCTCAACCGACGTTCCCCCTGCTTTAGGAACGTGAACGTATCCAATGCTAGAATTACGGTACGTTGCTTTGACGTCGTCAAGACCCAAATCGCTTCTCAGGTAAAAATTCGGTAACGGCTTCCGTCCAAGTGTTTTGCCTTCCAGGCATGAGTGCATTCGCCAATAGATCGATTTACAGGTAGTCGTTTTTTCGTCTAATCTACATGTTCCGTGGTGACGAGTAGTAAAGGGAGAGTCAATGGGGAAAGAGTCGCTGAATTTTTCCGGTAGATTTGTACTCCACATTTTCTGTGCTACGTCATCAATGGCGCTTCGGGCCAATCTGAAGTTGTAAGAACCACCCTTGAACAGCATTAGAATGTCATACTTTGGCATAATCAAGACAACTGCAAATACAAGACAAACACCTGCCAGTAGCTTCCCAATAGTCTTCATCGCCATTGAAATAACCACTGCCGTTGGACTAGATACACTAACGGCAGAGTCGCAAGAACACTAAATCTCGAGTGTTGAGACAACTCCTTGGTACTACTCGTCTCTCGACGTCAGTGACCAGATGCACGCACGTCCATTGAGCGATGCTGTTGTAATCATTACGTAATACGTTACAGTAAAACTACTTGTCATTCCTTTCTTGCATTGAACCATGGATTGTGAACAGTATAAACCTCCCTGGCCAACTGAGGACTACGCAGGACTACGAACGAGATTTTTCAGGTAGAAATATTATCCCTTTTCACTGAATAAGCAGCACTTAACAAACACGTGTCGCGCTATCAGTATGTGTCGGTTTCTAGTAGGCGAGTCCAAAAAACAATTCAGACATAATTCATAACATTTTGCCCATTGCTGTCACATTTCCCGTGGGATAATATCATAAAAATAATGTGATTTTGAAAGCTAATACAATAACAAAGTCATTATTTCACATTGCAGAATCTATTAAATATTTTTGGCCACACCCCTTTCAACTTTTATTGTTTTATTTTAAATGTTAGATCTTGGATTGGGCAATTACAATATGTCTGATTTCAAACGTGTGGCGTGGTTTATATGGTAACGCCATTTGGCATGCACAGGATATCACAAATTCTAATACCTCAGAAGTATCAGGCGAGCCAAATAAAAATTTTCAATGTATGGGATGTTGTTTCAATTGTGTAGGTTTGTTTTAGGCATGCTCCTATATCAATGACTTTTTCCTTGATATTATAGGTTAGGCTAATCACACTCATGGAATTAATAGAATCAATTGTAATTGCAATCACATATTTGACGAACTACGATCTGGCAGATAAACCCTAGTCGCAAATGGCCGCTGAGATATCGTGTAATGCGAGAGAACCACGAGACTCAAGCTGTTTTTTTCCTCACATGGTGGTCCGTGGTTCACCGTGACGTCATCGCGTCTACCGTTCCATTGATCAATACGAAGCCACGATATTTAAAACACAAGAGGTGGTGGCAGGAGTAAATGGGACACTATATATCTGAAAGGCAAATAGAAGTCTCGCAATTTTCTCGCAGTCAACGAGATCTCAGCGGTCATTTACGTCTATGGTCCAACGTTTATTGCCAGGTTACAATATCAGCAGTTCTTTATTAATTTGAATTAGCATGTAGCACGGCGGATCAATGTTTCCCCATTTATTGTTTAAATAACGTGGAGCTGTAATCTCGGAATTGTTTTATATGGAAAGGATTCGAATGATAATACTGGGTTTTTAATTATTTCCATTTACTGTGAGTTAAGTCAAATATATTTTTTTAAGTTCAATAGTGGATGTTCGACTTCCGTAGAAACATATCATATGATTCTTGATCATCTTCAAGACTGATGATTAGCAAATTTATGATTACAACCAAGAACATGCCTTTACTTAAAGCGGGGTAGCCGTCACTTGCGCATGCGTCTGATGGCCATAGCGTGTCATTGTTTACAAACAAGCGTCTACCCATGGGCCTTTGCCTACTTAGCGTGTGTTGTTTTCATCGCTTGGGACTCAATTCCCGCTCGTGCGCAGGTGACGACCCTCCCGCTTTAAGTTTATATATGAATAGTTAAATAAAATATGCCACTGTGTTTCAATACTAAGGTAACGTAATCACAGAATGTATTGTCTGGCTACTACGGACGCCGTTAAAGTAAAACTATAAATACAACTACATTGTAAATAGAAGAAACAACAAATACTCTCACATGAGAAAGAAACACAAAAATAAAATTCACATTAAGCACAATAACAGTGGAAAAGTAGCCTATTAAACAACCAGGATGGCACTCGAATTAAAAACAAAATCTAAATTAAATGCGTACAAACATTTGCAAACAAAAATCTAAGTACAAAAACATAAAAAGAAAAACCATATTTGCGGGGTGTATGATGCGCTACAGATTGGCGGGCAGGTTCGCCTGGAGAGATTCACAAAATTTACCCTTTTTTAATAACCCTAAACACCGTACGTGCGTAGACGTGACTTTCTGTTTGAAAACCATCCATAATACGAATTTTGTATGGTTTTCAAATTCTAATTCAAGTTCCCCTCATAGGAAAACAACAATTACCATGTTTTGCAGTGTGTTCAGGTTGTTTAACAATATTAAATTCTAAAGGCGTTGCCTAAATTGTTTTGCATACCATTACTATTATCATTAATCTCAATAGAATCACTCTTCTCAAATCAACAAAAATAAAATTGTACAAAATTGTACAAGTTTGGTTTGTTTCACTTACAATATTGTATTAAATACAAAATACTACTTTCATGAGAAAGAGAAGGTTACCCTGGGTAATCTGAACAAAGAGATTTGTAATACAAGTACCATCTATGTATGTGCATACGCAATAGGTTATTTCTCGTCCATTGCGAAATCTCGCATATTGCGTGAAAGGCGCGAATCGAACGCCAGTCGCAAAAATCGAACGATTTGATTTTGAACTTGAATTTCTTTTTTATAGCTCAATGTCAAAATACTGATCTTTGAAAGGAGAATATTGTGATGAGATACCCTTACTTCATCAAAAATGACAACCATCAAATGTGTACAGCTCGGAGATACTCCTAAAATGTATTCGCGTTTATCAAATCCCATGAAATGTTTTGACGTTACTACGGCGCTCTGGCCTTTGTTTGTTCTCTTCTTTCACTCATAACACGGGATCTCGCAGCGAACGGAAAATTGTATATTCTACATTCTATAATTTAGATAGGAAACACTGTTTGAGGTTGTCTTGACTACTTAGCTGTAAATTAGTCATTCCATACCAAAATTCACAGCTTACATATATTTCAAATCAAATATTTTATAAGTAGTCAGTCACATAATAGATTCATGGATATGCGATTATTTGAAATATTTGACAGTCACCCGTGTTGATATACATTGCATCAACATATGACATCTAGTCTCACAATTACTAGCCTTCCACCAGTATTTCATGCGTAGATTTGTGAAAACACTTCGCACACGGGAAATGCATTCGATTAGTTGTCACTTACCCGTTACGTCATTTAAAATTTAAAAAAAATAATCTCTCAAAAAATAGCATTTTGATTCACGTGCGTTCATATATCACAGACGCTGAGGGCGCGACTTATTTGAAAGATTTATTCGTCCAGCCTGACAATACTAGTAAATGTATATCAATTGACTGCAGTACTGAAAAAAACTCTAAACATGAACATCCAATCATCCCATCAAGAACAAGAATTTCCAATAAATCACAAATACATATTGTATTGACAAAATATCTGAAAATTCTAGAGATTATTCTCACTGTTTTTTAAAGGCCAAAATCGTCATGACGCGTGTTCAAATGTTGTGTACGCAAACACTGTTTTTACACACGTTGTATTCGTCGCATGGGTCTCACATCGAAAACGACTGTGTCGTTTAATGAACAGCTCCACATACCGTTCCCTGGGATTGTCACGTGTCAATGGCTGTGCCACGGTTGTATGCCAGTGTACTCCAATTAAGGAAAGACTAGAATTGATCACCTGCATAATCGAAACTTGGTCTAAACTTGAACAATGTTATGTGGCAAGATGATGAATTATACTTGAAATAACTTTCTAATCAGTTACACTCTTGTACGTATCATTAGAAACTAACAAAGGTTTTGAATATCCGACGATGTGAACGTTCTTACTTCTATGTCAGAGGGCGTTATTTATTGGGAAAGTGCAGTCGGCATGTGTATGTACTAACTGATACAACATGTATGCATAATTTTGAACTTAAATGCCCTCTGCAACACAGAGCATATACATATTAAACGGTATCTCAAAAATGTACTAATATGAACATTTATAGAGAAGCTAAAGGGCGGCAATCGTCGCGTTGCGCATGTACATTTGTGACAAGCGTTGATTTCCCCACAATCCAATGCGCTCTCAAGTTCTAATGGAAATCACAAGTATGAGGTTTGACCTGGGCGCGACATATAATTTATTTATTGGGCGACTATGACGAGGTCAATCTACCCATTGTATATGTGTCCAATTATATATAGGTTACTAGTATTACACAATTATCAACATTACAATCAATATTCATAACAAGTGACACTAAACCAAATAAACATTGACAGAATTATTAATTCCCTCTTGGACCCAAAGTTTCGGTGGAAATCGTTGGCGGGTGCCAAGGTACTGTTGCCCCTTAGATATAAGACCCTCAAAACAGGCATCTGGAAAATAAATTCCCACTCGACCCTATAATCTTATTCCTGGGCCTAAACAAGTACCTTGGCTACTTTCAACAAGTAATCGGGAACAAGAAGAGGGAAGACGTGCAGCGGTGACAAACCATCTGGCAGTCTCGTCAATGTTACCAGTTTGCTGCTATCAACCTGGTATTTTACTACCAAGTTCTCTTCCGTGTATAAGACGTTTCCTCCAACCACAGTGACTTGATATTGCGTTACCACTTTGGGAGCTGTCTTCAGATGTTGGACATACTTGCCAGTGATTGGATCGTAGCTAATGAGCATGCACTGTGACCAGCCTCCGTGCGCGAGATAGAGCTTGAGATAGATCCACACTCTTTCAACGTCGCAAATAACCCGTACTCCGTCCAGTATGGTGTGTCGCGATACGCCAAGTATTTTGCACACATCCATGATTGGATGTGTTGTCCACTGTTGATTGGTGACGTCATACACGTACATATGTAAATGATTTGATTTATTTGCTCGATATGACGCGCTAATTAAATAGACTTTGTTCTCGTTGCTATCCACATCTATCTCCCAGCATTTTTTCTCAAACTCTGGAGGGCGTGGTTTAACAACCCATGTGTCGTCGTCCGGATTGTAATACCAACAGACGACGGAGTCCGTGTCCAATTTGTCATCTTTCAGTTTAAAGAACGCGTACACGCCATTGCTGGCTGTGAAAAGACACCACGTGGGCAACGTTGCTATTGGTAACGGTTGGCATACCTGCCACTGACCAGTTCTGGTGTCATAACGTTGAATAGTGATGTAGCATTTGGTTCTTTGGTTCACAGCAGACTCGCCACCTAAGCAGTTATCAATCACATAAACATAACTTCCACTGGCTAACACTTTGACGTTGAAGATCGCCCTCATGCGTTGACTCGGCACGAAATACAGCACCTTCCAAGTCATTTCTCGCTCATCATAGAACGTCACAATTTCATCCCGACCTTCGCCTTTCGTGTCGTTACCACGGCGACCAGCTACTGCAAGAACTTCTTTCAGGA
Source organism: Saccoglossus kowalevskii (assembly GCF_978046115.1). Classification (NCBI taxonomy): domain Eukaryota; kingdom Metazoa; phylum Hemichordata; class Enteropneusta; family Harrimaniidae; genus Saccoglossus; species Saccoglossus kowalevskii. The sequence continues at coordinate 26,787,641 of NC_140658.1, forward strand.
ATTCTGTTTCAAGATGAACCAGGCGTCTTGGAATTGGAAATTTATTTCGAAACTTCTGAGCGAGACGTTTCCTCTGCTTCCGTTTGATGAACCGCCAATGGCTGGTCACAAATGCAAGAACGTTCTCGTAAAAACACGGATAGTTGTCTGAAAGTTCGAGATATAACTCCCACGATTCGATGTCAAACAATCTGTGGATGGTTTTTAAAAACGATGGAATTTGAAGATAGTCGGCAGCTACTGCAATTTCCACCATTTTAGACTTCCTGATCCGCACGTCACCGTAGTAGATGAATTTCAGAAGCGCATAAAATGCATACGTAGTCGGAACATGTCCCTTCAAAACTATGACGTCTTTGACAATGTGGCTATTCCGCACACCGAAGTTAAGCATAGCTCGAAAATACTCGCAGTTATCTCTAAGAACTGCCTGATGGGCTAAAAATAAAGTTTTGCCGACTTGAATTTTTAAGTCTGTCTCAATATCCTTGGTATCTTGATTTGAAAAAGAATATACTTGCACATTCTGTCTGTCTTCATTCTGTTCGAAGACTTGCATAGTATGTCGACTTATTGACGCCAATACGACTTCTCTTTTTTCCTAGTGGAGAGAAATAAGTTTGTTTTAATATTCAGCTCGCAGAAAAAACATATAACTCACGTACAACAATAATGTTGATTAAGGTATAGATGCAGGTTCGTGGACACTCAGAATGATTTTTTTTTTCTTTTTCTTACTCAGACAGTTTTGGCTAGATAGTGTTAAAATTTCGGAGCTTTGTCAATGTTGGAGCATACTCAAAAAAAAGTTTTAAAATTTAGGGAACCGAGGCACGCGTATGTTATTAAAAGTCGCGAAAGTTTGTTTACGTTGCTCTTTGATTGACAAGTCACTCTTGATGTTATATACAAATGAGTTGCTGGCCGTCTCGTCTGTAGTTGAATGAAACCTGCCTCGATTTACAATAATTTCCCTTCTAATGCGATTTCTTTACGAATTTGTCAGCGGCATTTGAGCGATTGAGTAGAGAAAATGGAAATAGCCGCTGTGTAGCAAAATATTGTGGCCTATTTCAACCGGGTTGTCTAACTGAAACTAGAATATGCTGAACTTCGCACGGGATCGCGAAAAACTGCGTCATACCGAACACTATACTATAGAGGGCGCTTCTACCCATTCCAGGTAAAGCGCCACCAAGTGACCGAACAAATCAATAAAATATAATAAGTGCGACATCGCGAATAAACTGTCACAAACATGTACGTTTTATTCTGCTATTAATAGCAATGAGTTATTTTCAAAATATAAAGGCACCACCCACATCATGAGTGTCCCCACTATTTTAAAAACTACTTTTTGCGTGATGTGCTTTTATTTCAAACTGTTATGCTAGCAGAATAACCAGGTCTTTGATTTGATTGTAGATTTTTAACCTTGACCAGGTATTAGTATAGACACCCAATCTGCTCTATACACCGTGACCTCTTCCTATGATCTATATATCCTCGCTGGGAACGGGGAAGCACGTACTGCCGTGTTGACCGGAACAAAGGCATGGCAACTGAATTGCATATTATAGTTGAATTTCACAATGTGCCCCAACACAAGGCCATTGCAGCTGAAATTCACAATTTGCACCAACATAAGGCCAATGCAGCTGAAATTCGCAATGTGCTCCAACACAAGGCCATTGCAGCTGAAATTCGCAACTTTTTACAAAATATCATAGGGCACCACGATTATTATGCAGCGTACGTTTTGTGTAAATAATTTTGCACGCGTTCTATACGTCACGTGGGAACACGTCGCGGCGACTGTGATGCTTTACATGCTGCCATCACAGTACTGCGGCTTAAAGGGCGGTAGTCGTCGCGCCGCGCATGTCCGAGATATGGGTCTCACATAAACAAAGATGGCGATTTTGACTGTTGCGCACACCAACGATTACATGCTGAGAGGTTACCATGCTTCAATTAATTTTTTTTTTTTTGGTGTTTGAAAGGTATCGAAGGAGTCGTCGGCGGTAATTAGTGACAAAATTCGTACACGTGATTTAATTAGAAAAGCGAATTGGATTATAGGAAAATCAATATCGCACGTGCGCGGCGCGACGACTGCCGCCTTTTAAGGGAAAATTGGTATCACCAAATCTTGTCAGACTATGTAGGCTGAAGCAGATTAAATTATTCAATTTCATGAGAACATGTGATAGATGTTCGAATCAAAGCACGCCGTAGAATTTGAGGTATGACGTCATATTTGTGTGGGAAGACGTCATCAAATACGCCATTTTGTTGACCCCTGTTTGTAGCTAAGTGCCCTATAACCAATCACTGAAATAGACATCTTAATACATATTTGCGACACAAACACTTGTTGAACAAATGTTATTCTTTTGTTGGAAATGGCGATTATCTCACTTTGTAATAAAACAAAACTTTTTATCGCGTCTGAGCGTGTTTTCTGCGTGTGTCAATACAAAAACAAGCTTATACAAATCAATCTGTCTGGCGCCACGTGTTGATAGCACACTGTGTAACATATGTATCAGGTATATACATACAGACACAGCTGTAAAAATAATCAAAATAGTCACAATATTTTGCTGTTTGAATATTGAGTCATTCGGTAAAATAGCGATGTCAAACATACGGAAATTGGAAACTGACGTGTGGTGCAATTCAGAACTATAATTAAAATCAAAGACATAATATATCCAGTGCCTCTGTATTGTAACAGTGATGCCAATCACGTCTGTTCAATGGTAGGTGGCGACGGGGACATGTTTTGACTTTAAGCAAAATTTGTTATCATATTCACTCTATTTCAAATTTCTTGAAACAATGCGTTTTTTGGTAGTGCCTTACTGTGCGCGAAAATAACATAATCAAGTCTAAGAACAAGGTTGAGCTAAACAGACCTACACGAGGAGAAATGCCTAATATCATACACATTACTCGTATTCTCCTAGGGAAAGCATTCCTCAATTAGCCTATTAATCCCACGCCCACGCACAACATTTCAGATGGGAACTAAATAATATAACTTAGTGAACCCAGACGCATTTTATTGTTTTAGACGGCACAAGTTATATGCTGTCATAATGATCGCCGTCGATTATGATGGAGGTATAGAGGTTAGATATGTGTAAGGCATTGTGGTGACAGAAATTCACGGTGGGAGCTATATGCGTTGGGCATCGTGGTGACAGGGGTGGGGGCTAATATATGTGTTGATAAACGAAACATACATATTTCAATATGATCTCAGACTACAAAAAAGATGTAGTTTGAATTTCTATTGTTAAACTGTGTTCGATGGACTGGTTTTAAACATACGTATGTGTACTTTGATAGATTCTCCTGTCGAGTCGACAGATGAATAGGCACACAAGTCATTTCGACCCGCTTGCCTCACCGGCACATGACTTATTAAGGTGAACAAGGGATGTGCAGTTGCTTATCCAACTTCTCGCCCGACTAACGCTCATAGTCCCATTGGTATAGAAACCGCCACGTGTAAGACGACCTCAGTGGGCGCAGCTTTAATGCGTCAGTTGTTCTGCAGAAACCGCTACTCTTTGCGACAGGAACAACTGGATGAGAGCGGAACCCACAATCTCCCTGATATAGTGGGCGGATACGCTAACAATTGTTGCCACGTATCAGGTGTACTTTGGGTGGATATTAAATCACGTGATCTACTATCTGCGTAACCCGGATGTGAACGTATTAGGATAATGCCATCCACGATTTTGGAAAATAATTTTCTTTAAGAACTGCGCGAAAAAGTACTAACATTTTTAGAATAATAGTTCAACGGGTTATTAATTGAAACTGTAACGAGTGTAGATAAGCTTGGTGCAATAAAAACGTTCATATGAATATGAGGCAGACGGAGTTTTAAACGGATGTGCTTTAACCGGGGGTTGATGAAGTGGCGAATTTTCATGTGATCTTGTCGAGTTGAGCAACCCCCCCCCCCCACCAACGTCGACGTCACCAGTCATACTGAACAAATATTTTTTTTAAGTGCTGTGGACAATATGCTCCTTGTTTTCATAAAACGGCGCCCGAGTCAAAAGATCACAATATTCAAAAATCTAAATCAGATTTATTCGTGAGAATTGCTGGTACATCATTCAACTCGCATGAATGAGTTACCATGGGAACATGAATAAACATGAACTATGTTTTATTATGGTATTAAGGTTTTGTCTATAATGTCGTCGATTTATACGGTGACAACAAACTAGAAACATGTTTTTACGTGACATATGTGATCAGCAATGAATTATTCATAAAATAAAATATAACTTATGTATAGTAGCAAACAATTGTAGGCGTGATGTCGTATACATATCTCCACCTTCATTCTGCATTTTTTAAATATTTTTCCACGAGGATGACGTACGATTAGTGAAGAAGTGGAATTCACGAAATTATCTATATTTGCATATCACGTGTGTAGGTTTGAAAAAAAAAAAACAGACACGGAAGAAATTTGTTTTATATCCGAAACTGATTGACTACGCAATTGGTGTACTAGTATACATTATTCATTGGGGTTTTAATTTTCCAGTCGATTTCAAAGCTCACGTTACGTTGACAACCGCTAAATGATTAATTTCGCACATATTTTAATTATTTCTCTGGTTTTCCATCCATAATAATAAAAAAGGGGGTTCGTCTCCAAATATATTTTTGATAGCATTGCATTTCAGTCGACACGTGAGAAAACAACACAATGTGAGCCCGTGACCATATGGTATCTTGAAATAAACATTGTTACTTTACAATCAATACTGTTGCACGCGATTCGGAAAGATTCTCTGTAAGCCCAACACCCATTTTAGACAAGAAATCTTGACCCCTTTCAAAAATGACCGCGAATTGTTTGTTTTATTTTAAAACGCCAGTGTCGCCATGCAGTACGCCCCACACGTCGTGCAGCGCGCCACATCATGGAGTATACCACTGTCGTCATGCAATACGCCGCAGTCATTTTGCAGCGCACCATAATCCGGCTGGGGGTGGCTACTTCCACATTAAGTGGGTAAGGGTGTGAAGCCCACCTCTCGAAAACCATACTCACTTCTAAACCATTGTTTTTTATATTTATATACCCACTTCTAAACACAAGTGTTTTCAGCGAAAAAAACAACACCCAGCTCACAACTTTCGCAACCAGTGAGCGCATCCGGGCAATGCATTTATTCATTATTCATTTTAATGCCTTTTCCGGTATTTGGCTTTGAATATAAGGACCTGTGAAAAAGTAAATAAATGCTACACATTTCTAAACCAAACCATTGATAAATGGCTACCCACTTCCAAACAAAATAACGTGAAATGACACCCCAGTCGGGCGGCACATACCCGTATTGCACTTCTATGGAAGTAGCCCCCCCCCCCCGACCATAATCACCATACGGTCAGCACAGTCACCACGCAGCACGCAACAGTCACCAAGCAGTACGGCAACATTTAATTCATCGGGCAGGAGTGTCACAGCTGTCATACAGTCACCACAGTCCTCGTGCAGCGTGTTACGGTCGTCATGCAGCGCCACAGTCATCGCACAGCGCGCCACAGACGTCAGGCAGTGCACCACAGTCAGAATGTACGACTCCACAGACGTCACGAAGCGTTTGTTTGAATTGTTTGTAAACAAGTGTATTTTACACACGTTGTATCCATACATGGAAGTCGTGTTGAAAATGACACGGCGCTACGACTATGGCATTTTAATTAAAGGGCGGTAGTCGTTGCGCCGCGCATGTGTTTGTGTTGATAAACATTGATTTTCCCACAATCCAATGCGCTCCTCTAATGAATCGCACGTATGAGGTTTGACCCGGGCGCGACCTTAACTGATTACCGCCGGGGACTCCTTCGATGCCTTCCAATCACCTAAAAAAAAACTAATTGAAGCTTGGTAACGTCTCAGTTTGTACTAGTTGATCTGCGCAACAGCCAAAGTCGCCATCTTTGTTTATATGAGACCCATGTATCTCGCGCATGCGTGGCGTGAAGACTACCACCCTTTAACGCTACCCCTTTAGCTGTCAATAATTCCATTTTATACCAAATTAGCATATACCACGTTCCCTCAATCCAACACACTACTCCATGGTAACACTGAGAACTACAAGCAATGTGGAAATTTATGTTTATGGCCGGAAAAAAATGTAATTCAGCTTAATCCCTTGCGAACAGCTTATTTCATGAATACCAGCAGAAATTAAACGAATCACGTTTAAAAGAAGCCGACAGTGAATATTTCCCACTCAGAACAACATTTCCGATTCAGAAAATTTCGCAAATCGTCCACTGTGGTCATAATTATATGACTCAACACAGATTCGTCACTAAAAAACACACACAGGTGTGTTACCAAAGCAACAGTCCGACAATCCTAATCGAGTTCCTATGTAGGCAGCATCGATAAATATACAATTACAGCTTGGCAGCAAAAAAAAAAAATATATATATATATATATATAATAAAACTGTAGACTGCTAATAAATTCAGTCAATTCAAATTTGTTGTTTGTGGTTTCCAACCGTACAGACAGAGATTTGGCGGGAATGCCGAAATACGCTTTGTTTTTGAGGCAATATGACATATTTCCGTTCGATGATATATTTTCAAAAATTAAAGATTTTTTTTTGTTAATTCCATTTCCTAAGACACTTCATCTAAATTATTAAATAACTGATTGAAAATTCTCTGTCAAATGTTGTCGAAGTCCTACCTGCTCAGACGGAACGCTCCCCTCGCATCTGTACTTTGGACTCTGTTTCGAAAATAATGACAACATCGCAAATTAATATTTGAACCGTGTTCTACCAACACATAGCAATATGAAACGCACGTCGGTATATATGATCTACTTTGTGCAGTAGACACAGTAGATGAACTTTATGGCACATAACAGCGAGTCATCAATGAACTGACGTTAATTGGCAGATATAAAAATGCGTTGGAGAGAAGTGACCATCAACAACGCAAACAAACACTGCTAGCCTCGCCCTGAAATGGTGAAAGCAAAATACTAGTATCACATTGGCTGGAATCGAGGCTGAAATCCATGGAATTAAATACGTATACATCGCCAGGACAGCTGGATGGTATGTGGTCTCTACAGCTTGAATAACTACGACTTCATGTTTATAAAAACGTATTAATAGAGATTTATAGACTGGGGTTGAATGGAATGTTGCATTCCCGAGCGATGGATTAAATATACAATTTCTAAAATTTAATGTTATTTGATTATAATTATATTATCACTGCTGTACAACACATTGGCACTGTATGTCGACGTCTCAGTACCGAAGAGCGCCACTTGAACATGGTACCATATCACCGGGCATATCACGTGACAACACGCAAGTGAGAACAGATTATTTTCTACACCAAGTGTTTAAAGGGCGGCTGTCGTCGTGTTGCGTCCTGTTCGATATGGGACTCATAGCGACGTATACAACGCGTGTAAAATACATTGTTTATTTAAATTAAATTTGAACACGCGCTGCGCGACGACCACCGCGCTTTAATTTATAGAGATGTCGCGTCGTGTTAGATACGAGACCCATATCAATGTGTATATGTGTTTTCTCAGCATATTCGTGTTACTGATGGAAACAAGTGACATTTTACTAATAATATACTAAATACCAAGAATTTATTCATTTTGCAATAAATTGTACTTGTAATTGTACGGGGTCACTAGCCTAATTGTCGTGGCAAAGATTTCATTTTCGTGTATGATGGCCATTTTGTTGGTATTAAAATTTACTATTTGTTGTTGTGGTTGAGGTAATATGTCATACCTCATTATTTTTATTTCAAAAATATTTAAATTGATATTTATTTCCAATGTGTTCTAAAAATAATTATTTAAATATGATTTAACCGATCCCTGGAACTGATAGCTTATCTTTAAGGTAGCGAGAAGGGAAATTTTCACTTTTTTCTTGATTTTTCAAAAATTGATAAAACGGTTACTTTAGACCTTGATACATCACCCCAGGTTTATAAAAGATCGAAATTGCGAAATAACGTTGCTCAAATTAGTGTTTTAAAACACTAGCAGAAAAGACTACAACTGCCGTTTCGTGGATATTTGCATAGTGTTTATCTTTGGAAGGAATTAAATGATAAAATCTTATCTGTATACTCTGTTGTTGACGATTCTGATATAACGGGTGATAAGCTTCCAGTTGCAAACAATGCGTGTTTATCTAACGTCCATTGTCAGCATTATTGTCAGTCGAGACTTCGTCGGAGAAACATGGTCATACAGTACTCATTTCGCCCAACCTTCCGCTTTTACATCGACCGCTTATCGCTTAATTTCCGACCACGCGGTCTTGTTCGACCGGAAACCGACCACATTTTAATCGCGTTTTTTTTTTCGCTCGCTCGCTCATTGAAAACATTGACCGCTCGCCCAAACACTGAAAACTGGCACATGGGTGGTCGAAATGGTGGTTTTGATAGTAAAGTGTGAACATACAACTAGTATTAACTATTATTACATTCTGAACGACACTTCAAATCTAATAGCTGTATTACACTTGTATCGTGAAAGCAACTGAACTGGGACCTCTTGTTACGTGTTTTGGGTGCTTGTTCTATATGTAATATTTTTATTTTTATTTTAATGAGACAGTTACGTGAAAAAAGCCTAGGTAACTTCTTTTGACAGAGCAGAGAAACGAGGAAATGTTAGTGATTAATTCCAAAAATAACGATATCGAATCCACATCGGTCCACGTCTGGTAAAATTTGACATTCAATTTTTAAAATTAAATCACGATCATTGAATGAGTTCGGTCTATACCGTATACGTACCGCAAAAGTGTTCCCACAAAAAATATTTTCGACTAAAAACGGCCACATGCCCTGAAAAAATCGAACAGAGCTTGACATGTATGAATAATTTATTGGGCTTAAAAGAAAAACGTGTCAAATTTAGTTATAGCCATAACTATTTGGTGGCCAGTCGATGAACAATTCAAAGTCCTTCAGGGCTGAAAATCATCGACGCTACTCTGGTTTACTTTATTTCACAACTTGCAGAGAAAACTGATTCGCGTGAGCTCTAATGTATCTTAGCCTAGTATTTTCTTTTTGAACTAAGGTCAAATTCCATCAGTTTGTCAAAATATATGTTTTTCAGCGAATAATTTTGAAGCCTGTCACAGCACAAACAACTATGTGAATCGACGCCGGTGATTGGATTGTACGACGACCCTTCAATTAGCGTCAAATATGCTTTGTTACAACATCATTGATTGGCTGAGAGTCACCTGATCGGAGCACGAACTGGGTCACAGAACCATATTTGTCCGTATTATCAACAGGACTTTGCAAAATAACCACACCCACATTTTCAATCTTGTTTAGCGCGGAAGTTGCCAACAAATGTAAAAATAAAATCGTGAATTTCATGGATTCGAATAAAATAAAGCAAGCGATTGATAAGGATGATTATTAATATTTTCCCCGATGCTCCTCGAATTTTTATTTTTTTTATTTCAAGGTAAGAAATGGCTAGTTGAAGTTGCATCGTCTTCAATGCGGTTGTTTCACCGCGAACAACTCTAGCTCTGTTTTGGGCATGGTTTAGTTTTGCGATGTAAAATAAAATATATATTAAAATAATAATACTTGATTAATTATTTGGAGTTTCAGCCCACAAATTACGGACATGATCTCCATGAATTACGATCAATGTTTGTCTTCTCTCGCCTGATTGTCACGGTGTTGATCGACGCCCTTCCTAAACCCAGTATGGAGAAACCAATGGGGATCGACATTCCAAACAAACAATCGAAATTATCAACGAAAGACGAGATTTTTCTAGATATTTACAAACATACTGTCATGACAAACGTATGTAAAATTAACAAATACACAAAGAGGTGTAATATTAGGTTTTATTTTAGGCTTAGAAATATTTTCTTTCACTCAGCCCATGCATGTAACTGCCATTTAGCTTTACGGTCCTTCAGCATCGGGGGGAAAACAACAATAATTATACAAAACACATTGCGAAGACTCAATAACCAGGAAAGAAACCCCAGACAACCATGTCGTACTTGTGTTGAAATACATTTTGTATTTCACGTCAGAATATTGTTTAAAATAAAATATTCAGTCCAAGCCAAATCGAGGTCAAAGGGTCAGGTTGCGTGCATATAATTATATATAGTTAAAACAAAAAGTATTTGAACTTTTGTCAGCTGTTCAACATCTATAAAAACCAGAAAGACAATTATAAGACAATGTGAACCTCGGAAATTATTCTGTTAGTCCGAATTTTAAATGCGCGCGAGCGAGCAGGTGGGCGGTGATATTTCGGGGTTTGCGCGGTCGAAAATAAAGCGGAAATTGTCCGGTTGAATTCAACAAGCGGTCGCAAAAGCGAGAGAAAAAGGTGATTGGAAAGCGGAAGCGGGCGGGAGGTTGTGCGAAAGAAGTACTGTAACTTTGCACAACTTTCTTTTAAATCGTTTTATTTTCCAAGTCAATATTCTATTTTACTAATACATTTTTTTTTCTAATGCTATGGCGAAGAAAAGAAAGAAAGCGTTGACAGACGAGGCAAAGAAAAATCTGCCACTCAGTGTCGCACTCTGACACAGCAATTTTTTTTCAAACATCGGCCATTTTGTTTCACCATGAAAACCGTTTTTAGATGTCTTATCTGAGACACTTGAAGGATTAGCTTGTTTGTAAACTGTCAGCGTGTACAGTGGGACAGTAATGTTTGTCAGAGGATTATCCCTCGTTGTTCGTTTGCATAACAATGGAAAACCCGAACGTTTCTGAGTACGGACTCAAATGCCAGCAGTTTTCTTCATTTTTCGCGCTCGAGCTTGAAATTATTCATTATCTGACACTCTTTATGAGTTCTATGATATCAGTGGTTAATATGTTTGGCCATTTTTAGTGTATATTTATAATAATGCAGCAAATCTACAGTGTTTTATTAACCAAAACTGTTTTTCGCGTTTTTCTCGAGTTGAAGTTTTGATCGAGAACGACGCATTGGGACCGCCGCCAAATCAAGTGCGTTCGGACTAGGACATTCAAACTCGCAGTTATCGTTCAAAAGATAATGATGGTGCGAAATATGTCTGGGTTTTTAAAGAAAATGCTTTGTCACAGAATAATAGTCTGTTAAAGGTGCCAAGTATGAAATAATTTGGTGACAAAAAAACAAACCTGCATGGAAATCGGAATAATAGGTCTTTTGATTATCGGAGACGCATTTCAATGGACTTGATTACGGACAATGCATGACTTAAATTTCACCAGGAAATTCCGCAGTGTGCTCTCGCAATCGCGTACTTAGTCATTTTTACAAGGTTCGCCATTTTTGATGTCACGTGATAATTATGTAAACAATGTCTGTCCAGTTTGTGCGAACTTGCACCTCTATACTTAGTCTTTTGATATATATAACCTAAATTACTGTTCTGAACGATACAACAGATAGAGAATGTTTTATTTAAAAACGTCAAAACCTAACAAAACAATAATCAATTTCAATTACCTATAGAGGGCGCTGTACAATTGTCGTTGTGATAACGGCTATAGACAGTGAGTCTATGTAAAACAAGTAACTCGTCGAATCTAGAGATGAATATTTCTTCTAAATTTTGTTATTAAAACAACAAATGAGTCCCAAAATGAATATATATATTATATGAATATATAAATAGAAGTATGTATAATGTCACCAATGTCACAATCACCCTGGAAAACTGAAAGTATCGCTTTGTGATTGGTAAACTGTCATCCAAATTCAGAAGAACACGCAATATAGGAAACATCATTTTAATAAATGCAGTTTGGTGGTTACCCCAAATATTTTCATATATAATAGCTTGATACTGTCTCAACTTCCAGAATACGGACAAATAATCCCGTAATCTCAACTCCTAAAATACTGACAGAAAAATTACCTAAGTGACATTATTGTTCGTGCACACATTCTGTAAAGGAGGAAGTGTTCAACGTTTGGTAATACCCGATGTCAATGAAGGGTAACCCATGCGAGAAAAACATGCACGTTTATCACACCCCACAAATGTCTGTTTCTGAAAATCATATTTTTTAATTTTAAAATTGCAATGTTGGGATTGCAAAAAGAACAATTGTATACTACTGTATTAATAAATCAGAAACACGTAAAAACAAAGTAACCTGAAACAATCGTCCTTAACTGGCGCTATACTCCCTGAAAAAAAAAATCATGCAGAAGCTACAAAAGCGAAAAATAAAAATAGTATATTTCCCCCACATGTATATGTAAGGTTTATTTCTTGCTTCTCTTGTAGAATCCTTAAATACTGAACGCCACTTAGGGCGTTGTCGTAGTGGTGAACGTGTTCACATCGCATTAGGGAGGAGCCGGGTTCCGAATTCAGTTCCAATAGCCGACTGTTACCTCACCAGTATAACTTTGCGTATCAAGTAGTGCATATACTAACTAACTTTTCACTGGGATCTTCCTTGCCGGAGACCCATATCGGGGTCTCATAGACGAAATTGATTTGTTACGCTTAATATATTAGTCTGTCGTTTAGCTATGTCCCCCAATTTCACTATGAAATGATCTAAATACATTGGTATGTTCATTCTTTTTTCACTGTGCAAGCTAGTGAGATGTATCTTGTTGAACGGGTCGCATGTACTTTGATTTGGACGTTTCCTAGACATATGACATGCAGGACAAAAATGGCCACCAGTCGGTCATCAAAATGCAAAATAAATTGAAGTGCTTAGGTATAGCAATATGTTTTTCTGCACATACTTTCACCAACAAAATGTGTTAAATAAAATAGCCGACAGAAAATTGTCTTGTGTGGTGTATGTGTGAAGTTTAAACTTGATTCGTTCAGGCATGTATGACATACGGCTATGAGGAATGACATTTGTTTCAACAAGATGACGTCATTCTGAATTTAATGACGACAAAATATACTTGTGCGTGTGTCTGCATGGGTGTATTTGTGAATCGCCATATAATAATTAGTCGGCAATTTTGAACCCACACCGAAAAATAAAATGACGTGCATCAATGTCCCATTTTTTTCAATTTATATAGATTGTACAAAGTTAGAAGAGAATCCGTTCATGCACGACTGAGATTCAAAATGATGAAAATGGTTTATTTTGATACATTTTTGGTCTTAAAATTTCTGCCATTCGGCCATCTTGAATCGGATCATGAAACAAATGCATATGCATATGTCCGATGTATGTAAGTTTGATAGGTCCAAGCAAGTGTGAGATACTGCTGGATACGGACGGACTCACGCATCCATGCACATCAATCCATGCGTCCACGTTACCGTTCAAAAGTAGACTAATAAAACATTCTACGGTATTACCTATGAGTTTAATACTTGTGTACAAACTTTCAAATGAATAAGGCGATATTTAGCGAGGAATCGGCATGGACAATAATACAAACAAAATAGCCGACAATCGGCTACTTTTTGTCGAATTTCGAAAAAATATGGCGTGCACCTGTAACCAAGCATGCATGAAATCGTCCTGTTCATGTCCAAGAAACTGTTGTGCACACGTTTACAGACGATTTTAGACAAAACTCGACAAAATAAAAAAAAATAACACAAAATATAGTAATAATTATTAATAAGGCCATATATTAGTAAGATCAGCATTGACAATATTAAACACAAAAGGGCCACCAACTGGCCATTTTTGTTCGAAGAAACGGTTTCGGACAAGTTCACTGAGTGCGATTTTAGACAAAATGGCCGTCAATCCGAAAAAAAACAATATGACGTGTTATTTTTTTCAAATAAGTACCCGGGAAGGTATATATAGCGTAGCAGTGCACAGCGTCATACAATGGTGTCTGCCGCCCTCACTGGCAGGTTTTGTTTAGTTATTTCTCGCTTCAATATTTCTCAGAATGTTGGGCCTAACACAAACTGTCAAGATACTGAACAAAAAACATGACGCGTTGGGATACGTCAGCAAGATCTATCTTCAGGCAACTGTTTCAGATTATGTATAGTATACGGGTCACTAACATATTATTTTTCAAATTATAATATTTTTGTCTATAATAAATACAAACAATTGATAATGACATTTTCCCATTTGGGCAATAGCCAGCTCGGCCATACTTCATAGATGTTGCTTCGAGCAGGTTCGTATATATTCATGATTTAAAGGGTAAGTTTGTTGTTGCATCAATAGTTTTTTCAAAATGCACCGTACTTACGAAGTCCATTTACAACGGCCGCACACCGCGTGTTTACAGGCATTAATGGACCGTATTTATTGATAAATACAGTACTCATGAGAGCGTCAACATTAAAGTGAAAAAAACATGATCATATATTGCCCGGCATATAGCAATAAGCGTCAAACTATTAGTCAAGCTACAATGGCAACAAAAACCCTTAATGACGCGCATCTCCAGACTAAAACGTTCAAAATCAGTAATTGTTATTGTAATCGATCGACCACAAAGAGCGCAGTTGTTTTGCAGCCACTGTTAATAAAAAAACAAAAACACGCAAAATGCATTTCTATGAAAGCAGCATGTACACATACATGACATGGTTAGTAAGATACCCTGTAAGTTCGTACATTGGTAACCACTTTTCCAGCAAAACAACATATTTCAATTCAAACTTCAGATTCTAATTTGGCGATTCTTAGACTTGAGTGACAACCTAAGTTTGATAAAAGACCAGTTAATATTCTCAGGATGTAAGACACATTCCAATAAGCCTTTAAATTATTGTCAAACAATCTTGATGAAACACGAGCCGTGTCCAGCAATTTGATATGACAAGGAGGACAGAAATTCTAGTTTCTCCAAAATCAGCGTTTAATTAAAAATTAAATATTTGACAAGCCATAAAGTAATCATTCGTTCTGAAAAAAATTTTTCAATAAAACAACAAACATCAAACAATACACCCACGCATTTAATTAATTAACTTGATTAATTCATAATTACTATTAATTAATTAAATTTACTTTTATTATGGCGATATGAAGTCGTAACTAACCTCAAGCTTACCTATCAATTAAAGTTATTTCTATATATAGGTCAACTTATATTCATCGCACATGGTGTAAATGAGTGCCTTTATACTGTTAATCTTAGTAAATGTAAGTGATCACATCCATCATGGAAATTCAGGCATCAATACACTAAATTCATTTGTGGGAGAGGATTTATAATTTTCGTAGAATTCACAGACAAATTAAAAACATATGTTCGTTTTGATTATTGCGATGTGTCAGGTTATTCAGAAGTCAAACCAAAGATATGAATATTAATTAAAGCGCGGTGGTCGTCGCGCAGCGAGTGTTCGAATTTCATGTAAACAATGTATTTTACACGCGTTGTATACGTCGCTATGAGTCCCATATCGAACAGGACGCGACGCGACGACTGCCGCCCTTTAACAGCATGTGTGATGTAGGGTAACATATCGAACAAACAAAAAACCCACAAATGAACCAAAACAAGCCCCGGGACAACAAGCCAAATTTGAATAAATAAATCACTAACAAGTTATCATTATTGGAAAGTGATCACTTTGATCAATACAATTCTGGCCTAAATACACTAAGTTCATCTGTGTAAGAGAATTTATATTTTTCGCAGAATTCACAGATAAAAGGTTATATTCATTTCGATTGGTATGCGTTGCGGTGTTTACGATGGTTCCGCGGTAAAACCAAAGATATGAATATTAATTAACCGCACTTGACGGAGCGTAGAATATCAAACAAAACCATCTGCGTGAGACGGTGGATTTATATTTTTCGCAGAATTTACAGACACAAGCATATGTTCGTTTTGATTGGTATGCCTTTCGATGTGTAAGGTTATTCAGGGGTCGATTTATCATCATACAGTTGTATTCTAGCGGAAATGCTAGAAGGCAAAGTGAAAAAGTTCCAATAATGTTCACCGTCTTGCTCAGTTCTGGGCTTCACACGCAAAGCGGTTAGAGTTGGAAAATACAATATTATAAATAATGCAATATTAATAACGCCCACCTTCTGGAAAAAGATTTGTGTAATTTAAACATCCAAAAAATATAATTTTGAAGAAAATTCTATTAAAAGTGATAAAATAAAATACTTTCATCTCACATGTACCACAAGAATATTTACATATGATTGAAATAATGTTAGTATGACGAGCCGCATCATTGTTAGTAAAAAGGCTTCAGTCGCTGTTTTCGTGATCTTTGGTACAACAAATGTTTCGGCTGTGTACCATCAAGAACTTTAAGGTGCGGTTATACAATAATATATCACCAACACACAACAAATAATGTAAGGCGACAACACATTCAAATAGTTTATGAATTATTAACCGACTTACATTAATACAGCTTGTCAATTCGATTATCGTCAGCGTGTTCTGTTAAGCGATTCACTGACACAAATGGAAGCTCATCAACATTTCAAGGGTGACATTGTATCAACAATGGTTGGTAGAAAAAAAACTACTGGCGCATGTTAATATCAACACTGGAGAGAAAACTAATAATTTTAGACTCAAATTTAAAACATGTTGACACCTTTGTATTATAAGACAAACAAATACAAAAACAGCGGAAGCACATATTTTGTGTCAAAGTGTACGGGTGGATATAATCGGCGGCCCGGACACTAATAAAACTCACTGCTACTAGCAGATACGTTTATTTTCCTCGATTTTTCATTTTCATTTCGGTTTCACTATTGTCGAACTAATTCTCGGGAATTAATTGAACCAAATTTTATTTGTTTACGTTTTAGTTCTATTTTGCACCTCTGAACACACGACAAATGAAATCAATGCATTATGGGAGAGAAGTTCTAATAATACATACCCGGTAATAGAAAACAATTATCATCCTTAGTTTTGACTAAATTATATGCCAATTTTTTAACATTTTTGTATCAATAATAATTGATGCCCTTTTCATTCCATGTCACCGAGCTTTTTTTTTTTTCAAATATGAAAAATTAATCCCACAATAGACTGAAAACCAGTGTAAAGTTTAGCCTCGTTTTATGACGTTTCGGGCTCTAGTATCTAAGAAAATCACATTTTTGTTCATTTCCAGTATCCTCGTGAATCGAACCCATAATAAAGACAGTATGAAGAAAATTACATATAATCTTCAATTCGGTTCGAATCTCCTTAAATTCAAAGCCAACTCAGGTACATACTATACAAAGCTGGTATAGTGTTAGACTGTTGGGAGCCTTTTTATCGAATACCACTAATAGCAACTATAGATACAAAACTAAGAGAATTTCAGTATAAGGTATTGCATAACATTATTACCACAAATGTAAATTTATTCAAAATGAAACCACCAAGAGTGGAGAGTGCACAATGTACATTCTGTGAATCAGAAGAAGAAACAATGTTACATCTGTTTTACAAATGTCAACATGTAGAGATGTTCTGGGAAAACCTTTTTATGCTGTGGGGAAGGAAAATTAATCTACAGCACAGACTTAGGGACTGGCAGATTATATTAGGAGATGAATCACTCTCCTGTCTCACACATTTTCTTGTACTGCTGGGAAAAAGACATATATATATATATCTCGATGTAAAAAAACCCAACCAGATTTTCATGTTTACAAGCAGTATGTGAAAACAATACAAAAACATTGTACATTGCTAAGAGAAAAAACAAAACCAGATCCCACAATAGAAAATGGAGACAATATGTAGATAACTTCCAAGATACAAATGAATGAACACGAAAAATAAAATAAAGGAACATTTGAATTAAAATACGCTTGTTGAAATCCAAAAGTTATACACCCAGGTCTACAAACATAGAGACAAGAATTTATCTGTAATTATACTTTATGTAAGTTATGTAATTGTTATGTAAGTTAAGCATCCAAGAAATGTATCTTTAAAAGGAAACTCCAATAAAAAGTGATAAATACAAAAAGCTGGTATAGTGTTTCTAAAACTGAATTTTCTTTATGAGTTTATTATATATGATTTACGAAATCAACATTGTTATGCACATAGTAATCCAGCCACCAGAGAACTAATGTATTTATAGAATAAATGTCTCCGCTGTGAGTATAGTTACACAATGAAACATATAAAGATGATAGATACATTGAAATAAATCGGGGTTGGTAGAAGAGTCAACTGATACCTATAATATTCATATTTATTTTACAGGCCAGTAAATTCTTTAAAGCGTTGTATGGAATTACATATAACCTTATTGCAAAAAAAAGAAAGTCTAAACAAAATTGTAAATGTTGCTCACCGATTATGACAACAATTGTAAATGTTCCTTACTTATCATGACAACAATTGAAAATGTTGGACACCGCTTATAACAATAACTGTATATGTTGCTTACTTATCATGACAACAATTGAAAATGTTGTTCACCGCTTATAACAATAACTGTAGGTGTTGCTTACTTATCATGACAACAATTGAAAATGTTGGACACCGCTTATAACAATAACTGTATATGTTGCTTACTTATCATGACAACAATTGAAAATGTTGTTCACCGCTTATAACAATAACTGTATATGTTGCTTACTTATCATGACAACAATTGAAAATGTTGGACACCGCTTATAACAATAACTGTATATGTTGCTTACTTATCATGACAACAATTGAAAATGTTGTTCACCGCTTATAACAATAACTGTAGGTGTTGCTTACTTATCATGACAACAATTGAAAATGTTGGACACCGCTTATAACAATAACTGTAGGTGTTGCTTACTTATCATGACAACAATTGAAAATGTTGTTCACCGCTTATAACAATAACTGTAGGTGTTGCTTACTTATCATGACAACAATTGAAAATGTTGGACACCGCTTATAACAATAACTGTAGGTGTTGCTTACTTATCATGACAACAATTGAAAATGTTGTTCACCGCTTATAACAATAACTGTAGGTGTTGCTTACTTATCATGACAACAATTGAAAATGTTGGACACCGCTTATAACAATAACTGTAGGTGTTGCTTACTTATCATGACAACAATTGAAAATGTTGGACACCGCTTATAACAATAACTGTAGGTGTTGCTTACTTATCATGACAACAATTGAAAATGTTGTTCACCGCTTATAACAATAACTGTAGGTGTTGCTTACTTATCATGACAACAATTGAAAATGTTGGACACCGCTTATAACAATAACTGTAGGTGTTGCTTACTTATCATGACAACAATTGAAAATGTTGTTCACCGCTTATAACAATAACTGTAGGTGTTGCTTACTTATCATGACAACAATTGAAAATGTTGGACACCGCTTATAACAATAACTGTAGGTGTTGCTTACTTATCATGACAACAATTGAAAATGTTGTTCACCGCTTATAACAATAACTGTAGGTGTTGCTTACTTATCATGACAACAATTGAAAATGTTGGACACCGCTTATAACAATAACTGTAGGTGTTGCTTACTTATCATGACAACAATTGAAAATGTTGGACACCGCTTATAACAATAACTGTAGGTGTTGCTTACTTATCATGACAACAATTGAAAATGTTGGACACCGCTTATAACAATAACTGTAGGTGTTGCTTACTTATCATGACAACAATTGAAAATGTTGGACACCGCTTATAACAATAACTGTAGGTGTTGCTTACTTATCATGACAACAATTGAAAATGTTGTTCACCGCTTATAACAATAACTGTAGGTGTTGCTTACTTATCATGACAACAATTGAAAATGTTGGACACCGCTTATAACAATAACTGTAGGTGTTGCTTACTTATCATGACAACAATTGAAAATGTTGTTCACCGCTTATAACAATAACTGTAGGTGTTGCTTACTTATCATGACAACAATTGAAAATGTTGGACACCGCTTATAACAATAACTGTAGGTGTTGCTTACTTATCATGACAACAATTGAAAATGTTGTTCACCGCTTATAACAATAACTGTAGGTGTTGCTTACTTATCATGACAACAATTGAAAATGTTGGACACCGCTTATAACAATAACTGTAGGTGTTGCTTACTTATCATGACAACAATTGAAAATGTTGGACACCGCTTATAACAATAACTGTAGGTGTTGCTTACTTATCATGACAACAATTGAAAATGTTGGACACCGCTTATAACAATAACTGTAGGTGTTGCTTACTTATCATGACAACAATTGAAAATGTTGTTCACCGCTTATAACAATAACTGTAGGTGTTGCTTACTTATCATGACAACAATTGAAAATGTTGGACACCGCTTATAACAATAACTGTAGGTGTTGCTTACTTATCATGACAACAATTGAAAATGTTGGTCACCGCTTATGACAATAATTGAAAATGTTGCTCACCGCTTATGACAACAATTGTAGATGTTTCACTGCTTATGATAACAATTGAAAATGTTGGTCACCGCTTATGACAACAATTGAAAATGTTGGTCACCGCTTATGACAACAATTGAAAATGTTGGTCACCACTTATGATAACAATTGTAAATGTTGCTCACTGCTTATAACAACAATTGTAAATGTCGCTCATCGCTTATGACAACAATTGAAAATATTGCTCACCGTTTATAACAACAATTGAAAATGTTGCTCACCACTTATGACAACAATTGAAAATATTAGTCACCGCTTATGACAATAATTGAAAATGTTAGTCACTGCTTATGATAATAATTGTAAATGTTACTCACCGCTTATGACAATAATTGAAAATGTTGCTCACCGCTTATAACAACAATTGTAAATGTTGCTCACTGCTTATGACAACAATTGAAAATGTTGCTCACCGCTTATAACAACAATTGTAAATGTTGCTCACTGCTTATGACAACAATTGAAAATGTTGCTCACCGCTTATAACAACAATTGTAAATGTTGCTCACTGCTTATGACAACAATTGTAAATGTTGCTCACCGCTTATAACAATAATTGAAAATGTTGCTCATCGCTTATAACAATAATTGTAGATGTTGCTCACCGCTTATGACAATAATTCTAAATGTTGGTCACTGCTTATAACAATAATTTTAATTGTTGCTCACTGCTTATGATAATAATTGAAAATGTTGCTCACCGCTTATGACAATTGAAAATGTTGCTCACCGCTTATAACAATAATTGTAAATGTTGCTTACCGCTTATAACAATAATTGTAGATGTTGCTCACTTATTATGACAACACTTGAAAATGTTGCTCACCGCTTATGACAATAATTGTAAATGTTGCTCACCGCTTATGACAATAATTGAAAATGTTGCTCACTGCTTATGACAATAATTGTAAATGTTGCTTACCGCTTATAACAATAATTGTAGATGTTGCTCACCGCTTATGACAACAATTGAAAATGTTGCTCACCGCTTATGACAATAATTGAAAATGTTGCTCACCGCTTATAACAACAATTGTAAATGTTGCTCACTGCTTATGACAATAATTGAAAACGTTGGTCACCGCTTATTGACAACAATTGAAAATGTTGCTCACTGCTTATGACAATAATTGTAGATGTTTCACCGCTTATGATAATCATTGAAAATTGTACTCACTGCTTATGATAATAATTGTAGATGTTTCACCGCTTATGATAATAATTGAAAATGTCGTTCATTGCTGATGACAACAATTGAAAATGTTGCTCACCACTTATGACAATAAATGTAGTTGTTGTTCACTTATTATGACAACAATTGAAAATGTTGCTCACCACTTATGACAATAATTGTAGATGTTGCTCACTTATTATGACAACAATTGAAAATGTTGCTCACCGCTTATGACAATAATTGAAAATATTGGTCACCGCTTATGACAACAATTGAAAATGTTGCTCACCGCTTATAACAACAATTGTAGATGTTTCACCGCTTATGATAATAATTGATAATGACGCTCATCGCTTATGACAACAATTGAAAATGTTGGTCACCGCTTATAACAATAATTGTAGATGTTGCTCAGCGTTTATGACAATAATTGAAAATGTTGCTCACCACTTATGACAACAATTGTAAATGTTTCCCCACTTATGATAATAACTGAAAATGTTGCTCACTGCTTATAACAACAATTGAAAATGTTGGTCACCGCTTATAACAATAATTGTAGATGTTGCTCACCGTTTATAACAATAATTGTAAATGTTGCTCACCACTTATGACAACAATTGAAAATATTAGTCATCGTTTATGACAATAATTGAAAATGTTAGTCACTGCTTATGATAATAATTGTAAATGTCGATCTTCGCTTATGACAATAATTGAAAATGTTGCTCACCGCTTATTACAACAATTGAAAATGTTGCTCACCGCTTATTACAACAATTGAAAATGTTGGTCACCGCTTATGACAATAATTGAAAATGTTGCTCATCGCTTATGACAACAATTGAAAATGTTGCTCACTGCTTATGACAACAATTGAAAATGTTGCTCACCGCTTATGACAACACATGAAAATGTTGGTCACCGCTTATGACAACAATTGAAAATGTTGCTCACCGCTTATTACAACAATTGAAAATGTTGCTCACCGCTTATGACAACAATTGAAAATGTTGCTCACCGCTTATGACAACAATTGAAAATGTTGCTCATCGCTTATGACAACAATTGAAAATGTTGCTCACCGCTTATGACAACAATTGAAAATGTTGCTCACCGCTTATGACAATAATTGAAAATGTTGCTCACCGCTTATGACAACAATTGAAAATGTTGGTCACCGCTTATAACAATAATTGTAAAAGTTGCTCACCGCTTATGACAAAAATTCCTCATCTGAATTTTGCTCATAGAATTTTTTTTCACCAAATGTTGTTTATTTCTTAAGACCAGAAACGTCACAAGCACTGTAATCATGACTGTGAGTTCACGTCTTTCTGTCTGACGCATCAGTCACGTAGCATTCCCTCCTTATGATTGAGAGGAGGGACTTCAGTCACGAAAAGAACGATGTCGTACAATATGTCGTCATTTGTGGATGTAGCGATAACGCGGGGATTTCAAAGAAAGTTGTTTTCAACAAAATTGGTGACAAATGGCGACAGTCGATGGGAAACTTGACATTCTTGGTTCTTTCAAGTTTTTAAGTAAACATTTCTCTGAAAGATGTCTCGATGTTTTGAGTTAGAGTGACACCCCCGAACCCGTCTACAAGGAACGTACTATGTGTAGAGCTGCTATATTGAGCACTTTTAAAAACTATGGCGGTGGTCGTCACGCAGCGCGTGTCCGAATTTCATGTAAATAAACAATGTATTTTACACGCGTTGTATACGTCGTTATGAGTCCCATATCGAACAGGACGCGGCGCGACGACGGTCGCCCTTTAAAATGAGAAGCCAACTAGTCGGTATTTTGATGAATACATGTATTCAATACGATACGAGTCGTTACTTCACTCTTACCATCTTGGTTTGGCGGAGAAACCCCGGGGAAAACACGTTTCCTGACTTGGAATAACCTAGCATCGTTAGTATTGGAAGACGAAAGTATTTTCCCAGCAGCAGCTGCAACAACAACAACAATATTTTTGTCTTTGTTGTCTGTTTATTTCAGATTACATCAAAGTATAATCAAAAAAATACATCAACTTTACAATAGGTCAACCTACTACTAGTAACGAACCTGGCATTGAGAGTGTTTAATTGATTGTTTTTTGGGGCTGGCCATATGGTGAATGAGAGGTGTAATTGTCGGTATCATTAATCTTAATAAGCCCACATGACATATGGATGGATTTGTAATATTGTTGGAGCATTTCAAAAGGTGTTAACCGCTGTACTTTAAATCTCTGAATATTCATTAAAAGCGGTCGCCATGTAGGTGTTTTCAAAATACGATTTTCAATTTGAAAGTGAAATGAAACAGGTGTGATTTTTCTGAACACAAATTACGCCGGTTTTTGTATTTTTTTTAAACGATTGTGTTATATTTAATATTTATATTTATAGTGTTTTTATAGTGATATTTTACTTATGTAGAGGTTCGTGTTTCGTGACTAGGGTTCATGGATGGAAGATACCCAAAGAAACGAAATGATCGGCAAGTAGCTTGGGTTTGAGAAATTACACTAAGCATACAATATTACTTGTGAATTTCCGCTCCGTGCGCGGCATACGCGATATCTTCAAACCGAACTTGCCTGTAATGACGGAGTAATTAATCAACAAACAATCATAGTCTCATACGATATGCTTGGTCTTCGATTTTCGAAAAAGTTGGTCATAAATCGCATGACAATGTTCAATGGATTATTATGTAGAATAATGACGCTAATTTCACATTTTTTGTCGGTTACAGTGAAATTGGGAAATTAGGCCTAATAACAATTCCATAGAACACAATGTTAAAGAAACTGTTTTGATACTTATTAAAACCCAGACTTTTGAAATAATTGAAGACAACAAAAACGTGCCCCATCCGTCACAATACATAATTGTTTTAGCCTATGTCACCAGGCTACAATTTGAGATAAGGCACACTATCTCTGCCATAGGAACTTATGGTAAAAGCGTTATAATCAATATCCATATATAATCTGGGTTTTTGCATTCAGTGTGACTTCTACCTTAATGTTAACGGCCACATAAAGTATGTTAAAGATGAATAAATCTTCTTGTACTTTCTATGCCGCAATGCCATATTTTGTTTACATTCTCGGGGTTGTTTTTCTCTGAGTCGACAATTTACATGGTGAGTGCAGACGTTTTACCGCAGATCGGCCGATAGGTCATGCACCCCCCGTAGGTACATTATAAATTCTCTTCTTCAGTGAACATTGGATCAGTTCGAAAAAGAACCAGTGCCGATAATTCACATAAGGTTCGTATGCCATTTTAATTTGTTGTACGTTTTTTCGCTGCTATGAGTCTTCTGCAATTCAGTCACAATTTTTGTGTTCCTGTTTATTCTTTTTCAATTAGTACTCATTATTTTCTTTCTGACTGCATTAATCATTACATTTATGTGTCACATCGTACTCTTCTAAAATCCCGCATTTGGCGAGAGGTTCCTTTGTGACCATGTGCTGCAGTGCAATCAACGCAAGATCAAAGCTGTTTCTTCGGGAAATTTATATTTATCTTGAACATTTTTCTCGTCTTTAGTACGGATATAGTAATAATATAACAACATTTGCCAGTTTTCGAAGGGATCACCGAGTATACATTTATACAATTTATGTATACAATATTTTACGTGTGCTGTTTGTGTTCATGAGAAGTATTCGGCGAGTTATCCAAGTACTCCTTTCTGATATTATCATGCATATACGACGTGCAAACTGTTTTCATACTGACAGTCGTTGTTGCTAACACTGTTGCACTTTCAACGAGTTTTTAAAAATAACAATTTCAAAAGTTCTTTAGTATCTCGCTATGCATCGGAAAAAAATATATATTCAGAATTATGTGCTGTTTCCCCCCACAGAGTAACACAGTAGTCGATTGAAGAAATGGCTGCACTTTACATTTGTTTGGTATGTCTCTATCATATGCGTTTACAATGCTTTATTTTTCTCGTCATACTGCGTGTTATTTTGATTTCTTGGTATATTTATGGTGATGTACACTGTCCTGAACGGTTTTATATGACATATTTACAAACGTTTTCTAAATCTCAAATGACGATTGACAATAACAGCAACCGGGGAGGGTCACGACTCTGTGTTTTTATTATTGCACTTTTCATTGAAAATAAATTTGCATTATTACATGTAATATTCATTTAGATTTACGGTTGCAGTTTAAAATGAAAGGGCCCGGCCGTGACGTTTTGGAACCGGGTGTGACATTTGAGTTGGAATGTTATTTTCAAATACTGCTTTATATAACTACAACCATGGGCGCATTTAGAGGGGCCGAGGGGGCCGCAGCCCTCCTATGCCTTCGGCCAACTTATCGCCCCCCATTCCAGAATCCTAGATCCGCCCCTGACAACAAAAAGAAACAATGTATGAACTTAAAAAATCACTAGTTGGGGTAACAAGGATGTCGCTTATACGGCCCATATTTTCACGTTAACGCATATAAAGTCCTGCACCGACATGAATACACGAGTTTAGTATTCAAGGCAACTGACTGTGATCGCTACTAGTGGTCTGAATAGAACTAGCGCTCGCAGCTTTTTCAAACTTTTTCACGTTAGGTTCTGTTGACTGTGGTGATCATTAGTGAAGCGGATGAAACCAGCTATGGACCACGTGAGTAACTCTTTTTTTGCAACAAATTCCATTATACAACGAGGCCCGGGTTTATAATGAATTAATGTATGGGTGGATGTTCTGAGTGTGTGAGCGAATGGAGTGGTAGGTTGCCGGATCATGGATGTCAATGTGAATGATGTGAATGTAGGTTCAGATGGATGGGTGGATGTTTTGTTTTAAGGGATGATGTGTGGCTATAGATGGCTGTATGCATGAGTGGGTGGATGGCTTTGGTTTTTTGATAGATGATAGTGGATGGGTTAGTGTATGAATGAATGGATGTATGAATCGATTTGTGGGTGAGCTAATATAATACTGTAATGGTCACATGAGTGTGTGGACTAAATGAATGCATGATGGATGACGCTCTCAGTGTATATTAATTTGTACGTACCATTTAATTGTTTTTTTTTTTATAGGGTTTTGTCCAAAGCTGGACAAAACGATTAGATTGGGGAACACGCTTATTGGTAGCTCCATAGAGGAGAGGGCGTGTGATTGCTATCAGAGGTGTGTGGACATGACAGGATGCAAAGTGTGGGTCTATTACAAGAAGGAAGGAAAACAATGCGAACTGTTCTTAGACGCCACACCGCCTCTCTGGAATACAAAAACAGTGACCGGTCTCATAGATAGGCGTGAGTATGTTCAGTTATTGTTACTTTTCAATACGTGACAAAGGCTTCTGTGACGTTTTAAAGAGCGGTAATCGTCACGAATTTCGTGTAAACGTATCTATGAGTCCCATATCGAACAGGACGTGGCGCGACAACCCCCCCAAGACAATTTGTTTCATAAAACCCTGCATTCTACTCCAGTTTGTATTAGTGGGACACCTAATAGCAGTCAAACCGAAATATATACTTTATTATTCATGTATATTGTGAAGAAATTGTGATTTAAAGGGCGGTGGTCGTCATGCCGCGCATATGCGACATTTATGTTCATAAATATTGATTTTCCCACAATACAATGCATTCTTCTAATGAAATCACAAGTGCGAGTTTTGACCTGTCTTGCAATAATTACCGCCAGTGTCTCCTCGATACCTTCCAATCACCTAAAAAATGCCCACTTAAAGCTCGGTAACGTCTCAGTTTGTACTATGCGCTGGTCTGCGCAACAGTCAAAGTCGCCATCTGTGTTTATATGAGACCCATATCCCGTGCACGCGTAGCACGCGACCACCGCCCTTTAAAATGTGACTTCAATCCCAGCATACTCACTTGATCTTATTTTCGTTTCCGTATCAGCTTGTGAGCTTAGTGACACAAAGGATAGGCCTGAAGGTGACATGGGTCACGGAAGGTTCGTTGACGAGCCATGCGATTGCCATGATTTCTGCGTGGACTTTGATGGTTGTAAAGCATGGGCTTGGAACAAGAGAACCCGTTGGTGCAGACTGAAGAACGTTGTCAACGACGCTGTGTATAAAAAAACACATGTCTCAGGAGTCGTGTGAGTTTTCCGTTTATAATCACATTACCATCATTTATCTCTGCTAGAGCACGCTAGAACAAAGTGATTGTCCAAGATATTGTCCACGTTAAAGCGGGGGAGTCGTCACCTGTGCATGCGTCAAATGACCTAGCGTGTCATAGTTTACAAACAAGTGTATACCCATGAGCCTTTGCATTTTAGTGTGTGTTGTTATCATCGCCTGGGACTCAATTCCCGCGCACGCGCAGGTGAAGACCCTCCCACTTTAACATTGAAAAAAATGACACACAGTGCTAGCCAAGATGAAATGTCGTTGGGTAATTTCAGACTAAACAATAAATAACAGTCCCCATCGATCATTAGCAACACTTTTGTGATGAAAGAATCACTTTTTCCTCTTCACTTATTAACAAGATGATGTTGTGCAATGAATCTTTCTTATAAGTAGCGCCCTATCTCAACAAGAGATTGAAGACTATTTGTGAATATAGAAATATTTCAGTTATCCTCTTCAGTTATCTCAGCTTATCTGATGTGGAAACATTTTTGCTGCATACTGCTGTGGTTCTTTAACTATATGTTTTCTATTTTTTTTAGTGAATAAGTACGAGTGTTCTACACCCAAGAATTATTTGTACTTGTAATTTTTGGACATGGCGTCAGTAATACCAGCAAATTTTACAGGGATAAGAAATATGTTCGATGTTTATTTCAAGTGATGTACATATTTTGAAATATTACGGAGTGTAATAAATATGTATTTTAGTTTGAATCGTTTTGTCAAGAAGATTTGTAGCTGAATACATTTGTAGAGACAATGTATAATAAATCTGTATTCTCTGATATTAAACACCTCACCGTATCGAGTGAGTTTAAGGGTTTATAATTTACAGGCTTTGGCCAAAAAATATTTGAAAATCCCAAACAAATGTATTGATACCCTGACTGCCGCTATAGGTCTTCCAGAGCTTACCTTCTATATAATCAAGCCGACTAGGAAGGCGAGTCTGGAATTGGAACCTAAAGTCACATCAGTCAGTACGATAAATGTAGCCTGTCACTGCACTCAGTCCAAATAATAGCCCCAGGCACGCTGAGCACCCCAAAGCACCATTGTTGTATGGTTAACGTACTGTTGCTGAAACCACAGGAACAGTGGATATCACCGGGGGGGGGGGTACTGATGTCAATGGCAACTTAAACATATTATTTGCAGATCCTGCAACATACTTTTTTCAATCAAGCATGTGATTGACTGTTGAATCAATGGGTCCAAATCTCTATACAGAGAGGTGTTAAATAGAAAAAAACAAAAAGGATCAAGGACTGGCTGCAGACCTATATTCTGAATACCTGCCTACCAAAACTAAACACCTTCACATAGGGTGTGTGCCCCACACATTGATCACTGACAATGTAGATGTGCAGGGCTAAGAGACAGACAATAAAGATATCATGTTCCTCCTTGGTGTTTGCCTGAGCTATCTCTGTCAAATCAAAATTTGACCATAATTGTCTGCAGGCTTTCAAATAGGTCAACGCATGTCAACTTCTAGAGAAGGTACTGACAAAACGAGGTGAAGGAAATTATGAACCAAAGTGTTCTAAAAGTGGTTCAAAACAAATAACATTGAGTGATTCCTCACCTACAGTGACCACAAGCCTTATGTTGCAGAGCAGTGAAATATTACGTTGAGGAATACCATTTTCAATATATTAAAGGGCAGTGGCCCTTAAAAACTTTTGGCTGAAAATTAGAAACACTAGACTGAATTTAGCATTAAGTTGAATCCCCAAAGGAAGTTACCAAGGATAATGTCCATACAATATTTCATGCATTCTGTTTGGACTTAGTTCACAATTAATTTATTCCTTGAAAACATAAATCAATGTGCATCTGTACCAGTGGTCCAGAGATCTCCGAGAAATGATGATGGGCACACCCCAAAAACTGGATTTTACAGGATTTTGACATTCAAGATGGCCTCCAGGCAGCCATTGTTGATCAAATCAGGAAATAAATCCATGTGAATATGTATACTTTCTCACTATGTCTTTGTACCTAGTATCATTGGAATCAGTCAAGGCATCTCTGAGAAATATCAATGGACAGACAAAAGCAATGATCAACAATCAAAATGGCTGCCAGTCGGCCATATTTCATCATTTCAAAAAAGTCTTTGTAACAAGTCTCAACAAAATCGGTTAAGCCATCTCCGAGAAATTACAATGGACACACAAGGAACGAATTTGACTGAATGTTGGCATTAAAATGGCTGCCAGTCGGACATATTTGATCGAAACGGAAAATAAATTGACTTGCACGTGTCCACTATGTCTTTGTACCCAAAAAATCGGTACAGCCATCTCCGAGAAATCACTCCGGACGGACAGACAGACTTTGTCCGGGTGGGGGCTACTGATGTCTAAGTTAGACATATCTGCCAACATTTCATTGGATTTCATTAGATGATAATTATCCGATAATATGGGAGAAAAAATATTTTGCACAATAGTTGCCAAGACATGGGTGTTTATAGCTTTATTAGACGATAATATCGGAGAAAAAAACGTAGCACGAGTTAGTGGTGCCAATATTCATTAGATTTTATTGGATGATAATTATCCGATAATGATTTATATGACCTTGTCGCGCCTTCATGGTTACGCTGTTACCGCCATTATGGCGATTTTACCATATTTAACAAAATTCAAACTTATTCTAATATCATGTTGGCTTTCAGCGGATCTGCTTGAATGTACATTGTCAAAGTGAATTTGGTAGCCATGTTCGTCTTCTGAAAGAGAAAGATTGTCCATGATAATGGGTGTCAAATTGTTCTAAAAGGCCTTTAATCGTGATGCCACAGGGAGTGGAGAGTGGTATCACCCATAAACAAACACCCAAAACAGCCTGCCTATTGATGCATTTGCTTGAACTGTCTATCACCCCGTCAGCTATGCAGATGCGCGTGACCGACCCCGTAAACATAGGGTTTCCACAGCAATTCAGCATCACTACCTCTTGACGCCCCTGACAGGAAAAACTTTATAAAGAGTGATCTTTGAATTACAAGCAGAAATTGAGTTAGTCATACTAGTTGAAAACCAATGGTGTACCATACGCGGTGTGTGGGACAGCGCCCCCAAGGAGATGCATGTACTATTATTCCTGCCTTGTGCGACAATTTATGAGACACCATGCTGCCTCCTGAGGACAAACAATCTCCCTTGCTAAGGAGTCTGGGTCCATCAACGCTTCTGAATCGTATGGTTCAAGCACAGTCAGCTGGTGCACAAGTGATAATCAAATAAATGCGATGTTTACTAAGTGGGGGCCGCCATCTTGAAACTAAATAGAGACAAGTTGTGAAACACGTTTTTCAGATTTCTACAAATCAGGAAAAAATAAATATCTTTCACAGCCAAAAGATCTGTTCGGGTAAAATTAATTGGCCGAATTCAACGTTTTTGTGTGGAAAAATCACTTGTATACAAACACTTAATTACACGAAGAACACTTTCCTGGGGTATTTGAAACCTCCATTGTCATATAACTGTAAGGCCGCCGCTGATTGGCTGCTGAGTTGGAATGACAAATTTTGGTTTCAAACACTGAAACTAGATCATTTCAAGTTGATGATGAACAACGCACTAAGAGATTATTTGATGCAATTGCAGGAAAACAAAGTTTGCACTGAGACAGTAACCAACCAGTGTTATTAACCAATAGGTAGCTAATACATGCAAGCGATACTGTCTGTATATAACACATAACTCTTTGTTGTACATGTGGTCCAAGTGACATGTCAACATTTTTTTTATTCACAAAACAAATTTTGTATTTCAGAAACATGACTGCAAATTCATTGAATAATCTAGAAAAAAGAATACCCAGACTTGCAGGAAATTAACAAGGTTTAATCTGATCAAAAAATGCAACTGATGTCAATGTGACAAAACCTCAAAGGAGGAACTTGTTAAATCTTATGCACCTTTATTTCTAATGTGGGTGGCGAGGTTAGCATAACAATAGTTCCTTTCTTAATCACACCAACATTGTAATAATAACGATATACTGACCATATACTTGTACATAGAAATTAAACAAACAAGGGCATACAAAATACAAGGATCTTGACTCAATGAAAAGTCAAAAAATTGCAACCCGGAATCTATGCAGTGTTCCACTCGTACATCACTCCATTATGGCCTAGGTACGATGCTAGCAATATCATTTAGATTTATGCAAAAGCTACACAATATGGGATGTCATACATGTACGCAAGTTATGAAGAGAATTCCGTAATATATATACAGATCATATCAAACAGCGGAGGTTGATGCGACATTGTACTGCAAGTGCATGCATACGATGCAATAATTCTTGTGATAACCTTATTATTGTACTTTTTTTTTTCTGTAGTAATAAATTAGTGAGGTACAACAGCCTGAAATGCTATTGTGTTGAGTCATATGCTACATTCAACTTCAACAAAGAAAGTGTTTGAATGCATATTCTCCAATAAGAAAGACAAGCCCAGTTATACTCTTGAACACGTCTGTATGAAATTTTACAAGCAGATAAATTCTTTTGTTTTTGGTGTCTGATGTATAACGCATTTTTTGCGACACTGAATACTACTTTTTGATGTACCGGTATACCCTCAACTCCCAGATAATTGACAATTTTTATATCAACGATGTTTTTAAACAACCAATCAAAAATGTATAACTAATTGATAATCACAGGATTTGTATCTAGTCAGTGGAGCAAAGCAGTAGGTGGAACACTACATCGATATATGACTGTACACCAACAAGATGTCTCGGATTCAATCTTCAATCTCATTTCAAACTCTTTATAGACTATCATTAGCACCAAATTCAATTCAAAATTTTAGTGTGGAATGGTTTCAAAAAATTTCATTCAAACTGGGATTAAATACAACATGAAACTGAACTTTTTAAAACATATACAGCCAATAAGAAATATAACATGGAAGTCACATGACACCCAACAATGGAAGCAACCATTCCTATTCAAGGGGTGACAGAGATAAATTTTCAATTGCAAATACAATAAAATAAAATGTACACTTCTTAAAATGTATTCAACACATTTTCAACTTAATTTTTCATGTTCAATTCATTTTAAAACCAAAACTGGTAAAAACTTCACAAACTACAACTCAGCTTTCACAAGACTTGGAATACTTCGTGCAATTGGATAAAACAATCGCTAACAATGTAAAATGTTAAAAGTGGTTTTTTGAATACCATAATTTTTCCAACCTAATTTTGGTGCACATTTTTAGGTATTTTTCAATAATAATTCTGAGCCACATTGTCCAATAACGACAGTTCTTAATCACAATTGTAGAAACAATAGATGTGGGAAGTTATTCCATGAAAGGCAATACAAGTTTTAAAATACCAAGCTGATTTTAGCAGTTTTCAAACAATGTAAAACTAACTAAATGAACATTGATGCAGCAGATGAGGAAACGTAGGACAATATATCAGATCATACGTCAAACACTATCACATGCAGATATCTAAAAGGAATTTTCAAACATGTGTTTTCCAGTGTGCATGCATTCATTCATTCATTAAGTCAGTCAGTCAGCAAAAATATACAGCTTTAAGTGGATTGGAAATACAGTGAATAAAAACAAACTACAAATTCAACTATGTATGAAAAGATAATACAAGTTTACCAATTATGGTATTTTAACTTTTGGAAAAAAAAATTAAGACACGAGATACATATGTAATAGTAAACTGCCCTGATAAAATCATAAAACTAAGCCTGAAAACTAAATATGACCAAGTATTTCAGTATAACAAGTACAGAAAAATCAGAAACGCGTTTAAACTTACACAATTCGGTTAGTCATTTTGTTGTATACTATATTATAAACCGGCTATGATGAAAATAACACTCAACTTTAATATTCCAAGTGTATTGGCTTTCTCCTCAGTTTCAGTGTTTATTTTCAATCAACTAGGCCAAAAAAAAACACTTATGTTGCCCTCAAGTTGGAAAATTGGGTGGGTCGGTCTGATTTTTTTTTTCCCAGAGAAATACAGATCAACCCGAGGTTCAAAGTCATCACTTATCCCCCGGGCACCCTTGGGATAAAAGAACGGTGCAGGATCGTTAATTTTTAGAAAAAACACTTTTTTACTGCTTAAAATGGTGAATTTTTATTATTTGGGCCTATTAAAAAAAAAAAAAAATGAGACCCGATATTTCATATTTTGCGCTCGATCGCTGAGGGCAACAAAACATTTTTTTTTTTTTGGCCCTATGCTGAAACACTTATCTTTAATATTCTAAGCAACTCTGTTACTATAACTATACTATTGCTTCACAAGGCGAGAGATGATTTGAATAAAAATATTCATGTGCATAGTAAAGATAATACTTCAAGCAACATTGGTGGCTTGACACCGAGGCAGTTTATTGAGTGATGGTGACAGAAAGAGACAATTTTAAAAATGTATATGAAGACGTAATAAGTTTATTAAAGACTAGTAGATTCTTGCTGGTCAGTACAATGGCCTGCAAACTAAAAATTGAAATACTAGACATAATCAGAATTTCTCAGTATCTTGTTTCACACAAAACAGCAAACTTTGAAAGTCTAATTTGTGCCATATTACGATGGAAACAATACACATAGTTGCAGACGTATTTTAGTAACTATTATTGTCACAGCATTTTTTAGGCCCATCTAAGCAAAACAATGTTTTATCACACTATGGAGTAGAGTGAATGTGAACCAAGAAGTTTACAAGTCTTATGATTGCTATGGAAATAAAGAGAAGAGAAGTATTTGAGATACTGAAAAACAAACTGTTGCATCCGTTGCTTTGTGTAGTGTTCCATGTGGGCTCCATGCAACATGTACAATACATGGTTAACACAAAATTGTAATGTGCAGTAGGAGTTAAATACAACCTTTCCCTCTAACAAGTAAATTAGTTTATAACTAATTTGTATATAAGAGAGGATATACACTCAGTAAAATAACTGTTCAGATTTTGAAAAGACAATCTAACTCACAGAACGGACAAAAGCAACAAATACAAGTGTGTGAACAAAGCAACTGAGTGAAAGCATACATCACAAACTTTTAAATTTGTTAAACCAAATGGCGCACCATCAGACTATGTTACAAATGTAAAATTACTCATCAAACTATCATACTGGTTAAGCTTATGTACAGATATATTTACAAAGAAGGTTATAAAAGCTGAATTTGTCAAAAAACATTAAGGCAGTTTATGTTAAGCCGAGACTGCATAATAACGATGATCATAATATCACCAAGACAGGGCATAAATACCAGCATTTGCAGAACCACCAGTAATCATAATAAAGTACAAAATATATTTAAGTGAGAAACAGTCCAACTATTGAAGTTATGTGGAGCAGCTCTCACTTCTAATAAGCGTTTTTTTTTTTTCATTCTAGCTATTCTTATTTCACTGAACATGTACTGTATTTGCTCCAGCAGAAGCACATGTAAAATACAACTTCTTTTTACCATTGACATTCCTGTCTCATTTAAAACCTAAGTGATGATTTCATTGACAGGTTTAAGAGTTCCTTGATGGAAAAACAGTAAATATAGTTTTTATTTGTACTATCTAAATCTTAGCAAGCATCTTTATTGTAGAGATTCTTTAAGTAGTCTGAACAAACAAGGATTTTTTGAGAATTAGCTATTCGATTTGGATAGGTTTCATTGTAGGACAACACAATCCAATCCAAATAATATAGAAATTTGTGAGTCTGAGTCAAACAATACAGTGACAGTGAAATTGACATTAATTTTAAGACGGAGAGTCGTATTAACTTTTGGCAAATGTTATCCTCATGAACGTTCTCAAAGCACACAAATTGAGAGCAGCAAAAATATAACTAATACTGTAATAATAAAATAATTATAATAAATCTAAACTGGCCCTTCTTGGCATTGCGGAAGCCAATAATAGTCACATATTCAGGAGACTAGCAACTGGAAAAATCATCAAATGCAAATGTATGCAAGGGTTCCTGACATACGACTTATAAAGTCAGTTGTTATGACCACTCACAGAAACAGTCTACTAAAATCACACATCATATTGCTGTGAGAGACAAACACCAGGAACTGACTGGATTACACCAGTAACACAACAGTGAATGGCTTCCCATTATTACGAGCCAGTCCTTAAATAAAAAAAAAATTCTGATGTATTTCTGCTAAACATAATACTTGGTAGTTAAGAATATGTTGCGTCTCTCAAGCAGATAAAAGTGTGGTAAACTTAAATCCAGATGGAAACCAATTCTGCTTTCTGGTCTGCTTCTTATAAAGGGTATATATAAATCTTTAATCTTACACAATTATCAATTAATCCAGTAATATTTGTCCATACAAATTAATAACCTTGTTACCCGGTACACACTGTAAATTTTGTTTACTTTGGATGTTTGCTATGATTGGACAGCAACTGGTAATTGTTCTTGGGATGAGGAAGATGATGCTGACGATGATGATGATGATAAAGATGGTGCCGATTGTGATGATGCCATCTTGAGCTGTTCTTCAATCAGATTGGCAACTTTGTCACGATCATTCTGAAAAAAACACATATGAAAATTAAGTTTATACTAAGCAGAACACGGTATGAACATAAACTGTGGTGATTTAGGATCTGCCCTGTCTTGCATAAAGTGTGTCAATGGTAGAATAGAATACTGGAACGAGAAAGTATAATGGCACCCACCACATTTATAAAGCCAAAATGTACCAATTCTTCAGCAAGAGTGTAACTATTATCATCAGGAGAGAAATCACAGTCCAACTGGCGGTTCATCTTGTCATCCATTCTCAGAATAATTGTTAACTGTAAAATAAAAAGTGAAACCTATAAACAAACTAAAAAGATTATCAGGTCTTAAGTAATATGATATTTATATATAAGAAATGTAACATTGTTTGAATAGTCTTGGGACAAATGCGACCACGAGTCGGTAATTTTCAATCAGGCCAGAGGAAAATGACAGCATTTGTTTACAGTAATGTATCAATTATGCACAAAGTTCAGAAGAAAATCCATCCAAGGTTACAGATGAATGCATAAAATTCACGAGTCCCTAGACTATCTTGTCATAGTTCAGATAATGTGTGTAGATAAACTATTGGCATATGTATACATCGTAGCATACATAGTATTATGAAGTTATCATGAGAATACTGCCAGAAGGCAGTACAGTAACAAACGGTTAACAAACGCCAATGCTTTATTCCCTTTATAACCTTTTTATTAAAGTGGAACCGATACTATAAATAGGGGCAAGTTGGCCACCACAATTAGTAGGCTAATCCGAACCAAGCCACTCACATCGTGGTGAGAGCTCCGGGATATGTGCCATTTATGATGTTTAGAGATCAAGCTGCGATTCCAAATACATTTCTACGGGGCATTAATATGTACGCTAGCGATTACACTCATCTGGTTGGGCTTTTGACGCATAAATGTTGTTGTTTTCGGTCGAAACGTGCCGCAACAAGTAAAAATCCTGAGTTAAAAATGGCAGCTAATGTATGCAAAATGCCTGCCAATCACAGTTTGAGTAAGCGAGCATAAAAAGCATGCATTTACTTAGTGGACAGAGGTGGAGTGCAATCACGTGGTGCAATCCATGGGATTGAGTGGTTCCCCTTTAGACATCGTTTCCCTGCTTATAGTAGTAATTAAATGACAGATGACAGCTTGAAATGACAAACGTTTTGTGCAGTGCAAAAGAAAGGAAAGACTTTGCAAGTGACATCTATAATGAACACCACAATATGGGTGAAGAAAGTTGAAATGAGTGCAGATATGTTCTGGAACGAATTCAGATTCCTTTTTTGGGGTAAATTATATTGTTTGTTTTTTTAAGATGTATAATAATGATATTTATACTAACATTAAACGTTGGCGCTGCAGTTTCCTTCTGTAAACTAACATTACACTGCATTTGTAGTATTTGTCTGAGCTCTACATCTACTGGATCTGGAGTATTGCTCTTCACAGACTCGGCTATTTCAGGTGTGGGTGGCCGTGGTTTGCCTGGATGGGGATCTTGTAATGCAAATGCTGTCAGTGGATAGATTCCATTCCTTGAATAACACACATCAAATTATTGTTATTCTTTGGGAGCAAATTTACTGTGTTTACTTCATTAAAACAGTTGACGTAATGGCACAAACAAAAGTCCACCTTGCTTACAAGATTTAAATTTGAAAAAAATATTACAGTTTTTTTTAATTACGAACATCAATTGTATGCACTTTGTCCATTTTCCAAATCAAAATGGCCACCAAAGCAAACGCATGACGAAAGTCATTGTTTCAAGGAAACAAATTAGCATCTGATACAAATTTTTATAATTTACTTTTTGTCATTTACTTGAAAACTCAACAAGAAATTCAGATTTTGTAGAGCAATTTTAACCAGTTAGCCAAGCATATTCTTAATACATGCCAGAGGTTATGTCACAACAAGTTTGTTTAATGCATAGTCCCTCGAAACAACAACTGTTTGAGATGTGAATCACTTCAATTTTGCGTACATACTTTACACACAGGTACAGGGAAGTATGTTTGTAGTACAAACATTATGGCTAGCTTTCAGGGAATGTCCGAATTACAGAATTTTTACCCCCCCCCCCCCCCGTTGCTTCATTAATTTTAATGAGCAATGCATTCAGGCCGTCAATTTGAAACTTTGAAAAACATGACATTGCTATACATCAGTACTCACCGGACGTCTTCCAAGAATTTTTCATATTCAAGAATTGGAACTTGTTTACATCTAAAACAAACAAATTGAGTGCCATTAGTACAATGTATGTGTTTTAAAAAATGGAGGTGTGTATGTGGTCATATTAATAAGTCATATTTCAATAATCCGATACAATAAATGCAACTGTTGGTTTACAGGAATTTGGTGAGGCGAGTTCGAAATAAGCAAAGATGATGATTGATTGATTGATTTTCCAAAGTTTTCTGTGATGTCATTAACACATTTGTTGGGTCAAAAATTTGTCAGACACCAGTAGCTAAGTTCAGGAATTAATGAATTGACAACAAATTTTCACATCCCAGCGCAATGAACAATGTAAATGGCAAATTTCAGACAAAAGGAAGAACTTAATAAATAGACAAAACATTAGAAATGTTCAGGAAGTTACTGGCCAGCTACCAAAAAGATAAGATTTTCATCTGTCTGAAGTACTAATAACTTACTTCCATTGCACACCTTCCCGGCCGTCTTGATGTGATATTTCTGCCATCACCTTCTCGGGAGTACTCTGTTCCCTTATTGCTTCTGTAGTCAAGTTTTCTGGCAGTAATCCTACAAAACAATCAATTTCATGTTCAAGTAATAAGCATATGATGTTCACAGTACCTGAATGACCTGATAGATGGATGGAGTCAGCCATCTTGAATGACCTGATAGATGGATGGAGTCAGCCATCTTGAATGACCTGATAGATGGATGGAGTCAACCATCTTGAATGACCTGATAGATGGATGGAGTCAGCCATCTTGAATGACCTGATAGATAGATGGAGTCAGCCATCTTGAACAGACTTCACTGCTACTCATAGACTTCAACTACTCATAATTGTAAATTCTTTCACCAAGAAAATTGAATTAAAACACGTTCCTATATGGGGTTGCGTTTTAATTAAATTTAATTAAACAAAAGTTGATTAATAAATAAAAAGTTTGCAAAGATTAGGTTTAGTAAAGGGGGTAGGTATGGTACAATTATATTAATATAAATTGAACCATACCTCTATACTTAACCTAAGCTATGTAGCACAAACACATACACGTGCATGCGCATGCACAAACCAGATGTCCTTGTTTCAGACTTCATCCAAATGGGGGCTAAAAAAGTAGAGCATGTGCTTATGGAAATGCCAGAGAAATGTCTATGGTCAAAACAAGTCATTTCAATATATTATTAGTTGCAGTACATGCAAATGTAGGTTTACATGCATTTATTGAAGATTCGCTTCTAATAGAACAAATACTGTATTTTTAATGACTTACTTTCATGTCTGAAAAAACTATGAGCAGCTAGGAGCTTTAATGAGTGAACTTCGAATAAAACTTGATGAAACAAGAGTTCCCTTGCCGTAGGTCTTTTTCCACAATCTTCCGTTAAACAGCAACGAATAAAATTCTAGAGAAAAAATTAACAAATTGAACGCAGAATTCAAATGATTGTAGCCAATACACCAAATATGGAATCTTGTGTGTTGAACACCAAACATTTTAATACATCGCTAATACTGCACATTTCTATGTCATCTTCAAGATTTCCATAACACAGTCTCATTATGATATGAGAATAATTAATTAGAGAAGGAAAATTTATCAGTGTTTTGTTCCGAAAGTGTCACATAATGAAATGTTGACTTACTGATTGTAACCTGTCTTCTATTTTACCAAGTGCAGCAAATATCGTATCTTTTGTTATGCATGTACCATCGCCGTTGTTTTGTAAACCAAGACATGCCATCTCCAAAGCAGAGATACCAAATGCATAAATATCAACGGCTGTTGTTACTTCACCTAAACCTACAAGTGAAATAATAATAAACTTAGACCAACGTCCTCAAATGGTGACTTTTAGATAAAGATCACAAATTGCAGCTGATACACTCCTGTTACTAAGAAATTATGGAATAAATTAATCAAGAAGTAGGAGAGAGCATGGTAAACACGACAGAATATAAATAGTAAACAAAACTGAAATGAATCAGCCATTTTGAATTAGAAGATAAATGAGAATTAGGAGAAAATGAACAAGTATTTTCCCTTCAAAATGAAAAAAACAAGTTTCTATTTCTGTTCCCAGAGGAACAATAGCTGTTTTTGCGTAACTGAGATTTGTGTTCAAAAAAGCAGAAATACTTTATTTTGATGAAATTTAAGATTAAAATGGCCGCCATTTAGCCATCTTGAATCTAATCATCAAACAAATACCGTACTCGACCGTGCAAGCGCCCATGCACGGGCAAGTGCCCATCCCCCAGTTTTGCGCAATTTTTATATTTGGGGTCACATTCGGCAAAGCGCCCACCCCTTCAAAATGCAACTAATTTAATACTTGGTCTTGGCATAACGAATCTTGGTAATCGTTTTTTTATATATGATACAGCGTGGATATCGACCACTGTGAACATGTTGTGAATGTGTAGAACACGGTAACCGTGCGTAAACTATGCTTCGACAATGACCTGTTAATACAAGTAAATATATCATGCCATATACAGTTTACCTCTCAAAAATGGCTAGTTACTATTTTTTTGGAAAAACCATGTCGTTTATTCACTGAAATCAATTCCAACAGATCATACTTCGACATCGATAATTCACTTCCGCATTGTGTTACCGGAAAGTCTTCGGGAATTTCCGAAGAATTGCATCAGTACAACACAGCATTGTGATTGGTCAATAACCAACTTGACCCATTAGGTCAAAGGACGCCGCTGCAGGTGAAATCTGCAAATGCATAATGGCGGAAAGTGATTTTCATCAAGAGTTTGCGTACGATCCAACACCTTCGTCAGTGGAGATAATATGACAATTTTGACTTCAACTGTGTTCTAACAGACTCAAATGTTTTTAATTTCGTAAATTCTGGTGGTACGTAATTAATATTGTAATAAAATGTGCATATTGTTTGATCATTTCTGTTTCTTCATTGTGAAAATCAATGACGACTCAACTAATTTCGTAATTTGATTTCCCTCAAAGACGTAATCTGTCACTTGATGAATCAAATTTTTCATTTGCACTCTTTTTCGAGGGGGGTGCTCGGGTAAGCGCCCACCCCTAAAAAATCATGATTTTCTGAGTTGAGGCCCGTGAGCCCTGACGCGGTCGAGTACGGTACATGTGCATATGTGCGACATGATTTATCTATAAAGTTTGAAAGTACATAATTGATTAAGGCATGTTTGAGACGTGACTCTGGAATTGCATTTGTTAAAAAAAAAATGGCCACCAGTTCGCCCTTTTGAATCCTATATGAAAAACAAAATGACA
The DNA here is from genome assembly GCF_978046115.1 of Saccoglossus kowalevskii. NCBI lineage: Eukaryota > Metazoa > Hemichordata > Enteropneusta > Harrimaniidae > Saccoglossus > Saccoglossus kowalevskii. Next base: position 26,829,472 of record NC_140658.1, read on the forward strand.
CATAGGGGTTTGTGGATTGACCTGTTTTTAGACTGCATCCGAACAGTGATTAACAAAGGTATCACACAGCAAATGTATTGTCTGAGACATGAAGCAATGTATGGGGAATTACTTATTGTGCAAAAAGCACCAAGTGAAAGATGACTAATGTTTACCCTTAATAAATAAGTCTAATAAAAAAATATACCTCCGTATTCTGGAGCAATATAATGCATATTTTTCTGCTCTTCTCGGTACGTCTTCACATGATTATGGATTGTATCCGGCGCCACTGAAAATATAGAACAGCAATAATGTCAAAACCTTGTGTCTCGAGGGTTATTTTAACACATTGCCACCATAGGTTTAAATACCCACACCTGTATGCATATGACTATGGACAGCGATGTGTTAATATAATGCTTAAATATAAAAAAAAAAAAAAAAAAAAAAAAAAAAAAAGTAATTACAGTAAATGCTGAGAACTTAAGCAAGATTGGCATCTATATTTTCAGAAGATAAAACAGAAAATAAGTTTGCAATTTTATAAATCAGCAATGTGTAACTGATTGAAAAACAAATTCTGAGACTCCATAAAATGCAGATTTGCAGTTTCTATCATTCATAACTCTTTGAACATTTCATGTGTGATGGACTGCAGTTTAATTGATAGTTTTGTTATCACATTACAACATAAGATTGTCTTGTTATAGTATTTTGATGATGAATTTCAACAGGTTTCCAATACCAGTAGTATGTGCATGCCATAAATATTTTTTCTGGTTATTGAGAAACGAAAACCTAGCCCTACTTTCATGATTGTGTAGTTACCATTAACTAGTATGAATACTTTAAGAGGATTTTTATTATTGTCACACACGTCCTGTGAACGAAAGAGCCTCGTGAAGAAACATTGTGAAGTTAGACGAGAAGTTTCTATAGAGGTCAGAATCACCTTACAAACATGCACAAGAAATGTAATCTGGGGTTTAGCATGACATTGATTCCCCCGTTTGTTAAAAAACAAGTTCAGTCCCAGGCTATTCAACATTCGGGAGCATTGTACATAGTTCCAGTAAAGCATATTAAAATGAATATCCAGGAACTGAGACTCTAGCGTTATGTTTGGCAGATGAGCCAAATTTGACATGACCAGATGACTCATGTCGCAATCACCAGTCAGACTCTTGAGTTCACGATAGACTCAATGAAGCAAGAAGTTTGTCAGATGTCTATCAGTGCAGTGATGCTGTATCTCAATATTCACAGAATATTTGATCGGCGACACAGCTGGTCAATTCGCTTTCATGAAAACCAGTTCTTCCGAAGTACACGATTTCCCTCAAAGTTGTCTGAAGGGAAATGGTACTTGGAGACGACATTGTGTTTTTTGTAAGTCTCTGCTGTCGAACTAACATCTGTCCTGAGGTTGTATACCCACAACTTATGGAGAAGTGGTTGATCAGAATGACAAGTATCACTGTTAGCACATCCAAAATACTTGCAGGTCAGCATATTGAAACATCTGAAGGAAACCGCTAGAAATTTGCAACTTCTTAACTTAATCGTAAAAAGACTATTTTTGACCACCTATGTACCCACAATCCAATCTCCTACCCATTTGCACGCTTTACACAAATTATAAGTAACGCATATCAAACTGTTCAATAGACCATTTTCCGTTCACTGCGAGAATCACGCGTTATGCGTGAAATCAAACGTAAAAACAGGACAAACAAAGGTCATAGCGTCGTAGTGGCGTCAAACATCGCGTGGGATTCGACAAACGCGAAAGTATTTCGGGGACATTTCCATGATTAATAATGTGCTGTCCACATTTGATGATAGACAATTTCGATTAAGTGAGGGTATTCGGAAGCAATATTCCTCTGTCGAAGATCGGCCGGTCAATGTAAGCTACGAAATAAAGAAATTCTAGTTCAAAATCAAATCGTTCGATTTTTGCAGCAGACGTTCGACGCGCGTCTTTCATGCATCTCGCGAGATCTCACAATTGTACGGAAAATCACCTATTGTATCAGGGGAATCAATGTCACATTTTACCCACAATCCCTTGCTTCATAGCCTCATACTACCTTATGAGGGCGTTTTATACAACAATGTCACCCGTTATTGTATCATTTCAACAGAATTCAGTTTATAAAACACTCATAACTTTGCTGTTTTTCTTGTTATTTTTTATGCAAGTGAACATCAATAGTGTAACACAATCATAAATATGGGCTAGTTATACATTTCCTTTAATGTAGTTCATTACTATTAAAAAACATATTCGATAATCTTTTAAATCAATCAAGAGGGGTTGGGTTACTGTAATTTCCAAAATTCTGTGCCTTTGTTGATGCCAGCTGTAATTAACCAAAGAATACAGGAGGTGGCGGAACAAGGACTGACCTGACACTGTAAATCTGCATATCATGAATTTACAAATGTGTAATAGCCGCTTGAAAATTCATTTTATGCAGCATTGCATTTCTTGGTGTGAATGAGCATAACACACTGCACCATACATTAACAACATCTAGTTCTGTTAACCCCCCAAATTATAAAACTTTGAAAATGGTTTTTATTTAAAAAAATGGGCCTGTATACTTACATTACTAAAGAAATGACGTAAGTGATGTTTAACTTACGAGTGCATTTCTTAAGTTGTCTTTAATCAGGGATAACAAAGAGTTACATGTATATGATCCCCCTTCACCACCTTTACAAAACTGACCACTTCTAAGGTACCACGAATGATTGGCAAATGGATTGGGAAATTTGGAATGAAATGCAGGCCTATTCTTTAATGTAAAATAAACACCCTCTAGTGGTCAGTTTTAGAAATGTAGTTAAAGGATCATTCATCCCTATATCTTATACAGTATACAGGACCATGACTTAAATATTAATCCTTAATGCCCAGTTCTATGCAGGGTGACTGTCTATTTAGGTGTAAAAACAGTCACATCTCCTGGGTACTATGCCTAATCTATGAGAGCTTCAAAGATATTGGTGAGATGCTCACCCGATATCGCCTTCCTCTCGTAGTAACCAACTAGCAAGTGAAAGTTAGAATATTAGAAGAGAGATAGAAGCAAGAGTTTAGTATTTTTAAAGCTGCTGTGAGTACATCTAGCTAGAATTAGACAACGTACAGGAATGTTTTACTACAGAGAAAGGGGTAAGGAATACTACTATAACAGGATGAATCAGTGGATTTAAGTTTAGTGGATTACATTTAGGGACTGCGCTAGCATTTTTGAGATGCAAGGCCAGGTACATTAGACATATAGTATCTCTAACATAGTAGGCACCCAGACTAGTCTCGAACCACATGCAAGTCCAGGAACAGAATTTTGGGTTAACACAATCCATGGTTACAGAATTCACTGGGTGACTTGTTAAGGAAACTTAGCACGTACACTGGGTTTCAATGCATGTAGCTATCAGTGAAAATAATCATACATTGTTTACGCAAAATTCAAACATGGCTGTGTGTCAACTGTAGCACTTCAAGGCTTGTGGGCATTTACTGTGATAGCCCTCTCTGTCTCATTAAAAAGGCTTTAATTAATGTGAGTAAACCAAATATTTCTGACTGACTGTGCTTGAATAATGAAGTTTGATAATGTATAGAGAGAAAAAGGTGATTTATTGAAAAATGAAAATGTAGCAGTATTCATTCAGTGAACACCAACAATATGCATGTGTCCTGATGCCTAGTATAGTGTATGTGTAATTAAATTAAATTTTGGTAAAGCATGAGGTGATTACTAAGGTGGGACTGCAACATGCACTTCATCAGCATGAACACATTGTACTTACTTTTGTGCTGAAATTTGAGTGTTTGATCAATATGGGTAATTGATTTAATCATTTTGTTATACAGTGGTTATCATATTGAACTAAATCTAATATTCAGTATGGCAACTTTTTGAATGAGGTACATGTACTTGTTTCCCTTTCAAGTCTGGCAGCTATAAAATGGATGCGATATGGGAACCAGGTATATGGTATTTTTTAAGGGGGGGGGTGATGAGCACACAGTACATTGTCAGGGCCGCACTCCCCACCTCTCCAAAATACAATACACAACTGTCCTATGTTGAAATCCTGAAAAAACACCTCACGTCATGTTCCTTCATCCATCCCTGCCACCCCTCAAAAAACATGTACCAGGGATGAGCGTTTTATTATTTGCGTATTTGCAATATTGCACGAATAACAAATATTCCAATAAAATACCAAAAATATGGGTATCTACAAGTTACAATCAAAATGTATAGTGTTGCTCTATCTGGTCATGAATGTACCAATTAGATGTGGCACCTCATTGGCACTGTATAAAGCAGAGTCAGTGTCTTCCCAGAAACATTTGCGACTATTTTACATAAAAATTATGTTTTTGCTCAATTGATTTGCACATTTGTAAAGGACTGAGTAAGGTCTACTGGTCAAAAATAGGTTCATATTTTTTTTTTTATGATTCAGTATAACAATAAATGCAATTTAATGTTTATGAGCATTTCTATTAGAAATACTGCAAATACAGTATGGTAATTTACGTATCAAAATTATAATAGTGGTAGAGACCACCACACAAATTTTTTTGGGAGTACCCTGTGTTAGAGTAGAAATGAAAGAAGTGTTGCGTATTGTGACAAGTTAAGTGGTTGGTATGGTTGAAAATTTAGTAAACTCACCAGAACCGATTTTAATGAGTCCGTTATGCTGGATAAAGATTGTATCACATGTGAGGTTGCCATGGATAATGGGCGGTTCACAGGAATGCAAATAACTTCAGAAAAAGAAGATTTATAGTTAGTTAATAATATTAATAATACTGCACAGGTTGGGTGTGGTCTTGCGGTTGGTCACTTTCATAAAAGTCTTTGGGAATTGGGACACTTTGCTTTATCTTGCTATACAAAGTCATACATAGGGTGGGGGTGAGGGTGGGGGTGGGAGTGGGGGTAGGGGTAGGAGAAGAGGGGTCATGGACCAATATATATATGATAAACCATGGCATAAATACAAAGGATATTGCAGTGGCTATTCAAATCACTATAACCGACTCGCCTAAATAGTTCAAATTCAATTTTTTTGCCACATGTTGGAAGTAGTTCAGAATTGATTGATGTTTTCAAAAATCCACAGAAATTCATTCGGTTAAAAAATCAAAATAACCAAAAGAGCCAGTTTCAGTTATTGTCAAATTGTCAATTTGATTCTGGTATCACAATTTCAGAACAGTAAACAAAAAATAATATACATCAAAATACATTTTATTTACTTTAGCCATAATTTTAGAAGTTGCATTTTTTGTTAATTTTTCATATTTGTTAAATCACGCAAGCAAACATGACAAATGAACACATGGGGTAGTTCGTTTGGATGTTCATACAGTGTATGCATACAGTGTATGTAAACGACATGTAATAGCTGCTTACACATATGTTCATCAAATTGTTGGTAAAAAGTTTTGACTAAGAAGGAAACATACTGGACACTTTGAGGAAGGTTACAAAAATTGACAATGTAAAATAGTAAAGTACAAGCCATGCATGGCACAGTCCCCGTTAGTTATCAAATTTAAGATATATAGTTTTGTTTATAGTAATATAGATGGAATATAATTTTTTAACATTAAAATGATTGACATCTGTATCTGATTGTCAAACAAGTACTTGTCCATATTGAGAGATATTGCTCTGGAACAGCATTCAAAATCAGCCATTTTGAATACATGTATATATATAACATGATGTATAACGAATATATAAAATTTGAATATAATTATATCAAAGCATTTATGAGATATGGCTCTAGAACCCCAATCATTAAAGCAAAATTGCCGTCAGTCAGCCATTTTGAGTCTGATCTGAAAAATAAAATGACGTGCATCAGGAACCTGTCTAATGTATGTACCAAGTTTGAACGAAATCCATCCATAAATACCAGAAATGCTTGATATATGATGATTTTTTAGCACAAAAATGACCACCATTCGGGCATTTTGAATAGGATCGTCAAACCAATATATCTGTTTATCTATGACATGATGTATAATGAATATTTAAAATTTGAATATAATCAGTCAAAACAAGTTAGAGATATGGGTCTAGAAGCCCATTCATTAAAACAAAATGGCCACCAGACAGCCATTTTGAATCCGATCAGAAAAATAAATGATGTGCATTAGAAACCTGTAATGTCTAATACATGTACCAAGTTTGAACGAAATCCATCCATAAATGCCAGAAATGCTTGATATTTGATGATTTTTTAGCACAAAAATATCTATGACATCTTGTATAATGAATATTTAAAATTTGAATATAATCAGTGAAAGCAAGTCAGAGATACAATGTATGACACGAGAGCCACATTCATTAAAACAAAATGGCCGCCAGTCGACCATTTTGAATCTTATCTGAAAAACAAAATTATTTGCATCAAGTTCCCATAACGTCGAATGTATATTCCAAGTTTGAACAAAATCCATCTGTAAACAGCCGAGAAATGCTTGATTTTTAGGATTTTTTAACACAAAAATGGCCGCCATTCGGCCATCTTGAATCAGATCGTGCAACATAATTAAGTGCATTACGGTCCTATATAGTCTAATGTATATACCAAGTTTAAACAAAATCCATCTGTAAATAGCTGAGAAATGCTTGATTTAAAAGATTTTTAGCACAAAAATGGCCACCATTCGGCCATCTTGAATCAGATCGTGAAACAAATTGATGTGCATATGTATAATATGATGTATGTGTGAAGTTTGATTGTGATTGGTCCAGACATTTCTAAGATACAGGTCTGGATGCACACACAGATGCACGCACGCATGGACACATGCACGGACACACGGAGGTCAAAACATAAGTCCCCGTTTTCAGACTGCGTCCGAACGGGGACTAAAAAGTACATTTTTCTTAGAAATAGTGACACCTGTTGTTTAGTATGATTGATCCCCACGATTGGGTGCAGGAGCATAGAAGTTTATAAAAATACACAGGGCCCAAACCATGTTTTGCATGCACAATTAAAGTCCAAGATTGGTCGAACGATTACGTAACAAACCAAAGTAAATTGAGACCCATTTTAACACGTAGCCAAGGTGATGAAAATAAATGGTACCACCCAAAAATACACAAGTCCCAAACCATGTTTTGCATGCACAATTAAAGTCCAAGATTGGTCAAACGATTACGTAACAAACCAAAGTAAATTGAGACCCATTTTAACACGAAGCCAAGGTGATGAAAATAAATGTTACCCACCCAAAAATACACAGGGCCCAAACCATGTTTTGCATGCACAATTAAAGTCCAAGATTGGTCAAACGATTACGTAACAAACCAAAGTAAATTGAGACCCATTTTAACACGCAGCCAAGGTGATGAAAATAAATGATACCCACCCAAAAATAACACAGGTCCCAAACCATGATTTACATGTACAATTAAAGTCCAAGATTGGTCGAACGATTACGCAACAAAATTCATCTGTAAATAGATTTCAAAGATTTTTAGCACAAAAATGGCCACCATTCGGCCATCTTGAATCAGATCTTGAAACAAATTGATGTGCATATGTATAATATCATGTATGATGCATGTGTGAAGTTTGATTGTGATTGGTCCAGGCATTTCTAAGATACAGGTCCGGACGCACGCACAGACGTACGCACAGACAGACGCACGCACGGACACACGAAGGTCAAAACATAAGTCCTCGTTTTCGGACTGTGTCCGAACGGGGACTAAAAATGATTGAAGACCTGAAGAATCAATACACTTACCTGAGAGCTGATAAGATTTGTGTGCACCACCTTTTCCATGATTTTTCATTAATAGTTTTTTTATTTTTCTTGGTTCGCTTCAGGAATTGTTTCAACGATCCTGAAGACATATACTCTGTTATAAATATCACCTATTAAAAAAAATTATGTTGGTAGGTAAATATACTTGAATATCACCTCAATATGGAATGTCATCAGTAGTCAGCATTGAAGAAATAAAAGCAAATGAACTTGAATTATATGCTATTATATACATCTGTTACCGTGCTGTAATTTTGCAGTATTTTACAGGGCATTTTCATCCTACCATTTATGACACAGACACTGTAGTACAATGAAAAAATATATTTATTGCCAATAAGGGGGGGCTCACCGAATCCCACCTAAGCTGCACTAAAGCAACGAATAACTAACAGAGAAATGCGAAAAAGCGGTGAGCCCCCCAAAAAACGTATCAGAATAGTAAAATGCATAAAACAAAAGTATAACCATCAACACTGTATAAAGATGGGTTAACATTAGTAAATGAGATGTCCTGGTAGATGTAGCATGACTACAACTACAATGATATATGGTAGAAGCAGCCTGAGTGCAACTACAGAGTAACGGTAGAAGCAGCGTGACTGCGACTACAAGGTAGTTACTGAATAACTGTAACTACAGGAATGTTAGATGGTAGAGGTACATGTAGCTCTACTGGTAGATACATTGGTATTGTACTACAAAGAATTTATTAGTATATGTAGGTAGCAAAGCTACAAGGTAGAAATGGCGAGCACCATAACTACAATGGTAAATGAAGTGATGGTGAAAAGTAGGTATTTAAAAAACAGTACTAAAGAAACTATAAAAACAATACAATAAAAATATGCATAAATTAAACCTGTTATCTTGGGGGGAAAATTGCCTTAAATAATAAGGCAAAGCCCCCCAAACTATGCCAATTAAATAGCAAATTGGCATAGTGACCCCCAAGATAATAAAAAAAAAAATCTTGAATTGTCACTACTTATTTTGTACAACAATGAGCAATTTTTTTTTTTTATATCTACTTCTATAACATACACTTATTGAGCAGATTAAAAACTACATATCTAAAAAACAAAACAAAAATAACCCTGGCACTTGCCAAAATACAAAGTTCATTAAGATAACTTATATCTCTAAAAACATGACGCTCCTGCCATGGTAGATTGTGCATTACCCAAAGACCCCTTAGAAACATGAATATAACGATTGTATGAATTCGATGTCCATCGCCCTAACGTCTTGATCATATGATCTTGAACACCTGCCTGGGCAGCTGAGGATGCTGCTCCTATGCGAAAAGAGTGACCAGTATACAGTGATGGATCTAAGTGCAGTAATGTCAACAGATGACGCAAATACTGGAGGAAAGTTACACGTGTCAAAGGACAATTGTCAATTGAAAATAGCGGATCAGTAGACCTGGGGGTTGGCTTGCAAGCTAAACGTTTACCCAAGTACACACGAAGAGCAGTAACAGGGCACATTCGGCTGTTAGAACATAGTGTAATAGTAGTGCCATGTCGAACTAGGTCTGTCTTAGAAGTTCTCAGTCGTAAATGGGCATCCTCGTTTGACATGAAAGATACGTCTTCAATACACAGATTGAAATTGGAGTCAAATTTGGAGTTATAAACAGTGAATTCTCCACAACGCAAGAAACCAAAAAATGCTACAAGAATAGCGGCTTCCAAAAGACTATCTGTATAGGGAGTGAAAACACCCTTCTTTAAAGTTGAGATTAATTGAAATGCCAAATTGGCAGTAATGGGGAGCCTCTTTTGAGTCTCACGTGCAAGATCACGTTTGATTGCTTTCATGAAAAGATTTAAACGAACCATGGGTCCTTCTTTGGATTGCCATGGATTAGGTAAGTCTGCCTGTAAGTAAGCAAAGCGTATACCAGCTAAATATAACTGTATTGTAGATGCACTCAAGTTTAATCGTTTGAAACAGTGTGTGACAAAAAGTAATAGAAGATTCTCTGAAATATTTGATAAAGCTGAAACAGAACAATTAACATTATGCATTATGTTGAATCTAATGAAATGAGTAAGTCCAGTATGGTATGCCTTTCTAGTCTTCTCTGATATAGTTAACTTCCACAACAACCTTGTATCCTCAACTAGATGTGGATTACAGTTGAGTATGGTGGACACGGCATATTGCGACTGTGTGCTGTAGGTACTAAGGTACCGAACTTCTGAGATATTTGCTTGGGTGGTGTTGCCTGTTGTTAATCGATCCTCCGGTTGAAAATTCAAACGTTCGGGGGCCGTAACTATAGGCACACTACAAGATGATGCCGCCGCCATATTGGAATTACGTTGTTGACACAGAAAGTCTAATCTTTTGTGTATACCATGCATGGACTGTTGTAACGCAACTATTTCGCGGCGATTGTCCATTTCGGTTGCCGATGCACTAGTAGTACCAATATCTCTTTCCAAAGGCCGATTCCCAGACAAAATATCTTCAGGTGGACACGTTTCCGTGCTAGCGATCCCATGCAAATTACTTGCACGCGGACGTATCTCTGTATTAGTTGATTGTGTTTGTTCATTGTGCTCAGGAATGTTGGCATTATTCATCGATATAGAGGGAGCGTTCCGTCTCTTATTCATGTTATATGTCTGAATCAGTACCTTCCTGGACGACGTGTGATGCATAATTATGCCTACCCCTTCTAATTTCTGTCTCAAAACCGCAGCCGACCAATTATTAGGATTATCTTGGTCCAAAACTCGAGGACGCCGCTGCCTTGCTAATGAGCGAGTCGAGGGCCCCGGACGACTTGGGGTAACTTCGACTCTTTCTTGACGAGAGTTTGCTACTTGTGGCTCTTGTTCACCGGCCGTGCGTCGCTTCCTGCCTCTTCTTCTAACGTTAGTAGTGTTCTCCATGACGTGGAATGAGGAATTAAAATTGTGATAAATTCCTGAAGAGTAGCGCGAACAAACTAGTGTTACAAGATGGCGAAACAACAAACTAATGACGTCATGTAATCAATTAGTCACGCGAGTCTATGAGATATAACGCGAGATAAACGTCACAAATAATGTTCAACGTACTTCGTACATTAAACACACATATAAGAAAATGCGAATTCCAAATATGGAATGATTACGCGCACAAGTGTCCTCTAATTATAAAAACAAACATGACCGCCACCAGGGTTTGATCGGACTCCAAGAAATTCGCTGATTCTTTTCTAAACTTTTTGAATTCCCATGATGTATCCCTGGAGGGAAAAGATGTACTCAGACAGTACACTGATGCATCGACCTCTGCTGTGTGTCGGTCGATACTCTCGCTGTACTGTCTTCGTGCATACTTTGAGGTATCCTCGTAATAACTTATAATATAATAATATTATGCTTATTAATACTGATGTTTTGTACTTGTTTTACAAGACTGATACAGGAAGACAACCTCACATAACATCCATGATGAGGACAATCCTACAAGGTTTGAAAATCACCAATGCGTGACAAGTTACCATAATTTTTCCCAATTATAAATTGAACTTGGAACTGACAGATTTTTAATGAATCACACCTCGAAGCACCATGATCTTTGCGCATTCATGTTTGAATTTCATGTACCTAACACATTGTATACAACGCATGGGACCCAAACCAAACATGAATAAATTTTCCTGCCAAATGTTAGGCGCAAGTTTTGATAATTTTGTTGTTAATTTTGAATAAGATGAATTCTCCTTGACGACAGTTTTTGATCAAAATTTGTGATAAAATATGGAAACAATGAGACAGCTGAAATGTGGGAAGTTACAAAAGTTTAGTTGGGTGTTTAACAAGTTTGTGAATGCAGATTTTTGTGACTTACTCTTGGTTTTTCAGTTTTGACATCTGTCCAGTATTTATGGAACTTTACAATATTTACATGTTCCAGTTGTATAAGATTATCAAAAACCAGTTTTATTTTTTCCTGTAATATAAATAAAAAACATTTTCAAAATTTTTAATTTATAACTTGGCATATTCTAATCACATGACAATAGTGCAGGGTTGTGTAGAAAAGTATTGAAAACAAGCTGAAATCTTAGCAATTACATGTACCTTATTATTACCACGATACAAGAAATACTTGTTTTGCTTCACATAGAAGATTAACAAATATATACAGCCTAACAAATGCTGCTTTTTTTTTTCTATCTATTTGGCAATATACATAATTGTTAAGGGGAAACGCTCAATCCCATGCATTGCACCAAGTGCTTATGGGTAATTAACTTCACCTATGCCCACTAAGTAAAGGAATGCGTATTATGCTCGCTTACTCAAACTGTGATTGACAGGCATTTTGCATACATTAGCCGCCATTTTAAAATCAGGATTTTTACTTATCGCGGCACGTTTCAAACAAAAATAACTACATTTAAATACATCAAAAGCCCAACCAAATAAGTGTAATCGCTAGCGTACATTTTCATGCCCTCGTAGAAATGTATTTGGAATCACAGCTTGATCTCTGAACGTCGTAAATGGCTCATTTCCCTAAGCTCCCACCACGATGTGAGCGGCTTGGTTCGGATTAGCATACTAATTGCGGTGGCCATCTTGCACCTATTTATAGTATCAGTTCCCCTTTAACAGAATAGATAACATGACAACTTTCAAAAAAAGAAAAATCAATTGATATTGCATGGATATTCACTACTATTTTGTTCAATGCATTTATTTATCCATCAAATAGGTAAAATTCACCCAGCAAATAATTAATCCCATAATAACATATTTCAAACATTTCTGTATTCTGCCATAGGTGGCACCCCTTCAAAGCAAAGATCAATCAAGCAGTTTTTCTCAGTGATATTAAATGTGAAAGGTTTAATGAACATTTCAACAACAGCTGTGATTTTGAAAAACTATAATATAAAGATGACCAAATCTTATCATAATATTGTTTTACACACAAATGCATGGGCAAAGTGACCATACACAAGGCCAATATAACACAAGGTAAGGATCAAGTACTCGTAGTTGCCATTTCATGAAACTGGTTATGTACTGTAGACTGTAGAAAATGGTGCACAAAGCACAATACTATGGTGGAAATAAAACCTAAAATTAGAAAAGGAGCTCAGCCTTTCAAGATGGCAACTTATTTGACATTATATAAAGGGGAACCAAGTAAGTTGTCTTCTTGTATCATAACTCTTGAGGTTTGCTTGACAAAACTGGAATTCAATATATGGAGATTGAAAGATCTAATGTACAACGCTGGTATCGAGTGTACACGTTAAGCTTTCAGTGTCCACATTTCAGCAATGGCCGTTATAAATAGAAATAAATTTGTTATTAAAAATAAAAATAAAAAAAAATTATCAAAGCCATAAAAGCTATTGTTACTTTAATATTGAAAAGCAATTAACTTGTTAAGTAATTCTTAGTCTGAAAGAAAAGAAATGATTATGACAATAGTGTGAAGGAAAAGTGAAATGAAAAGTAGTGTGTAATTTATACTGACAGTAATAACAGCAACTTACTTCTTGAGCTTTAAAATTACGCCTTTCAGAAAATTGCACTTCATTCCATACTACTTCTACTCCTTCTTCTGTGTCCATGGCTAAGTAGGCAACATCAATACCTGGCACATCTCGTTGTGTTACCTACAAAAAAAAAAATGCAATCAATTCAGTTGAAAGTCACCTTCAGCTTGTGATGATTTGGTTTATTTCAATCAGAAGTGACTACTCAATAATTGTTAAATTACTCGTTGAACACTGCTAAGGAACAGAGCTCATTCAATTCAGTTCATTAGTTTCTCCAAGTTGATTTTCAACCACACAATTTTGTAATCTTCACAAGATTACTACTTGAATGAATGCCGTCTCCCAACAATTTATTGATGATCCGATTTTATTTCTCTTCATATCTGCCATGTAGAATTCAGAGCATGTCAATATGTATGTGTAATTGTAATTTGTTCGAGCTAAATTTCCGAAGTCAGTGAACATCCCAGAATTTTGAAGTAACAAAAATTTGTCAGGTGTTCTTAGTACACTTCTTGAAGACTACAAAATTGTTAGTTATTGATACCACAATCTTTAATGATATATACATTGTGTGGCTGCCCATTTCTTGTCCCTGAATGCTGAATGTCCCCTGATGCTTCAATGCGATTATGTGTGTTTTTTACGACACAAGTACATATTTGTGTGCATTTATTCCAATTATTATTGTATCCTGTACACATTTTCTACGAACATAACCTTTGCACATAAAATGTAGCTGCAAACATGTTTACAGTTTCACAGTGTTTAGTATGCAGATCAAACAAGCACAGTAATTACATTAATATCCCAGACACGCTTCAACAACTAGGCTAAAGTGCTTGCTACAGGCATAAAATGTCAAACAAGATTTACAGCCATTCTTGAATATCTGGCCTGCTTTGGGCAAGTATAAGTATCTGAAGTATTTACTATGGATAAACTATTCAGCATTTATAGACAAGTGGTGATGAAACGATATCTGACGAGCTACATAGACAAAAAATGCCCCAAAGCATTCTATCTCTAAATAGAATAGGAATCCATGATTAGAATGCATGTTTGTTTATTTATGTAACTGTATAGTCCTTTTAATCAAACAATGTACAAAACACTAATAATAGTGGAAATATGTTACAAATTGTGCATGATCCATTCTAGCAGTAATGCATTATCCATAGAGGTCTTACATCCTGGCAGTTATGGACGACCCATAGAGGTCATACATCCTGGCAGTTATGGACGACCCATAGAGGTCATACATCCTGGCAGTTATGGACGACCCATAGAGGTCATACATCCTGGTAGTTATGGATGACCCCTAGAGGTCATACATCCTGGCAGTTATAGACGACCCATAGAGGTCATACATCCTGGCAGTTATGGACGACCCATAGAGGTCATACATCCTGGTAGTTATGGACAACCCATAGAGGTCATACATCCTGGCAGTTATAGACGACCCATAGAGGTCATACATCCTGGCAGTTATGGACGACCCATAGAGGCCATACATCTGGCAGTTACAGACGACCCCCCAGAGGCCATACATCCTGGCAGTTATAGACGACCCATAGAGGTCATACATCCTGGCAGTTATAGACGACCCATAGAGGTCATACATCCTGGCAGTTATGCACGACCCATAGAGGTCATACATCCTGGCAGTTATGCACGACCCATAGAGGTCATACATCCTGGCAGTTATAGACGACCCATAGAGGCCATACATCCTGGCAGTTACAAACGACCCCCAGAGGTCATACATCCTGGCAGTTATGCACGACCCATAGAGGCCATACATCCTGGCAGTTACAGACGACCCATAGAGGTCATACATCCTGGTAGTTATGGACAACCCATAGAGGTCATACATCCTGGCAGTTATAGACGACCCATAGACTTTAGAGGTCATACATCCTGGCAGTTATAGACGACCCATAGACTTTAGAGGTCATACATCCTGGCAGTTATGGACGACCCATAGAGGTCATACATCCTGGCAGTTATAGACGACCCATAGAGGTCATACATCCTGGCAGTTATGGACGACCCCCCAGAGGTCATACATCCTGGCAGTTATGGACGACCCCCCAGAGGCCATACATCCTGGCAGTTATGGACGACCCCCCAGAGGCCATACATCCTGGCAGTTATGGACGACCCCCCAGAGGCCATACATCCTGGCAGTTATAGACGACCCATAGAGGTCATACATCCTGGCAGTTACAGACGACCCCCAGAGGTCATACATCCTGGCAGTTATGGACGACCCATAGAGGTCATACATCCTGGCAGTTATGAACGACCCATAGAGGTCATACATCCTGGCAGTTATAGACGACCCATAGAGGCCATACATCCTGGCAGTTACAGACGACCCCCAGAGGTCATACATCCTGGCAGTTATGGACGACCCATAGAGGTCATACATCCTGGCAGTTATAGACGACCCATAGAGGCCATACATCCTGGCAGTTATAGACGACCCATAGAGGCCATACATCCTGGCAGTTACAGACGACCCCCAGAGGTCATACATCCTGGCAGTTATAGACAACCCATAGAGGTCATACAGCCTGGTAGTTATGGACAACCCATAGAGGTCATACATCCTGGCAGTTATGGACAACCCATAGAGGTCATACAGCCTGGCAGTTATGGACGACCCCTAGAGGCCATACATCCTGGCAGTTATAGACGACCCAGAGGTCATACATCCTGGCAGTTATGGACGACCCATAGAGGTCATACATCCTGGCAGTTATGGACGACCCATAGAGGTCATACATCCTGGCAGTTATAGACGACCCATAGGGCCATACATCCTGGCAGTTACAGACGACCCACAGAGGTCATACATCCTGGCAGTTATAGAAAACCCCTAGAGGTCATACAGCCTGGCAGTTATAGACGACCCATAGAGGTCATACAGCCTGGTAGTTATGGACAACCCCTAGATGTCATACAGCCTGGTAGTTATGGACAACCCATAGAGGTCATACATCCTGGCAGTTATGGACGACCCATAGAGGTCATACATCCTGGCAGTTATGGACGACCCCTAGAGGCCATACATCCTGGCAGTTATAGACGACCCCTAGAGGTCATACATCCTGGCAGTTATAGACGACCCCTAGAGGCCATACATCCTGGTAGTTATGGATGACCCATAGAGGTCATACATCCTGGCAGTTATGGACGACCCATAGAGGTCATACATCCTGGCAGTTATAGACGACCCATAGGGCCATACATCCTGGCAGTTACAGACGACCCACAGAGGTCATACATCCTGGCAGTTATAGACAACCCCTAGAGGTCATACAGCATGGCAGTTATAGACGACCCATAGAGGTCATACAGCCTGGTAGTTATGGACAACCCCTAGAGGTCATACAGCCTGGTAGTTATGGACAACCCATAGAGGTCATACATCCTGGCAGTTATGGACGACCCTTAGAGGTCATACATCCTGGCAGTTATGGACGACCCCTAGAGGCCATACATCCTGGCAGTTATAGACGACCCCTAGAGGTCATACATCCTGGCAGTTATAGACGACCCCTAGAGGCCATACATCCTGGTAGTTATGGATGACCCATAGAGGTCATACATCCTGGCAGTTATGGACAACCCCTAGAGGTCATACAGCCTGGTAGTTATGGACAACCCATAGAGGTCATACATCCTGGCAGTTATGGACGACCCATAGAGGTCATACATCCTGGCAGTTATGGACGACCCCTAGAGGCCATACATCCTGGCAGTTATAGACGACCCCTAGAGGTCATACATCCTGGCAGTTATGGACGACCCCTAGAGGCCATACATCCTGGTAGTTATGGATGACCCATAGAGGTCTTACATCCTGGCAGTTATGGACGACCCATAGAGGTCATACATCCTGGCAGTTACGGACGACCCATAGAGGTCATACATCCTGGTAGTTATGGACAACCCATAGAGGTCATACATCCTGGCAGTTATAGACGACCCATAGAGGTCATACATCCTGGCAGTTATAGACGACCCATAGAGGTCATACATCCTGGCAGTTATGGACGACCCATAGAGGTCATACATCCTGGCAGTTATAGACGACCCATAGAGGCCATACATCCTGGCAGTTACAGACGACCCCCAGAGGTCATACATCCTGGCAGTTATAGACGACCCATAGAGGTCATACAGCCTGGTAGTTATGGACAACCCATAGAGGTCATACATCCTGGCAGTTATGGACAACCCATAGAGGTCATACAGCCTGGCAGTTATGGACGACCCCTAGAGGCCATACATCCTGGCAGTTATAGACGACCCATAGAGGTCATACATCCTGGCAGTTATGGACGACCCATAGAGGTCATACATCCTGGCAGTTATAGACGACCCATAGGGCCATACATCCTGGCAGTTACAGACGACCCACAGAGGTCATACATCCTGGCAGTTATAGACAACCCCTAGAGGTCATACAGCCTGGCAGTTATAGACGACCCATAGAGGTCATACAGCCTGGTAGTTATGGACAACCCCTAGAGGTCATACAGCCTGGTAGTTATGGACAACCCATAGAGGTCATACATCCTGGCAGTTATGGACGACCCCTAGAGGCCATACATCCTGGCAGTTATAGACGACCCCTAGAGGTCATACATCCTGGCAGTTATAGACGACCCCTAGAGGCCATACATCCTGGTAGTTATGGATGACCCATAGAGGTCATACATTCTGGCAGTTATAGACGACCCATGGAGGTCATACATCCTGGCAGTTAGACGACCCCTAGAGGCCATACATCCTGGTAGTTATGGATGACCCATAGAGGTCATACATTCTGGCAGTTATAGACGACCCATGGAGGTCATCCTGGCAGTTATGCACGGCGCAGGAGACAGATTGAATTTGGCTAAAGTCAATTCAAGTCAATTCGCCCAAGTTCCCATTTGTCCCACAAGTCCTATATCACTTTTGTCCAACTTTTTTTTTTCCACCATTATGATCTTGGGCAGGGTGATGTTGATTTCTCTGTGTGCAAGAAGTTGAAATTGACCTTAGTACCAACTGAAGTCTTAAGTTGAAGATATACTATCTGCTGAAATGTGTGGTTCCCTAACCTCCATTTAATATCATTAGTATTCTCTCAATCAGTATTCCACATGTATCAGTGAAGCAGACAGGCATAAGGGTTTATCTAGGGAATTAACGATCCATAATATGCCAACAGTAAACAAGTTGTCAAATGTACATGATAAACTATGTGAATTACTAGTTCTCTGTACTTTGATAACAGAGCTATTCCTTTCCCTGGCAATCATGAAACTTTTGAACTTCTGCGGTTGAAACATCTAGTGTTTTATGAAAGCGAAATGCGGCTTGTTTTGATGCACAAAATTGGTGTAAATGTATTCACATTTTCAGTAAATTTCACTGAATTCAGTCTCATTTTTGAACCAAACAAACTAAATATGATACTAGTATTGCTATTAGTTTGAGATCACAAAATTTGAAATTTTTCGTCATTTGAACAGACTATAAATCAAACTATTGTGGACGTGAATGGACTTCACTTGAGCGCTCAAATAGTTACGACAAAACAGACAAAAAAAACCTACTTCTTGTTTGTTTGGTTTTTGTAAAAGCAACATTTATTATAATGATTGTCCTTCTAAACAATGACAAAATGCATAAACTTCAATGAATATATTGCTTAGCAGACTATCATCAGCAATACCTATGAATGCATTGATGCTGCAGTTTGGCGTCTTCTACATCGATCTGATGCATATTGTGTAGAATTGTATAGAAGAGATTCGGGTCGATAGAGATAACGGAGGCGAGATAATAGTGGCTTGAGGAAGTAACGAGGTTTATTACACTCACATAAAACAGCATCTGACAAGTACAAGGACAACTTCTCTATTTATAGGGGAATGGTGCATTCTTGAATTTAGGCGGGAAGAGGATATATTACATGTTTGTAATACTGTAAAATGACTAATTTTCACTGGGTTTAAATTTCACTGATTTACCATTTCAGGCATATTCAGTGGGTTTTAAATTCACGGTTTCGTCATTTAGATAATGTGTTCTATGCTAAATTTTACATATTCACTGTGTTTTAATTTAGCGCATTTTTCCAGTCAGCGAAATAAGCTAAATTAAAACCCAGTGAATAATTACCCCCTTTACAGTAGGTCAATAAGAAAGGGATCTGATTGGCTAAAATATATATGTTGTGATAGGCTGAATCTTTCGTATGCAGAATCAAAAAGTTGCATTAAGCTCGAGTGCTTATAATGATTCCCGATACATATCGCGCTAGGTGTGCCGGGAGTTTGTTCGAAATTTCGAACGTTTCGAAGTCAATTGTCGATTGCCACGTATTTTACGGATATATTAAGGTAATTTTGTTGTAAACGACTCCTATTGAGCCCTGCTTAGGTTTTAATTTTATCAAATTGGATAGATAGCGGAATACAGCAGTGATTGTATGCCACAACAACAAATATAAATTATACACAAAAAGTCAAGTAGACAAACCATGGATACACATGCACCACCAATGAATGGAGATTAAAAACTGTGTCACCTGACTTTAGGTCACACTGTGCCTCACACATCCTTTCAATAAATATTCTCCTGTTGTGTATTTCTGTCATGCGAGTACAAGGCCACACACTACTAGCAATCAGATCATCCATAGCATTTATCTCTAAATGCACTTGTGGAATGTGTTTGGTTTTACAACTTTAAATTGCTAACAGTATGTGATTGTAATGGAATGGTAACGCAACATTATGTGCTAAATCTTTCACGACTTTTTATTCACTAGTGTTATATTTTGATGAATTTATGTGTTTGTGTTTGGTGTTGTATTTTCAGTCAATTTTATTGCATGTTAAATTTTATTGCAAGTTAAACTTGTAACTTACGTTAAAACAAAATAATCAGGCCCGTGGATTATCCCAGAGCATCTACATATGTATGCACCAAATTTTCAAATTTGTATTCCATCACCCCCCCCCCCCCCCATCCAAAAATTAACATGTAGGGGAACCTTGTCATATATTTATGGTTTGTGAAGTATGTACAGAGATTGAGCTGGATATCCATATTTAGCAAGGGCGATTTGCCAGGGATGGTTTAACAAACATATATCTTAAGAATTTACCCTAGCGGCCTTTGTAGTCACACAATTTCTGCAAATTGGAGTTGTGATATGCAACGATAACACACAGATACCATGCAGTATAAAATATGTGAGAAATGACATCAATGACCCAGAAAACATTCACAACAAGTGGTGGACACAGGATGTATGTAAGACATGTATATATCTATTATTCTCAATTTTAAATTGTACAATTTTGTTACATATCGGATATCAACGGTACATGTACTTTACCCTTTATTACTCACTGATTGGAAGTTAAAACTGAATAACAATGAGCCTTTTCTCAGAATCGGGCAAATGTGTCAACCCTTTGAGTACCAAAATGTTGCGAAAATTTCAAACTTTGGGTTCAGAAACTAGAAGCAATGTCACATTTTGTCTGTCTGGTCAAAAATTGAGATTGAATTATCTTTTTTTTATGTAGGACATCCAATTGCATACGAACTATATAATAGAATTTCAGGAAATGAAACTGTTGATTGACAGGCTATAAATAAATTCCATTACAAGCAGGATATGTCCATTTTATATTCTATCTCATTGCAAGATTTCAGAACACTACAGAAGTAGAAAATATTAACTAAAATCAATGTATTATCATGGAGTGTGATCTCCACCACACTGAGCCTGGAAAAAACCAACACCATACGAAAAATTTAAATTATCTTTGGCAATATGACTTTTCTCTCGTGAACCTCCACCTGAGGAATATACATCACCATACTAAGGACTAAATGTACACAACACTAGGGAATAAATAACCATCAGACTAAATCTTCAAACTAATTAAGAACTAAAATCTCCACCACACTAAGGGGTTGTTAACATTATACTAAGGAGTACATCTGCAACTTGATAAGGAGTAAATCTCCACCACGCTGAGGAGTAATATCTCTACCGCACTGAGGAGTAATATCTCCACCGCGCTGAGGAGTAATATTTCCACCGTGCTGAGGAGTAATATTTCCACCGTGCTGAGGAGTAATATTTCCACCGTGCCGAGGAGTAAAATCTCTACCACACTGAGGAGTAATATCTCTACCACACTGAGGAGTAATATCTCCACCACACTGAGGAGTAATATCTCCACTACACTGATGAGTAATATCTCCACTATACTGAGGAGTAATATCTCCACTATACTGAGGAGTAATATCTCCGGCACGCCAAGGAGTAATATCTCCACTATACTGAGGAGTAATATCTCCACTATACTGAGGAGTAATATCTCCACTACACTGAGGAGTAATATCTCCACCACACTGAGGAGTAATATCTCCACCACACTGAGGAGTAATATCTCCACCACACTGAGGAGTAATATCTCCACCACACTGAGGAGTAATATTTCCACCACACTGAGGAGTAATATCTCTACCACATTGAGGAGTAATATTTCTACCGCGCTGAAAAGTAAAATGTCCACCACGCTGAGAAGTATAATGACCACCACGCTGAGAAGTATAATGTCCACCGCACTGAGGAGTAAAATGTCCACCTCGCTGAGGAGTAAAAAACCAACATACATGTACTATTTATGTTCACTAACATTTAAATTACTGCATACTCACTGGATTTTCATTTTAAGTTCATGAAATTCTAGGTGAACAATGAGTTCCCTTCAGCAAATTATACTTATCAGCAAAAATGAAATCTAGTGAATAATTAATGCCTGCACAGTAGCACAGAAAATCACCATAATACTAAGTAAATCTTCACCAAACTGAAGTGGAATACTATACTAAGGAGTAAATCTTCACCAAACTAATAAGTGAATAACCAACATAGTATGGAGCAATTCCGCCTACACAGATATTTTCTCTCAGAAGGTATGTGTGATGAACCCTGAAAACAATGAGGTTTATAGATCTCCTGACCTTTAAACAGTGAGTAACAGTACACCTATTGGCAATTGACAACATGGCTAGCAATAAAGCAAGATATCCCTGCATTTGTAGCTGCATAAATACCACAGTACCCAAGCAACGTACTGCTTGTTTAACCAACCATTAATCCTGTCAAGCATCACTTTTCCAAATTCTTTAGTAAGTTAGTAACGTGAATGTGAGAACACATAATAAATGTGTTGTTCTACATGTGCATTTAGGATGGAGGAGACTTTAACCAGCTTTAGACTATGCACTGTTATGTTAGTATGATGGCTTGCAATTTATTAGTCATGGTAAATTAGTTTATAGGCAGAGAAAATTTTTACATACATGTACAAGACATGATTCATTTTTCTAAATTCTTTAGTACCGGTAAGTTAGTAACGTCAATGTGAGAAGACATAATAAATGTGTTGTTCTACATGTGTATTTAGAAAGGATGAGACTTTAGCCAGCTTTAGACTATGTACTGTTATGTTAGTATGATGGCTTGCAATTTATTAGTCATGGTAAATTAGTTTATAGGCAGAGAAATTTTTTACATACATGTACAAGACATGATTTCTAATTTTAATAATCTGATTTCAGTATGACCAATGCCAGAAAACAAGCATTTTGAATTGCATATTCCGTGTGTGTGAAAGACCATAAAGAGATTATATAATTCATACAAAATAGCAGTCAACCATTTTGAATCAAATCAAGGAAAGAAATGACATGCATCAAAGACCTATTACATTGAATAGACATACAAAGTTTGAACAAAATATTCCCATGCGTGACTGAGATTCGGTTCAGGAATGTCATAATGTTTCATTTTGGTCAATTTTTAGCGCTAAAATGGCTGACTACATAAGCACACATTTGTATGTACTGTATGATATGAACGTCTCAAAAGCTATGCTAAATATTGAAAATAAATTTTGCATATTAAAAATTTACCACCTCTGTTTATGTTTTCAATATTTTTTTTATTTTCAATCGTTTCACTACAATTCAGTAAATCAGTGTCACAGCCTCTGAAAAGGTTGAGCCAACTGGAACACTTGCATATTGTGAGCATTTGAATCATGCATAGTGTGAGAGTTCACTAAATCATGCATCATTTAAATATTGTTGTTGTTTATACTTGTTTTACATGTTGCATATGTCACAAGGGTCATGTCAGACCTCTCGGTACATAATTTGGACAGAAAATCATACATCCATAGACATTTTTGTATTTTCTTTTATTTTCTAAAAAAATCCGACTGCATGGCTTGAAAACTTGAGATTTTCACCAGCCCAACTGAATAGTTACCCGTAAACCCTGGGCAACTATAAAGAATCAGTTAGTAGTGAGATGAGAAAAGAAATGATGTGTGGTAGTACAAAAAAGTAATTTAGAAAATGGATTTGAATGTTTATATTTTGGGTATTACCATTATGTAATGTAAATTATGCATTGATTTCCAGACAGTTAGCTTTAATATGCAACATGACAACGATGATTCCCTTGCTGAATACAACAAATTACAGTGTCATATAATGATTGTTGTGTACTCACTATTTTCAAGACTGTTCAGAGATGGGGGTTGATGATAAATGATAAAACTACAATGTTTTTAATCAGACCATACACCATAAGATCATGATGCAATTGCCTTTCAATTTATTTTATTCAATTGTATAAATTTGTATATAATAAATGGCAAAGTTATCCAAATAAAATGTATGTACTGACACAGTATGAAATGTCAGGACACAGTCGATGGTATGTGTCATACCAACCATAAATGAACGCATTTAGCCAAACAAAGCACTCATAAAAATGGTTTGATTGGAAAGGTTATCCAATTGCAGTACATGCTCCAAGCATTGTATGCTGGATCATTAAAATATTAATAATTCTAACCAGACACACCTCTGTATGTAAGTGTATGTGCTACTAATCCTCGGGGGCGGACATCCGGGCATTTTCACCGTCTGGCAACCCGCGGCAGTGAAAACAAAGGCCCAAAACTCGCAGAAAACGGTACTTTGGGATGATTGTTGAGATTCCTCTGAACAGTGTAACAAGATTAGCCCTACGTGTGTAACATATATAAATTTGGTTGTTCGGGATTACTTCAAAGTTGAGTTTGTATTGTTTTCTCGAATTTTCACCAGCTCGACCGGCGTTCCACAGCAGCGCGCACAGAGCCCATAGAAATGCATGTACAGTGGTGCGCGCCGTAGCAACGTAGAACGTCTTGTGACGTAGCTCCGCCCCCGAGGATAGAGCCAGTATCTATTTAAAGCTCACATTAACAGCACACATAAAATACCACACACCAGTATTTTGAATTAAAAAGTCTGACATTACCTGTCGATTGACACTTTTAATTATAGTAAAAATGTTATTTGACAGCTACTGGAAGGAAGCCTTATAGCCTGACTGATGACAGTTGACTGATAAATTGATTCAGAATAAAAAGTAGTTGTCTGGTACCAGTTAATAATAGTTCTTTGTACGTGTATTGAAAACTAAACTATAAGTGTATGACTCATCTGTCTGTTCAATGATCAAAATAATCAATAGACCATGAACCAACATGTGTAAATGTAACAGTAAATGGAAGGACCCTTGCCATCCAGTCTTCTACTGCCAGTAAATAAATAATTTTAACTCGCTCATACAGCTGTTACTGAATTATATGATATACATATTTAAACTGCACAGGATTATTAAGCACCAAGGATTGTAGCTAAAGTGTACTGTATAACACAATGTCAGAAATGGATGATGTGTAGAAATGCATACAAATCAAATTCAAATCTGGTTAAAGCATAGACCTTACTAAGGTCTATGGTTAAAGGTACATGTAGAGGCTCTGTTCATGTTTAATTTCTATAACTTGTGTAGATCGTCTTTGACTGCATGTGTTGGAATTTGTTGACCAATTACAATGCAACTTACTACAAAGTAACCGCAACAAAAGTTCTGATTGATTACCCAGTAAATAAACAAACCATTCCACACTTGGCTAGATGGTTCTGCACAATACAATTTGGAACAGAGGCATTGATTACTGTAAAATCTGTATTAGAAACCGCGGCTTCTATTAAAATGGTACAATGCAGTAGAGGGGATGCGGCTTCTATTAGAGCACCTAAACATATGAGAAATGATGAATTTTTCGTTCTCAATTATTCAAAAAGGATGGGTGCGACTTCTATTAGGGATGCGGCTTCTAATACAGATTTTACGGTAGTTGCCAATTATTACTCTTCAAATGCAAGTATGCATGTTATATCGGAAAGAGTTTTGTACCAAGACCACTAAACCTAATTCTAACCCCCACCCAAGCCCCCCTAATTTAAATGTATGCTCTTCAAGATAACTACAGGTGTTTATAAGAGGGGTATATAAAATTAAATTGGGGAGAACTGAATTGTACAGGTAGAGTTAGCGTTAGAGGTGAGAACTTTTTATGTGATGTTATTGAGCCCCAAAAAATGCTGGCCAGCAAAATCAGTCTGTGTAGTCTTTGTGCTTCCCACAAGTCACAAGCAAGTGTTATTTTGTCCGCCAAAAAGGCAGACAATTCAAATTTTTCTATAAGGGCATTTTTACAGTAGTGACTTTCAATTTTCTCATTTCCAGCATCACTTGTGACCTAGTTACAGAGCTGGAATTATTGATTTTGACCAATGAAGATTCACAAACAGGTTTACATAATCAGACTGAGATAGCAAATGAGCCAACTTTGTTCTTAATAAACACATGACAAATATCTACAGGGATCATATGGAAAACAAATTCATGGCACATAAAAGCATTACACTTACATTATACTTTTAAATTTGATTCCCGAATTTCAGTTGTTACTATTTTAGCTGAGGACTTCTTGTTGAAATGGCAACTACCAACATCGGATATTTATAATTACTGTAAAATCTGTATTAGAAACCGCGGGTTCTATTAAAATGGTACAATGCAACAGAGGGGATGCGGCTTCTATTAGAGCATCTACACATATGAGAAATGATGAATTTTTGGTTCCCAATTCCACATTTTTTGTGTAAAACTGTAAATTTAACAGGAAACCTTAAGATCTTTTGTCATATACAGTGCTGACAATCCAAAACAGAGCACTATGCCATCATATTATCAAAAGTTAACCACGCTCCTCAACATCAATACATGTATCAAAACGTCTCAAGCAAATCAAACTATCACCAGCCATGAATTTAATTCCAAAACCTAAAGAAAAAATGCCAACAATTCTGACAAATTCCATATAAATTAAGTTCTGAATTGGGAGTAAATTGTTTAATGACCCTGTATACTATAGGAGGTTTTTGCAGTACACATAGTAGCATCAACATGTGGCACCAATGGATATGGGTATGGTAGACTCTTCCGGTGACTGGGAAATTCTTTACACACAAAGGTACCGTTTGATGAAACCATAGTGTCTGCACACACAATAACCCTTCACCAGACATTAATGGCTAATTAAATTCAGGTCCGGCTACAGGAAATGATGTTACTTTCACTATCAATGGCCAAGAAAAATTACAAATCTTAAATAATTGAGAATTTAAAAACACTGAAGTGAATTCATGGAATGAGGGCAAAAATATTTTTTTTTATAGAAATTTCATTAAATATTCATATCAACTCCAATACATTTTGCAATTTCAACTGAATAGACAGGATTTGACATTGCTTACAAGTTTTAGGAAAAAGATTTGCCAGTTTGGGTTAAATACAACAAGTAGTTGTCACATAGTCTATTTACAAATGGTAAATAAATAATTACAGTTAAATTAATTGTACTTTACACATGATGTATACATCATAAGGACAATGTGACTCGAAAAGTATTGATGTCAATCAAACAAAACTATTTTTAAACCAATAATCATCTTCAGACCTGCAAAAATTCTTCATATAAAGCATGTGATTTAACGAGTCAAGGTCACTTTAATTTCCTGTTATGTCTTGGAATGTTTGAAGTTATTACAAAACTTACAAATAAATTTGAGAAATTATTTGTTGTTTAAAGCAAAATACAACACAATTGTATCTAAATACTGCTGTCTGTTTACTGTAAAAATTTTGTTCATATTCATCTACAATGCCATAGAGAATCCAGGACTATAGAACAGAGAAAATTGGGAGGTCTGACCAAGCTACCAATTGATACATGTACTTGTACAAGTGAATAAATAATCTATCTATTTTCTGTTTGCCAACATACATGTGTACTGTTTAAACAGTTTTAATTATGCGAATGATTAATTCTCGCAAGTCAAAATCAAGAAATTTTGCTGCAGTGTAAATAGGTGATTTTCCGTACAATTGCGAGATCTTGCGAGATGCACGAAAGACGCGCGTCGAACGTCTGCCGCAAAAATCGAACAATTTGATTTTGAACTTCTTAATTTCGTAGCTCACATCGTTAGACCGTTAGAGGAATATTGCTTCCAAATACCCTTACTTAATCGAAATTGCCTATCATCAAATGTGGACAGCACATTCAATTTTTGGGGTTCTATGAGCGTCTGTGACTTTTACAAAACTTTAACTTCACGAATGCCAATAAAATCATCAAATACAGTAGTTCATTGTTCAAGTTGGACTACTATAAGTTTTCAAATATCGTAGCCCAGTGTCTGTGCATCTTTGATTACTGTTATTTTGAGCTGAATGTATTGATGCACCTGTGAGATTTCAGTGTAATTAACTTTCTTCTATGCAGTGTTCCATGAGGCATTACGGCAATCAAAAAGTCTTTAAATAAGCAATAAGTGAGGTTAAAGAACTTTAAAAACATTGCTAGTTAATCTTTTAAGTCCGCAACTCATAAAATGGACTCAATTGTGCTAGACACTAAAGAAATCAAAAAAGAAGTCCTAACTTCAATCTCATTCAAAATCTACATGAAGATAGACTGCTCTGTCCTGATGGAATTGATCACATGAATTCTTATGTAAGCTTGCCAACACATATACGAGACACTAATGCACCAATAATTAAAAATGTATTCATTATTAAAATGTACAATTCGATTTCCGACAAGGAGTTTCATTTTTCCAGTCTACAAAAAAATATTTGCAAAATAAAACTCCCACGCTATTTTTGGTAGTCGCCATGATTAGCAAACATGACTGGAAAGGTTAAACAAAGCACTAGTCTGCTGAGGTAAGATGTAAGAACTAAGATTAAATACTAAACGCCCGATAAACAATTTCCTGCGAGCGTCATGAAATCACAAAAACTAAACAAATGTGTGTGCTTTTATTGGAGATAGGTTTCTAACAGAGCAAATAATGTATAAATACTACTAATAACTACTTGTATGTTCATATCTAATTTGTAATGATTATTATTATTATTATTATTATACATCTGTCACCGTAACGCCATACGTTACAGTGTGCTGAAATTTTGTGGTACTAGTATTTTACAGGGTATTTTCATCCTACCATATTGGGAAATGCAAATTCAAAATATGGAACGATTATGCTTGATTATGCGCCCTCTAATAATAAAAACAAACATGGCTGCCACCAGGGTTTGACCGGAAAAGATGTATAATAATAAGATTATTACGAGAATACCTCAAAGCATGCACTCAGACAGTATGCGCTCAGAGAGTAAGCTACACGTCAGTCAATACATTACAAAGGTAATGTATCAAATATTTGAAAACACTTAACACCAAATTTAATATTCCCTTTAATAGGTGATTTTCTGTACAATTGCGAGATCTCGCGAGATGCATGAAAGACGTGCGCCGAACGTCTGCCGTAAAAATCGAACGATTGATTTTTAACACAAATTTCTTTATTTCGTAGCTCACATCGACCGGCCGATCTTCGACAGAGGAATATTGCTTCCGAATAGCCCCCACTTAATCGAAATTGCCTATCATCAAATGTGTACAGCACATTAATTAAGGATGGAAATGTCCCCCAAAATACTTTCGCGTTTGTCGAATCCCACGCGATGATGCCACTACAACACACGCTATGACCTTTGTTTGTCCTGTTTTTACGTTCGATTTCACGCATAACGCGTGATTCTCGCAGTGAACGGAAAATGGTCTATTATATACAGTGACCATGACTGAGCCATTTCCACCTTTGATTCATTGAAAAGCTTGTGTCAAAATTACCAATAAAGTATGTCCACAGCAAGCTACATGTAACTAATTAGATTCACAAACAATACAGACAAAAGTCAAGTGTCATGCTAAGCCTTGTCTTCATCATGAGTGAACAATTACCTCTTCGTTACCTGCTGTCACTGTTACAATACATAGCAATATTATGGACAGTTGGTGAATTGAACAATTGTTCAAGACAGTATAATCCCTAAAATTCTGATGTTGAATTTTGTTCACCATTGAACAACTTCTTCAACTTTTAAGTTTATCAATACAGTTTCATGAAATTTTTTATAATTACAAATTTGTAAAAATTTTGTTTTTAACACATCAACCAAGGCTTTAACAGAAACTACGCTGCTCCAGATGAAAAAAAGCTAACACAGGCAAGAAGGCCAGCACCATTAGCGAAAAAAAAAAATTAAATACTTAACGACAGATTTTGTTCCAGGTTATACTCACTCCCTATATTGCACGAATACACAGGCTTGTTTCCAGCATTGTGGTCATCTGAGTAGGACTGAATTATAAAGCTTTTTACTCATCATACGGTACATGATAACCCCCCTCCAGGCCATTTATGGTACGGTACTTTAACATGGGGCAACTTCACAATTTAAGATAATTTTATGTATTTCAATTATTTTTCACCAAATATTTATAAGCAATTGTCACAATCCTGAAAGAGTCAGGATGAGTGATCAAAAATCAAGTACAAGACATACATTTAGACAATTGGTTAGGATTTTGTGTATGACGTGTAAAAACTAGGTCTCCAAGACCTGGGTGGGGTCCAGTGATCTCAACCTTATTTCATACAACGTATATCTTAGACAAGACAGAAAGTAAAGTTTACAAAGAGAACTGATTTCTCAAACAAAGAACACGCACAGCATCATTTTAGACAAATAAAGCTTGTGATTAGGCAGAGGACATGAACTAAATAATCTTTGCTGTACAAACAGCTAAACAACAAATATTTAGTGGATCTATGTTCAACAGCAAATCAGTCTAGTGTGCTGAATGGAAAATGTTCGTATTTTAACACAACCTTCACCATCAGCGTCATGTTGCAAGAGAAACCATGTTCTGGGTTACAGGAGTATATGACCATCGTCCACATAAGGATAATTCTCAAACACCCGATGACCTTAACCAAAGACACAAATCCCTTAAAGTACGTCTAGCTAGCCTGTTCACATCTGCTTTTTTGCCCTGAAACCCCAGTGTAACTTAGAGGAATGTGAAAGAAAAACAGGAATGAACACGTAAAAGAGTTTAACCCCACAAGGAAAGGGGTACCAGCACAGGCGTAACTATTACATAACACTTCACCAGTGAAAAAACAGATGAGAGCACAAAACATACATCAATAATTGATCATATAATACATGCATTTTTTAGTTTATATGCGCTTCTATTGGTGATGCGCTTCCAACAGAGCAAATACACTACCAGTACTCAATAAGTGTTGCATTTTCAATCACATTGTTATACCATGGAACTATAAACCCCAGGAAGAACAACGAAACTAAAAGGATTAAAAAAACCTTTGTCTTAGTTTATCTTACAGTGCTTTCGCTTTTGTTTCCACAACATTAGTCATATTCCATGTTAGTTGCCGCCGATACGCCCGTTTCAACCGCTTTGCTGGAAACGGAAAACTTGAAAAAAAGTTTCATATCTGCGCAGTAAAATATTTCGTTCACTACACATGCGCAAACAAGTCGGTCTGCAGGGTGACCTTCAGTGTACTGGAAATCATGCAACAGGTCGGAGTTTTAGCGAGTTTTCATAATTTTCAATGTCGTTTTTGATTACTTCTTTCAACCCTCGAAAAAATAAGGTTGCGAAAGTTTGCAAAACATGGGGTTTGGTATGCTGTTTGTTGTCGAGATATCCCGACTTATTCCGTGTTTCCCTTCGATTGCCAGAAGTGGCAATGTGTTTTTTTTCCCTGTTGAATGTCGCTCATTTATCAGTGTTTTTGTCTTGGGGCCATTGTTTTTTATGCTATAACCGAAACAACTCGATCACGTGATCTCCCGAAGTCGCCCGATTGACTCCGAAAATGACCGATAGTCGGAGATAAACGTTCATTTGCGTAAATCGGCTTAATTTTTAAAGCGACGAAATAAACAGTCAAAATAAACATTAGACATCGC
Organism: Saccoglossus kowalevskii; assembly: GCF_978046115.1. NCBI lineage: Eukaryota > Metazoa > Hemichordata > Enteropneusta > Harrimaniidae > Saccoglossus > Saccoglossus kowalevskii. The sequence goes on from NC_140658.1 coordinate 26,861,182, forward strand.
GGCAACTATCATAGTTCAAAGGAAACGAAGTGGTTGTTCTTCCTGGGGTTTATAGTTCCATGGTTATACAATGTACATTGTGTACAGTTGAACTCGAGATCTGCTTGCGATGTTGATTATTATGACATTTAATGGCTAATAGTTGTCAACTACTGATAATCATTAAGTCAAAGACACAAAAGAGTAAAAATAATAAATAAGAGACACAAAAGACAAAGATATATGGTCTACCAATACATTGCCTATCTGCGAGTCATTGTGGCTATTGAAAAACACTTACCTAATTGGAAGATTACGAGATCCCCGAGTCTTTAATTACTTAGTAGAGCAGTGTAAATTTTTCTAGTAAGAACATGGTATTAAAGTGAATGAATAGTTGCGTTCACGCACAGCTCCTTAGCATGGGCTAAGAGGTCAAATTCCTTAGCCCGTGCTAAGAAAACGTGCGTGAACGCTTAGCACGGGCTAAGGAATGCTAAGTACGGGTTAAATCTGATCCGAATTTAAGACGCGGTCTAGACCTTAGCACGGGCTAACGAAGTATGCGCGAACACTTAGCTGAATGGCACCCCTTAGCCTGTGCTAACGACTGGCCCTCCCTGTGCGTGGACGGAATTGGATCTAGCCGAAATGCAAATATGCTAGATAAGCCTAGATCAGCTAAAATCTTAGCCCGTACTTCGTGTAACGTGAACACAACTATTATCTCAGAAGCAGCCAATGGTATGTAAACATGCTAAGCAAACAAGTGGGTCAATACAATTGTTGATAACATTTAAAATGCAGATAATTTGCTGTTTACAAACTTTAAAAATCACATGACAAGGTAAACGTTGAAAGACAGGTCAAACTCTTCATCAAACCAGCCTAATCCAGTTTTATCTAGTTACAGGGCTCAAAATTAACAAATATGTTTGCAAGTCTACTGGGCTACCAGTTTAAAGAGCTGGTAAGCCCATAATTGTATTGGGTGGACTACACAGGTATAGTAGATACTTGCCTCCATGCAGAGAAGTGTCAACCTAAATAAATAAATGCCATTTTGCTCAATTTGTATCAGACACTCATAATCTGGAGACAAATTGGTTTATTTAAAGTATTAACTTAATATTTTGGAAATTTCTAATTGTCCAGTTAGGCTATTAATTTTGGATAATGGTAGCCCAACCTAGTGTCAAAAATATACTCATAAACTGATGTGTACCATATTCAGCAGTGATATTTCAAACTGAATATCTTTTAATGTACTATGGCTATGTGGTAATGATCCAAATAAGAAAATTATTAATAGTAAATACGTGACAAGCACAATAACAGCTGTTCTACATGTACACTGTGCACAAAATACTAATGCAAATCTAATTTAACACATGACTCAAACATGAAATGTAGTCAGTCATTGTATTAATTATTTTATTGTGTAAATGTATTATTTAAATAAAAATTGGGATCACCAGATGATTTTTTGAGATACACAAGTCCCAAATATCATGGAAAATGGTCAAAATTGTCATTGGTTTCTATGGTGAAATTATTGATTCATATCTCAAAATTTTGCCCAGTGACATGGGATGAAAAAATTGTACATTATTCTTGATAAAAAATATAACGTTATGAAATCATTTCAAAAAATGTGATTCAGTAAGTTTCCAGAAACAAGTTTTCCATTAGACACAATGGGAAGTTATCAACCATAATGCATAGCCTGACGAGGTAACGCAAGACTAGTTGCGCTCTCAGTGGTGCTCCAAACCCAACACACGCCTAACAGATCGATGTAGTTGTTCACTTCCCCTAACGATTTTTTGACGGTACCAATCAAATTGCAGGAACCTCAGATAGTGACAGCCATCAAAGAGTTTATTTGTTTGTTGACATAATGTGTGATAAGGTGCTGGCAAATTTTCGTCCAATGTTTATCATCTTGTTGAAAACAGTCTGTGATTTTTGCCAACAATGCAAACACTGCTTTGACTGACGGTGTTACCATGGCCACCAAAATGAATATTCATTGAACTCATTACAAGAAGGCGTGAACTTTGCAAATTCGCAGTATTGATCTTGCCGACGAGACATACATTGTACACTATTCTGTCACTGAAGAAACTTTGTGATTCTCATCAGAAGTTACAATTATCTGAAGGGATTACCTAAAATGTTCATTATATAGGGCAGTTGGGCGTTTAAAACAGCAAACAATTATTTAATATTCAAACCCATCCTAAAAGTGCGAAGAAAAAAAATAATATGAAACTTCTGTTTTGGAGAGATTTTTAACACTAAACTCACACTGAACCATTTGTTCATTTTTTTGAACGTGTCATTCAGCAACCTTATGTCATACATAGGTCACAAGTTTTTATGATTAATCAGTAGTTGTACAATATTTTGCAGACTGATGATTTAAATACACATACACAAATTTAGGGCACAATATGACGCAAACTTGAAACAAAACCATACCAAGATTATTATGGAAGTGAACCCATTAGAATTTAGAAATAGATTATGTTTAGTAGTTCACAGTATGATGAGAATGTAATTCACAATTTATTGAGAACATACTAATAGTAGGGCAAGTACAATATATAGTATGTTTACATAATAACAATAATAACTGTACTGGACATGTACCATCTGAGGGTACTGTATGGTAAAGACAAAACATAAAATGTACGGCACAGATATAAACAAACAATACATAAAGTGAAACTATTAAAGAAAATATCTGTTACAAAAAACGCCTTTGTTTTTATTTAATTTGCTATATTGTATTTTTTTTTAATATTTGGCCAATGCAATACTACACTTGCATATTGATTTACGCGTCATTTGTGTAGTTATTTGTTTACATACAAAATTCTCTAGGCTTGAACTAGTATGCTGTGACCACAGAATTATAGATTGTGACACACCCCTTGCTTTGTGACAAATGTAATACCACCAAAAGTTGGTTTCCTTCTCAAAACATGGATATATGACCGACACAACAAACCCATTCTCTTATTTTTTATAAATATTTAAATTAATTTCAACTGAATCCAATCAGCTAATCAATACTCAAAATGTGCATTGAAAACATTACAATATTTCTCCATTGACCAAAAGAAAACTAGTGATATTTTAAAAAATGAAGGGAATGGATTTGTTGTGTGAACAGTATAAGGCGTTTTACAAAACATGTATTTCCAAGAATTTGAAAAACATATTGCAGACGACATTCTTTTTCAAAAATAATGTAGTTCCATGATTTTACAAAGGGACATTCTAAAATAAACAATAGCAGCCTTTGTGAAAAGTAGTGGAGAGACCAAATGTGTAGCATCCTTGTATCAAAATTCTCTTGTTCAATGAAGTTTGGCAAACTGCCATTGTTTTTGTACAATAAAAACTTCAGGCATGTTATTGAACTTTTAAAAAGGTCATATAATACATTTATGAAACGGGATGAGAAACATACTTCTATTACTTTGACCCATTTTAGTAGCGAATAAAAAAAGCTGTGACCTAAACAAGTACGCCTACTGAACAGCTGTGCACCCAAAACATTCGTCATGGGACAATACATTCATACTCGCCATTCACCCCCCCCCCCAAAAAAAAATCTCGTATCCAATTAAACTAATTATCTTTTTTTTTAAATCGGGGGACTTCACAATTTTGTGTGAAAATTGACAATGATAGAGAATAAGGTCACTCAGAAACGGCCACGCGGACTATTCATGACATACATACAACAGTACAAAGTTAGTCAAAATGGCGGAATTTGAGGTTACAGTTTGCCACTTCAACTGCTGTTCCCGGCATCATTTCGGCAAGTAAATGTCTCCATTTAAAGCAAGATTCAAGTGTGTTATATAGCCTATCAGAAAATATCCCTGTTTCACTAAAATGTTCAAAAAAACATCGAATTCAAAAACGATCCCGGCACATATGTGACTGTAGATGTCAAATACAGGCATTGAGACCGTGTGGGTGAAACGATCGCATGTTCTATTCCCGGATTCCTCGCCTGCTAGTTTAATTTCTAAATTTATAGTCGTTAACCGTCATTTTTCAAACAACGGCCAAGAACAGTAGTATTATTTTCATAAATTTCATGTTTGTCTGGTAATATACGAGCACAAGCAACCACATGAATCAAAGCACCATTCCAGTGCACTAGCCCTACCTCTTCCCTTCTCTTCTGCCATCGACCACACGGACTTTCTTCCAGAACTTCTTCATCTTCGCTTTCATCACCACTATCCTTTGCGGCCTTGTCCTCTGGTTCACTTGACATCTTTTGGCACCGACTGTCTCGGTGTTATTCCAACAACACGTCTGGAATCACAGAAATACGCCACGCATTCAATATACTATATTATCCGGTATTACTATGCCATGGCCTAACGGCGAGAAAATCAGCTTCGAACGAGATTGCAAGTAAATAATTTAAATTGCAAATGAGGTTGTTGTTATTAATTTGCATTGCTAATGAGCCGGTCAAAGTTGAAGTTTTGCCTTGTCCATTAAACAAGGGGTGAAAGTATTCACTTCAAAGCGAATACCACATTGTAAACCATTTCACACTTATTGTGAAATAGTTGTGGACGTAACTAAATTCTTAATTGGTCATATTAACTGATTAACAACTGAATCCTTGCGTTCTTCATGTTTGTTCCCAGTGAAAACTCCAACGTCACAAACTGCCTGCTCGGAATGAACTCGCCCAGACAAACTATTGCGCATGGTCATTACAGTCATTGCAAATGGCTGACGCGTGGGAATGAATCGAAGCACACAAAAAACTGGAAATAACAATTGTTTCAGAAACTTTGTTATCGTGTTATTACATTATGGATTTTCTGTCGTGCACACACTGTGAATACTAAGGTAACTATCGTGTGTAATTTTATGCCAACACATCATGAAACTAGCTTGATACCACAGTCCGGTGTTCTAATATTTTTTACAACTTATGGTTTTGTGCATCGGCGGTGAAACTAAAAAATATCCTTATATAACGCCGGTAACAACGGGTTACAAAGTAGGGTATTCTATCAAGACGATTTGATGATAATGATGATCTACAGTTGCACAATATTTTGTGAACGGTCAAATTATTTCCAATATCTGAGCATAATTTCACTACCTTTCATTGTATTTTAGGGTATATGTCCCTTTTTATTATAAAATGCTGTATGTGCTTCCTTGTTCTCCGATTTTTTTTATATTTTGTGATACGATTGCCCCAGTGGTTTGTTTGGGCTGGAATTTTTGGGACTTGAGAGTGATATTTGGAAGAAAACAGAGTAATATTGAACATTGGCAATCAAAAATCTGCATGTTCAATGCCTTGCCCTCTGGCAGTTCAGCATGAATTTCCATAAACTGTCAAACTACCACTTTTGCACATGAAATTGAGTGTTGAACTTTTTTTTGGTCAAAAACTGGAAGGAAAACGGCGAATACATTTCGAAAAAATTCTGAATACAACAAAATGCATAAACAATTCAACAATAAACAGTGAAGTCATTCGTATAGGGCTGTCTCTCACTACTAATATTATAGTAATAGCAATGGGAAATTTAAGGAAACAAATTTATTGATACTGTTGACTGAGATCTCTTTCTCAATACAGACCAGTTCAAAAGTGCTAATGCGAAATTTCTTTTACTTCCTGTTTCGTTTGTTTTGGATCATACTTGAGCGAAAACTTGTAGTCCTTACAGAATTGTTATCTAGTCTATGGCAATCATTGCTTCAATCAGTGTGGTTAATGCAACAATATTATTATTATACGTCTTTTTCTAGACTGGTCCAGCTGTGGCTATTTTAATTATTTTCATTCTTAAATCATGGTTCGATGTGAAATTACCACAACTGGTCTATTCTGAGGCGTATTAATTGCTATTAATTATTCATGGTATGGACTTCCAAAAGAGGAAAGTAAAAGTGCGCTAGTTCAATGGGTTCTACGCGTCACCTCAAAAACACAGCCACAACTATAGAGGGCGCTATAGAACAGACCAGTCATGAAAATTTCGTGTCAACGCGAGTCATTCTCCAAACTTGTTTTTCAGAGAAATATATAAAACAATAAAATTGCCACGACTTTGCCAAAGTACATTTGAAAATAATGATACACTTGACTTTACAGGCTTATCATGGAAGAGTTGCAATTCTTTGACTCCGGTGTGGAGTTGGCCGTGACGTGTGCTGGCCATATTGATGATCCTGGTTTAACAGTACAGTTGCAACACATAAAGTCTAAACTATGTGAAGTATTAGATACAGGTGAGTTGAATTACATAACAGTACAAAGTAAAATACTATGCTGGGATTCAGGAACAGCCAATGAAAAAACATTTTAGTGTTAATGGAGGCCCAGCTCTGTGATGTACAGTGTGATGTATATGAAAGATGTCTGTTCTCCAACTAAAATTACATACATTATCAATGCATAACAATAGAATGTTTTAATCACCTCCATTGTTAGTCCCCGTTCGACACAGTCTGAAAACTGGGACTTGGATTGGATTGACCTCTGTGTGTGCGTCTGTGGATTCCTAGCACCGGACCTATATCTTGGACATGCCTAGACAAATCACATTGAAGCTTCACACATACATGGGCGAATGGCGGCCAATTTTGTACTGAAATCTAGCATTTCTGGCATTCCAGAACTAGTTCTTGGTTGGATTTTGTTCAAATTTAGTACATACATTGGATGTTATGGTACCTTGGTGCACTTGGTGCACAGGCACATGTCTGTGTGTGTGTGTGCGTGCGTGCATGCGTTCGGACCTACATGTAGATTTTAGAGATGCCTGGACAGATTACATTCGAACTTCACACATACATCATACATACCTAATATTATACAAATGCACATCAATTTGTTTCTCGATCTGATTGAAGATGCCCGAATAGCGACATTTTTCTTCTCAGCTGTTTACAGATGGATTTTGTTCAAACTTTGTACAATACATTGGACATTATGGGACCTTGATGCACATCATTTTATTTTACAGATCAGATTTTATATTCATTATACATCATGTAGTAGATATACAGATGTATTGGTTTGACCTCTGATTCAAAATGGCCGAATGGTGGCCATTTTTCTGCTAAAAAATCATCAAAAATTGAACATTCCTGGCATTCTGGAAAGGATTTCGGCCGGCCGATGGATGGATGGATTTTCTTATAAATATATTCCAAGCGAAAATAAAGTATTTTATGTACCTTTGGTAGACCTCACTTAGATTTTTTTCCATTTTATGATAATATCTTTAATTTTAGTGAATATTTTTGTAATTTTTGGTATAATTTTTTGAAAACTGCAAGTCCAATTTCTTTAATACATGTATTATACATAATTGTACTACATGTGGACCTCTCTCAAATTTGTTCATTTTGTAATGATATCTTCAACTCGTTAATTGAAATGGGCATTGCTAACAGTGAAGCTATTTCAGTCGTGAGGCTGCTTGTTATTTGGAGGTGTTAATTCCATGTGCTTCATCTTCAGCTACACTATTATCTGTTGAGTAAGTTCAAAAAAGCCACTTGATCTATTGAAGGCAGCTTCCTGGGTCTCTTTTGCTCTAGGTTGACAATGAAACACAATTCCTGCAAACTAATACAGTTACATTATTGGAAGGATCATAAGTGTGTATCCTTTGTTTCCAACATACAAACGTATAACACATGCCATGCAAACTATCGACAGTGCAACTAATGCCATTTAGTTGCCTCTTTTGCTGGGCGTTTAAAAGTATGTGTGCGTGTTCGTACATCACTGAACTTAACTTTGACTTCCAATAAAGCAATGAAAAAGACTATTTAGTTCATAGCTTTTTAAAAATGGAAGACTGGACAAAACGTACTCAGACAAAACGTCCCAGTAATAAGTGAAAGACATGTACATGTACATTTAAATTTGATTTTTCAAGCTGCCAATCTGGCTTTCACACACTGGTCGATCCACACAGGACTTCACAAAGTCTACCGTTTCAAAATAACAAGATGGTGAGTTTAATCTCAAGTCCAAAATAAACATAACAGTATGTTTATTTTTTTTTCTTGAAAAATTCCACCTGAAACATTCTTAACGGTACATTCATTTATTTTCTCTAAATTGGGCTGATTAAAAACTTGACCTATCAGGTCAATAAACACACTTTCAGGTCACTCGTGGGCATAAAAAAACATGGCGGATATCGTGTCGCATCAAGTGTTTAAATGAGGGTTACATAGGCAAGTTCATTCGTTTCACAATCCGATTCAAGGTGGCCGAATGATGGCCATTTTTTGATGGAAAATTCTCAAATTCTGCCATCAAGAATTCTGGATATCTGCCATACATGGGCAGCAATTTTTTTGATCTTTGAAGACATTGAACATGATGGGATCATAATGTATTTCAGATCAGACTGTATGACGGAAATTTTGTATTAACGAATGCTGTTCTAAGGCCATGACTTTGACATGCTTTGACAAATTGTACTCTGGTAATAAAGTGTACAACTACATTAAACATCATGTCACACATGTGTTACCAATAATGAAAATTAAATTGGTGTCATTGTCCGATTTTACAAGAAATGTTGTAACAAATGTCCAAATATTGTATTGGATAAAAAAAAAATCATACATGTATATTATTATGGATATCCATCATGATATTATTCAAACGTTTTTAAAAATTGCAAGTCTCCAGTCTGCTAATAGCGGTCTATTATCGGGTATACAATTCATCGGCCATTCGTGATAAACATGTTAAAATTGTATTTTCAATACTAGTAGTTAGAATAGTAAAAAAAATATCACAATAGTGAAATTGCCCGTCAGATACACACTGGTATGGCATATTCACCTGCACTAAACTGTATACATGTAGGTTGTTATCATAAAATGCTTACTGACTTGTAGAGAATTTCTGGTTCACAGATCAATTTGTAACAAGTTGACCCATGTTGTAGCAGGACAAGTAGGCGTAAGTGGCACGCTCGCCGGCTAAACTTCAGACCCTACTAACACCTGACAGAATAGTGTACGTCTCGTAGGCAAGTTCAATACTGCGACTTTGCAATGTTCATGCCTTCTTGCAATGAGTTTCAATTAATATTCATTTTGGTGGTCAAGGTAACACTGTCAATCCATGGAGGTAAAAGACAGGAGGAGTTACAACTGGTTTAAGATCAAAGGTTTCAGGATCATTTCCGCCGTTTACTCGGTGATTATAATGTTTGCTAGTTAATCTAGCAGGAAACAACAGATTATCGAATTAACATACTGCAGGACGTAAAATTTTCATGCAATGAAATTTTCGCGTAAAAGCAAATTAGAAAAAATTTGCGTTTTCCTTGCAGATGAATTATTTCAACTTTATTATTCAATGCCTGTTACTAATTCACACATTAAAATGGGTGTTACGCTTCCACTAGCCATCACACGTCCGAGGATTATCGCTATTGTTACTGCAGTTCACACTAAGAATGGTAACCATTTTACCAAGTAAAAAATACGGGAAACAATGCATATTTAGACACTGTTATCATTCCGTATGTGACATCGTCTAACCAGAAGCTGCGGTTACCCGAAAAACAAGAAGCCCTGGCAATTCAGCCCTCTGGAATATTCGAAAACCGTCTGACCAAAGGTCATTGTTTAAAATGGTGTTTCGTGAACTTAAGTTGTGTACGTGTTCGAGAAGTCAAAGTCGATGATTGTTTCAATTCAATGGAAGTAAATGATATTGAAACAGTCGTGATTGAAGAGGATATATTTTGGATAATAGCGAAAGGTGTACCCAAAAGTCTTGCAATAACGAGAAATAAAAAAAAACTTGTCTACTGCATGCGCGGAGTGCTCTGGATGGACATTGTAAAGTAGGCTTCAATTTAAACTGAAACATAAGTTGGCCAATTTAGTGCAACCCTACGAAAACAGCAGTTGAAATAACCTATAGGTACAGTACTCATTTCGCCGAACCTCCCGCCCGCTTCCGGATTTCGATCGCTTTTTTTTCGCTCGTTTTATTCAATTCGACCGCGCAATTTCCGCTTTTTTTTCGACCGCGCAAATCCGGAAGTATCCGCTCGCGCAATCGCTCGCTCGCTCGCCTGACAGCGCAACCGTCCGCATTTACAGTTCATTACCTACTGTTTCATGTACAAGTGTATCATTTTTGTTTTTTATGATGTTAAAATAAATCAAATACGACACTGACACAGACACAACTAATATGAAATAAAACCTTTCTATTTTTGGTGGAGAGCGAAAAATGTCTACTGTAGAGTACGGTATTCGTTGAGTAACCGTGTGTAGGGTGGTGGTTGTCATGCACGCATGGTTTGGGTTTAACACGGGTCAAGTTGTAGTTATGTTAAAATCCGTGGCACCTATAACAATTGAAGAATATCTGCAGGAATAGTAAGACTGTGAAAAAAAACGACTGATCGATTGTTATAGAATGACCGTAGTGTACAATTTGTCAAACAAATACAATACTTGCAAATGTAATGTCGGCCAGCGCCCATCTTACTTGTCCGAAGTTGTCGAAGCCGACATCAATGGAGATCGCGTTATTTAACTAGGCGGCTGGCAAGCGGACTAACACGTTACATAAACTTGTTGAATTACAATTATGGTTTTTATTTTTGCGCCCAATGTCTCGTTATAAAATAAAGGATTCAAATTTTGCAGGGTAATCCGTTTTTTGCGAACTCTGGGCGAAATACTTTCATCAGCTGTACGTAGTTCACTTACAGCCAAAACAAAGTTAGCTTGGACATAAGTTGTGAGACGCGACAAAACAAACGCTGCCAGTGATAGATAGATAGATAAAAGAACAAAATAAACGCAATCAAAGGCGCCGACCACACGCTTTGGAAATAAATAGAACGCGTTGCTAAGAGGAATCGCACCTGCATCTTGACGACGTCTCCGGTCATGAGCAGGGTTTGCCGCGTCTTAGAAAAATTGAAAGTTAAAAAGGAATCAGTGTCGGGGGAACCATTCACAATGTTTGCATGAAAAGTCCCACGCGAAAGCGTTTTTTTTCCTGTTACAAACACTATGGTACCTGAATCCCGATTAATTCATAAATATGAATCGGTAAGGGTCAATTTCCTGCAATCCTTCAAGATTAAATTTGCCTCCGAAAATCTTTCTAACGATGACCTGGAAGATTGCCATGATTGAGTGTCACCATTTCTGTTATAAGATTTATTCAGTATAATAATACAAATGTTCACCCCAACAGAGGTGGACATACAGTTTTAGCGACTCGAAGAGCTCATTGTCAACCGAGGCGAAGCACTACGATAAAGACTTTCCGTTCCCAATAAATAATAATAAAAAAAAAACTTCTCTCGTTTCTTTCGTTTTGGGGGAAAAAACCTGGGAAAAAACCTGATTTTGACAAAATAATTTAGAAATTGATATTAAGAATAATTCATAACGAAATCCATATGTACCCATATTTTTTTTTCATAATTACTGATTACACACGAATATTACAGAAAAAAATAATTTGCTATATTATCTATATTTGTGCCTTTTATTTGTCTTGAATCGTGACTGAAAGGAGCTGGATGAAATTACAAACTATGTAGTGTATTCGACAACTCATGTATGAACAACAATTTTAATAAATATGATTTTACTTGGTAAAATTACTGTATTTTTCTACATAAAAACAAAAGAATTCCATAATGTCTTTGTTATCATGATAGCGTTGTTGGTAATAGTTGAAAATGATACATCCACGTGAACCTGCTTATATGAGATCGAAGGAGTCTCTGTTTACAACAGCCGTATACATCTAACTGCGTCATCGCTAAGTTTCCTTGTGGACCACGAGCTCCGTTCCTTGTTTGCACGTTATCATGTTCACACAAACGCAGACATTATTTGTAAGGGTGCCCTTTTAAATGGCACATTTTCTCGATGTTTTAGCGAGTACTCCGCGGGTATATGGCTTGTTCTCACATCAGGATAATTTTCCTCGAGTTCACTCATCGCTTTCCCACATGCACTTCTCGTTCTTTGCTGCTAACTTTTTTGCACTCTAATATGGTGTTGTTTTTGTCTTTCTAAACATCGAGTTTATTTTTGACATTCAACGAGATCGCTTGAATTTTGAATTTGATGACGGTTCGAATTTATCCACTTTTACAGTGATCAACATTGCGTTCGAGTAGAGTTACTAGTAATTACAAGCCTGATTTACATTTTTCTTGCGGTGTTTTTTGTCAATGTATTAAATATAAGTGCTTTGGAAATAACATAATTATATTGCGCGAGTGAAAGAGTTTGGTGAGACTGTCACAACACGTTATTTATTTCCAACGCGCGTGGTCGGCGCCTCTGATTGCGTTTATTTTGTATTTTTGTTTTCAAAATGTATCACTGGCTGCGTTTGTTTTGTTTTCCTCAACAAATTAACTGTTCCGAGATCTCTTTCATTTTTCGTCCGGCTGCTGCCAATCCAATAATTCGTCGCCGCATGTACTCAGACAAGCGATTAATCGTCGGCAAGTCGGCTTGCGTAGCAAACGTTACAATGTGTCAAGTGATTTGAAGGCGTCTTTGTTCCAACACAGAGAAGCAAAAGGCGTTGTGTTTTGAATCGTCATTAAAACCTAAATTTATTACAAATAAAAACTTAAGTTTATACATACAATGTACGATCATTGTTACTCCAGCGGTCGGTTGGCAAGCGGACGATGTTTCTGAAGCCAGCCATAGCAGGAGAGAGCGAGCGAACAAAAGCGAGCGAGCGAGCGAACAAAAGCGAACGCGAGCGAGCGGAAAAAAAGCGGTCGGTTTCCGGTCGGAAAGCAGCGAGCGGTCGGAAATTAAGCGATAAGCGGTCAGCAAAAAAGCGATAAAAGCGGGAGGTTGAGCGGAATGAGTACTGTATTCCTCAAAAACATGGATAGCTGTCACTATCTGACATTCCTGCAATTTGATTGGTACCAACAAAAAATAGTGGGGGAAGTGAAAAACTACATTGTTCTGTCAGGCGTGTGTTGGGTTTGGAGCACTGCAGAGGGTGCAACTCACACGACCTTGTCAGGCGAACCCATGTTGCTACCTTGAATATATTAAAAGAATCGACCAATATGTAATAGCCATCACTGTACAGTGAAGCTGTAATATTCAATGAGCCATTTGTAGAAATGAAAATAAAATTGGTTGTAAACAGTGATTTTAATGCTTTTCTGGTTCTGTTTTTTTTTCTTTTAGCCAAATCACAAGTAAACATCAAAAAGATTGAACCATGGAACAGCATCAAAGTTACCTTCAGTATACCAAGAGAAGCTGCACTGCGACTCAGAGATTTAGCTCGAGGTGGAAACCAAGCTTTGAAAGATTTAGGAATACTCTCCGTACAGATAGACGGTGATGATGTGATTCGACTCACTTTATCAAGAGACAATACAACACAAGAAGTTACCTTTAGAACAGCTCCACCACCACCACCAAAACAACCACTGCCATCCCCTCTTCAACAGACTTTGCAGTTTCCTGGTCCTGCATTTGGTTTACCTTCAGTTTCGTCTTCTCCAATGCCAGGACCAAGTGGTGAGCAGCCACAGCCTCAGCCCCAACCAAAAAAGAAGCGTGTACGCAGAACCAAAGAAAAGATTGCAGCTGCAGCCGCAGCAGCCGCAGCAGAGGCTACACAGAATCAAGCCATGCAAAGGTTACAACAGGAACAGTCAATGATGGTTAACCTTCCCCAAAGTGAAATGGAAAGGCAAGAAAAGAGCCGCCCATCGAATCTCAATCTAATGGGTTTATCCCAGGATGGTGGTGGTGGAAGCTTCCCAATAGGTGCCCGATTCCCACCCATAGACAATTCTATTAGGCTCACCAATAATGGAAATAACTGCAACAATATGGGAAGGAAGCAAGATGTTACAATGACAAGTCCTTTACTAGTGAATCTTCTTCAGAGTGATATTTCTGCTACACAGTTCCCATTCTCGGCATTGTCTGGGAAGAGCACACCACCAACAATGAAATCAGATGAAGGTGGTGAGGTCCCTGTTTCACGTGCAATGTTCCAGGAAAAATTTCTTCAGTTGCAACAGCAACATAACCAGCAGCAGCAATTACAGCAGCAGTTTTCATCAATGCAGCAACAGCAGCCTGAAAGACAGCAGCAATTTCAACAGCAATTACAAAATTCCCAACAGCAGCAGACACAACAGCAATTGCAGCAAGCTTTTCAGCAACATCTACTACAACAAGCTCAACAACAGCATGGCCAACAACAACAAGAATTTATGACACATCAACAGAGACAGCAGCAACACTCCCATCAACAATTATTGCAACAGCAACAGGAGTCTGCTCAGATGCAGCAACAGCAACTTGTGACTCAACAACAACAACAACAACAGCAGCAGCAGCAGCAGCAACAACAACAGCAGCAGCAGCATGTACAACACCAAAATCTATCTCAACAACAGAGACTTATGGGACCACAACAGTTGCTTTCACCACATCAGATACCCCGGCAACAATTTCATCCTTCCATGCAAGGGCACCTGCATCCATCAATGTCACAGCAGCAGTCTCATCAAGCACAACGCCCTCATATGTCAGGACAACACTCACAGATGTTGGGGCCATACTCACAAATGTCAGAACAGCTTCAGATGCCAGGACATCGACCACAGATGCCAGAACAACTTCAGATGACTGGACAACTACGCATGTCAGGACCTCCACTGCAGATGTCAGGACAACAACAAATAATGTCTGGACAACAGATGAAACGAACACCACAAATGCTAGCGCAACAACAGCAGATGGCTGGACCTCATCAAATGCCTGGCCATCGTTTACACATGCCAGGGCAGCAGCCGCAAATGCCAGGACAGCAGCCACAGATGTCAGTTCAGCAACTGCAGATGCCAGGACAACAACCACAGATGCCAGGACAACAACCACAGATGCCAGGACAACAACCACAGATGCCAGGACAACCACCACAGATGCCAGGACAACAACAAATGCAAGGATTGCAGACGAAAATTTCTGGACAGACAGCAATGCCAGGACAACAACAGCAGATGCCAGGACAACCACGGATGCCAGGACAACTGTCACAAATGCTGGGACAACAGCCAATGAGGCCAGGACAACAAACACAGCTGCAGGGTCAACTGTCACAAATTGCAGGACAACAGTCGCAGAATTCAGAACAACATTCACAGGTGCCAGGGCAACAGTCCCCAATGCCAGGACAACAGTCACAGCTGCAAGGACAACAGTCACCGATGCCAGGGCAACAATCTGCTATGCCAGGACAACAGTCGCCAATGCCAGGACAACAGTCACAGATGCCAGGACAACAGCAACCAGTGCAACAGTCGCCAATGCCAGGACAACAGTCACAGATGCCAGGACAACAGCAACCAGTGTCAGGACAACAATCCGCGATGCCAGAACAGTCGCCAATGCCAGGACAACAGTCGCCAATGCCAGGACAACAGCAACCAGTGCCAGGGCAACCGCAACCAATGCCAGGACAACAGCCACAGATGCCAGGACAACAGCCACAGATGCCAGGACAACAGCCACAGATGCCAGGACAACAGTCACAGATGCCAGGACAACAGTCACAGATGCCAGGACAACAGTCACAGATGCCAGGACAACAGCCACAGATGCCAAGACAACAGTCACAGATGCCAGGACAACAGTCACAGATGCCAGGACAACAGTCACAGATGCCAGGACAACAGGCACCGATGCCAGGACAACAGTCACCGATGCCAGGACAACAGCCATCGGTGCCAGGACAACAGCCATCGGTGCCAGGACAACAGCCATCGGTGCCAGGACAAAAGCCACCAGTGCCAGGACAACAGCCACTGGTGCCAGGGCAACAGATGCAGGTGCAAATACCAGGACAGCAAGCACAACTTAAGGGACAGCAACCACAGATGCAACATCAGCCAAATATGCCAGAACAACAGTCTGAGATGTCAGAACAGCAAGCAGTGTCAGCAACACAAGTACAACAGCAGGGACAACAGCAGATATCAGGACAGCAAGCACAAATGCAAGGACAAAAGCAGTCACATATACCAGGAAAACAGCAAACTTCAAGACCAGAACAACAAACAGAAATACCAGGACAGCAACAGTCAAAAACACCAGGGCAACAAATGCATATATTAGGACAACTACATTTAACTGGACAAAATTCCCTGATTCCTGAGCAAAAACCACAAATACCTGATCTTGCACCAGGTCAACGGCCAAATGGTTCTGGTAAACCAAAGTTACCTGCACAACCTTTGCAGTTATCAACCGAACAACTTATCCCAGAACAACAATCACAGCAACCTGTGTCAGCTGGCCAACTTCCTCCCCAAAATTCCCACATTCAAACATCCAGACAACAAACACAGCAGGTACCAAACCAGCAGTCTCCAGATCATCTTCAACATGCATCACAGCTACAGCAACAATCATCACGAAAGGATAGTTCTCCTTCACAGCTGACTGGTCAATTAGAGGAAGAGCAGGTGCAGCCAAATGATGAAGAACCGCATCAGAGACACCATTCAAAGCAACAGAAAGTCACTGGTGAAAAGCAAAAAGAAGAACAAAAATATCAGATACAGCAACAGGAACAGTTACAACAGCGTAGGCAGCAAAATTTACAACAACAACATTTTCAGCAACAGATACAGCAACAGCTCCAGCAGCAGCAGCAGCAACAACAGCAGCAGCAGCAGCAGCAGCAACAACAACAGCAGCAGCAGCAACAATTACAAAATCCAAGGCCTCAACAATGGCAACAACAATTGCAGCAACAACAAAGGCCCCCACCCCGATTTTCACAAGGGTGGATGAAGAAACAGTTGGCACCATCAAATCTAGACAGCTTATCAGGAATGCTATCAATGCCAACCGATCAACTGAATCTTTCACAGTTTGTCAGACAATTAGCTGAAGGAGTTCAGCAACAAATGCCACAGTTTCACACCCAGTTTTCTGAAGCTGACTTTGAACGTCAGCGAGAACAGTTACTCTCTTTTGGATTAGGGGCTAGGTCCACTGAACAAAAGGGACAGATGAAAGCCACTGAAACCAAAGTTCAAGGTGGGGAAAACAGTCAGCAACAGTTTCAGAAAGAACAGCAGAAAATTCAAAAACAGCAACTTAAGAAAGAGCAGCAGCAACAACAACAACAACAGCAGCAGCAGCAACATCACCGACAAGGACAGCAGCAACCAACTGCTACTTCATCATCAACATTGACACCTTTCCAACTACAACAGGAACAAAAATTAAGAACTGAAACTACTTCTCATTTAGAGACAAACGAACCAGTACTTTCAGGCATGAAAGATTATGTGAAGTTTTCTGGTTTATTCAAGGAAAGAAAAGAACTCAAACAAGAAATGATTTCTGATCAGCAAATGCAGTTAAAAGTTGAGCCAATTGCATCTCAAGGTGTTCCCATCTCTGAAAAGATTAAAAGAAATGATATTGAAGAGAAAGCAAGTGTTAGTATGGACACTGAACTAAAGAAAGAACCTGAGTGTTTGCATGATTTCTTGGGTAAAAATGCCACACAAATGAAAAAGAATGCACCAAAAAATGAAGAGAAGACGAGTTTTGAAGATGATGCTTCACAGAAGGAGTTATCCCTTGAAGTTGGGAAAAAGATTAAAACTGTTAAGGAAGAACATCAGAATGAAAATGAAATTTGTTCAAAAGAAAATATGAGGACTTTGTTGACAAATATACAAGTAAAGGTTCCAGTTTCTCACTCCAGTGATAGTAACATCATAAAAGATTTACATGTAGCTGAAAAAGCACAGACATCAACAGAGGAACCCTATGATCCCCTGCTTGATTTACACCTCCAGACCGAAGAAAGTTCTGTTGATGAACCTAAATTGTCCTCAACAGTGTCTACCCCTACTGATATAAAGGAAGATTGTTCACCAGATACAAGTCAATCACATGCAGAAGATACGAAATCTGATGTTGAACTTGAAGGACTTGAATCGGCCATAGCAGAAAGTTTGTGTAGGGACGAAGATCGAGATTCCCTGAAGGATGCTGCTTCAAATAATGGATCATCTGTTGATTCCTTGGGGATGCAGGATGTGAGAAAATCATCAGACTTAAGCTCCACTGGACTATCCGAAGAACTAGTTGGTAATATAGCTAAAGAAGAAATCAAGGCAGTTGAGACATCTTTATCTTCAGATGCTGCAAAGAGTACATTTGAAGCAAAAAATGTTCAAAGTCAAGGAAAGAGTTATGATGAACAAAATTTTGCTTCTCAGATTGAGAAGGAAGATGCTTTGAAGACAGTGCCCAAAAGTGGAAGTGACCTTCTTGTGCAAATGATTAAAGAGGTTGAAGAAGAGAAAAAAACGATAAGTCCTAAAACATTGCAGAAAGATGAGACTTCTGCCAAGTTAGACAATAAGTCTCAATCCAAAAGTGAGAAACTATCAGAACTCAAGGCGATATTAAAAACTGTCCAAGCTGATCATATTGATATAAAGGATGCAGATGATATGAAGCTAGACAAACATTCAGTTGTTGGGATGGCACAGAACAGTGGACAACAGGCACCTGATGAAGTGCAGGACACTCAAAAAATTGTTCTGGCAAAGCATGCTGGGAGGGTAGAAAAGTCAAGTCCTGAAAGAGAAACTGAAGTCTTACCTAGGTATGTAACAGAGTCGCTTGAGGAATGTTACACAGAAACTTCTGCAGTTGAAGAGGGCAAAGGAATTAATGCACCTGATGATAATGATGAGTCAAACTCAAATGTTTTGGACTCCACGATACAGGAAAAACCTCAACTATCTGAACCTGTGAAAAACGTACTACTCACTGATGAACCTGGTGAAAATGTTGAAACTACAGCAGATGTTAGCTGTACAGGGACTATTACTGATGGAATGTCTATAAAGATTCCAGAGCAACCTAAGGTGTCCTCCTCTACTTTAGCTCTGGAAGCTGAAGAACTGTCCAGTGGAACTGGCCAAATTGCAGACATATCAAAGACTGAACAAACTAAACTGTCAAAAACAGAGCCAGTTAAGGATTCTACGGGAGAAGCTCATGACGTTATTGATTCTTCTGTGAGGGAAAAAGTTATAAATGAGAAAAGGGAGGTGAAAGATGAATCGCAAAAAATGGAAGAACAAGTGCAAGTATTGAGTCAACAAGAAATAGCTTACAGCAGTACAGGCAGCAAAAGAACTGCAAAACAAATTGAAGATGCACCTGCTGAAAAGAAATTGAAGGACAGTGCCGAAGAGGAAAGTGTTTCTGCAAAGGACCCAGAAATTAAGCCAAAAGCCACTGAGACAACATCGGAAAAAACAGACAAGCAACCAGATGATGCAGATGAAATAAAATCAACTGAAGAGGACAAAAAACCTAAAGCAGAAATGATCGAAGAATCACCTGTAAAAATTCAATATGCTGGGAGGGGAAGAGGGAGGCGAGGGGGAAGGAGGTCACCTACTGATATGGGGAGAGGAAGGGGTGACTCACCGGCGAGAAGGGGGCGTGGACAGCGTGAACGAGATTCCTCACCACCAAGAAAAAGAACTACTAGATCCAGTGGTGGAGGTATTATTAATATTGTAATAATTTGAAATTAATTAACTATAAACAAATGTTCATCTTTAAAAAACCATTTATTACATATAGTAAAAAAAAACACTGAAGCGCCAACATGCAGTGATAACAGCATGAGCGTGTATAACATTTATTACAACAATATCTTCTTAATGATTGTTCTTAAAAAGCTTACCAATTAAATAGAATCGCTACTCAAACTCATTCGTTTTTCCTCCTATTTTTTTTTTTACAGCGGATATCTGTGATCCACTGCCTCCGCCACAGAAACGAAGACGAGCAAAAGAGAAACCGTGAAAGTAATACTACCAGAAGTAACATTTGTATCTCTTCATTATGAAATGTTCAGCAACAGATTCCATTGCGTCTGGAATCTATCCATCCATCCATATGTCTGTTCTCTTTGAATGTTACGTCTCTAAACACAGTTATAAATTTGGGAGTTTTTTGCATGATTGTGGAAAAATATCAGTAATTTGAATGTTTCAGACAGTTTTGGAACAGGTTTGTAGTTGAATCAAACAGGGAGAGTTTGATATGTTGAAAAAAACATTTCAACAAGCTGCTCTCTCATTGGTCTGTTATGGTTGGGTAGCCATTCAGGTACAATTTGTATAAGTATCTTATTAGTTATACATTGTGGAAAATACATATTTAATTCATAATTTTAAATTGCATATATATGTATATATGAAAACATTTGAGCAAATTTGAAAAGAAGTCTTTTTTGCTTTATAAGTTGTGCATTAGCTATAAATTGTACAGGAGTACATTTTTTGTGGAAAATATAATGTCGTTCCTTCACGTGGCAGTGCACAACCATATGAAATGTTTAATTACAAGCCTATTGTATTGTACAGTTGGGGTTAAGATAAAACTGATAAATACAAGCCATTGTTTGTTGCCCATAACCAAAAAACAGCACAAATTAACAGTAACAAGGATTTCCTGTATACTTTTTAGTGTACTGCACACTGTGCAATCTCAGACGTGTGATTTTAAATTCAGAGTCCACACACTATAACCGCGACTAACAATTTATTTTCAGTTATTAGTTTCATTAATTAGTTGATGCTGGAATTGTTCACTTGTGTTTACAGAAATGAGCAAAATATTCATCAAATTCAATTGTTCAATACATGTTACAAATAAGCAAGAACACAAGCAAAACAACCAGCAACGAACACTAATTCTTTCACAGACTCACTCATTTGCATAAGTATGTTATGGAATGTACGTTTGTCAAGTAATTTTGTGATTATCTTGGAATTTGCACATTTTTTTTTAATTCATGTGACATCTTCATCACACTTCATACCATTTTCATATCTTTATTTATAAATCTTTCACACATGTAGTAACAATATTTTAAAGTTTTGTATACAATATGATTAACTCTTATAGCGGGAGGGTTGTCACCTGTGCATGTGCGGAAATTGAGTCCCAATCGACGATAACAATAGCAATGCAACGCAATAGCTAATGGGTAGACGCTTGTAAACAATGACTGTGGCCATCTGAGGCATGCGCAGGTGACGACTCCCCCACTTTAAGGCTTCATAATTTGTGGGTGCAACATTTTGCCTATTTTTATTTATTTTTCAATAATTATTAAAGGTTTTGATCAAAATTTTGAAAAAATTACACGAGATAGAGATGATTTTAGGGTTACTCTGTGAATGTGGACGAAAGTTGACTTTGCCCCACAAAGGGTCAAGGTTGTGAATAATCAGAGGTACATTATTTGGGGTTTGCAACGCGCATAGTACTGTATGGTGACATCATGCCAAGATCCCATTCAAGTCTCATCTGTAGATAGCGAAATTGATGCTACGACTTTATGACATGACACAGGCGATTTGTAATAAAACAATATGTATTGCCACATTCATAGTGAAAAAATGTAATACATCGAAAATGTACAGAAAATATAGTTATCGTGAGCAGCTATTTTGATCCACCTGGACATCTCAGTATCCTAGTTACCTCGGGCATGCGCATTCGCATTTTTCTGAGTTGGAACGCTTATGCGAGAGCAATATTGAAACAGGATCTTGGTATCATGTCACCGTAGTTGCAAACCCCAAGTAATGTACCTCTGGTATAATATAACATCGTCTCAGATTATGCAAGTTAGGTTCATGCTGCTCTTCTCCCTGGTAACAAACCACATGCATGTTGTAATTGGTTACTGGTCATTTAGTTTTTAACCCAAGTTCTTATTGGTTCCTGATCATGTGGTTTGTAACCCACAGTCTGATTGGTTGATGATGATGTTGTTTGCAACCCAAGTTGTGATTGGTTGATGATAATGTTTGCAACCCAAGTTGTGATTAGTTGCTGATCATGTGATTTGTATAGGTAAATTGGTCAGATGTATAAATTGGAGCTGATGTATAAGTACTACAGTAACTGTGCCACCAGCATCTCCACATATATCAGATCTTAATCACATTGACCTGTGTTCTGAGTTAAAAGCTTTCTTTAGATTGATGTAAAACTAGAATTTTTGCATAAATTACATGAATGGAAACTGCCAAAATACTGCTATTTTACTGGCAGGGGACAGGGATGAACTTGTATAGCGAGGTACTGCCAATGAAAATAAGTAGCCTTAACTTTCTCATCACCAGCTCCCAATTTTCATCAAAAATTTACAAAATTGGTCCTCTTTATGGTCTGAAATTCCTCCAGAAGATTGGGACAAAAATAACCCAATTTTTTTGTGTAGAAACTGAAAACTTATTCAAATTTTGTCTGTTGGCTCCAAAATTAGGGTTCATTTCCAGAAATATTGAAGAATATAAGAAAAAAATGCAGAAAAATGTGGGCAAGAAAGTTTGTTGGTGAAAAAGTTAATGATGCGAGGATCCCATCAACCTCTGAAAAAACAAAAAGGTGATGGTAATTACTGTAAACTACTTTAGTTTTGCTGGAATTAATTTTCGCTGAAAAGACTTTTTGTGTGTTTTGTATGGAATTTATTTTTGACGAGTTGAATGTAAAATATAGGAAAAACGGTATATTCGCTGGTTTCTATTTTCACTGAATCATTACTTCATTAATTCCAAGCAAAAATAAAGTATTTTACAGTATTTGCCTACGTTGCCTATAGTTACCGTTGCATGGCGTTCAAACTCAAAATTTACCTGGAAATCGGATATATTTTGTAGCTGGGCTTCTTCATCAAATAATTAATTATTTTACGAAAGTTGCACATATCTTTATTTAGCTTTGGTAATGTTGAAAGGTTGATGATCTGTTCAACATGGGTATACTAAGTGTGGAAAACACATTTTTTGGCTGACTTGAAATCCAAACATGTGCTACTCAATGACCATCACTTTTAAGATTCCAAAGGGTTCACTCGTCGGATCTAAAATCTGGCCAGGAAATCTCGGGAAAAGTCTTTATGGCAGCTAACTACCTTAAATGAACCTATTTGAGGCGTCTTTGAAACTATGGTTCTTTATAATGAAGTGATAGCATGATGTTGTCTTGTGCTATACCAGTAATATCAGCATTGCATCTAATAGTGTTATCATTTCCGTAGTCTGGTGTAATGTTTTATATTTATTTTCGTTGATGAACTTTTTTAATAAAATAAGTTTTCAGCCTTTTGAACACCATGATTTTTGCTGCCAATATTTCAGTTATTTTTATGTAATTTTCTATAATACCTTTGTTAATTTTGGACCAAATTGAAATAATTTCCTCTTACCTGCTATTTTTGATTAAATTATTGAATAACTGCATGGTTATTTTGCAAGGGGTGAAAACAAGTTACATTGGTGTTCCATGGGCTTGTACCGTTGTAGTCCATGCCCCCCCCCTCTCCGAGATTACTCTGTATCTTGGTTTATCATGCATTTATGATAAAAAGAAGAATAGGCCATTATAAATTGTTATGTATCTGTACAGTGCGAGTGAAAAGCCTTTTGAAGCTTGTGTAAATATTGTTATTAAATGTTTTTTTTACATTGGATCTAAATGAGTGGTACTGATTGTAGTAACACCATAACCTCTTTATGGCACCTAAGTTTGTAAGCGAGAATTGTTTCATGCACCCCCAAAGTGAAATTAAACTCTGGTAGCAAGAATGATTCATGTCTACAACCTTAATATTAAACCCTCCAAGGTTAACTTTTGGCACTTTTCAAAAAATAATTTGTTAGATAAAAACCTATTATGATTCATTTTGGTCCAAAATTGACCAATTTTAAAAAAATACAAATTTTGTTTTAAGATTTGCCATGGCATTCAGGTTTGTTTGTGCAGCAGTATCCAACTGTTTTTATATAACCCACTTTGTAGTACAGTTGCATATTTTGAGGTGGTTGCCATGGGAACATATTGTCTATCGAAAAGCTGCATTTGTGATGTAAAACACCATTGATTTTCATGAAGTATAGGTATTTACAAATATGTATGGTGGAATTTTTTTCTTTGAATAGTACTGATTAGCCAGTTTTTGAGGTCTGGCTTGTGCGTAATTGGGGACACATGCTTGTGTATTAAAGCGAGGGGGTCGTCACCTGCACACACATAGGCATTGAGTCCCAAGCAGCGATAACGCACTAAAAAAAAATGCAAAGGCTCATGGGTAGGTGCTTTGTAAACAATGGCATGCTATGGCCATCTGACGCATGCATAGGTGACGACTCCCCTCGCTTTAAATTCGAGAAGACCACTTCCACTGAATGGTGATTTTTCATGGCATACTCGCCCAGAAAAGGTAATTTGCCTTTTATAAACTGAAGGATTGTTGAAAATCCGAGACCGATCATGAAACGCGCATTTTGTCTTTTTTTGAGTAAGTGTGTGAACTTTGTAATTTCCCAATAACTGTTCAAATGAACCCAAAAGCCTTGCAGTATACATGTATACTGTTTTGAGGTGTCACACTTGTTTGGCTAGATTGTTGCTACAGATCATTTCTATTGTGGCATGGAAATCAGATCGAATACATAGACTTCACTCTATTCCAGTCATGAGTAAACTTGTGTGCAGCCACAATGTTTACATAATTTCAATTTGAGGTGTGAGCAAGCTAATATTTACCTTCCTCTATAATAATGATATGTTGTCTTAACCTTTTTCAATAGTGTCAAAAGGTCAACTGACGATGAGAGCAACAACATACTTTTGATGGGCAACTAATACAGACCTGTGAGTTCGTAAGCGGTTGCAGGAATTGGGGTTTTATACTATATGTATTACTCCAGTCCCTCAACTTGAACTATTATTTTAATATTAAGGTAGAAGTTCAAAAAAGTGCTGTTCTGTTAATTTTTGATTTTTTTCGATCAAACTTAGATCGTGTTTTAACACATTCTACTACGTTCGATAGGCTTTTCGTGGCCCTGACAGAATGGATGGCTGCATCGATGTCTCTGTCTTAAAGTTGTTGTCTCCTACTTTCATGCATTCAGAAGCAACATACTCTGGTCCCTCTCCCATTATATCATTCTCGCCGATAGTTTTCCCACATTTCGGTAAATAATGTACTGTCTCTCGCGTTGTAGCAAAAATCAAAAAGTGTATACGCATGCGTAGATGTGAATCGGAAGGCTTCTGTTAAAAATTATGTCATATCATATTTAATACCAGTGAGTGGTTTTATGGTCGTATAAAATAAACTACACAGTACAGTAAAGTTAATCAACTAAACAGAATGCTAAATAATAATACAAACGCATAAAGAATCACAATATGCTAATTTTATGTTAATAGCAAAGTCGGCTAATAATAAACAATTTGACAAACGCAAAACACGCATGGAGACAAAAGAGCTATTAGCGTTTCCCAACCGGGTGTTGAGGGACTGGATATTACCCTGAATTCCGAGACAATTGGTAAACTTGCACAGTTTGGTTCCCATAGATAACTTGCACTCATTGTACAAGACGTTTTTGTTTTACAAAGTTGATCAGATATGTGCATTATGGTTCCTGATAACAAAATTTGACAAGAAAAATCACATACAACTTGTGGGAAAAATTCATTGATATCTGCTGCTGAATTTATATAAGCATTAACTCACACGTGCACAGTAGAAGGTATTAAAGTGCTCAAAAAAAATTGTTTTTCGTAATCTTTTGTTACAAGCAGTCATCTTTGCTAAATCAAGTCCGTACATAATAAGGTTTCTTGTCGAGGGCGATGCCAAAATTAAAAATCATTTTTTAGGCCAAAAAGAACCCCAAAATTCAAAAATAGTCCAATCAATTTACTCGTCTTGCGTTAAGTCACAATGACCGAAAATGTGGAAAGGTCAACACACTTTTCGTGAAGGGTCAAATTCAAAAGATCTGTTATAATGGTCCGATTTTGACAATTTTGATGTCATAGACCATTATGCCAATCTTAGCTATGAAAATACAATTATGTCATAAGATGGGCCTATTATCCAACTTAAAAATGATTATTACATCAAAGTTGATCATAATTGGCTTCCTTTACATCAAGCACGATAATTATAGATAACAAGCCATGCATGGCACAGTCCCTGTTAGTTATCAAATATAGTTTTGTTTATAATAATATAGCTGGAATATAACCATGTCAGGAATATGATTTTTTAACATTAAAATGATTGACATTTGTATCTGATCGTCAAAACAGTACTGGTCCATATTGAGAGATATTGCTCTGGAACAGCATTCAAAATCAGCCATTTTGAATACATGATGTATAACGAATATATAAAATTTGAATATAATCAGTCAAAGCATTTAAGAGGTATGGCTCTAGAAACCCAATCATTAAAACAAAATGGCCGCCAGTCAGCCATTTTGAATCCAATCTGAAAAATAAAATGACGTGCATCAGGAACCTGTAATGTCTAATGTATGTACCAAGTTAGAACGAAATCCATCCAGAAATGCTTGATATTTGATGATTTTTTAGCACAAAAATGACCACCATTCGCCCATTTTGAATAGGATCGTCAAACCAATATATGTTTATCTCTGACATGATGTATAATGAATATTTAAAATTTGAACATAATCAGACAAAACAAGTCGGAGATGTGGGTCTAGAAGCCCATTCATTAAAACAAAATGGCCGCCAGACAGCCATTTTGAATCCGATCTGAAAAATAAATGACGTGCATCAGGAACCTGTAATGTCTAATGTATGTACCAAGTTTGAACGAAATCCATCCATAAATACCAGAAAAGCTTGATATTTGATGATTTTTTTTAGCACAAAAATGGCCACCATTTGGCCATTTTGAATAGGATCGTCAAACCAATATATGTTTATCTCTGACATGATGTATAATGAATATTTAAAATTTGAACATAATCAGTCAAAACAAGTCGGAGATATGGGTCTAGAAGCCCATTCATTAAAACAAAATGGCCGCCAGACAGCCATTTTGAAACCAATCTGAAAAATAAAATGACGTGCTTCAGGAACCTGTAATGTCTAATGTATGTACCAAGTTTGAACGAAATCCATCCAGAAATGCTTGATATTTGATGATTTTTTAGCACAAAAATGACCACCATTCGGCCATTTTGAATAGGATCGTCAAACCAATATACATGTATCTGTTTATCTCTGACAGGATGTATACCCCGGTAATGAATATTTAAAATTTGAACATAATCAGTGAAAACAAGTCGGAGATATGGGTCTAGAAGCCCATTCATTAAAACAAAATGGCCGCCAGACAGCCATTTTGAATCCGATCTGAAAAATAAATGATGTGCATTAGGAACCTGTAATGTCTAATGTATGTACCAAGTTTGAACGAAATCCATCCATAAATGCCAGAAAAGCTTGATATTTGATGATTTTTTTAGCACAAAATGACCACCATTTGGCCATTTTGAATAGGATCGTCAAACCAATATATCTGTCTATCTATGACATGATGTATAATGAATATTTAAAATTTGAACATAATCAGTGACAGCAAGTCAGAGATATGGCACTAGCACAAAAATGGCGGCCATTCGGCCATCTTGAATCAGATCGTGAAACAATTTGACGTGCATATGTATAATATCATGTATGATGTATGTGTGAAGTTTGATTGTGATTGGTCCAGGCATTTCTAAGATACAGGTCTGGACGCACGAATGCACGGACGGACACACGGAGGTCAAAACATAAGTCCTCGTTTTATTCAGAGATGGTGGTGGTTTGTTGCGGTTCTGACGTGTTTAGTGTTTTTGACGAATCTCAGTACAAGGAAAGTAAACACGTAGTAGATGTTGTTGATGTTAGGTGGAGATTCTGAAGTCTCATTCGGGTGAGAACTAGTGTTTTTATTTGAGTTGATGATTGGTCATGCGATCCGTACATTGGTTCGAGAGGTAGAGATATCACTTGCGTTCGAACATGATTTGCAGTGAGCTTCAAAGTTTCCATATCAAATACTGTAATAAATCGATTAATTCACGGTCTCTATTAATTCGTGCACCCATTTTATTTTCAAATGCTAATTTTTAAATGTATCCTTTTAATTTGCGGCGTTCAAAAACATGTTTAAATTCGCCAGCCAGAATAAAGTGGATAACTCAAGATATATATTGCATGAAGACATTAAAAATATACATTTTCTTTGAGTTTTTATGTTATCAGTACTTGATACGTGTAGCCGCAATCGCAGACGATCTCCGTCATCACAGCCTTTCAGCTTTTTGCATTTTGGCCAAGTATCACCGTTTGTTATTCATTTTAGGTCCGTTCCACCATAGTTGTGATTTGTCCAATTGTTTAGGAGATATACCCCGAGTAGGTAAGTCTGCAGGGTTTTGCGTATACGAATATATTTGTATTCTTGTTTGAACAAATTAATTTCCTTGACTCGGTTCTTTGTAAATACATCTTGATTTCCCCATCCATGCACTCATTGTAAGGTAATTTGCGAGTCTGGCAAGAGTACCTGGTTAGTGATCGTGTATTTATTCAACAGTGAATTTGTTACAAATTGGCCAAGTCGTGTGGCGATGACAGTATGAGGTACTGTTAATGTTTGACGGTTACTGTGGAATACTTTATTTTCGCTGAAAAGGCATTTTGGGTGTTTTGTATGAAATTTATTTTCACTGATTTTTGACGAGTTGAATGTGAAATATAGGGAAAAAAGTATATTCGCTGGATTTTATTTTCACTGAATCATGGATTTTGCGTTAACAAGCACAGTTTGATGATCGTCTTATACGAGATAAATCACACCATCGTCAGCCTTTTTCGCGGCATCTGAGAAGGCATGTATTTCTACCTTGATTACGTTGTTCGAGAAATAACGTCTGGAGATATTAATGTTGATGACTTAGTGTAGGTCTTCAGCAATCTTATTCCATACAATTAATAGTTCACTAGTGATTAGCTTATCCCAGTTATGGTTGGACAGCCATAGTTTGTATCAATAGTTTAGCTTGAATAAGTACCGGAGAATATAATCCTAGGGGGTCATAGATGGATGTTTTGAATGAGCTGTTAATATCATTAATGTCAGTCGGCCACATAAATTTTGTAAATTTGCGGTCATTTTTACGGAGCCAGATCTGCAGAAAAACTTTATCTATATCTGCAGTCAGTGCAATCAATCGATTCGATCAAAATCTGATTAGTATTGATGTCAGGGCCGGTCCGGTCTCTAAACACTCGTTTAACCTGGGTTGTCCATTTCTTGGTGACGCACTGTAATCGTAAACTATACGTATGAGTGTAGTGGAACTGTCCCATTTAATTTAACGGTGTGGCAAATAATGTCCGTTTGTTTGTTTGTCATTAATGACTTAACCCTTGTCGAGTTGGTCTGCAATTATACTATTGTAGATGAGGATAACTTCAGTGGGTAATTTCTGTAACATGTTGCGGGTGTGTGTATTTGCAGAGATTTTTTTTTGTATTTAAATAATGTTTTTATTTCATTACAATAATTTAAACATACAACACACAAAATATTACATTACACAGTGGTATATGGAAACAAATCTCTGTTGATAATAAGCGACAATACTAAATCTGAAAACGCGCCTTTTAATGAAACGTGTGATCTGACTGAAATACCACATGACCATACATGGTCATGTGACTTCATTAATATGCAATAACTGTCATCTCAAACACTCTTGTAGATAAAAAACAACAACTTACAATCAGCACTATAATGACGGCATTGGACAGCAGATATGACAAATATATCAAATGACCATATATGGTCATGTCACTTCATTAATATGCATTATTGTAATATCTCATGCACTGTTGTAGATAGGGACATGAAACCAGTGCTGTCGGTGTATACAGCACATGTGTTAAGTGTCATTGTACACGAGGGCTTGAAATCTAGTCATTATTGCTATGCAGCTATATTTATTATTATTATAAAAGATAGCAAATACTTTTATTTTCGTTGTCTCTCCTGACTTTTTTTTTTGTATGTGCAAATTGCAAGTGCTAGTGCTGACACATAGTGCATTTTGCCACAGAAGTCATATTCATGTTTGGGACTACATGACAGGGCTGTGTGGCCATCTCTCTGTCAAATGGCAATTTTAATGCGCTATCCTGGCGTCAACCAGGCTCGGTCGAACACAAGCACCTGCGGACCTTAACAAAGGTTCCCCCAAAGTCGCATTCGTTAGTGAATGAATCTCGGCCAGTGGAATTGGCCTTCCCATTGAGTCTGTGGCACACTCACCCATGGTTGGGGTTAACCTTTTGATGTTCAGCCTAAGGTAGGATTTGAACTTGGGTCTACCGATCATGAGTCTGGAGCGACAACCACTATGCTACCAGTGACCGGTATAGCAAATACTTTCCTTTAAGTGGCAAACAACTACACAACCACACACATCCATCTATGTCATTGTGACAGAAGAGCAGCATCTCATTGGCTGTTTTTCTCACACACATCTTAATGTTAGTCAATCAACAAGTTTCAAGTTCTTTAATCCTAAAAATTTTCTCAAAATATTGGGTCAATATTTTGTTTGGGGTTCAAGTTATTCTAATAGCCACTCATTTATGCTTGAAATCAAGGAACGCTTAGAAAGAACTCCTGTGTGCTGAGTATATTAGAGACACAGTAAAAATTAATTCAAAATTACTTGTACTTGAGATATTGATGGAAAAGCAGAAAACTAATTATGCAAATCAGAAAAATAAAATGAACAGAGTGTAAAACTAATAAGGTCTGTGCAATGTAACAGACCATCTATGTACCAAGTTTCATTGAAATGTGATCAGAACCAAACAATTATGAATTATTATGCTAACTAGGGAATTCATATTAACAGTTTTAACCCAAAACTGATCATATTTGTACATTGTCCTAGAGCATCTATGTACAAAGTTTCATTGAAATGTGATGATTAGTACTCGAGATATCAGTGTGAAAGTTGAAAATGTATTAATTATGCAAATTAGGTGATAATATGCATAAATATATACCAACAACTAATTGGCTCTCTGCATAGTTTAGATTCATTTAAAGGTGATTAGTACTCAAGATATCAGTGAAAAAGCTGAAAATTAAACAATTATGCAAATAAGTTAATTAATAGGCACAATTATTTACCCCAAAACTCAGATTTTTGCATAGTCCTAGAGGATCTATTTACCAAGTTTCATTGAAATGTGATGATTAGTACTTAAGATATACGTGAAAATCTGAAAATTAACTAATTATGCAAATTAGGTGATCAATATGCACAAATATTTATTCCAAAACAATTGATCTGCATAGTCCTTGAGTATATATGTACCATGTTTTATTGAAATGTAATGCTTACTACTTGAAATATCAAAATCTAAAATTTAATTTATTATGCAAATTAGGTAATTAATATGTACTGAGTGATATTACCCTAAAAACTACTAGGTCTGTGCAGTGTCCTATGACATCTAGGTACCAAGTTTCATTGAAATGTGATGATTAGTAGTTGAGATATCAGTGGAAAAGCCCAAAAATTCACTATCATTATGCAAATTAGGTAATTAATATGCACGGATTTTTACTAAAAACTAATCAAATCTGTGCATAAGTTCAGAGCATCTATGTATTAAGTTTCATCAAAATTCAATAAGTGGGTCTTTAGATATCAGTGGAACAGTCATGGAACAGCTAAAATGAGCTAATTATCATGCACATTAGGTAATTAATATGCATGGATTTGCACCAAGTTTCATCAAAAACCAATGTATGGTTCTTGAGATATCAGTGGAACAGACGGACATACACACACACATACACACACACACATACAGACAGGGTAACTGCAAAGACTCCCATTGTGTGCTTCGCACACGGGAGTCAAAAACATAATCATCCAGATTGGTGTATTGTTTTATTTGTTCATTTTTCATTCATAATAAAAAAAAGTGCATTGATTCTATCCTTTTTTATAGCTTGGATCTTGATCCAGTAACCAGAAAGTTGTAATATTCCCTTTACCCTATAAGGAGAAAAGAAAATAGTGCCTGTTGGTGACTCAATAAGCTTGCAGCTTTCTAAATTTCATACATGACGTAGACTGCTGTAATTTTTGTCTCCATTAAATGTTTTGGGTCTATGGGCCACCATCCATCTATCTGACATCATTTCTTGGACATTCCTGGACAGATTTTGTTCAAAGTTGGTTCAAAGTCATAATATGCATAATAATACATTTGCAATTGTGAATTGTTTTTTGTTTAATTTGTTCACATTTGACTGACAAGCAGCCATTTTTGTTCCAAAAAAGGCACTGAAAAAAAACATTTGAACAATTGTCTCGTGTCACTTGTGTCAATTTCGAGCAGAGTTAGTCATGTCTATTCTTAAATTGAAATACAACTCAGAGCCATGTTTTGTTCACCTGCATCTCCATTGGTCCTCTTTCCTCCATGGTGTAGCCACCAATCTGTTCCAGCAAATCATGACATTCTGGTCCAACATGAATTTTCAAAGCTGTGTAAGTGTACAAGACAAAAGAACATTATTATCCCTGTAAGTATAGGCTGATTTTTTTTATAATTTATCAGGTACAGGTGCATTAGAATGTATTTGTATTACCTATTTCATCTACTAGTGAAAAGAGGAATCATACCCATTTGGTTCAAAATAAATTTTGATGGGAAAGGTTGTATGGCATTCAAAGGGTTTTCCCGCTGAAATACAAACCAATCTCCAAAAACATATTTAGTGCAAAGCACAGATAAAAATATTATCAAATCTGTAGGAGAATTTATATATATGGGTACTCCTGGCACTGAACATGTCAAGTGTTCCTACAAGTCAATTATCACATGCAAGAAATTTTATTCTGTTCCACATTGTCTTGACCTTAGAATTTAGTACAAGCTAGAACTGTGATTTCACAACTTCTTAACCTCAGTAATGTTAATTTCCAAACATCAATAAAGAAAAAGACAGGTTCGAGCATGTTGACAAATACTCACCTAAACCACTTGATTCCATACGAGCAGCAACACTCACAGTGTCTCCAAATAAACAGTAGCGAGGCATAGTAAGACCAACAACACCGGCTAGGCAGGGCCCTAAAATTTAATATTATTTCCTAATTTAAACTTAATTGCTAAAGATTTTTGTGAGATTTATTATTATCTTTACATAATAAATAAAACAAACCTGTATGGATTCCAACTCTGAGTTGTAGGACTTTTTCCGGAAGATGTCGAACTTTAAAAGTAGACAGTGCATCTAATAGATGCATAGCAGATGAAGCAATCTGACCAGCATGGTTGATTCCATTTCTGAGAGGTAAACCCGACACAAGCATATAAGCATCACCAATGGTTTCAACTTTATAGACGTCATAATTGTCAATGATAGCATCAAACATGGTGTACAGATCATTCAGCATATTGACAACCTGAAATAAAGAAAATATCAGGTGATTGTTTTACCATTATTAATCAATTTCAAATAAATCTCAAAAATATATGAGGTGTTATTCATGTGACAATGAAGGATATCAGGTCAGCTATGTATCTTTAACAAACATTGAATGTGAGTGTGTGCCACAATCTGGGTATAAAGTTTTTAGTAAATTGCTCTAAACATGTACGAGATATGTAATATAATAATATGAGGTTATTTTGAGGATACCACAAAGTATGTACGAAGACAGTACAGCTGAAGTATCAACCGACACACAGGGAGGGCGATGCAACAACGTACTGTCTGAGTGCATACTTTGAGGTATCTTCGTAATAACCTTATTATTATTATACATCTTATACATCATGGGAATGCCGAAATCCAAAAAGTTTAGAACAGAATCAGCGAACTTCTTTGTGTGGAGTCCGATCAAACTCTGGTGGCAGCCATGTTTGTTTTTATTATTATAGGACGCTTACACGCATAATCATCCCAACCTCCTGTTCGCTTCCGCTTTTCAGTCCCTTTTTTTCGCTCGCTTTTGAGACAGCTTGTTGAATTCGAACGGACAATTTCCACTTTATTGTCAACCGTGAAAAACCGGAATCACTTGCATTTATATTTCCTGATTGTTGAGTCTTTGCAATGTGTTTATAATTTGTATATTGTTGTATTATTGTTGTTCCCCCTAAGTAGAAGACAAGCTGAAGGATCATGAAGCTATAAATAGCAGTTCCATGCTAAGCCTAAAATGAAACCTAATATTACACCTCCTTGTGCATTTGTTTGGTATGACAGGATGTTTGTAAATATTTAGAAAAATCTTGTCTATCATTAATAATTTCGATTGTATGGAATGTATATCGTCCGTGTCCCAATAATTTGGAATATCGATTCCTATTTGTTTCTCCATGGGCGTCATTCAACACAATCAGCCAAGACAGGACAAACATTGATCGTAATTCATGGGAATCATGTCCCGTAATTTTTCAACATTTGTTGGCAACTTCCGAGCTAAAAATGGTTAAAAATGTGGGTGTGGTTCTTTAGCAAAGTCCTTTTGATAATACAAACAAATATGGACCTGTGACTCAGGGTGTGCTCTAATTATGGGGCCTTTCAGCCAATCAATGATGTTGTAACAAAGCATATTTGACGCAAATTGAAGGGTCGTTGTACCAATCTCTGGTGTTGATTCACATAGTTTTTTGTGCTGTGACAGGCTTCAAAATTATTCACTGAAAAACATTTGGTATATTTTCAAAAGAGGTAGGATTTGACCTCAGTTCCAAAAGAAAAACTAGGCTGCAATAAACTAGTGTCCACGGAAAATCAGTTTTCTTTGCAAGTTGGGAAATGAGGTAAACCACACCAGGGTCGATGATTTTTGATATTGAAGGACTTTCGTGTGACTCGTAATTTTCAAATTCAAGTTGTTCAATCATCGACTGGTCACCAAATATTTACGACTACAGCTAAATTTGACATGTTTTTTTTGAAGCCCAATAAATTACTCATATATGTCAAGCTCTGTTGATTTTTTCAGGGCTTGTGACCCGTTTTATTCAAAAATATATTTTGTGAGCACTCTATGTCAAAAGAAGTTATATGTAGCTATGCTTTTTTCACGGAATTGTCTCATTAAAATAAAATATATATTACATTTAGAACAAGAGGTCGCAGTGCAAGTTGCTTCCCGAACAATACATGTGTCTTACAACTATTAGATTTGAAGTGTCGTTCAGAATTTAATAATAGTTAATACTAGTTGTATCTTCACACTTTACTATTAAAACCACAATTTTGACCACTCGTGCCACTGATCATGTTTGGTCGGGCGAGCGGTCGGTGTTTTCAATGAACGAGTGAGCGGAAAAAATGCGATTAAATTGCGGTTGGTTCCCGGTAGGACAAGACGGCACGGTAGGAAATTAGGCGATAAGCGGCCGTTTAAAAACAGATAAAAGCGGAACATTGGGCGAAATGAGTATTGTATCTCAGACAACACAAAGCACATATATTATTTTAACTATACATATAGAAAGCTGAATATTTATATTCAATATGAATCACTCAGTTTATTATTATCCACAAAGACAAACAAATACTACTTTCCACCACCAGAGATAATACAAATTGACCCCAAAAAGTCAGCTCGAAATGGCCTAGTAGTACATATACAGGCTGAATCTTGAACATTTACAATGTATAGTATTGTAACCATACAGTCTAATTGTTGTAGAGATTTAAAAAATAATTAATTTAATGCACAAATTTAATTAAATATATTGCAAATATGTCATAAAAATGGTGTATATGTTGTATGGTTTCACCTGAATTGGAGTGCTGGCAGCTGAGAGTGCAGTGAAACCAACAATATCAGAGAAGAACATAGTCACAGAGTCGTAGATTTCAGGTTGAACGGGAATCCCTTTCATCAAGTCTCCAGCTATAGATCTAAAATGAAATAAAAGCAATATTATAGAGTTTTAGAAACTTTACTCGATAGTTAATCAAAGTTTACCTACGGTAATTTATGCATAATATAAACATATACTGTAATAAACTGAGTTATTTTGCACCATATGCACTTATGATACTTGGCTTTTGTCAGCTTTAAACTCAACTCTATTACTACTAACATTTTTTTTTAAATAGATGTTTGTATAATATAGAAAACATGCAGATTATAATAAACTGTTCAATGTTAAAAACTACTAAGTTTCAATCTGGCAGGAGACTAGTTGTTCATGTTTGTCACGAACCAGAGAATGTATATTGTAAAATATTGTAGTACGGAAACTTTTCATTGGAGATTTTAAGATAGTGGGTCACAGTGACTTAATTATGCAAAATTTCATATTTTAACATGGAAGTTGCTTTCCAGTATCCAAACTTAATGATAGATATATATATATATATTTTGTTCATTTATTTATATATTTTTCATACTAGTTTTATATGGACTTTCAAATGATTGACAGTCTGACATAAAGATAAATAATAATAATATTTACGGCGGTATCATGCGATGTAACAGGCCTTCAATTTTCTTCTTTTCTTTCTTCAGATCTTCAGTTTTCTCTTCAACCAACTCTTCCAAGTTATTGGTGTACCTTTCCATCAATGCTATCATGTTATCCAGAATATTGGACTTCCTGGAATAGATAAATATGATCACAGATTTAGGTAGAATGACTACTCATGAATGAAAATTCCCAGAATTTATCCGTTTTGCAATAAATATTGTACTTCCAGTCAATATAAGGATATGCAATTCAAAAAAAGTTTGGGGTCACCAGCCTATTTTTTGAAAAAAATAATTGTTGTATTTTAGTGAATATTGGCCATTTTGTCAGTATAATTGGTTCTTTTACATGTATGTTTGGTTTACCATACCTCATATTGTAGACTGGTGACAATGTTTGTTTCATGACTGACGTGTGTAGTACATTATTGTAGAACTAACTATTGGCTTCCAAATATTATTACATGATACACATGTAATCACAATATAAGACTCACAGGCCCTCCTGCATTGGCTTCAACATTTCTCTGCACTTCAGGAACTCTGGTCTATCCAGTGGATCCTCACTCCAACAAGACCTCATTGTTAACAAGACACACTCAGGTGCAACTTCGTTTACATCACTGACGTTTGGACGATATGGAGGATCTAGCCCTGCCTTTACCCTGCTGATGATTTCTAGTTGTTAAAAAATAATTATTATTTTGTTTCTTATCAAAGTATTAAGTTAACCCTTGTACTATACTGCTAATATGTTACATGATCTAAATCATCACATGTAAGATGTTTATGTGTGATGTTAATAGTCAAAATGTTCATGTGAGATGTTAACAGTCAAAATGTTCATGTAAGATGATAACAGTCAAAATGTTCATGTGAGATGTTAATAGTCAAAATGTTCATGTGAAATGTTAACAGTCAAAATGTTCATGTGAGATGTTAATAGTCAAAATGTTCATGTAAGATGTTAAGGTATAGATGCAGGTTCGTGGGCACTTGGGAGTGAATTTTCTTTTTTTTTGCTTTTTATTATCCAAACAGTCTTGGCTATAGACTGTAAAAATTTTTCAGCATTATGAATAGTGGAACATACTCAAAAGACGATTTTAGCAAACTTCTTACTGAGTGAATGGTTATGCAAATTAGCCATTATCTCCACTTGTGTTTTTCAGTTTACCATGAAAATTCAAATCTAAATAGCTCGCACAATTCTTGTTTATTTTGAGTGAAACTTTCACACAACGTTTATCAGTTGTTTATTAACAAAGGGGCGTCCAGGCGTATATATAGTATGTTTTGTTTTCATATTACAAAGTTGTCAAGCAGGATGTGTGCCGTATAGTCAATCCCGGTCAGTATTTCACACTTCGAATGTCATTGTCCGAGAATGCAAAGCTTTAAAAATAAGCCCAGACGTCCTTTTGTTCGTAGAGACGTTGTCAAAATGGTGTGAAAATGTCAAGACAAACTGACAAAAACTGCGGGAGCTAATTAATTTTCAATCTCTCTGACCAACCAGAAAACACGAACGGAGATAATGGCCGTTTTATGAAAGTGACGTTAATCGTCCAAAAAAATGGCTATTGCATCACGACGACATGCCAAAATCCATCATACACCGACGCTTGCTGATGTTCAATCGTCAAATAAAAAAATAAAATAAAAATATTTACAATACTAGGGAAACGGACGTAAAATCGTCCGCGGAGGCAAAACCTTGCGTGAAAACTGTCATGGCGTCGTGTTATCTTTTCCACTTAGGGAGGGGCACAGTGGATTACGTAAAGCCGATGAGACATTCATACAGTTATACAAACATAGCGATCCCCATTGGGTGGGTTGAGTCTAAATTTACCTTTCCTCAAACCTTTAAAAAATACTCTGTATGACGCAGTTTTTCACGATCTTCGTGCGAAGTTGTACGGCCAGGTTGAAATGGGCCATAATATTTTGCTACACAACGGCTATTCACAGTGTTTGTACTCAATCGCTCAAACGCCGGTGAGAAAAAGTCGAAACAGGTTTCATTCAACTACGAGCAGACGAGACGGGTCGATAAAAATTAAAACTAACCCTGACCTCTGGAAATACCTCATTCAAAGAGTGCCATAGTACCAGAGGTCGCCGAGCACGGCCGTACAACGTACTTTGCGACATCGCTACAGATGCATGCTAGCTGACAAGGGGGTTTCCGATTAAGGTAATCGAGATGGCATCACAGAGTGCGTGATTTTTCCGTGGTGTTTAAAAACAGCATCTCGTTGCCGATGTTTCTGTAATTTTCGGGGTATTTTTTATTTTTAAGTAACCGAGCATTTCACGTTTGTGTATTTTGCCACTGAAAAGTTAGTTATCGATGACAGCACAGCAATGGTCTGAATGGTGTTTATCCACTACTACATCGCAATGCTATCAGCACGGTGATCGTTACACGAAACGACAAATGTATAATTAGTCAGTTTTATAATGCCTTCGGGGAAAAAAATGCGTGAAAAAAAATATTTAACAGTACTCCACTGGAAGCTGCCAGGCTAGAAGTCGTCGACATGTTGCGAGATAAGGGTGAAAAAGTTTACTTATCATTTACAACTGTATGTTTTTTGTATTCCGCTTGCATGGTGGAAGTGTCTACGTCTTGTCTTTTTTTTTGTAGTTTGCAAGACTAGTTGATAGCGCTTGAGGTAAGTTAAACAGGGTCGCGGACATGAAGTTACACATCGCCGCACCGTAACTGAGGCCAGCAACTCATTTGCATATAACATCAACAGTGACTTGTCAATCAAAGAGCAACATAAACAAACTTTCGGGACTTTTAATCACATACGCGTGCCTCGATTCCCTATATTTTAAAATCCATTTTTGGGCATGTTCCAGCATTGACAATGCTCCCAAATTTCAACACTATCTAGCCAAGACTGTCTGGGTAAGAAAAGCAAAAAAAAAAAAAAAAAAATATTCACTCCGAGTTCCCACGAACATGCATCTATACCTTAATAGTCAAAATGGTAATGTGAGATGCTAACAGTCAAAATGTTCATGCGAGATGTTATTAGTCAAAATGTTCATGTGAGATGTTAATAGTCAAAATGTTCATGTGAAATGTTAACAGTCAAAATGTTCATGTGAGATGTTAACAGTCAAAATGTTCATGTGAGATGTTAACAGTCAAAATGTTCATGTGAGATGTGAGATGTTAACAGTCAAAATGTTCATGTGAGATGTTAATAGTCAAAATGTTCATGTGAAATGTTAACAGTCAAAATGTTCATGTGAGATGTTAACAGTCAAAATGTTCATGTGAGATGTTAACAGTCAAAATGTTCATGTGAGATGTTAACAGTCAAAATGTTCATGTGAGATGTTAACAGCCAAAATGTTCATGTGAGATGTGAGATGTTAACAGTCAAAATGTTCATGTGAGATGTTAATAGTCAAAATGTTCATGTGAAATGTTAACAGTCAAAATGTTCATGTGAGATGTTAACAGTCAAAATGTTCATGTGAGATGTTAACAGTCAAAATGTTCATGTGAGATGTTAACAGTCAAAATGTTCATGTGAGATGTTAACAGTCAAAATGTTCATGTGAGATGTGAGATGTTAACAGTCTAAATGTTCATGTGAGATGTTAATAGTCAAAATGGTAATGTGAGATGCTAACAGTCAAAATGTTCATGTGAGATGTTAATAGTCAAAATGTTCATGTGAGATGTTAACAGTCAAAATGTTCATGTGAGATGTTAACTGCCAAAACGTTCATGTCAGATGAACTAAAATATAAAACATAATGACAGGTAGAATTTAAGATTGGTTACACATTTCTGAAGTGTACGTTTGTCATATTCAGTTTGTAATATGTCTTACCTTTAGGTTCTTCTTCATTATGGTGATATGGTGGTGCACGTGCATAGATCTCTTGTAAGATTATTGAGAATGAGTAAACATCTCCTTTCACAGATCCCTCTGGAGGTGCATTTTGTTCTAAGCGTAAAAGTTCAGGTGCACGCCAGAATAAACCTACAAAAAAAATCAAAGTTAAACAGTAAATAGCTCCCGTGTGATCAGAGCATGTATTATAAAAGTATAGGCTTTGCCTAATAAGTGAATGTAATTGCATGTAGGTCAATCCATCAATAAAATTGATCAAGATGTCTGAGAATCTATGACATACTGTATATGGAAACACATGATTTTGATATGGGCATTTTGAAAAACATGCAAGGACACTATATTTGTGAACAAAGGGCACTAATGAGGCACTCTATGAATGAGGTATTTATATAGGTCGCGGTTTGTCTCGTCTGCAGTTGAATAATTGTTGCTTTGATTTTCTTATGGTTTTTTTTCCCAATGCGACTTAATTTCACTTGTTTTTTTTAATTCTTGGTAATTAGTGTCATTAGCGATGGAGTAGTAAAAACCGCAATTAACCTCAGTGCAGCAAATCGGGATAGATCTTCCTGACGCAATGGGCAAATTTCGCTATTTTCGCTGACAAGTGAAATCTGCTAAATTAAACCTACGTGAACATGTAAAGTAACAACAGATTGTTTCCTTGACAGATTCTTGAAATTAAAATATCAAAATAGTACAACTAAAAAGTCTGTACAACATACCTAGAACAGATAAATAAAAACATTGTAGTTTAATGTTCGTCCGGACTTTGAGCCCTTGAAAGTAAGTGATCCAGCCCTTACATACGCCAACGATTGAAATTTGTTTGATTGCTATCAAATTATCGCTCGAAAAAAAAAAAAATTTCATTTGTGAGATGTGCTTTTGATACAAACCGAAG
Source organism: Saccoglossus kowalevskii (assembly GCF_978046115.1). Lineage (NCBI taxonomy): Eukaryota > Metazoa > Hemichordata > Enteropneusta > Harrimaniidae > Saccoglossus > Saccoglossus kowalevskii. The sequence continues at coordinate 26,902,494 of NC_140658.1, forward strand.
ATTGCGATCGACCCTACACAAAACTACCGCCATTTTGTCTTCCTTGTCCTCGTTCGGCAAAAACAAAAAACTCGCATATTTACTATTTGTTTAATGAGTGCATTTTTGTTTAAAAATATCAAACAAGAATAAACACTAAGTAAAATAGGAATCAACTGCTTCGTTTTATTTGAGTAAGATGGAAACCATGCGAAAACAAATGTGAAACATTACTGTCTGCTCGAGGAGAAGACACTGGGAGTCATGTGCAAAGAGATTGTTTACAAATTAGAACACATTGGAAGTGCTTTCAGTCACGTTGTGTAGCTCCAATGCGTAAATTAGAAAATTTATATCTTGAATAAAACTGACAAACTTCCTTGCTGTTGCTGTCGGGTGTCTGCCTTATACAGTGTAGACGCGGGGATTCAGCTTTCCTTTTCTCTGCTTGTGGCGTCACAATAGCGGTGAAGGTCAGTACTGGGTTGAACCGACAGCCATGGCCACTATATTTTGAATGATCATAAATAATTTTTGAACCCAATAGTAGTGATCACTGTGATTATTATATAAATTTCTTGCAAAGTCTGGAACGATACTGAAAAAAAATCGTTGATTTCCTTCTATATTCATGGTTGAAAGTAGGCCGAAGTAACCGCAGGTGAATGCGAGTATCCAGATAATAAAGTTAGGATCGATCAGTTCACACGAATTGTTCTGTTCTGATTCATCATTGCAAAACAATGGCCTGGAAACGGCCCAGCTTGAGGGAAACAGTATCGTGGAAAGAAAGAACAGTATCGACCCGATACCCATAAAAGACCTGATGAGAACACTGCAGAATTGCAGGCGAAACCAAAGTTACGCAGTATTGTCTAAGTGATGCAGGCCCAAGGAGAACACTGTACATGTAAACCAGCACATTTACGAATCAAGATTGGCAGAAAGTTGTACGTCACCTGTCTTCGATTTTGTCTATTGATGAATATGACGCACAAAGTAAAATTGAACTTGCGTTCATAAAAATCGGAAAGGGTACTGCTTTTTCGTCAAACTGAAAAAATGGCCGCGTCACTCTTGTAACTGCGCATGCGTACTCCCCATACTCGCATACTTTTGATGTTTTTAGTCGCTGTATCTGCTCAAATAACATCCATCATGATATAATAAATCATTATATACTAAAAACAAGTCATTGAAAATGACACAGTCCCCGTTAAGTTCTCTTTGTGCTCGTCATATTAAAGCGGAGGGGTTGTTTTGAGCGTGTCCTTGAAACTTGAGTTCCAAGTGGCGTATACAACAGATTGTTTATTTACATCAAAACACGTGTTTCGTGTCATAGTAATATGGCCAAAATAAAAACAGCCGTTTATCAGCCATCTTTGATCTAATTATGAAACACACTGATATGTATGATGTATGTGCCAAATATGAATGAAAATGGTACATAAATTGTGGAAATATAGTAGTAAGGCCAAAAAGTCAGATGGCTGTCAATCGGCCATCCTTGACCAGATTTTGAAACAAATTGTCATGGACATGCATCTTAACATGTATAAAGTACATGTATGTGCCAAGTTTGAATGAAAACTGACAGAGCACGTCCAAGATACCGCATAAAAAAAACAAAAAAACAAGATGCCTGCCAGTCGACCATCTTTGATCCAATTGCAAAATAAATCGTCATGGACATGTATCCTAACATGTATAATCTATGTACCAAGTTTGAATGACAACTGACAAAGCATGTCCAAAATACAACATTTTCAAAAAACAAGATGGCTGCCAGTCGGCCATTTTGAATTGAATCGCTAAACCACTGTATGTGCATATGTCCCACATAAGGTACTAGGCACATGCAAAGAATGAATGGAATCGGTCCACAAGATTCTGAAATATGACGTTGGATAGACTGACGCACGGACAGACGGACACACGGACGGTCGGACGGACAGACTCAGGAACTCACGGACAGTCGGGGACATGTATCCTAACATGTATGATCTATGTACTAAATTTGAATGAAAACTGACAAAGCATGTCCAAAATACGACATTTTCAAAAAACAAGATGGCTGCCAGTCGACCATCTTTGATCCAATTGTGAAATAAATCATCATGGATATGTATCCTAACATTTATAATCTATGTACCAAGTTTGAATGAAAACTGACAAAGCATGTCCAAAATACAACATTTTCAAAAAACAAGATGGCTGCCAGTCGGCCATTTTGAATCGAATCGCTAAACCACTGCATGTGCATATGTCCCACATAAAGTACTAGGCACATGCATAGAATGAACGGAATCGGTCCAAGGGATTCTGAGATATGACTCCGAACGGATGCACGGACAGATGGAGACCGAATCATAAGTCCCCGTTTTCGGACTTCGTACGAACGGGGACTGATTAGCAAATTTGCAGACCTTCCAATGAAATATGGAATATGGCTCTGTGAAACTGCAATCATTTAAACAAGATGGCCGCCAGTCAATTGGATTTGATGGCGACCAAAATGCATGTGTTTGTCTAATATGATGTCTCATGTGTCTGAAGTTTGAAATTGATCAGTCCAGGCACATTGGAGATTATTTTATTAATAAATTTTTTTTTACCTAGCCGACCATTTTGAACCAATCCAAAAAGTTAAATAAAGTGCATCATGGTCCCATTAATGTTCAATGTATTAACAAAGTTGGAACAAAATCCATGACTAAGATCCGGTTCCAGAATGATAAACATCTGTTTACATCAAAACACATGTTCCATGTAGTAGTAATATGGCCAAAATAGCTGCCATTCAGCCATCTTGAGTGAACAATGAAACAAATGCGTGTGCATATTGTTGCTATGATGTATGATATATGTGTGAAGTTGGTCCAGGTATGTCAGACATATAGATCCACCAAACTGCATTTTTTTAAAAACAAAATAGCCAGCCTACCAAACTTAAATCAAATCTGTCCACACACGAATTAGATCAAGTTCCAGGCTGGTGAAAATGCCATTGTTGACATAAAAATGGCTGCCATATTCACCATCATCTTAAATTAAAACAAATGCATGTGGTGCATATGTCAGATATAATGCCTGATGTATGTGTGAAGTTTGAACTTCGCCCAACTATTTGTGATTTGTACTTGCGTTCAAACAGGGACTAAAAATAAATAAGAAATAACAACAAATACACGGCAGAGATACTATACTGTAGAGTGGTTAATGTTCTGCGGTGTTTAATTTACGCGCATTACGCGCTGGAGTTTTGTGCGCGAAAAATAAACACCGCAAATTTGTATTCCGGGTGGCCATCTTGAATTTTGTTTCATCCATTGAGGTTTCACACAAACTTGTAACACATACAACACAAAAGATACACGAATAAGAGTTTTGAAGCATCAATATTTTTTTTTATTAAAATAATATATCAAATGTAATAATAAATACTACACATCAGTATTAATAGTACATGGATTGCAAGTTTCACCGAAGTAGTCATGAAGTTATATAATTTACAGAGAAAATGCATTACGAGTTTGATTTGTGTCAACAGTTTTGTTTTTAAATGTGTTCATTAAACAAAACTGTCTAGAATTCCTGCTTTTTGAAATCCTTCTTTCAGTTCATCGTGTCGTTGGGAAATGCTCTGTACGGCAGTAACGAGCCATTTCGCGTGAAGCGGTTTTAGTTCATTTAGCCGGAGATCGAGCGTCGGGTCATCTACGCCGTCATTCATTCCTGAACACACACGCTCGCCGTACCAATTCTGGAATTCTCGCTTTATTGCATCCTTAAAGATCATATTCACGGACAAGTCAAGGGGCTGAAGACGATCTGTGCAGCATGCTGGCACAAATACTACAGAGATGTTGTGATCGTTCAACTTCTTCAACAGTTCTTGACCGCGATGTGCTTTAAAAACATCAAATATGGCGACTGCCTGCTGGGTCACTGGAAGTTGAAGCCTCGTCCTGGTTGCATTCACGTACGGTATAATGATGTTGTCGACGTATCGCATCATGGAATTATGATTTGACAATGACTTTTTGTGTGGAAAACATCCCAAGCATCGGGAAAATTGTAGCCCGGGTGACAACGATCGGTTTTCCCCTGATATAATATCTGAGGTGGTAAAAAATCACCTGAAGCAGTCGATGCAAACAATGCAGTAATTTGCCGCTTGTCATCGAGTCCTGCTATCGTGACTAGACGTGATCCTTGTTCTTCCATTGTCCACTCGCCTGCTGGAATTATCGCAACACCAGTCTGGTCCCAGATTATAACAAGTTCTTGGGGAACATCGTGTTCTTTAACGGTCTTGGTTATCCGTTCAAGGAAAGCTGCTTTAACGGCGGGAAAGTCATCAACAATTTTGTTGACAGCTTTCGTACCCTTTCTCTTAACGTAACCCATGCGACGAAGCAGCGATTTTACCCAGTCCACGGTCAAGTTGATGTGACCCCCAAACTCTTGTAGCAAATTTCGATTTTCATGTAGAAGTATACCTCTACCGATTGCAATACAAACGGCTGAATTAACAACACCGCCCCTGATGCGTAGCCGTCGTACAAGTGACTGTACCTTGGAATCGAGTTCACTACCGAGCAGTACGGGACGTCCCCTTGTTGTCGGCAATGTGTTGACATTTTCTTTGCCACTCCGAATTGCTTTGAGATACGATTGTTTCATTCCTCGGACTGTGCTCTCACCAACATGCCTACCAAGTTCTTTAGTGAATTTTCTAGCAGCATTCATCACTCCGTTGTTTACTGCATATTTGCCGATTTTAGCTCGAATATTTTCATCATAGTGCTGATAATTTCTGCGTTTTCGTTTCCGACTAGCGGATGTTATCTCTTCATTGACAACGGCAATTACTTCAGGTGACAGTTTGCACTGTTCGACGTCGTTGATGTTATTAGGATCGAGCAAGTTTGGTTCACTTGGTGACGGTAATGGTGCTTTTTTCAACCATTTTATGAGATCGGTAGCCATGTTGTTGTGTTGGTAAATTGCAGACGGTGATTCATGTACGTTTACTACACAGGAGACTGATTTTTTGGGGGAAACAATCCCACTTTTATACACTCATTTCTCTCATGTCACCGCTTCGCACGAGCCATGTATTGTTTAATATCAGAAGACAGTAAAACAATGAATAAAATTTACAAGTGCGAAATACATAATAGTCCGAGTGCATACGATCGTCTGACACTGTGTTCATTCCATTGTATTTGTTTTGCCACTTACGCATTGTTTAATCAAAGAAAGCTTAGAAAGAACTCCCATGTGCTGAGAGTATTAGAGACACATTAAGGTAGCGAGAAGGGAAATTTTCACTTTTTTCTTGATTTTTCAAAAATTGATAAAACAGTTACTTTAGACCTTGATACATCACCCCAGGTTTACAAAAGATCGAAATTGCGAAATAACGTTGCTCAAATTAGTGTTTTAAAACACTAGCAGAAAAGACTACAACTGCCGTTTCGTGGATATTTGCATAATGTTTATCTTTGGAAGGAATTAAATGATAAAATCTTATTTGTATACTCTGTTGTTGACGATTCTGATATAACGGGTGATAAGCTTCCAGTTGCAAACAATGCGTGTTTATCTAACGTCCATTGTCAGCATTATTGTCAGTCGAGACTTCGTCGGAGAAACATGGTCATACAGTACTCATTTCGCCCAACCTTCCGCTTTTACATCGACCGCTTATCGCTTAATTTCCGACCACGCGGTTTTGTCCGACCGGAAACCGACCGCATTTTAATCGCGTTTTTTTTTTCGCTCGCTCCTCATTGAAAACATTGACCGCTCGCCCAAACACTGATCACTGGCACATGAGTGGTCGAAATGGTGGTTTTGATAGTGAAGTGTGAACATACAACTAGTATTAACTATTATTACATTCTGAACGACACCTCAAATCTATTAAATAGCTGTATTACACTTGTATCGTGAAAGCAACTGAACTGGGACCTCTTGTTACGTGTTTTGGGTGCTTGTTCTAGATGTAATATTTTTATTTTTATTTTAATGAGACAGTTACGTGAAAAAAGCTTAAGTGACTCCTTTTGAGAGAGCAGAGAAACGAGGAAATGTTAGTGATTAATTCCAAAAATAACGATATCGAATCCACATCGGTCCACGTCTGGTAAATTTGAAATTCAATTTTTAAAATTAAGTCACGATCATTGAATGAGCTCGGTCTATACCGTATACGTACCGCAAGTGTTCCCACAAAAAATATTTTCGACTAAAAACGGCCACATGCCCTGAAAAAATCGAACAGAGCTTGACATGTATGAATAATTTATTGGGCTTAAAAGAAAAACGTGTCAAATTTAGTTATAGCCATAACTATTTGGTGGCCAGTCGATGAACAATTCAAAGTCCTTCAGGGCTGAAAATCATCGACGCTACTCTGGTTTACTTTATTTCACAACTTGCAGAGAAAACTGATTCGCGTGAGCTCTAACGTATCTTAGCCTAGTATTTTCTTTTTGAACTAAGGTCAAATTCCATCAGTTTGTCAAAATATATGTTTTTCAGCGAATAATTTTGAAGCCTGTCACAGCACAAACAACTATGTGAATCGACGCCGGTGATTGGATTGTACGACGACCCTTCAATTAGCGTCAAATATGCTTTGTTACAACATCATTGATTGTCTGAGAGTCACCTGATCGGAGCACGAACTGTGTCACAGAACCATATTTGTCCGTATTATCAACAGGACTTTGCAAAATAACCACACCCACATTTTCAATCTTTTTTAGCGCGGAAGTTGCCAACAAATGTAAAAAAAATCGTGAATTTCATGGATTCGAATAAAATAAAGCAAGCGATTGATAAGGATGATTATTAATATTTTCCCCGATGCTCTTCGAATTTTTATTTTTTTTATTTCAAGGTAAGAAATGGCTAGTTGAAGTTGCATCGTCTTCAATGCGGTTGTTTCACCGCGAACAACTCTAGCTCTGTTTTGGGCATGGTTTATTTTTGCGATGTAAAATAAAATATATATTAAAATAATAATACTTGATTAATTATTTGGGGTTTCAGCCCACAAATTACGGACATGATCTCCATGAATTACGGTCAATGTTTGTCTTCTCTCGGCTGATTGTCACGGTGTTGATCGACGCCCTTCCTAAACTCAGTATGGAGAAACCAATGGGGATCGACATTCCAAACAAACAATCGAAATTATCAACGAAAGACGAGATTGTCTAGATAGTTACAAACATACTTTCATGACAAACATATGTAAAATTAACAAATACACAAAGAGGTGTAATATTAGGTTTTATTTTAGGCTTAGAAATATTTTCTTTCACTCAGCCCATGCATGTAACTGCCATTTAGCTTTACGGTCCTTCAGCATCGGGGGAAAACAACAATAATTTTACAAAATTGTGTTGAAATACATTTTGTATTTCACGTCAGAATATTGTTTAAAATAAAATATTCAGTCCAAGCCAAATCGAGGTCAAAGGGTCAGGTTGCGTGCATATAATTATATATAGTTAAAACAAAAAGTATTTGAACTTTTGTCAGCTGTTCAACATCTATAAAAACCAGAAAGACAATTATAAGACAATGTGAACCTCGGAAATTATTCTGTTAGTCCGAATTTTAAATGCGCGCGAGCGAGCAGGTGGGCGGTGATATTTCGGGGTTTGCTCGGTCGAAAGAAAAGCGGAAATTGTCCGGTTGAATTCAACAAGCGGTCGCAAAAGCGAGAGAAAAAGGTGATTGGAAAGCGGAAGCGGGCGGGAGGTTGTGCGAAAGGAGTACTGTAACTTTGCACAACTTTCTTTTAAATCGTTTTATTTTCCAAGTCAATATTCTATTTTACTAATACATTTTGTTTCTACCGCAATGGCGAAGAAAAGAAAGAAAGCGTTGACAGACGAGGCAAAGAAAAATCTGCCACTCAGTGTCGCACTCTGACACAGCACTTTTTTTTAAACATCGGCCATTTTGTTTCACCATGAAAACCGTTTTATTAGATGTCTTATCTGAGACACTTGAAGGATTAGCTTGTTTGTAAACTGTCAGCGTGTACAGTGGGACAGTAATGTTTGTCAGAGGATTATCCCTCGTTGTTCGTTTGCATAACAATGGAAAACCCGAACGTTCCTGGAGTACAGACTCAAATGCCAGCAGTTTTCTTCATTTTTCACGTTCGAGCTTGAAATTATTCATTATCTGACACTCTTTATGAGTTCTATGATATCAGTGGTTAATATGTTTGGCCATTTTTAGTGTATATTTATAATAATGCAGCAAATCTACAGTGTTTTATTAACCAAAACTGTTTTTCGCGTTTTTCTCGAGTTGAAGTTTTGATCGAGAACGACTCATTGGGACCGCCGCCAAATCAAGTGCGTTCGGACTAGGACATTCAAACTCACAGTTATCGTTCAAAAGATAATGATGGTGCGAAATATGTCTGGGTTTTTAAAGAAAATGCTTTGTCACAGAATAATAGTCTGTTAAAGGTGCCAAGTATGAAATAGTTTGGGGACAAAAAAACAAACCTGCATAGAAATCGGAATAATAGGTCTTTTGATTATCGGAGATGCATTTCAATGGACTTGATTACGGACAATGCATAACTTAAATTTCACCAGGAAATTCCGCAGTGTGCTCTCGCAATCGCGTACTTAGTCATTTTTACAAGGTTCGCCATGTTTGATGTCACGTGATAATTATGTAAACAATGTCTGTCCAGTTTGTGCAAACTTGCACGTCTATACTTAGTCTTTTGATATATATAACCTAAATTACTGTTCTGAACGAGACAACAGACAGAGAATGTTTTATTTAAAAACGTCACAAAACCTTCTCGCTACCTTAAATATAATTCGAAATTACTTAGCTGAAAACTAATTATGCAAATCAGAAAATTGATATGACCAGATTTGAGTGTAAAACTAATGAGGTCTGCGCAGTGTAACAGAAAATCTATGTCTCCAAGTTTAATTGAAATGTGATTAGAACCAAAAAATTATGAATTATTATGCTTATTAGGGAATTAATATGAACAGATTTTTACCCCAAACTAATTAGGTTTGTACATTGTCCTAGAGCATCTTTGTACTAAGTTTCATTGAAATGGAATAATTAGTACCGTGAAAACTCCAAAATTTCGACCCCTCTAAAAATTCGTTCGCCTATTTATTTGCCGGGTTTCGGTGTTTTATTTACCTCCAAATTTTCGACTCCACTAAAAATTGCCGACTCATTCTTATTCGAAAATTGCGACCAGTTTTAGTTTTCCCCCAAACGAAAAAAAAAACGATGTGAGCGTTCAAACGGGACCTTCCTCGAAGGCATGAATCTGATTGACTGAGAGATTTTTATTTTATTGGTAACGAAAATATATTCTAAATAAACGAAGTTTCAAATAAAAACGAACACAAAAATCTCGGCATGCTGCGTTTCTGAATTGTTGATTATTACTGTACTCAGTAGTGATTATAATAATGTACACAAAATAAATTTGTTGAATGGTTATGAAATACAAATAAAAGTCAACTTAGTTTCATCGTAAGCGAATGATTCCGGTCTCGTATAAACGTTTGATGCTGTAGGATATCCGCCATGTTCTCTTAGGTCAAATAGGTCAAATCGCTAATTAACCAATCAAAAAGCTGGATGATGCCAACGTGTTCAAATTACCATAGCTTATTTAAATATGTTAATGTTATTGAACGCAATGCGGAAGAGATTGATGTTGTAGTACGATATTTTGGCTTGGATTTTGAGGCGAAAACGGCATGATTTTTTTTAAAGAAAAAAATTAGTTGTTTTTAAAAAATAAACTGGTCATCTGAAGAATAATTTAACATTGTTCACAGTGATAACAGCTCATTCTCGAAAGGAAGCTTACCCGCTCACGCTAGTCACGATAAAAATCATACTTCGTAATTTTGCTGAACATCTGCCAATCTTCAAGAAACAAATTGCAGCTAACTTCACAAGACCCCTTGGCTGTTACAACTGTGGAGAAAATGGCCATGTTGAACGAGTGTGTAGACATGGTATGAGGATAAGATGCAACTCCTGTGGGGATGAAGGACACAAGAAGAAGTTCTGCCCAAGAAGAGGAGATTGATGTTTTGGCCAAGAAGATAGCGCCGACTGTTCATTTCATAAACAGACTGTGGAAATGAATGAAGCTAAGTCATGTATATTAACCACTACTAGTGAAACAATGAACACTGTACATATTGTCAGAAAACATTTACCGGTATATGGGTCAGGAAAACAATTGAATGCACATAAGAATACTAAACCTCAAAAAAATATTACCACAAATTTTAAACAACCTATAAGAAACAAAAATACCATTACCAAAATTGGGTATAATAATATTAGGGGTCTCAAATCAAAGAAACATGAAGTGTCCAGTCTATTGCACAATGAGAATTTCTTGATTTTTGGGATTTGTGAATCCTTTTTGAAAAAGGATGATGTATTGCAAATTCCAGACTATAACTTAGTACATAAGACTCGTTCTGCTAAGGGAGGGGGTATTGGCTTGCTAATCCATAATTCTGTTATTATTCAAGATGAGGAATGTCTTAACTCACATACTGATGAATGGGAAAGGTTATGGGTTAAAGTAAGGTTCAAGGGAACAAGTGAATGTGTATGTATTTGTATAGTGTATTTCCCAGTTGAAGGTAAAAATAAGAACATGGTTGATGAACTATATCAACTATATTAGTAAATGTTTTGACCCTTGAAAATCAAGGCAATGATAATATTATGTTGATGGGGGATTATAATGGTAGAATAGGAAATATTATTCCAAATGGTGATGTAACTAGGAATTACAATGGTAGTAAATTAATTGACTTCTGTGATGATTCTGGCTTAATTTTAGCTAATACACTACAGTGTGCAGAAGGGAAATTTACCTGGTTTAGGAATAATCAACATTCTATTATTGATTACTTTTTGATTTCTGAAAGCTGATAACTCAACCTATCACTTAGGGAGTGACCACAATGTTATGATTTTACATCTAGACATGGGTTCAGGAGATTTAATGATCAACAGGAAAAAAGAAAAATGGAAACTGAATTATGCTCGTGATTGGGAACCATATCAACAAGAACTTTTGAATTCTTTCAAGAAGTGGGGGGATAAGGAAATGGGGGAGGACACTAATGAACTGTGGAGGGAATGGAAAACTAGGTTACTTGAAGTTGCACACAAATATGTGGGTAAAAAAGTTGTGGGGAATGGGGGTAAAGGGTGGTGGGACAAGGAAATTAAAGATGCCATTAATGAGAGAAGGGATGCCTGTAGAAAGTACAGACACTGGGCAAAATCATCTGTAGGTGTTAAAAATGTCTCTGATGGAGACCAACTTTGGTCCACCTACATTGACTATAAAAGAAAAGCACACAATTTGATAAATACTAAAATGATGGAATTCAAAGTTAAACGGAGTGTAAATATAGCTAAGAATGGTGGTAGGAATTCAAAACTGTTTTGGCAAGATCTAAAGGGGCCAAAAAATACTACCAATCAAACATGTATTTATGACATTCTAAGTAATAGTAAACGTATAACAACAAACCAAGAAGTGATAAAAAGTAATCTAAAACATTACTGGAATACTATAGGACAAATGAATAAAGCATTACATGAAGAAGAAAATGAAAAAGATTTCCATAAGGAAATATTAGAGAAATTGAAATTAATTAGGAGAAATGAAATAAACAGCAATAATGATGATAATAATAATATCAGACAAATTCACACAATTACAATAAACCAAGATGATGTCAGAAATGCGATAAAATTTTGCAAATCTGGAAAAGCGTGTGACCAGGATGACATAGTCAATGAATTTATCATGAATGGTGGTAAATCGCTTGTTCAGTCTTTGACAATTCTATTTCAATCATGTTTGAATAATAAGAAAATCCCAGACGAATGGAAACAAGGAGTTGTAAAACCAATCCATAAAAAAGGTGATTAATGCTTCAATAAATGACACAAGACACAAGGTTTTGGCAAAAGTGGAAGGGGGAGCGAATTGCAGACGCAGGCGTCGCAGCGAACAGCTCCATGATGCGACTCGCCTGTGAATTGCATCATGACGCCGAGCGCGTGGTACCTGGTTGCAACCTTCCACCAGCAGAGACTGTACAGGCGGGCGTCATGGCTGGCGTCCCCCTGGCGGGAGCCTGCAGATAGACTCACAACCCCAGGGGGATGGACAGCGTGGGTACCCGTGTAAAGTCTGCTTGGTCTGTGGTGGAAACCCCCTTTCCTGTTTATTGCTAAGGTTGTTCATGAGCAGATAAACATGAGTTACACTTGAGTGAGATCGGTAATGGTATAGAAATTGGTATATAGAGACCTTTGCATGAATGGGTGGGTGGGAGGTCTGCTGAGACGATGTGTATCGTACGGTGCGGCAAAATGAACTGATGCTTGAAGAGGATGCGAGCAAGGATAAGCGAATGAACAGTCTGGTGTTAATTAATGTAAATCCGACTGAAGGCCGAAATGTGAGCAAATATTGCATGAAGTACAATGTGGCATGGGAGGTGTCAAAATATGAAAGGGGGATGTCAGCTTGGTCAATGCATGTCATAATTGAGCATTAACACAGATTATAAATTATATTCATAATCATACTATTAATGCTTCAATAAATGACACAAGACACAAGGTTTTGGCAAAAGTGGAAGGGGGAGCGAATTGCAGACGCAGGCGTCGCAGCGAACAGCTCCATGATGCGACTCGCCTGTGAATTGCATCATGACGCCGAGCGCGTGGTACCTGGTTGCAACCTTCCACCAGCAGAGACTGTACAGGCGGGCGTCATGGCTGGCGTCCCCCTGGCGGGAGCCTGCAGATAGACTCACAACCCCAGGGGGATGGACAGCGTGGGTACCCGTGTAAAGTCTGCTTGGTCTGTGGTGGAAACCCCCAAATTTAAAGGCAGGATGATGTGTTACAAAGTCTATCGCGATAGGATAACACAAAGCATGGTTAGACCGATGAAACATTAAACTAAATACACTGCAAATACATGTAACGAAAACGAAATGAAGTCTCAAGACAAATGTCGAAATTACAGTTAAGGAAGAGCAAGTGACAAGTGACCCGGAACTGAGCGGATGATGCTGGGGGGTGTGCGAATGTACGTCTGGTAGGCGTCGCTGCGCCACCTGCCCAGTGCCTTGATCAACCAGTCCGGGAGATTTGCGTCGGCAGCTGTCGTGGCTGCACCACTGCGGAAACTGTGAGTAGTGTAACGGTTAACATCTGGTACAGATGCGCGAGTGAGAAGGTCTCGAATGTGGTTGCTAACAGCTTGCCGCGTGAGGAAATTACTGTTGGCGAACTGGAATGCGGGTAGGTGAGCGACGGAACTATGTAGTGCTTTGTACGCCTGGTATGCCTGCACGGCGCAGACCGATGACTGTGAGGGTGCGATGATGATGTTACATCCCCGGCGGAATGGGTCTGTCTTAGACGCCTTGAGCGCAATGACGAGGTCTGTGTTGCACGTGATGTCTGCCGTCAGTAAAGTGCGTTGTGGATCGAAGGTCATTGACGTGGGTGCGACAAATTCGCTGACTCTCAAGAAGCCGAAGAACGCCAGTGTAAAGGCAGACCACAACATAGCTTTGTCATGGTCGCAAATAGTGGGATGGTTTGCGACGGTGTTCTTAAGCATTCGCATTAGTGCAATGGTGATTGGGAGTTTTACACGACTTGGCACGCCGTGATGTCTTTTAATGCCTTGCATAGTGAAGTGAAGCAGGAGGTCGTCGCGTATTGATGAGGTGAAGCCAGCTTCGATGTGTGCACGGATGATAGCTGCGAGGTAAACTTTTAGCGTGCCATAGGTAAGTGACGATGTTGCGAGATGTGTCATAAACAGAATCGTTGAGCGTTGCGTTAGTGGATAAGGATTCATTCCATACATGCGACAGAAGAGAAGATAGCGAGTTTGTCCCGCATGATATGTCCGTCGTGTACCTGGTGCAATGCTCAGGTTGATGTAGTGGCAGGCTTGTTGTGTGAGGTTGACGGGACTACGTCGCACATCGGAGCCGTTAAGAGGGTGCACAGGTCCGGAGTTTTGGTTGGGACCCTGTCTGCCTGAGGTGCCAGTCGTTGAAACCGCAATATCTGTTGGCGAGAGAGAGAGTCAGCGATATCGTTATTAAACCCTGAGATATGTGAGATCATGACGTGAAAGTTATTAGATGCTGCAGTGAAGAACAGCAGTCGGACAAGTTGCATGATCCGTGGACATGATGAGGAGCCTTTTTTCCATATTTGGACAACTGATATGTTATCGCAGTGAAACCGTATTCGAAGACCATACCACAAGTGGCCCCAAATTAAGGAAGATAGTAGAATTGGTAGAAGTTCCTTCCAGGCAATAGAGTATAAAGGGTCATTTGTAATGAATGTAGGCCAGGTGTTTGCGAACCAATGACCCTTGTAGAATGCCCCGTAGCCAAGTGTTGCTGAGGCGTCTGTAAACAGTTCGAATTCTGGGGACGGTATCCAGTTTGGGTTGAGGAGGGATGCTGTGCCGTTCCAAGATGGCAAGAAGTCACACCACCATTGAACGTCGTGCCAGAATTCGTCAGTGAGTGTTATGACTTGAGAAAGACTGGTGGCTGTCATGCTGATATCAATCATGCGCCTCAGGAAGATGCGGCCGGCTGGTATGCACTTACATGCGAAACTGAGGCATCCAATGAGGGAGAGCAATTCACGTTTCGAGCATGTATGGCGAGTCAACCAGCTTGGCAGCTTGACAAGTAGATCCGCAAGCTTGTCCTTAGGTAGTCTAATAACCATGTTGACAGTGTCAAGCTCCACCCCTAGAAAGGTGATGACAGAGCAGGGACCCTCAACCTTTTCTGTAGCAATGGGTACCCCCAAGTGGTGACAACTTTGCAGCATAACATCCATATTGTGCTGGCAGGCGTTAGTGTTTGCCGGTCCAACTGTCAGGAAATCGTCTAGGTAGTGTAGAAAATCCGTATTCCTTGCGCGATGACTAACGATCCAGTGAATGGCATCAGCAATGCGGTTGAAGAGGTATGGTGCTGAGCGAAGCCCAAATGGCAGCACACGGTCGAAGAAATAGCATCCTTCCCAAAAAAACCCGAGCAGGTGCCAGTCTTCCTTCCGAACTGGGCATAAGCGAAATGTGTGTTTAACATCGATTTTTGCGAGTAAGGAGCCATGGCCATGCTTGTGAATGAAGGCTACAGCATCATCGATGCGTGAGTAGACCAATGAATGATCTTCTTTTGAGATATTGTCATTGACGCTGTCAAGTGTAGGTTGGGAGAGATCCATGATAATGCGAAAACCCCCACTTTTCTTAGGCCGTAGGCCAAGAGAATTACAAACAAAGTTTTTGAGGGGAGGACGCTTAAATGGTCCGATAGTGTGACCAAGTTTGAGTTCTTTTTGGATTGATTCTGTGATGATAGAGGGGTTGATGCGAGCGGACTTGGCGTTGCGTGTAGATCTTGGGTAGTGCTTGCCGCGAAATCCAAGGTTAGCCCCATGAGAAATGTCAAATAAAATGGCTGCTACGAATGATTTGTCCGGGTGATCGTGCAGTTCTTGCGCAAAGGAATCGAGCTTAAGAGGTGTGCTTGGGTGCATATTTTCGACCACGTGAGCTGGCATGATCATTGGCGTGAAAGGGTCGTGGTGTGTAGCCACGAAAAAGCTGGTTTTTCGTCTCGGTATCGCGGTGGCTAATGGCAGTGTGGCCTGCAGAGTGGCAAGACGAACAAATGTGGAGACGATTATACCGGCATGGAGTTTCGCAGCGATCTTGATTGAAATTACGGCACACTGTATTGTTATAATTGTCAGCAGATTCGTTCACCCATGTATAAGGATTCCTGCTTCGTTGGCATTCCTGTTTGGTATGACCTTTCTGATGACAGTCAGGACATGTTGGAATGAGCAGATGGAGTTTTTGTTGACAGAATTTGTAGTCAAGTTGGTTGTTAGGCAAACTCCAGTTCCGTAGGCCAGGGTAACGTGAGTAATCTAGACGGAATTCTTTGTCATAGGTGACCCATGCTTCTGGCTTGAACTCAAGAGCTCGGCTGGCGATGTGACGCTGGTAATTGAATAAATGTACAGCCTCATGGGGAAAATAATGTGCCCTATAGGCAGCAAATGTTGACCAACATTCCAGCCAGTTTGCTAAATCGCGAATTTCATTCTTTTTTGCATGTTTTGAGAGAACAGCGACTGAGGGATCATCAGAGTCCAAAGCCACTCGGGTGTTTGAGATCTGGGTGGCATTTGGTTTTCTTGAGTCAGGGTGTAAATCGGACAAATCAACAAACTTACCCCGGTTTGCTAGTTGATTGAGTATTTGCTGGTCGACGTATGGTAAAAACAAGTCTGCAGGTGGGATGATAGGAGGAACTGCAATGCTGGCATTGTTCATCATCGGCATCGCCTGTGTCGCAGTGTTGATACCGGAAGCGGAAGTGAGAATGCCCTCACCGGCGAAACGTTGTATGGGAGCGGCCATGTTGGTTGCGTTGAAATGACCCCCGATAGCAAAACTTTGTTGACTAGGATTAGCGTGAGCTAGCGATGCTTGGCTTGTAGTAGCTGGAAGTTGTTGAAACATCGAATTGTCTTGATGAGCGGTATTATTGTATACGATCGCATTATGTTGACTAGCTATTGGCAAGGTAATCGGAAGGCTGTTATTTGTGAGAGAGTCAGTTGGCGTCGAACTTGATGGCGTTGTTTGGCTTGGGTCGCGTGATGACACGAGGCTTGCCGACAGTTGTGGAGCAGCCGGCGGTTGCGAGATATTATTCGGCTGCGTTTGACAGTTTCCTTGCTGTTGTAGGCTACGAACGAGATCTGCGAGTTCGCTTCTGCTAACTGTGATGACATCGCTGGGGAAGTTCGTGGACTGTAGTACAGTGGGATCTCCATTGTGTGCTGACGATTCTTGCGGAGGTGAGTCAGTTACGTCTATAGTCGCAACATTTTGGAAGCGAGCTGGAGTACGACGATTTCGTTGAGACTTGCGACCGCCACGGCTGGTGTTAGATCTTCCGCGTCCTCGAGGCATGTTGGAACTGGATGTTGTGAAGAAAAACTGGTATTTGTGACAAAATGAATGGCTGAAATGCTTTAGCAAGGAATTCTGCTGAGACGATGTGTATCGTACGGTGCGGCAAAATGAACTGATGCTTGAAGAGGATGCGAGCAAGGATAAGCGAATGAACAGTCTGGTGTTAATTAATGTAAATCCGACTGAAGGCCGAAATGTGAGCAAATATTGCATGAAGTACAATGTGGCATGGGAGGTGTCAAAATATGAAAGGGGGATGTCAGCTTGGTCAATGCATGTCATAATTGAGCATTAACACAGATTATAAATTATATTCATAATCATACTATAAAAAAGATCTAAATAATTATAGAGGCATTACTCTGAGCTCAACAGTATCAAAAGTTTATGCTAAAATAATTGAAACTAAATTAAAACAATTTGTGGAAGATAATAACATATTAGGTGAGATTCAGGGTGGATTTAGAAAGGACAGACGCTGTGAAGACAATATCTTTACACTCAAAGGTATTGTGTCTCAGCGAAAATCTCAAAACAATTCTACATATGTTGCTTTCCTAGATTTTTCTAAAGCTTTTGATCGAGTTTGGAGAGATGGACTTCGGGTTTCACTGTGGAATGCAGGAATTAGAGGAACATTGTGGAATATAATTAATGATATGTATGAAAATGTTTTTAACAAAGTTAACTTTAACGACATAGAAACGGATTATTTTGAAACTACAGAAGGGGTCAAACAAGGATGTGTGTTAAGTCCTTTACTATTTTCAATTTACATAAATGAATTTGCAAAAATGCTGCAGGATTCAAAATTAGGGGTAGAAATAGGTAAAAAGATAATTCCTGGACTATTTTGGGCAGATGATGTTGTCCTCATCGCAAATAATGCAGATGAATTACAAAATATGTTAGACATAGCAGCAAAATTTGCAGACAATTGGAAATTAAATTACAACAGCAACAAATCCCAAGTAATGTATTTTGGCAAAAAATTGCATAGAAAAGGCGCACTCTGGAAATTAGGAAATCTGTTACTAGAAGAGACTAACACATATAAATACTTGGGAATAGTTATTTCTAAAACTATAAAGGACCATGCACAATTTACTGAAATTTACAAGAAGGGGATGAAATTAATAGCATATTGTAAAGCCATCATCAATCAACACAATAGTTACAATAGGTTTGAGTATGGTGATGTATTGTGGAAGAGTATAATTTTACCATCTATTAGCTATGGATGTGGTGTATGGTTTTTAGAAAATAACGATGATAGGAAAAAGTTAAAAAGTCTGCAATATCAGTTTGGCAAATTCCTTTTTAAAGTCAACAGAAATGTTGCTTGCTCTGCTGTATTAGGGGATTTAGGATGGGCTGATTTGAGCTACACCCTTGATACTTTTCGAATTAAATATTTGAACAGATTACAAGAAATGAATAACACCAGATGGACCAAAATTGTTTTCACAGAATTGCACAAGTCGTATGTAAACAACCGTAAGCTTACTTGGAATTGGCCAACATATGTGCACAAAGTACTTGAAACTAACGGATTAGACCATGTCTATGGGTTAAACATACCTAACAATATAAACTGGCTCAAAAGCTTTTATAAAATAAGTGAACAAAATGAAGTAAAAACGTTTGCAGATCAAATATCTAATATGAAATCACTGGAACATTACAGTTGGGTTAAAAGAAATAAGGAAAAAGAAAACTATATAAATGATCCCCTTGATCATCATGGCATATCACTGTATTTTAAAGTCAGATCTAACTCACTGGATTTAGAGGGTAATAAAATAACATGGGACAAATATAAAGGGAATGGAATGTGCAAGCTATGTAATGACGACAAAGAAGATATTTATCATTTTCTATTTTTATGCAAAGCAACTTATCATTTAAGACACAAATTTTATGGAGATTTCATGTACAAAGTTCAAAACCTTGAAGTAGACCCAACACTTATTAATAACTTTCTTTCTGGAGGAATTAATTTTAAGTTTAATGTACTTTTTAGCGACATATTGTGGAAAGTCAACAATAATTTGGGTAATATTGTATCCAAGGAAGTTAGAGTATTTATTACTCAATTGTATAAGTATAGAAAAGAAAGTTTGAATTTAATGTGATTTTTCTTCGTTCCTTTTTCAAATATGCATGATTTGGTTGTTTTCTTCTCTTTGTTTGCCGCTCCAAAGGCTAATAAAATATTATTATTATTATTATACACGTGTACTCTTGAATAGACAGACGTCAATGACTACGGTAAAACTTAGACTCTATTTTAGCCGGCAGGATTGATTGAAATGTCCGAAAAATGACGCCAAAATACACCTTAAAAGTCCCATTTTATTTTCTTAAATCCCATTTTATTTTTTAATCCAAGGGCGAATTTACGGCAGAATTTGGTCCCTCAAATAAGGGACACGTGAGCTTTGATTCTAACCGGATACATTGCACTGGGTCGGGGAGATAGTTTGCTAAACTTCCATGTATCTTTTGTCCAATGGGTACCTGTACTTCGAACATTCGCAAGTTTTCCTAGGTAGTGCGAGACAGCTTTGTCTTTTGACCTATTAGTTTTGTGCTGACCTCTTCTCCGCGTCTTGATGTTTTGTTTTGCTTGTCATAATACTCACTGATTGATGACTTTGTTTAGATTTTGAGTTACAACTCGGCCACGACCTTTGCTTTTACCGTGAAACATGAGAAAGTTTACGTCAATTGACGGACATTGCATTTTTTAAAAACTAATGAAGCACACTGTCTATCATCCCCATTTTTTCATTTGCTGATTTCTATTCTGAAAAATTCGACCATCCCAAAATGCACCTTAATTTTGACTCTAAAAACACGTCACATTTCTAACACCGATTATTTAAAACCGGTCGAAATTTTGGAGTTTTTACGGTACTTTAGATATCAGTGTGAAAGCTTAAAATTGGTTAATTATGCAAATTAGGTAATTAATATGTACAGATTTTAACCCACAATTATTCAGGTCTGTCTATTGTCCTACAGCATCCATGTACATTCATTGATATGTGATGTATAGTACCTGAGATATCAGTGTGAAAGTTGGTTAATTATGCAAATTAGGTGATTAATATGCACAAATATTTACCGGAAACTAATTGGGTCTGCATAATTCTAGATTCATTGAAATGTGATGATTAGTACTTTAGATATCAGTAGAAAAGCTGAAAATTAAATATGCAAATTAGGTAATTAATATGCACAATTATTTACCCTAAAACTAATCAGGTCTCTGCATACATGTAGTCCTAAAGGATCTATGTACCAAGTTTCATTGAAATGCGATGATTAGTACTTGAGATACCCATGGAAAAGCTGAAAATTAACTAATTATGCAAATTAGGTGATTAATATGCACAAATATTTATCGAAAACAATCAATCTCTGCATAGTCCTTGAGTATGTAAGTACCAAGTTTCATTGAAATGTAATGCTAACTACTTATATCAAATGCTGAAAATTAATTAATTATGCAAATTAGGTAATTAATATGTACTGATATTACCATAAAAACTATCAGGTCTGTGCAGTGTCGTATGACATCTATGTACCAAGTTTCATTGAAATGTGATGATTAGTACTTGAGATATCAGTGGAAAAACCGAAAATTGACTAATCATTATGCAAATTAGGTAATTAGTGTCCACGGATTATTACCAAAAACTAATCAAAACCTAGCATTAGTTCAGAGCATCTATGTACCAAGTTTCATCAAAATCCAATGAGTGGTTGTTTAGATATCAGTGGAACAGTCATGGAACCACTAAAAAATAGCTAATTATCATGCAAATTAGGTAATTAATATGCACGGATTTTTACCAAAAATTAATCAAATCTGCGCATATGTTCAGAGCATCTATGTACCAAGTTTCATCAAAATCCAATGAGTGGTTCTTTAGATATCAGTGGAACAGTCATAGAACAGCTAAAAATTAGCTAATTATCATGCAAATTAGGTAATTAACGAGCATGGATTTTTACCAAAACCTAATCAAATCTGCGCATTGGCCCAGAGCATCTATGCACCAAGTTTCATCAAAAACCGATGTATGGTTCTTGAGATAGCAGTGGAACAGTCGGACACACACACACACATACAGACACACTAACTGCAAAGACTCCCATTTTGTGCTTCGCACATGGGAGTCAAAAAGTGGGACAGAAATGGGCAAGATGTTTCCTGCTTAGTTAGAGATACTATACAAACTATGTGGCGCGAATTTAAAACACCGCTAAGCCGTCCGAAATTAGGAATGCGCGAATTTTTAACACCGCAAAAATTAACCTCTTTACAGTATGTTAATAAACTTGAACATCAGAAATTTTTAGTGATTTTTCAATAACTTCTCAATTTTGGACTAAGTGGACATAAAATCTCACTGACCACAGGTGTTAGTTTGAAAAAACGTATAGTGACAAATGGTGGTGTTCAAAATGAAGTTTCAATTGGAACACTTAATGTCAATTATTAATTAAATTATTATATAAACCTACGGCTATAATGGACATGGTCACTTTCTTCCTCTTCAAGTTGTCCTTTCTTCATCTCAATTAGACCATAATCAGTAATCTGCAACACCCATCGATTGTCGACAACACAGTTAGATGATTTCAGGTTGCCATGTGATCGCATTTCACTGCTGTGTAGGTATATCATTCCTTTCAATAGATCGTTGATGATAGATGCTAGGAACATGTGGTCCAGTTTTATATCATCATTTTCTAAGATATCCTATATGTTAGAAACAAGTCAAATCCTGAAATAATTTTTGCAATTAAAAAGGGCAATCAACTGATGCACAATGCTGGCAGTGGGTACTGTTCAGGTTCTGTCACAAGATCCCATATTACGTGTGAAATCAAACAAAACAAAGAACATATCACTGTAATATATGGCGTCAAAATGAGGGATTCCACAAGCAAAGTATTTTTAGTGTATTTTCACGCTTAATAATGTGTTATATGCAATTGATGACGATCAATTTTGAGGAAGTAAGAGTATCTTAACACCATATATTCTGAAAGATGGGCAATTCAACATTGAGCTATAAAAAAGGAATTTAAAGTTTAAAATCTTCAGTCCATGCTTTTCACACAAAATTCAAGATCTTGCGGTAAATGGAAAATCTCTGTTTATATAGATAAGCAGCAGCCATTAGCTGATATGGCTATTTGTGATACTGTGAAGGTGAACCAAATAAAACAAGTCGGATACTACATATATCTTGTGCTTATTGGAAAAATGAATGTACCAGTTTGGCTACAACTAAGCAAAAAATACAAAATTTAGTCAAGAAATGTAAAGATAGTGAGACCACACAAAGTGCTTTATATTATACGTCAAATATCAAAGCAAATAGTTAGGTTAGACTTTTTCAAGTCAGGATTGGAAAATTAAATTAAACATGAGTCAATGAATAAATCTGAAAGAGGAGCATTAAATTACCTGTCACGTAAATATCAAAGAAAACATAGAAGTAGAGAATGTAAAGTTGCTAACAAGACGACAGATTCCGTAATTATAGTTATGAATAGTCATGATTCATTGACAATGGCACTAAAGACATACAATAATTACCTGTAAACTTCCCTTTGGACAATATTCCATTAGTACGCATATATGGGGATGATCCACACATGCTCCAATAAACTTATTAACATTGTCATGTCTCATATCTCGCATCTAGCAGAAATCAATAAATACTATGAATATTATTGTTTGTTGGGGTTACATTTAAAATGCAAAATTCCTGTAAAGCCAAAAATGTATACCACATGATTATATATTGTATAATGTATACAGTGCATGTAAAATGCGTAAGTGGGTTTGCATATATTTTGTATGGGACCCGTGAATCATTTTATAATCTGAATAATTTAATTCATCTGTATACGCCGTCACTCTGGGATGGCATTGTCTGCATTTTGCATGCAAATGTCTGATAAAAAATGTCTCTCACTGATCAGCAGTTATAACTCAGTCTGCTGTGGCAATCTTGCCTATAAGTTGTTTGATTATTCAACAAGTCATTGAAAATGACACAGTCCTCGTAAAATTTTTGAAAGTTCTCTTTGTGCTCGTCATATTAAAGCGGAGGGGTTGTTGCGAGCGTGTCCTTGAAACTTGAGTTCCAAGTGGCGTATACAACAGATTGTTTATTTACATCAAAACACGTGTTTCGTGTCATAGTAATATGGCCAAAATAAAAACAGCCGTTATTCGGCCATCTTTGATCTGTTTATGAAACACACTGATATGTATGATGTATGTGCCAAATACGAATGAAAATGGTACATAAATTGTGGAAATATAGTAGTAAGGCCAAAAAGTCAGATGGCTGTCAATCGGCCATCCTTGACCAGATTTTGAAACAAATTGTCATGGACATGCATCCTAACATGTATAAAGTACAAGATACCGCATAAAAAAAACAAAAAACACGATGCCTGCCAGTCGACCATCTTTGATCCAATTGCGAAATAAATCGCCATGGACATGTATCCTAACATGTATAATCTGTGTACCAAGTTTGAATGAAAACTGACAAAGCATGTCCAAAATACAACATTTTCAAGGTACTCGGCACATGCAAAGAATGAACGGAATCGGTCCACAGGATTCTGAAATATGACTCTCGACAGACTGACGCACGTACGGACAAACACACGGACAGATGGACAGACTCAGGAACTCACGGACGGTCGAGGACATGTATCCTAACATGTATGATCTATGTACTAAATTTGAATGAAAACTGACAAAGCATGTCCAAAATACGACATTTTCAAAATACAAGATGGCTGCCAGTCGGCCATATTTGATCCAATTGTGAAAATAAATCGTCATGGACATGTATCCTAACATGTATAATCCATGTACCAAGTTTGAATGAAAACTGACAAAGCATGTCCAAAATACATTTTCAAAAAACAAGATGGCTGCCAGTCGGCCATTTTGAATCGAATCGCTAAACCACTGCATGTACATATGTCCCATATAAAGTACTAGCCACATGCAAAGAATGAACGGAATCGGTCCAAGGGATTCTGAGATATGACTCCGGACGGACGCACGAACGGAGACCGAATTATAAGTCCCTGTTTTCGGACTTCGTCCGAACGGGGACTAACAAGTCATTGTTAATGACACACAGTCCCCGTTGCAATTAGGAGAAATGTTAGTCATGCCTAAGATAAAGTAATATGGCCAAAATGCAAGATATTGTCTTTTATCAACAAAAAACAGTAATATTAAAAGAATTCTAATTGCTAATTGTCATATTCATGCAAAACTCAAGTAAAGTGCATGTCTCCAGTATCATAAGCTTGTGCAAGCTTATTTGTTGCCCAATGACACTAAATTTAATGGGAACAAAGCATTAGTCAAACTTGAACATGGACAATTCAACAGTGAGTTATAAAAAAAGAAATTAAAATTCAAAATCTGCAGTTCATGCTTTTCACACAAAACGCAAGATCTTGCGGTAAATGGAAAATCTTTCTTTAGATAAGCAGCAACCATTAGCTGATATGGCTGTTTGCGATTCTCTAAAGGTGAACCAAATAAAACAAGTCGGATAATAATCTTGTGCTTATTGGGAAAATAAATGTACCAGTTTGGCTACAACTGAGCAAAAAATACAAAATTTTGTATTTTGTATGTCTGTCAGCCATCTTAGATAGAATCACTAAACCAGGCACTAAACTAGGCACATATAAAGAATGAATGGATTCGGTCTCAGTCTGTGAAAAATGAATCTGGACAGATGGACGGCCGAACAGAGACCGAATTATAAGAGAGCTGCAAATTGTTCATCCATCACATTTACTCCTTGGTCACATTGCATTATGGGTAACTAAATACCTGCAAATTGTTCATCTATCACATTAACTCCTTGGTATCATTGCATTATGGGTAACCAAATAATTCACTCAATCACATTTATTACCTGCACCAGCATGAAGCAGGTCAAAGATCATGGACACAGTATGTGTTCATGTATGTTGAGTATTGGGGTAATAGTTAGGAACTTCAAACTTTGAACACATGTTTCCTATGGATCGAACACCATGATATAGCAAATTTATGTTAAAGGTCACAGTATATATGCATATGTATGTTCACAATGCATGTATGTTTGTGCAAAATAATTAATCATAATTACCATAACAGTCAGTCAGATAAAGGGGATTTGTTTTGTCTTGTAAATATTGCCTGAAAACACACATTTAATCACTGTTTTGTGATATATACTCTACTCGTTAAGAATAATGATCTTACTATTTTCAAGTCTTTCCTTGTGTTTCTTGTCAAATCTATATGATGCTTGTTAATTGCCTTAATGGCACATATATTGCCCTGGAAACAAACACACAGTACGCACATGTAGTATTACATTACGCAAGCTAAAAATACGGTTTGAAAACATTATGTGAAAGCAAAAGGTATGTATATCACCAAAAAACACAAACCATATAAACCAAAGACTAATCCCATCATACAAATATACATACTCAGTGATGTAAAACTCAGCTGGTAACAAAACAAACACCTATTTTTATATAATATATATGTTTGCGTTTTGTTTCATAGCAGTAAAAAAGGAAAAAACATAATTTATATACATGTTGATACCTTTCGCCAAATATGTTAATTCTATTTTAAATGTAGTTAATAGTTCTATTTAGTGGCCAGACTGCCATATTGTACTATTTCCTCTTATCTAAAAACAAGAATACATTACTACATGTATATATCACCAATTTATATACCATATGGGTTGGGAAATAAAAAGCAATTCTGTGACACATGAGTGATGAGGAGGAGTCGCAAACAGTGTTTATTTATTTAATTATGCTTCTAGTTTGTTTTGTGTTCTTGGACTTCCCTTTAGTATGTGAATTTTGTAGGGTACATATTATTTCCACTCTACTTTACTATACATTAGTAGTTTATAAAATTAGGAGTTGTAATTACATAGTTTGTCTTAACTGTTTTGGGAAACATAAAAAAGAACATATTACTAGACTGATGGGTATAGGCTGTCTCACTGTGACGTCATTTTAGATTTTTGCCAACCACACATTTGTGCATATTTAATAACTGTAGCAGCAAAAAACTGCACTATTTTATTTGCAGATGCATGCACACAAACCATAGACAAGTGCAACTATACAGTACAGTTCTCGCGGAAGCTTTAGCTTCACTTCAGCTTCACCTTCGCTTCAGCATCGCATCATTATGGCATTGTTATGACTTCAGCATCACATCAATGTCGCGACATTAAAAAGTTAGGCGGTTATCGCTTCGCTTCATTGTGGCCTCATTATGGCGACAATGTGGCATCAGCATTGCTTCATCAAACAAAGAAGTACAGAACTCATTTCGCCCAACCTCTCGCCCGCTTCCGCTTTTCAATCGCTCGCTTTTGCGACCGCTTGTTGAATTTCCGCTTTATTTTCGACTGTGCAAAAATTCGGACTACTAACAATTTTCTGGTTTTCATAGATCACGGTTACTAGTGTAGTAACCGTGCATAGACGTTGAACAACCGTCAAAAGTTCAAATACTTTTTGTTTTAACTACTAGTATCTATAATTATGCACGCAATCTGACCCTTTGACCTAGATTTGGCTGGGATTGACTGTTTTATTTAAAAAAATATTCTGACGTGACGCACTGCTACAAAATGTATTTCAACAGAAGTACGATATGGTTGTCTGGGTTTCTTTTCCTGACTGTGTTGAGTTTACGATTTGCATAATTATTGTTATTTCCCCCAAGAAGAACACAAGCCGAAGGACCATGAAGCTAAATAGAAGTCCCACGCATGGACTGAGTGAAAGAAAATATTTCTAAATAAAACCTAATAAAATAAAACCTAATATCTCTGTGTATTTGTCAATTTTGCATATATTTGGTGTGACAGTATGTTCGTAAATATCTGGAAAAATCTCGTCTTTCGTTAATAATTTCATTTGTTTGAAATGTCTACCGACTGTGTCCCAATAATTTGTTTGGAATATCGATGCCCGTTGGTTTCTACAAACATTCCCGACGTCCATTATTCAACACAATCAGCATTTATTTATCGTAATTCATGGGGATCATGTCCCGTAATTTGCGGGCTGTAAAACCAAATAATTAAACAAGTATTATTTATTATATATATTTTTTTACCTCGTGAAACAACAACACAGCGTAGAGTTGTTGCGGTGAAACAGTCGCCTTGAAACCGATGGAACTTCAATTATCCATTTCTCGCCTTGAAATAAAATTAAAAAAATTCGAAGAGCATCTGGGGATATATTATTAACCAGTCTTACCAATCGCTAGCTTTATTTTATTCAAATCCATAAAATTCACGAGTTTTTCAACATTTGTTGGCAACTTCTCGCTAAAAATGGTTGAAAATGTGGGTGTGGTTCTCTCGCAAAGTCCTGTTGATAATACGGACAAATATGGTTCTATGACCCAGGTCGTGCTCCGATCAGGTGACTTTCAGCAAATCAATGATGTTGTAACAAAGCATATTTGACGCTAATTGAAGGGTCGTCGTACTGTCCAATCTCTGGCGTTGATTCATTGTGCTGTGACAGGCTTCACAATCATTCACTGAAAAACATCGGTATATTTTGACAAACGACTGGGATTTGACCTCAGTTCAAAAAAAAGAAAAAAGAAAAACTGGGCTGAGATACAAATCAGTTTTGCAAGTTGGGAAATAAGGTAAACCAGATTGGGGTCGATGATATTCAGTATCGAAGGACTTCCGTGTGTATAATGAGTTTCAAATTGTTCATTGACTGGTCACCAAATATTTACGGCTACAACTAAATGAACACTTTTTTTCTGAAGCCCAATAAATTATTTCTGCATGTCAAGTGATATTCAATTTTTTACAAGGCCTGTGGCTCGTTTTTAATCATAGCTCATAGTTGGAAATGTACGCACTTGTTTGTAACTTTGTATCCAAGATGGCAGGCGACAACGCCGATGCACCAAGCGGCGTACATGTGTTTTGCTTGTATTAGTAGTCCGGGCATGGGATCGGACTCGGCTAAAACTAAACGAAACACAGAAAAATACCATCAAACTGTGGAATCTGAATCTGTTCTCTTACCAGCAAATAAAATGAACGAAAATAAGGTAATTTTATTAGAACAGTTTCATTTCGTACAGCAAATTGTGTTGTATCCGAACGACGATTGCATCGTGTGATTTAAATTTATCACGATTTTCCTTGCAGTCAATATGACACTCATCACCTTGCAGATTGCAATGTACTTCACATAGTTTTTGGTACCCAATACTCGCAACATTAAATAATTAAACAAGATATCTGTTTAAAATGTCATTTTACTCTTGGTCATATTATTTTATTCCCCTTACCGCTTTAAATTTCAAATCGATTACATATCAAACTTCTATACATGTGTTTTTCTCTACTGCCTTTCCATGTGAAAATAATGAGGTCATACTCATGTCACAATACTTTGAAGCTGATGCCATGTTGATGCCATGAGACTGTGAACCTGAGGCCACGATGATGCCACAAAATAAGCGAGGCGAACACAGCTTCAATTTTCAATGACGCGAAGCTGATGCCACAATGATGCAATGCTGAGGCGACGATGAAGCCATGCGTAGGCGACAACGATGCCACAAAAGCCAAAGCTTCCGCGAGAACTGTACTGTACCTATAGTCATAGTGGATCGAATTTACCTTGTATGTACCAATCCTTGCAAATATCTGTTGGGTTTCTTTGTTATTCACCATTGACACAATACTCTGCATCTAAAAGATATTACCGTAATAAACATATACCAGTTATTGGAAAATTCAATTTCTGTATTATTGATAGTTTATAAAGTGTAGCATCAATTTTGTTACGTTTTAACTATGGTTTCTGCATACCCGAACTGCCTGAACAAAATACTGTCTTACCATGCTTTTCATTGATATTGCACGAGAAGCCCCAGTGTATTCTCCTTGTATCGTAATATTGTCATAGTCAATCTTCCAAACCAGATTATCAAGTTCCGCCTCATATTTTCGCTTCCTAATAATAATAATAATCATAATACACTGTATTATTATACATCTGTCACCGTAACGCCATAAGTTACATTTAGTAGTTCATTTTTTTTCAGTTACACATAACGTATTGTCTGTGTGCAATGTATTTTATTTTTTGTTTTTTTACCATTACAGTATCCTCAGATAGTACTTTCAGACTAATAAAGTTATTATTATTAATATTATTATTGCTATTATTATTATCCCGGTAATGAACTTTTTAGTGCATCTGTGTGTGCGTGCAGGACCTGCATCTTAGACATGCCTGGACCAATCACAATAAAACTTCACACATTACATCATACATAATATTATACATATGTACATCAATTTGTTTCACAATCTGAATCAAGTTAGCTGAATGGCGGCCATTTTTGGACAGAAAAATCATTAAAATCAAGCATTTCTCGGCTGTATACAGATGGATTTTGTTCAAACTTGGTATATACATTAGACATTATGGGACCTTGATGCAAATCATTTTGTTTCTCAGATAAATTCAAAATGGACGACTGGTGGCCATTTCGTTTTAATGAATGTGGTTGACGGGTTCTAGTGCCATATCTCTGACTTGCATTCACTGATTATGTTCAAATTTTATATATTCATTATACATGTTATAGATATATACATGTATTCAAAATGGCTGATTTTGTTTTAACTAATGCTGTTCCAGAGCAATATCTCTCAATATGGACAAGTACTCCTTTGATGATCAGATACAAATGTCAATCATTTTAATGTTAAACAATCATCATAATCATAATCCTGACATGGTTATATTCCAGCTATATTAATACTTATTGTTTCAAATTTAATTAACTGTTCTACTAGTACATTATATTTTCCAGCCCCGTTTCCCCTTGCTAACTTTTATTTCCTTCAGTATACTAAGTGTGTAGTATTTTTGTGTAGTTCTTTTTTTTTTTTTATATATATATATTTTTTTATTATTGTATATTTTCGCTTGCTGAAAAATGTCCAACTTCAAAATAGGTAGTTGGAATATCAATGGGTTGAATAGCAGTAAGCTGTCAAATGCTGATTTTATTAATTACACCTCTTCCCTAGACTTGGCTTGTTTCCAAGAAACTTGGCTTAGCAGTAACAGTAGTGTTAGATTAGAAAACAGCCTAGATTCATATGAGGTGATACACCAAGACAGAAATCTTGGTCGCTCAAAAAAAGAAAGAGGGGGTGTCGCTGTTCTATTTAAAAGTAAATACAAACAGTACATTACTCATATTTCTGGCAATACAGCACATTTTATTTGGTGTAAGATTGACAAAACAATCTGTGCTACTAATAATGATTTATACATTGGTTGTATTTACATCCCACCTGAGAACTCATTCCTTTATAAGAACAAGGATGTTGATCTGTTTAGTTATCTGGAAAAAGATATTTTACAATTTTCATCCAAAGGTGATGTTCTTCTCGTAGGGGATTTCAATGCTAGAATTGGTAGCCTTGATGATAGAATTGATGATAGCAGAAATATGCATCTACCCTTACCATCCTACTATATTAATGACAATTTTGGCAACAGAAATACTATGGATGTTAATTCATCATGCTGTATTAACAAATTTGGTAAAAAATTAATTCAGTTTGTATTGATTGCAACCTCATCATTCTGAATGGTAGAACTATTGGTGACTCTACAGGAAAATACACATGTCACACTCCCCGGGGTAGCAGTACAATCGATTACGGGATAACTTCAAAGAATTTATGCGACTCATTACAATATTTTAAAGTAGCCGATTTGTCTCATTTATCAGACCACTGTGCTTTAACTTTATCTATGAAGATTAATATTAACATGTGTCTAAATGAAAATAATAAAAGCAATGATAAATTAGATCCTTTACCATCAAAATATATGTGGAATGACTAGGCTAAGGACAATTATCAAACAAACCTTGAAAAGTTAAATAA
Organism: Saccoglossus kowalevskii; assembly: GCF_978046115.1. Classification (NCBI taxonomy): domain Eukaryota; kingdom Metazoa; phylum Hemichordata; class Enteropneusta; family Harrimaniidae; genus Saccoglossus; species Saccoglossus kowalevskii. Next base: position 26,933,676 of record NC_140658.1, read on the forward strand.
TAATGAAATTAAGAATTTTATGAGCAAACCTTATAGCATTTATGAGTCAGAAACTGCAGTCACAGATTTTGAAAATTTAATTACAAAAATTGCAGACAAATGTCTAAAGAAAATTACTCCTAAACTTAAAAAAAATAAACGCAAAAGTAAACAAAAAAATTGGTTTGACCAGGATTGTTGGTCCCTTCGTAAGGAGTTAAGGAGCCTATCACGTTTATTACAAAAGTATCCTCAAGATCCATATATCCGAGGGAAATTCTTTCAAACCCGTAAACAGTATAAATCAAAGAAAGCTTAGAAAGAACTCCCATGTGCTGAGAGTATTGGAGACACATTAAATATAATTCGAAATTACTTAGCTGAAAACTAATTATGCAAATCAGAAAATTAATATGAACAGATTTGAGTGTAAAACTAATGAGGTCTGCGCAATGTAACAGAAAATCTATGTTTCCAAGTTTAATTGAAATGTGATTAGAACCAAAAAATTATGAATTATTATGCTTATTAGGGAATTAATATGAACAGATTTTTACCCCAAACTAATTAGGTTTGTACATTGTCCTAGAGCATCTTTGTACTAAGTTTCATTGAAATGGAATATATATATATATATATATATATATATATATATATATATATATATATATATATATATATATATATATATTAGTACTAGTACTTTAGATATCAGTGTGAAAGCTTAAAATTGGTTAATTATGCAAATTAGGTAATTAATATGTACAGGTTTTAACCCACAATTATCCAGGTCTGTCTATTGTCCTACAGCATCCATGTACATTCATTGATATGTGATGTTTAGTACCCGAGATATCAGTGTGAAAGTTGGTTAATTATGCAAATTAGGTGATTAATATGCACAAATATTTACCAGAAACTCATTGGGTCTGCATAATTCTAGATTCATTGAAATGTGATGATTAGTACTTTAGATATCAGTAGAAAAGCTGAAAATTAATTATGCAAATTATTTATTAATATGCACAATTATTTGCCCTAAAACTAATCAGGTCTTTGCATGGTCCTAAAGGATCTATGTACCAAGTTTCATTGAAATGCGATGATTAGTACTTGAGATACCCGTGGAAAAGCTGAAAATTAACTAATTATGCAAATTAGGTGATTAATATGCACAAATATTTATCAGAAACAAGTCATTGTCAATGACACGTCCCCGTTCCGTTCATATTTGAGTGACATATACATTCAAAGCAGATCATGACCGAAATGCACCTGCATATGTACAACACATTGTGCTAAATCTGAACAAAATCCATCCATGCATGACTGAGATCCGGTTCTGGAATTGTGAAAATACGTGATTTTGATGCATTTTCGGCCTTAAAATGGCCATCATTCCGCTATTGTTAAGCAGATCATGAAACAAATGCACATATCTATTTGTGACATGATGTACCATGTGTGTGTGAAGTTTGAACTTGATCAATCCAGACATGTCTTGGATACGGATCCAGAACTGAATTCTTTAACAAAATGGCCGCCAGTCGGCCATTTCGAACTTGATCCGAAAAAAAAAAAAAGACGTGCATCAAGGTCCTATTATGTTTAATGTATGTACCAAATTTGAACAAAATCCATCCATGCATAACTGAGATATGGGTCCGGAATGGTGAAAATGTGCGATTTCAATGCATTTTCGGCCTTAAAGCGGCCCCCATTTGGCTATCGTTAATGAGATCATGAAACAAATGCACATACATATTTGTGACATGATGTACCTTGTGTGTGTGAAGTTTGAACTTGATCAATCCAGACATGTCTCGGATACGGATCCAGAACTGAATTCTTTAAAACAAAATGGCCGCCAGTCGGCTATTTCGAACTTGATCCGAAAAAAAAAAAATGACGTGCATCAAGGTCCTATTATGTTTAATGTATGTACCAAATTTGAACAAAATCCATCCATGCATAACTGAGATATGGGTCCGGAATGGTGAAAATGTGCGATTTCAATGCATTTTCGGCCTTAAAGCGGCCCCCATTTGGCTATCGTTAATGAGATCATGAAACAAATGCACATACATATTTGTGACATGATGTACCTTGTGTGTGTGAAGTTTGAACTTGATCAATCCAGACATGTCTCGGATACGGATCCAGAACTGAATTCTTTAAAACAAAATGGCCGCCAGTCGGCTATTTCGAACTTGATCCGAAAAAAAAAAATGACGTGCATCAAGGTCCTATTATGTTTAATGTATGTACCAAATTTGAACAAAATCCATCCATGCATAACTGAGATATGGGTCCGGAATGGTGAAAATGTGCGATTTCAATGCATTTTCGGCCTTAAAGCGGCCCCCATTTGGCTATCGTTAATGAGATCATGAAACAAATGCACATACATATTTGTGACATGATGTACCTTGTGTGTGTGAAGTTTGAACTTGATCAATCCAGACATGTCTCGGATACGGATCCAGAACTGAATTCTTTAAAACAAAATGGCCGCCAGTCGGCTATTTCGAACTTGATCCGAAAAAAAAAAAAGACGTGCATCAAGGTCCTATTATGTTTAATGTATGTACCAAATTTGAACAAAATCCATCCATGCATAACTGAGATATGGGTCCGGAATGGTGAAAATGTGCGATTTCAATGCATTTTCGGCCTTAAAGCGGCCCCCATTTGGCTATCGTTAATGAGATCATGAAACAAATGCACATACATATTTGTGACATGATGTACCTTGTGTGTGTGAAGTTTGAACTTGATCAATCCAGACATGTCTCGGATACGGATCCAGAACTGAATTCTTTAAAACAAAATGGCCGCCAGTCGGCTATTTCGAACTTGATCCGAAAAAAAAAAAATGACGTGCATCAAGGTCCTATTATGTTTAATGTATGTACCAAATTTGAACAAAATCCATCCATGCATAACTGAGATATGGGTCCGGAATGGTGAAAATGTGCGATTTCAATGCATTTTCGGCCTTAAAGCGGCCCCCATTTGGCTATCGTTAATGAGATCATGAAACAAATGCACATACATATTTGTGACATGATGTACCTTGTGTGTGTGAAGTTTGAACTTGATCAATCCAGACATGTCTCGGATACGGATCCAGAACTGAATTCTTTAAAACAAAATGGCCGCCAGTCGGCTATTTCGAACTTGATCCGAAAAAAAAAAATGACGTGCATCAAGGTCCTATTATGTTTAATGTATGTACCAAATTTGAACAAAATCCATCCATGCATAACTGAGATATGGGTCCGGAATGGTGAAAATGTGCGATTTCAATGCATTTTCGGCCTTAAAGCGGCCCCCATTTGGCTATCGTTAATGAGATCATGAAACAAATGCACATACATATTTGTGACATGATGTACCTTGTGTGTGTGAAGTTTGAACTTGATCAATCCAGACATGTCTCGGATACGGATCCAGAACTGAATTCTTTAAAACAAAATGGCCGCCAGTCGGCTATTTCGAACTTGATCCGAAAAAAAAAATGACGTGCATCAAGGTCCTATTATGTTTAATGTATGTACCAAATTTGAATGAAATCCGTCCATGCATAACTGAGATCCGGGTCCGGAATGGTGAAAATGTGCGATTTCAATGCATTTTCGGCCTTAAAGCGGCTGCTATTTGGCTATCGTTAATGAGATCATGAAACAAATGCACATACATATTTGTGACATGATGTATCTTGTGTGTGTGAAGTTTGAACTCGATCAATCCAAGCATGTCTCAGATACGGATCCAGAACTGAATTCTTTAAAACAAAATGGCCGCCAGTCGGCCATTTCGAACCCGATCCAAAAAAAAAAATGACGTGCATCAAGGTCCTATTATGTTTAATGTATGTACCAAATTTGAACAAAATCCGTCCATGCATAACTGAGATCCGGGTCCGGAATGGTGAAAATGTGCGATTTTGATGCATTTTCGGCCTTAAAATGGCCGCTATTCGGCTATCGTTAATCGGATCATGAAAAAAATGCATGTGCATATGTCCCATATAATGTGTGATGTATGAGTGAAGTTTGAACTTAATCGGTCCATGCATGTTCGAGATACAGGTGATCACGGACGCACGGACGCACGGACGCACACAGGGCAAAACATAAGTCCCCGTTTTCGGACTGCGTCCGAACGGGGACTAACAATCAATCTCTGCATAGTCCTCGAGTATGTAAGTACCAATTTTCATTGAAATGTAATGCTCACTACTTATATCAAATGCTGAAAATTAATTAATTATGCAAATTAGGTAATTAATATGTACTGATATTACCATAAAACTATCAGGTCTGTGCAGTGTCATATGACATCTATGTACCAAGTTTCATTGAAATGTGATGATTAGTACTTGAGATATCAGTGGAAAAACCGAAAATTGACTAATCATTATGCAAATTAGGTGATTAATATGCACAAATATTTATCGGAAACAATCAATCTCTGCATAGTCCTTGAGTATGTAAGTACCAAGTTTCATTGAAATGTAATGCTCACTACTTATATCAAATGCTGAAAATTAATTAATTATGCAAATTAGGTAATTAATATGTACTGATATTACCATAAAAACTATCAGGTCTGTGCAGTGTCATATGACATCTATGTACCAAGTTTCATTGAAATGTGATGATTAGGACTTATATCAAATGCTGAAAATTAATTATGCAAATTAGGTAATTAATATGTACTGATATTACCATAAAAACTATCAGGTCTGTACAGTGTCATATGACATCTATGTACCAAGTTTCATTGAAATGTGATGATTAGTACTTGAGATATCAGTGGAAAAACCAAAAATTGACTAATCATTATGCAAATTAGGTAATTAGTATCCACGGATTATTACCAAAAACTAATCAAAACCTAGCATTAGTTCAGAGCATGTATGTACAAAGTTTCATCAAAATCCAATGAGTGGTTGTTTAGATATCAGTGGAACAATCATGGAACAGCTAAAAATCAGCTAATTATCATGCAAATTAGGTAATTAATATGCACGGATTTTTACCAAAAACTAATCAAATCTGCGCACATGTTCAGAGCATCTATGTACCAAGTTTCATCAAAATCCAATGAGTGGTTCTTTAGATATCAGTGGAACAGTCATTGAACAGCTAAAAATTAGCTAATTATCATGCAAATTAGGTAATTAACGAGCATGGATTTTTACCAAAACCTAATCAAATCTGCGCATTGGCCCAGAGCATCTATGCACCAAGTTTCATCAAAAACCGATGTATGGTTCTTGAGATAGCAGTGGAACAGTCGGACACACATACACACATACACACATACAGACACACTAACTGCAAAGACTCCCATTTTGTGCTTCGCACATGGGAGTCAAAAACTAATCAAACATAAAAGTAATCAGAAAATGATTGTACAACTCAAAGAATTGGAAAATTCTAAATCAGACACATCTAAATTTTGGAAGATTCTTCGTGATATGAATGGCGAGAACCCCAGTAATAATAATGGGAATGTTCAACCTGGTGATTGGTTGGTTTACTTTAAGAACCTACTTAATACTGATAGCAGTACATCAAACTCTGAGATTGCGAATGAACTGGAGAATAGTGAAAAGAGTGCAAGTAGCAACCCCTATTTAGACAGAACAATCTTAAAAAATGAAATAACTAAAGCCATTAGACTTCTTAAAAGTAACAAGGCTTCGGCAGAAGATAGAATTTGCAATGAATTGTTAAAATACGGTGAACATCACTTATTAGATGCAATACATAAACTCTTTAATATTGTTTATAGTTCAAATAACTATCCACATTCTTGGAGCACTGGCCTGTTGGTACCAATCCACAAATCTGGGTCGAAAAATAACCCGGCCAACTACAGGGGAATTGCCATCTCTAGCTGTCTTGGCAAGTTATTCAATAGTATTCTAAATATTAGGCTGACATCATTTTTAGACTCTAATAACATTCTTTCCGGTCGACAGTTCGGATTCAGGCATGATTGTCGAACTACAGACAATCTTTTCATACTAAAAACCCTGGTAAATAAATATCTCTATAGTGGTAAGTCAGAGTGCGCCAATAAACAAAATAACACAAATATTAAAAAATCAAAAAAATTATATGCCTGCTTTATTGACCTTAGAAAGGCCTTTGACAGTGTCTGGCATGATGGTCTATTCAAAAAATTAATCAAATATGGTATAACTGGAAAAATGTATAAAACTATCAAAAACATGTACAGTAAAGTAAAATATAAAGTTAAATGTAAAGAAGGCTTAACAAAACAATTTCAGTCCAATATTGGTGTTAAACAGGGATGTAATCTTAGTCCAACTCTCTTCAATCTTTTTTTAAATGACCTGCCCACTATTTTCAATCCTAATACCTGTGATCCTCCTTATTTAGAAAACTCGCATGTCAGCTGTCTACTCTATGCCGATGATATTGTGACACTTTCTAAAACTAAACAGGGATTACAGACATGTCTTGATAGTTTGGCTTTGTATGCTAAAACGTGGAAGCTCTCTGTCAACACTGACAAAACCAAAATTTTAATTTTCAATAAATCAAACAGACGTTTGAATAATGATACATTTTTTCTTGGAGGTATCGAACTTGATACAGTTAAATCTTATAACTATCTGGGACTAGTCATTAGTGCCAATGGTAAATTTAAGGATGGCCTAAAAAACCTTAAACGTAAGGCTCAAAAAGCTCTGTTTTCAATGAAAGCAAAGCTTGGCTCAATACAAAACATAAGTATAAAAGTTTCAATTTCCCTTTTTGACAAACTCATCAGACCTATCCTCATTTATGGTTGTGATGTTTGGGGTGATGAGTTCTCCACTAAATCACCTATTGAAGACGTTCAATTAAGTTATTGTCGGTATCTACTGGGGGTGTCACAACACACACCAATTATGGCCATGTATAGCGAGTTAGGCAGATACCCCCTAGACGTATTTATAAAAAAACAAATAATTAAATATTACAGTAGGGCCATGAATTCTAATAATGCGTTACTCAAGGAAGCTTTTGTGGTTAACCAAAGCATTAAAAGTAAATGGTATCTAGAAGTGACATCATTATTAAACAATATCCAACTATATCATTCAGTTAACAACTGTGATAAATTAACCTCGGCACAAATGAAACAAATTGATTTGGGCATCAAGGATTTATTTCTCTAACAAGATGGAAAGGTGAGGTCCATAATGATAACCGCACCAAAGCAAATGAGAAAAACAAACTAAGAACATATCGGCTAATCAAATCAGATTTAAAACTTGAGCCATATTTAGTCAAGCTAAAAAACTTTGAACTGCGTAGTGTGCTTACCAAATTTCGTCTTAGTGACCATAGTCTCAAAATTGAAATGGGTCGTCATAAAAAAATCCCACTAAACAACAGGGTTTGTGACATGTGTAACAAAGGTCTAATTGAGGATGAAATGCATTTTCTGCTGGAATGCAACAAATATAATGAGTTGCGTGCCAAACTGTTCAATAAAGCTAAGGATATGATCCCAGCATTTGAAAATAAACCTGCAGAGAAAAAATTCATGGAATTGTTACAGAATGAAAACATTATTATACCAGTAGCACAGTTCATAAGTAAAAGCTTTGAAGTCAGGAAGCAGGGTCTTACTTGACATCTTAATGCCTGCTGTCAATTTTGTAATTTTATATTAGATTGTATTTTAGAGATTTTGTATTATCTAGTAATTTAGTGATTGTATTTGTTATTTAGTATATTGTGTTTTTGTTTTGTTTTTTTAAATATATATTTCTCCTTGTACTTTGTGACCATTTTCTTTCCTTCCGGGGATTGTGTAAGAGTCAATAAGTAAATAAATTACTATAAACAAAACTATATATCTTAAATTTGATAACTAACTGGGACTGTGCCATGCATGGCTTGTTCATGTAGATTTAAGCTGTTATTAAACTGTAGTATATATTACAAGCCACTAGAAATAGCTATAACAAGTCACTTAGAAAGAACTCAGATGTGCTGAGGGTATTTGTGGCATGAAGTACAAATAAAGGAATACTGTACATACTACAATAGTATATATGATGACTTGATTTTTCTGTCATATATTTTGTCTGAAACAATTATAGTACTTGTTGCATGTTCCTATCTGCAACAGTACTCATTATTACAGTTACGTGTATTATTGAGGTCACACGACAAATGTACAGTCATCTGATACATTAGTCATATCTCTGGTCCAATGCCTTCATTATAGCACTGGTTGCAGATCACTAACTGCAGCAGGGCTTCATATATTACAGTTATGCATATTAATCAGGTCACATGACCATATGTGCTTATCTGATATTTTAGTCACATCTCCTGTCAAATCCCTCCAGTATTGCATTAGTTATCTGCAACAGTGCTCAAAATATAACACTGCATATTAATGAAGCCACTTTTCTTTCTCACATTGTTTGTTTTCTGTTGTTGTATATTTTCTGGTGAAATAAATCAATCAATAAATCAATCATGAACCTATTTATACAAAGCAGGTAATTAATATACATTAATTTAAACCCTGAAGTAACCAGAACTGCAGATTATCCAAAAGCACCTTTGTACCAAGTTTCTTGAAATGTGATGAGTGTTACTCAAGATATCTGTAACACCTATAAATTGCTCAATTTATGCAAATTAGGTACATGTTATTAGTAATTGGTTTGTTTTCTGTTGTTGTATATTTTCTGGTGAAATAAATCAATCATGAACCTATTTATACAAAGCAGGTAATTAATATACATTAATTTAAACCCTGAAGTAACCAGAACTGCAGATTATCCAAAAGCACCTTTGTACCAAGTTTCTTGAAATGTGATGAGTGTTACTCAAGATATCTGTAACACCTATAAATTGCTCAATTTATGCAAATTAGGTACATGTTATTAGTAAGCACGGAATTTAACCCTAAACTAAACATGTATATAGCTTATCCCAGAGCACCTAAGTTTCATTGAAATCTAATGCATGGTTAAGAAGTTGGTGGAAAAACTGGCTAATCAATATGCAGATAAGTTAATTAATTTGCACAGAAACTATATGCATTTTCCCAGTCCATCTATGTATCAAGTTTCATTGAAATCTGTTATAAGTAGTTCTTGATAAAAAAAAAGTGAACAGGCTTAATATTGGTTAATATTAATATGTAAATTAGGTTATTAAATTCACAAATGTCAACCAAAAACTAATACGGTCTGCGCACTAGCCAAGAGCATCTGTGTACCAAGTTTTATTCAAATCTGTTGCATGGTACTTGAAAATGCATAAAATTGGCTAACTAATATGCAAATTAGGTCATTAATATACATGGTTTCAACCTATTACTACCTAATCAAGTCTGTGGATTATTCCAGAGCATCTATGTGCCAAGTTAAAATTTGCATAAAATTGGCTAACTAATATGCAAATTAGGTCATTAATATACATGGTTTCAACCTATTACTACCTAATCAAGTCTGTGGATTATTCCAGAGCATCTATGTGCCAAGTTAAAATTTGCATAAAATTGGCTAACTAATATGCAAATTAGGTCATTAATATACATGGTTTCAACCTATTACTACCTAATCAAGTCTGTGGATTATTCCAGAGCATCTATGTGCCAAGTTAAAATTTGCATAAAATTGGCTAACTAATATGCAAATTAGGTCATTAATATACATGGTTTCAACCTATTACTACCTAATCAAGTCTGTGGATTATTCCAGAGCATCTATGTGCCAAGTTAAAATTTGCATAAAATTGGCTAACTAATATGCAAATTAGGTCATTAATATACATGGTTTCAACCTATTACTACCTAATCAAGTCTGTGGATTATTCCAGAGCATCTATGTGCCAAGTTAAAATTTGCACAATGTACAATTAACCCTTATGTGAAATGTTTACCTGTAAATATAAAATCCTATTAAGCTAACAGCAAACAGTAATCCACATATTGGCAAGGCAATGGTGAGATATAATTGTGTTTCTGTAAAAAATAACACAAGTACATGAATTGTTATATTGCACATTGACAAGACGAGCCAATAGATTGCATGAATGTATTTGTCATTCAATCCTCAATAAACATTGTTATTAGGCATGGAAGGTAATAGGGGAGGAGAGAGGAGGAGAAGCTTTACTCTTGATATATATCTTTTGTTACTTTTCTTTCACCCACATGATGGGTGATACAATTGTTGTACTGCCATTTGCGCATACATTGCAGTATTCTTGTGACAATCTCATATTATAATATACCAGTTTTTTAATACCTGGATTACGATGTTATAAATGGGAAAAGCATGTTTTTATGTTTTTGATCAGCGCAAGCTGTGGTAAAACAGACGATATACCATATTTTTTTTTTTTTGCTGTCAAGTGAAATCAGCGAAAATATTATTTACTTGGGTATTTTGCCTTTAAAAGAGGTGTATGAGAAAATAAATTTTTCAGAATTTACATGAAAACAACGACAAATCAAAGAAAGCTTAGAAAGAACTGTGTGCTGAGGGAATAGGGATCATAATGTAATATTCGGGTATATTTGAAAATGATAAACAAATTATTATGAATAATCTATTAAATAAGGAGCCACCAGTAGTCATCTACACACATAGACATCGTATACCTACAATAAGCCTACTTAAAAATATGCATAAAATAGCTACACAAAATTGAAACATTAAAAAGAAAACTGAAATAATTCATAAAACATTGAGGAAAATGAAATGCAACGAAATAGTAAACAAATAAATGCCCAAAATAAACTTATAGGGCAATTAAAAATATTTTAGAAATTTAGTTAACACTGAAAACGTAAAGTAGCAAGAACAACTATGTAAATTTCTGACAAACAATCACAATCTAAATATCTAAAATTCAAACCACTATCTTAATATCAATATGTGTGTCAATAAATATTATATTTATTTACTTTCAGTTACGTATATCAATAAGGAAGGCAATCTTTTCGATTGGTTCGTATATCCCGAAAATCGACATGGTAAAATCACAACCATCGTACAGCTCAGTACCATAACAAATATTAATAATTTACGGCAGACGTACTTCTCGGTACGTAAAATTTAAAGTGATCCCCAACGCGTCTCATTTGTTACTGTGTATAAATTGACACTATCTGGGGCACGTCGCACACGATGAGTACCAACCAAAAATACACATAAGACATTTTAAGTGGCTCGAAACAAAACCTATTCGCTAATTTTCGTTTCAAAAACATCTACGACGGCTTAAAACCCTGCAGCCCGTCCCGCATGTTTTTTTTACCAGGCAGGAGACGCCGGTCAGCGTGGCGTTACTCCAGTGGTTTCCACTGTGCATCCAGTAGTTAATGCCGACATCACGGTCTATACATTCCACATGAAGCATGGTATTCAGCTTAACCATATTTTCTTTTTTGCTCCATGGCTTAACTTAATAGGAACAGTAACTCGAGTAATAAATGTGCCTTCTGATTTGAGGGATATCGTGCCGTGTAATATTCAATGAAAAAAATAGTGAAATACGAGGCCCACGCTGGGGGCCCACATAAGGTGTTGCAATTGTGTAAATATAACAAAGCCAGACACCGATTGTTTCCTTTGCAAGGTAAAATCAATGTACAGAATAATCGGATGAAACAACTAAAGTAAACTAGGATATATTAGAGCCAATGAATTCGTAATTTCCGACGAAAAGGGCCAGGAAAAATACCCCTCATAAAAAATCACCGTCGATCGTAACAAATCACCGTGTTGAGGGGGCGGTGAACAAATGAGACACCGATTTTCAAATTGTTTTGGTAATCATCGCATGTCGATTCACGTCATTTGTACAGGGTACTCTGACACAAAATAAGGTAAACCAGCCAACTTAGTGCTAATAATTTTGTGATTTCCCACACGAAGAATGTTCTCAGAAATAATCCGACATGCTGATCAGCCCACCAGCAATCGGCACCAAAATTGATCACTCCTGTCACGGTAAATTCGGTATGTTTTATGAGTTTTTTTTCTCCAAATCCCAACATATATTCACACATGTAGGCGAATTTTGTCAGCTCTGTGTAAATAGATATTTTTTCTGGGAATGGGCCCCATTTTACGTACGAGAAGCCCTTACACAACGCAGTAGTCAACAACACACATAGACATCCTATACCTACTAATCGACTTGATAGCTTCGTAATTTGGGGAAGGTGGGGGTGAAAGTGCACCATGCAAGTTTCCAAATGTGTAAAGGAAAATAAAGGAAAGAAGTACAATACAATGTTGGTAAGCGATACAAAGGAAATATCTCCTTACGGCAGCGACTTGATACAACTACATTGATGCTGGAGGTCACCATATTTGTTCTCGCGTTCAATAATACGGTGATAAATCAGGATTCACAAGTACAACGAATTTACACAACATTTTACCATGAAATCGAACCTACCAACCATTTTCATATCTTCAACACTGCCATGGTTTTAGCGATGATGAATTTCACATTCGTTATTTTCTTGACTGGGCTCACACAGGGTTCAATGTTCCGTGGCTTGAATGTAATTGTACACCACAAGTGAATGTAAACTAGCTTGCACAGTAATTCGTTTCACAGTCATTGAGGTTATACATTTGTTCAATTACTTATTTATTTATTTACTTATACGATAATAAAAAATCATACATGTAATTTCTTAGACCTTTTCATAATGTAAACTGATACATTTCCTCTCCCGAGCGCTTGCTTCGTTTTTGTACAACACACTGGAAATAACAAAATGGCTGACACCATCATAAATTGCTGGTCATAAAAAATAGAATACGCATGTGCATCATTATGCAAATTAGTCCACTCACCGATTCCTATTAGTTGTATTCATGCAATTGGGCAGAAAAATTTTAAAAAAAAATAATACAAAAATACATAAAAAATGCTAAATTTTAATTAAAATGTAAAATACAACAATGAATTGCAGCTGCCAATCATTAGTAACATTCTTACCAAGTTACATGAAAATCGTTTTAATGCTTCTTGAGATATAACAGAAATAGTGTAAAATTCACACATTATTATGCAGATGAGCTCATTAATATGCATGGATGTCAACCAAAAACTAATCAAATCTGCGCATTGCCCCAGACAAGCTATATACCAAGTTTCATTGAAATTCGAACATTGGTTCTTGAGATATCGATGGAACAGACACACACACAGACACACAGACAGACAGACAGACACACACACAGACAGACACACTAACTGCAAAGACTCCCTTTTTGTGCTTCGCACATGGGAGTCAAAAACATAATCAACACTAATTGGCGATTTTACATATGTTAACCAAACTATATTTAATAAATATATAATGAATGTGCTCTATGATCGATGTATCTATAATGACTGTATGCTAGTTCCAGGGCCCATTTTTATCAAACCATGGTTGCAAGAAGAATGTTGTGAGTCCTAGCGTATCACATTTGTACATAGCTCTTGATACTTTGAAATTATTTTTATGTCTCAGAATTATATTTAAAATATGAAGTTGGTATAAGTGCAATAAACCACAGTAAGGATTTAAAACACAATGAATAAAAGCAGAAAATATCAGAAAATAATTAACAATTCTACAGTATAGGCATAAAGAGTGTATATAACTTAGAAACAGAATAATATTAAATTATTTTATTTAAATTGCCTATACTCACGTGGGCACAGTTCGTTGTAGAAACCACAGACTGGCATGTCGAGTGGGATTCTGTTATTTGGCCAATTGATTGTCCCATAAAACGCACCTGGATCATAGATCTGAAAATACAACCATAATAGTTATGTACATACAGACTTGATCACATATGACCACAATAGTTATGTACGTACAGGCTAGATCACATAGGACAACAATAGTTATGTATGTACAGGCTTGATCACATATGACTACAATAGTTATGTATGTACAAGCTTGATCACATACGACTACAATAGTTATGTACGTACAAGCTTGATCACATACGACCACAATAGTTATGTACGTACAAGCTTGATCACATAGGACAACAATAGTTATGTACATACAGGCTTGATCACATACGACTACAATAGTTATGTACATACAGGCTTGATCACATACGACAATAGTTATGTATGTACAAGCTTGATCACATAGGACAACAATAGTTATGTACGTACAGACTTGATCACATATGACCACAATAGTTATGTATGTACAGGCTTGATCACATACAACCACAATAGTTATGTACATACAGGCTTGATCACATACGACAATAGTTATGTATGTACAAGCTTGATCACATAGGACAACAATAGTTATGTACGTACAGACTTGATCACATACGACCACAATAGTTATGTACGTACAAGCTTGATCACATACGACCACAATAGTTATGTACATACAGGCTTGATCACATACGACTACAATAGTTATACGTACAAGCTTGATCACATACGACCACAATAGTTATGTACGTACAAGCTTGATCACATACGACCACAATAGTTATGTATGTACAGGCTTGATCACATATGACCACAATAGTTATGTATGTACAGGCTTGATCACATACGACTACAATAGTTATGTATGTACAAGCTTGATCACATATGACCACAATAGTTATGTATGTACAAGCTTGATCACATATGACCACAATAGTTATGTACATACAGGCTTGATCACATACGACAATAGTTATGTACATACAGGCTTGATCACATACGACTACAATAGTTATGTACATACAGGCTTGATCACATATGACCACAATAGTTATGTACATACAGGCTTGATCACATACGACAATAGTTATGTACGTACAAGCTTGATCACATACGACCACAATAGTTATGTATGTACAAGCTTGATCACATACGACTACAATAGTTATGTACATACAGGCTTGATCACATATGACTACAATAGTTATGTACATACAGGCTTGATCACATACGACTACAATAGTTATGTATGTACAAGCTTGATCACATATGACCACAATAGTTATGTATGTACAAGCTTGATCACATATGACCACAATAGTTATGTACATACAGGCTTGATCACATACGACAATAGTTATGTACATACAGGCTTGATCACATACGACTACAATAGTTATGTACATACAGGCTTGATCACATATGACCACAATAGTTATGTACATACAGGCTTGATCACATACGACAATAGTTATGTACGTACAAGCTTGATCACATACGACCACAATAGTTATGTATGTACAAGCTTGATCACATACGACTACAATAGTTATGTACATACAGACTTGATCACATATGACCACAATAGTTATGTATGTACAAGCTTGATCACATATGACTACAATAGTTATGTACATACAGGCTTGATCACATACGACTACAATAGTTATGTACATACAAGCTTGATCACATACGACCACAATAGTTATGTATGTACAAGCTTGATCACATACGACCACCATAGTTATGTACGTACAGGCTTGATCACATATGACCACCATAGTTATGTACGTACAGGCTTGATCACATACGACCACAATAGTTATGTACGTACAGGCTTGATCACATACGACTACAATAGTTATGTACGTACAGGCTTGATCACATACGACCACAATAGTTATGTACATACAAGCTTGATCACATACGACCACAATAGTTATGTATGTACAGGCTTGATCACATACGACTACAATAGTTATGTATGTACAGGCTTGATCACATATGACCACAATAGTTATGTACATACAAGCTTGATCACATACGACCACCATAGTTATGTACGTACAGGCTTGATCACATACAATCACAATAGTTATGTACGTACAGGCTTGATCACATACAATCACAATAGTTATGTACGTACAGGCTTGATCACATACAATCACAATAGTTATGTACGTACAGGCTTGATCACATACAATCACAATAGTTATGTACGTACAGGCTTGATCACATACAATCACAATAGTTATGTATGTACAAGCTTGATCACATACAACCACAATAGTTATGTATGTACAGGCTTGATCACATACGACCACAATAGTTATGTATGTACAAGCTTGATCACATATGACCACAATAGTTATGTACGTACAGGCTTGATCACATATGACCACAATAGTTATGTACGTACAGGCTTGATCACATATGACCACAATAGTTATGTACGTACAGGCTTGATCACATACAATCACAATAGTTATGTATGTACAAGCTTGATCACATACAACCACAATAGTTATGTACGTACAGGCTTGATCACATATGACCACAATAGTTATGTACGTACAGGCTTGATCACATATGACCACAATAGTTATGTACGTACAGGCTTGATCACATACAATCACAATAGTTATGTATGTACAAGCTTGATCACATACAACCACAATAGTTATGTACGTACAGGCTTGATCACATATGACCACAATAGTTATGTACGTACAAGCTTGATCACATACGACTACAATAGTTATGTACATACAGGCTTGATCACATACGACCACCATAGTTATGTACGTACAAGCTTGATCACATACAACCACAATAGTTATGTACGTACAGGCTTGATCACATACGACCACAATAGTTATGTACATACAGACTTGATCACATACGACCACAATAGTTATGTATGTACAAGCTTGATCACATACGACCACCATAGTTATGTATGTACAGGCTTGATCACATATGACCACAATAGTTATGTACATACAGGCTTGATCACATACGACCACCATAGTTATGTACATACAGGCTTGATCACATATGACCACAATAGTTATGTACGTACAAGCTTGATCACATACGACTACAATAGTTATGTATGTACAGGCTTGATCACATACGACAATAGTTATGTACATACAGGCTTGATCACATATGACCACAATAGTTATGTACATACAGACTTGATCACATACGACTACAATAGTTATGTACATACAGGCTTGATCACATACAACCACAATAGTTATGTATGTACAAGCTTGATCACATATGACCACAATAGTTATGTATGTACAAGCTTGATCACATATGACCACAATAGTTATGTATGTACAAGCTTGATCACATATGACCACAATAGTTATGTACATACAGACTTGATCACATACGACCACCATAGTTATGTATGTACAAGCTTGATCACATATGACCACAATAGTTATGTACATACAGACTTGATCACATACGACCACCATAGTTATGTATGTACAAGCTTGATCACATATGACCACAATAGTTATGTACATACAGACTTGATCACATACGACCACCATAGTTATGTACGTACAGGCTTGATCACATACGACTACAATAGTTATGTATGTACAAGCTTGATCACATATGACCACAATAGTTATGTATGTACAAGCTTGATCACATATGACCACAATAGTTATGTACATACAGACTTGATCACATACGACCACAATAGTTATGTATGTACAAGCTTGATCACATATGACCACAATAGTTATGTACATACAGACTTGATCACATACAACCACAATAGTTATGTACGTACAGGCTTGATCACATATGACCACAATAGTTATGTACGTACAGGCTTGATCACATACGACCACCATAGTTATGTACATACAGGCTTGATCACATATGACCACAATAGTTATGTATGTACAAGCTTGATCACATACGACCACAATAGTTATGTACATACAGGCTTGATCACATATGACCATAATAGTTATGTATGTACAGGCTTGATCACATACGACCACCATAGTTATGTACATACAGGCTTGATCACATATGACCATAATAGTTATGTATGTACAAGCTTGATCACATACGACCACAATAGTTATGTACGTACAAGCTTGATCACATATGACCACAATAGTTATGTACGTACAAGCTTGATCACATATGACCACAATAGTTATGTACATACAGACTTGATCACATACAACCACAATAGTTATGTACGTACAGGCTTGATCACATATGACCACAATAGTTATGTACGTACAGGCTTGATCACATACGACCACCATAGTTATGTACATACAGGCTTGATCACATACGACCACCATAGTTATGTACATACAGACTTGATCACATATGACCACAATAGTTATGTATGTACAAGCTTGATCACATATGACTACAATAGTTATGTATGTACAAGCTTGATCACATACGACCACAATAGTTATGTACGTACAAGCTTGATCACATATGACCACAATAGTTATGTATGTACAAGCTTGATCACATACGACCACAATAGTTATGTACATACAGACTTGATCACATATGACCACAATAGTTATGTATGTACAGGCTTGATCACATATGACCACAATAGTTATGTATGTACAAGCTTGATCACATATGACCACAATAGTTATGTACGTACAAGCTTGATCACATATGACCACAATAGTTATGTATGTACAAGCTTGATCACATACGACCACAATAGTTATGTACATACAGGCTTGATCACATACAACCACAATAGTTATGTACATACAGGCTTGATCACATATGACCACAATAGTTATGTATGTACAAGCTTGATCACATATGACCACAATAGTTATGTACGTACAGGCTTGATCACATACAACCACAATAGTTATGTACGTACAAGCTTGATCACATACAACCACAATAGTTATGTATGTACAAGCTTGATCACATACAACCACAATAGTTATGTACATACAGGCTTGATCACATATGACTACAATAGTTATGTACATACAGGCTTGATCACATACGACAATAGTTATGTACGTACAAGCTTGATCACATACAACCACAATAGTTATGTACATACAGGCTTGATCACATATGACTACAATAGTTATGTACGTACAAGCTTGATCACATACAACCACAATAGTTATGTATGTACAAGCTTGATCACATATGACCACAATAGTTATGTATGTACAAGCTTGATCACATATGACCACAATAGTTATGTACGTACAAGCTTGATCACATATGACTACAATAGTTATGTATGTACAAGCTTGATCACATATGACCACAATAGTTATGTACATACAGGCTTGATCACATACGACCACAATAGTTATGTACATACAAGCTTGATCACATATGACCACAATAGTTACGTACATACAAGCTTGATCACATACGACCACCATAGTTATGTACATACAGGCTTGATCACATATGACTACAATAGTTATGTATGTACAAGCTTGATCAAATAGGACCACAATAGTTATGTACATACAAGCTTGATCACATACGACCACCATAGTTATGTACATACAGGCTTGATCACATATGACCATAATAGTTATGTACGTACAAGCTTGATCACATACGACCACAATAGTTATGTACATACAAGCTTGATCACATATGACCACCATAGTTATGTACATACAGGCTTGATCACATATGACTACAATAGTTATGTACATACAAGCTTGATCACATACGACCACCATAGTTATGTACATACAGGCTTGATCACATATGACTACAATAGTTATGTATGTACAAGCTTGATCACATAGGACAACAATAGTTATGTACGTACAGACTTGATCACATATGACCACAATAGTTATGTATGTACAAGCTTGATCACATATGACCACAATAGTTATGTACATACAAGCTTGATCACATATGACCACAATAGTTATGTACATACAAGCTTGATCACATACGACCACCATAGTTATGTACATACAGGCTTGATCACATATGACCATAATAGTTATGTACGTACAAGCTTGATCACATAGGACAACAATAGTTATGTACATACAAGCTTGATCACATACGACCACAATAGTTATGTACATACAAGCTTGATCACATATGACCACCATAGTTATGTACATACAGGCTTGATCACATATGACTACAATAGTTATGTATGTACAAGCTTGATCACATAGGACAACAATAGTTATGTACGTACAGACTTGATCACATATGACCACAATAGTTATGTATGTACAAGCTTGATCACATATGACTACAATAGTTATGTACATACAAGCTTGATCACATATGACCACAATAGTTATGTACATACAAGCTTGATCACATACGACCACCATAGTTATGTACATACAGGCTTGATCACATATGACTACAATAGTTATGTATGTACAAGCTTGATCACATACGACTACAATAGTTATGTACATACAGGTTTGATCACATACGACCACAATAGTTATGTACATACAGGCTTGATCACATATGACTACAATTAGTTATGTACGTACAAGCTTGATCACATATGACCACAATAGTTATGTACATACAGGCTTGATCACATACGACCACCATAGTTATGTACATACAGGCTTGATCACATATGACTACAATAGTTATGTATGTACAAGCTTGATCACATACGACCACCATAGTTATGTACATACAAGCTTGATCACATACGACCACAATAGTTATGTACATACAAGCTTGATCACATACGACCACCATAGTTATGTACGTACAGACTTGATCACATATGACCACAATAGTTATGTATGTACAAGCTTGATCACATAGGACAACAATAGTTATGTACATACAAGCTTGATCACATACGACTACAATAGTTACGTACATACAAGCTTGATCACATACGACCACCATAGTTATGTACGTACAGACTTGATCACATACGACTACAATTAGTTATGTACGTACAAGCTTGATCACATATGACCACAATAGTTATGTACATACAGGCTTGATCACATACGACCACCATAGTTATGTACATACAGGCTTGATCACATATGACTACAATAGTTATGTACGTACAGGTTTGATCACATACAACCACAATAGTTATGTACATACAAGCTTGATCACATACGACCACCATAGTTATGTACATACAAGCTTGATCACATATGACCACAATAGTTATGTACATACAGGCTTGATCACATACGACCACAATAGTTATGTACATACAAGCTTGATCACATATGACCACCATAGTTATGTACATACAGGCTTGATCACATATGACCATAATAGTTATGTACGTACAGGCTTGATCACATACGACTACAATAGTTATGTATGTACAAGCTTGATCACATATGACCACCATAGTTATGTACATACAGGCTTGATCACATATGACCACAATAGTGACGTACATACAAGCTTGATCACATACAACCACAATAGTTATGTACGTACATACAAGCTTGATCACATATGACCACAATAGTTATGTACGTACAGGCTTGATCACATATGACCACAATAGTTATGTACATACAAGCTTGATCACATATGACCACAATAGTTATGTATGTACAAGCTTGATCACATATGACCACAATCGTTATGTACGTACAGGCTTGATCACATACGACCACAATAGTTATGTACATACAGGCTTGATCACATACGACCACAATAGTTATGTATGTACAAGCTTGATCACATACGACTACAATAGTTATGTACGTACAAGCTTGATCACATACGACCACAATAGTTATGTATGTACAAGCTTGATCACATACGACCACAATAGTTATGTACGTACAGGCTTGATCACATACGACCACAATAGTTATGTATGTACAAGCTTGATCACATACGACTACAATAGTTATGTACGTACAAGCTTGATCACATACGACCACAATAGTTATGTATGTACAGGCTTGATCACATATGACTACAATAGTTATGTACATACAGGCTTGATCACATATGACCACAATAGTTATGTATGTACAAGCTTGATCACATACGACTACAATAGTTATGTACATACAAGCTTGATCACATACGACCACAATAGTTATGTATGTACAAGCTTGATCACATACGACCACAATAGTTATGTACGTACAAGCTTGATCACATACGACCACAATAGTTATGTACGTACAAGCTTGATCACATACGACTACAATAGTTATGTACGTACATACAAGCTTGATCACATACGACCACAATAGTTATGTACATACAAGCTTGATCACATACAACTACAATAGTTATGTACGTACAAGCTTGATCACATACGACCACAATAGTTATGTACGTACAAGCTTGATCACATACGACTACAATAGTTATGTACGTACATACAAGCTTGATCACATACGACCACAATAGTTATGTATGTACAAGCTTGATCACATACGACCACAATAGTTATGTACGTACATACAAGCTTGATCACATACGACCACAATAGTTATGTACGTACAAGCTTGATCACATACGACCACAATAGTTATGTACGTACAAGCTTGATCACATACGACTACAATAGTTATGTACGTACATACAAGCTTGATCACATACGACTACAATAGTTATGTATGTACAAGCTTGATCACATACGACTACAATAGTTATGTACATACAAGCTTGATCACATATGACCACAATAGTTATGTACGTACATACAAGCTTGATCACATACGACCACAATAGTTATGTACGTACAAGCTTGATCACATATGACCACAATAGTTATGTACGTACAAGCTTGATCACATACGACTACAATAGTTATGTATGTACAGGCTTGATCACATATGACCACAATAGTTATGTACGTACAGGCTTGATCACATATGACCACAATAGTTTTGTACGTACAAGCTTGATCACATATGACCACAATAGTTATGTACATACAAGCTTGATCACATACGACCACAATAGTTATGTATGTGATATTTGTTTTTATTCTCAGTTAAAATAATATACAATTTCTATTTACATTTTTAAAAAAGGAATATGACTCGAGTCAGCAATTCGGAATAGTTCATCAGTTCATTATGTTCAAAAAAGTTATCATTAAATGTTATGACATTATAATGTTATATTCATAAAATGAAATAATAAAATATTTTGATGTCTTTAATGATTATCGTTCCGGTTAATTGCATGTTCCTCAGTGTTCATATGTATAGTTCCAGGTTAATCCAGTAGTGACTCCATGTCGGCTTAGGTAATGTAGTCTGGGAAGACAAGTTCTTGCTGTTCACCAAGCGTTGCCAAGGCGTCATTTACGCACCATTGGGATTCGAATATATTCAATGACCGGGTAAGTACACTGTATTTATACTCGGATATTACTCGCGATTTGATTCGAGCCTTGTAGCATTCTAGGACATCAGTTTGTGATAGGTCTTTAATTTTATTGTAACGAGTTACATGTATAGCAGATTTTAGAAGTGTGAGCACATAACAGTATAATCGGTGAATTATGGAGGGTTTTTTGTTTAGCGTTGGTCCTAGAATATAATGTATCAGTGGGGTAGTATCCCGAGATAAAAGTTTGTTTGCAAATATTTTGAAAAGTGAAAAGGCAGGCCCAAGTCTTGGACATTCCAAGAAAATGTGTACTAGGTCATCTAGGTCATTGCAAAAGCATTCATTCGACTGTTGAAAACCAGAGTTATATAAGAAGCCGCCTGTAGGATACGCTCCATGGAGTAGCCGCCACTGGAGATCACCATCTTTTTTTGTAGTTGGTGTAAGATAGCAATGAAGAAATTTGGGCTTTTCAGTTGGATATAGAGCCAATATGTCTTTCCACTCAGTTTCATGGCGTGTTGCATATTTTATATAGTAATTTTTCCTTGTGAGGAATTTATAAATATCACCTTTTTCTTGTTTGTATATAGCACAATTTAAAAGGATGTCATTGTCATCGTCTCGATAAACAAGCTCTAGAGAGTAGTTGCGATATTGAATACATATGTCGTCAGAAGGAGGAGATTGATTAATAATGGTTATCCACGTTTGGGGTATAGCTTTTCTTATCAAATCTAGAGCTATAGCAAGAACTCGTTTAGAGTAGATAGGAACAATTTCGTGGAGTTCGTCAATTTCTAACCAGTTGTTTCCACCATATCCTAGCAGGTCACCGATTTTTGTAATTCCAGACTGGCGGAAGTGAAGCAGGTCAATCGACCTGTTTTGAACTGGATGTAAAACAAGAGAATTAAAGAAAAGTGGTTCCTGGGAAATATCCTGGTATGTGTCTGGTTCGTCTTTTCTAATTGTGTTAATTGATGACCATGCGTTTATGAGACTAGAGTAAAAATCAGGAATAACAGTGTTGAAAACAGGAATATCAATAATAAACAGTTGTTTATTATAATTCAATCCATGAATAGTTTTAAGAAAATAATCCGTGAAGGTAAAACATGGATGTTTTGACCCAGCATAAAGGTATCTTTGGATATATTGGAGACGAAAAGCTAGTATGCGAGTAGGCAAGTGTATTAATCCATGACCGCCCTCACTCGGTATCATATACACAGAAACTGACGAAACCGAATGACGTCCTTGCCAGAAAAAGTTTAGCAATATAGTTTGCAATTTTTCAACTGTATCCGTTGGTGGACATAAACAAACAAACCGATGAAACAGTTTTGAAGCAACAAGTTGGTTGATAACTAGAGTGCGCCCTCTGTAGGACATTGCTGGGGCATAACGTGACCACCATTCTAATTTTCTTTCAGTTTTTTCAACAATATCCTCCCAGTTTTTCATTAGAAATGTGTTGTCGTTTCCAAGA
The DNA here is from genome assembly GCF_978046115.1 of Saccoglossus kowalevskii. Taxonomy (NCBI): domain Eukaryota; kingdom Metazoa; phylum Hemichordata; class Enteropneusta; family Harrimaniidae; genus Saccoglossus; species Saccoglossus kowalevskii. The sequence continues at coordinate 26,958,261 of NC_140658.1, forward strand.
AAAAAATGCCCAAGATCTTCAAACCGTCGTTACACCATGATATACCAAGGGGAAGATCAATACGTTGTTTCCATCTTCCAACCCAAAGGCCTTTTGATTTCAGAAAATTGACACGCGAATTACTCGCATTTTGGTACACTCGTAACCATTTGTCTAGCTTGGCGAAATCGTCATTTTCAGTGAGAAAAAAGCTCACATCATCCGCATAAGCAGTCGTAATGACACGTTTCCCATTAGAGTTTCGGACGTTAATACCTCGGATGTCGCTTTCTGTTCTAATTTTATGTAACAGGGGCTCTATTGCGATTGAGTATAATTGACCAGACAATGAGCATCCCTGTCGTATCCCGCGTTTGAAGTCTATAGGGCTGGTAAGTGCATTGTTAATCCTTACCAAGCTTTGAGTATTTGTATAGATCAGCTTGATGTAACTGTTAAACTGATCTCCAAAACCAAAGGCTTGCAGGGTGTTAATTAGGTATCCATGGTGAATCCTGTCAAATGCCTTTTCCTGATCAAGCGAGACGATACCGAGAGGCAAGTTATTACTATTGGTATAAGATATTACGTCTCGAACGAGATTGATGTTGTCAAATATTTGTCTCCCTGTGATGGAATATGTCTGATCTTCATGTATTATAGTTGGTAAAGCAGGTCTGAGTCTGAGTGATAATGCCTTGGTAAGTATCTTATAATCTGCGCATAATAAACTTACGGGCCTCCAGTTTTTTAGTTGGTTATTGTTTCAATTTTTAGGCAGAAGAGAAATTACAGCCCGGCGACACGATAATGGCAGTTCACCGTCTTCGATCGAAGCTGAAAGTACTTCAAGGAGATCATTGCCAAGGACGTTCCAAAAACGTTTATAAAATTCTCCAGGGAGCCCATCTATTCCTGGTGTTTTACCGTTAGATAGTAGTTTTACGGTGATGGTTCTCTTCATGAGAGAGGGGGGCGTCAAGGTCATCTTTCATGGATTCATGGAGTTGAAGAAGATGGGAAAGTATTTTATTTTGAGAGTCGCTACATATTGTATCAGGTGAGAAAAGGTTACAATAAAAATCACGAACCATTTTTCTAATCTCAATTTGAGACTCTGTCAATGACCCGTCATTTCGTTCAAGCTGACTTATAGCTTTTCGATTTCCTTTTTGCTTTTCAGTGTCATAGAAAAAAGCAGTAGGGGCGTCGCTCTCATTGAGGTATCTGTGTCGTGCTCTCACTGCTGCGCCCTTCGCTTCAGATTTAATAATTTTTTCAAGTATTGATTTCTTTTCTTGTAAAATGTCATGTAATAGCAGGTCTTGTTCAGCTTCGCGTTCAATATTGTTAATCTCGTTGGGAAGATCATGTTTAATATGTTTAAGGTTAGCACTAAGCTTTGTGCTGTACTGTTTCGTTAGCTCTCTGATATTGTGTTTTCCAATGTCCCACCATTGTTGTATTGTTTGAAATCGTGATTTTTCGTTTCTCCAGTGTTGCCAGTATTTGTCAATAATGTCACAGTAATCATTGTCGTTAAGAAAACTGGTGTTAAGACACCATACAGGATTACGTGTATTTATGGGTTTAAATGAGATACAAATTTTGACAATATGATGATCAGAGAAATTAAAATGTGGATGAATTGAACAATGTTTAACACGGGAAATTATAGACTTTGAGACAAGGAAGGTATCAATGCGCGATTTACTGTCATTTCTTGACCATGTATATTGACGAGAACTACGATTTAAGTAACGCCACGAATCGGTGAGTTTAAAGCGAGACAAGATACCTGAAAGAAACTTTGACGAAGCAGGGTGAGGCTAGGGGCTGTCAGCTCTATCAAGTAGATGATTTAGAGTGCAATTTATATCCCCTCCTATAATAACAAGATCGTTATTTAATCCGTTTAAAAAATGTTTTACAGTTTTAAAAATAATAAGACGCTCATTTCCATTTGTGGGAGTGTACACGTTTATTAAATGAACAGGTATACCGTCAATATGTACATATGTCCATATGTCCAGGTACAATATTGTTATGATCAATAATGCGGAATTGTTTATTAGGATTGAACAGAATGGCGGCACCCGCCGAGTGAGAGTTAGCATGTGAGAAAAAGGATTGTCCTCTCCATACTACTTGCCATGTTGATTCATTCATCTGTACGGGTCGTGTGAGTTACTTGAAGAAAGTAGAAGTCACATTGATGGTTTATTTTCAGAAACTCAAAAAGCTGATATCTTTTTAGGGAATTCCGACATCCGTGAACGTTCCATGTCAAACCAGAGAAATTAGTCATGATTAAGAGAAAAGTAAATATCGTGCACCTCTGGCAAGAAAACACAAGACATATTTACGCCCGTTTCTGAAATCCAAGTAAGAAAAAGACCAGGGAAATCAAAGTGAGAAAGACATATACGATCATCGCAAAAAACCAACGGAGCCATAATTGCTGACCATATGAAAAAAATGAGGTTATGATAAACTTTAATAATAAATTATTCATGTGTAAGATATTAGTTACTCGAAAAATACAAGGAACAGAGATGATGAGAAAAACATTGTCAGTTTTATTTAAATTAATTTTATTTCTTGACATAGATGGTGAAAAAATCACACATGAATGATAAGATGCTAAATAAGTATGCAAAATAGCCATGTTTATTTTATTAATACAAGTCGTTACAAACAGCATTATGTCTTTTTCTTCTTTACCAGTTTTGGAATGCCACGTCTTTTATTTAATATACTAGCACTTGGTTTTTCAGTAGCTTCGTCAGTATTATCTTCTACTTTTTGTGATATTTTAAGGTGGTGAGACACAAGCTTTGCAGTCATGCGTTGCACTCGAACCTTTTCCTTATGTGGCATATCTGTCTTCTTACGGACGTGATTAATGGAACGAATAAGTGTTTTCAGATCCGGGCAGAAGGCAGTGGCATGTTCGACTATTCATTTAGGATTTTTTCAGGAAAGATAAAACGGATTCATTCGAAAGCATCTTGCCGTGCGTTTTAATATCATCAGGTAGTATTTGAGAGAGGTCAGAAATGTCTGACGCAACAGACTCCCGCTCATCCATGTCTTCATTTTGTTCAGTAGGGTTGTTGAATCGCAGTCGATCAAAAGAATCAAAAGGATCAACAAAGGTAGTAGGAGAGCAAAAGAAAGAAGAAATAAAAGTATTACCCGAAGGTGTTGAAATTGAGGGAGGGGTTAGTACCCTCTCCTCATCGATGTTTTTATCTTTTTTAGTAGCTTTGTCAAGGACGTCATCGAGAACACTTTTAACAACAGCTGCAGATTCATTTTAAGTTACGTCATAATTGCCTGTTTTTCCAGCAACGGCTTTGTTTTCTATATTAAGGTTATTTGCATAAAAGTGATCTTGACGTGTCGAGACTTCAATAACATCGTTTTGGTTTTTCGCTATTCCGGTTTGTGTTTCGTTTTCATCATTATCTGTGGTTACTGTAGTGTTATCGATTTCCATGTTGTTTTCATCGTCGATATTGATTGCTGTTTTCGATTGATCGTTTTCATCACGTTTTTCGTTGTCACCAGTTTTATTAGTTTTGTTTATGTTTTGATAGTTTTGATCGCCACATGTGCTTGGTCGTTTATCAGTTAATAAAGTGTCTTGTTCCCTACAGTTACGCTGTATATGTCCTTTTCTGAGGCATTTATGACATATTATTTCGTCCGTATTATTTACCGTATATACGGTAATGTCTTTCTTCATACACAACATTTAGTACGCCTTCTAGTTTGTCATCGCACATCATGTATACCTGTCTACGGAATGATTTCACATGTCGTAAACATGGGTTTTTACAGCCGAGTGGAATGACTCTAATTGAGCTAACCACTCAACCATATCTTTTTAATTCGGCTTCAATGATATAGTCCGGTATGAAAAGTGGTACACCAGATAAAATTATCTTTGTTGCCGGTTTAACCAATGGTTCAATCTCAATATGCATGTCGGCAACCGTGCAGCCATGCATGCACGCCTTTCAACAGATGCAAGTGAGTCCAAAAAACACAAAACCATTCCATTTGCTAGAGACGCAGCAACAATATTTTGAGCATCAACAATTTCAGCAATACTGCAGCATTCCCACTGTCTTTTTTAACTGAGGGTATATGTACCCTCTATACAGAAAACTGGAGGTATAACACACATTTTGGGGGTACACCTGTACCCTCTACATCAAAAATTGGGGGTATTTCTAGGAGGGCCAGTATTATTCATCTGCACTGGGAGTGGTTGTTGTAGCACAGAATAAAGATTATACACAAGATTTCACAGAATTTATTTATTTTGCAATTCTCATTTTTAGACAAATTTACACACGGTCTTCATGAAATTTTATAGCTGCTAATCTGACAACCTCATCCTGATTGTATCCTGGTTGCTTGGATGCATACTCAATTATCATTCTATGTTCAACACTGTCAGTAGTTCTTCTACTCGTGGCAGCATTATGATGCCTATTTTGTAACGAAAAACCACGCTCACAGGGAACAGATGTGAGAGGACAAGTAACAAGGATACTGGCAAGAATTTGAAAATCATGAAAATTATCATATTCATTTACAATCAATAAACAGAAGTCTTGTAAGCTCAAATCTCTGTTAACATTTACTAAATGTTTAAACTGCAAAAATACATCCCTGCTTCTCTGAGCATTGATGGACATTTCGTCATCCCCTCCATATTTTACAATGCACCTTTCTAAACTATCATTTCCATGGTTTCTAATGCCTACTTCATGCATGGGCAATAATTTTGGATTTAATACAACATTTAGGTCATTTAGAATACCCAACTCATCATCAGGAAATCTGTTGTCAATTTCACTTAGCAGATTATTAACATACTTTATTTTCAAACGATGCAACACCAAGCTGTCTTGCAAACTACACTTTAGTGGAATACCTTGGAATTCCTCATTCTCATCAATCATTTGGATACAAGTCGACAAAGTTGGGGGGTCATTGTCACGATAAGAATTAATTAGATTTCTAGTTGCCTTAATCACAGTTTTCAGTTGGTGTATATCCAAAACATTTTTCTGGAATGTTTTAGAAACTTGATCCAGATTTTTCAAAATGTCTTTCAATAAGCACAGTGCTGCAATGAATTTAAAAGTTTTGATTTTTTTTAATATGTCCTTGGCTTTGTTACCTCCCTCGCTGTTTGGCGAGGAAGCTACCTCATGCTCAAGTCCTAATACCAGGGCAGAATATGACTCGTAGCAAGCATCGACAGCATCAGACATGGATAACCATCTGATCTGGCTGGGCCTTTTAAAGCGTTTCACTTTTTTGCCAAGTAATGCCTGCAACTCTTTTATCTTCACATATCTTGGAGCAGAGTAATTGTAGAAATTGTATATGGCAATTAATATTTCATTAATGGAATGCAAATAAGGTATACGTTTTGATGCCCAATATGAAACTAGAGCAAGCCTATGAGCTGCACACCAGATATGAACTATTTTGGGATTTAAAGCTTTTAGCCTGACCCCCACACCTGTTAATCTTCCTGTCATAACTGAAGCACCATCGCTCCCAAAACCACTGACTTTATTTATATTATAGCCGATTTCCTGCAACCACTCAACAATACAATTGTACACAGTATCTGCCTTCCCATCATGAATACTAATATTGGCAGCAAATTCAATTTGTATTTTCCCATTGTGAATAATTTTGCAAAACATTATCAGTTTTTTGTTTGTGGCAATGTCTAGAGACTCGTCAACCATTATCCCCAAAAATGGACTGTCTTTAATGCGCACAATAGCCATTTCTTTCAAAACTTTAGCCATATATTCCTGCATTGTCGCTGGGGCTTGGTGGTTGGTGTATATACCCTTTCTATCTGTGAAATGAGATGATCCATTTGCAATCTGGTAAGAAGAAAAAATACAGTATATTTAATTATATGAAGAATAAAGTACTGTGCAAAAGTAACACTCAATTATAATCAATTGGCAATGTCTTACTGAAAGTGACAAAAAACAGAAAATATACTAGTTCTCACCTGCAAGTCAATGAGTGGCAGAAATTTATTATTGGCTATATTCTGCTCTGCCATCCAGGCAGCTGTTCTTAATTGTGATTCAAGCATTGGCATATATTGCTTCTGTACAGTCACTTTAGCTGCTGCCATAAACCTCTGCTGAGTAACTGTTTTCTTGGCCAAGACATGGTCATCACTGTTCATATGTCTAGTAAGTGCAGACCGCTGATAATTTGATGTGCCTTTAACAAATGCATTAGATTTAAGACTGTTTCTGGCACCACTGGCAAGTTTACAAGTACCACAAAACATTAATGCATGATCAGAATTGTGTTGTAGCCAATCAAATTCCATCAACCATTTCTGTTGAAATCTTTTCTTGAATTTGGGCTTGTCCTTGTCTTGTGTGTAGCCAGATTCTTTCTCTCTGGTGCTATCTGCGAGGTATGAAATTATTAGTTAAGCACACCAGTGACTAAAATGTTAAAACAAGTCAACTACACTGCCAGCTGGCCACCTGCTTCTGTGACAAGCAAATTAAATTTAAATTTTATGTGGTATTCCAATCATCGCACAATATGTTGGTACCTTAACAACAAACAATTAAAAATTAAGGTAAAAAAAAGTTATAGTCACTGGGAGTCTAGTTTTTAAATAAAAAATACCAATGCAATGTCAGTGATTCATAAGTATAAATTGTAATAAAATATACAAAACAGTAAAATATTAATTTAAAAAAAAACACTACCTACAGAATAAAATTTCGTTTAATACTGCATCATATAATATATAACGGTATACAATTTCAAAGTCACTGGAAGTGGTACTAGTATTTTATCAAAACAAACATTTCATATTAAAATGAAGGCAGGCTTTTCTATTTTAATTCACATTTTAATTTATTTACCTAAACAATTACAAAATAACTTTTGACCTGCAGTATAGGTTTTACCTGTCGTCACATGGTGTTCACAGACTTCGGTTTCAGAGGCTACTACTTGGCCCTCCACGAGCTTGTGATTAAAATCCACAGCATCTGCCTGCTCCGGGTAAACATCTTCGGGCGTGACTGCCTGTTTTTCGTTTTGAACACCAAACTGTCCATGGTGCGTACCGCTACCTGCCGTAAAATAATTAAATATTGTGTTAATACGATCATGCTGACCCTCGGCTCTGTCGGCCATGGTAGAATTCCAGCACGTGACAGTTCAGAGTTGGCAAATATTTTGCACGAAAAAAACCATTAAAATTAACTACAGTAAAATTCTACTGTTACAGTGTACGAGACAGTAAAAATCAAACATGTGTTACGGCTTGGATTCCCACATTGTCACTACAATAAACGCATTATGCAAGCAAATATCAATGAATACGTTGTTCAAAATTACAGAGATTACTTTAAAAACAGCGAAAATAATTTGAAAACAGAATACATACCAGTTATACAGTTGATATGTTCGAGTTAAACGTGTAAGGTCCTCGCTAACTGCAAGCAACTACGAGCTAATATGCCGCCATTTTCTTCTACAATGACCGTCGTTTACGATGACGTCACTGATGTTTTATCACGTAAACGGTCGTTTGATTGGCGATTTTTCCATCATCATTACAAAATTAACCAATCATTTTTTCTGTTACAAAAAACTACACCTACTGTTTGGCTTTTCCATCTTGCGTTCAACACCCGACGTTTTACGTAACTTACAAGCCGGTTGTCAAATGTCCGCGCGGAGTTCAATGATTTTCAGGCTAAATTAACGTTGACGTAGACCTATGAAAAACGTACGCGCAAAATAATTTTATACGTAAATGGAACGTAGATGAGTTGAGATTTGGCGCGCACTATTTTATTTATACGTGAATTACGTACTGCAGTACGTGAATGGGAATGCTGATACTAGAGACATATGATTCTATGGCAACCCCATAGATTGACTGACACCTAATGCCGTGTTTACGAGTCAAGCCCTGAAAAGGGCTGCCACGTTGGCTCGCCGTGATGGCAGCCATCTTGGTTTGGCTGCCGGCGTGACTCAGTCACAACCAAAAAGTAAAACCAACCGAATAAATGACAGATTTATGTCAAAAAGAATAATAAAATTAACACAAATAATCAAGATACCTTTACGGATCCTATTCAAACAAAAAAGAAACTCAGTGAAGATACTTGAGGCAGAAAAAACATGAATTTGTAGGAGCTCAGTCGAACAGCGTATGTACAAGCTTGATCACATATGACCACAATAGTTATGTACATACAGGCTTGATCACATACAACCACAATAGTTATGTATGTACAAGCTTGATCACATACGACCACAATAGTTATGTACGTACAGGCTTGATCACATACGACTACAATAGTTATGTACGTACAGGCTTGATCACATACGACTACAATAGTTATGTACGTACAGGCTTGATCACATATGACAACAATAGTTATGTACGTACATACAAGCTTGATCACATACAACTACAATAGTTACAGTACTCATTTCGCCCAACCTCCCGCCCGCTTCCGGATTTCGATCGCTTTTTTTTCGCTCGCTTTGTTCAATTCGACCGCGTAATTTCCGCTTTTTTTTCGACCGTGCAAATCCGGAAGTATCCGCTCGCTCGCTCGCCTGACAGCGCAACCGCCCGCATTTACAGTTCACTACCTACTGTTTCATGTACAAGTGTATCATTTTTGTTTTTATGATGTTAAAATAAGAATAAATACATTCAGAAATTTATAGAACGACCGTTGAAAAAATACGGTGGATCACACGGCCATATAAAATTGGTAAAAATACATACGCGTAGTAATAATGTCCACCATAAACAAGATCGAACCAAACATGTGAAATCAAATACGACACTGACACAGACACAACTAATATGAAATAAAACCATTCTATTTTTGGTGGAGGGCGAAAAATGTCTACTGTAGAGTACGGTATTCGTTGAGTAACCGTGTGTAGGGTGACGGTTGTCATGCACGCATGGTTTGGGTTTAACACGGGTCAAGTTGTAGTTATGTTAAAATCCATGGCACCTATAACAATTGAAGAATATCTGCAGGAATAGTAAGACTGTGAAAAAAACGACTGATCGATTGTTATAGAATGACCGTAGTGTACAATTTGTCAAACAAATACAATACTTGCAAATGTAATGTCGGCCAGCGCCCATCTTACTTGTCCAAAGTTGTCGAAGCCGACATCAATGGAGATCGCATTTTCTAACAAGGCGGCTGGCAAGCGGACTAACACGTTACATAAACTTGTTGAATTACAATTATGGTTTTTATTTCTGCGCCCAATGTCTTGTTATAAAATAAAGGATTCAAATTTTGCAGGGTATTCCGTTTTTTGCGAACTCTGGGCGAAATACTTTCATGAGCTGTACGTAGTTCACTTACAGCCAAAACAAAGTCAGCTTGTACATTAAGTTGTGAGACGCGACAAAACAAACGCTGCCAGTGACAGATTACGTGAATAAAAGAACAAAATAAACGCAATCAAAGGCGCCGACCACATGCTTTGGAAATAAATAGAACGCGTTGCTAAGAGGAATCGCACCTGCATCTCGACGACGTCTCCGGTCATGAGCAGGGTTTGCCGCGTCTTAGAAAAATTGGAAGTTAAAAAGGAATCAGTGTCGGGGAACCATTCACAATGTTTGCATGAAAAATCCCACGCGAAAGCGTTTTTTTTTTCCTGTTACAAACACTATGGTACCTGAATCCCAATTAATTCATAAATATGAATCGGTAAGGGTCAATTTCCTGCAATCCTTCAAGATTATATTTGCCTCCGAAAATCTTTCTAACGATGACCTGGAAGATTGCCATGATTGAGTGCCACCATTTCTGTTCTAAGATTTATTCAGTATAATAATACAAATGTTCACCCCAACAGAGGTGGACATACAGTTTTAGCGACCCGAAGAGCTCATTGTCAACCGAGGCGAAGCACTACGATAAAGACTTTCCGTTCCCAATAAATAATAATAATAAAAAAACTTCTCGTTCCCGACATTATGAAATTCTTTCGTTTTGGGGGAAAAAACCTGGGAAAAAAACTGATTTTGACAAAATAATTTAGAAATTGATATTAATGCAAGGAAATGACACAGACACACAAGGTTGGCGTGAAAACGTGAGGGGGGTGCAGGACTTCAGCGCAAGCGTCTTGGCGACCTGTCTCTTGACGCGATTCTCAGATTCGAATCACGTCAGTAGAGGGTAACGTGGTACTTGACTGAAGACTGCCACCGCAGAGGTCTCCACCCATGCGTCGTCGCGGATACCAGTCCCCAGGGGCAAGTCTGGCTGTTTGACTTGGCCCCTGGAGAGGGGCAGCGTGGTACATGAGCGGAGCCAGCATGCACTGCGATGGCGACCCCCCCGCACAAGCTTTATTGCAAAATGAAGCACGATAAATTTTTTACAATCATTGTACCCAAAAGGGTTGGGTGGGTGGGAAAATGACGAGTTGTAAGCAGGCTGCTTGCAGGAACGAGAATGCTAGTCTCATTGCAGCTATGTACGCAAGGCAACTTGGTGGCGCTAAGGTTTGAATATTAAGCAGGATTATGTAAAGCAGAACTTAAATGTCAGGGTTCACAGAAACAATACCAATGTTGTTATATAATGTTATATAATATTGAACTTGATTAAACACTGAATGAATGGTAAAGCAACATGATGTCAAGATATGTTATGGGTTGGCCTAGAGAGGGCAGATGGTCATTCCCCTGCATTAACACCGATTACACTGGTGTGTAATCGTAGTATTAATGCAAGGAAATGACACAGACACACAAGGTTGGCGTGAAAACGTGAGGGGGGTGCAGGACTTCAGCGCAAGCGTCTTGGCGACCTGTCTCTTGACGCGATTCTCAGATTCGAATCACGTCAGTAGAGGGTAACGTGGTACTTGACTGAAGACTGCCACCGCAGAGGTCTCCACCCATGCGTCGTCGCGGATACCAGTCCCCAGGGGCAAGTCTGGCTGTTTGACTTGGCCCCTGGAGAGGGGCAGCGTGGTACATGAGCGGAGCCAGCATGCACTGCGATGGCGACCCCCCAAATTAGCAGCGAGTAAATCACAAATAAAAAGCAATTCAATAAATTATACGGCTCAATGGTATACGTGAAAGCAAGCATGGGAAGGCAATATGTGGATAATACATTTACATGGAAAGCAAAATCTCAAATTGTCATCAGCAATAACGAAATACGAGACCAAGCTAACGACAACGATTCTGATAAAGACTTATTGAAGACATGTGCATAATGAATACCAGCACCATAACACATTTTAACGAAAGTACTTAACGAATAAAAGTTCGGTGAATGCACTAGAATGTACATGTTTAATAAATGTCTCATATGTAGTAGGTAGTAATTAAAAGTTCAGTGTCCAGTGAGGAGACGCGGAACAGCTCGTAGAGTTGATTCTGGTGTTGTGATGTATATTTGGTAGGCGTCGCTTCTCCATCTCCCTAGGGTTTTGATTAGCCAATCCGGTATATTTGCTTCCGCTGCTGAAGTTGCTGCCCCTCGACGGAAGCTGTGGGTTGTATACAGGTTCACTTGTTGTACATGTGAACGTGACAACAAGTCTCGCAGATGTGTGGTCAGGTTGTGGCGAGCGAGGGCTTCGCCACCAACGAACTGAAAGGCTGGCTCTGATGGTCCAACGGGGTGGAAAGTGCGGTATTTGGTATATGCAGTAACGGCACAGACAGAAGTCTGTGAGGAAGCAATTTTTACGATACAACCATGGCGGAAAGGGTCCGTCTTAGATGACCTCAGGGTCACCTGTAGTTCCGTTGATAAAACGATGTCACATTCCCGCAGTATTCGGTCATCCTGGTAACCGGGCGTGGATGCGAACTCGCTCACTCTGAGGAAGCCAAAAAATGCCAGCGTGAACGCTGACCATAGCATGAGTTTATCCCGTCGATGGATAGACGGGTGCAATCTGAGAGCTGTCTTCAACTTTCTCATAATTTCGATTGTTATTGGCAGTCTGCGGCGTGTAGTGTCGCCGATGGTCCTTTTAATGCCCTGAAGGGCACGATACAGTAGTGTGTTGTCCGAAACGTTATCGGCGAACCCAAGTTCAGTATGCATGTGGATGATTGCAGCCAAGTACACTTTGATACTTTTATATGAAAGACCTCTTTGCGCTAGATGGGTGACAAAGAGTACTGTTGTGTCCTGCTTTAAGGGCAGGACTTCTAGCATGTAATGGTGACAGAAATGTTTATACTGAGATTGACCGACCTGGTATGTTTTGCGTGTTGAGTCTGCTATGCTGTTGCGAATGAAGATGGTAGCCTGCTTTACTAGTGAATGTAACTCTGATCCGGGTGAAAGGTGTTCTCTGGCAGCAGTATGGTTGGGATAATCATGGGGTCGCTGTCGGCGCCTGGTGCTAGCTTCCTGAACCTGTCCATCTGTAAACGAGAAAGCGCATCAGCGATAGAGTTATCAATGCCACTAAGGTGCACAATTTTTACATGAAAGTTACTTTGGGCGGCCACAAAGAATATTCGCCGAACAAGGTGCATTATCAGTGAACAGCGTGATGATCCCTTCTGCCAAATATTCACTACCGATTCATTGTCACAATGGAAGAGCACTCTGCGGCCATGCCAAAGATGCCCCCAAATTGAGCATGCTACCATTATCGGATATAGTTCTTTCCAGGCGATTGATGTTGACAGGTTTTCCTTCCAGGTGATGGTGAACCAGTGGCCTGAATAGTAGCCACCACATCCTAGTGACCCAGATGCATCCGTAAACAGTTCAAGTTCAGGGGATTGAGACCATGTTGGAGATAGGAAAGAAGCAGTTCCGTTCCATGTAGGTAGAAATTCTAGCCACCACTTTACATCCTGGCGAAAGTCATTTGTCAACGTTATGATACCATTAATGTTGGTAGTGGTTGTGCTGACATCTATCATTCGACGAAGGAAAATACGTCCGGCGGGTATACATTTGCAGGCAAAGCTCAATGTTCCTATGAGGGAAAGGAGCTCACGCTTAGTGCAGTTGAGCCTTTCCAGCCATGTGGGTAAGGTTTGGAGGATATCTGTGAGTTTATCATGAGGTAGAGATATACTCATGTTAATTGTATCCAATTCTACACCAAGGAATGTCAGATTAGTAGAGGGCCCTTCAACTTTCTCCCTTGCTACAGGTACACCTAGTAATTGGCATACATGGAGCATAGTGTTCATCAATTTCTGGCAGTTGTCAGTGTTGGTCGAACCAATTGCGAGGTAGTCATCCAAATAATGAATGAGGTCTTCAGTTTGGGCTCGGTGACAGATAATCCATTTGATAGCCTTGGCAAGTTGGTTGAATAAATATGGCGCTGAACGAAGACCGAAGGGAAGTACGCAGTCGAAGAAATAGTAACCAAGCCATTTAAAGCCAAGTAGGTGCCAGTCATTTTTCCTGACTGGGCAAAGTCGAAAGGCATGCTTGAGGTCGATCTTTGCAAGGAGAGAGCCTCTGCCATGTCGCTGGATAATTGTTGTTGCATCATCCACGGTTGAATATCGTAAGGTGTAGCTGTCCTTGTCAATATGACTGTTCACACTATCATGAGTTGGTTGTGAAAGATCCATTATTATGCGGTGACCCCCTGTTTTCTTTGGTCGAAGTCCAAGGGAGTTTACTACGAAGTTTGCTAATGGGGGAGTGCGAAAAGGTCCAATTGTGTGGCCATGTGAGATTTCTTTGAGAATTGATGCAGTGATGACATCCGGGTTGATGTGAGCTGATTTTGCATTGCGAGTGTATCTGCTGTGGTGATGACCATTGAAACCGAGATTACAGCCATGTGATAGGTCATGGAGTAGTGTGGCTACAAATGTTTTGTCTGGATGAGTCTGGAGTTCAGCAGCGAAGTTACTAATTCGGAGTGGAGTTGACGGGAATAAAGTTCGGATTGTGCTGGTTTTGGTTATGATGTGCTCGAAAGGGCTGTGGTGGAAATGGCTGTAGTTTTTCTTTGGTGTTGTGTGATAAGGCACCATGGTCTGTAGCGGAGCATGTATAACATTTATGCAGACGACCATTTTGGCAGGGAGTACTGCAATTATTACGATTGAAATCTCTGCAGATCGGTGGTGATTGCCCAGTGATAACATTAGAGCGTTGTTTATTCTTACTCCAGTAGTAAGGATTTGGTGAAGCAGTTGTGTCGGTAGTATACCTACTACAATCTGTTTTCTTGTGACCCTTTTGACCACATAGGAAGCATGAAGGGATTATGAGATGTGGATGCTGCTGGAAATGAACAAAATCCAAAGAAGGGCTTGGTAGACTCCAGTTGACAGTTTCAGGGTACCGTGCAGCATTTAGGCGGAAGGCCTTGTCATAACCCAACCAGGCTTCAGGCTTGTAGATTTCTGCTTTTGATGCGATGTAGCCCAAGTAGTTCGACAAATGAATGCGTTCTTCCGGAAAGTAGAATTCTCTGTATGCCTGAAATATTGCAAAACACTGTGCCCAAGTAGCGAAGGAGTCAATGTTTTTACGTTTGCTCTGGGTGGTGTACGTAATCAAGGATTCCGGTTCATTGGGGTCGACGGAGATGTGCGTCTTTCTGTTCTGAATGTTGGTTGGTTTCAAAGAATCAGGGTGTAAATCACTTAATTCGATGAACTTACCTTTGTTTGATAGCGATGAAAGAAGAGCTGAGTCCACGTAAGGCAAGTGGAGATTGGCTGGTGGTATGCGAGGAGCTGGAGAAATGGTCGGATGTGTCATCGCGGCGAGGTTGTGGAAATTCGTGCGAGTGGCCGCCGCCATGCTTGGTAAGTTGTTGTTATACACAGCGCCATCAACGGCCAATCCATGAACATCCGGGTGAAAGCTTGTAATGGCGGCCGTTTGTTGACATGTAGGATTAGTGGAGACGATCGTTGATTCGATGGGGTGCTGGTTAGCTTGTTGAGCCATGGCTTGAGCGGTACTGACTGCAATGACCGACGCTGGAGATAGGCTACCCGGAGATAGTAAGCCAGAACTAGAAGTATTAACAGTATTCGCTGCAGAATTTTCTGTACGTGCAGCGGCGGAACTTGCTTGAAGCTGAACATGAGGTTGGCTCTGCGGCTGTATGTTAGCCAGTGCAGAGGCTATTTTTTCGCTGATCAAGATGTCGATGTTACTTGGAAGGTCACACGATGTTGCGGACCTATTTCTTGATACTCGGGGTTGTACGGGTTGCTCTTCCGTTGTAGAGAAACGAGCAGGCGTGCGGGTGGTGCGACCGGACTTTCGTGTAGCTTTAGACTTGCCCATAATAACGTCGTTGAGATGTTGATCGGTGAACGAAGGATGAGAATTATCGGAGCAAAATGACGAGTTGTAAGCAGGCTGCTTGCAGGAACGAGAATGCTAGTCTCATTGCAGCTATGTACGCAAGGCAACTTGGTGGCGCTAAGGTTTGAATATTAAGCAGGATTATGTAAAGCAGAACTTAAATGTCAGGGTTCACAGAAACAATACCAATGTTGTTATATAATGTTATATAATATTGAACTTGATTAAACACTGAATGAATGGTAAAGCAACATGATGTCAAGATATGTTATGGGTTGGCCTAGAGAGGGCAGATGGTCATTCCCCTGCATTAACACCGATTACACTGGTGTGTAATCGTAGTATTAAGAATAATTCATAACGAAATGTATTCCATATGTATCCATAATTTTTTTTCATAATTACTGATTACACACGAATATTACAGAAAAAAATAATTTGCTATATTATCTATATTTGTGCCTTTATTTGTCTTGAATCGTGACTGAAAGGAGCTGGATGAAATTACAAACTATGTAGTGTGTTTAGTTTGACAACTCATGTATGAACAACAATTTTAATAAATATGATTTTACTTGGTAAAATTACTGTATTTTTCTACATAAAAACAAAAGAATTTCACAATGTCTTTATTATCATAGCGTTGTTGGTAATAGTTGAAAATGATACATCCACGTGAACCTGCTTATATGAGATCGAAGGAATCTCTGTTTTCAACAGCCGTATACATCTAACTGCGTCATCAAGTTTCCTAGTGGACCACGAGCTCTGTTCCTTGTTTGCACGTTATCATGTTCACACAATCGCAGACATTATTTGTAAGGGTGCCCTTTGAAATGGCACATTTTCTCGATGTTTTAGCGAGTACTCCGCGGGTATATGGCTTGTTCTCACATCAGCATAATTTTCCTCCAGTTCACTCATCGCTTTCCCACATGCACTTCTCGTTCTTTGCTGCTAACTTTTTTTGCACTCTAATATGTGGTTGTTTTTGTCTTTCTAAACATCGAGTTTATTTTTGACATTCAACGAGATCGCTTGAATTTTGAATTTGCTGACGGTTCGAATTTATCCACTTTTATAGTGATCAACATTGCGTTCGAGTAGAGTTACTAGTAATTACAAGCCTGATTTACATTTTTCTTGCGGTGTTTTTCGTCATTGTATTAAAATATAAGTGCTTTGGGAAATAACATAATTATATTGCGCGAGTGAAAGGGTTTGGTGAGACTGTCACAACACGTTTTATTTATTTCCAACGCGCATGGTCGTCGCCTCTGACTGCGTTTATTTTTTACTTTTGTTTTCAAAATGTATCACTGGCTGCGTTTGTTTTGTTTTCCTCAACAAATTAACTGTTCCGAGATCTCTTTCATTTTTCGTCCGGCTGCTGCCAATCCAATAATTCGTCGCTGCATGTACTCAGACAAGCAATTAATCGTCACAGTCATTATACTAGTAGTTTAAGTCCAATTGATTTGTAGAAATTCAGCTATGCGATAATTATATGTGCAATTTTGTTTTGCGCACCTAGACACGAGCAAAAGTTAACCAATATATTTTCTGAACTACAGCATTCGTATTACTTATGCAAATTGAGTAAGGGTCATAGTGTGAGTTGCGTTCGCAAATAACAAAGTGTCAAATTATTTTGAGCGCCGTTCCGAATAAATTTAGTCAAAATCACACACAGAAACACACACAACACACAAATACTTGTACTCAATACATATCGCGATTGACCAGTTATATAGCTGCTTGAACTACACACACAAGGACGTAAATATGTAAATACAGGTCACAGTTCGACTTGCGTAGCAAACGTTACAATGTGTCAAGTGATTTGAAGGAGTCTTTGTTCCAAAACAGAGAAGCAATAGGCGTTGTGTTTTGAATCGTCATTAAAACCTAAATTTATTACGAATAAAAACTTAAGTTTATACATACAATGTACGATCATTGTTACTCCAGCGGTCGGTTGGCAAGCGAACGATGTTTCTGAAGCCAGCCATAGCAGGAGCGAGCGAGCGAACAAAAGCGAACGCGAGCGAGCGGAAAAAAAGCGGCCGGTTTCCGGTCGGAAAGCAGCGAGCGGTCGGAAATTAAGCGATAAGCGGTCGGAAAAAAAGCGATAAAAGCGGGAGGTTGGGCGGAATGAGTACTGTATGTACGTACAAGCTTGATCACATATGACAACAATAGTTATGTACATACAAGCTTGATCACATACGACCACCATAGTTATGTACATACAGGCTTGATCACATACGACTACAATAGTTATGTATGTACAAGCTTGATCACAAACGACCACAATAGTTATGTATGTACAGGCTTGATCACATATGACCACAATAGTTATGTATGTACAAGCTTGATCACATATGACCACAATAGTTATGTATGTACAAGCTTGATCACCTATGACCACAATAGTTATGTATGTACAAGCTTGATCACATACGACTACAATAGTTATGTACGTACAGGCTTGATCACATATGACAACAATAGTTATGTATGTACAAGCTTGATCACCTATGACCACAATAGTTATGTACGTACAGGCTAGATCACCTATGACCACAATAGTTATGTACGTACAGGCTTGATCACATATGACCACAATAGTTATGTATGTACAAGCTTGATCACATACGACCACAATAGTTATGTATGTACAAGCTTGATCACCTATGACCACAATAGTTATGTACATACAGGCTTGATCACATATGACCACAATAGTTATGTATGTACAAGCTTGATCACATACAACCACAATAGTTATGTATGTACAAGCTTGATCACCTATGACCACAATCGTTATGTACATACAGGCTTGATCACATATGACCACAATAGTTATGTATGTACAAGCTTGATCACATACGACCACAATAGTTATGTATGTACAAGCTTGATCACCTATGACCACAATAGTTATGTACATACAGTACAGGCTTGATCACATATGACCACAATAGTTATGTACGTACAGGCTTGATCACATACGACTACAATAGTTATGTATGTACAGGCTTGATCACATATGACCACAATAGTTATGTACGTACAAGCTTGATCACATATGACCACAATAGTCATGTACGTACAGGCTTGATCACATACAACCACAATAGTTATGTACGTACAGGCTTGATCACATACGACTACAATAGTTATGTACGTACAGGCTTGATCACATACGACTACAATAGTTATGTACGTACAGGCTTGATCACATACGACCACAATAGTTATGTATGTACAGGCTTGATCACATATGACCACAATAGTTATGTACGTACAAGCTTGATCACCTATGACCACAATAGTTATGTATGTACAAGCTTGATCACATACGACCACAATAGTTATGTACGTACAGGCTTGATCACATACGACTACAATAGTTATGTACGTACAGGCTTGATCACATACAACCACAATAGTTATGTACGTACAGGCTTGATCACATACAACCACAATAGTTATGTACGTACAGGCTTGATCACATACAACCACAATAGTTATGTACGTACAGGCTTGATCACATACGACTACAATAGTTATGTATGTACAAGCTTGATCACATACGACTACAATAGTTATGTACGTACAGGCTTGATCACATACGACTACAATAGTTATGTACGTACAGGCTTGATCACATACAACCACAATAGTTATGTACGTACAGGCTTGATCACATACGACTACAATAGTTATGTACATACAAGCTTGATCACATACGACTACAATAGTTATGTATGTACAAGCTTGATCACATATGACCACAATAGTTATGTACATACAGGCTTGATCACATACGACCACAATAGTTATGTACGTACAGGCTTGATCACATACGACTACAATAGTTATGTACGTACAGGCTTGATCACATACAACCACAATAGTTATGTACGTACAGGCTTGATCACATACAACCACAATAGTTATGTACGTACAGGCTTGATCACATATGACCACAATAGTTATGTACGTACAGGCTTGATCACAGAATATTCATTCAATGGTCCACTTGCTTAAATAATATGAATAATTATGAGTATAAAAGTATAATTATTCTAAAATTAAAAAATAATTACAATTTTGTGAAAGATAACCCAAGTCACTAATGATCAAACTTACCCATTCATTTGCAGTAGAAACATTTCTATACATTTTGCCAATGGGTATCATGCCGTAGTCTGTCCCAATAACCAAATTCTCTTGAAAAAAACGTCCAAAAGTGAAATGTGTCATCATGTCATATAATCTCCATGCTTTAAGTTCATACTCGCCGAAAGCATCACCATTTTCATCGATGTACGCTTCTCTAGCTAACTTGCCTGGAAATACAGATCAGATTTTTTCTACTAAATATTTCAGTCTGGTTTCATGAGAAAATAATATAATGACATAAAAGCTTGAGATAATGAATCAGACCAAAATTTTTCATAGAACACGTGTATAAATAAATACATTCTAAACATGGCCAATTACAAATGAATTAAATAATAATTTAAAAAATAATAAAATAAAGTGCTAGAAAATGACAACTTACTTTGGTATGTGCTATCAAACACATGTGACATTACTTCCCTACCATCAGTTATATCGCCCCCTTCGGCGATTGTCTGATTCAATGCAGAACAGAGCTGCATGACTGCATCATATAGAAAAAAAGCTCTGTTGTCTACCTGGGAAAGGTAAATGCAAAAAAAAAAGTTATCTTTAATTAGAACTGTTTTCAAATGCAGCAAATTAAATTGCCGTGCCAGATTCTGAAACAAAACAAAACTTCTTGATTTAATTCTGAAAAATGGTTTGATATACTCACTCCAATGCCTAAGCCACCAAATATATACTCTGTCCGTCGGGAGTACTGATCGGTAAAGGCAACATAGTCATCATAATCAATCAAAGGAAGACGAAATTCA
This sequence comes from Saccoglossus kowalevskii, assembly GCF_978046115.1. Taxonomy (NCBI): domain Eukaryota; kingdom Metazoa; phylum Hemichordata; class Enteropneusta; family Harrimaniidae; genus Saccoglossus; species Saccoglossus kowalevskii. The sequence goes on from NC_140658.1 coordinate 26,978,566, forward strand.
ACCACCAAGGAATATTTGATTGCCTCCATTGCTATATCATTGTTGTCTATGTCAAACACTCCTAGATGATAAAAAATAAATACTTATTCTAGTTAATCCTTCGAGTACTTTTTAATGTCAACTTTAGGTACCATTCACAAAATAGTTCCACATATAATGTTGCGAAAATTTTAATTTTTTTTTATCAAAAGCTCGAAGTAATATATTACGTGTTGTTTGTTGGGTTCAAAATGAAGATGGAATTCAGTGAAATTTACAGAAACTGTGAACAAATTTACCTATATTTGAGGGGGAAAAAATTTAGTGCTCAAAGGGGGATGGTAGTTTGCTAATAAATGGAGGATATTAACAAAGATGAAGACAATTTTTTTTTGTCAAAAGTCAATTTTGAATAACATGGCTAAAAATCAAATTTGACTGTTACAGCATTGGTGAGTTAAAGCGCATCTCTGCAATCCCAGGGATTGCACCAGTGCATCATGGGAAGTTTAATTTGCATGGTCCACCCAGTTGTTTACTTGGTACACAGCTGTTATCACAGTGCATCAGTACAGCAAGTACCTTTTACATATCCTTGAAGACCAGGAAAGGTTATGTCCACCGATGTTGTCACTACCATCGTATCATCTCTAGAAAACACGCCTGCTTTGTATAAGTTTACAATAAAATGTCGGTGATGTACCAAGGAACCAAGAAACAGGTAAACTTGAAAAGAAAAAGATAGAAGTTCAATGTTGTTAAACAGGGAATTTAATTTCTGATTGTTTAAAAAACTGCACAATTATTTTCCCCTGCAGCAGAACAATCAGCAAATGAGATTTATCAAATCTGTATAATATTTCAGCAATAAATTTATTTTTTCAAAAAAAAATTCAACAAAGGTTTATAAAACTCACTTCTTGTAGTTTGTCTGGTTTTTCTAATTGTGTCATCCCAATCATAGCTGTACATCGCCATTCCAGGAACATAGTTCCCCGGAAAAGGCCTGTGGTTAGTTACTTCAATGTTGTTTTTCTCAAAGAGTTCAAAAACCGTGTCCGTCATACTGACAAAGTTTGGATCATCAGAACTGACGATAGTACAACGCCTCCAATTATACTCCTTGAACACCTCCACAATCGCATATGCAATTTCAGAAAATGAAGGTTTGGTTCTTGCGTATGTGGAATAGATAGACTTGTCAGAAACTTCTTTCTCATCACACAGCTGAATAAATTAAAATCAGCATTATAGTAAAGAGGGCAGCTGCATTTTTTGGTTTTTACCTTTCAAACTATATACTTTTGTGAACATAATGGAGTGAAATGTTTTACTCGGCATATGTAAACAATAACTCAACCATAATACATACTATTATCAAAAAGATATAGGATCAAAATTATGATCTGTCCACCTGTCTCAGACAGGCAGATTGTAACGGAGACATGTATATGTAGTAATTGTAGAAAATGTGCCTGTGGACAGGTGATTAAAAATATCACATTTTACTAACTGACCAAATGTGATAGGTCCCAGTTGCTAAAGTACACAAAATAGCTTTTAGAGTTTTTAAGACCTATGAAAAAATGTAGAACCAAGAGGGAAACTTTTATTTCAAATAATGCTGTAATTTATCTTGCTAGGGACAAGTACATCAACTGGGACAAGTACTTTTATTCTCCAATCGGCCCAATGCAGGCAATTCTGCTTTAATTCTAACCCCTGAATATACTCATTTAGTACCATAAAGATAATTTTGGATCAGAAAATATATCGATTAAGTTGAAATATAAAAAAAAAAATAATAGTATTCATAATGATTTTTAAACGTGTTATTACTTACATAGTCAATCATCGCCATGTTCAGAGCCGATGCGAATCTAGCTTCGAATGCACATGTATTGCCAGGTCCTATAATTCCATGGTAACGATTTTTCCGAAACCAAGCGATAGTTTGAAGACCTTTGTTAATCCTAGCATACGAATCCCCCCAATCATATTCTACACGATATCCTGAATACAAAATAAATAAACAAAAAATGAATGGTTCACACTAGATACTGGTACAGTCAATACAAGTCTGCTGGCATGACTCAATGTCCAAATGGGCGCCAAAGTTTTAGCCAAGTTCCTCCGTCTGTTCCGTTTAGGGAATTAGGATTCTTAGAAATTATTTTGTAAACACGATCAAATTTCAACCATTGAAATGGACCTTGTCCCCTTTTTATGTAAGCATTTTGTGATTTTCAATAGGTCTAATACGGGAAGTCTTACCGTCAACAAATCCTAAGTCATTTGCGTGCTCGATCGCCATATCAAATGCGCCAGCCATTGGATCTCCCAGAGTATACATCGTCATATGGTACGGGTCAGTGAGAGGTACCAGAAACCCAATTTTCAAGACTTTATCGTCATCGCCAACACACTGTGTTGGTCTTAACAGACTGACGAACAGAAATATCACCACAATTCTGGGGGAGATAGGAAATACACCCATGTCTGAAGTCGATTTCGGTCGCGAGTCACGACCAAAACGAACTTATCCCGAAACGCACAGCGCGGTTTGACGACGCGTACATCACGTGCATTAATATCACCACAGGTGGCGCTCTTCGACACTAACAATCTGCAGTCATCTTTTAATTTCCCTACTTTCCTTTGTATTGATTAGCATACTTCAAAAAGCCCATAAAATAAATATCGCGGAAATTGCTAAGTTACTCATCGACAACTATTGCCACGGGACACCGTAGTCTGAAGGATATTTGAAAATGGTATGGAGGTGAAATTAAAATCAGAAGATTCAAGAGAAAGATTGACTCATCTTCGCCAGCCAGTGGTCATTTGTTCGGCCATCGCCTCACCACTACACGGACTTTAAATATATGAAAACGGATTTTAAAAACAAAAATGGATTTTTAAAACGAAAATCAAACAATTGTTTTTAAAAAAAAAAACAGATTTCAGAAACGAAAGTGGGTTTCAAAAATCGATTTCAGAACTGAAAATGGTTGTTTAAAAAAGGATTATAAAATAAAAATGAATTTTCAAAATGTAAATGAATTGTAAAAATGGTTTTATAAAATGCCATGTTGTTGGTCACCATACACTTACTAGACTATTTTTCATATTGTGCGCAAGATGTTTACATACACCTAACCCGCACCTGGTTGGTAATTACCGAGGGACTTTGCAACATTCCCAGACACTTTCCTAGACACTCCAGTAACCGTTATAGTCGCAATAAATTTACATACCCACCTACGTGCAGTTAATGCCTTTGATATGTAGTTGAACTATTCCATTGCTTTGTAGGTACAAACAAATCCATTTCAGAACCGAAAAAGGTTGTTTAAAAATGAATTGTAAAAATTGTTTTCATGTTGTGGCCCACCTCGGTTGCCGTATAGGAGAGGTGTACCTTTTTAGGATTTGTTTAAGGAAATTATAGAGATCTTTTGAACCACAGGAGCTCGGTGCGTTTCTTGGATAATAAAAAGGACCTAAAGTGGAAACGTACCGAGCGACTGTGATTCAAATAGGATCCCCATAATTTTTTATCTTTTCTGCCTACTGGTGGCGCACTATACTGGCGAAAAGCACTCAAGGTCGACAAGGTCAGAATATGGGTTGGTATGACCATGAGCTGTCCTAAGACTGTGATCTGACAATACGTGACGAACAACTGAGAGGTAAATTTGTACAAATGATACGTGTCTAACCCTGTTTGAGAGTGTATTGACGTACTCACGTTCGATGGCACTAACATTTACACAATACTGTACAGTTGGTCGGCCAGTGCAATAACCGCGCCATGTACACACACAGTCTCACGTAAACTTGCTAACATTACAATTTTACGAGACTCTTCGCTACAGGGACTTGTGTACTGATGGTACGTGTATGGCTATGTGATTTGGGAGATCTACCGTAGATCGTCCACAGTGCGAGGTGCATAATATTAATTGTTTTTGTTGGCATCGTATAGTTATACTTATACTTTATTAAACACGTAAAATTCCCCAGGAGGAATTAAAATGGTTACATTTACACTAAACAAAATTAGACTAATAATACAAAACATTAAGACTAAAGTAATGATTAAAAATACTAATAATCGAAATAAAAAAATATATATATATAGAACATATATAGAACATGGCTATTATTATTTTTTTTTTATATTGTTTAAATAACAATATACCCGGATATTTATTCTGTTACTTATTCGAGCACGTACAATTGTCGAAAAGGTTCATGATAGGTTATAGTACTAAAACTCAAGCCCAGTGAACCAAGGTCAGCATGACCATATATAGGTCAAGTACGAGTCACCATGAAGACCAATATCCCCTGCATACTCGTTGGCCATTATGGAAAATACTACTAAATGTTTTACCTAATATTAGGGAATGTTATATTATATCCATGATTATATACACTAATTTCAAAAAAAAAAAATAGCTTCCAAAATTCACTCAACTTCATTCATGAATATTGTAAAACAGCAGTCAATATTGAAAAAAACACAAATTCTGATAGTAAATAAAGTAAGTAAGTAAGTAATAACTTTATTGATTTCGTATCCTTATTGGGATCTTGAAAATAATACAATAAAGAATGTTGTTTAAATAAACAACAGCTAGCTAAAAAAGTAACAAAATAGAGTAAACAATTAGAAAATTACATCAATAAGTAAAACAGAACAAAAGTAAAAGAAAAAATACAAGAAATGTAAAATTGAGTGATTATTTTGGGGCAGCTGGTGGTTTTTTCAGTGTAATATCTCTGCGGTTAAAGCAGTTTATAATGTATTTTGCATAGTCAGTGATTTCTTTGTTGTCGGTAGAGGTGAGAATTTTTATCATGATTTCTTCCTCAGCTACACCAGCTGAGGATAAGTTATGTTCAGTGAACAGTTTAATCCTCTCCTCTTGGTGTAGTTTGCATTTTAGAAGAAAGTGTTTCTCGTCTTCTACTTCATCAAGATCACAGACATTGCATTTTCTATGGCTAATGTCAATATTTTTGTACCGCCCCATTTCTATCTGTAAGGTATGGGCACTTATACGTAGTTTTGTTAGGGCTGACCGATGGTTGGGATTTTTAACTACTGTTAGATATTTTTCATAGGTGTAATCCTTTTTCAGTAATCTGTAGGTTCTAAGTTTGTTTTTATGATTTTTAGATTTATTGTCATCATACATGCTGTTTTCAGCGACTGTTTTAAAACGTTTAATGAGTCTATCTAAGATTGGATGAAGTAGACTGTAATTGCTGTTATGTTTACATTGTGTCCATGCGTCACCAAGGTCTAGAAAGTTTAGGATGGTTTTTATTCCTGTTACCCAATTTTGTACGCCTGCATCATCTAGCTGTATGCCCAGCTGGTAAGCTTCATGAACTAATGTATTATGATCCATGTCGTTTAATCGCATCCAATATTTCAACATTTGCCTTATACTTGAGATGGCAAGTGGAAGCCTACCAAGCTCAAGCAAGCATGCTAAATTTGTTGCTTTGCTGTTGACTTTTAATAAGGACTTGCAGAATTTAATATGTAATTTTTCCATGGGTGAGTTGAGATTTGCCAAAAACCTTCCTTTGTTAATAATGCAATCAGACCAAATTTCACTACAGTACAGCAGAATTGGTTTGATCATTGCATCAAACATCTTTAAGTGGATTTCTACTGGAATGTAGTTTTCGGAGAACAACATTTGGTTCATTTTGAAGCATGCTTTCATGGCTCTATTTTTGAGATCTTCTTGTGCTTTATCAAGTTTGCCTGTTGTGTTTAATTTCATTCCCAAATATGTATAAGAGAATGTTATTTCCAGCTCTGCCCCATTAAGAATGAAGTCAGATTTGTTAAGTTTTTTCCCAGACTTATTGAAGATCATAATTTTGGATTTACTGATATTAATGTCTAATTTCCATTTTCGGCAGTATACTTCCATAGACTGAATGGCATTTTTTAAGCCTGGTTTGGTCTCTGAAAGAAGTAGAAGATCATCTGCAAACATCAGACATGGTAGATTTCTGTTGAGTAAAGTTGGTGGTTCATTGCCAGAGTTGTTTATGTGATTTTTTATGTCATTAACATAGATATTAAATAACACTGGACTCAACCCATCACCCTGTCTGATGCCTCTTTGAATTGGAAAGGTGTTTGTTATATTATGCTTTATCTTTACTGCAGCTAATGAGTTTTGGTAGATAGATTTAATTATTTTATAGAATTTACCTGTAATGCCGTTCATGATGAGTTTCTGTAACAGACCTTCGTGTCAAACAGAATCGAAAGCTTTCTGAAAGTCAATAAAGCATGCATATATTTTTTTTCCTTGACTGAAGTATTTCTTATCTTAAGGAGTTGTTTTAGAACAAATATGTGGTCTGCTGTTCTAAACTTGGGCATAAAGCCAATTTGTTCTTTAATAATTATATCTTTTTCTTTTAGGTGATTTGCTAATCTTTGTTTTAATACAGAAGTGAACAATTTGTTTAATGTATTCAGAAGGGTAATACCTCGATAGTTACCAGGATCATTTTTATCTCCCTTCTTGAAGACCGGAGTAATAATTCCTAAGTATGGGGTGTCTGTACGGACACTGCTTACTGATATTACAGAAAAAGTGGAACAGGCTGATTTTTGTTTATCCATCAGTCTGTGCGTCTCCACCTGTATCTCAGACATGCCTGATCACATTCAATCTTCAAAAATGCATAACATACTAGTATCATGAACGACACTAGCCCTGCGTACAGTGCTGTGTGTACGAGACGTGTTCAGTTGATAGATGTCCCTCACCACAGCCCTGCGTACAGTGCTGTATGTACGAGACATGTTCGGTTGATAGATGTCCCTCACCACAGCCCTGCGTACAGTGCTGTGTGTACGAGACGTGTTCAGTTGATAGATGTCCCTCACCACAGCCCTGCGTACAGTGCTGTGTGTACGAGACGTGTTCGGTTGATAGATGTCCCTCACCACAGCCCTGCGTACAGTGCTGTGTGTACGAGACGTGTTCGGTTGATAGATGTCCCTCACCACAGCCCTGCGTACAGTGCTGTGTGTACGAGACGTGTTCGGTTGATAGATGTCCCTCACCACAGCCCTGCGTACAGTGCTGTGTGTACGAGACGTGTTCGGTTGATAGATGTCCCTCACCACAGCCTTGTGTACAGTGCTGTGTGTACGAGACGTGTTCGGTTGATAGATGTCCCTCACCACAGCCCTGTGTACAGTGCTGTGTGTACGAGACGTGTTCAGTTGATAGATGTCCCTCACCACAGCCCTGTGTACAGTGCTGTGTGTACGAGACGTGTTTGGTTGATAGATGTCCCTCACCACAGCCCTGCGTACAGTGCTGTGTGTACGAGACGTGTTCGGTTGATAGATGTCCCTCACCACAGCCCTGCGTACAGTGCTGTGTGTACGAGACGTGTTCGGTTGATAGATGTCCCTCACCACAGCCCTGCGTACAGTGCTGTGTGTACGAGACGTGTTCGGTTGATAGATGTCCCTCACCACAGCCCTGCGTACAGTGCTGTGTGTACGAGACGTGTTCGGTTGATAGATGTCCCTCACCACAGCCCTGCGTACAGTGCTGTGTGTACGAGACGTGTTCGGTTGATAGATGTCCCTCACCACAGCCTTGTGTACAGTGCTGTGTGTACGAGACGTGTTCGGTTGATAGATGTCCCTCACCACAGCCCTGTGTAAAGTGCTGTGTGTACGAGACGTGTTCAGTTGATAGATGTCCCTCACCACAGCCCTGTGTACAGTGCTGTGTGTACGAGACGTGTTTGGTTGATAGATGTCCCTCACCACAGCCCTGCGTACAGTGCTGTGTGTACGAGACGTGTTCGGTTGATAGATGTCCCTCACCACAGCCCTGCGTACAGTGCTGTGTGTACGAGACGTGTTCGGTTGATAGATGTCCCTCACCACAGCCCTGCGTACAGTGCTGTGTGTACGAGACGTGTTCGGTTGATAGATGTCCCTCACCACAGCCCTGCGTACAGTGCTGTGTGTACGAGACGTGTTCGGTTGATAGATGTCCCTCACCACAGCCCTGCGTACAGTGCTGTGTGTACGAGACGTGTTCAGTTGATAGATGTCCCTCACCACAGCCCTGCGTACAGTGCTGTGTGTACGAGACGTGTTCGGTTGATAGATGTCCCTCACCACAGCCCTGCGTACAGTGCTGTGTGTACGAGATGTGTTCGGTTGATAGATGTCCCTCACCACAGCCCTGCGTACAGTGCTGTGTGTACGAGACGTGTTCGGTTGATAGATGTCCCTCACCACAGCCCTGCGTACAGTGCTGTGTGTACGAGACGTGTTCAGTTGATAGATGTCCCTCACCACAGCGCTGCGTACAGTGCTGTGTGTACGAGACGTGTTCGGTTGATAGATGTCCCTCACCACAGCCCTGCGTACAGTGCTGTGTGTACGAGACGTGTTCGGTTGATAGATGTCCTCACCACAGCCCTGCGTACATTGCTGTGTGTACGAGACGTGTTCGGTTGATAGATGTCCCTCACCACAGCCCTGCGTACAGTGCTGTGTGTACGAGACGTGTTCGGTTGATAGCTGTCCTCACCACAGCCCTGCGTACAGTGCTGTGTGTACGAGACGTGTTCGGTTGATAGATGTCCCTCACCATAGCCCTGCGTACAGTGCTGTGTGTACGAGACGTGTTCGGTTGATAGATGTCCCTCACCACAGCCTTGCGTACAGTGCTGTGTGTACGAGACGTGTTCGGTTGATAGATGTCCCTCACCACAGCCCTGTGTACAGTGCTGTGTGTACAAGACGTGTTCGGTTGATAGATGTCCCCACCACAGCCCTGCGTACAGTGCTGTGTGTACGAGACGTGTTCGGTTGATAGATGTCCTCACCACAGCCCTGCGTACAGTGCTGTGTGTACGAGACGTGTTCGGTTGATAAATGTCCCTCACCACAGCCCTGCGTACAGTGCTGTGTGTACGAGACGTGTTCGGTTGATAGATGTCCCTCACCACAGCCTTGCGTACAGTGCTGTGTGTACGAGACGTGTTCGGTTGATAGATGTCCCTCACCACAGACCTGCATACAGTGCTGTGTGTACAAGACGTGTTCGGTTGATAGATGTCCCTCACCACAGCCCTGTGTACAGTGCTGTGTGTACGAGACGTATTCGGTTGATAGATGTCCCCACCACAGCCCTGCGTACAGTGCTGTGTGTACGAGACGTGTTCGGTTGATAGATGTCCCTCACCACAGCCCAGCGTACAGTGCTGTGTGTACGAGACGTGTTCGGTTGATAGATGTCCCTCACCACAGCCCTGCGTACCTCTAGAACACATGCACATCCATTTGTGTCATGCAGAACTATTTAACAATAAGGTTTATTGAAACAGTTAAAATTCCTCAGAAAAAAATTAAAATGGTTACACTAACTGCTAAAACACATATATAAAACATACAAATTTTACAAGAATTACTGTCTAAAGCACAACAATGGTTTAAAAAATAAATCAACAGACTACAATTACAAAAAAAACTATTGATATATGTTGGTAATAATATTGAAAAAAAAATAGATGAAAAAATAATAAAAAAAAGCAATAAACAGTAAATCAATGAAAGATGGAAATGAGAAAAAAAATACGTATTAAAGGAGAAAAGTATTTATGTTAATTTGCCAGAAGATGTTGCTGTCTAAGGTTCGTGTTATTTTTGATAAATTGGGCAACTGGTATTTGTACATTCAGATTTGTATCACCCATTAATTTTAAAAATTTGTTGTAGTCACTTATATTCGTGAAGTTTATAATGTGCTTAGTAGTCTCTTCAAATAATGCTTTCCGCGATTTTTCATAAAAGGGGCATTCAATCATGAAATGGTACTCATCTTCTACTTTGTTATTTGAACACAGTTCGCAGATTCTTTTTCCTATTTCGGTTTTTGGTTTGGTGTACCTCCCCGTTTCAATTTTTAGTTTATGATTGCTCAGACAGAATCTACTTAGACATTCACGTAGTTCGGCATTCTTTATTTTGATCACATCATTTTCTAAAGTAAATTCATTTTTGAAATTTGTGTACGTTCTGAGTTCATTCCTTCTGTTATTGTTATTTTGGTTATCATCAGTCCCTATGTTAATTTCCCTTTTCCAGTAGAATTTATAAATTTTTTCAACTTCCAAACCTAATTTCTTGTTTTCTCTGTCATTCAGTATAGTTGTTGTTTCGATAATTTGTGGTTGGTTTATTTCAGTTAACAGTGTAGTTATGGCACTGTACCATTTGCTGTTTAATTGTTTAATTGTTTGTTCATAATTGCTGCCCCCTTACCAATTCATTTGATGTATTCATTACACTGTTGAAGTATTTAATTTATTGTTTTTTGATGAATATGTCAAGTGGGTATTTTCCCAATTCCCCATAAATACCCAAGATTAATGTGTTCTTCCTGACTCCTAAAACAAAACGACAAAACTGTAGGTGAATTTCTTCCACACTTGATTTGTATGTGCTTTCGTGGCCCAGGATGTCACTTCCGTCAACTAGTATGGGTCTAATTAGTTTATCGAAAAGGGATAGCATTGTAAGTGGATTTAAATTTGCCTTATTACCGGTAATGTGTCATGCAGCAGCACGTAAATATGTGTCACTGACGACGGTTTGCATTTATTTCATTCATCACTACAAGATCCGACCATATATATCTACATTTCCCTTCATCGTCATTTCATACTACATTTAGTATGAATCAGCATATGTTCTCTTAAATTTGCCACCGAGGGTGTGATTTTGGCTTGTGCCAAGCGTTCAGGCAGCTAATCTCTGCACGTGCCGAATTCTAGTCCCAAGCATGTATCGGGCCAAGATCAAGTTTTTTTCGGCACGTGCTGAATTTGTATCTGTTTGCACAAATGCATTAAGACTTGGTGATTATTGTTTGTGTAGATCAATATCTATTAACAGTTTCTAATTAATATCCACAGCTTATTAGCTAATTTGCATATTGTGATGTGCTGTGAAACTCCTAATATGAAATTATGCGAATATATGACGTTTACAAAATCGCAAGAAATATTATATGAGCCTGTAAAAGAAAAGATTTTTTTTTTTTCTGTAGAGACTTTGTGTAATCTCTAAGCGTGTCAAAAGTACCTTTATGACCAGTAATTGATTTAACTGTTTTGACTTTTAATATGTTTTTTCAAGATGGTGAAGTCAGTGTGCGTCGTTGGTGCTGGTGTTCTGGGCCTGGGTACCGGTATCTGTATTCAAGAGAGTCTGCCTGGTGTAGATGTTACCATAATTTCTGATAAATTCACTCCAGACACGACAAGTGATGGGGCTGGGGGATTATGGGAACCACACGAGTTAGCACAGACACCAGTGCATCTTATGCAGTAAGTGTCATCAAACTTTCACCTACAATGTTGTAGTAGTTGAGGTTTCACACAACAGTTATAATACGTATTAATGTGCAGAGTTATATAGTGCCTGATTTTTTGGTAAAAATGTTATGCTTGGGATAGCATGACTGTATTTCAAAAAATTTAATTCAATATGATATCCTAATATGCAAGGTTTATGTTTACGTTTGGAATTTTAGCGAAAACCAGTTGGTTTTGGAATGGCGGACTGATACATTTTCAGTCAGAAATCAAATGTGTTTGTTAAATATGCCAAATATAGTTTTTTTCAAAATTATTCCTGTTTTTTTTGTTGTTTTTTTTCCAAACTTGTCTTATGATTAGTCCTTTATTATAACAAATCACCAATATAATGATGTTATCTAAAAATTCTTTGTACAGACATTTTTAGGGATATGTTTTAGTACGTTCTACAAAAAAAATAGAATTTGTCAGTAAATGTTGTTTTTTTACTTTGCAGGCAATGGAGTGATGCAACGTTCAAACATTTAGCCAAACTGGTGAAGAGTGAATATGCACATGAAGCAGGCGTTCATCTTGCTTCAGGGTATCATGTTTTCAAAGAATATGTTAAGGTGACTTCACTTTTTCCACCAACATAAGGGGTCTTATTGTTTGGGGTGGATACTATTTCTACTGTTGGTGAATAATCGGTAAATGGATAGACAGTATACAGAAATAAGCCACGTACATCAGTTGCTTTATAGCGTAGTTGCATGAAAAGTTGTCATATTTCAGTGTGACATCCACATTAATTGCCAGCTTCATGTAATGTCATGAGGTCAATGACCTTTTTCAATAGTCAAGGATCGAAGAACACACACTTATCTCTAAAGTTATCAACCCTGACACTTGGTCGAGCTTTAAGTTAAAAATTCCAGACTATTCAATTATTTATATATGAAAAAGAGGTGTATGATTTTCTAATCTACATATATGTATGTTTAAAGGGGAACCGATACTATAAATAAGGGCAAGATGGCCACCGCAATTAGTATGCTAATCCGAACCAAGCCGCTCACATCGTGGCGGGAGTTCCAGGAAATGTGCCATTTACGATGTTTAGAGATCAAGCTGTGATTCCAAATACATTTCTATGGGGGCATGAATATGTATGCTAGCGATTAATTTACACTCATCTGGTTGGGCTTTTGATGATGTTTTCGCGTGATGTGTCGCGACAAGTAAAAAGTTTAAAACAGCAGTTAATGTATGCAAAATGCCTGTCAATCACAGTTTGAGTAAGCAAGCATAATAAGCATTCATTTACTTAGTGGACACGAGGCGGAATTAATTACCAATGAGCACTTGGTGCAATCCATAGGATTGAGCGGTTCCCCTTTAAACATTTAAACAAAAACAAAAATAGAGGGTAAGATTGTATGACTGATTTCAAGCAATGTTCAAGCAATGTTTATTGATTTTTCCCAGGCTATATGTAATATTGTATGTTGGTTTCACCATATTATGATTGAATAGCTAGAGTTTTGTAGAGATGTTTCTGTTGATCTACTAGTGTATCATATGCTAGATTGATTAATCTATTTCTTAAAGGCCCAGGTATACTATAAATACGCTCCTAAACAATAGGGATTATTTCCTTGCTTGTCATGCTGGAGTAAACAGCTCCAGCCAAGCTCCGGTGAAAACGCGTTTTCTCTAACTTACAGGTCGATTATGTCATGCCAAAGTGGATGTATGTGACTACGAATATCACAGCAGTGACTGTGTTTAGTATTTATGACAATAAATAGTGTACGAGCTGAGATTTTGTCGGATAAAAGTCAAAAACACGAACCGGGGAAAGGGGCGCGCTACTAATCTTGAATAATTAACTACTGTCAATCAAAGTTACCTGATGTTGGACCGCTGAAACAGGATGCGTCATAGGCTATGCAAGTGATTAACAACACTCATTAGCATAGCCACACCTCCAATTCACACTTGCCCGGGGCAAGGCTTTGGTACTACCACCGTCCGTGTTGAGGGACGGTGGTGATACTTAATTACTGGGAGTTAAATTTTAACAATTTGTAGTAATTGTCGGAGTTCCATCCTTGTGCCAAAATGATTCTGGTAATCATTATTCAGTAAATTTCAACAGAATGCCAGGTAGTGTTATTCAGTACATATGTTTTGTATCAGGATTCGCGGATTTGGTGTTAGAATTTGAATCTTTTATATAGTTGCAACTGTAATATTGCGTTTGTTCTTTGGTGTGATGATATCAATTGTCTTGTTGCTGTGCAACTTTTCTTGCTTTGTCTTTCCATTGTTGATTTCATAGTCAAATTGTTTTAAATAAGAAAAAATTAGACATATTTTGTTTTAAATAGAAAAGCTACTAAATTGATTATTTTTTATTATATTTCTTATAGGACCCTGATTGGAAAGGCAGTGTGTATGGTTTCAGAACAATTTCAGAAGACTCTGAAGAAATAAAGCAATTTCCAGGATATAAGTAAGTACATTCTCCAATACCAACATTCTCTTTGTTAGAGCTGGTAGTCCTGAGATGTATGTATGTTTTCCATTGAAAAAGCATTTTTTTCTGATACTTTTGAATATTTTGTTGTCACTTGGAATATATTTTTGCTCAAGTTGTAAATCAATGAAAATAAATGGCGGTGAAAATTTTATTTTTTCTCCGTCGTTTTAAATATAAGCTTATTACAAATCAAACAAATCGTGAATTCTGTAATGTATTTTATTTTTTCTGTTATGAATTTGATATTTTAATGGTATCCAAGCAAAAATATTTCAAAAGTTGCTGTAACTTTTTACTGTAAAGAATTTCATGATTTCCACTAATCGAGTTCCACTAATTAGTAAGAGTAATTTACAGTAGTGGATTGTAATTTCTTTTTAATGAGGATTCTAGCTTCATCAGAAAATTTATTTTCCATATACCAGTTAAGGTAGAAGCCTACTCATAAATTAAAATACCCAGAATTTATTCATTTTGTAATAAAATGTACTCCAAGGCAATATAAGGATATTGACCTAAAAAAAGTTGGGGGTTACCGGTACCAGCGTTTTTTTCGAGAAATTGATGGCTGCATTTTAGTGGAAAGTCACCATTTTGACACTATTATAACACTTTTACCACAGGTTCCTATGGCAGAGATTTTATGCAATATCTCAAAATCTAGCCTGTTGACATAGGCTGAAAAAATCATATTTTGTTAATGATAGAGTACTTTTTGTTGTTCTGAATTATTTAAAAAATCTGGGTTTTAAAAAGTGTCAAAAAATGAATTTTTTCTTTATCATTGTGTTCTATGGAATTGTTCCAAAAAAAGCAATTTTCAAGAAATATTAGGACACATTTCTCAAAAAGCTTAACTGTAACACACAAAACAATGCTATTTGATTGTACCATGGGACATTAGCTTCATGATTGTACATAATTAACATTATCATGTGATTTATGACCAATTTTGTCAAAAATTATGACTAGGCTTCTACCTTAAGCCACTTGATTTTTATCGAACTTTAAATATGCAAAAAAAAATTTCATTTTATTATTTCCATGTGCACAGCAGTTCCCCACAATGAATGACACAAATCTAGCACTAACTGCTGAGCCAGCAAAAGAAGTTGAAGATATAATATCCATAATACTAAGTGAACATAACTATTAGGTCATACATCAAGATATTTGTAGACATACATCTAAACCAATGAGTTCTATGTTGACAGGCATGCATGGTTCTTCACGTCTATTATGTGTGAGGGCGCCAGATACATCCCATGGTTAACTGTCAGGTAAGCAGCATAATGTGTGGTTTTGTAGTTACTATAGATACCTACAATTATAGATATTTTTATTGTGGATTATTGTGTATACATGTATTCTGGTTATGCAAAAAAAAAAAAATGTTTCTGGTCAAATTGTTTAAAAATTATTTTATTGTTAAATATTCAAAGGGGCAAACAAATTTGCAGGTTTCATTAATTTGTCAATAGAGGGCGCTCTGCAGTGGCAAATTACAGGTTAGTGAGAGAAAAGTTGGACCCATTTTTTTGGTGGTTCAGTCAGAAACATAACTTTTTTTAGACATTTTATTCAGAGTTACCAAAGTAAATGTGATGCCTATAATTGAGATGGTTTTTTTCTTATTGCAGATACCAGAGAAATGGTGGAAA
This sequence comes from Saccoglossus kowalevskii, assembly GCF_978046115.1. NCBI lineage: Eukaryota > Metazoa > Hemichordata > Enteropneusta > Harrimaniidae > Saccoglossus > Saccoglossus kowalevskii. The sequence continues at coordinate 26,994,136 of NC_140658.1, forward strand.
GACAATTAAAAGAAAATTGGACTCTCTAGATGAGGTAAACAATGATTTGTCTTTCTGTTAGGGTAGGTTTTAATCCAAAAACTGAAAATATTAAATCAGGTTCCGATTTTTTTCAAACTTGGTACAATACATGTCATAAATATGCATGACATTGTCAATTTTTAACAGGATTGAATATAGCCGATTGGTGGTCATTTTGAACATAAACACAGCAAATATGTGTCCCAAACCATGAGCTCTTAAAAATGACTGGGCTGATTTCATTCTAACCTGCCATGACAATTATATTGTGTCACAGGTGCACATTACTATTTTTTCAAGATTGGATTTAAAATGTCAGACTCACTGATAATGGATATTGTTTTTTCTAAGTTGCTACCTTATTGATTATTTATGTTGAAGTCTGCTTATATATACAAATATCTAGAATCTACTGTAGAATACTTTACTTTTGCTTGGAATTTATTTTCGCTATTTTCGCTGGAGGGATGATTCCGTGAAAATAAAATCCAGCGAATATACTTTTTTTCCTATATTTCACATTAAACTCATCAGAAATCAGTGAAAATAAATTTCATACAAAACGTCCAAAAAGCCTTTTCAGCGAAAATTAATTCCAGCGAAAATAAAGTATTCCACAGTATTCATTTTCCAATATATTGTACTTCTAGGCAATATAAAAAAAAATTATATGTTGTGAATGATTGGGGTACTTCTTATTGCCCTCTTGTTGTCTGGGTCATGTCAAACCCTCCATCCTCTGTACAGTTTAGAAAATCATTTATTAATATTCCACTACATAAAATCATTGTATGTCCTGTACTATTGTCACACGCAACGTAATATTACCGTAATTGGTATAGTACAGGTGTGATGGTCCAAATACCAAAATGGCAACAGTAACAGAAAGACTTCCCTGGCGGCGATGATAAAATACGAACACAAAGCCAACAGATGAGGTTTCAACTGGTACTGGTATTATTATACTCTGCAAACATCAAGTACAATAACGCGGTAAAACTCCACTACTCCAATAACTAGATACTTAAACTCCAATACAATTCAACGAGATCTCCGATCTGAACTCAGTGCTGAACAACTCCCCTATATATACCCCCCACTGTCTATAAATAGACCATTACATCAGCATACATAATGAGTCTGGAACTTACTACAAATTTCTAGAATGTTCCATTACCTTCTATTGCCTCCTACAGTGTTCTATTACCTATTCAACCAGTTTCTAAACAAAATCTAAAATATTCCACCCAGACACAGTACGGTTCTAGAACATTCTCAGTGACACGGAAGTGGTAAAAAAGTCGTATGCGACGACTATAATATAGATTTGCCCAGAATGGCGCCAACAAGATTTGAAAGCCAACTGTTTAGTCAAAACCTAAGTACTGTAGAATACTTTATTTTCGCTTGGAATTTATTTTCGCTATTTTCACTGAAGGGTCGACTCCAGGAAAATAAAATCCAGCGAAAATACTTTTTTCCTATATTTCACCTTAAACTCATCAAAAATCAGTGAAAATAAATTCCACACAAAACGTCCAAAAAGCCTTTTCAGCGAAAATTAATTCCAGCGAAAATAAAGTATTCCACAGTAGTTAGCCAATTTGCTGATAATATATGTAATATCAGACAAGTAGTTGTGCTTATTCACAAATCTTGAAAATACATGCAATTGTGTTTGTGAATGTGGTGATAATCTCGCTCACTTGGATTACTCATTTTTATACATTTCAAAGCACTGTGTTCTTTGATGCTATTGGTTAGAACTACGTTAGATTGTCGCTCATGGAATGGGATGCTTTCAAACCTTCACAAATAAGAGAATTTGCTTCTCATGAGATTTTCATCGCTTATCAATGGTTCATATATAAATGATTATGAAATTTTCATACCCAAATTATATGATTTCTTGGTAATGTTTATTATTGATCCTATTTCCAGCTTGTGGAAGAATATGACGTAATTGTTAACTGTTCTGGACTTGGTGCTTATTCATTGGTAGATGACACAACCATGTATCCAGTCAGAGGACAGCTCTTAAGAGTATGTGTTCATATTACAAAAATGCATGTATTTTTGACTCGTGTGTGCACACAATGCACACAATAGACAATAGGGGTCTCTGCAGCGAGTGTGTGGTACCAACTTTGTAACAACTTCAACTTAACTTTACACCGACCCTCACTATTATCATAATTTATATTAATATTTAATTGAATTTAAGTCAAGTTTGCATAGCTTAGGTTTAGTAAAAGGGAGGGTTTGGTTTAATTAATACTAATGTAGTTGTACCATACCTACCCCCTTTACTAAACTTAAGCTTTGAAAACATTTCTATGTTCAGTCACGGGATATTCAACTTTTATTTAATTAAACTTAATTAAAACGCAATTCTACATTGAATTGCATTGTAATTGAGTTTAATTAAATTCCAATTACTCATTTAATCACAACATTTTTGAAATTTTATTTTAGGTAGAGGCACCTTGGGTGAAACACTTTGTTGCATTTGATGACTTTGTTTATTACATATTTCCTGGGTAAGTTTTCCTATTTCCTATAAGTTTTGTTTTTTAAGCAACAATAATATAATCTTTATTATAGCAGAAAAGAAATTACAATTCTTTGGTTTGTAAATATAAAGTATTTTTCATGTTGATATGAATCGAATAACTGAGTCGTTATGTTAGTGCTTGTCATTTAGTAATAGCATTGTTTATGTATTCGATAACATGTTTAAGCAGAGATGGCTCTGTTTTGTTTAAAATCATTTTGAATTTGTCTATGTAGTTCTCTGCCTTTCATTTGTATATATTTTTAGTCTCTGTTTGGATGCAGTCCAAAAACGGGGATTTATGGATTGACCTCTGTGCGTCTGGACTGATTCAAGATGGCTGAATGGCGGCCATTTTGTGCTAAAAAATCATCAAAATCAAGCATTTATGAATGGATTCTGTTAAAACTTGGTACATACATTCAACATTATGGGTTCCTGGTGAACGTCATATCATTTTTCAGATCGGATTCAAAATGGCTGACTGACGGCCATTTTGTTTTAATGGAAGCGCTTCCAAAGCCATATCTCTGACATATGGTTGACTGATTATGTTCAAATTTTTTATATTAAATATACATCATGTTATAGATATAGAGATATATTCAAAATGGTCAACCGATGGCTTTGACGATCGGATACAAGATGTCAATCATTTTAATGTTAAAAAAACATCATAATCAAACATCTGCTTCTGACATGTTTATGCCCCAACTATATCACTATAAACAAAACTATATATCTTAAATTTGATACCTAACGGGGACTGTGCCATGCATGGCTTGTTTGTCTGAATATTTTGTTCTATGCTCTGTATACTTGTATATCATAATGACACGATGTCATACCATGTATTAAGTCAATGACAGATACTAAATTTGGAATGAATGGATGAACATCAATGAGGGGGGGCAAGGGTTATTTTCGTTCAACGTAATTGCAATATTTTTTTGTTCGTACAACGTAAATACAAAAAATAAATTCCGTAATTCTGTAATCACAGGCTAGACGTACAACGTAATCAATCAAATATTTTTTTCGTACACTGTAAAAATGTGTAATTTTTCTCGTACGTACAAAAATTCACATCCAAATAAAAAAATCGTAAAGAATAATCCAGGGAAATTACATTTTAGAAACTGTAAAACGACTAGATGACACAATTCACTACAAAATTGAATGTCAAGACGTAAAAGGCCCTCTAACCGAATGAAGAGCATTATGAGGGTAATATGCGCATGCGTCTCTTCACACGGCGCAGCAATGGCGGAGAATTTGAGTCAGAGAGCTCTTCGGGCCATTCAATGTTCCATTTGTTAACACTGTAAACTGTAAAAACGTCTTTTTTTTCTTCGTAAATTGTGAAAAGCTCTTTATATTCCGTAAAACCGTACCAGCTAACCCCCTTGCCTCCCCTCATCAATGCTGGGAATGTCATTGCATGAGCAAACTGGGGATGTCAGTGAGCAAACAAGGGAACAAACTGAGGATGCCAGTGAGCATAATGGAGATGCCACTGAGCAAACTGGGGATGCCACTGAGCAAACTGGGGTTGTCAGTGAGCAACTGGGGATGTCAGTGAGCAAACTGAGGTTGTCAGTGAGCAAACTGGGGTTGTCAGTGAGCAACTGGGGATGTCAGTGAGCAAACAAGGGAACAAACTGAGGATGCCAGTGAGCATAATGGAGATGCCACTGAGCAAACTGGGGTTGTCAGTGAGCAACTGGGGATGTCACTGAGCAAACAAGGGAACAAACTGAGGATGTCACTGAGCAAACCGGGGATGTCACTGAACAAACTGAGGATGTCACTGAGCAAACTGGGGATGCCACTGAGTTAACTGGGGTTGCCACTGAGCAAACTGGGGATGCCACTGAGCAAACTGGGGATGCCACTGAGCAAACTGGGGATGCCACTGAGCAAACTGGGGATGCCACTGAGCAAACTGAGGATGTCACTGAGCAAACTGGGGATGCCACTGAGCAAACTGGGGATGCCACTGAGCAAACTGGGGATGCCACTGAGCAAACTGGGGATGTCACTGAGCAAACTGGGGATGCCAATGAGCAAACTGGGGATGCCACTGAGCAAACTGGGGATGTCACTGAGCAAACTGGGGATGTCACTGAGCAAACTGAGGATACCACAGAGCAAACTTGGGATGTCACAGAGCAAACTGGCGATGTCACTGAGTAAACTGGGGATGTCACTGAGCAAACTGGGGATGTCACTGAGCAAACTGGGGATGCCACTGAGCAAACTGGGGATGCCACTGAGCAAACTGGGGATGTAACTGAGCAAACTGGGGATGCCAATGAGCAAACTGGGGATGCCACTGAGCAAACTGGGGATGCCAATGAGCAAACTGGGGATGCGACTGAGCAAACTGGGGATGTCACTGAGCAAACTGGGGATGTCACCGAGCAAACTGGGGATGTCACTGAGCAAACTGGGGATGCCAATGAGCAAACTGGGGATGCCACTGAGCAAACTGGGGATGTCACTGAGCAAACTGAGGATGCCACAGAGCAAACTTGGGATGTCACAGAGCAAACTGGGGATGTCACCGAGCAAACTGGGGATGTCACCGAGCAAACTGAGGATGTCACTGAGCAAACTGGCGATGTCACTGAGTAAACTGGGGATGTCACTGAGCAAACTGGGGATGCCACTGAGCAAACTGGGGATGTCACTGAGTAAACTGGGGATGCCACTGAGCAAACTGGGGATGCCACTGAGCAAACTGGGGATGCCACTGAGCAAACTGGGGATGCCACTGAGCAAACCGGGGATGCCACTGAACAAACTGGGGATGCCACTGAGCAAACCGGGGATGCCACTGAACAAACTGGGGATGCCACTGAGCAAACTGAGGATGTCACTGAGCAAACTGGGGATGTCACCGAGCAAACTGGGGATGCCACTGAACAAACTGGGGATGCCACTGAGCAAACTGGGGATGTCACTGAGCAAACTGGCGATGTCACTGAGTAAACTGGGGATGTCACTGAGCAAACTGAGGATGCCACTGAGCAAACTGGGGATGCCACTGAGCAAACTGGGGATGTCACTGAGCAAACTGGCGATGTCACTGAGTAAACTGGGGATGTCACCGAGCAAACTGAGGATGCCACTGAGCAAACTGGGGATGCCACTGAGCAAACTGGGGATGCCACTGAGCAAACCGGGGATGCCACTGAACAAACTGGGGATGCCACTGAGCAAACCGGGGATGCCACTGAACAAACTGGGGATGCCACTGAGCAAACTGAGGATGTCACTGAGCAAACTGGGGATGCCACTGAGCAAACTGGGGATGCCACTGAGCAAACTGGGGATGCCACTGAGCAAACTGGGGATGCCACTGAGCAAACTGGGGATGCCACTGTGCAACTAGGGAAGTCACTGAGCAAACTGGGGATGCCACTGAGCAAACTGGGGATGCCACTGAGCAAACTGGGGATGCCACTGTGCAACTAGGGAAGTCACTGAGCAAACTGGGGATGCCACTGAGCAAACTGGGGATGCCACTGAGCAAAATGGGGATGCCACTGAACAAACCGGGGATGCCACTGAGCAAACCGGGGATGCCACTGAGCAAACTGGGGATGCCACTGTGCAACTAGGGAAGTCACTGAGCAAACTGGGGATGCCACTGAGCAAACTGGGGATGCCACTGAGCAAAATGGGGATGCCACTGAACAAACCGGGGATGCCACTGAGCAAACTGGGGATGCCACTGAGCAAACTGGGGATGCCACTGTGCAACTAGGGAAGTCACTGAGCAAACTGGGGATGCCACTGAACAAACTGGGGATGCCACTGAGCAAACTGAGGATGTCACTGAGCAAACTGGGGATGCCACTGAGCAAACTGGGGATGCCACTGAGCAAACTGGGGATGCCACTGAGCAAACTGGGGATGCCACTGAGCAAACTGGGGATGCCACTGTGCAACTAGGGAAGTCACTGAGCAAACTGGGGATGCCACTGAGCAAACTGGGGATGCCACTGAGCAAACTGGGGATGCCACTGTGCAACTAGGGAAGTCACTGAGCAAACTGGGGATGCCACTGAGCAAACTGGGGATGCCACTGAGCAAAATGGGGATGCCACTGAACAAACCGGGGATGCCACTGAGCAAACCGGGGATGCCACTGAGCAAACTGGGGATGCCACTGTGCAACTAGGGAAGTCACTGAGCAAACTGGGGATGCCACTGAGCAAACTGGGGATGCCACTGAGCAAAATGGGGATGCCACTGAACAAACCGGGGATGCCACTGAGCAAACTGGGGATGCCACTGAGCAAACTGGGGATGCCACTGTGCAACTAGGGAAGTCACTGAGCAAACTGGGGATGCCACTGAGCAAACTGGGGATGCCACTGAACAAACTGGGGATGCCACTGAGCAAACTGAGGATGTCACTGAGCAAACTGGGGATGTCACCGAGCAAACTGGGGATGCCACTGAACAAACTGGGGATGCCACTGAGCAAACTGGGGATGTCACTGAGTAAACTGGGGATGTCACCGAGCAAACTGAGGATGCCACTGAGCAAACTGGGGATGCCACTGAGCAAACTGGGGATGCCACTGAGCAAACCGGGGATGCCACTGAACAAACTGGGGATGCCACTGAGCAAACCGGGGATGCCACTGAACAAACTGGGGATGCCACTGAGCAAACTGAGGATGTCACTGAGCAAACTGGGGATGCCACTGAGCAAACTGGGGATGCCACTGAGCAAACTGGGGATGCCACTGAGCAAACTGGGGATGCCACTGAGCAAACTGGGGATGCCACTGTGCAACTAGGGAAGTCACTGAGCAAACTGGGGATGCCACTGAGCAAACTGGGGATGCCACTGAGCAAACTGGGGATGCCACTGTGCAACTAGGGAAGTCACTGAGCAAACTGGGGATGCCACTGAGCAAACTGGGGATGCCACTGAGCAAAATGGGGATGGCACTGAACAAACCGGGGATGCCACTGAGCAAACCGGGGATGCCACTGAGCAAACTGGGGATGCCACTGTGCAACTAGGGAAGTCACTGAGCAAACTGGGGATGCCACTGAGCAAACTGGGGATGCCACTGAGCAAAATGGGGATGCCACTGAACAAACCGGGGATGCCACTGAGCAAACTGGGGATGCCACTGAGCAAACTGGGGATGCCACTGTGCAACTAGGGAAGTCACTGAGCAAACTGGGGATGCCACTGAACAAACTGGGGATGCCACTGAGCAAACTGAGGATGTCACTGAGCAAACTGGGGATGCCACTGAGCAAACTGGGGATGCCACTGAGCAAACTGGGGATGCCACTGAGCAAACTGGGGATGCCACTGAGCAAACTGGGGATGCCACTGTGCAACTAGGGAAGTCACTGAGCAAACTGGGGATGCCACTGAGCAAACTGGGGATGCCACTGAGCAAACTGGGGATGCCACTGTGCAACTAGGGAAGTCACTGAGCAAACTGGGGATGCCACTGAGCAAACTGGGGATGCCACTGAGCAAAATGGGGATGCCACTGAACAAACCGGGGATGCCACTGAGCAAACCGGGGATGCCACTGAGCAAACTGGGGATGCCACTGTGCAACTAGGGAAGTCACTGAGCAAACTGGGGATGCCACTGAGCAAACTGGGGATGCCACTGAGCAAAATGGGGATGCCACTGAACAAACCGGGGATGCCACTGAGCAAACTGGGGATGCCACTGAGCAAACTGGGGATGCTACTGTGCAACTAGGGAAGTCACTGAGCAAACTGGGGATGCCACTGAGCAAACTGGGGATGCCACTGAGCAAAATGGGGATGCCACTGAACAAACCGGGGATGCCACTGAGCAAACTGGGGATGCCACTGTGCAACTAGGGAAGTCACTGAGCAAACTGAGGATGCCACTGAGCAAACTGGGGATGCCACTGAGCAAAATGGGGATGCCACTGAACAAACCGGGGATGCCACTGAGCAAACTGGGGATGCCACTGTGCAACTAGGGAAGTCACTGAGCAAACTGGGGATGCCACTGAGCAAACTGGGGATGTCACTGAGCAAACTGGGGATGCCACTGAGCAAACTGGGGATGCCACTGTGCAACTAGGGATGCCACTGTGCAAACTGGGGATGCCACTGAGCAAACTGGGGATGTCACTGAACAAACCGGGGATGTCACTGAGCAAACTGGGGATGCCACTGTGCAAACTGGGGATGCCACTGAGCAAACTGGGGATGTCACTGAGCAAACTGGCGATGTCACTGAGTAAACTGGGGATGCCACTGAGCAAACTGAGGATGTCACTGAGCAAACTGGGGATGCCACTGAGTAAACCGGGGATGCCACTGAGCAAACTGGGGATGCCACTGAGCAAACTGGGGATGCCACTGAGTAAACTGGGGATGCCACTGAGCAAACTGGGGATGCCACTGAGCAAACTGGGGATGCCACTGAGCAAACTGGGGATGTCACTGAGCAAACTGGGGATGCCACTGAGCAAACTGGGGATGTCACTGAGCAAACTGGGGATGTCACTGAGCAAATTGGGGATGTCACTGAGCAAACTGGGGATGCCACTGAGCAAACTGGGGATGCCACTGAGCAAACTGGGGATGCCACTGAGCAAACTGGGGATGTCACTGAACAAACTGGGGGGCCACTGAGCAAACTGGGGATGCCACTGAGCAAACTGGGGATGCCACTGTGCAACTAGGGAAGTCACTGAGCAAACTGGGGATGCCACTGAGCAAACTGGGGATGCCACTGAGCAAACTGGGGATGCCACTGTGCAACTAGGGAAGTCACTGAGCAAACTGGGGATGCCACTGAGCAAACTGGGGATGCCACTGAGCAAAATGGGGATGCCACTGAACAAACCGGGGATGCCACTGAGCAAACCGGGGATGCCACTGAGCAAACTGGGGATGCCACTGTGCAACTAGGGAAGTCACTGAGCAAACTGGGGATGCCACTGAGCAAACTGGGGATGCCACTGAGCAAAATGGGGATGCCACTGAACAAACCGGGGATGCCACTGAGCAAACTGGGGATGCCACTGAGCAAACTGGGGATGCCACTGTGCAACTAGGGAAGTCACTGAGCAAACTGGGGATGCCACTGAACAAACTGGGGATGCCACTGAGCAAACTGAGGATGTCACTGAGCAAACTGGGGATGCCACTGAGCAAACTGGGGATGCCACTGAGCAAACTGGGGATGCCACTGAGCAAACTGGGGATGCCACTGAGCAAACTGGGGATGCCACTGTGCAACTAGGGAAGTCACTGAGCAAACTGGGGATGCCACTGAGCAAACTGGGGATGCCACTGAGCAAACTGGGGATGCCACTGTGCAACTAGGGAAGTCACTGAGCAAACTGGGGATGCCACTGAGCAAACTGGGGATGCCACTGAGCAAAATGGGGATGCCACTGAACAAACCGGGGATGCCACTGAGCAAACCGGGGATGCCACTGAGCAAACTGGGGATGCCACTGTGCAACTAGGGAAGTCACTGAGCAAACTGGGGATGCCACTGAGCAAACTGGGGATGCCACTGAGCAAAATGGGGATGCCACTGAACAAACCGGGGATGCCACTGAGCAAACTGGGGATGCCACTGAGCAAACTGGGGATGCCACTGTGCAACTAGGGAAGTCACTGAGCAAACTGGGGATGCCACTGAGCAAACTGGGGATGCCACTGAACAAACTGGGGATGCCACTGAGCAAACTGAGGATGTCACTGAGCAAACTGGGGATGTCACCGAGCAAACTGGGGATGCCACTGAACAAACTGGGGATGCCACTGAGCAAACTGGGGATGTCACTGAGTAAACTGGGGATGTCACCGAGCAAACTGAGGATGCCACTGAGCAAACTGGGGATGCCACTGAGCAAACTGGGGATGCCACTGAGCAAACCGGGGATGCCACTGAACAAACTGGGGATGCCACTGAGCAAACCGGGGATGCCACTGAACAAACTGGGGATGCCACTGAGCAAACTGAGGATGTCACTGAGCAAACTGGGGATGCCACTGAGCAAACTGGGGATGCCACTGAGCAAACTGGGGATGCCACTGAGCAAACTGGGGATGCCACTGAGCAAACTGGGGATGCCACTGTGCAACTAGGGAAGTCACTGAGCAAACTGGGGATGCCACTGAGCAAACTGGGGATGCCACTGAGCAAACTGGGGATGCCACTGTGCAACTAGGGAAGTCACTGAGCAAACTGGGGATGCCACTGAGCAAACTGGGGATGCCACTGAGCAAAATGGGGATGCCACTGAACAAACCGGGGATGCCACTGAGCAAACCGGGGATGCCACTGAGCAAACTGGGGATGCCACTGTGCAACTAGGGAAGTCACTGAGCAAACTGGGGATGCCACTGAGCAAACTGGGGATGCCACTGAGCAAAATGGGGATGCCACTGAACAAACCGGGGATGCCACTGAGCAAACTGGGGATGCCACTGAGCAAACTGGGGATGCCACTGTGCAACTAGGGAAGTCACTGAGCAAACTGGGGATGCCACTGAACAAACTGGGGATGCCACTGAGCAAACTGAGGATGTCACTGAGCAAACTGGGGATGCCACTGAGCAAACTGGGGATGCCACTGAGCAAACTGGGGATGCCACTGAGCAAACTGGGGATGCCACTGTGCAACTAGGGAAGTCACTGAGCAAACTGGGGATGCCACTGAGCAAACTGGGGATGCCACTGAGCAAACTGGGGATGCCACTGTGCAACTAGGGAAGTCACTGAGCAAACTGGGGATGCCACTGAGCAAACTGGGGATGCCACTGAGCAAAATGGGGATGCCACTGAACAAACCGGGGATGCCACTGAGCAAACCGGGGATGCCACTGAGCAAACTGGGGATGCCACTGTGCAACTAGGGAAGTCACTGAGCAAACTGGGGATGCCACTGAGCAAACTGGGGATGCCACTGAGCAAAATGGGGATGCCACTGAACAAACCGGGGATGCCACTGAGCAAACTGGGGATGCCACTGAGCAAACTGGGGATGCCACTGTGCAACTAGGGAAGTCACTGAGCAAACTGGGGATGCCACTGAGCAAACTGGGGATGCCACTGAGCAAAATGGGGATGCCACTGAACAAACCGGGGATGCCACTGAGCAAACTGGGGATGCCACTGTGCAACTAGGGAAGTCACTGAGCAAACTGAGGATGCCACTGAGCAAACTGGGGATGCCACTGAGCAAAATGGGGATGCCACTGAACAAACCGGGGATGCCACTGAGCAAACTGGGGATGCCACTGTGCAACTAGGGAAGTCACTGAGCAAACTGGGGATGCCACTGAGCAAACTGGGGATGTCACTGAGCAAACTGGGGATGCCACTGAGCAAACTGGGGATGCCACTGTGCAACTAGGGATGCCACTGTGCAAACTGGGGATGCCACTGAGCAAACTGGGGATGTCACTGAACAAACCGGGGATGTCACTGAGCAAACTGGGGATGCCACTGTGCAAACTGGGGATGCCACTGAGCAAACTGGGGATGTCACTGAGCAAACTGGCGATGTCACTGAGTAAACTGGGGATGCCACTGAGCAAACTGAGGATGTCACTGAGCAAACTGGGGATGCCACTGAGTAAACCGGGGATGCCACTGAGCAAACTGGGGATGCCACTGAGCAAACTGGGGATGCCACTGAGTAAACTGGGGATGCCACTGAGCAAACTGGGGATGCCACTGAGCAAACTGGGGATGCCACTGAGCAAACTGGGGATGTCACTGAGCAAACTGGGGATGCCACTGAGCAAACTGGGGATGTCACTGAGCAAACTGGGGATGTCACTGAGCAAATTGGGGATGTCACTGAGCAAACTGGGGATGCCACTGAGCAAACTGGGGATGCCACTGAGCAAACTGGGGATGCCACTGAGCAAACTGGGGATGTCACTGAACAAACTGGGGGGCCACTGAGCAAACTGGGGATATTAGTGTTTTGCTCTCATTTGTGAAGAAATATTTTTCTCTTCTTAGTGATAAAACCATAGCATTGGGTGGAACTCATCAGTACCATGATTGGCGAACTACAAATGATGAAGAAGACTGTAAGCGTATTTTTGAAGAATGTTGTAAATTAGTGCCAAGTTTGCGAGTAAGTAATTCCCCGATATCAACAGCAAGTTTCTTACTAATTTGGTAAAATAGATAAAAATCAAATACTGTTCATTTGCTGAACTGTAGTAAAAAAAAAATAGACTGTTTACATTGATTTCATATGGTGATCACTTTGAATGTCAAAATTTAGACTAGTTTATCCCATGATTCAATATTTTTTTGTAAGAAGGGATAAAGTTCTTGGTCCCCATGATTGTAAATCAAGAAAAATCAAATTTCAATTTCCAGTAAAATTTAAGTACATGTAATCTAATTTGAGGAGAGAATTACATACTATTCCATGAATGCATAAATAGCTTTAATGGAAATTTATAAAATATTCATAAAACATTTACTCGGAAATCTGTGTGCTTCATTCAAATCCAAAGATGCTTTCATTGGCTATAGAAGCTATTTTGTAATGCCCATTACCCATGATTCTTTGCAGGTTCATGCATTTTACTGCTATGCATGTGAAAGATATTCTGTATTTGTGTTGTGATTTGTTCATTGGTAAAATATACTTCATAAATATTTATTTTGAATCATTATTAGTAATCGCTTTGACCCAACACAAAGTGATTATGTGGTTCAAAGTGACTTGGAACAAAATGACATGGGATAAATTGGTTTTGGGACATATTGATGAGAATTCTTTAACAGTTTGCTTGGTCTTTGCTATCCAGGCTTATGCTTGTATATATAAAGATGAAAAGATATGTCATATTTATTGGCATTATTTGCCTGCAATAGTACTGTGGAAAATTCCTGCTGAAAAATAATTATAACTGACTCTAATATAATTGTCAAAAATTTCAGTGTTATTTAAAAATGAGTAGATATAATGGGTTAATTGGTTTGTGTGATTATTACCAACAGAGAAGTAAGCTGATACTAAAACGGGCTGCGTTAAGACCTTGTAGACCAACAGTTAGATTAGAAAAAGAAGAAAGGCTGGTTCATGGAGGAAAAGTAATGAAGGTACATGAATAAATTGGTGTCCAGATTAATCTTAGAAAATCAATGGACGTTTGGAAAAGGGTTTTAAATCAAGACTCTTACTGGTAGTTTGTGTTCCATTCATCCATTCTGTTCTCAGACATGCTTTTACCGATCACACTCAAACTTAACACACAGACCATGTATGATGACTTACATTTGATTAAGTATGACCGACTGGCAGCCATATTTGATCTTCAAAATTGCTAAATTCTGATACTTGAATGTGTCTGGGGCCGTACCTCAGAGATGAACAAAGCGATTTCATTCAAAGTTTATCTCATGGTCATGTATATTGGGTGCATTTTATATTTTTCAGGATCTTGATAAAATTTTCATGCCGATTCCTCACTAATATATTGCCTGATTCAGTTGAAAGGTTATATACTACACTTTTAGGGAAATGTTGGCTGTGTTATTTTGTGACTTGATCAAATTTGTCAAATTCACGGCAATTTTGTCCAATTAATGTACCTGAAATCACAGTTTATAAACATGTCCAGAACCGTATCTTGGAAATATACAAGGTGATTTCTTTCAAGCTTTGTATCAGAATCATACATACTGGGTTACTGGCGCACATCATTTTAACAACTGTTTTTTTTTTCTGAGATGGCGTGCATGTTTTCATTCAAACCCAGTACGATGATTCTACCGGTACATACTGGATTTTGTTTGCACATTACATTTCTTTGTGGTTCAACCAAATATGCTCAGTATATTGCCAGCAACAACTGATTACATCACAGCACTATTTAGCCAAATGTACACCCACAATTCTAGATTGCTACTAGTGAAAGAATTTTGCATTAAACACAAGAAGAGAACTTACCCCAGTAGCATTATCATAACAGCTGAGACACTTAGATTGTTGCAGACGATAAAAAAAAATGAATGACGCTTTCTCTGCTGGAAGCTAATTTTAATTTTAACTCAGGAAAGTTTTCCTTTTTTACTCACTTACTATTTTTATTGTCCTCTTCCGGAGTAACAAAACAATTATTGTCCATGGCTCCGGTCGATAACAGCCACTTGGGGATGATAATTCTTGATATTGGTCTCACCACTGTATAATATTAAAGCGGGAAGGTCGTCACCTGCGCACGCGCAGGAATTGAGTCTCAAGCGTTGTTAACAACACACGCTAAGAATGCAAAGGCTCATGGGTAGACACTTGTTTGTAAACAATGACACGATATGACCTTCTGACGCATGTGTAGGTAACGACTCCCCCGCTTTAAACTAATGTGTTTGATTAATTCGCAGGTTGTGCATAACTATGGTCATGGAGGGGGTGGTATCTCTCTGCATTGGGGATGTGCGCAGCATGCAACTCAACTGGTGAAAGAATACCTACAGGAGAAACCTGCAATTTCAAGTCGACTTTGATAGACAACATACGAAATGAAAATACAAATAGCTAATGAAAACTGTGCAATAATTATAATTTTTTCTGTGTAAATTTAATATAACTCATCAGTTCATTTATTCTGGATCTGTAGTTATTTGAAGACTCAAATGATTTGCCCTTTTCAATATCATGGTTCATACTACTAATTTCCCTACCCCTAAAGTGCCTGTGAAATGGCTGCTATTATCTCGCCTAAAATCATTCATTGGTACATCAATATTATTAATTTTTATGTTTCTAAGCATAAAATATTGTTTTAAAGTGAAAAAATGCATTTCAAACTCGGGTGGATGTGGCTGCAGCATGAGAAATATTTCAAATTTACTTGGATACGAGTAATCATTTTCAACAACAAAATCAATAACTGTCCATTTTAGTGGGACACAGATCTAAAATGGGAAACATTTGAGTGGGCATTTCATAGGCACTCTAAATCTCTTTACTGTTGGACAATATGGCACAATATCTTGAACCCTATTGAATTTCTAAGAAGTCTGTTGTATTAGTTTTTCAGAAGTATGATCATAATGTCAAATTTAGCTGGTAAAAAACCAACATTAGAAAGCACTCTGATCACCTGGTCGTCTTGATTTGCATACAATCTTTTGTTTTATTTTGGTGTTTTTTTCAATAAAACAAAATATCCGGTATGGAAGTGTTTAATTGTGGATGCAAGGTTACCATGAAAGTTGGGTTACTTCAAAATATTTGCAGTAACCTGGTTTTCCCCATTTACACACTTCGATATTTTATTTTATTAAAAAAACACCAAAAAATAAAATAAAAGTCTGTATGCAAGTCTACTGGTACCAGTAGTCAACATGTATTTTTCTGTTTCATCCATTCAAAGTCAAAACCAGGTGCTAGGAATTTTTTATCTAAGTATGATTAGAATAACTGTACAGTGAGCTTTTCTTACTGATACATTGTAACACAATTCGCTACTACTAAAAGTTATTCAGCAATTTGGGAAACAAAATATAAAAAAAAAATTGAAAAAAAATCTGCATTCCCAGAATTCATGTAGTGTATTGAAAGATATGTGTACTGATGAGATTTGCCTGAGTTTTAACAACCAATATCTGTCTATACAAACCACATAGAATTGTGTGAAACACCAACACATAACACACATCTTATTTTCAAACTCAAAGAAAGCTAGAACTTTTGTGTGATTATATTATTTAATTTATATCTTATATTAGGTATAGAAATTCAACAAAAATGCTTTTAATATTCAACAAATTTTCATTTATTTAACACATAACATGCATTAAAATGGCAATTTTTAATTTATAAAAAGATATGGCAATTTTTAATTTTTGAATATATATATTGATAATAATTGGGAAAAAATGCATCGTTCTTTTCTTGCAAGTTTGTTAGAGTGGCCTGTGCTTTGTGTGATGTCAGCAAAGATGACTTGGCAGTGATGGAATTCTTCTGTGAGAGTGAGAGTAATATGATGTCTACATTTGGCAGAATGATAGCACTGTTATTGTTGTCATGGTGTGGTACGTGACATATTTGATGTTACAGATATATGTGAATAATGGACACCATCTGATATTCATTAAAACAGCCACCACTAAACTATAATTTATACGAATAGGAATGTAAATTAATTGTATCTACACGTAGTTACAATACCTTGACATTAGGGTCAAGTAAGTATAAAACATATCAATCTAAACCACATGCTAAGACACATATTTATTTAAATTGACTTTAATAATAATTTTTCAGTTGCACAATTCCGGTTCCAGGTTTTATTGACAACCATGCTTTAGCTTTACTTGTGACAGAATCACAAACCGTGTTTAGTGTTAGCCTATTGAAACTTAACATTGACCGACACTTAAAAAAGCGTGTTTTGTTATACCAAATAATAAAACAACATAAATCGAACATTGGAGTTTGTAAACAGCACAACTGGCATGGGCATTTGCAATAAAAACATGTCATTTTTTACTTCTATGCGTAAAGCACATAATGGGAGTCATTGCAGTTAGTGTGTCTGTATATGTGTGTGTCCGACTGTTCTAGTGATATCTAAAAAACCATATGTTGTTTTTTGATGAATTCAACTTGATGCATACCCGGTATATGCTCTGGGCTGATACGCAGCTTTGATTAAGTTTTGGTGAAAATCCCATGCATATTGATTACCTAATTTGCATGATAATTTTTAGCTGTTCCTTGACTTTTCCACTGATATCTAAAGAACCACTCATTGGATTTTGATGAAACTTGGTATATAGATGCTCTGAACATATGCACAGACCTGATTATTTGTGGGTAAATATCCCATGCATATTAATTACCTAGTTTGCATAGCAATTAGTCAATTTTCAGCTTTTCCACTTGTATCTCAGGTCATTACTAATCATCACATTTCAATGAAACTATATACATAGATGTCATAGGACAATAGATCCCTTTCATAAATCAAGCGCCCTCAAACACTTCCTGTTTCAGAGAGAGGCTAGTTAGTAGGTATAGAAACTTCACTGTCTCCATAGACAAACACAGCAGCTATCCATGAAGTACTGTTTTAAAGGTAAGAAACGTTGTGAATTATGAATTTATTTTCACCCAGTGCTAAGCTGAAAGATGAAGTCTGCATTTATAAGGTTTTCATGTTTGGTTTGTGTGTTTTTTTTGAAAAAATGTCGTAAACATTGACTTACATAGAGTACATCTGCAGACCAAATTTGGGGCAATATCAATATTTTTTATACTGGAAAATACATGTCTACAAATTATGTATTTAACTGTGGGAAGTGCTATTATACAATCAAGAGTATTATTAGTTGTCTTATTCTATTTAATTTCCAGGATACACATTTATTTAGATGATGGCATTGGTATTTAAAGCAAAACGAAGTCCGAAAACGGGGACTTGTAATTCGGTCTTCCTGCGTCCATCCGTTCGTGCTTCTGTCCGGAGTCATATTTCAAAATCCATCAGGCCGATTCTGTTCATTCTTTGCATGTTTCTAGTACTTTTATGTGAGACAAATGCACATGCAGTGGTTTAGCGATTCAATTCAAAATGGCCGACTGGCAGCCATCTTGTTTTTTTAATTTGTCGTATGGTAATGTAATTTTAGTGCCTCATTTCGATCCTCAGACTTGCATTTACTCAAACATACTTTAAACAATTTTAGCAAGTGCAATAACAGACATGCACCTCAATTTGTTTTACTTTCACTTGTGATCTATGTTTTCCTTTGCTATGTCTTAAACTGGAGGGGTTGTCATGCAACACATGTTCGAATTTGATGTAAATAAACAATCTGTTGTATTTGCCACATGGGACTCGAGTTTCAAGGACACGCTCGCAACAAACCCTTCGCTTTAATATGACGAGCACAAAGAGAACTTTCAAAAATTTATCGGGGATGGTGTCATTTTCAATGACTTGTTTAGGTTGATTCATACTGGTAAAATGTTCAATGTTAATAATTCAAATATGGACTATATGTGTAATAATAAATACAACAATCGATATATATATATATAGATAACAATTGAGGTGAAATTTAAAATGTAAATTGAATAAAAAGTACAGAAACACTTGCGTACAGTTTCATGTATGTATTACATATTTGTAACAATACATTTATAATTACTGTATGGATTTTATTTTCACTGAATCACTCCTTCAGCGAAATTAATTCCAAGCGAAAATAAAGTATTCCACAGTGGAAGTAATTTATTAATACAGTAAATAAGTGGAAAATATATGTGACAAACTACGTACAAAACTGATTTTCTTTTCTGAATTTGACGGATTACACACAGGCTTTGTTTGAAGGAGCACTAGCCATTGTATGTCTTCCTTGTGCTATTAAAATCCCAGAATCGTTCTTAATATCAACTGTTATAAACATAAACGATTTCCCTGATTTCAAAATCTTGGCATTAATAAACAACTTCTCTCCAATCGAAGCTCCTTTCAAAAACCTGAACAGAACAAGGAAATAAATATGTTATAGCAAATATATGTAACCAATATTCATGTGTTCTTGATTGTAGGTTTGATATTGGCGATCCACTCCGCTAGAATTGTCCTCAAAATCTGGATGGGCCGATTTTGTTAATACTTGGTAGGCAGGTCGTAACTTAACTCTGATTGGGTGATAAAATAGTTTGTGGAGTAGGGTTAATAAATAATATTATTGTACATCTGTCACCATAACGCCATAAGTTACAGCGTGCCATAATTTTGCGGTATTGCACTGGGTATTTTCATCCTACCATATAAGGAAATGCAAATCCAAATATGGAACAATTGTTCGCGTAAGCGTTTTTCTAATGATAAAAACAAACATGGCGGCCCCAATGGTTTCGGACCAGACCCCACCAAAAAAAAGTTGGCTAAATCTGTTATAAACTTTTTGTATTTCGGTATTCCCATGATGTATCATTAGGAGGAAAAGATGTATAATAATAAGTTTATCATGAGGATACCGCAAAGTATGCACTCAGACAGTACGCCATCGCATCGACCTCCGCTGCGCAACAGTCGATACTCACACTGTACTGTCTTTGTGCATACTTTTTGGTATCCTCGTAATAACCTCATATTATTCATACTTACGATACATTTAGATCAGTGCTGACAGGACTTATAAATTCTTTATGATGAACCAGCACAGCAATTGTTGATAACGTATCAATCATAGTAGATGTCATTCCCCCATGCAATGCATCATATCTATTAGCATGAATGCTTTCGACTTCCATCTCACAGCAAAGTTCACCTGGCTTGGCTGATATGACATTCGCCTATGTGGGTAGAAGCAAAGACAATATTATTAGCTCTGCCAAAAAAATATTAAAAAAGTATTGTGTGAAGTTATGATATCATGAACCATTAAGAATTGAGACTGGAGTAAAGTTAATATATTGTCATATAGAACATTTTCAAATGGATGATAGCAGGTAGGTATGCGGTAAGATTTACGAGTCTGTGGATGATACATTGTCCACCTTCTGACAACTACAAAAACAGTATGCATGTGTCAATTTTAACCAATTTTAGAAAACTGTTATTACCGTATATTATCAACAAAACATACCGGTACTGAAAGTGGTTAATTACTATGCAAATTATAACACATTCATACCATTACAAATTACATGTATTTGTGTGCCAAATTGCAACCCAATCTACACAGTTGTGTATCACCTTAGGAAAACTGAGAATGTATTATAAAGTTATGGTATCATTTAAAATACAGAACCATCTCACCAATGAAGGTTCTGGTTATAAGTCAGAAACTGGTATCAGATATTTTCTATGAATTCATGTTTTTCTGGTACAAATTGTTTGAATAAAGCTGATATAGATCTGATAAAAGAAAAACACACTAATGACAGAGTTACTGTAAGGAATTTGTCAGATGTTTACAAAGATTGTAATATACTTATTTTGCAGTTACCGGTATTTATTTTATCGTTCATGAACTTGTAAATCCTCTCAATGAATATGAATATCATTTGTGTATGTAGTGATTCCAATCTGATTAAAATCCGATGTAGGTATGAGGCTCCAATTTTTTTTTTTTTTTTTTAATATTTTTTTATATATATATATATATATATATATATATATATAACCCTTTATATTATATTTATTTGTATTTTAGTTTGAATATGTCGATTTTTTGGTTTTTCTTGCCGTTAATCAGTTCTTAGAAAATTGTGTCCCACTCGCCTCGAAAAACCCAAAAAATCGACATATTCAAACTAAAATACAAATAAATATAATAAAAAAGAGGCGAGTGGGACACAATTTTCTAAGAACTGATTAACGGCAAGAAAAACCAAAAAAATCGACATATTCAAACTAAAATACAAATAAACATAATATAAAGGGTTATATATATAAAAAAAAAAAAATATTAAAAAAAAAACAAGCAGCCTATCGGCTGAGATAGCTCCGCTGTTAGAAATGCACATTTCAATTAAAGAACTGAAGACATCATCAGAAAATGAACAATATGTATAGTATCAAAGCAATCGGACTTACAGTTTTTAACAAGAAGTCGAAAATATCACTTTCTACCAAAAATGACTAAAATATTCACCGAAATTAGAGAATTGAAGATATCATCACGAAATGAACAAATCTGAGAAAGGTCTACATGTAGTATCTATATATGTAATATCAAAGCAATTGAACTTTTGGTTTTTAACAAGAAGTCGAAAATATCACTTTTTA
Source organism: Saccoglossus kowalevskii (assembly GCF_978046115.1). Lineage (NCBI taxonomy): Eukaryota > Metazoa > Hemichordata > Enteropneusta > Harrimaniidae > Saccoglossus > Saccoglossus kowalevskii. The sequence goes on from NC_140658.1 coordinate 27,015,497, forward strand.
CCAAATATGACAAAAATATTCACCAAAATTATAGAATCCAAGATATCATCACGAAATGAACAAATCTGAGAAAGGTCTACATGTAGTATCTAAATATGTAATATCAAAGCAATTGAACTATTGGTTTTTAACAAGAAGTCAAAAATATCACTTTTTACCAAAAATGACAAAAATATTCACCAAAATTAGAGAATTAAAGATATCATTACAAAATGAACAAATCTGAAAGAGGTCCACATGTAGTACCTATATATGTAATATCAAAGCAATCAGACTTGTGGTTTTTAACAAGAAGTCGAAAATATCACTTTTTACCAAAAATTACAAAAATATTCACCAAAATTAGAGAATTGAAGATATCATCACAAAATGAACAAATCTGAGAGAGGTTCACATGTAGTACCTATATATGTAGTATCAAAGCAATTGGACTTGCGGTTTTTAACAAGAAGTCGAAAATATCACTTTTTACCAAAAATGATAAAAATATTCACCAAAATTAGAGAATTAAAGATATCATTACAAAATGAACAATTCTGAGAGAGGTCCACATGTAGTACCTATATATGTAATATCAAAGCAATCGGACTTACAGTTTTTAACAAGAAGTCGAAAATATCACTTTCTACCAAAAATGACTAAAATATTCACCAAAATTAGAGAATTGAAGATATCAACATGAAATGAACAAACCTAAGAGAGGTCTACCCAAGGTACATATACACCAAGTATCAAAGCATTCAGGCTTGTAGTTTTCAAGAAGAAGTCGAAAAAGTAAAACATTGACACGGACGACGGAGACGGACAATCACTCATATGATAAGCTCCGCTCGACAAAGTCGACAGCGGAGCTAAAAATTGGAGCCTCATACCTACATCGGATTTTAATCAGATTGGTAGTGATTCCTACTTATGGAAGTTCAACATGTCACTTTATACCAGCTGAATATAATGGAATGAACACATTGGAAGACGAGTGCACAACTACCGGTAGCATAGCATAAAGCCCATAGAAAATATAAGATAAGATAACTTTATTGACATTATTCTTTCTATAGAAGATGAACATAGTCAAGTGAAATAAAAAAAAAGTAAAGAGGATAATCAAAAAACTCAGTTAAAAAAAAAAAAATTAAAATAACAGATTAATTAAAAAGCAATTAAAAGGTAGTACAGAATCAGGTGTTTTATTAATACACACCTGTTTGCATTATCAACACACCAAGCTTAATGTGGCAGTTCGTCATAATGTAAATAAATTTATCGGAATGATCCATTAAAAAGTTTCTGCCTCATTTCATTGTGCTGTGGGCAGTCCATAATGTAACGGTACTCATCCTTAACTGAGTTATTGTCACATCTTGTACAGATTCTGTGTTCCAGTTTTTTTTTTTAGTCTATCATAATCTGATGGTCACTAATTCTTAATTTACAAATATATTTTCTATATTTTGAATTATTCACATCCATCAAATACTTTTCCATTTTGAAGTTTGTTTTAAACTTCCTGTAGGTGTGAAGTTTGTTGAGCTCCCCTGAATCCGATTTTTCTAAATTGATGTCACTCTTCCACTTTTTTGAATAATCATCTTCTATTTTTTTCCAAAACTCCCTTCACACTTTTACCATCCCCCTTCCAGTAATCATGTATATTATCAACACCAGTTATTTGACTGATTGTTGTTGCCCACTTTGTTTTGTTGTCGATATTGTAGGACATTGCCTCGTGAATTAAAGTGTTTTCTTTCACAGTGCATGATCTATGCCAGTATTTTATCATCATTTTATTAAATACTGACAGTGGATGTCTACCCAGTTCTCCTCTTACAGACAAATTTGTTGCAGACTGGTTAACTTGGAGGAGTAGTTTGTACAATTTTATGTTAATTTTTTCGATGACTGTTTTGTCTGTATACTTTTCTATCCCCCAAATCTCACAGCCATATATTAATATAGGCCTAATAACATGATCAAAGACATTCAGCCAAGTTTTTATATTAATTTTGGTAGACCCACTAAGAGATTTTTTAATAAAGAAAAAATGCTTTGACTGTCTTTTTATATAAATTTTCTTTTGCCAAATCAAACTTTTCATTTGGCTTAAACTCCATACCTAAATATTTATAACTACTGACAATATCAATTTCTATATTATTATAATAAAAATTGTATTTATGATTGAGCAACCTGCCATTTTTGTTAAAGATGATTACTTTGATTTTGGAAGTGTTTACTTCCAAATTCCAATAAGTGCAATAGGAATGTAGCTATATGAATATATGAATGTGGACAAATATTAATTATTTAATAAATGATAGAAATATTTCAGTTTATTTAGTTTTTTTACACTCTCAAAGTAGTGGTGGTGGTGATACATTTATATTGTCGACGCTAACAGTTTAGTGTACACACACAGGGAGTTGGACAAACTTATGTACTCTAAGAAATTATTAAATAATAAAATGTTATATAACTTTTCTTTTACCACCCCTCCTGGTCTCCCCCCTTTGTTTATACCACTCTTTCCTTTATCACAACTTAGTTTATATAATACGCGCTAATGTTATATGCAAATTTTAACGCGCGATGTAGACACGCCCTATTATAGTAATATTTTACTATAATAGGGCGTGTCTACATAGCGCGTTAAAATTTGCATATAACATGAGCGCATAACAAAGTTGTGATAAAGGAAAGAGTGGTATAAACAAGGATCAGTGATTACTTGAAATCGATACCAGGAAGGGGGGGGGTAAAAGAAAAGTTATATAACAATTTATTATTTAATAATTTATTAAAATACATAAGTTTGTCCAACTCCATGTGGTACACATTTACTCGTATGCATTCTACAATATTAAACTATTAACCTACAAGAACCTATATACGTCATTGGCTGCATATAGTGCAGAGGTTAATGCACTTCCGAGTCACAAAGAAACGCTAACACTGGCGTTGACTTTCAACATGGTTATCAAATGACATTATTTCCTTGTAACATAAAGTGTGCCATATGTTGACATGAATGTCGAGTGTATTGTTGATAACATAGAAAACATGACTTTAGCAATGTGTATACAAACTGATAACTTCCGTCATTATAATTGTTATTAAATTTGACACCGTGCCTTACACGGTACAGTCTTGATGCGACTGACAAATCATATTAGAACTGAAGACTACATACCTTTCTAAGTAAACCGTTGAATGTAGTTGGAATACAAACTCGTCGAATGATCTCTTTTGCTGCCTGTGCAGCGCTGGATGCCGCCATGATGAATACAAACTACGTCCTTCCAAGGTTTCACCAGAGTAAAAATATATATAATAGTACTAGTAGTACAAACCCCATTTGTACCATCGTGATTGCATGTTTGAATACATGTTTGAAACTTTAATTTTAACATATTAAAATGAAGTACAATTTTCTTAGTAAAATTGACAGCTGTTGTTGAGTATGATGGACTCTCCACGATGGGGGACGGTCGATTCGACCCCCCAAAAATCACATTCGTCCCAAGTCGATTCGTCCCACAAGTTAATGGGACGAATGTGAGTTAATTGGAACGAAAAGACTCGTGGAACGAATGTGAATTGGGACGAATCGACTTGTGGGACGAATTGACTGCCAGTGTGAATACAAGACACAAGACAAGACAAGAGAATTGACTTGTGGGTACAAGAAGGCTATATTGTAGTCGAAGAAACGAAACTAAATGATAACGATAACACAGATAATGCAAATGAAACTGTAATCAGTGAAAATGGGTTTTATATGCGCAATATTTACAAAATATTTGCCCAAAATAATAATATGTCGTACAAGTACATAGATTGTTGTCGACTAGCTAGGCATACATCACAAACCCACAGACAAAATGCAAAGCAAGGAATATCCACAAAAAGATATTGCAAAAAACAAAAACAAAAAACAAACAAAAAAACAGGCATATAAATACAACCTTTTATATCTGTATTTGCTCCAAGTACTAGAAATCCATATCCATATGTCAGCCGGTCATGTTTTATCCGAGTTTCGGTATACACTTACAGCACTGGTTTCGAAGAAAAAAACAGTTTGTGCCCCCATCTCTTCTACACAGTCACGTAGTATGTATTTGTTTCACATACGTCGCATTATGGGCTATTTTTCACCGAAATCGTACACACTGTACACTGACAGTGTACCAAGAAAATTGTAATTTATCGGCGGTGCGCTGTGCCACTCCTCCCCCTCCATTTTCTTGTCACCTCCGTTTTCACTAATTTTGAAATAGTACGTACTTTTTTGACGTTTTCAGGAAATAAGGGTGTCGTATTTTTGCCGTGTTCATATAATGTGTGATGTGACACAGATAGGTATATTTTACTGTTATTTTGAACTAGTGTATATGTGGTTTCGTAAGTTAACCATAATTTATGCATTGATTCACTGCGTGAGTTCAAGTCAAATCAAATATACCGTACTATTCAAAATGGTGGAACACTCTTACTGTTTATTAGCATTGAACTCTGAGTAATTAGAGCAATGACGTAATCATACTCAAATGGGAATATAATCTGTTATTGTAAGAAACAACTCACATAAGTTTGTAACAATTGCTTCAAAAAATGAACAGTAACAATAAACTCACAGATCTAGTCTGACTACAGGTTTCCTTACTCTTTGAGATCTCCTCAAAACTGGTGAAGTTATCACACATTCAGAAGAAGCCGTAGGTTTAACATTCTGATTAATTACATTCTCATTAGGCTGATTAACAGAAACATTTTCAATAGGAAGATTTACATTTTCATTGACAGAAAAATCATGCAACTCAGGTACACTGACATCTTGCTCGTCAATATCACCTTTCACACAATCATGTGCTTTAATTAAATGATCTGTATGAACATATCTAGTTATATGACCTGTTCTAACTATATAACTTCGTGGTCCACAAATGTTATTTACAGTACCTGGAATCCACTTATCTATTTTAGAATTACCTCTAGTATTTCAAACACGTACACGTGTCATACTTAATAAAAGATCTATCACGTTTACATTTCAGATCCTTATACTGCTTTTGTTTCTCTTGTTTACTCTCTACAAATTGTGCAATATCAGGTTTTATCAAACTTACCTGGTTCTTAAACGCCGCTTCACCATCAACTCTGCTGGTGATACACCTGTCATACTATGAGGTGTAGTACGATACTGTAACAGAAAATTTGCTAGTCTATGTTTCATAGAAACACTGCTTGTACATTGAAGAACTTGTTTCAATAAAGCTTCTTTCACAACTCTAACTGACCTCTCAGCTGTCCCATTGGATTGTGGGTGATAAGGTGGAACCAAAGTATGCTTTATGCCATTTTTACGCATAAATTCAGAAAACTCTACAGAAGTAAACTTTGGCCAATTATCAGACACAACCTCTTCAGGTAAGCCATGGTCAGCAAAAATTAAACGCAACTCGTCAATGGTACGCTCAGCAGTAGTAGAGGTCATATCTTTCACCTCAATCCACTTTGAATGGCTATCAACTACTACAAGAAAATAATCACTACCTTTTTGACAAAAGTCAATATGAATACATGTACGTTGAAGTGGTCGAGTTGGCCATTTCCAAGGAATCATTTTGACATACTGTGCAAACTCTCACCACCTCTTCAATTTGCTCATCCATTTTTGACCACATTAATACACAAGTACGAGCAATTGCATTCATACTACATATACCTGGATGTTCCCAGTGCAATTCTTTTAACATTTTCTCTCTTAAAACTGACGGAATAATCACCCTGGAACCCCAAAGAACACAATTTTGCTCACAAGACAACTCAAGTCTTCTATTATGATATGGTTTAAGAGTCTCATCACTACAACTCTCTGGCCACCCTGACATAACAAAGTGAAATACTTTACTAAGTACTGGATCAACATTTGTCGCTTTTCCAATGTCCTTTGCTGTAATTGGGAAATCATCATCGATGGCACTCACTTGATAAATTGCACTCTCACTACCCTCTCTGGAGTCTCCATGTGGCAACCTGGAAAGTACATCACAGTTATTATGATCTTCTGATCTTCTATATTGAATTTCATAATCATATGCTGAAAGTATTAACGCCCATCTCTGCATACGTGCTGCTGCAAGGGTGGGAATTGCTGATTTTGGACCCAAAATTGCTAACTTCTTCACACCGAACACAATTGATAATGCCTCACATTAAATTTGTGCATAGTTCTTTTCACGCATATGCTACTGGCCTTTATTTTATTCACCATTATCCATCACGTGACTAATTACTGCACCAAGACCATAACTTGAAGCATCACAAGCCAGTCGTAGTTCACCTTTCACATCATAGTGTACGAGTAAAGCATCACTGGTAAGACTTTGTTTACAGGATTCATATGCTTGTTGACATGTAGTAGTCCATTTCCATTGGATATTGGTTTGTAAAAGTTTATGTAACGATGCTAATTTGGTTGCTAAACCTGGTAGAAATGAGTGATAATATTGGATCATTCCCAAAAATGATCTCAACTGACTAACATTGCGTGGAACAGGTGCTTGTTTTATAGCATAAATTTTCTCACTCACAGGATGCAAACCATCAGCAATTACTTTCAGTCCTAAGTAGGTCACTTCAGATTTAAGAAATTCACACCTTTGTAGTTTCAAGTGAACATTATGTTTGCGAAATCTCTCTAAAACATCAACTAGAATTCTGAGATTCTCCTGCCAGTTATCACCACCAATGAGAACATCATCTTGTTTACACACACATTTCTCTACCCCTTGTAGCATCTGATCCATTTTAGCTTGGAATATTTTAGGAACAGATTTGACTCCATAAGGCAACTTGGTATAAGAATACAGTCCTTTATGTGTATGTGTTAATTGTCAAATACTCTTGACTCTCTTTATCAACACTGAGTTGTGCATATGCATATGCATGTGACAAGTCACGTTTAGTGAAAACTTTAGATCCTGCTAGCACTGCATAAAAGTCCTGAGTAGTAGGAAGTGGATACTATTCATCATCTACAGCTTGGTTGATGGTCACCTTATAGTCACCACAAATTCTCACAGGCTTATCAGCTTTTGGTACAACCACCATTGGACTTGCCCAATTTGATCTCTCAGTTTTCACAATCGCACCGTATCGCTCAAGTTTGTCCAACTCTTTTTCAACTTCATCTTTCAAAGTATACAGGACTCTACGTGGTTTAATGTATACAGGTTGCACACCATCTTGCATAGTTATGTGTGCTTCAAACCCTTTCGTACCCTTATAGCCCTCTTTAAATTGCTCGCTATGTTTTGATAACAGCTCATAAAGTTGAATTTTGACACTAAATATCTCACCCCACTGAAGCTTTATATGGTTCAACCAGTTTTTGCCTAACAAAGTAGGTTTACCTTCATAATTTGCTACAATTATTGGCAATATATACTTATGACCTTTGTACAGAACATTACATCTCATCTCTCCACACACCTTAAACATTTCACCAGTATATGTTTTCAACTTAACATCTGATGAAATAAGTGGAATATTACTAAATTTCTCTTTGTACTCTTACTCATAATTGAGTAGTCAGCTGCGGTATCTATCTCCATTTTACACAATGACCCATTAGTGGACATATCTACAGTATAGCCTATCTTGGTTGGACTACCTACATGTATAACTGTAAACAAGGAATAAGTACCTAAATCATCATTGCTATACTCGCTGTGTGACTCCGATACATTATGTACACTACCTTTAGCCTTAAAATACTTCTTGGGCTTCACACTAGCTTTGTCATATTTACTTTGAGAAACAGATGCAATATGACCTATTTTGGCACACTTATAGCATTTAGCTGACTTAAATTCACACTTCTGTGCATTATGATTACCCCCAAACCTATAACATGATTGTTTATCATTGTCCATACTAGTGTGATCAGTTCTGTCCCTCTTAAAAGTTTTCAATTTGTTCACAACACCTGCATTACTACGAAATTCTTGTGCATTCTTCTCCGCCATCTCCATGGACTGGGCAATCTGACAAGCTCTGTCAAATGTAAGGTCAACAGTGTTCAACAGCTTATTCTGGATTTTGGAATTATTCAATCCTCACACAAACCGGTCTCTCAATGCTCGATTCAGAAATTGTCCATAATTGCAGTGAATGGACAGTTTCTTTAATGACACAATATAGTCACTGATCGATTCGCCTGGTTTCTTATTTCGAGTTCCAAAATGAAAACTCTCAGCAATTTCTAATGGTGCTGGATTATAATGTCGCTCTAGTGTTTGTACGATGACTTGTAATTGAATGTCTTTTGGCTTTGCTGGCACTAACAAATTACTCAGTGTGGAATATACTTGAGGTCCGATCTCCGATAGAAAAATTGCGCGTTTTCTTTCTCTAACAACAAGATTCATTATTCTCACCTGGTATTTCTACAATGTTATTTGCCGTGAAGAACATCTCCATTCGTTCCACATGAGAATTGAATGTTTCTCGTTCGGCATTAAACTCTCCCCCTCGACCCACAGGGAGCCCAGGAACTATAATCAACTGTAATACGCAGTCTCTATGAGCGGGGGGGGGGGGGTATCGGCTGGTATCTAGTGTAAAGAAATAGACAAGGGATGAAGGCTCCAGCCAGCTCAAATTTTTTAAACTCGAAAAAACGGACGAAAAGAATGAAAAATAAAAGCTAAAAAAAAATACCAGGTTGAAGAATATTAGTTGCTCCTTCAAATTTCGCCAAAGCATTACCTACATTTTACCGATATCTGCAGAATAAATCAAGAAAACTACACAAATTGACTCCATTTAGGAATTCCTAACGGTTTGCCCCACAGTCAGCTGGCGCACACGTGATAATAAAATAAATACGATATTTACTAAATGGGGGCCGCCATCTTGAACGACGCATAAAAATACAAATCAAGACAAAAATACTCATAGCGACGTATCAACGCGTGTAAAATACATTGTTTATTTACATGAAATTCGAACACGCGCTGCGCGACGACCACCACTAGGACTTCCACTAAGACCACTAGGACTAGGACCACCACTAAGCCAAACTAGGACTTCCATTTTGAAATTAGGTTCGTAAAACAGAACTTGCATTTTGAAGTTTGGGACATAGACATAGGTCATTAGTGCGCCCTCATATGACCTTTATGCAAAAGCATAAAAAGAAAAAAGAAAAGTTTACCCGTATACTTGGCTGGGGCCCACCTCAGTGTCATGACACATCAAGCCACAAGAGGCCAGTAACTGGTAATGGTTCCTACTTGTCATTCGCAAAGGACGCCGGGAGCCAGCGAATAGGCGAACGTTCACTACGATCTCCCACGATGAGTTCTATACTTAGAAGTTTCGCTTCTCCTTCCCAGAGCTCACTGCGGCTAGAACACAGAGTATAATCTTCACAGTTTTATCACGGACTCTTAGTAGACGTGGGAACGATTTCGCGTGGAAGAACGTCATTTCGCACATGTATTCCTTGAATTTTCATCTCACAGCAAAGTGTGCCTGGTTCAGCAGATATGCATTTGGCGGCTGATTTGGCCAATATGGGTATCCCATCTATGGTACATGCATTTGCGTATATGTGGACTCAACTGCTGAATTTTTGTACAACCTAACATTTGTTCAAGTTCGATAAATCGTTGATGATACTTTGTGAACAGATTGACCATTGTTATAGAAGGTAATATTGCAAATACTAGTAGTTGGGATAACGAACCGAGAGATTTTAAGAAAAAAAGTTTATCTTGTTCTGATTACGAAATTCCGGTCATCCAACTGCATTTGATCTAATGTAATAGAGGTTGCAAATGTACGCTAAATTTATTGTTATTGAAAAGGTTTTTGATTTGTACACATTACCCATTACGGAATATCTTTAGAACAAATGGGCATTTCTCACTGTTTGTGCGAAAAAAAAAATCAGTTGTGTATATACTTTGACTCATCTGCCATATTGAGGTGTCACAAAGTTGTAAGTTTCTTTTTTTTGCGCTCTCGTTGTTGAGGGAAGTATTTGGGACACACGGTATATTTGTAGTTATAACATACATATAGTAGTTGTATTGAGCGTCCATTAATGAAGAGCTCACAGTCAATACCAAAGTAATAAAACATCAAGACAATTGAATGTTAGGTAACGCTTGGTAACCTTTTCAAAATAAACAAGAATGACTGGGACTTTGACGGTGGCCTGATGTATGCTTTGCTATTTGAGGGTACCCAAGGATGGTAACGTGCTAATTTTCCCAACATGGACCTCACTCCATAAAAAGTGCCCTAGCTCGAGAATACCCAAGGCTAACAAAAGCATGAATTAACATACATTTAAATGAAAGACAGTGTTGGGGCTGCCTTGGGAGTTTTAATATTTAATTTTGAAATTGAAATGTTTTGGTTCACATTGTTCAACCACAAACGTGTGCCAACATACTAGCGCTGGCCTGGGGCGATTATTATATTTTATATAAACTCATTTTGTTATTAAACGAATCGTGGTAGTTTCGCACGTGCATAATACAGTCATGTAATAGTTGGCAAGACTATGAGCCTTGCTAAATAAACCGATAAGTGTAGTCGCTTAGTGTGGAATAAGCACTTGTCGAATGATCTCTCTCGCTGCCTATGGACGCCGCCATAAACTGTGTCTGACCATGGAAGTATAAACAGTTTAAACCTCCATGGTCTGACCAAGTTTTTGCCAGAAAAAAGCTTTTGCATCAAATAATATAATTTGATGTATTGCTAACTATTAATTAATTACGCAAATGTATATTCTCTAATATTTGTTGTATAAATAATACGTAATCGTAATTCAAGTGCAGTGTACAAATAACGACAAGTCACGTAATGTATTGAGATATTCAAAACAACATGGAGGGGTTCGTCATTGTCATGAACATCACATCAAAAAGTTTGGAATTATTAGGTGTATTTCGGCCCGGTATAACCAGTGATTCACTATACAGAACAATATGGCGCTATCCACATACACGAGTTTATTCTGATTTTTTATAAATTGTACAATTATTGTTGCAGGTTAAATACATATCACAACATTCGCTTAAATGTTAAAGAAAAGTTTGAGCATGATAGACACATTCAGATTATTTGTTTATCCAAAGACTAATTGCTGATTTCTGGTGCGCACTACCTTCTGTTATTACGTCACAGAATTTAGCCCATGACACACGGTCGCGAGCTCATGCATACTGTAATCAAATTCGTTACAACATTGTTTTTCGAATTTTGTGATATTTCAGATCTGTCAATTCCGAAAGTCACAAATATTCCATGTGACACTGAAACCCATCATAAGTGGTACATTTCATTCGAACACCCAACAGTTGCCCCTGCACTGACAAAAAGATGAAAAATAACATACACTAGTAAAAATAAATTGAGCAGTAACTCAATTAAAGTCGTTAATGTAAAGACAAATTAGCTCAATTAATAATTATTTATACCTGATTATTGTATAGTTCGGAAATATGTTCCTTAAAATGAATACCCCGAGGATCACACACAAAGTGAAACAGTAAATGACGCTCTAAAGCGGGCACTCCATCTATTTCAATTACACCAGTAATCGGAAAAAGAGTCGCCTGTTTAGTATAAATTCGAATATATTACTCGGAGAATACACAAACCCGTAAAAGTTGTGTAGTATTGTATTGCATTGCATTGTATTGTATTTCATTTGTATTTGCATTGTCTTGTGGTTAACATTATACATTAGTAATTAAGAAAACAATAGGTTATATATATATATATATATATATATATATATATATATATATATATATATATATATATATATATATACATTGTATATATAATGGATTTAAATGTTATCCTATGATATATACATGATTGAAAGACGGTAATTCGACATTCATACAAAAGTTCTACCAGCTAATTGCATTGTATGGTATCATGTTATTAATTTTTGCAATATTATAAAATCTGATATGGTTGTCTGCTTAAAACAAAGTTTACTAAAAAAGTATTTTGAAATAAAAATGATTGTCATTTTAAAATTACCAGCATAGCCCGTGAAAATGTATTGCGTAATATTGACAGAGACCTTTGGCGGTTATAACCCTATTTTAGTTTCAAACGATATTCTCTTTCACAAACTGAATAAATTGGCCCCCTTATTCACAAAGAAGAAATTCCGCCACCTTCTCTATTTTAATGGTAGAATGTCGATCCTTGATATTTGATCTTTGGTAGAACATAATATTTGATAAAGCTATAAACTGTAATAAATAATTGCAATGAATTAGAATGTTATTTTGCAAATATGAACAGTCTATGTACATAATTAAAAATGTTCACAGGGTCAAAGTTCAAATCAGTTAAAACTGTGTTCAACTTTCACCTAAATGTCTCTAAGGTTTCGTCGTAGTATTTTTCCACTGGCTGTTTTGGGGATTTCATTGACAAATTCTATACCACCTCGTAGTCTCTTGTGTGGTGCCACTTTGCCTGCAGGAGAAAATATGATATCAGACGTTATAATTATGTGATTTGAGTCGCGTATCTGGTTATTAGCTAATTGGCAGGTCAGATCAAACAAATAAAACAAGGCTGCAGTTTTGTTGTTTCTCGTACTGGTCGATTGGATAATGAAAAAGATTGTACAAAATGGCGAAACAGGGATTAGATGGAAGTTTACATCAACGTTGGATGATTTGTATTTTGCAGATGATTTGGCACCGATAACATTCACATAAAAACATATCAAAAATGACAAGTTATTTACACAAGTTGAACAAGTTGGCCTAAAAGTGAATTCACAGAAGACAGAAATAATGAGAATTAATGCAAGAATTGTTGACAGAATATACATCGATGGTGAAGTTGTTGAAGATGGGTGCAACCTGAACACAATTAGGAGAAGAAATGGGAGACATGGAAAACAAAATTTCAAAAGGAAAAATGTATTCATTCAGCTTCAACAGTTAACAAAATCATGAGAGCAGCTAAACTCATTGTACAAATCATTGGTGTTGTCAGTGCTGGTATATGGATCTGAAACTTGGAAGATGGCAAAAGGTGACGAAAAAAACCCTCAATACTTTTCAAAGTGTTTAAGGGATGAAGAACTATTACCGGTAACCAGGATTGGAGAAACTGAGTGCTATAGCAATGAAGAGGAGATGGACATTTATTGGCCATACATTAAGAGAGAATTCTACAAGTATATGCAACACAGCATTGACATGGGTCCCAGAAGGGGAAGGGAAAGGGAAATGGGGTAGACCCAAAACAACTTGAATTGGCGACGCATTGTTGAAAAGGAATGAAACAAGGCTGGGTGGAAGTCATGGGCAGCAGCTGATAGAACAGAATGGAAAAGTTCAGTGGAGGCCATATATGTCACTAGGCATCTGGAGGATAGATTAGATAGATCAAATCATGGACTTACTGGTAAGTTCATGCTCAGATACTTTAAGATTCGCTTCTGTGAACTGGAAGGCCATTCACAGCATCCATTTTATTTTGATCCGTAAATAAATGTTTAAATGATTAGTGCATACTTGTAAGCCATATACTTTTTCAGATACACTCTGGCATACTCTGGCAATATACATCGACAGTGCCTATATTTGGGAACTATGACTAGGATATTCATGAATAAATGTCATGAAAGCAAATAACCAATCACCGCTTGTTTGAGAACAAGAGCACGAGTTGTCTGTTTATACAAGTAGATTGATTGATTGCATGTTACGAAAGAAGGCACGCTGATTGGTGAATTTGCAAACTAAATAGCATGATGCATGTACAAGTCATTCAAGTTACGCTTTTACTGTAAATTGAACGGTGTTCAGATTTCCAGAATTAAAATATATAAACCTCAAGTAATTAAAACTGTGGGCAGAGAAAGGGAGGGAGTATGTTAGTACTCACTCTCGACAAATGAAAGTATGTCTTTAGGATTCACTGTACTCGAATTGGCAACAACAAAGGCTTTGGGGAGTTCTCCAGCTTCTTCGTCCGGGATACCAATTACACAAGCATCTTTGATGTCGGTGTGAGTTAGAAGCAATGCCTCTATTTCAGCTGGCGCCACCTGTGTGCGAAAAGACGGTAAGGTAAACGTGTTCACGTGGTATCAAACAAATTCTTGTCAAATTTAAGACACGAATCTAGGAAAACTTACTGCTAAAATTACTATAATACACTATAATCATTATTCAGACAGTGTACGATTATAATGTTTGATACACTGCCTTTACTTCTTATCATTGAACACGGGTTGCAATGTCGTGTGCCACTTTTGTCAGAGTACTAGTATATCAGCAAATCCGCCATTTTATCAGTGATCTGATTTGATTTGTACATTTGATGAATCATATGTACCAGTATTCCTCCCTGTCACATTAATCTATTTATTATTTGACGCATAGGATTCTGTTATTAATACACATGGACACAGCCTTCAGTTGTATTCGCCTACAATTTTCGTATAACAGCGTGTAAAACTAGTGACCGATTTTAAAGTCTATTCAGTCACTCGTTAGCGACAAAAATATCGACATATAAATGTGGCAAACGTAACAAAATTCAAGATATTTTAAAAATAAAAACAAAACACTATAACCCACCAGCACTGCGCGAGACATAGTAACCATATTTAAACGTATTTTGGCATCAACATCAATAAAAAAAGCCTCTATTTCAAGTAATTTATATATCAGTCATTAAACAAAGTACTGATTTGTATATCACCAGTGAAAATAACGGTCAGTATCGAAAATCTAGAGATTCACTGTTTTAAAACTAATTTGTTCCAAGGAAAATGTTCCTCCTGTACCCTTAACTCTAACCCCTACCCTTCAGCACTCTATGTTTCCAAACTATTCATTATTAAGTATTTTAAACGCATATATAAAGGTAGACTGTCGATAGTCATCAGGCCTATTTTGTTAGTATACTGCAATAAATGCGACAGACATTTCAGCGACAGCCAAAGGTATTTGTTGCAAAGGACTTTGCTGATTTACTATACTATAATTCACAAACACCAAATAAACAGAAGAGAATTATTTTTGTGTTGTTTTTGCTTTTGCTCATTTTTATATCGACAATGGAATCACAGAGTATATTTTAAAGGTGTAACAAGGCAAATAAATTGCAATATATATGTAACAACTACAATTAGTATACATATGTCACCATAAGTTATGGTGTTGCACTGGGCATTTGCATCCTACCATACTAAGAAATGCGAATTTCAAATATGGAACGATTACGCGCGTAAGCGTCCTCTAATAATAAAAACAAACATGCCACCAGGATTTGACCGGACTCCATACAAAGAAGTTCGCTGATTCTGTTCTAAACTTTTTGGATTTCGGCATTTCCATGATGTATCCTTGAAGGGAAAAGATGTATAATAATAAGGTTATTACGAAGATACCTCAAAGTATGCACTCAGACAGTACGCTGTCGCATCCGCCTCCGCTGCGCGTTGGGCGATACTGCCGCTGTACTGTCTTCGTGCATACTTTGAGGTATCCTCGTAATAACCTTATATTATTACCTGGAACCCTTTATATTTGATAAGCTCCTTGAGTCTGTCCACCACGTAGAACTGTCCATCATTATCATAAAATCCAATGTCACCTACAACAAAAGTACAAACATATTATGAACGTTGCGTAATACTTATACCAAATTGTTGTACACCATTATACAATAACTTACTAGTAACAGACTTCAACATGCCACGGTTGTCCCTCCTGACATATGTGCAAATTGCAAGTGGTACATACAAAACATTCCCACAATTTTAGGACTATCTCCTCACTATGCTATTCTTATATCGTCACGGCCTGCTCGAACACGTACGAGATGTAGAATTGTTCGACTTACGAAAACATCAAGTTACAAAAAATACCACGCCCCTATTTTAGAAACCACGCCAAAACACAGATGTTTTGTTTTGTATAACGTTTCATGTTCCCCTTAATCAAAGTTCGGTTAACTGTTAATTGATATTCGAGTTACTAAATTTGAAAGTTAAACAGAACATCAAATATATGTTGCCGGTAACTCGAAGCACTGTTACCTGTTATTTGAACATCGAATTACATGATTTCGCAAAAGTGGGCGTGGCTTCTAAAATGTAGAAGGTGTCATTTTTGTAACTCGATGTTCGTAACTCGATGTCCATAATTCGACGCTGTCCCACACTCATCCGCGTTTCCGGTGATCGAACAAGCTGAAAGAAGGTAATACTTTGTAGTTTGAAATCAAATCAAGTAGACATATCCATTATACACAGAGCCTCTGACAGTTCTGACATTCATGTAATAATGGGACCATTTCATTTTGTATTATTGACAATCAATACATTTGCAATTTCTTACTATGATCGGACCAAAATTCCAGTATTTCTCACCTGTATGCAACCATCCGTCCTTGATCGTATCTGCAGTTGCTTTCTCGTTCTTTAAGTATCCCTTCATCATCTGAGGTCCACGGTAGCACAGCTCACCGTTTTGTCTCTTCCCTAGAATCTCTCCGGTTTTTACATCTACTACCTGATTGGACAGAGAAAAAGAGAGTTCTTACTGTCCATGACACTCACTGGTACTATTACCATAACTGGTGATATCATAACGATATAAGACTAGCTAGTATTGATGGTGGGTGCGCCCTCTAATGGTAAATCAATCTAGTGACAGGAAAGCCTTTAGAAACATCGATAAAGTTCGATCTGTAGTAGTAGGACTACCGGCCCCGCTGGTGAGACAAATTAGTCCACCTTTTAAAAAATATTGACCAAACCCCCTGGCTACAGGCATGTGTATTTTTGAACCAAAAATTGACGGAATGTGACTTAATTCATGTATGAAAATGTCTCCTGAATAAGAGACCTTGAATAAGACATTACATACCTTTGCTTCTGTATTTGGTACTAATTGTCCTACTGATCCTGGGTGACAGTCTTCAAGTAAATTTCCAATATTCACCACTGGACTCAGCTCAGTAAGACCAAAACCTTGACAGAATCAATGAATAATACAGCAATATATGTTAATCATGGAACTACTAAGTACTAGTATATGCTAAACCATAGACATCTAATGTATTTGGCTAAACGTATAACATGACGAGATCTCGTTGGGAGCAAGAGATCACGAGTCTTATATTTCTGTCCCTCAAATAGTGATCCAATCTCCTCCGTCATCGAGTCCGCTGACCATGGTTACACTGTTATGTTTTATAAAAAAAATAATTAATTGTCAATTTAGCCCTTTTAGCGTGATTGCGAAAACTAGCGTGACCGCGAAAGAAATCACGTTAGTTTAGAAATCACGGTCACGTTAGTTTTCGCGATCACGCTAAAAGGGCTAAATTGACAATTAATTATTTTAAGAAATAATTAAAAAAAAAAAATTATTTCTTTTTGTAAAACAGAAAAGAAGTCCCAACTTTACTAGTCTACAATTCCTTTTAAATCTGACTGTCATTAGCGATGGATTTTCAGTGACTTGATGCGTATCTATCTCAATGAGAGAATGAAATATGGTTATTGAGGGAAAAGCCAAGGGCGATAGAAGGAGATATCACACTTTTACACGTCTATCAACCCACGGGGGCTTGTCAACTGATGGCGAATTCGCTAGTGTGAGCACGAAGTGTATCAACTCATACCACGTACCTTGCCTACACTTCAGATCGTTGTTATCCAGTCTGTCCTTCACAGCATGTACAATCTTGGCACCGAGTGGAGCAGCCCCGCTAAGTATCTCTTTTAAACTGCTCAGGTCATAGTTATCCACTGACGGGTGCTTGGCGAGGAATAGTACAATCGGTGGAACTATAGGTGCGCATGTGATCTAGAAAAAAAACACGTACACAATTATATCGAGTGAAACACGGTTACTAGAAGAGTAACTAGTAACTGTGATTGAAATAAGTGGTAACACTACATTTCTTACAAATAGCGCCCTCTAGTGATGAAGCGCTGATACACTAGTCTAATTCCTTTGCTGGTTCCCGGCGTCCTTTGCGAATGGCAGGTAGGACGCAGGTAACTAGTAATCGCCATATTGTTCCATTTGGGCCGGTTTTCCGGCCGGAAGGAACGCGACTGGGTGACGTAATTTGAAAACATTCCAAGTTCCGTTTTGCGTAAACGTGTCTGTAATGCTACAATAAAGCCATGCCCATACATACTGCCTGCTTAGATTTACAGATTTGATATGTTCTGTGCAAATTTATAACAAAAGAAACAATTCTTTTTATTCGCCCAACTTTCGAAAGCAAAAGAAAACCCCTGAACGGCCACGAGCGTAAGCGTTGACGTCAGGTAACTAAGGGAAATGGAACAAGCAACGAGAAAGTGATGTACCAATCAGAATGCCAGAACCGTTACTAGTTACCGGCCTCTTGTGGCTTGGTACGCCATGACACTTGAGGCGGGAACCAGCCAAGTCTAATCCCCTGCCCCAATTTCAACGTTGAGGGCGGTTAAGAAAATATTTCCTTAACCCCCCTCAGCGTTGAAATTGGGCCAGGGGCGCACAAGCGTTTCCTTGCTGGAGGATGTGGCGTCCAGGTAAGGGATATTGAAACTTTCTTTTATTAATGTCAAATTCGTGAAGTGTCTCAGTAACCATACTACCACCAATGGAACTGTCACCAGTTGAAAATGATAGAAATGTCTGATATTTGTAATTAGTCATTGTTTTAACATGCAAATTTGCATGTCGGAATGTTAAAACGGGGGAGTCGTCACCTGCGCATGCGTCAGATGGCCATCGCGTGTCATTGTTTACAAACAAGCGTCTACCCATAAGCCTTTACGTTTTCAGAGTGTGTTGTTATCGTTGCTTGGGACTCAATTTCCGCGCGTGCGCAGGTGACGACCCTCCCGCTTCAATGTGCTATGGGAGGCATCACTGAATTTTAGTTTGATTAAAATACTGTATTTATTGAGCCGAAATAATACACCCTCGCTGCGCATATGAATTTATTGTATAACAAACAAACTTTGTAATCTTGGATGATTCTAAGGAACTCTTCCGGTTCAAACTTCGGCAAAGTCACGTGCTTGACTCCTTGCCATAAACCACTCTGTAACATAGTCATCCCATAGATGTGGAAATAAGGCGGAAGTCCCAGCAGGCAATCGACGTCCGGTTTGTATTTGAAGAGGCCAGGGTAGCTAGGAAGAACAACAATTATATTACACAATGAAAACACTTAGTTGCATCAAACAATGTTTAAAAGAACACAACTGGCTGAAGTGCCAGTAACAGAAACTATCGATCTTGTTTCTCTCCGATGTTATTTTTAATAAAACATTTTCTGTGTCATTAGTGTTAACATCGTCTAATGTTGGACACTAAAAGCAATATGCCGACGACACGTTGTACATTAAATCACTTGCAAGAAGAAAAAGTTGGCCGCGGGGTTGCGCCCGTGTGTCCGTCTACTATTTAAATCCAAGTTTGGCAAGTGAACTTTAGGGATTACGGTACAAGGTATGACAACTTCATCAAGTGCTCGAGGCGAACTGACAATTACGTTCTCGCCATGTGGCCGATAACAACAAAATTACAACTACTCGATCCTTAGTTTTCATGTCGCATTTCACGTGCATCATCCTTGTGCAGGGTCACTTTGTCCATGCAATTGCCTTAAACAATATTTCGGTAAAATTGGTCATTTTATGTGGTTACATTTAAACAAAAACCCATATAAATGAGAATTTGTGATACCGAAAGGACCGTGGCGACATGCAGACAGCACCTACTCAGCTGGAACATGACTATATTGTATATGCCGTGGTTAAACCCTTCCTGACATTTTTTTAAATACAGAGAATATACCACTTCACAGAGTGCTTTTTAAACATTTTCGTCCAGTTCATTCATCGATCATGCGTATGACTTGAACCAACCTTTTAGTATTTTTATGTGTAGATTATATTGTGGATAATTATGAATATTGAAATTGCTGAGCTTAAAAGTGTGAAACCGGGTTCCTACTTACCTTAATTGTGTAATGTTAGATATTAAATTATAATGTGACAGCATCACCCCTTTCGGCTCTCCGGTAGTTCCACTGGAGTATGGCAAAACCACTAAATCCTCCATTGGATTTATGCTAATGTTGCTAGGAAACGCCGATCCATCATCCTCCATCAGTTTTGTAAAAGGTATACAACCATCAGTGGCTTCGGTACCAAATACATAAATAGCCTTTTCAGTGAAAAGAAGTAAGTTATTAATTTTCTATCAAAAGATAGCACATACACCCTCCCGTACCCATCATGGATTAATAGTATGTCACAACTTATATAGTAAATGTTTGCATTACTACGTATGCCCTTATATGCATTGACTCCTGACGGCGTCCTGGCAAATATCGCCCAAAGAGTGCCGGGAGTTTGTTCGAAACTTTGAACGTTTCGAAATCAATCGTCGGTCGGCACGTGTTTTACGGATATAGTAAATCGTTTCATGATTTTTTTTTACTGAAACATGATAAATGAAACATTTTTTTACTGAAATGTGTGATTAAAAAGCAACTTAAATTGTAAAAAGAAGTACATGTATCACGTATTCAAAAAGACCTATGCATAAGACTCATTTGCATATTCGACTCCTCGTATATTCGAACCGGGTCGTAAAAGTCGTATCTAGTCCATAAATATGCTACATTAGATTGGTTAGTGTTTGTCGTCTCATATAATCGACATGCCATATAAGGATACCACCGCACCCACCACAACACCCCATCCCACACCACACCCACCACACCCCGTGTACAAATACTAGTAGTGTATACCTTAATGTTACTACACTTCTCAGCAGCTTCTCTGGCTTTGTCGGCAAACTGTGGTATGGTTATGATGCATTTGGATTCTGAATCGTTCAGCTGGTTTGCCAGTTCATCTAACCAGTAATGATAGGAATAGATAGTTTGTAGTTAAACTCCAGCCTTATGATATGTATAATGCAACTAAGCACATTAATTAGGACAACGATTACCAAATATTATATTATTCTTTATGGATGGGATACGGCTTTTGTGGTCCGAGATCGTATATCGGAAGCGCCCGGGCTTGCGTTAGTCGTACGATCGATGGCCACAAAAGCTGTATGTTTTATCATATACCTTATAGGGTAATTTGTTTTTTTTAAATGCTTATTGTTTTGAGCTACTAGTACTTTATTTATTTCGGTTATTTCTACCATTTATTCAAAAGTTTACAGTGCGAATTGATATTCCTTTGCATGAAGTCGCAACTGTACAGTCTTATCCTGTCTAGTTTGCAAATACGTTTTTACACGGAAATCGACAGCGCGCTATGTGACAATACATAACGCGCTGTGCGACGATGTAGCGCTTTAAAGGGCGGCTGTCGTCGCGTCGCGTCCTGTTCGATATGGGACTCATAGCGACGTATACAACGCGTGTAAAATACATTATTAATTTACATGAAATTCGAACACGCTCTGCGCGACGACCACCACGCTTTAAAGGTAGTTGATGTACGTTCGGTACGTTGTAAAAGTCGCAGCTATATGGTACTTGATGTATGACGTATACTGTTGAAATTCATAAACATAAACTGCACGGCGAATTAAATACACTTACCCACAGTATACAATGGATTGACAGTTGTATTTATGGCACCAATGGAAGCCACTGCGTTGAAGGCAATGAAGAATTCTGGGATATTTGGTGAAAATATTGCACATACGTCACCTTGACGAAAACCATCACGTGATAGCCCACTGGCACTGTTATGAATGGCATTTTTAAGTTGTTTGAATGTGTAGGAGCGGTCAGTGAAACCATTTACCTGTAATGTATGTGTGAAGGAATGAATGAATGAACGAACAAACAAACACAAATATATGACTGACTGAATAAATAAATAAATAAGCGAGCGATTGCAAGATAAATCCTTTGCTAGATTTTAGAAACTTAAATCATCTTGTGTTTTTGGAGGTTGGGCATAAATATAAAGTTTGTTGCGAAATCCATAATGCTACAAAGTTTTATAAATGTGTACTCACCAGTGCCACGGCATCACCCCGTTTATCAAAGTCGGCTAATACGAACTGTGGCAAAGACAGGTTTGTTGGAATGTCGAAATCCGGGTATTTACTTTTTAAAATACCAACTGTAAGAATAATAAACGAGTATAGGAAGATATATAATGGCCATTTATTGAAGCGGGAGGGTCGTCACCTGCGCACGCGTGGGAATTGAGTCCCAAGCGACGATAACAACACACGCTAAAACGCAAAGGTATACGCTTGTTTGTAAACAATGACACGCTATGGTCATCTGACGCATGCGCAGGTGACGACTCCCACCGCTTTAAAACAGGTTTTTAAATGGTTTTACCGTTCGGAATGATATGGAAAAGTAAATAGTTAAGCGAATTTTATGTTTGAATTAGGTACTTGCACGAGAAAACTGCAAAAATATTGAAAATATTCATTGCATAGTATGATACGGCAGAACTAAATAATATGCACACATGTCATCCTGGTAAATTTTCATCATCATCGAATTATACACAAGGAATCAAAGAAGTATGTACTAATGTGAAATAGACGGACAGTTCGTTCGACACATTTAATTGTCACATACTTGAACCCAAAATGTCAACCATGTAGGAATATATATTGAAACCAATTTGATATAAATCTTATTAACATTTTCCATGAATTCAGCCATAAACAACTACAACAATATATTGAAATATGATGTTATATTGTCGATAAACATTGTGAAATATGGAATGATCGTGTTGCCAGTGGTGAATTGGACAGAACTCATAGTTTTATGGATGTTTGACTAGGTTTATCAGAATATTGTGAACAGCAGTATAAAATAAACCATATTAAATCGACATGCCATTTTAGCGAATGTGTCTCAATACAGAATCTTAATTTAGCTAAAGTACCGACCAACAATCCCATTGTGAGAATATTTGTTTTATTTTAAATAATTTTGAATTAGCAAAATTACCTAAAATAACATGCTAGTAAAAAAGACATGTTTAACATTATAATGGAGTTAAATCTGTTTTAATGGTAGATAAAGTTGACATCTCTTTACCTGAAGACGTTATCGCCGTTTTACTGAAACCTCTTGACGACGTACATTTCATAAAGAGTTTATTATTTTTCGTTCTGGTGTGGCTATAAGATTGAGATCCAAGTATTCTTCCCGGATATGACGTCACACCCCGAGAGCACACTGGCCAACAACGCCGTAAAACCAGCGCCATCTATCTACCAAAGATAAGATAAAAATAAAAAAGAACACAATTATCATGCATCAATCCTCCACAGAGGGAATGTGCTCTACTATTAGAGCGTTCACGCACAGCTCCATAGCACGGGCTAAGAGGTCAAATACCCCGTACTAAGAAAACGTGCATGAACGCTTAGCACGGGAAAAGAAACGCCAAGTACGTATTAAATCTGGCCCGTTTTTATAATCCGGCCTAGATCCTTAGCACGGGCTAACGAAGTGTGCGTGAACGCTCATCGTTGGAATCGCACGGTTTCGCTAAAGCCGGCCCAAGGAAATCTGGTGAAATCTGCCAAGGATTAATGTTGAGGCTTCGGCCGAATAAATGGTTCTTGGCTGGCGAAGATGGTGAACGCTTAGCACGGCTAAGTACCCAAAACGCCATTGTATTCAACGTTCATTTGGAAGATTTACTATTATATTCTGCATCGTAACCGTATACCTTCCTAGTTACTGTACTGAGTATAGTAATCAAAGTTAGAATGAACAGGAAGCTGTAATGAATGAATATTTTTGTATATTTTGAAAGTTTGGACGTTCGTTGGGCTCGTACTTTATAATAATATTTATTAAGCCTTAAGAAAAGAAAAAAGAAAAGGAAAAATCATACATATCTGAAACTGAATAAAAATAAAATTGACAATACATCTCATGGTGAATTCATACTACTTTCATTTCTGTATTTCCAAAGATGTTTAAGAACTTTTTTAACCACTGCTTCCTCCTGTGCATGAAATCAAGTGAGTGTATCTGATACGCAAACATATGAGATTAAATTAAATCTTAGTCCGCACTTATTACGTCTAGCATTTCCCTGTCACAATAGTGGTGTTCACGCTACAGAAAGTACGGGCTACGATTTAAGCTGATTTAGGTTTTTCTCACATGTTTGCATTTCGACTAGACCCAATTGTGTCCACGCACTGGGAGGGCCAGTCCTTGGCACGGGCTAGGGGCGCCATCAGTCGGTGACGTTTGTTAAGCCGCTGTTTGAAGTAACTTTGATTTATGGCGTGATGAAGTATGCTCTGTGTTTGCAAACAGCTACAGTCGTAAACCAGCATTACTCTCAGCAAAACAAAGGCATTCCCTTCATATTCATATTCTGTATACCATTGGCAGTACACCGTTCCCAGAGGTGGGGCGAGATCTGCTTACCAACCTTGCGTCGAAGACCTTACTAGGGGGTCCGGGGCATGCTCCCATTTTGAAATATAGACCCTCTGAAACGCTATTTCCTGCATTTTGAGGGACAAATTTTGATGACACGAAGGGTTTCAGCTTGATTTTAGAGCCCCCCACATTTTTTTGGAAGGGGCGACCTCACCATCTGCCCCCGTGCCGCCGCCACTGGGCAAAGGGCAATGTCGACACTGAAACCGAAAGAGACCCGGAGTCTAGCACAGGGACTCTTCGACCATGGAGCTATTTTTTAGCTCCATGCTTCGACGTATATCAATACAGAGTTACCGGATCTGAATGGGTGTATTATTTAGTATTATACGAAACATTGACATTTCACACGAACTTTTCGTTTCGATCATTGTTCTACAAATGGTCCTCAGACGTTTGATTCAAGGTGACCGTGCATTCAGATGTAGAGCATACAGTGACGTCAATCCACCGGCCACGTCATAGTATAATAGTCGCTATGGTAACCATATGTCTGCACGCCGGGTTATTTTAAGCATGGAAGGTAGTAACGGAAGGAGTCACGACGCCTATCAAGTGGCCACTTAAGCCTCTTAAAACTGGTTATTTCTTTTTGTTTCAACCCAAAGTAATCCTGATAAGGACATTGTCTAGCTCAACTTTGATGTCGATGATAGTTTGCGATTGTTTACACAAGTAACGAGTTAGCGGAGTATGATATAACCTCGCCGATTTTTAATGTGACCATAAAATACTAGTATTATGAAACTACGGTCATCACACATGCGCACTGGGTTTGTTTAGGTGTGAAGGGTCAAAATACGTATTTCACGACTGGAAATTAAACAGATGAACGTTTGACTTCACAAATTTCACTTGTTTTAATTATTAGCGACTGTTAATATTATCACAGAGAAAGTGTCTAGGCATGCTCTTCTTTCGATACTATCTTTTCTGTTGGTGTTCGCCGATGTCCGGTTGTCAAAAATGTTGACAGTTTCGGGCGCCAAACCTACGCACTGACAATTGTACCATTGAATAATGCAATCGACACAAGTAATCATTGATTAAGTCTCATTACCATTACAAATACAACATTCACGATATTTCATCAGCTCTTCTTCAATCAATGTTATATCTGACACATTTTTATTAAAGTTCGCCAAGATCTCCGGAAACAACAGCATTCAAACTAGACGTTATTTTCAACATTCTACATGCGAGGTTCGACTATCGCTTCCGAACATGCTCCGAATATTACCGAATGCTCGTGATTAGCGTAAGCCATTGTACGAAGGTGCTAAAAGCTAACGAGAACAATGTTGGTGAACAAACATTGACAAACGATCATGGGGTAAAGCTAAAACAATAGCGTCGTGGCTCCTTCCGTTAGTACCTTCCATGTTTTAAGGTTCCACATTTTGGTGTATCAGAACATGGCGGTAAAATTATCTCCATGATCAGAAAAATATTTGTTGGTGTATCACGACCGTAAACAGAGACCGTGGAATCCAAGCCCATGGAATGCTGTGTATTGTGGCAAACGAATAGGAATGTTGAACACATGGTAGAACCACAGTATATAGTAACCATTGACTTAGGGGGCTACGTGCAGCTTGTTTTGGCATCCTGGTGCTATTGGGATATTGTTGCTTTATAATAGCAAAATATTCCAATACTAGTAACACACGTGACAGTGACGGGGGAGGGGGGTAGAAATGCTAATGATAGTGAGTCTACCCCCCTGAAAGTATCGGGAGGTGTGATTTTCTGAGAGGCCATGTCTAGTGCTTTGGCAATCAAACTCGGTCGACACAAAATTCTAAGGAAAGCATACGAAAAAGCTGTTTCTTTCATAAATTGTAGCTGGTGTTAGAGGTCTATATAAATATAAGTTCCCGCTGTTGCAGGCCAGGGAGTGACAATCTACGCATATTACCGGTAGTGCATGCAACGAATACAAAATAACTGTTTATTATTAGTACGAATACAATCCTTCAACCTTATTTTAATACGGTCCCAGTAAACACAGCCCAGTACTACCGGGAACTACCGGTGTCATTCTCGCATCTCCCGGTAGGTCAATTCGCGCATGTAGTGGGACCCCAATAATAGAGTGACTGTGGTACAAATAATATCGTACAACTCGACACGAGACCACCAGAACTACTCGCCAGATCTTAGTTAGCAGTGAAACTATGTGTACATGCTTAAATATTTAAACTGTTAGAAGTAATATCTACTAGTATGCACTATTACAGTCACAGACAGACTATTGCCGGTATTGCCGGGTATCTCTTGGTTGGAACACAATTCCTCGGGATTGTGGTTGGAAGGAAGCCGACCGCAAAGTTCAAGTGAAAGGGTGTAGGTTACAGGGCAGCAGTAACCTTGAAAGTTGTAATATCTCCCAAGGTCTTTATTACGTAAAACCATGGTAAAACGTATTCATATCCAATCAAGCGAGGTAATCGTTTGACAACAAGGTAGATACACGTCAGAACCACAGTGCACGTAACTAAAAACCATTTTTTAAAGTTCGGTTCACATTGCAAAACGATATTGTAACGCAACGACAAGCGGCGATCATTAAAACAATCTATTTCCGCCATTTGGTATATAGTTAATAGCATGGAACTGTAGGTCAGTGGTGACATTGTTCCTTTTACAGAGGGACTGTGGATTCAAAACACGGACAGTAACGGAAACAACCGCAGCAGCTGCATAAGCCGCCCAGTGTCGCCATAGAAAGTAATCGAGCAATTATTCCGCATTGCGCACGTACGTATAATATCGACTTACCTAGTAAATACAGTCGGCCGGATGTCTTAGCTCCAGAAAAGAAATGTCGACAATCAATACAACGAAATAGTGCAGAGTACAGTGGTACAGCGACAGTGTTTTCATTCACAACCCATTCACAGCCCACCATCACGTGACGTGTTATATCCACCAATTACCTTAATCTTCCTACCATATTACACAGTGGCGTATTATCGATCGATAGCGCGAGGAATGCGTGAAGGGTCGCCATATACGTTTATATTGCTGTTAATGCTACGTAGGCTTGAAGGGATCGACATACCTTGGGTGAATGTGCCACAGATACGAAGTGGGGAGGTCAGACCCATGACTAATACAAACAGCCATAAATTACAGGGATATATTTCCTGTTATGTTTAATTACGTGATACGCCTCAACTTGCTGAGGGCGATACAAACCATATTTACACGATGGAGGTAATTACCTCCATGTTTACACGATGCGTAAAACTGTAATTGTTGGTGATCCTATTAATTAGGAAAATTACAGCGGCCAAGTCAGCTGGCGCAGATGTCGCATCGATTAGTGGTGGTATATTTCCTGACATCCGATGCACAATTAATTGCAAAACTCCAAGGAATAAAAGAGTGTGCAAATACTGGGATAAAAAGCAGATTGAAGATGAGGTACATTTCCTTATGGACTGCAGTCTGTACAATGAACACAGAATTGAATTATTCAACTACTGTAAGGAAATTTTACAAAATTTTAGCAAATTAAAATTAATAAGTAGTAAGTAATTAATTATGGAAAATTGTACAGGAATCAGAAATGCACAATATATTCAAAAATGTATGCGAATGAGATATGAGCAGCTCCACCAAAAATAAAACTATTCTTTCCGCCAGAATTATGATTTTAATGTGATTTTTCACTTCTTAGCGTGTAGTTAGTGTATTGTATTGTACTGTACCGTATAAGTATATTGTGATTCTATATGTGTTTGTCTGTAATATTATTTAGCTTTATTGTATTTTATTTTTATACGAACATAGAACAACTCACACTTGTTTTAGTGTTGAATAAATATTATTATTAATAATAATTAATGACATGCTTGATTGTGTTATTAAAGTGACTACCGGCAAGGAAATTATTCAAATTTCACCGTGACATTTATGAACTAGTTTACGTAATAACTTTAACATTGATGATAATGAATGTGGGACAGTCGTTACAAAGTTGGTCTAGAACTAACATATGTCAATTGTCTTCCAGTGTTGACTCTGTCGTTTGTGTTTGATTTAAATTAAAATATAAATTGCTTGAAGTTGATAACAATTAATTGTTCGTTGAGTATGGCTAATAATGTTAGCCAGTGTTGCAGAATGTCAATTTAGGATTTGTCTAAAAAAGTATTGACATTATTGTTCATGGCCTTGTTGGATTCCGGTTATATTATTGTCTGCAAAACAAACAAAACCTCAAATAGTACAGAATTCTGTAGCTGTACAAGTCAGTGGTTACAGATAATATGAGCATATTGAGTCACATTGGATGAGTTTAAGATTATGTCTGTTATCAAGGCGACATAAAACCAGGTACCTGAGTATATAGTATCTAGGAGGCGGCGCGACAACCACTGTCCTTCAGTTTAACTACCTATGCGGACAATCTATTGGTTGTTTGTGCACCACGTTTATGGAATGTGATGCCCAATCATGTTGGAACCAGTTTCTTTATTTAAGACTAATTTAAAAACGTATTTATTCAAGTAGGCATATAGTTTGTATATATTTGTTTATTTGCCCTGTTTACATTTATTCATTTAGATTTCTGTTATTAGTAGTGCATAGTGTAGTATTCTGTATTGTAGAGGTCGTGACCTTTGTTGACCTTTGCCCCCTCTACCCATGGTGCATTGTACCCTATATTTATTTATTTATTTATTAACACCCCCCCCCTGAGGGGATGAAAAGGGTTACAAATCAAATATTAGTAAAAGAAAAATAACTACATAAAAAGTAAGGGAACAAAAAAGCATTTAAAAAAAAAGAAAGATAAATTTGTATACGAGGAATGTGTTACTGGCTTAGTTTATTTAGGTGCTGCTGTCTTGTATTAAAACAGTTTTTTAAATATTGTGCTAAAGGAATTGACATTTTCTCGTTACTTAGTAATGATATGAATTTATTTTCATTACTAAATTTGTAAAAATTTGGTATACATTTATTAGCTACAATGTAAAGTTTTGATCTTATTTCATTGTAATGAGGACAATTTATGACAAAATGTTGTTCATCTTCAACATGGTCATTGTCGCACATATTGCAGACTCTGTCTTTAAAATCCAAACCTATATGCCGGCCTGTTTCAATTTTCAGACAGTGGTTGCCAAGTCTAAATTTTGTTAAGGATTTGCGAAGTTCATTGTTTTTCATAATTGTTAAGTAGTTTTCTTGTTCAATTTTGGTTTTAAAAAGTTTGTAGGTTCTTAGTTTATTTTTGGAATTTGATTTTTTCCTATTGTCATTATTTATTTCATTTTTCCACTCAGTTGTAAACTCTTCTTTTAATTTCTCATCAATTGTTTTTAGTTTCGATAATGAGATAATATTTGTTTCATTTAAAAGATAAGAATGGTTTATATTTTTTAATATCAAATCAAGTCTTTTAAACCATTTACTTTTAATAATTTTATTGACATAGTATGCTTCTTGAAGTAGAGTATTTGTGGAATTTGCAATACGATTGGCATATTTTATCATTTGTTTCTTAATAAAAGAGTCAAGAGGTAATTTTCCCAATTCACTATATATTGCCATGATTGGTGTATTTTTTGAGATACCAAGAATGTACCGATAGTATGTAAGCTGAACATCCTCTACAATTGATTTTGTAGAACTTTCTTCTCCCCAAATGTCACTCCCATACACAATAACTGGTCTGATAAGTTTATCAAATAGTGACAGTAGTATGGACACGTCCAGATTACCAGATCCAATTTTGGTCTTTAATGAGAATAAAGCTTTTATTCCTTTTCTTTTCAGGTTTTTCATGGCATCTTTAAATTTACCATTTGGGCTCATAGTTAAGCCAAGATAATTGAAATCTTTAACTATATTGATTTCTTTTCCTTCATAAAAGAATATTTCCTTGTTAAGGAGT
The DNA here is from genome assembly GCF_978046115.1 of Saccoglossus kowalevskii. Taxonomy (NCBI): domain Eukaryota; kingdom Metazoa; phylum Hemichordata; class Enteropneusta; family Harrimaniidae; genus Saccoglossus; species Saccoglossus kowalevskii. The sequence goes on from NC_140658.1 coordinate 27,045,924, forward strand.
CTGTTACAATTATTGAATATCATTATTTTTGTTTTATCTGTGTTGACAGACAACTGCCATTTTGATGTGTAGGCTGATAATTTATCCAAACAGTTTTGTAATCCCTTTTTGGATTTTGAAAGAATCACAATATCATCTGCATAAAGAAGGCAATTAATGGGTGTGTTGTGTAGCAGTGTGGGGTCACAATGATCATTATCAAAAATATCAGGCAGGTCATTAATAAATAAATTAAACAGACTTGGGCTAAGGTTGCATCCTTGTTTTACTCCGATATTTGAACAAAATGATTCTGTTAAACCATTTCTTGTTTTTACCTTATATTTCACATCACCATACATATCTTTTATAATTTTATACATATTACCGTTTACACCATTTTTCAACAATTTACAAAAAAGACCTTCATGCCAAACACTATCAAAGGCTTTTTTGAGGTCTACAAAGCAGGCATACATTTTATTTGATGTTTTCGATTTATTTTTATCATTTGCTTGATGGATGATCTCCTTGTCCTGATGGAGGTATTTATTAATAATAGTTTTCAGGATAAACAGATTGTCTGTTGTCCGACAGTCTTTCCTGAATCCAAATTGTTTATTCGAGAGGATATTATTTTTTTCTAGATATGAAACTAGTCTTGTGTTTAAAATACTATTAAATAATTTACCTAAACAACTTGAAATTGCTATTCCCCTGTAATTAGAAGGGTTCAATTTTGACCCAGATTTGTGCAAGGGTACAATAAGACTAGTATTCCAAGAATCAGGGAATTTGCCAGACATGAACACTATGTTAAAAAGTTTCTGTAGTGCGTCTGACAGGTGATAACCACCACATTTAAAAACCTAATTACTGATTTTGTCTTCTGCTGATGACTGATGCATTGTACCTTTAGAGTTAGCAACCAGTAATGGCTGCCCACTGAATAAATAGTTGAAGTTCATCTGTGTGTATCATTCACATCTCTAACCAGCCATCGGTATATTATAAGTAGTATTTCTATTTTTCAAGTTGTCATGTAACAATTGCTTTCTTGCGCGCTCTTGGTCAGTTTTCAACTGTAAAAAACGCAATATAAGTAAATAAATTAGCCTAAACATAGTAACCAAACAAAAAATACCCCCCAAACAATTCTGTGTTTATTGCAGGAAATCTCAAAAATGGAGGTTACAAAAAACGGTCGGCCATTACTAGTAAAGCGGGGTCAGTATTATAAAGTATTACGCCAGAGCGATGTCAAGACAACAAGATGACGAAAGAAACTCTAGATGTTGACACTAGAGGTACACTTCCATATTGGTTGGATGCGCGCTTCAAATCTCTATTTTGGATAGTCACGCGCAATACGTCACACAACCTTTGGTATTTTGTTGATATTGCGCCTTTATGTTTTCGCTCTTTTGAATCTCACATAACTCACATTTTCAAGTTTTGATACTGTTCTCTCAAACAACATTGAAAATACATTCTAAATTCCAAGCCTAATAGGGCCAGTATGAGGTCAACGAGTACGGTTTTGAAGTTAGCGCTTTTTGTGACATTTGTCGCCTGCTGGAGCGCCTCCGCACAATCGACAAACATAACTGTTGGCTTTCTTATTCCTATGTCTGATCCAAATAGTCTTGTTGATGTAAATGTTGGCCAAGACCTTCCTGGTGCGTTTGACTTTGCTGTTGACATGGTCAACAAGTATGTGATGGGCAGTGGTAAGTCACTTCACTTGTTTCGTTGTAAGACAAAAAAACATAAGGTAACTCCGATTCGTTTTTTGCCAGTTTAGAGTAAAATTTCAAAACGCCTTCCAACACTCAGAAGCAAAACCTAATGGGGTAGAATATGCATTATTTGGAACATACCTTTTTATACAAAGCTTGTTATGTCGTTAGTCCAAGGAAAACACAACATTTAATATTTCATTACAATTTAAATGTTTTATGTAAAAAACAAGACACTCCGCGATGGGTGTCTTTTACGGTCAGTGATATTTACGAAAATATTTGTTCACAGTTTTATAGAACTTTTATAACTAGAACACGCCCAATAATATCGTATCTGTAGCCAGTATTAGAGGAATTTCAAGTTGATTGAAGGTGTTGTTGTCTACTCTTCTAGCCGTGGTTTTGCGGCGTTTTGGGTTCCGAGAGATATTTTACTTTGTCTGCTACAGCCGGCTGTATACCAATGATGTGTATACAATTATATATCGTCATTAGTGATATGGCCGGTGTTTTCATCTAAGGAATTGTTAAAATTTATCGATTGGCATATCAAAACATTATCTTTAATACTTTCTATTTGTTTTGTTTGAACACAGATTACCAAATAACATATGAATGGAAGGATACATACTATGAAACTAATATGGCCTTGATGAAGATAGGTGATTGGTGGAAAGCTAAATACCCTGCTATAGTAGGACCTGGCACTTCATGTAGTTATGAAGCTAGATTTGCCTCATCTCTAAATATCCCATTGATTGATTATGTGAGTGATATTACATTAAACTCCTTCATGGAATTCTTAGTACTGTGCTGTATATTATTTATATTCTGTGCTGTTAGTTATTTATATTTATATTATAATTTCTCAACTAGCCAAATGAATACACGTCTTATATGCTAGTGCTCTGAAATTTGTTAATGTAACACTCCAAGTTATATTGGTTGTGTTATTAGGGCTATTTATACTAGGGTACATTTCATTCTAAGAAAATGAATATGTTGTTCAGAGAACGAAAAATGTATTTTTTGTATACAGTATGAATGTAGTACAGTGTGTACAGTACTACCATACTAGCCTACATTAGAGTATTTGCTGGTTATCAAGTCCAATCGCTGAATATATCACAATGAATCTGTCATTTGGTTGGTTGTTTGTTAGTAGCTAGTTGTTATGATAATCCCATCCATTTGATAGAATATTAAACTTTTTATGTATACTACAGAGTAAATCTCAGAAATGTGATGTCGCTTTTCACTTGTTTAGCTAAACATGAGCCATTGATGGTGCACATCATGCACAAAATTCTAAGTCTCGTATACTGTTGTAATCGAACCATATGTTGTGCTCATTTGACACCCACAATTTGCCTCAAATTATTGGTTGTGTCTCATATTAAAATGATAATATATGATTTTCCGTGTTTCACAGTGATTGTCACCACCATTACAAACCTGTCAATGTGCTTTTCAACACTCACAATCACTGTAAAAACACATTTTTATTCGTGGTCAAACCCTACCTGTTGTAACAAATGGATGAATATTGCGTTTTTCAGCTTTGTGAAGATGAATCTGTGGAAGACAAAGATATTTTCACAACTTACCTGAGATACAATCCTCCCGGAAAAGATCTAGCTTACGTTATTGTCAAGTTGATGGAATCGTATGGATGGCAGCGATGTTCAGTTATCAACTCAGATGCACCAGCTTATCAAAGTGTAGCAAACACTCTTTTTCGTTTATTTGATGAACATGGTATTGAAGTCACAAATAAACGCAGCTTCCCAGGAGATTTTGATCCTGATAAACATAACGTTGATTTCAGGGCTATAAATCTGGACTGGAATATAATGCTGAATGCCATTGCTCAGACTACAAGAAGTAAGTTTTATAAACCTGCACCAGGGGTTTTTCTAGAAAAAAAACTGCAAGCGTCAGCACTGCAATTCAGCGGCGCCACCAAGTGCGGGAGATAGGGTTCTCCCTATTCTAAGATAAATGGAGCATTCTATGGCTTCCTTGGAGCCAAAATTACTATCATACAGGTCACAGTTGAAGACTGTGGCCACATTTGATCCCTGGTCAATCAGAATTTTATGGTTGCCAGAGGATCTACTCCCCAGGGTAAGGGGGCGCATGGACATGGCATGAGGGCGCTGTTCCCTTGTTTAAAAAAATCCCTGATGTCTGATATCATTAAATAATTTGAGGTTAATGGTCATGGTCAGTGACACATGACACATGCAAGATTTGTTTTTGGTTTGGTATTTGGTTCCTACAATACACTATGCTTTTCAAATGGCAACTTAGCAAACACAAATGCAAGTTTTGAAGTGGCTACATTAAATGTGCATTTATTATAAACTTTTACTTCTTTGTTTCCATCAATGCAGGGTTTCGATCACCCCAGGAATTATACAGTACATATACCTTGTTAGTCCTCGTTTGGATATAGTCCAAAACCTAGGACTTATATTTACATCTGTGTGTGTCTGTTTACACCTGTATCTCAGATATGCCTGGGTCAGTTTCATTCAGACTTCACACACGTGTCATATCATATATGCATTTGTAGTATTATTAAATTAAAGATGCTATTATGTGCCTAAAAAGTTCTCAAAATTAAGCATTTCCTAAACTGGATCTCGGTTGTGCATAAACATAATTCACTCAAGCTTGGTATGTCTATTGAACATAATGGGATTCTTAAAATTAATACACATCATTTTTTCCCAGATCGGATTGAAAATGGCAGGATTGCGGGCATTTTGTTCTAACAAATACAGTGCAAGGGAACATATCACACATCACATCATATCATACATGAGCACATACAGTTGTTTCATGATCAAATTCAAGATCATTAGATGGCCGAATGGTGGTCATTTTATTTCTAAAAATCAAGCATTTCTGCCATTCCAGATTTGGTCGAGCATGGACATATTTCTTTCAAACTTGGTATGTCTAATGTCTCTTGATATTCCTGATTTGATTCAAAATGGCTGACTGAATTTTAGAGCCTTATGGCTAACATGGCTGGGCTGATCATGGTCAAACTTTACACATACATCATGTAATCCATTCATACAATACATCTGTTTCAGAAACTGTTTCAAGATGGTTGGTGGTAATTTCCGTGCTATAAATGCATTATGAATGTCATGGGTGGAATGAAGGAATGAATCTCAAATAAACTGGTTCCACTGTGTATCATATGTCTGCTACATGAGTGTATATAATTATTTGGCACAAATGTTGAATGTCACTAGACGAGGACTTTGGTGTTAAAATCATAAATTACTGTAAACCCATTTTGAAAGATAAAATATGTGATGAACTTGAATGAATATTCTCTATTTTTTGACAGTCTATGTGTTCATCGGTACCGTGTTACAAAGTCGTGATTTCATGATAACTTTGAAAAAGAGAGGTCTGTTGGCAGATGGTTTGGTTCAAGATGGTACCTCGATGGTTATTTCAACATCAATGGAACATAAATTTTGGGGACTCGCACAGTACGCCAAAGGTTTGTTGTATATATCATATTGTTTTCTGGTATATACCATTTTTTTTTTTTATTTTCCTGTGTGTATTTTTATTCTCACTTTAATTGTTTGTTTGTCTTTATTCACATCTGTATTGCATTTTAGTCAAAATTCTAATAGGGATACAAACGCAATACGCAATAAAGATAATTATTATTACCACTGCAGCTAGAGAATGTAGTGTTACAGTAGCACTGTATAACCCACTGGTTTCTTGTGTCACAATCAGAAATATTAAATTCTGACTAGAATAGAAAAACTAGTACATTAAATTAGTGATCATGAATAAACTACTGTAGAACAAATTGGAATAGCTGCATGCAATTTTAGAGGATTTGACTCTTGACATGAATTAATAGAATCTTAATTTAGCTAAAATGTCTCCCTGTGAGAATAGACCTTCTGTTAAATTAGGTGCATCTTGAATTAGCGAAATTACAGATTAGCTAAATTAGCTAAAATAACATGCTAGATAAAAAGACATGTTTTACAGTATACTCTGATAAATTAAAATCATCTAACTTACAATACATATGTGTAAATTTGCAATTAATTGTTTCTTTCACATTATTTGTTGTCAGGTTCCTATACTGATGCAGAAGATGATACTGCATTTAAAGCCATGAAGAACCTCATTATTGTTGAGAGTCAAATACCATCTGGTGATGTTTCTTATTACAATGGATTTGTAGATGCATACTTGCATCGAAGTGAAACCAAGTTTGGCACTTTGCCATACGGGGTAAATTTAATTACATGTACAATTTAATTAAAATAGAAGCAACAGTTCATTTTGAAGAAAATATTTAGAGACTGGGTACATTCACAACAAAACGCATATAGCGCCCTCTATTGGTTCAAGCTTATGTTCACCACTAGAGGGAAGTAGATAGCTGTAATTGCTATTGGCTGGTTCCCGCCTCAAGTGTCGTGGCCCACCAAGCCACAATAGGTCGGTAACTAGTAATGTTTCCGGGATTCTGATTGGTCCGTCAAGTTTTCATTCTTAGTTCTATTTCCCTTGGTTACCTGACGTCAGTTCTTGCACTCGTGGCCATGTAAACATGGGTTTCCTTTTACTCTAGAATATTACACAGATATAAAACTGCTACTTTTGTTATTACTTTGCACAAAAATAGTGAAAAAAGCTAGAACCACCTCAAGTGTGTAGTATAAGTAGGCAGAATGAAGGGACGTGTCATTATTGCAGCATTATGGACGAGTTTGCGTGCGGAACTTGGAATGTTTTCAAATTTCTCAGTCACACGAATCCGGAATCATGACCCAGTGGAACAATATGGCGATTACTAGTTACCTGCGTAGTACTTGCCATTCATAAGGGACACTTGTAACCAGCGAATTGTTGCTACAATTACTTGCATGTATAGTTTGTAGGTATTAGGGGTGTATTTGAATCAACAAAAATACTTAAAGGAATGACAAATAGAATCTTGTTTAAGTTGTCTATTCTTTAGTAGAAACTCTGCATGCTAGTTGTGTTGGCTGGCTATGGAAGACATGCACTCCCATAGTCATCACCATACATACATTAAAGTACTTTTAGACATTCCATGCACACACTTTAAGTCTTTGGAGTTACAAGATTTCAGTGAAACTGTGCATAGAAAAATGACACCATATGTAATTTAATTTGGGCATCAGATGAGAGTTTTGGTACTAAAATAGGTGTCTCAAGCAGTTTAAATATAGGTCGAAAATGTTAGTTTCAGGTTAAAATCTATGCATAATAATTAACTAATTTGCATAATATTAATTAATTTGGAACTTTTTTTACTGATATATAATATTTCGATATTATGGATTATTTTTCATATTGTTTATCTTGAACAGTTGAACTAAGTCAATGCATAGGGTCCCATTTTAATAGGCTTATCTTAAAATTTATTTCATGTTTTCAGTATCCTCTAGACGCAAGATTTTGTTTGATATTATTTGTAATATCATTTTGTTGTCAGCAGCAGCTGCTACGCTACCATTCATTAAAGGCCCGGTCACATCGCCCGAACTTTGTTAGAGCGTTCCTTCAACGGTAGGGAGAGGGGGCGGAATTTAGACAACGCACAAAATGGGGAAAAAATGGTTTAGCGAAAGTTTGGGCGATGTGACCGGGCCTTAGGGTTTGAAATGTAGCACAGTGCAGGGCTTAAAATTAAAAACACAGCCCACCAGTGTTTTGTTACTTAAGGCCTTATATACAGTAAACAACCAATAACAAACACATTGAAATATATTTAATACTTATTATTATGTTGTCTGCAGTTCCTCTGTTAAAACTTTTTGATTTCCTTTTTATTCAGTCTAGGAACTCATTGCGTGGATTTTATCTCTTTGATGCAATGTGGCAGGTTGGTAATGCAATAAACCGAACTATTGAGAATGGGGAAGACTTGTATGATGGCAAGACTTTTATCTCTCATTTGATGGGTGAAAAATTTTCTGGTAAGCTGGCTGTGAATTTCTGTCCCTATAGTCATACCTTTTTGATCTGATCTGTACGTGCAATAAAATATATTTTTTTGAGATACTTGCCTTGTTTAAATAATAATTGTTACCATGAACAACATAATTAGGCAAAAAAAAACTTATGTTGCCCTCAAGTCAGAAAATTGAAAAAATTGGGTCGGTCGGTCAGATTTTTTTTCTTTTTTTCTGAACTCGTGAAAACTAAGGGTATCGTAAATAGCCAAGGTATATGGGAATCAATCAAACGCATGCTAGATATTAAACACAAAAATCAGTGTTTCTTTCAATCTTTTTGTATAGATTAACCCGAGGTTCAAAGTCGCCACTTATCCCCCTCGGAACCCTTCATTCATTTTTAGAAGCAACACTTTTTTACTGCTTAAATTGGTGAGTTTTTAATATTTGGGCCTATTAAAAAAAAAAACACGACTCGATATTTCATACTTTTCGATCGATCACTGAGGGCAACAAAACAATTTTTTTTTTTATGCTCATATACGTCATTTAAATCCACAATGGATAAATCTAAAGTGCATGTACACAATCCTGATAATAGGGGATTACTTCCCTTGATTCTTTGCATATAGAACTTAACAGCCAAGTGGTTATTGTGCAGTACATGTTTAAATATCATACAATCAATGTATTTTACACATTCGTTAAATTGCATCTGACCCGGTCGTATCGAATATGATGCGACATTTTTTAATAGGTGATTTTCCGAACAATTGCGAGATCTCGCGAGATGCATGAAAGACGCGCGTCGAACGTCTGCTGCAAAAATCGAACGATTTGATTTTGAACTAGAATTTCTTTATTTCGCAGCTTACATTGACCGGCCGATCTTCGACAGAGGAATATTGCTTCCGAATACCCTCACTTAATCGAAATTGCCTATCATCAAATGTGGACAGCACATTATTAAGCATGGAAATGTCCCCGAAATACTTTTGCGTTTGTCGAATCCCACGCGACTACGACGCTATGACCTTTGTTTGTCCTGTTTTTACGTTCGATTTCACGCATAACGCGTGATTCTCGCAGTGTTCGGAAAATGGTCTATTGTATTTATAGCTTGATTTTAAATAGACTGTGTGATATTCTAGCTGTTTGATTATGTCAGCAACCACACAATGATCAGCTTATGTATACAAAAATAGACACAAAAAGATGCCAAAGTCTCCTCGCCTGCCAGTCCCTCCCATCACATCTGTTTATGTTCCATTTATTTAACCAGGGGAAGAGTACATGTACTAGTAACTATTTTTTGTGATATTGTCTAACATGACTATTCTCTGGCGAACATCCAGGCATTTTCATCGCCTGACAACCACCAACGATGAAAACAAAAGCTGAAAACTCTCAGGAAACAGTACTTTGGGCTAGTTCTTGAGACTTTCCTGAACAGTGTACCAAGATTACCCCTATGTGTGCAACATATATAAATTTGGTTGTTAAGCATTACCTCAAAGTTTAGTTTGTGCAATTTTCTCAACTTAAACTGGCTCTTCTACGGCGTTCTATAGCAGCTTGTGCATAGTCAATAGAAATACATTAACAGTGGTACGCGTCTTAACAACCTATTCAGTGACATAGCTCCACCCTTGAAATAGGTATGAATTTGGATAAACAAACATCATGAGTATGACCTACTGAGACTCAAATGCCATTGTGACATGTACTGAAACCAGTGAGCGTTGTGTATTTTGCAGGCCTTGCTACTGCACTTGGACTACAATGGAGTCGATACACAGATGAACATGGTGTCACCCATAGTGATATTGATGTAAAATCCTGGAGATTATACGATTCATTTCACCATTTGCTATTTGGAAGAAACTATGAAGAAGTTATTACTGTAGGTGTTGATATGGCCATGCTGCCAGCTATGCGGTATACATTAGATCCTGAAACTGGTGATTGGGTGAGTCATTATAATGTTCACCCTTCTAAAAACTTGTATCCATAAAAACTAGAGAATACAGGGACAGGTAACTGTCGCAAAGTAAGGTAATAGAATGATGTACGTTCTATGCATTGTCTCTTTCACAACAGAATAGTTATAAAGTTAATGTTCATATACTGAATTTTCATTTCTTATTCAAACACATTTTTTGCAGAAAAGAATGACATAGTTACTTTTTCATTCAACAAAATTCATAAAGAAAAAAAAAATAATACAAAAGACAACAGAAAAGCTGAAAATGCGAACCTGAAAACAAGGAATCAGAAAAAAATATATAACAAATTCTAAATGCTGCAAGACAGAAAAAAAAAACACTGAAGACAAAAGGCAATTCTGAAAAGAAAAAGTGGGAAAGATCAATCAATGGCAGTGAGCTTTGTTTACTCCTTGTAATTTTATATCAAATGAGTAAACATAATTGGCATATTTATATGATAAAATATTTTTTCCCCAAATGCCTGGGTGCATACCCCCCTCAAGTATTCATTTTGTTATGGCTCAGTACGATGTTAAAAATATGTACATTGTTTAATGTTATTAACTCATTGTAGATTATTGATGAGACTGCTTTGGAATTGGGTATCACATGGCCAACTTCCAATGGGGAACCCCCGTTAGATATGCCAACTTGTGGATTCTTTAATGAACATTGTCCAGGTAATTGAGCTTATTTATTTATTTATTTATTTATTTATTCATTCATTCATTCATTCATTCATTCATTCATTCATTCATTCATTCATTCATTCATTCATTCATTCATTCATTCATTCATTTATTTATTTATTTATTTATTTATTTATTTATTTAATGTAATATTTTATTTTAACCTTTTCACCACCAGACTTTCTCTCCAAGTTATTCTGCATTTTCTTTTTATATTCTTCAATATTTCTAGAAATGAACCCTAATTTTGGAGCCAACAGACAAAATTTTAGTCAATTTTCAGTTTGTACTCCAAAAATTTGGCTATTTTTGTCCCAATCTTCTGAAGAAAAAAACAGGACTATTTTGAGAATTTGTGATGAAAAAAGGGAATTGGTGGTGAAAAGGTTAATGAAATGGACTGGAGACAAGATCAGAGAAACAAACAGTTTCATAGAAAAATTAAATTTAGCGTGTATGCCTAATGTGAATTGACTGTTCGTATTCCACAACAAGAGAGAGACTGTTGTATCCATGGCCACTCACTTCGTTCAATAATGATTATTGTGACATACTGTCATGTAATGTTAGGTTTAATTTTAGGCTTGGCAATATTTTCTGGTTCAGAACCAGAAAGGCAACAAGTCAATGTGAACATCAGAACATTTTTAGTAGTCTGAATTTTAAATGCTAGTGAGTGGGCGGCGATATTTGTGTGGTCAAAAATAAAAAGGAAATATCCGGTCAAGTTCGCAAAAGCGAGCAAAAAAAAAAAAGCAATGAAAAAACTGAAGCAAGAGGGAGTACTGTATATTGGGATGAAAAACTGAGAATGATTCAGAGAGGAATATACAATAATAGAACTAGGAGTATCATGATAGGTAAATGATAGGTAAGAAAATTCAACCGCATATATTTTGCTTTTTGTTCACACTATAGAGCTAAGATCTTGTATTATTAATATTTCAGACGTAGTTACTCCAGCTGCATCCGCGGGCAGTGTTGTGTTTGTGCTATGTGTTACTCTCATCATTGTCTATTTTTATAGGTAAGCTGTCATTTGTACTTGTCATTTGTCAAGCCTTCGAGCCCATAAGTCAACATTTATTCCTAAATATGACGCTTTGTACAAAATAACATCTAGAAGACAAATTTGGCACACATATTCAAAATTAGCTTCAGGACATTTGTCCAAAATGGCATCTAGCATCATAGGATATTTCTAATATTTCCCATATTTTGGTGTAAAACAGTCAATTTAACAAAAAGCACTTTAATAGGCTGGTGGTGATTGAAATAATTGAACAAAATTTAGGATGTTTTGATGTTCAGTGACATTTGAATAACTACATATCAGCTCAGTATTTCATATGACAAAATTAAATATAGCTTGTTATACTTTCTTTTTTAGACGGCATAAATATGAGGCCGAATTGGATAGTCTTGTTTGGAAAATTGATTTTGAAGAAGTAAAATTACGTGGTGGACAAACCACATCAAGGGGTGGCATCTCTATAAAAAGTATGGTAAGTCAATTTCTTTGTTGTTCATCATGTTTTTGATAATCCACAAATTTTATAGAAACGTTTTTTGGATTACTTTTAAGTTGCTGGTCTGTTACCAGTAACAGTTTTACACTAATTTTAATATTGAAACAATTTTATGAAAAGGCTGTTGTTGCCAGGCATTCTCAACATCTTGTTTCTCTTTATTTGCTTTCATAAAATTGACTGGACCACTGAACCATGAGAATTTGGAAACATTTTTGATATATAAAACAGGATTTGTTCAAATTTGGCATTATCACCCTTGTACACCCTCACCCTTTACTTTAACACACTGATGTTTACTTTCAGATGATGAGTACTTTATCTATTATCACCAACCAAGAACAACAGCAAATCTTTGCTAAGACTGGAACCTATCGTGTATGTAGAAGGAAAGTTATCAATCTGATTAAAATCTGATGTAGTGTACGGGCTTTAATTATTTTGGCTATAAACTTATTTTAATTTTATTTTTTATTACTTTTGTTATTAATGCCTTTTTATTTTATTATTTTACTTTGATTTTGATTTTGTGATTTTTTTTAATTCCGCCCTACATACATCTGACTAAATGCCTATGTAACGAGATTTCAACGAGACCAACTATCAACGATTTTAGTCAACGAATCACAGATCTCCTTATATAGCGCACATGATGACGTCACCAGGCAGAGTCAGGTGGCAAACACACTCAAATAAAATGGCGGATTGTACCGACGTTAGCGGCCGAGAAAAACACGGCTTTTCGGTAAGTTTAGCATTGTCAAATGCAACGAAAGTCATTTTTTTATATTTATATTGTGGCTCAAATGGTTTGAGTTTAGATCGTTATTTTGCGTAGCTATTCTGGGAGTGACGATTTTGTTTCCACCGGTTCGACCGAACACCGGTGTCTTTTTCCATTCGCTTGCCCTGGAGACAGGTGATGTTTTGTTGACAATCGGGCCAAAATCGTCTACGGTATTGAAGCCGTAGCTGTAAATATTCATCAAAATGTATCAACATTTTGTACATTATACAATAACTCTTTATTAAAGTAATTGAGCTGATTTGGACTGGAATAAAATATACACATCGCAATTGATCAGGAAATATTTTGCTCCAATTTTCTGTGTCAATGCCGTGGGCCGGTGACCGTTATACAATTTAAAATCAGTTTGCATTGTTTACTATAGTTGTTTACAGTGTTCCAATCATTAAGATTTACTTATTTTTTGCTTCCATTCTAGAGAATTATGCTCAGTGTTTGATGTAAAATTGAAGCGATGACTGAATAAACGAACCTTGGATGGCGAAGATGCATCAGGAAGTGTACACATTTGTTGGAAGTGAAAAAAATATTCAATTGTAGTTGACAAAAATTGTAAAATGCTGTGGAATTTCTTTTGTAAATAAAAATATACTAGCAATATTAATGGTTTATTCAAGTGGGCAAGATATAATGTACAGAAAGATTGCCCGTAGAGTATTGCTACACTGAAAAGTAAGTGTAAACTAAGAACAGACTTCTCAAGGTAGAGTGAACCAAGTGAGTATTGGTCACCAGATCCGGGAGGAGAATAACACACTGGAGAGGAGCATTTGTAGCCAAGGTGTTTATTGCTCAACTGCTAGGCCTGAAACTGAGTCTAAATACTCACGAGATGTTCCATACAATGTATCAATATCATTATGCAAATAACTAAACTAAACATCATAGCTTCAAATCATTACAGTAAGCAACCGACAGCATGTATGAAAGGGGGGCTGTGATTGGCTGTTACTTACGCGAGATTTGAACAGGACTTACATAGGCATCGGATCAGATGTATGTAGGGCGGAATTAAAAAAAATCACAAAATGAAAGTAAAATAATAAAATAAAAAGGCATTAATAACAAAAGTAATAAAATTAAAATAAGTTTATAGCCAAAATAATTAAATCCCGTACACTACATCAGATTTTAATCAGATTGGAAAGTTATATACCATATATGACCTTAAATTGAGATAACACTAATAACTTTATTACACTACCGAACCATCAGCAGGTTCAGTATTGTAAATAAAAAGTATTACAAGACTAAGACAATGATAATTATAAGTGCTGGTACACAAAACCATAACTTATGTTTCATACTTAACCTAACTCAATTTTAGTTTTGCCAAATTCATGTCACATATAAAGATTATTCACTACCGGTCACTGGTAGCATAGTGGTTGTCGCATCAGATTCATGATCGGTAGACCCAAGTTCAAGTCCTACCTTAGGCTGAACATCAAAGGGTTGACCCCTACCCTGGGTGAGTGTGCCACATCCTTAATGGGAAGGCCAATTCCACTGGCAGAGATTCATTCACTAACGACTTTGGGGGAACTTTGGTTAAGGTCCGCAGGTGCTTGTGTTCGATCGAGCCTGGTTGACGCCAGGATAGCGCATTAAAATTGCCATTTGATAGAGAGATGGCCACACAGCCCTGTCATGTAGTCCCAAACATGAATATGACTTCTGTGGCAAAAATGCACTATGTGTCAGCACTAGCACTTGCAATTTGCACATACAAAAAAAAGTCAGGAGAGACAAGTGACACTTTATGTCCAGAACTGTCGCCTGGCACAAAAACATTTATTAAAAAAAAAAGAAAAGATTATTCACTACCATAGTTCTAATTGTGACTATTACCATAAGCATTATAAAAAAGATCTGTGCAGTATATACGCTGTCACTAAATCAAACCATATTTGTTTTCAGGACCTCACCTGTGCCATTAAACCCATCAACAAACATCATATTGATTTAACAAGAAGTATACGACAAGAGTTGAAAATGGTGAGTACTTGAAACATCCATATTTTTCATGATTTTACTCAAACTAAATTGCCTATGTTTGATGTTTTCCACAGTTTGGTATTGTAAAGATTGATACAGCTATACATACATACAAATTTACATACACATATCTAATATATCTTGTATTTAATCTCAGAGTATGAGGCTAAGTAATAAAATTAAACAATTATTCAGTTTTTGTATAGAAACTAAACTGTACTGTAGAGAAGTCCCAATGAAAAATTATACTAACTTAAATTCTAGTGAAACCATTTCCAAGATCAGTTCCAATGTAACTGTACATCTATAGAGCATTTTAAAGCAGAAGGGTCATCACCTGCATATGTGCGGGAATTGTGTCCCAAGCAACAATAACAACACACGCTAAAAACTCAAAGGCTCATGGGTGGACACTTGTTTGTAAACAATGACATGCTATGGCCAACTGACGCATGCGCAGGTGATGACTCCCCCGCTTTAAAATACATAATACATGCACATGTTCATTTTGATTGTTTAAGGGAAGAGTAGGAAATCAAACTCGCAATTTACCGCGGTCATTACCGCGGTGGTGGTGGGTGCTCGCCGGTCGACCGCATTTTATGCAAATTTATGCATAGATTCCATGACCCCGGTTTACCGCGGTCGTGTGCGGTAGGCTCGCATGGCAATTTACACCCTATTGTTAAGACTATGAATGGACACAATAGACTGGGAAACTAAAGGTTACTTGCCGCCAAGTTCAAATAATAAAATCGAGTGGTACCAGAAGATTGGAAAAATCGTCTATATTAGTTCGCAGAAGAACACTATTTTATTTTCACGAGTCTTGGTATAACATCGCAAAGCAACCCAGAATAATGTAGACCCCACATAATGTAAAATATTATCACATTATTTTGAATTTACATCATGTATAGTCTCAGGATTTATTTTAAAAGATTAATGTTTCGCGTATACCAATATAATCGGGCGAAGTACAAATTCCGAGTGTAAAACACTCGATGAGAGGCCGCAGTTTACGTTACCTCAAGACCATGCACTAAGTAGGAAAAGCAACCCGAAGTCGAAGAGGGAGTGTCACACACTTGGTGCTACAATATATACACAACTGGGTGATCAGCGAAAAAAATAGCGCACTTCTTGGCGAAACTGACTAATCTAATAAACCTTGGCCCAAGTTTAACCCCAAGTCACGCGCTGAACAAGCGGGTTGTTACCTTGGTGACCATTCGCGCTCCGCGCGTTGACCTTTTTATTATACACATCCCATTACGCAAATTTTTACTGGCTCTGCGTTGCCTACGTAAAAATTGTTACCGTTCTGGTTGTGAATATTTCACCAATGCCGACGTGATAATGCGTTGCCTTCGTAATAATTACGCAAACTTATTTTCCATTGTTTACGTACTGGCTGTGAATATTTCAACTTTGCCGACTTGATAATGCGTTGCCTTTGCAATAATTACGCAAACTTATTTTTTATACCCCTGTCGACCCCTCGAGTCAGGCTGCTATCACCCTTTCTATTTCAGTAATTGACGGTCTGTAGATGTTAAGTTGTCACCTCCAACTGATTGAGCGGGCAATTAAATACGCGATAATACCAGACTTAGTTTTTCTACTTTAAAACTGATGGCAAAACACAATACAATCGTCCGGAGCCATCGAACTACGCGACTTAGTCGAAACCGCGACTTACTGCCTCAGAGACGGGACCACTGAATAACTGTTGTTGATAATGATATTGTAAACAAACACGCACACACAAAACATTAAAGCCAGAAAAGTCAAGTCAAGAAACAACATTTCAAATAATAATAATTATGGTTTGACATCTATATCATTTTGAAATAAACTAAATTTCATGTAAATAAAATCCATGCGTTACAATTTACTGTAATTTCAAACTCGGGGCAGCGTACTTTGAACGCAGAGTATTCGATCGCTTACATTTCGAGTGAAAACAAAACAAAACAACGTCAGGTGCTTTTGAACTACGTGTGGTTGGCACAGTAACGGGCAATGACCTCAGCGGTTCACACGCAATGAAATTCTAATCAAGCGAGCTAGCGTTATCGTACGGTATCATAAACTCAATAATTATTCATTCAAAATGCCTTTCACACTCACGAGTACCATGGAACACGAACATGTAACAGAAAAATAACGTCTTTTGTTTAAAAAAGATTCTGTCAACCAAGAATACATGCGCAAGGCAAGATTTATGAAACGAAACAGAAAATAATCATGTCATTGTCAGTGCAATGCAGACAGCCAGACCTGTTTTGATTAGTTCGCTCGTTTCTCGTTTGCTGGCCATTTTTTCTGGAGTGTGACACAAATGGTGAACATGATACTGCCAAATCAATCAAGAACCAGGATACGGCTTGGATACGCTGAAACTTTGTAAATCGTCCTCTTTTCAATTGTAAACTTTATTCCAGTGTTACGCTAAATACATGTACTAAATACTAAACAAGCGCACATATCGTATTCATTTACAGCATCGGATTTTAAAACAATGACTCGTGGAATCACAAAGAACTGTTAAGTACGTATTTCACACATTACCGAGGACCGCGGTAGAGACCGGTACAGCGGTAGAGACCCCTAATTATAAGCAGTCCGCGGCTCTCCCCGGCGTTCTGCGGTACACCGCGGTAATGACCGCGGTGCACCGCCCGTTTGATTTCCTACTCTTCCCGAAGAGTATTACAACGCATTACTTCTATTTGTTTTCTAGATGCGTGATATGCGTCATGACAACATCGCAAAATTCATTGGTGCGTCTGTTGACCGACCTCATATTTGCATACTGATGGAATACTGTGCAAAGGGTAGTTTACAGGTACCTGCTATATTTAAGACACTTAAACTCATTCTATGTAAGGCTACTCTAAATTTGGTGTGGCATGTTATTATTGTCATCAAACTATAGAATAATATCTCATTATAATTTTATGCTATTAAAGGCAAATGAGAATTTCTTGTCACAATCTGCCTACCGGTATATAACAAATTTTAATACTGTAAAACCATTTATTTTCACTTGTATTTAATTTAACTATTTTGATACTTTTCACTGGGTAATTTAACAAACTTGGCATGGAAACAGTTATTCATTTTACATGCTCACATGAATTTTATTTGAATCCAGAAAATAATTAATGTGTTTACAGTATTGGATTATGCAATGAATATTATTTTAAAAGTAGCTTTTGGTAGATGTAATGGTAATGAAGAATGTAGTTTGCCCTCAACATAAATAAGTTTGTGGTAAAATATGAGGCATTGTCAGTTGGTAATATTACTGTTACTGTAAAATCTGTATTAGAAGCTGCGACTTCTATTAAAATGGTACAGTGCAACAGAGGGGATGTGGCTTCTATTGGAGCATGAGAAATTGTAAATGTTTGGTTCTCAAAAGCAATGGGCGCGACTTATATTAGAGATGTGGCTTCTAATACAGATTTTACGGCACTATAGATTTAGAATTCTTTGCTGAGCTATCTATTCTTTTGGCACAAAAAAAATTTGACTCTCGTCATTGTACGTGTCAGAGTTTGAAATTTGTGTTATGGTAAAGTGCATCACATACAGTAGAATAAGAAAATGTTTGTTTCCCATTTCAAATGGTGTTCCAAATCAATCTCTATTGCTTTTTTTTGGAAGCATGGTTCAATAAATTCAAAAACCCTCAATATATGTCCTGTTGTTGTGGTATTAAGTTTTTCCGATGAGATGAGATACAAAACTTTTTGCCTTAGCCTTTGATTGCCATAATTTTTCGCACCAAAATTTGTGTGGAACATCTCTATTTTTTGGGGGGATTTTTCGACCAAATAATCTGTTGTGATCAAAATTTTGGTAAAAATGAGTTTTATCTTTTTAGAGATGACAAAAGTTGACTACCGTTTTCTACTCGTCTAATGCCAAATGTAAAATGTACATTGGTCAGTTTAGATGCAGTGCAGATTCTAGGTGTTAGTGGAGTGGTGTGTAGTGAGTGGAATGTCACAGATTCTAGGTGTTAGTGGAGTGGTGTGTAGTGAGTGGAATGTCACAGATTCTAGGTGTTAGTGGAGTGGTGTGTAGTGAGTGGAATGTCACAGATTCTAGGTGTTAGTGGAGTGGTGTGCAGTGAGTGGAATGTCACAGATTCTAGGTGTTAGTGGAGTGTTGTGTAGTGAGTAGAATGTCACGTAGATTCTAGGTGTTAGTGAAGTGTTGTGTAGTGAGTGGAATGTCACATAGATTCTAGGTGTTAGTGGAGTGTTGTGTAGTGAGTGGAATGTCACAGATTCTGGGTGTTAGTGGAGTGTTGTGTAGTGAGTGGAATGTCACGTAGATTCTAGGTGTTAGTGGAGTGTTGTGTAGTGAGTGGAATGTCACGTAGATTCTAGGTGTTAGTGGAATGTTGTGTAGTAAGTGGAATGTCACAGATTCTAGGTGTTAGTGGAGTGTTGTGTAGTGAGTGGAATGTCACGTAGATTCTAGGTGTTAGTGGAGTGTTGTGTAGTGAGTGGAATGTCACGTAGATTCTAGGTGTTAGTGGAGTGTTGTGTAGCGAGTAGAATATCACATTGATTCTAGGTGTTAGTGGAGTGGTGTGTAGTGAGTGGAATGTCACATAGATTCTAGGTGTTAGTGGAGTGGTGTGTAGTGAGTAGAATGTCATATAGATTCTAGGTGTTAGTGGAGTGTTGTGTAGTGAGTGGAATGTCACAGATTCTAGGTGTTAGTGGAGTGTTGTGTAGTGAGTGGATTGTCACATAGATTCTAGGTGTTAGTGGAGTGTTGTGTAGTGAGTGGAATGTCACGTAGATTCTAGGTGTTAGTGGAGTGTTGTGTAGTAAGTGGAATGTCACAGATTCTAGGTGTTAGTGCAGTGGTGCGTAGTGAGTGGAATGTCACAGATTCTAGGTGTTAGTGGAGTGTTGTGTAGTGAGTGGAATGTCACGTAGATTCTAGGTGTTAGTGGAGTGTTGTGTAGCGAGTAGAATGTCACATAGATTCTAGGTGGTAGTGGAGTGGTGTGTAGCAAGTAGAATATCACATTGATTCTAGGTGTTAGTGGATTGGTGTGTAGTGAGTGGAATATCACATTGATTCTAGGTGTTAGTGGAGTGGTGTGTAGCAAGTAGAATATCACATTGATTGTAGGTGTTAGTGGAGTGGTGTGTCGTGAGTGGAATGTCACATAGATTCTAGGTGTTAGTGGAGTGGTGTGTAGTGAGTAGAATGTCATATAGATTCTGGGTGTTAGTGGAGTGGTGTGTAGTGAGTAGAATGTCACATAGATTCTAGGTGTTAGTTGAGTGGTGTGTAGTGAGTGGAATGCCACATAGATTCTAGGTATTAGTGGAGTGGTGTGTAGCAAGTAGAATGTCACATTGATTCTAGGTGTTAGTTGAGTGGTGTGTAGTGAGTGGAATGCCACATAGATTCTAGGTATTAGTGGAGTGGTGTGTAGCAAGTAGAATGTCACATTGATTCTAGGTGTTAGTGGAGTGGTGTGTAGTGAGTGGAATGTCACGTAGATTCTAGGTGTTAGTGGAGTGGTGTGTAGCAAGTAGAATGTCACATTGATTCTAGGTGTTAGCTGAGTTGTGTGTTGTGAGTGGAATGTCACATAGATTCTAGGTGTTAGTGGAGTGGTGTGTAGTGAGTGGAATGTCACATAGATTCTAGGTGTTAGCTGAGTTGTGTGTTGTGAGTGGAATGTCACATAGATTCTAGGTGTTAGTGGAGTGGTGTGTAGTGAGTGGAATGTCACAGATTCTAGGTGTTAGTGCAGTGGTGCGTAGTGAGTGGAATGTCACAGATTCTAGGTGTTAGTGGAGTGTTGTGTAGTGAGTGGAATGTCACGTAGATTCTAGGTGTTAGTGGAGTGGTGTGTAGCAAGTAGAATGTCACATTGATTCTAGGTGTTAGCTGAGTTGTGTGTTGTGAGTGGAATGTCACATAGATTCTAGGTGTTAGTGGAGTGGTGTGTAGTGAGTGGAATGTCACATAGATTCTAGGTGTTAGCTGAGTTGTGTGTTGTGAGTGGAATGTCACATAGATTCTAGGTGTTAGTGGAGTGGTGTGTAGTGAGTGGAATGTCACATAGATTCTAGGTGTTAGCTGAGTTGTGTGTTGTGAGTGGAATGTCACATAGATTCTAGGTGTTAGTGGAGTGGTGTGTAGTGAGTGGAATGTCACATAGATTCTAGGTGTTAGCTGAGTTGTGTGTTGTGAGTGGAATGTCACATAGATTCTAGGTGTTAGTGGAGTGGTGTGTAGTGAGTGGAATGTCACAGATTCTAGGTGTTAGTGCAGTGGTGCGTAGTGAGTGGAATGTCACAGATTCTAGGTGTTAGTGGAGTGTTGTGTAGTGAGTGGAATGTCACGTAGATTCTAGGTGTTAGTGGAGTGGTGTGTAGCAAGTAGAATGTCACATTGATTCTAGGTGTTAGCTGAGTTGTGTGTTGTGAGTGGAATGTCACATAGATTCTAGGTGTTAGTGGAGTGGTGTGTAGTGAGTGGAATGTCACATAGATTCTAGGTGTTAGCTGAGTTGTGTGTTGTGAGTGGAATGTCACATAGATTCTAGGTGTTAGTGGAGTGGTGTGTAGTGAGTGGAATGTCACATAGATTCTAGGTGTTAGCTGAGTTGTGTGTTGTGAGTGGAATGTCACATAGATTCTAGGTGTTAGTGGAGTGGTGTGTAGTGAGTGGAATGTCACATAGATTCTAGGTGTTAGCTGAGTTGTGTGTTGTGAGTGGAATGTCACATAGATTCTAGGTGTTAGTGGAGTGGTGTGTAGCAAGTGGAATGTCACATAGATTCTAGGTGTTAGCTGAGTTGTGTGTTGTGAGTGGAATGTCACATAGATTCTAGGTGTTAGTGGAGTGGTGTGTAGTGAGTGGAATGTCACATAGATTCTAGGTGTTAGTGGAGTGGTGTGTAGTGAGTGGAATGTCACATTGATTCTAGGTGTAAGTGGAGTGGTGTGTAGTGAGTGGAATGTCATATAGATTCTAGGTGTTAGTGGAGTGGTGTGTAGTGAGTGGAATGTCACATAGATTCTAGGTGTTAGTGGAGTGGTGTGTAGTGAGTGGAATGTCACATTGATTCTAGGTGTTAGTGGAGTGGTGTGTAGTGAGTAGAATGTCATAGATTCTGGGTGTTAGTTGAGTGGTGTGTAGTGAGTGGAATGTCACTGATTCTAGGTGTTAGTGGAGTGGTGTGTAGTGAGTAGAATGTCATATAGATTCTGGGTGTTAGTGGAGTGGTGTGTAGTGAGTGGAATGCCACATAGATTCTAGGTGTTAGCTGAGTTGTGTGTAGTGAGTAGAATGTCTCATAGATTCTAGGTGTTAGTGGAATGCTGTGTAGTGAGTGGTATGTCACATAGATTCTAGATGTTAGCTGAGTTGTGTGTAGTGAGTAGAATGTCACATAGATTCTAGGTGTTAGTGGAGTGCTGTGTAGTGAGTGGAATGTCACATAGATTCTAGGCATTAGTGGAGTGGCATATAGTATATGTTCTTCTCTTAGTACTGTACCTAGTAGTAGTGTGTCTTTTATGTGATTTAGTTACTTCTTTTTGTTATACTTTTATTACAATTAGCTAAAATTGAGATGTAGTTTCACAATACGGCGTAATAAAGTTATTATTATTATTATTATAGTAAGTGGAATTTGCCACTTAGATTCTAGGCATTGGTGGAGCACATGGTGTATTGTGAATGGCATGCCACATACATTCTACGCTAATATAATGCTTGTTATTTTTAGGACATCTTAGAAAATGATAGCATTCAGTTAGACAATTTGTTTAAGGCATCTTTTATTGCTGATCTGATGAAAGGAATGGTCTATATACATAGCAGTGAAATACGATCACATGGCAACCTGAAATCATCTAACTGTGTTGTCAACAATCGATGGATGTTGAAGATTACTGATTATGGACTACATGAGATCAAGAAGGGACAACTAGAAGAAGATGCCGGAGAGTATGCGTATTATTCCAGTAAGGCCAAGGAAAATAATAACTGTGTTGCCAATATTATAACCCTAAATCTCAATATTTTGTGTGTGTGTGTGTGTGGTACCAACATTGTGACAGCTTTAATTTAACTTCACACCGACTTGTGGCGACAGGACCTACATTGTGACGACCCTCACTATTTTCATAATTTATATTAATTATTTATGAGTTCAAAATGTTCTTCTGTTTAAGATCTGCTGTGGCGTGCTCCTGAACACCTTCGTGAAGGCAAGGCAATGACACTGGGTGGATCGTTAAAAGGAGATGTCTATTCATTTGCCATGATATTACAAGAAATCTACACACGTGCACAACCTTTTCATATGAATGACGAAGAACCTAAGGGTAAACAATTAGTAATTTAAAATAGAAATGAATTTTAAAAATGAAAATGGATATAAAAATGAAACAAAACTCAAAATAAAAATAATTTTAAGATGAAAATTTTTTTTTTTTAAAAAGTTGTAATGTGTGCCACCTCGGTTGACGTACTTAAAATTGATAAAAGCTTTTCAATTAAATTATCCTGACAATGCAACTCTTCTTTTATGATATTTTTTTGGTATAACACTCAAACAATAGTTTGAATAAAATTACAGAAAGGCAACAATAGTTTGAATGAAATTACAGAATACCAACAATAGTTTGAATGGAATTACAGAAAGCCAACAATAGTTTGAATGGAATTACAGAAAGCCAACAATAGTTTGAATAGAATTACAGAAAGCCAACAAATAGTTTGAATGAAATTACAAAAAGCCAACAATTGTTTGAATGGAGTTACAGAAAGCCAACAATAGTTTGAATGGAATTACAGAAAGCCAACAATAGTTTGAATGAAAATACAGAAAGCCAACAATAGTTTGAATGAAATTACAGAAAGCCAACAATAGTTTGAATGAAATTACAGAAAGCCAACAATAGTTTGAATGGAATGACAGAAAGCCAACAATAGTTTGAATGAAATTACAGTAAGCCAACAAATAGTTTGAGTGAAATTGTAGAAAGCCAACAATAGTTTGAAAGAAATTATAGAAAGCCAACAATAGTTTGAAAGAAATTATAGAAAGCCAACAATTGTTTGAATGGAATTACAGAAAGCCAACAATAGTTTGAATGAAATTTCAGAAAGCCAACAATAGTTTGAATGGAATTACAGAAAGCCAACAATAGTTTGAATGGAATTACAGAAAGCCAACAATAGTTTGAATGAAATTACAGAAAGCCAACAATAGTTTGAATGAAATTACAGAAAGCCAACAATAGTTTGAATGAAATTGTAGAAAGCCAACAATAGTTTGAATGAAATTGTAGAAAGGCAACAATAGTTTGAATGAAATTACAGAAAGCCAACAATAGTTTGAATGAAATTATAGAAAGGCAACAATAGTTTGAATGAAAATACAGAAAGTCAACAATAGTTTGAATGAAATTACAGTAAGCCACCAATAGTTTGAATGAAATTGTAGAAAGCCAACAATAGTTTGAATGAAATTGTAGAAAGCCAACAATAGTTTGAATGAAATTATAGAAAGGCAACAATAGTTTGAATGAAATTACAGAAAGCCAACAATAGTTTGAATGACATTATAGAAAGGCAACAATAGTTTGAATGAAATTGTAGAAAGCCAACAATAGTTTGAATGAAATTATAGAAAGGCAACAATAGTTTGAATGAAATTACAGAAAGCCAACAATAGTTTGAATGACATTATAGAAAGGCAACAATAGTTTGAATGAAATTACAGAAAGGCAACAATAGTTTGAATGAAATTACAGTAAGCCAACAATAGTTTGGTGAAAAAGCTTCTACATGTAATGATGAGGGAAGAATTCCATGGTGATTGGAGACACCTTCACATGGACAGCATGCCTGCCATGCTTTCCTTAACGACTTTAATTTTGTTTTTCTTGTGTAGGTATTGTTGAGAAATTGATTATTGGTGGTAACCCACCTTATCGTCCAGATATTAGTGACATAACTGAAGATGTAGCACCAAAATGCATCATAGAAGCAATGCAAGTCTGCTGGGCTGAAGATCCACTAGACAGACCGAGTTTTCTGAAAATTAAAGAAATGCTACATCCATTGCAGAAAGGATTGTAAGTTGACTGTTTGAATTCCTTTCCATCATAATACAGTTACACAGTGTTCATAAAACAATTTGACACATCTATGCAGTTCGCATATCATCTGACTTGTTCTACCATTTAGCTATATTATTATAAACACATTTTAAATTGCATTACCATTGTGCAGTCCATGTAAAACAAAGTAGCTACAATTTAAATTAAAATATCTGATATTACTGAAATGAGAAAAGGCAAGATGTCACAAAATGTCTGCTAGGGGTGAATTCACCCAAAGTACATACATAACAAATATGAATGCAAGTGAACTAGCTGTTTTCAATAAGTTGAAAATAAGCCCCTCCCTGGGTATAAGCCCACCCCTCTATTTTTAGACATTTAAGAAGTTGAGGGCAGTTATATAGGCCCAAGATGTTTTTATCATGCTTTTATGATGGGTTAACATTTATTAATTGCATAAAAATCATGATTGACATGATAGTTCTCATTTTGAAGTGTGTGGTGGCTCTGAGAAGGGCTGTTTGGTTTGTGCTTTTACGAGAAAACTTAATTTCACAGTGCATGGTGAACAATGCAACATGGTTTTCACTTTTTCTGACGAACCCAAATGTTGCAATACTGATAATAATCAGTATATTTTTGAGACCCTAATCGTTTTTACACCATTAATCCAGACGGTATTTATATTGTATTGAGATGAATTGTGCATATTTTTGTGAACATTGTGAACATTTCTTCATTGTAAAAGTGTTCGTGACATCAGGTGAACGTACACTCTACTAATTCACAGACATAACTGGAGTTGAATATCTTTACCAGTGATATTAAACACAGGAGTCCAAACACTTAGAATAGATAAGATTGTAAACAGTTATAAAACACAACCATTGTTAAATGTACAGCGATATTATGTGCAGGATGCAAGCTGTTTTACTCTCAGTCATATGCACATAGATTTTCAACCATCACACATTAGAAAACTTAGCAACTGTATTTGCAGTAGGTCTCTTTGGTCTGAATTGACTGATAAGACTTTAGCAGTCTAAACAATGATTCTACATCGAAAGAACAGACACATGGAACCAAAAACTATAGTGTGATGCCTGCATCAAATACGCACTTTTACAATATCAAATGATAATTTACTTAAATAGATTGACCAACTGTAGTTTTCAATACTAGGCCACATACTAAAGACAAACCTGGCAGTGGGAACTGTGAAACTACTTTTTGTTTATGACCTGTTGTCACCAACTCTGCTTATGCTTTAGAGGTTCCTCCAATCAGATCTATGCATTTTACGGAGGTCAAATACGTGACTTCTCGATAGAACCTGCACAGGTGTACTCTCGTGGGAGAGTACCATATACCAAGCTTGCAATACTGTGCAACTCAGATGATGATATTCCAGTTACTATGTATTATATTTATTTAAAGGAAACCAAATATCATGGATAACATGATAGCCATCATGGAAAGATATTCTAACCAGTTAGAAGAAATTGTCGATGAGAAAACCTCAGAATTAAGACATGAGAAGACTAAAGTTAAATCACTGCTGCTTCGTTTATTACCTCAGTGAGTTATCATATTTATTCTACTTGTGGCATTTCCTGGAATGTTTCCTCTAGTGTTGGAGTTACATTTGCTTTTGTTTTAAGGTAGAATGCTACTCACAAGTTTTTAACATGTGCATATGGCAGTAGCAATATGTCTATAGTTACTTGTTTTAGTATTAGTCAACACTATGTGATCTACCGATTAGCATTGATTGTCAATCTAATTTTTGAGAAAAAATATGCATAAATTATATATATGTGTCACCGAGCAAAATTTTTAATATAGAAATATATCTACCATAGAAAACAATGGTAAAATGCCCTGAAACAGACAAAACATGCTGTTATTACTTTATTTTGCAGGGTGATATTATTAGCTCCGCTGTCGACTTTGTCGAGCGGAGCTTATCATATGAGTGATTGTCCGTCGTCGTCCGGTGTCCGTGTCAATGTTTTACATTTTCGACTTCTTCTTGAAAACTACAAGCCTGAATGCTTTGATACTTGGTGTATATGTACCGTGGGTAGACCTCTCTTAGATTTGTTCATTTCATGATCATATCTTTAATTCTCTAATTTTGGTGAATATTTTTGTCTTTTTTGGTAAAAAGTGATATTTTCGACTTCTTGTTAAAAACGACAAGTCCAATTGCTTTGATATTACATATATAAATACTACATCTGCACCACTCTCAAATTTGTTCATTTTGTAATGATATCTTCAATTCTCTAATTTTGATGAATATTTTTGTCATTTTTGGTAAAAAGTGATATTTTTGAATTCTTGTTGAAAACAGCAAGTCCCATTGCATTGATACTATGCATATTGTTCATTTTCTAATGATATCTTCTGTTCTTTAATTGAAATGTGCATTGCTAACAGCGGAGCTATCTCAGCCGAGAGGCTGCTTGTTATTTCATTTTTATTAATCCTTGTAACATGATACAACAAATATGTAAAAATAAAGAAAATGACAATTATATTTTTACTTTTGTGTAGCGTTCAAATTTGAGGCTATTTCTTGTAGTCCTCTAGTGACAGGAAAATAACCTTGATTATACTTTGTTTTTATAGAAGAGTTTCAGTGTTCATGTACAGTTTATTAGAGGGCGGTAGTCGTTGCGCCATGTATGCCAAAGATATATAGGTCTCATAAAAACAAAGACTTGCGCAGATCAACGAGTACAAACTGAGACGCCATCAAGCTTTAATTAGGTATTTTTTAGGTGATCGGAAGGTATTGAAGGAGTCAGCGGCAGTAATTAGTGCAAGTCGCGCTCAGGTCAAACCTCATACTTGTGATTTTCATTAGAACAGTGCATTTGATTGTGGGAAAATAAATGTTTATCAACACAAATGTCGCACATGCGCAGCGCAATGACCACTGCCCTTTAAGATTAACTCTGTGTTTTTTATTTCCTTAGATCCATTGCATCACAGTTGATAAAAGGTGTTTCTGTACTGCCTCAATCTTACGACATGGTTTCCCTATTTTTTTCTGATATATGTGGCTTCACTGCTCTCTCAGCTGCTAGCACACCAATACAGGTAAGTTCGTCTGTTTCAGTGAAGGCCACCAATCGAATGGTGCATACATAGAACCTGACACCTGTTATATTCGAGTGAGTCACACCTGAATATGTTGACAGAAGTTCTGTTGTGTGATTGGTCACACGATAACTAAAACCCACACAAGGAGCTGAAAGTATGTTTTGACGTCTTAATATTTTGGACCCTATTGGCAAAAATAGAGCTTAAATTCTCAATGAAACTAATATTGGTCATTACATTTTCTATTGTTATGCAAATTACCCAATATGCCAGTGTTTTTCTGGGGAAACATTACCGGTAGTCGTGTTCACACACAGCTCCTTAGCTAAAAATTCAAATACTTTAGCCTGTGCTTAAAAAAACGTGCATGAATACTTAGCTTGGGCTAAGTGCCCAAAATGTTATTGTATTCAATAATAACTGTATCACACTACCGAGCCATCAGCGGGTTCTGTATGGTAAATATATTGTATTCAATGTTCATTTGGAAGATTCACTATACCCGTATATTCATTTCGATACGCCATTTCCAATATGACAATCAACTCAACCACATCTAGAGATATTGTTCTTGAGAAAAACTTCCTGTTCCTGTTATTCTGCAATCTGCACTTTCTGAATTTGCTTTGGTATAGTGTTTTATAACTGTAGAACTAACATGTATACCTTCCTGGTTATTGTAATCATAGTTAAAATAACTGAAGATTTTTTAATCTATCCAATATGCAAACATATGAGATTAGCTTAAATTTTAGCCTGTACTTTTTGTCAGACATGCAGCAGTTACCAAATAAATATCACAGATTGCTGCCTCCCTCTGTTTCTGGAAGCACATTACAATGTTTGTGTTACTGACATCTCATACACAGGTTGTTAATATGCTGAATGACATGTACACCGCATTTGATGCTATCATTTCCAATTATGACGTCTATAAGGTTGAAACCATTGGTGATGCTTATATGCTTGTGTCAGGTTTACCTCTCAAGAATGGAATCAACCATGCTGGTCAGATTGCATCCACTGCATGGCATCTTCTGGGCAATATCCAAAGTTTCAAAGTTCGCCACATGCCAGATAAAGTATTGGAAATGCGTATTGGAATTCATTCAGGTATTGTAAATTTGATTATATAGCTATAAGCATAATCCATAGCGAGTTACAAATTTTATACCAAATTCACTCAATAATGAATAATCCTCATACTGTATTTGTGCTGATTTCTTTTTTCCCCAGCATCTTTCACATTCAGATGTTTTGAATTTATATAAGTTTAATTCACATGGAGTACACATTTAGTACTTATACATGATGTTCTATCATAAAAGAATGCAGTAGGTCTGTATTCATGTCCATTTTTAAATATAACACATGCACAAGTCCGAAGAGAATCCTTTGCATGTCATGAGTGCTCTCCCACAAAATGTTCTACATATTATTATTTCAATATGGGATACATTTGTGAGTCTGCAATATCTAGGCAACAACACTTGAATTAGTATAGCATATGACAAAATTCTTTTTAATATCCAGGTCCTTGTGTAGCTGGTGTTGTTGGTGACACTATGCCCCGATATTGTCTGTTTGGTGACACGGTTCAGACTGGTGCCCGTTACGAATCTAATGGCAAGCGTAAGTTCACTTTTTAGTTGACCAATACTGTAATAAAATACTGAGTATGTACATGAATACAAACTGTACATTGAATTTGTATATTAAGTGGACATTTGTATTTTTACAAGAGCTGCATTGGTGCCCATCGACTATGCAAAGGATTTGTGCTTATTACTTATCTAAAATTTCCCAATACATTTGTACTTTCATTAATTGTCACTTTATATTAATTATTTCAAGCTATGAAAGTTCATGTGAGTCCTGAATGCAAGAAAGTGTTAGATCAGATTGGTGGTTATGATATTGAAGAAAGAGGCTTGGTTGACATGGGGGTAAGCAGTAACCCAATATACTAGGATTTAATTGTTGCCTTCTCAAAAGCTGGCTGCACTTACTCAATTATGTGAAATATTTTGTCTGGATGCAGAAAAACGAGGACTTATGAAAACGAAAAACGGGGACTTATGACTTGATTCCTTTTGTCCTTGCCCTGTATCTTGGATATACCAAGAACCGATCATGTTCAAACTTCATTCGTTGTTGTGAAATGGCTACTATCTTGCTTACAGCCGTTCACATAAAAAATGAAAAACAATATTACAATGACAGATGTTAATGTGATCTAATTACAAATAGGCAAGGTTTCCTCAGATAGTAATATATATTCCCCAAAACTGTTCCCAGGTTTCCCTAATAAATATTATCACAACTCCTCAATTGTGATACATGCCTTCTCCAGTCTTAGGAAAATCACTGATGAGATTCTTTCTGTACTCCATCTCGTCGCTTCTAAAATATAACTGCCTATCCATCATATATAACATATATTGGTTCATTGTTATTCCAGGGAAAGGTAGGTGAGGTAACAACTTACTGGATGAATGGACAAGATCCCAGTTACAAGATTGAGAAGGCCGCACTTCCAGAACAAAAGACAAATGAATGATAATAACCTCTTTGCCATTTTTAGCAATTACATTATACTGCATGTTCTAACATCATGTTACGAAAGTCAAATCTTTATAAATCTTTCATTCAAGGTGTGTAATTTAAAATGATAAATTTGGATTTTAATACTTGTTATTTAATCGTTCTTCTGTTATTTATTCATCTGGTAAATTTTCACTGTGATGGGCATTAACATTTCTGAAATTAGATGATTGATTGTAAAGTACAGATGTACACAATACAGTTTCAAGATTTTGTAATAACCATTCAATAAAGTTTGTGTGATAATTGTCAAAACTAGAAAGTATGTTGTGTCTCACTTGGTTTGAACAATGAGTTGGTCAGTACAAGTTTGTCTCAGAATAATACATAATGGGTCGTGTATGTACCGGGGGGGGGGGGGGGTGGGGGTGGTAAGTCCTATTTTTTTTAGATGCAAACAAAAATAGTCAACTGGCATTATGTTTATGGTATCCATGCATATTTCTTTATATGTGTGATTATAATTCCCATATTTTGTCTATCTATTATGGACTTCCAGCCTAGTGTACTAAAATTGAGATACAGATAAAACACGGGGCCCTTTGGTAGAAATGTATATGTACGGTACATGTGTTTTGTACTGAACACTGAGATCAACTACTGGTTTGTAAAGACACACCGCACACAGAAGATATAAATTGAATTACATTTAATAAAAAAGCACATATAAAATCAACACATACAAACCAAAAAACTTACTAATTATGCAATGATAAAAAACAGTTAACTCTACAAAAAACAAAAAATCATATTTCTAATAAAACTATAAATTGGGCAAGGGGGTCCCTTCAGTCTAACTTACCAGGCCAAGGGCATAAGTGAGATCAACGTCAAGGCCACGAAGTGACCTTGTAGCTGAAGGTCACTATGCTGCCCAGGGAATGAAGGTCACCGTGCGTGACCGTGAAGGTGACCGAGCAAGTGAGGGGTAGCCTGGAGAGTGGCTACTGAGAAACTGAATGGGGGGCAGGATGAAATCCCTGGCCCAGTAAGTCAGAATGAAGGGGCCAAAAGGCGGAAGATGGGGATGGTGGTGGGATTGACGATAATGCACTGTGCACTGTAGCGTGATAAAAAAAAAAACTGAATGAATGAGTGGTAACAATAGAGACAAGAAATTTAGGTGACGCTAAGTGTCGTGTGCAAGTGAGAACTGATTGGCTGCCAAATTAAATTAAGCGCTTAATTAAACAGGGTTGCAAAGCAAATCCTCCTAGCAGTGAGCTAAGTGTCCCTACAAAATATATCTGTGACAACACAGATCTCACTTTGTAAAGACACACCGCACACAGAAGATATAAATTGAATTACATTTAATAAAAAAGCACATATAAAATCAACACATACAAACCAACAAACTTACTAATTATGCAATGATAAAAAACAGTTAACTCTACAAAAAACAAAAAATCATATTTCTAATAAAACTATAAATTGGGCAAGGGGTCCCTTCAGTCTAACTTACCAGGGCCAAGGGCATAAGTGAGATCAACGTCAAGGCCACGAAGTGACCTTGTAGCTGAAGGTCACTATGCTGCCCAGGGAAACAACACAGTCAGTGTATTGTCAATGCTTGTTTCTCAAAATTTGAGGAACTGTTTTTCTTAAAAATTGGCACATTGTGTAGTTGTTAATACTACCAGTATATACCTTTTAACAATATATCACTGCTTTTAATGTGCACAGTGACAAGCATTGATAATTCAGTTTTAGTCAAATGCAATGTGCAGCACAAGTCGCATATATATATATATATACATATGTCTAACAAAGGACTCAACAAATAAATTGGCAATTTCAATGCAGTATGACTGGAAGTGCACAGACTGATAAAATGTGATTATAATCACACATACATTAAATATATTTTACTCAAGCTAATCCATAATGAGATAATTATTAGAAATGTTTCAGATTAAATCTGCTCAAACTCAAGTAATCATTCTATTCCACAAGTAATAAAACTATCATTTTAAGTTTTATTACTATATTGACGATGTTATAACCACAAGAAAAATATTTGGGAGAACAATGACAGGACAGACATTCATTCCTTTTACACCTTCCCTATTATTCAGATTATAGTAGGATAAAAAGTCATAGTGTACAATGAAAACAGCATTTATTAAGAATTTTAAATAGCATGGTAATTATGTATTTATTAAACTCACATTACTTAAGCTACTGTAACAATTTCAAAATTCAGTAAAAAGTGCTAGAAAGCAGATACTGCAATAAATTGACATGCATTGTAAAAGATAAAGTCATTTATACATACAATGAAAACAGCAATTATTTAAAATAGCTGAATGCTAAACATTAAATTTTTAAATATTAATTATTACATTTTTAATGATCATTTTTTTCTAAAATGTATTCTTCCAAGGCAATGTTACATGCAAATTAAGTTGCATGTTAAATATGATGCTAAATCAGAAGGGTTATTAAAATGTTTTTTTTTTTTAACTAGCATGTTATATATCTTATACACTCGCTATTTTCATTAAATTAAACAAAAAGATATTATAGGAATTAAATTTTTGGCATTTCCTTCTTTTAGTTCAAACAAGCCAAACTTGCTGTGAGAAATTCATTGTAGCAATGTATCAATTCAAGCTCTAGTAACTATGGTGACTCAATATAAACTTAACATGAATATTAAAATGTATTATTGAAAAAATAATAATCTCATGCTGTTCAGACAATGAGATGAATTGAAAGTAACATCAGTTGTCATTAAAAGTCTTGAACACATTGTAATAAAATGTAGACGGAATAATCCCTACAAATTCAGGGCAAGTTCATTTCTTTACTTTCTAGATCAAATTTGTTTCAAACAAATATAATACCATCATTCGCTATCATAATTCCTTTCAGAAGTTCTGTTCTGGAGGCTTGAATGTTTCAACTTTTAGAGAAGGATCTTGGCTGACCAACCAGTATGTCAGGATTTCACCTTTGCCCTAATTAAAACATACAGTAAAATGCTTATTACAGTATGAAGTCATCCAGACTAACGACTTCTCCACTGTGGTGAACATACTATTGTTTAAAAGATGTCATTGGTAGAAAGAAAGAGTGACACAGTAGAATTAACAATTGACAATTTTCTGATTGTGCTGTTTCTGTCCCAAAGCTAAGTGATTTCTAATGTGTTATCTGCTACAAGAACTTAGATGAAATTGAAAACATAAATTGTCCCAAACAATGAAGTTTCATTGTACTGGTGTAACCTTTATAATCAAAATTCATGAGCATGGTAAAGAATTATGAATGTAGAAAAAATATGCTTTGACAATTATTATATAAACTTATCTTTTTGAAAACCATGCACGATAAATATGCATGTAATTTATACAGCCATGGTACAGTACTTATTACAGTCTGCTCTGCCTTCAAATCACATTTAAGGTTTGGGAGATTGATTCACACGTGTACCAGCAACATCTAGGGAGACAGCAGTGACTTACAAAGTAACTTAATTTGTGAACTGACAACTAACCTTCATTGCAATGAGACCCCGCTCTTTCAGGATGTATCCACCAAGTTCTTCCAGTACTTCCCGACACTGAGGACTAACGTGTATCTTATGAGGCAATCCATTAGACTCCATACGTGATGAAGTGTTCATAGTGTCACCAAACAAACAATAACGAGGCATAGTTAGACCAACAACTCCAGCAACAATAGGTCCTATGTACACAATTTATATAGAAAGAAACATTTAATATATATTACCAGACTCTTCCATGGCCAGCTTACATGTTGTATATTGAACAGACTTCTATATATCATATTTAAATTGCAAACCAAAGAATTATCTTGGTGTCAGTTATGTTCAGACAGGATATACTCGCAATAATGCTGCAGTACTATGCATATATTAAATGCTGAATACTGGTAACCGAAAAAAAAACAATTTTAATTATTGATTATTAAAAACCAGTGATCATGAACTTCCTGACAATATTACCAAAATAAGAGTGAAAAAGTGTTTCTTTATTGAAAAACATCAGTGTTCGTGTGGATTCAACTCGCAGTAGAGTTTTATAGAGCTTTCAAAGGAGGACCGGTCGAGAAGTATGAAAAGTAGCGACTTGACGCTTGACTTGAGTCAGGCCGCCGTCACCCTTTGTATCTCAAAAAATTGACAGACAGTCGGTGTTAAATTGTCTCCTCTAGCCCTTTAACGGCAATTTAGGTACAAGATGCAACAAAACATTACCCGATAGTTCTTGTTTGATGACCATACCTTTTTTTCAGAAATTTGTGAGCAATAAGCATGAAATAAAACCATAGGCTAAAAGTCAAGGAAATCAGGTGATAAGTTTTATTGGTAGTACAATGGTTCATTTATAACGTTTTTGACTGACTGACCTGAGTGCATTCCAATACGGAGTTGCAACATTTCACCTGGTCTGTGGCGAATTTTAAATGTGTAAATGGATTCCAGGAGATGGCATGCAGCAGATGCAATCTGACCAGCATGGGTTTTTCCGTTGCGCACTGGCAGTCCAGATACTAAGACATAGGCATCACCAATGGTTTCAACTTTGTACACATCATAATTGGAGATAATAACGTCAAACATAGTGTAGAGATCGTTTAACATATTAACAATCTGTGAGAGAAAATACAGACCAATTAGGAATACCTTTAAAACAAGTATAATTTATTAATAGACAGTATTAATATTATTTATTAATAGACAGTATTAAAACATTCATTAATACATAATAGTAATTTTAACCACTCAAATATGTTTAAAAAAAAACTTATATACATATCTTAATTATCAAATTGTATCAAATACAGTTTTGCAGACATCTTAATTCTCAAAGTAGTTTTATAGACGTCTTAATCAACATAGTAGTTTTGCAAATGTGTGTTTATCACTGTTTGAATTGTATTCTTAGTTATCCTCTAACTATGAGAAACAGTTTTGAAAGTAAGTTTACTTTGAATTAAACAATGATTTTATATATATTTTGCATGAACATAATTTGCTCTTGATTGACATATATGGCAACAATTATACAGCAGGGATTTTTTTGAACAAGGGAACAGCGCCCTCATGCCATGGCCATGCGCCCCTTATCCTGGGGAGCAGATTTTCTGGCAAACCATAAAATTCTGATTGACCAAGTATCACTTGTGGCCACAGTCTTCAACTGTGACCTGTCTGATAGTAATTTGGCTCCAATATAATGCTCCATTTATCTTAGAATTATCAAAAACTCCACACCCTATCTCCCCCACTTGGTGGCGCCGCTTAATTGCAGTGCTCCCTCTTGCAGTTTTTTTCTAGAAAAATCTCTGACAAAACTATTGTGTTCTAAAAATATTTTTTCTCTTCTTCTCTTCTGTATGCTTGCCTTAATAAAAGAGGTCTTTCCACTAACTTCAGTGAACCTATCAGTTACAAGAGAACAGCACATACATTTTTATACGTTGTAATGTTTGTTTTTCTGAATTGCTGTTTTGAACTAACCTGTATAGGTGTACTAATAGCAGACAAGGCGGTGAAACCAACAAGATCAGAGAAGTATATAGTCACCAATTCAAATTTCTCAGGTTCTATCCGTTTTCCCTTTGACAAATCCTTGGCAATAGATCTAGAAGGAAGTCACAGACTTTAAGTGAAAAAAGTAGAACATATATATTCTCAACCTCCCTCATCACTTAATAATAATAATAATACATTTCTGAAGATCATCCTGTGTTTCTTGTGGAAATGTAATGTCTTGTATGATTTGTTGGCATATTAATTTATATTGAGAGCATACATGTATCATGACAAAGTGCAGTTCATCTTCTATTTCATTCCATGTACATTGTTTGCAAATTCTGTTTGCAAATTCTGCACATTGTAGACTGGCCATAGCCAGAAAAGCTATAATTACTAGTATATATACTAACTATGTTACTCGATTACTCTAACTTGATTAATTCGCGGTCCCTATTAATTCGCGCACCCATTTTATTTTCGAACGCTAATTTTTAAATGTATCCTTTTAATTTGCGGTGTTCAAAAACATGTTTAAAATTGTATCCTATTAATTCGCGGGCCAGAATTAAAGTGGATAACTCAGAATATATTGCATGAAGACATTAAAAATATACATTTTGTTTGAGTTTTTATGTTATCAGTACTTGGTGTAGCCGCAATCGCAGACGATCTCCATCATCACAGCCTTTCAGTTAGCAAGCAGTTTAGGTTCGGTCATTCCCCCACGACACTACAAATGTTGGGCAAGAGAATTACTTAGTCGATAAATATCCATCGGTCAGCACATTGATTACGAATTTCCGTGATGGAAAGCTTAGTACGGGGCTTTTCGTCGCTGGTCCACAGGGTTTTTGGAAAGTGATTTTATTCTATGACGTCATTTAAGTGAACCGCCCTATGCTGCGTGAATTGACGTTTTTGATTGGTCAAAACAATCATGTGAACAATGAACACATGGCTACAAAAATGCAATCAACAGGGCAGAAGACCACCTTATCCGAAGCAACACTGAAATAGCAGAAATCATTGCTGATCTGCTTTTAGACGACAACAACGAAGATGGTGTTTGGTTTGACGGCTTCGCTGCCAACGACCTGTCGAACCTGTTGTGTCTGACGGTACTGTCTAGAAAAATTAAAAAAGGGTGGTGCAGCCAGGCGGCTACTTTGTAGCCACCTTTGCTATTTCACTGTTCCATTTCAAGTGTAACATGGTGTGTGGTCCTTGACGCAGTGCGTGTTCTCTGCCCGACTATACGCCATGAATGTCGCTAGCCACGAGTCTCAGAAGCACTAAAACAACGTCCTGTAATCGTGTTCATTGAAAAACAAAACAAATCACTAATAAATTTATGAAAACAGCTCCTTTTTGAATCGTTCAAAAAGTACTCTTTTAATTCGCGCACCAAAAACCAATAATTTCCGTTTTTAGGCTATTAATTAGCGCACTTTAAAAAATAATTATTTTTACTACTGCGAATTAATCGAGTTTTTACAGTATATTGCATAGATGTTTCTGGACACCAGTAATCATGATTATGGTTAGCATGCATGTACATTGTAAAAACATGCATTTAGGTAGATTACACATGTATAAGTAGGGGGTACACAAAACACCAATAAACTTCAAGGTCATTTTTCTGTCAATTTTTATTTCAATGTTTAGCATAGAAACTCGGCTGATCTGGGTTTTCTATGCTATTTAGAGCTGACTACCGGTACTGGTTGTTTTGTAAAGTCAAATTGGAGTCAATTATTTGGTTGTTGTAAACTGAAGATTATGACATGTGTGCATTAAACACGATTCAATTCAAACACTAATGCGTAAAAATATAGAATTGATTTACCAGAAAGCCAGAATTAAAATGAAACTTGGAAATGGAAAAAAAAAAAATGAAAATACAATATAATTAACAAGTCATGAATGACACTGCCTTCGCTAGTTGTCATTCTAAAGTTGCGAGGACATAAATTGGCAAACATGATTTCTATGGCATTTTCAAGTAATCATTTTCAAGTTAATTAATATTAACACTCTCCATCCAGGTCAGCATTATTCTCAGCAAGGAAACCAGATAGCACCAAACCAGTACAACAGGTAAAATGACAAAGAAGTATACAAATCAGATCTGCAAATATGTAGAGTTAGTGTTGTGTCTGTTTGGATAAACTAGTTTGTGGCCCTGGATTAGTTTCAATATCTCTAATAAGGACAAGATTACTTCTCATACGACAATGATACAAATAAAGTGCAAATATCAAGAAAAATATTATCAAGTTTTTATTATCATACATTAATATTAACAAATCGTGTGAAATTTTATGTACAGAGAAACACATATTTATGCTTTGATTGACAGAACTTCTCAAAGTAAAAAAAGAGGACCTGCGAAACTTTATACAATTGTCAGACACGCAGCGAATAGTACCGGTATGTTTTTGTAATACATGCAGTTCCAGTGGCTTTGCTTTCTGAGAACAAAATTCTGGCTCTGCACCTGAAAAAAAAAAGAAAAAAAAAAGAACATTTAGTCCAAAGTAAGCAGAGGTTATAAAATATGTGCTCCCGTTGGCTGTTAGATTTAATTAAAAAAGATATTTGAGTCTTTTTAGTACGAAAAAATATTACTTAATAAATTTATACCAGCCAGAAAGAAATTGCAGTTCACACTGTACTATTTTAAACATGTTCTACCAAAGTCTAGGATGAACTAATTCACCAGTCTGTTTCCACTCTACAAAGTTGTCAAATTAATATTCACGGGATTCTGCAAAAATAAAATATTAAGAATGTGCAAAAAGCCAGAGTACTTGTGTTTTCAATGTCATTAAAATCTTACCAGGGATATGCCGAAAATTTCACTTGAGCTGAACCAAATGGATGCCAAGCTATCAAAAGAAATTAAAAAATACTATTGAGAAAAATGCAAAAAAATAATACATTTAATATAAAAGCAGATAGAAGTGCATAAAAAACTAATCAGCAGAGGTAGTGATCATGTAACCTAAGTGTATGTCAAATTTCCTTTAAACTGGATTGCAGTGTTCATTCTAGAAAATTGTCTCAGATTGGCTGCTAATTTGCATACTAATTAACATATTGTAGTTGTATTAAAATAATATATAAAATAATATCCGGAGTTTTGAAAAAAAATGATGAGTATTAAGCCAACATCATTAAAATTGAGGATTACGTGAATTTGACCCCCTCCCTAATATTGTTTCACATATCCCTTAATCCATAATGTCAACAATAAAATACATGGCCGCCGTTAAATCCATCTCAATCGGGGTCCGTAATTTATTTTCCTGCTCATAATGGGGATAAATTATGGTAGCTAAACATTGAAATTGCCACCCTGACTTCAGTACCGAAATAAATAGCTGATTGGGAAAATGTGTCTCTGTTGACAGAGGTTCGATTTACCAATAAACTTCAACACCGCATGGAGCATGGAGGTCCCGGTCACGAGTGTAGTAACGCACTCGGGTATCATATTTACTTCAAAGGTAATTTAAAAGTGATGATAGATTCATTG
Organism: Saccoglossus kowalevskii; assembly: GCF_978046115.1. Classification (NCBI taxonomy): domain Eukaryota; kingdom Metazoa; phylum Hemichordata; class Enteropneusta; family Harrimaniidae; genus Saccoglossus; species Saccoglossus kowalevskii. The sequence continues at coordinate 27,085,539 of NC_140658.1, forward strand.
ATATTGAATTACAGTACTTTTCATTTTCATCATTGCTTTCAAGCAGTCACGGTTGGCCGAAATTGACTATAATTCTAGTCTAATATGTCGTCACGAAACCAAGTTTCAATCTGCTAGCAGTTGCCAATGAACACCAGAAATAGCAATCGTGCATAACAGAATCACGATCAGCGTGTTCTAAACTTTTACGTTTTTATTATTTCAGTATTTTATATGCCAAACGTTATTCCCAAGCCTCCTAAATGACGAGACAAACTTTCGATTTACACGTTTCATAACCAGTTCTTGAACTAATAGCAGGACTGTTTTTCTGGCAAAGTGTGACACTGTGCGATCGCTAGTTTCTCACTAAAGTCAGGACACAAAAGGATAAATCAAAGTTCTTACCTTTGAGATAGAATTTAATCTATATAAGCCTTGTGCAAAGAACGATACAGTCCCGGAATACAATATCCTCAAACTAAACGAGGCCGATTTCCTCAGCGGTTAGACTGGCGCATGCGCAATACGGTATGCCAGTTCTCTTGCGAGAGGTCGTTAAAACTCAGATTTTTCCAGCAAATTTCAGCATTTTTACTAGTAAAATGTTGAAAATCACAGAAAAACACAGTGAAACTTTGGCGAATCAAAAAAATACTTGGCGTGCATATGTATGGCATTGAGATTACATATGCACCAACTTGGAAAAACATTTGACAGAGCATATCAAAGTTATATGAGGTAAAAGACAGACAGACGGACGGACAGAACCCAATCTATAAGTCTTCGGCAGACTTCGTCTGCGAAGGCTAATGAATGGTAATAACAAAAACGAATATAGAGTGAATATGAAAATAAAAAGTTCACACATAGAACCCTACATACTATACTCTGTTTCAACCTGTTTCAATAATTTGGGTCAAACATCAATGTCGGTACCTATTACATAACTATTATGTAGAACTATTATAATGTATGAACAAACATTGAACTCGAGGTGACTTGAGGGTTAAAATAAATTCAAATTTCAAACTTTATCAGAACATAAATCAAAATTTCAAACTTTATCAGAGCATAAATCAAAATTTCAAACTTTATCAGAGCATAAATCAAAATTTCAAACTTTATCAGAACATAAATCAAAGTTTCAAACTTTAGCAGAATATAAATCAAAGTTTCAAACTTTATCAGAACACAAATCAAAATTTCAAACTATCAGAACATAAATCAAAATTTCAAACTTTACCAGAACGTAAATCAAAATTTCAAACTTTGTCAGAACGTAAATCAAAATTTCAAACCTTATCAGAACATAAATCAAAATTTCAAACTTTCAAACTTTATCAGAGTTTGTTGAAAAGACTCTAAAACACGCCATTATTTATTTACTGTAATAGTTGTAAAATACATATCACATGGTGTTTTTATTTCCTAAATTCCTATATTTGTTGCAAAATAATTTTAAAATCTTTAACATTTTCAGTTTCAATTGCATAATTTGACCTTTAATGCGATATTTTCAGTCAGGTGACAATGTGAGGTTTAGTCAATACTCACGGTGGCAACATACGATGAAGCAAAGTTTCAATCTTCTTCTTTTCTTTCTTAACATCCTCAGTTCGTTCATCAACCAAATCTTCCAGATTATTGGTGTATCTCTCCATGATGGCAATCATATTGTCCATAATGTTACGCTTCCTACAATAAGTAATTGCATTACATAGTCCCTGTTATTTATCAAGTTTAAGAAGTAAAGTTTTGTTTATCGTAATTTAGTTTTAATACGAATGGTCAGAACATGTCTCAGATATGAATTCAGAACTGCATTTGTTAAATCAAAAAGGCTGACAGTTGGCCATTTTGAATCTGATAAAAAACTAAATGACATTCATCAAGATTCCATAATGTTCAATGTATGTACAAAGTTTGACCAAAATCTATTCATATATGATGGAGATTGATCTGGCTTCTGAATGGCAGAAATGCTTAATTTTGGTAATTTTTTTAAACATCAAAATGATACTATTTGGTCATCTTGAATTGGATCATCATACAAATATATGGACACATTATTGGTCAAGACATACAGCTGTATCAGAATTATGGCCCCAGAACTGAATTCGTTAAAACAAAATGAAAAACATTTCATGAAAATAGGATCTATTAACTGAATGTTTTAGAAAGTGGTGCTGCACAAAATCCACAGATTTAATGTTGTTGCTGTTTTTAAAAAATCTAACAAAATAGCAAAAGAACTAAAAATCACAGAAAGTAAATCCTTTGTAAGTATTCCAAGAAAAGGAGCAAAGCATATATGCGATAGGTAGTTGTAGCTGCAACAGATTGACCACAGAACCCCTGCCCTTCATCAAAAGCTGTTATATACATGAAATTTAAGACTGTTGATGATGATTTATTTCATATTGGTTACTAAAACATTGAGTAATTGGTAAAGCTGTATTACTTACTGTCCTCTTTGCAAAGGTCCCAACAAAGTCTTTATGGATCGGAAAGATGGTCTATCAAATGGGTCTTCACTCCAACAAGCTCTTATTGTCTTTAAAACACATTCTGGTGCAGTTTCATTTACCTCGGACAGATCAGGTCGCATCGGGGGTTCCGTCAATGATATAACCTTTTGTATAATTTCTATGAAGTGAAAAAGTTTATGAACATAAACTGACAAAGCATACACAAGATACCACATTTCCAAAAAACAAAATGGTTGCCAGTCAGTCATCTTTGATTCGATCGCGAAATTAATCGTTATAGACCTGTATCCTAACATGTATAATGTACCGGTATGTACCAAACTTAAACAAAAACTGACAAAGCATGCATAAGGTACAACATTAAAAAAAAAAAAAAATGGCTGCCAGTCGGCCATCTTTGATTCAATCAGGAAACAAATCGTAATAGACATGTATCCTAACATGTACAAGTGTATGTACCAAATTTCAACAAAAACTGACAAAGCATGCACAAGATACCACATTTTCAAAAAACAAAATGGCTGCCAGTCAGCCATTTTGCATTGAATCAGTAAACCACTGCATGTGCATATGTCCCAGATAAAGTACTAGGCACATGCACAGAATGAACAGATTTGGTTCACAGGGTTCTGAAATATGACCCTGGACGTCCGGACGGATGGAGACCAAATTATAAGTCCCAAACTTTGTTCAAATGGGGACTAAAAATAACTACAAACTCTCTGTTCAGGTTGCACTAGTTTTGTTTTACAAGTACACATGTGCATGGTCCTTACAGTAGTTGGCAAGAACCAGTCATTGGCACTCAAAGAAACAATAACGATGTTGTTCTCCACAGTTGTTATTAAATATACATGGATATGTTTTGGTTAATTAAATAACAGATCATGAGCTAATGCTGATCTGTGCATGAGGGTTGGCAAAAATGGAAAATCATACCAGCCTATACTTACCACTGTGAGATTCCTCATTTAAATAATAAGGCTCTGAACGTGAATATATTTCTTGTAGGATAATGGAAAATGAGTAAATATCTCCTTTTTGTGACCCCATTGGGTGCATATTTTCAGCCTCACGTAAATGTTCAGGAGCACGCCACAATAGATCTGTAAATAAAAAGTATGATTGCATGATGTTTAATTAACTTCTGAGGGTGACAGAATGATGTTTAATAAATAAATCAAGACATGTGACATGTTCAGTTTACAATAAATATAAACAACAAGACATGAATGTCACACACAGTCCTCGTGATTTGATTATAAAATACTCATAGTGTTAAAGTAGTACATGGAACATCTGCATTCAGGTGAATGAATATGTATGGGGGTAAACAACTCATCATCAAGTGATTTCCCATAATCTAGTATTGTACTGATAACTGAATACTTCCATTGTCTAGAATCCCATGATGCAACCTTGATGTAACTTTAATATCTTCTTTGGCTCCTTTTTTAATTCAGGTTTTTGTATATTAACAGGACCTGGGTTTGTTTCAATATCACCACTAAGCAACAGAATCATTCTCACATTGTACAAATACCAGTTCTTATTAACACAGTATTGTTTATTTATTATTTATACAGCAATAACTGCAAACAGTTGTAAATACAAAGTTATGTTTTCAGAGCAAGTAATAATTATGGAAGCCAGTATAGATTAGGTTCAGTCAGTTCATAACATTTAATGGAGTAGTAAAAATAACTGTTTGAAGTCGTCTTAATGCAGTGGTATTACTAAATTTCAATCAATATCAAAGGGTATCAAATATTGCAAATTTTTAATTCCCGAAATATTCAGGATTTACCGTAATAACTCGATTAATTCACGGTCTCTATTAATTCGCGCACCCATTTTATTTTCGAATGCTAATTTTTAAATGTATCCTTTTAATTCGCGGCATTCAAAAACATGTTTAAAATTGGTATTTGTTACGACAGGTCGAAGGACCACAGACAATTTTCAGACTTGTGTAATTTGACTTTCGCATAATTGAAGAAAGTTTACAAGCACCACTGCAGTCTATAAAAAAAGAAAAGTTGATAGTTAATTGGGAACAATCAAAGATAGTTTTGAACACAAATGAGTACATATAGGATGACATAGAAATTATTTATAATTTCACACTAGTAGGAGTAATTGAAATTAGGCAATGCTATTTGACATTTGAAAGTTCTACTGCCAATACAATACGTACATTAAAATCCCACATCGCAATTGCTTAACACCAAAATCAGAAAGAATGTGACAATTTTAAAGTTAGATATTATAAGCATGATTATTTGCTTTGTGAAGTACACGATTTTTAAATCCTAAATCTGCCTGGTTAGTTCAATATATAAAATAAAGTGAGAAGTGCTGGCAAATCTGCTGCGCTATTTTTTTTTACGATACATAGGGCTAACGTCATTGCAAAGATTCTATAAAGTCACCATGCTTCAGCAGGCCCTGACCTGATGCAATTTATCTTAAAGTAATGTTCAGAATATCAAAGATAAAAATATAATTATAAGCAATGTGTATAATTCTAATCGCCACATGGACATTCTTTTCCCAAAATCGTGACACACGCAACAGGCATGACAGATCGGAAAACGATTTCCTTGAACTATGACCCCAAGTATGAATTTTTAATGTATTTTGCTTCTACAGAAATGAAAATTACTTTATTGTATTTTGACCTACTCGCTTCCAATAATGTGTTAAATAACTAAAATAAATTGTGTACAATAATTAAATAACATGCAAGGCTCTTTACAAACTGGATTCGTGATTTGACAAGTGTTTATATTTTAATATTCTTGTTATTCATGTGAATATAAAGATGGCAATCTAATTTCCATCGCTATGTACAGTACGGGATGTACATCTCCAACACATTAAATTTTAAAGGGCAATGGTCGTCATATGCGTCATGTTCGATATGGGACTCATAGTGACATACACAACGTCTGAGAAATATAATCTTTTTTACATGAAATTCAAACATGCACTGCGCGAAGACCACAGCCATTTAATGAAAATGAAGAACTTACCTTTGTAAACACTTACAAGTGTTACGATGCCTTTTCGATTCCCACCACTGAGAGTTGGAACAAAAATAAACCCATTGGATACAATGACACAACACTCTGCCCATAGAGGTATAAATATTTTTACTTCCATGCTTTGCCCATCAGGGATCACACGTGGTAGTATAGCGTCACTTTCGGTTTCGCAACATTTGAAAATGAGATTTAACCGCTTGTGAAGTGGCTAAGAAAGTTTGTAACAGGTTAACTGTTATCACAGTGGCTGAAAAAGTTTGTAACTGGTTAACCATTTGTGAAGTGGCTAAGCAGGTTTGTAACTGGCTAACTGTGCAGTGGCTAAACAAGTTTGTAACTGGTTAACCATTTGTGAAGTGGTTAAACAAGTTTTTAACTGGATAACTATTTGTGAAGTGGCTAAGCAGGTTTGTAACTGGCTAACTATTTGTGAAGTGGCTAAGCAGGTTTGTAACTGGTTAACCATTTGTGAAGTGGCTAAGCAGGTTTGTAACTGGTTAACCATTTGTGAAGTGGCTAAGCAGGTTTGTAACTGGCTAACTGTGCAGTGGCTAAACAAGTTTGTAACTGGTTAACCATTTGTGAAGTGGCTAAACAAGTTTGTAACTGGTTAACCATTTGTGAAGTGGCTAAACAAGTTTGTAACTGGTTAACCATTTGTGAAGTGGCTAAACAAGTTTGTAACTGGTTAACCATTTGTGAAGTGGCTAAACAAGTTTGTAACTGGTTAACCATTTGTGAAGTGGCTAAACAAGTTTGTAACTGGTTAACCATTTGTGAAGTGGCTAAACAAGTTTGTAACTGGCTAACTGTTTGTGCAGTGGTTAAACAAGTTTGTAACTGGTTAACCATTTGTGAAGTGGCTAAACAAGTTTGTAACTGGTTAACCATTTGTGAAGTGGCTAAACAAGTTTGTAACTGGCTAACTGTTTGTGCAGTGGTTAAACAAGTTTGTAACTGGCTAACCATTTATGAAGTAGCTAAACATTAAAATAGTCGCCATTGGAACATCTCGATCAGATCATGAAATGAATGGAGGTGTATATGTATTTCAAGATGTTTGAGAACCAGATTTGGACGGATGGACGTATAGATAGTGATAGTGACATGTGAGTCATCATTGTAATGTAATCTGTTCAAAGTTTTGAACCGTTATTCCAAACTACCTCAGTGATCTTCTTTATTTATATACACTTAGATCTTAAAATATTGCACCACCAGTTTTATTAATTGTACATTGTACACAAAGCACTTACTGTTATAGTAGGCATGTTCTCCATGATCTTCAGCAACATGTCCTTTCTTGAACTCCATCAAACCATAGTCGGTGATTTGAAGGACAAATCGATTGTCAACAACACAGTTGGAGGATTTCAGGTTACCATGTGAATGGATGGGACTAGCGTGGAGGTAGGTCATACCCTTGACCATGTCAGATATCAGTGAGATAATGAACATGTCAACCAATTTAATGTCATCATTTTCAAGTATATCCTATCAGGAGAACATCAATTTCAAATTACCAATCACAGTGAAATTATGTTGTCTTCTTTTTCATTACAAATTCACAAAATAGGCCCATTTATAGTCTGCACTTTCCTTCAGAAGATTTGGAAAAAAATCGACAAATTTTTGGATTAAAAGCTGATAATTTACTCAAATTTTGTCTGTTGGATCCAAAATTGTGTTCATTTTTCGAAAAATATTGAAGCATATAAGATAAAAGTGCAGTAAAAATTTGGGTGAGAAACTGAAGTCTGGTGGTGAAAAGGTTAACATTCATGATTAATATATACCGGTAATATAATGAGTTTGTGGTTGAATATAATAATACTGTTCCACAGATGCATGGTTATATATGACTGACATGTAGCGGATGTCACATGTGAAATACAAAAGTATGATGCTTTCATTTTTCTCAAAAATATTAGCTCTTGGTTGCACATGTATACTTTGGTGTCCATGTATCATACTTAACTTATTTTGGCTGTAATAGTTTTGAGTTTATAACATGTGTCCCTATACGACTTTTGTTTAACAATATAGTCAGGTACAAATGTATGTCATTTCCACTTTATTGATAACAAGATTTGTTTCAAGTTATTGCAAAAATAGAGGAGTGATATTAAAAACACATATTAAATGTATACCCAACTTTAACCCTCACACCCCAAGGAAATATTAATTCTTGGGTGATAATTAATAACAAATATCAATACATGTACCTACCTTCAGACTTCCCTTTGGAGCGTACTCCATCATAATGCATATATGAGGGCTGTCAATACAAGCTCCAATGAATCTGCTTACGTTATCATGATGCATTTCTCTCATCTGAAATGTAATCATAACTACTATACAAGCAGCCTGTCGGCTGAGATAGCTCCGCTGTTAGCAATGCACATTTCAATTAAACAGAAGATATCATTAGAAAATGAACAATATGTATAGTATCAAAGCAACAGAACTTTCTGTTTTCAACAAGAATTCAAAAATATCACTTTTCACTAAAAATGACAAAAATAATCATCAAAATTAGATAATTAAAGATATCACCACGAAATTAACAAATCTGAAAGAGGTCCACGTGTAGTACCTATATATGTAATATCAAAGCAATTGGCCTTGCGGTTTTTAACAAGAAGTCGATAATATCACTTTTTACCAAAAATATTCATCAAAATTAGAGAATTAAAGACATCATTACAAAATGAACAAATCTGAGAGGTCCACATGTAGTACCTATATATGTAATATCAAAGCAATTAGACTTGCGGTTTGTAACAAGAAGTCGAAAATATCACTTTTTACCAAAAATGACAAAAATATTCACCAAAATTAGAGAATTGAAGATATCATGAAATGAACAAATCTAAGAAAGGTCTACGCAAAGTACATATACACCAAGTATCAAAGCATTCAGGCTTGTAGTTTTCAAGAAGAAGTTGAAAATGTAAAACATTGAAACGGAAGACGGACGACTCGTATGACAATCACTCATATGATAAGCTCTGCTTGACAAAGTCGACAGCGGAGCTAAAAATCTGACAGATCTAGGTATACATCAGTAGTTAAAGTATCAGTTTTGGGGAAGTAGATGTGATTTGTAATATGTTGCATGGGACTCTATCAAAAACATGCGATTTCATCTTACATACCAATATAGTATTTTACTAAAAATTAAAATAATTATTCATATACAAAAGCAATCTTTCATACTTACAAGTTTTAGTTCAGTACGTACAGCTCTGCTCAGAACGATTTGTTTTTTGTTGACAGTTTTAATAGCACAGATGTTACCCTGTAACAGGGACAAAAAAAAATTCCAGTGTGAAAAGTAAAAACAGAATATAATGATAAAAATTCTTTGTAATTAGAAATACAATTTTGAAATATAGAAGCTGTTTAGTAATTTAGGACACATTTTGCAACAAACATATTAAAAACAAGTCATTGAAAATGACACAGTCCCCGTTAAGTTCTCTTTGTGTTCGTCATATTAAAGCGGAGGGGTTGTCGCGAGCGTGTCCTTGAAACTTGAGTTCCAAGTGGCGTATACAACAGATTGTTTATTTACATCAAAACACGTGTTTCGTGTCATAGTAATATGGCCAAAATAAAAACAGCCGTTATTCAGCCATCTTTGATCTGATTATGAAACACACTGATATGTGTGATGTATGTGCCAAATACGAATGAAAAATTGTGGAAATATAGTAGTAAGGTCAAAAAGTCAGATGGCTGTCAATCGGCCATCCTTGACCAGATTTTGAAACAAATTGTCATGGATATGCATCCTAACATGTATAAAGTACATGTATGTGCCAAATTTGAATGAAAACTGACAGAGCACGTCCAAGATACCGCATAAAAAACAAAAACAAGATGCCTGCCAGTCGACCATCTTTGATCCATCATGGACATGTATCCTAACATGTATAATCTATGTACCAAGTTTGAATGACAACTGACAAAGCATGTCCAAAATACAACATTTTCAAAAAACAAGATGGCTGCCAGTCGGCCATTTTGAATCGAATCGCTAAACCACTGCATGTGCATATGTCCCACATAAGGTACTAGGCACATGCAAAGAATGAACGGAATCGGTCCACAGGATTCTGAAATATGACGTTGGATAGACTGACGCAGGGACAGACGGACACACGGACGGACGGACAGACTCAGGAACTCATGAACGGTCGGGGACATGTATCCTAACATGTATGATCTATGTAGTAAATTTGAATGAAAACTGACAAAGCATGTCCAAAATACGACATTTTCAAAAAACAAGATGGCTGCCAGTCGGCCATCTTTGATCCAATTGTGAAATAAATCATCATGGACATGTATCCTAACATGTATAATCTATGTACCAAGTTTGAATGAAAACTGACAAAGCATGTCCAAAATACAACATTTTCAAAAAACAAGATGGCTGCCAGTCGGCCATTTTGAATCGAATCGCTAAACCACTGCATGTGCATATGTCCCACATAAAGTACTAGGCACATGCAAAGAATGAACGGAATCGGTCCAAAGGACTCTGAGATATGACTCCGGACGGACGGACGCACGGAGACCGAATTATAAGTCCCCGTTTTCGGACTTCGTCCGAACGGGGACTAATAAGAGAGAAGTAGTTGAAAAGATATGATGCATTTGGTGTAATAGTACTAAATGTGAACTCACATGAAGTTAGGAAGGGGATAAAAATCAAACTAGCAGTTTCTGGCCCAGTATTCGTGGAACTCCACGCAATATGCAAATTTATGCAAGGATATTCATGAGGGGAAAATTCAATGTAACGACCCAAGGTAAACATTAGATGACTGATATTTTATATATTATAAACAATTATTTCCCAATAAAAACAAACTTTGAACTAAAAACTTGTACCGTCGTAATTAATAACATCGTGACTACACAACTTTAATCAAATACTGGAGCGGCGGTACATTTTCCAAAGTAAAATTCCATTATGTCAAATAACGACTATATTTATAGTAACAATGGTATTATATAACGCCGTAAATCATAACATTATGACTACGCAACTAAGATAAAACACTGGATCAGCGGTACATAGTTTCCAAAGTAAAATACCGTTACGTCAAACCATCAAGATCAAACTGCTAGAATATAATTGAGACGCTTTGGTTGCCTTGGATGGGCTGGTACTAAATACAAATTAGAAATCTCTAACAGGACAGGAATATTAATAGCTCTCTAAACTTTGAACCAATTGAACCTTTTCGTATTCGGACAGAAAAAAGCTGTTTCCGGGTGACCTCTTATAGCTAATTAGTGAAATTGGCGGAGCTCTTCAGAGGACATGGTAGCTCCCCTGATACCAGGACAGAATTAACCGCTGGTTTGATTGTAATCACCTCCCTTACAGGAGATTCTAACCTGTGAAACTTTTGGTTAACTAGAAATGAAAATAGTAATATAAGTGTGATTTTGGCTTGCTAAAATCGATTTTGTAAAACGCCCTGTGCTTGGAGTCTAATCCGGATTCTGGCCGTCTTGCCTTCAGCCTATCACAGCTTGTTTATTTTGACCTATCACAGCTTTGTTTACCTACCACAGCTTTGTTTTTTGCGGACCAATCAATGTCTTTTTGCACACATCCCCTAGCGTCCTTTGCTAATTGCTTTCTTTTGTGTGCCTTTGTCTTAGTCATTCATGTATTTAGCCGCGCTTAGTGAGCATCGTTTTGTTTTCAATCAATTAATTTCCCACCACCGCCGAGTAGATTGACTTACCCTCCATGTACCAATTGTGGCAAATATCTGCTGTCTTTCATCATTTCCTATCACTGATATTGTACTCAGTACCTGTAAAGCAGACAGACAATCATAAGTGCAGCATATGTATAGTTAAAGGTTACTTTGTTTTTCTATACATTACTTAATATTTTATAGAAGTGAAAAAATCTACCACATTTTAATTGACGAATGTGATGACCAGAAACATGGATATTATTTCTGGGTATTGTAAAGGTAAAAACAAAAGCCATCTATCCAGTTCATCAAGGTTTTATTATATACCTTACAGTGTCCATTAAAAATAAAATCAATTGTTACTGGTGTTTCATTTATCTCAATTACTAATCTTACCATTTATTAAATAGTTCAACGCGGAGAAATATCTCTGTGCCTGGGGTCACAACATAAAACTCATGATTTTTCTAACTCTCAGTATTAGGTATTATATTATATTATAGCATTATCAATTCCGGTGGATTTTATGATGTCATTGCAGCAGATTAATGGTGATAATGTATCCCATTATTGAGCATCAAAGGCCCCATACCATGGATATAAATACAATGTTGTTTTTGAAAATGAATAAAGAAGAAACTATTTAGAAAGAAAAGATATTATTAGTTATCAAGTATTTAATACTAAAATCGGCATCAAATAAAATGGTCCTTTGCCAATAGCAGCGGATTTCAATATCAAAATCAGACAATTTTGTGAGGGCATCGTCGTCTGCTCTGTAGGCTAAAGCAAACTTGGTCAAAGCGTTTCTAGATTCCGTGACTGATGCCGCTGGCCTCTCGACTAGGTCGCCCTAACGTGTTGATGAAGTAAAGTTTAATCGGGGATGATTTATCAAAGCAAATGCGATAAAGAAAGTGGGGGTATGTCTACAAGTACATAGAGATGAATTTGTTCTGTTTTTGTAGTGAGCAGTACAACACAATTTGCGAAACGAGATCCACGAAAGTCCAACGTGACTTGTATTTCCTCAGCGTCGACTTTCCGGTAAATGTCACAGTCTGAGCACAGTTTGCATAAACAAATAACGGAAATTGGTGTTCTCAGGTGTGTGTTTTATTTATACAGTCAAATTAAAATCACTGTTGGTTCTCCTTCTAGGATGGCTAACACCCACTACCTTTCCACCCAAGTTTGTTTGCTTGCTACGCCTCTAAGTTTTGTTTGGCTTCATAGTATTCGTCAAATCACTGGCCTCCTGTAGAATTTGAAAATAACTATTACACAGACAGGACAGTTGCCAATAACATCTATTGTGATGGTTTGAAAACACTTGTTGGATGGTGTAACGATACAAGACAGTAATATACCATAAAGGGCAGAAAACTTGAAGCTTTTTAAAAAGTTAAAGAAAAATATCCAAATCCATCATGGAAGGCAATTTACAAGCTTAAGAACACAAAACAATTGACTGGCAAACATTCAACAAGTATTGTATTTAATGTAAACCAGAAAATTTGTTGAATATTATTTTGATGTTTGAAGTTTAAATTTCTGTAATTTACGGTACATCAGTACATGTGCTACAATACACATATGATAGAGCTAATATGCTACAAAAGTAATCCTAAACTTATATTATCTATATGTACCATACTCTTCATGGAGAATCCCTGAGAATTGGTTTGATCACCACGTGTCTGGACATCATTCCAGTCAATCTTCCAAACCAAGCTATCTAAGTCAGATTCATACTTGCGATGTCTAGTAAAAACAAAACAGTATACAAGAGAAGACATAGTATACAGGAATAGCTGTCGCACCAAAGTTGCATAGTTGATTGTAATTCAGCAAATGAAAGTTTTAATATCTAATAAAGTTTTAAAATATTTTAAAGGAATGTGGCTAATAATTGTTGAAAATTCAAATAATATAGCAGGTGAAGCTGACTGAAGATTATCTGACAATCCAAATTTACTGTACATCAAATTTCAAGCAGATAATAATTTTGTTTTGGATTGATCATGATAATCAGTAATGAGTTTGAAGTAAACTTCTTATTTTTTTGGGGGCTTTACATATTCCTAAATATATTAATTTAAGAAATGTTTTCAGGATTAACCCACCAACAGTAAAAGATACATACTGCTTACATATTAAAGTTTGACTCGTCTCAAATTATTCATTTCATAATTCCCTTACCTGTAATACCATAAAGCAAGTAGTAAGATCAGTACCACACCACCTACACTAGCACCAATAGCAATATACATGGTTTCTGAAAATATATATATATGTATATATAACCAAAGTACGGTAGGTAATATAGCTGTTACTTTGGCACATAACACATTAATCTACTGTTCTTGTGTCAGTTCAAATCCCAGTTTATGTCTATAAATGTATACTACTCACGCCGGCATTTCTCTCCATAAAAACCACAATCTGGTCTGTCAAGTGGTACAGCTCCTCCAAGCCACTCAATACTACGTTGTGATACATAAGTCTATCAAATGAAACACATTCTGTCTGTTCAATACATGATTATTATTGAATTCAAATATAATTGGTAGTTTATATTGTAACTTCTAGAAACTACCACTATTTGTTAATAATTAATTTATGATTAATAATCAAATAATATAACCTGCTGCTAACCTTTGACCAAGGAATTAATTTGCAGCATGCATGGATTCCACAGCTAAAATCAGATTTTTCAAGTTCTCAGGCAGGTTGTGAATTTGAAACCATATACCGATAATACTATTCTTCATAATGTACATTATTTAGTGTCACCTGAGCAGTGTTTGCTTTACCAAACTGTGGCAACATATGCTTCAGCATTATGCGAATCATTTGTGTCAAATAATTTACTGACGTTAATTTACTAATGCAGAAGTCATTTTCAAGATGGCAGTCTTGAGGCCTCATGTTCTGAGCAGAGTAGTGAGCTAACTTCTGGTCAAAACCCAAGTCTCCTCGTGCAAGTATTTGTCATTACCGATACGAAGACGACAACCATTCTACTTTACACAACTGTGATTTTGACTGTTTGCGACATTAATGTATAGATGAGTGTATGTTATTGAATGAAACAAACAGGCAGATTAACAATCGCCTAACAAGAAGCATGCAGGATAGACATTTCCTTGCTTCTAGATGTGCACCTAACACCACACATATCAATGATTCCTCATTAGAGTCTTTACATATGAAAAAGAACTAGCATTGGCATCATAGGGGGAACAAAGGCAATGTGTTGAATGTTGAAGGTGTAATAAAAAACGTTGTGGCAAAAAGTGGTGTAAGGTTCTCAACACGAGTTCCCTGTCCAAGTACATTCAGGCATATGCAAGACTTATTTGTATAATTTGGAGTATTTGACAAATCAAATGTGTTCTTTTCCTTTCTATTAGTATATACTTACCACAACATATTCTGAATCGGTAAGTGTGAATGTCAAATCTGCAACAGGAATCATACCACGATCTTCACCAGCAGATAAAGATACATCATCAATGTGCTCGTCCTCCAATAATGAGAAACTTAACAGATCATAGTTAGCTAATGCCTGGCCATTGCTATCAATTGTTACATTCATACCACTACGACCTGCAGGAAACAATAAGTTTTTTTAATATTAGCTTCATAGGAATGGGCTATTCTGGACCAAAAATCATTGCATTATCAGTACAGCATACTTAGTTGTTGGAAAGCTAGCTTCTGAACACCAGCAAGGAATGATTAGGACACTCGGCGACATAAACGGCCAAAACCACTAGCCCAGATTAATTTTGAATGAAACCTTTGTTATTTGATATGGTCACTAAATAGATATCATGACTTTCTTGCATGCGTCAGAATACATACTTTTGTAATGTTGTTATATGTCACCTGATTACCCGGATGTATTGATATGTAAAAAGTAGTGCCGTTGGTGTAACTGAAAATGGCAAATTAAACAAGAAGTTAAATTTGAAAGCTCTTTGGTTTCTTTGATGTTTCTTGTGTTCCCGAGTCAACACATCACAATAATATAACTCTGTTACTTACTGGTATATGTTTGATTAACTGCATGATCATTAACAATATAATATCCCCATTCTTCATTCAGACCATCTATGAGCCACGCATTTCTAACTGCCTTTGCTGCTAGTAGTGTAGCATCATAGGCAAAGAATGCTCTTTGAGTGTACTGTAAAAAAAGTAGATAAAGTAGTAAAATATTTACTTTTTCCTAAATTTTCTAATTTGCAGGCATCAGCTTCTTGACTGCTTGGAAAGAAGTCTTGAATAAAAAATTCATGATTGGATATGACTGTAGTTACTGTAGGCACAAAAATATCCTTGATTTCCTTTGTTTTCATGCTTATTTTTTTTTAACCAAATTGCAAATTCCTCAACTATAGTAAGATATTTTTAGGGTAACTTTTTCAATGTACAATATCCTATTGAGTCAATGATCCACTACAAATGAGCATACCTTGCTGCGTCATGAAAAAATGTCTGTGTGTCATATAGGAGTTAGAAAGAACCCTGACAAACTAATGACACAATACCATACATTCAGATAATAGCCAGATAATAGACTTAGTGCTCATACTTGACTAAGCACCCTCCCCCCCATTTTCGGGGATTGTTTTTGGGGTACCCTGTAATTGAACACTGTTTTACTTTTTTTGTGAATTCAACACGACCTGTTCATGATCATGTAAGGTGTTAAATACTACTTCAACACTCAGTTTAATTTTTGAACAAGTCATTGTCAATGACACGTCCCCGTTCCGTTCATATTTGAGTGACATATACATTCAAAGCAGATCATGACCGAAAAGTACCTGCATATGTACAACACATTGTTCTAAATCTGAACAAAATTCATCCATGCATGACTGAGATCAGGTTCCGGAATTGTGAAAATACGTGATTTTGATGCATTTTCGGCCTTAAAATGGCCATCATTCAGCTATTGTTAAGCGGATCATGAAACAAATGCACATATCTATTTGTGACATGATGTACCATGTGTGTGTGAAGTTTGAACTTGATCAATCCAGACATGTCTTGGATACGGATCCAGAACTGAATTTATTAAAACAAAATGGCCGCCAGTCGGCTATTTCGAACTTGATCCGAAAAAAAAATGACGTGCATCAAGGTCCTATTATGTTTAATGTATGTACCAAATTTGAACAAAATCCGTCCATGCATAACTGAGATCCAGGTTCGGAATGGTGAAAATGTGCGATTTCAATGCATTTTCGACCTTAAAGAGGCCGCCATTTGGCTATCGTTAATGAAATCATGAAACAAATGCACATACATATTTGTGACATGATGTACCTTGTGTGTGTGAAATTTGAACTTGATCAATCCAGACATGTCTCGGATACGGATCCAGAACTGAATTCTTTAAAACAAAATGGCCGCCAGTCGGCCATTTCGAACTTGATCCGAAAAAAAAAATAACGTGCATCAAGGTCCTATTATGTTTAATGTATGTACCAAATTTGACTGAAATCCGTCCATGCATAACTGAGATCCGGGTCCGGAATGGTGAAAATGTGCGATTTCAATGCATTTTCGGCCTTAAAGCGGCCGCCATTTGGCTATCGTTAATGAGATCATGAAACAAATGCACATACATATTTGTGACATGATGTACCTTGTGTGTGTGAAGTTTGAACTCGATCAATCCAAGCATGTCTCAGATACGGATCCAGAACTGAATTCTTTAAAACAAAATGGCCGCCAGTCGGCCATTTCAAACCCGATCCAAAAAAAAAAAATGACGTGCATCAAGGTCATATTATGTTTAATGTATGTACCAAATTTTAACGAAATCCGTCCATGCATAACTGAGATCCGGGTCCGGAATGGTGAAAATGTGTGATTTTGATGCATTTTCGGCCTTAAAATGGCCGCTATTCGGCTATCGTTAATCGGATCATGAAAAAAATGCATGTGCATATGTCCCATATAATGTGTGATGTATGAGTGAAGTTTGAACTTAATCGGTCCATGCATGTTCGAGAAAACAGGTGATCACGGACGCACGCACGCACGCACACAGGGCAAAACATAAGTCCCCGTTTTCGGACTACGTCCGAACGGGGACTAAAAATGTGAATCACCAGTTTAAAAAATAGATCTTGCCTTTTTTCTTCCAAATAAATGCCAAGAAATTGTATTTTAACTGTTGTCGAAAATGCCATCGTCAATATTCCCAGAAAAATTCCGACAACACAGCATTCTGATTGGTTAAAGTGCCTGTGCAATGCCCACCCTCACGTTTCCCATTTTAGATCTGTATCCCACTGAAGTGGCAGTTATTGATTTTTTTGCTGAAAATGATTACTCATATCAAAGAAAATTTTGGATATTTCTCGTGTTGTAGCCACGCCCACCTATCCTGAAACGGTCGACTGTTTCCGGATTTCCGACTCTCGTCGAAAGTGCGCCACCAAATGCCAAAATGTGAGAGGAAGTCATACCCCTGAGCCGTAATAACACTGGTCATTCAGTATACATTTAAACGATATACATTTTTCAGTTGGCGTTTTTTTTCTTTCTTTTTTGTTTACTTTCTTTTTTTTGAGAGAGAGAGTTTTTAGATGTTGTGTTGTGGGCAGTTGCAGCGAAACGTATAGTCATAGTGTAAGTGTTCACACGTTTCTAATCGATCCGAAGGTGCGACATCAGTGGACGAAAACCACTTAACCTCAGATTCATTTTTTGGAAAAACTGTCCTCGTCCATGAAAAAAAAAAAACTAGGTTTAAAGAGAAACGCTGACAACATAAACCTGGCGCAACACTTTTGAAAGAAATAGATTCCGGACCATGATCACCGAGGCGGATTTCAGAAGAGAGAGAGACGTCCGGCAAGTGTTTCAAATGAGTTGACTTTTTTGCGATAATGATTATCGTTTTATAGAGACCATTTAGTCCCTGTTAAGTAAAAGGTAGCAATAATTTCGACAGTGACATGAAAACGAAGCGTCGGACAAACAGGAAATTACACAGCCCTTACACACTGCTAATTGTTTTCATTTTCGAAGGCTAAAAGTTTCTGAATTGTTTGGTGGTTTGTGTTGAATGTCGAATTCACACCTCTGTTCTTTTTTTACTTCCATGCTTGCAGCTTGATCTGCGTAATAATTTCTGAAATAAGAATCCGGGCTTGGTCAATGTGTTTCCACCAAATAAAGTTTTAATATGATGTTATAATTATGACAATCACGCAATGGATCACGCTAACTCAAATCCACTCTGAATTTATCTGTATGTGTGTCGATCTCGATTATTTTTGTTATCCAATTAAACGCCGCTTTTAACGCACTTGCCCTCGTCGTGACCCGACGCGTTCACCTATTTCAACAAAATTTCAATTTATTTCCACGCGACTGTCATTTATTTAGTAACTGTGATTTGTCGTTTTTTTTAATTATTTTATAGTGATCACTATGGTCTAATGTTTAGAATGTCAAAATATGTTCTCTTTTATTTTAATTTTGAAAGTTTTACTCAGACGATCGATGAAATAAAACAGTGTAGTGACGTGCCTAGTAACCTGCTAAATAACGAGATAATTCCGATGTCAAATTCTATTTTGTCCAGCAACAGTGTACAAACGTGCGCCGCTGATGATCACGGTGACCAGCTACACCAGAACGAACATATTTCGCATCTAACTCAACCCCATGCAACAAAAATTGATAGTATGTGTTCATTATGGTCCATTCCTCCTCGACGAACAAGTACATAAGTGAAAATTTTAGTCAAAGACGAGAAAACTGCAGAAGAAATTTGCCTTATTTACACGTATCGGCAATGCAAGCTGCCATGCGACTTCCCCTTCTGACGTCACAAGGGGAATTTCTGTATGCAAATAAGAAGCTAATGAGGAGCCTCGTTTTAAAATACACAAAAATAAAGTTGCCGTAGATTGAGTTTAAAACACATTTTTTCACTTAAAAAAATAATTCATGCTTAGAAACATAAAAAAATAATATTTATGTATCAATGGATAATTTTAGGCATGAAAATAGCAGCCATTTCACAGGCACTTTAAGTCTTAAGTCAACACAGCATTCTGATTGGTTAAGTCTTAAGTCAACACAGCATTCTGATTGGTTAAGTCTTAAGTCAACACAGTATTCTGATTGTTGCAGGTCAAATCGTGCAGAAAAAGAACATGGTCAAAATTGTTTGCATACAATACAATATTCTTTGTGATAATTTCTGATCAGTTTCGTTGTAAAAGTGTTGTGGAAATAAATGATGATGCAACTCATTTCGCAATTTAATTTCTCCTCAAGGGACGAGCTATTCCCCCTAATCTGGCATACAGTGAACTAAAATTGTCTTTTGGCCGATTTGTTGTGGAGGGTTCTTGACTTAAACTCCCACCCCTTGAAAACATGATTTTTTAAGATGAGTACTCTGGGTTATAATTGGGCAAGTATACATACCTCAACATTCACAGACATGTCATTGTAGAAGTATTGTTTTGTTCTTTCTACGACTTCATCACGAAAATAGTCAAAGTCACTATCAGACAGACAGTGATGTTTTTGACGAAGTATCAACACAGATCTCATCGCTTTTGTAGCCAGATCATTTTCATCACTACCAGTAGATAAAACTGTAATTCAAATCAATAGCAACATAATTAACATTAGTATGTTATTTGGATATTAGTAAGCCATCAATGCCATAGATTTTCACACTGACATTTTGGTGCAACATGACCATTTTTATGTATTTTTAATGTTTTCCTTTTGTACCAAGTAAACATAACTGCTTGAATACAGATTGCTTTGCTCCGTTTTTGACAAGGGACAGAAGTTGACTAATGTTCAGATACTGTAAAATACTTTATTTTAGCTGTAATTAATTGTCACTATTATCGCTGAAGGAATGATTCAGTGAAAATAAAATCCAGCGAATATAACTTTTTTCCTATATTTTACATTCAACTTGTGAAAAATCAGTGAAAATACATTCCATACAAAACACCCAAAAAGACTTTTCAGCGAAAATTTATTCCAGCTAAAATAAAGCATTTTACAAAAGTTAAATTTTAACAGATTACTATATCAAAGGCTTTCATTTGAGGATGATAATTTTGACAATTATCTCTCATGAAATATTATTTTCTGCTAAAATGTTGGTGTAACAAGTGTTTTCTCTCAAATTTGGAATCAAATGGACAAAATTTACGATTACTTACAAATCTTGATCAACATTTTTTTTAAAAATATGTAAAAAATGTATTTTATTTTATGAATGATGACAAAAGTATATTCAGCACTTGATAAGTTAAATAGGTTCACAGTATTTTTACAAATATGCATTAGAATTGATATGACATTAGTATTGTCTTCATGCATGTGTGTATATAGTTGGAAACAGGAAGCAGGCATCCTCTAGGGGCCCCTTTCCAGTTTCGCCAGTAAAAGGTACAATGTTGGAAAATCTAGACAAGGTCGGTCACAGAGAAACACAATGTTTATTTATTTAGCCTCTGTGATGTGTTGACTCAGGAACACACAAAACATCAAAGAAACCAATAGGCATTTACATCTAACATTTGTTATATTTTATTACGCCATTTTTCAGTTACACCATCGGCACTACTTTTTACAGGTGACATATACCACCATTACAAAAGTATGTATTGTGATGCATACAATAAAGTAGTCCCGAAAACATCACAGCCTCACTCATCTATTCTATATGCACAAGTAACTGAAAAGAAACAAAAACTTACCACTGTTATAATCTTGAGTTCCATGAATTTTATAATCTAGTGAGGGCGCTATGATCACATTCTCTCCATTGAGTACACCTAGATTTTGCATCTCAACTGAGAATTTCCTTAATTGCAATGGCTCACCAATAAAGATATAAACTAAGTATAAAAAAAAAAAAAAAAAAAAAAACATTAAATTTTGGTAAGTAAAATGAAGATCATTACAAAACTTGGATTAAGACCATTAATCAACTTCTAGTTTTCATTACCTAAAATAATAGCATCAGCTAAATTACACAAATCGTTTTTGAAAAGACTTAAAATCTGTATCAGACAAGCATTTTAAAATGCACAGTTAATGTTGTGTACTTAAAGACTATAAGCAGATAGATTACTGTTATTTGTTAGAAGTGAGTAGTTTTGTTGTGTGTCATAGAATATAACAGCATAGTTAACCTGTATCTCATGGTATTATTCACTATGAAGATACACATGTTATACATGTGATAAAGAATGATATTACGTTTATAGCAAGAAAACAAATGTCAACAGCATAGAACAAATTAATAGTATAAATATTTCTATTCAAAATCATTGTAACTCATAAAATTCTTGTCTAGTTTGAACTGAACTAACGCTATTACCGATATAATTTTTTTCAAGTCGCTGGTAAACATTGATCTTATAATTGTGTGATATGATTTACATGTTCGTGCACGACATCTTTGAGCTGGGGTGTGAAAGTGTTGACTTTTAAACATACTTGTAAATAACTGGGCTATAGTTAAATATTACAATCATTGGGGTCAACAAGTAATTTGAATTAATAATATCGAGCCAAACTTTAACACTGTTGCTTAATGGCAAAATCTTTTGCCACTCAGTTTATACAGTTTACTTACTCCTTGTTGTTTGACGTATTTCACGAATGATCTCAGGAAACATTTGATCATCCTCAATTTCATACGGTTCATAGGTAGAATTAAATTCTTTATAGTGTTGCACATTGATACCATTTTCATCAAGTTTCTCCAATATTGCTTCTGTCACTTGATCATAATAAGAGTCCCCAGACGTTGACACTACACTGACAAGCTGCCATGAGAATGTGTCAAGTACTTCCAAGATTGCATGGGAAACAAGATACATTGGAGGATTGGTTCGGAAGAATCCACCAAAATTAAAAGCTGACCTATCAATTGGTTCTTCGTCTTCACATCCCTAAAATGGAGAAAAAAATACTGTAAATGTTCATTTCAAGAAATCATGCAGGTATATTTTGTGAAATGGCAATACCCCAGTAGTTGACTTTAAGTGGCAACAACATGGTTATAAGCAACAACATAGATTATCATAGGATAATCATATTCTACTATGAAATTGTTTAAAAGATAAAAAATAATGGGTGTGACCTAAAGAAACAGGCTAGTATCACAATAATACAAATGTTACTTTGCAGATTGGCTGTCACTAGAGGGCGCTATATCTTTCATTGTGGTTCTAGCTACTACTGGTATTTGCCTTAGGCTAAGACAAAACATTTCTGTTTCTCCTTTCTGCCCACCTGCCATGTGAGTGTGAGATTTTTTTAGGTAAAAACACACAACTACTAGTGGCAGTTTCTGAGTCATCTCCAATGGCAATAATTTGAGCAGTGAAAATGCCTCTCATTTCAATCAAAATATTAGTGTATTCGTTTTGTGTTACTTGTATCTATTTTTTTTTCCAAACCATAAAAAAAAAAAAATATATGCCTAACTGCATCATTTCCACTAATATGAGAAACAGATATAACTTTTCTTGGCCTTAAATTATAGAAATTATTAGACATCATCTGCAATTTTTGAAGTGGTCAAAACAAATGCCTCTGTGAAGTTGAAGCCCTGGTATTCTAATCCTATCAGAGCCTGACCCATTACTTTAGATGTAGTTGAAGAGTACACTACAGCTTCATAATTTTGATTCTGTGAAACAATTTAACATAAAGAAAAATGTACTTTTATATGTACAAACTTGGACTAGAATTTCTGAAAAGAAAATTTTATAGAGAATCACAATTTTCCATTGAAAAAAAACAAACAACCCCATTCCTTACTTACATAGCCTGCAATGGTAAAGTAAAGGGAAGTAGCCGTCCTTGCTACATGAAGACAGTCACAGCCAGTTCCAATTAAAGCCTTGAATCCTGCATCCCAATGATCAGCCATTGTTGTAAGACTAAAAGTAGTGTTTGGTACGTTGGTCCAAGTATAATTCAGTTGAACACCTTAACAGTATGGAAGAAAAACAAATAGAAGAAATATCCTACTTGAAAATAAAGAAACAAAATTAAATTTTGCACTCAGAGAGTAGAAAAAGCTGTATCCAATCCATAAAGGTTTTATCATATGATATACCCATATGTAGATATACTAATATTGGATTCAAATGAAAATAATTTTCGCACTACTTGTGTTTCATTT
This sequence comes from Saccoglossus kowalevskii, assembly GCF_978046115.1. Taxonomy (NCBI): domain Eukaryota; kingdom Metazoa; phylum Hemichordata; class Enteropneusta; family Harrimaniidae; genus Saccoglossus; species Saccoglossus kowalevskii. Next base: position 27,109,003 of record NC_140658.1, read on the forward strand.
ATTTGGCTTATTGATCTTATTTCTGTAATTTAATTCAACCATTCACAGTGCAAAATGATATTTTTGTGGCACCACATCAACAAGACTTGTGAGCTTTGTCACTGCTATAGTGATTCTTTCAAACCAGGATCCTGACCAGAACATGTAATCTCTTGAATGTCATGATGTTTCTCTCTGTATCCGACGGTTACCGGTACATGTATTCGTAGCTAATGTGACCAATGTTTTGAAATGAAATCAGTGTGTCTGGCAGACCACTCAAGGCATGAGTAAAGAAATATTTTGGATATTCATTGATTGTTATCATCATAAGTACTTTTCAGGACCACATATTGAAAGGTAGATACAAATCTTGGAGTATATACTTGACATTCTAAATGTTCACATGTCACTTTTGGTTATGAGCAGTGGGCCCAAGACACGTACTGAAAGAACTTATCAGATTTATAAGTCGTTTTGAAAGATATTTTTGACAACCCAAGGAGTGCAAGTTATGAGGACTGTGCACATTTAGAACAGTCCTAAAGCGAAATCTGCATTCATTTTGTTGGTTACCAATGACATTGGATTCTTTTTGGAATACAGGAAAAGAATATGTCACAGTCTCCTGATTGGGAGATATTTTTGCATCATCACATGACCATAGTGCATATGTGCAATGTGCACACTAAACATCGTCAGTTTGTATGTGCTAGAAAAGTCCATCGAGTAATACCAACCATTTTTATGGCTGCGTATAAGAATTTCAGACTGGATAACAACAATTATATAAGCAACTATGATATTCACCATGTGTTATTGTTTTAGCTGTAGCAATATTATGCGTTATCTCTGCAGCTCAGAGATACTTGCATCCTTCTTTTCCTGAAACACTGCAAATTAGTGCACTATCTTTTGACATATCCTAGTTCCAGGACACATTTCATTTAAGGTAGAGATGCAGTTTATTCGGCTTGCTTTTTAATTGAGTAATTAGACAATGAAGATGGTATTATATATCCAACATGTTATATATTTTCTGAAAGCTTATCATACAAACTTTGTAAAACTTGTCTTTATTTTAAATATCCAGAATGCGTTTTTGATTTTGGGTCAAAAATATGCTTTTTTGGACAAAAGTGGTTTAAAAAAAATTAGCTTAAAAACTTCAAGTCCGTTTGTGGGTAAAATTACATCACTGGATACCTTGGTATACTACTAATTCAAATGCGTCCACTCATCTCTCTAACGGCTTTCAAAGTCGCACAGCATGACCTCAAAGTTCACTCTTTTCTATTTTTGCATAATTTATATATCCATGTTAATTGCGGACTTGTTATTTTTGTTCCACTCGCCATAATAAACTGTCCGGACGCATTTTGAAGGGGGAACACCTTGTCAATAATGTGTGAAATTTTCGAGGCAAATGGCCAAAGCGTCTATCAGCTATTTTAATTTAAAACCCAAGAAATCACCAAAAATAGAAGACGAGAAAAAGGCTAATTTGCATATTTGCGCGTTAAACCGGGAATTACTGCTTTGTCATACTTTCTAGACTATTGAAATTGAAAGTTAACGTATAGACATAGACATTTTATGTAAAATCGTTGGACCAGAACAACTGCTCTTGAATATATAAATCAGAAAAACGTCATTCATACCAGTGTTTTAATGGGGTCGGTAAAAACACGTGTCAATGCCCAGTAAATATGACGTCATCTCATGAATTATTAAACAGGAGGCGGTCCTAGGAAGGTGACCTTTTATCACGATCAAAACATCATGGCTTCTCTTTGATGTATTTTCAATAAAAAATCTACGAGTATTTCAGAGCCTATGGTTTACCGTGAAGAGTACAAAGTGGGATATTAAATTATTTATCCTCAATAATTGTTATGTAGTATTGAGAACCAACTCCAGGAAGCGAACGCACAATAATGACAAATCGCGTAATCCTAGAATCGAAACGCGAGGCACAGAAGTTTTGTTCAGCGTTTCCAATCCCATTTTTCCCACTGCAACATATTTGTTAAAAGAAATATTTGAATTCTGTTCGTTTTTTAAGGATGCATTTTTTTATTTTCTTACGATTTTGGTAACGCCTTATTCAGGGATTTTCTAAGACAGTCGCAGACAATCAGCGCACGGATGTACGTACAAAACATGCTGTTGTACTACCGGCGACGGTCGCCTGCAACGTAAAAGTTCAAAAATTTCGACCGGTTTTAAATAATTTGTGTTGGATTAAATAATTAGTGTTGGAAATCTGACATGTTTTAAGAGTGCAAAATTAAGGTGCATTTTCGAGCGGTCGAATTTTTCCAAATAGAAATCAGCAAATGAAAAAAATCGGAGTGCTAAACAGTGTGTTAGTTTTAAAAAAATTGAATCTCTGTCAAATTGACGTAAACTTCCCCATTTTTCACGGAAAAAGCAAAGGTCGTGGCTGAGTTGCAGGCTAAAAAACTCAAAAATCAAAACAAAATCATCAATCAGTAAGTATTATGACAAGGAAAACAAAACATCAGACGCGGAGAAGCGGTCAGCGCGTCAAAAGAATTGTTAATGTATCAAGTTACCTCTCTCTGTGATTTATTTTTCATTGAAATTATTTGCTTGTTTTCAATTAATTTTAGCGTACCTCTGCAATTTATTTTAGCATTGTCAGTTGTTTGCTTCATTGAATTAAACTGAGTTCGTCCGGTTGCAAACAAAGCTGTCTCGCACTACCTAGCAAAACTTGCGAATGATCGAAGTACAGGTACCCATTAGTAGACAGAAGATACACGAAAGTTTGTATCTCCCCGACCCAGTGCAATATATCCGGTTAGAATCAAAGCTCACGTGTCCCTTATTTGAGGGACCAGATTCTGCCGTAAATTCGGGATGGGATTTAGAAAAAAAATAGGACTTTTAAGGTGTATTTTGGCGTCACTTTCGGACATTTCAATCAATCCTGAATGATGCGTGAATTGAATGAACTATGACCCGTACAATCTCGATTTGCATATTGTCAATCAAAGGTCCTGTTATTTGGTTATTCATGCAAATTAGGCAATTGGACATAAACATTGCCACGTGTGAGTGTTTTTTATTTTTAACCAGAAAATAAACAGCAATTTTAACGGTGTTCCAATAAGAATTCATTGGTCAAATTTTCACAGAATGTTCTTTAGATAAAAATCTATATAAAAAACGAAAAAAACTATTTTTTATTGAAATTCACAAATAAACTGCATCTCTACCTTAAATCACAGTTACAAGTAAAAGGTTTTAGACGCTGTATCACTTTTGCACATGCATGTTGCTGTTTTAAAATGAATTACATCGGCCTGCGCCTCGTACATATATGTTGTGAATTGTGCAATATCTGACTGTGGTTGGTGGTTTATTCCTTAATTATTGCATTTGCATCTTCATGTGGTTAACAATAGTGGTGACTATATGGTAAAAACTGTGATACATTATAAAACACTAATATAGATTATTGTGGTCGTAAATTTGTTTCTACATCTAATCACCAATATTGTCAGCTGATTGCCTGACAAAACAGCTGTGCTGCAGGTGATGTTGCTCCAGGAAACCAGTAGATCCTTGTCAGATTTGAGGGCAATTATTTGCTGACGATATTAGCTGACGATATACGATAGGAAACAATCTTACAGCTTCAGTATAAGACTATGACAGTAAATTTTTACTTGAGAAAGCATATTTAAGTGAATGTATTCTTCATGAGAGCAAAATATCACCTTGTGTAAATTTTGTTGAAAAAATATTGTCATTCAGTAAATGTCATAATTTTCCTTGTAACACATCTATTAAAATAAATACTGTCTGATGAAATATTTAGATTTACTTCAGTGTGGAAATCAAACATTTGGTGCAATAAAAAATTGAGCAGTCAACAAGAGTATTTTTAAGACTTTCATTTCTGAGAATGTACTCAAAAAAACAAAAAAAAATAGATTTCATAAACCTGTTTGCTCCTTGTGCAGATACAACATTACTTGGTAGTTGTGTGCAATTTGTTTATGTTATTCAGTAATTTTTTTAAAATTATGGGTCAGCCAGTATAGGTCATATACTTATTTTGTGATGTTAAAAACAAAAACAAAACAAATAAAGTTAAACTTTAAAAAAGTAATACAAAAGATTCCTTATGGCATATAATGAAACCACACAAAAAAAATATACTTTTTTTGTTTTTTCCAATGTTATCCTTTTTACAAGAACTTAGGCAATATACTAGTAGTTGCATTGTACGAGTTAGCCCGAAATTAGTATTGGATTTTCAGTAAATCTTGTCATAGAATTTTGTTGATTTTTCATGACATGCATCGAAACAAAAACAATGTTACTTTCTGATATTTACTAGGAGACAAAAGAGTTGTATTATTGTTATTATATTCTATTTTAATACAACAACGATTTGATAAATTTGAAGACGGAATTTTGAAATAAGAGATTGTAAGACGCTATGTTCCCGCGTATATATCGAAATATAAACACTCACCTGGCACAAGTCCCTGGTTGTTAATCTCATCAATTGCGAGGTGGAATCCTCCAGCAGCGATGTCCAAAGATACAGAGTCAGAGCACATCGTATCCAGCGGTACAAAAAACCCAAGCTGATAGGTATCATCACTCATAGCACTTCGCGATGCTATGGCGAAAAACGACAAAAACAACAAGTCAAATCGAGACATTCTCGTTTAAGTATGGGTGGTAGATTTAACTGCGATGACAACAAATAATAATGTGTGAAATACACTGCGGAACATAATACAGATCCTTTGGAATACAATATCAAGCGAATATGAACAAATTTATCGTCTGGTAAAACAACGTTCCGAAAGATTGTGAGCTCGAACCTACGATGAATGCGAGCAACAGTAACTATCAATTTAAATGAGCCGCCAGTAACAGTTGCAGATTTGTTTTTTCAATTAACAAGAGAAGAATTGTGACCGTTGTTGGCCTCATTTATTTCCCATATTGCTTCCAGAATTGAATGTACTATTATCGTCAGTGGATAAGGATTCGAAATTCAAACGACAAGCCCAGGATTGTTGACAGCTCTCTTCTATTGTCGGCTAGCCGTCCGGCTAGCCATACTTAATTGACGTTGAGGGCGAGATTTTCTTCTTACGCGAGGTGTTAGTTTGTACCCTCGTTCGCCTGCATTGTGTGAATTGTAAGCGTTATTCTGGCGCTTAATAATAACGACCAGGAACGAGGTTAAAATGGCAAACTTACTTTTCGAAATTTGTTCACTGCCGGATCACAAACCTATTTCTGAAATGTTATTGACATGTATTTAACCTAAATGCATATACAGAACATTAATAATGGCGTCCCCGACAACTGTATTCGTCGTTATTATTGTATTTCTAACAATTTTATCAGCCGCCAAAGCTACTGGGACTGTTAAAATTGGACTAATGTTACCGCTGTATGGCGAAGGAGGTCCCTACCAACCTATTGGCAGAACTGTACCAGGTGCCTTCGATCTTGCAGTTCAGCATGTTAACGAAAAGAATGTTATAAACGGTAGGTGTAAAGACACTGAAGACATGCTTCTCCAGGGTGGGTGTAGTTGTCCATCATCACAAGGGCTTGACGATACAAGAATAAACCTCGCCAAACTCCACCGGCTGTTCCTTGATTTGTTTACTTGTGTTTAATGTTGTTATGGGAATCTAACAGAAAATATTTCGGCTGTGCAAGAGATCTTTCCAATTATAATGTTATTTATCTGCCGTTTGCTACAGAATCAAGTTCAATATGCAGATATGTAATAAGTTGTGTGCAGTAAATTGCTTACGACAAATATCAAATGTCAAAGCATGGAGGTAAAAATAAATATCTTCAGGAAAAAGTTAAGACATGTATGGCATCCTTCTTTTTTCACAGAAATGGTCACATAGCAATTATACAAAAAAAAATACAGCACAATATAAAATTCAAACAAAAACTTATCAAATATATCTACAAATGGAGGCGTATTAATATTTATTTTGATAAATTTGGCAAATGCAGTGTTTATGTTATGTTCGTTACTTAAAAATATATATGCACTTGCCGGAAGGGTGGGGAAATTGGTAAAATTTGTCATGCATAAGGTAATTTTCTTTTATCATTGTAAGAAGAGCATAGCATGATGAAGTGATGTTCATCTTTGAATTCTTTGTTAGTACAAAAGATGCAGCAAATTCTTTTTTTTTACTGGTGTTTTAGGTCTTGCGTGCCGTCCTGAGTTTTCTAGTTTAAACAGCTTTAAGTTCAGTTCAGTTTAGTTCTAAGTTTATTTTCATTAATCTCAATAATTTATTGTTCCAATGGTCAATGAATTGTTCTTATAATTTGATATGTAATTTTCTTTGCTCAGTGGTTGTATTTTCTTTGTATTTATTATCTGTGTTTCATTGATATTGTCTATTTGCATGTGCATGTCTTTATACAACTGAACCATTCACTATTTACATGTATGCTGTTTCTTTTACTAATTTGTTTTGTTTTTTTTGTATTTATAAACTTTTATTGGAGTTTGCACTGAAATTAACATCTTACATACCTGGTTTGTACATTACAAATTGCAATTAATCTACATATTGTGAAGTGGATTGGGTAACATTTTTCATAAAATATCCCCATTTCTTGTTATGAGAAGTCAACTTATTCCGTCGGACAGCCATGAAGTACTCTATCTCCAGGAAATATTTTACATATCTTTTGTATGCCATGAATTCTGGCTTTTGATTTTTATATCTACACAAGTAAATATATTTTTTTGCTACCAGAAAGAGGAAGTTGATTAAACATGTAAAGTTTTCATCCCCCAAAAGGATTTGTTGTGCATTCGGGAATGCCCTCAGGCCAAGCTTACCCCCCCCCCCCCCCCAAAGCATATACAGTGTTTCCCAAAAATCTTGGGTGCATTGACATTGGTAAAACAAATGGATAAGAGATTCAGAGCATGATGAACAGAAAGTACACAGATCAGACTCCACAATGGGAGGGTTCATCTTAAATAATGTTTTGTTTGTGGTCAGAATATTATGGATTATTTTGAGTTGAAATTCTCTGAGACGAGTATCAATTGTAGTACGAAAGGGTAACTGGTAGATTGGCAACCAAGACATCAAGTGTGAAATATTCAATAATACAGTAAAATAGGTCTCAGATCTAGGCGAGATAAATTTGTTGTTAACAATACTCTTAGCTACAGTTTTTGTAGTACAATTTTGTAACTCAACCAATGTACTGCCGTGTTTAAGTCTAACTGGTTTATCCAAAGGGTTAACATTCTCGTCAAAATCAGAGTTGTTTAGTTTGTGAGGTACGCACTGTATCAGGCCATACCATTTTAAAAAGCATGACCCAGGTACTCCTTTACTCTGAATCTCCTCCTCCCATGCCCGTAGTTTCCCAGTTTCCTCATACATTTGTTTAACAAACAAAATTCCAGCATCAACAAAATCCTGAATGAAGACCGATTTCCCTCCCAGAAGAATCAGTTTGTTATTCCAAATTATTTGCTCATTTTACTAATTTGTTAGATGTCACATCCCATTTGTGCAAGTTTTACATGAAATTGGGGTTTTAGAGGATGCCGGTTTCAAAAAAATGATGAAAAAAAGACTAATTTAAGTTTTCCAAATTCCTATTATTATGTATATAGCCATTCACACCTCTGCCTTACTTCTTGAACAAATGCTTAATTTGAAAAGAGTGTGTCTATTCTGTTTGGGCCCTTAAGTACAATCATTTAGGAATCTATTCCTTCAGGTTACACCTTAGAATGGTCATGGAAGAATACCAACTGTAGCACAGACAACGCATTAATAGATATTATGGAATTCTGGGAGGATGGATATTTCGGTATAGTAGGGCCAGGATGTTCTTGTGTCCATGAAGGACGAGTAGCGTCATCTGTATACATGCCAATGATAGCGTATGTAAGTAGATGTGTGTTTTTTTTAGATCCAGGTATTCTGTCCGTACCTCAATATAGGAAACTGGTCTATTCAGTCATTTGAGTCCATTCGAACTGCATTAAATTCATTATTATTATTATAAAAAATTATGCCTATTTTAAAACATTTATTGCATTTACATGAAAGTAAAGTGATGTTACTGTATAATACCCAAATTTTCACCATATGGGTGGTGCATACAATACTACCACAGAACCATTTTTCTGAGATTTTAGTATATCAATGTCTGTAAATCATGACATGTTATATTTGAATGCAACAAGATTATTTTTTTCATGGAGCTTAATTTTCTTTATATTTTCACATTATGTAAGATGTGCAATGATGATGGCGTTTATGACAAAGAAGTTTTTGAATTCCCAACGTTTTTCCGTGCCACTCCACATGGCTCCACAGTAGCATCACCAATTGTGACTTTATATCAAGAAATGGGATGGAAAGTCACGTCTATTATTGCATCTGATGATCAAATCTATCAGAGTACATATTACACAGTAAAGACCTTGTTCGACAGCAATAGCATAAATATCATGAATTATAGATCGTTTAACAGCAGTTTTAAGCCTGATAATGGAGACGTATCACCATTTTTAGATATCATCACAGAGACTGCAGTGACTACAAGAAGTGAGTATATTGAAATAGAAGCTGTCAATCCCTGGAATTGCACCTTTGCATTGTGGGACTTTCTGGACTGTACCCTTGTTGCCATACCAATGCAAAATTTGACAGCGAATATAACCTGTGATGCTGCTATATAGTTATTTTATATGCTAGCTAAAAAATAATCATCCCCTTGTACCAAATCAGTCTCTGTCACCAGCAAATATTCTTAAAACTTGCTTAAAACAGCATGCTTAAAATTACTGTAAATTTGAGGTAAAATATGATCACACAAAAATGGTAATTCTGCTTTGTTTTCTGCATCTTAGTGGGATTGTTGTAACAAAACTACATTTAATTTAGTAATTGCGTTCATCCATTTCTCACCATGAACATTTCCCAGAAAGCTCTGATACTTGGCTTTGCAAACATACATTCAACAGCAGACTAGTCAAGACTTTGAGCGTCTTGTTTGATCTTTTCCTGTATTGTTTGTGTTAGTTATTTTTTATGTTTCAGAATCTATTACTTTATTGTACTTTTCATCAAAACATCAAATATGGGGTACGATAACAATAAAGATTATATTCTATGGTATACTTCTCTCATCACACCATATAATTGCAACATTTTTTTGTTTTCCTCTATAGTTTATCTCTTTCTTGGACGACAACCACATCTACAGCAGTTTGCAATAGACATGGAAAATGAGGGTCTCTTGAAGGGTGATTACTTGATTATAGGAGTTTCAATTGATTTCCAGTTACGTAATAGTCAAGATTATACTGGTAAGATCATATTGACACTGTGCTGGACTTACATGTACATTTATTATGTTGCAATACCTATAAGGAACGACGTCAAAAGATCGATGTCGGATAAAAACTTATTTGCTTTAGTTTGGGGGTTGAGGGGTTTTGACCTCAAAAAGTTACCATCCTACAAAAATGATTTTATTTTTCAATGAAGTCAAAAAATCTTTGAGTATTTGTAGTTTGTATTTTCTTCTATCCAATCATAGACAAAAATAACAGAAAATGAAAAAAAACCATCCAAGACGAGAAAATGGTTTGGTGCGAGTGTAAATATGTGCATAAAATGAGGCCAATTTCAGGGCATGGACCTAGAGCATGCGCAGAACCCATAAAAGTAGTTTGCGTATGCGTATATTCTCCTTTATTATTACAACCAACTGCTATGCCATACTACTATCCGATTATCAATTTGTATTTAATGGGAATGTAGTCTGACGCCATGATCAATATTTATCAAGTTTCAGTGGGGGGGGGGTCTAAAGGAATTAAGTTTTTTATCTGACATCGATCTTTTGACGTCGTTCCTAAGGCACCCCTATCTATTGACACACAAAGCCAAAAAGTAAGCTACAACCCTTTGGTTCATATGAACTGAAGTGACCCAATAATGTCTGCTTTATGATTTACTGTTTGATTTTGTCCATTAGCCACAATATGTTAGACAGCAGGCAGAATATTTTTATAAGGGACTGCACAGATCAGCATGATTACCCCTGGTGGATTACCCAACCATCATGGATTGTGCTGCATGCTCCCAGATCAAAATGTTGACTATAAATAAACTATATATAAAGTGACTATAAATAAACAAGAAAACTTTCAAAAGTTCCTATAGATAAAAATTATAGGTGTTCCTAGCAAGAACAATTACAACATTTGAAATAATATATTAGTTCATGGTTCATCATCATCTCCTAAGCAATTTTCTGGACATCAACAACTTGAGACTAACCCATTTGATCATTTAGTAAAAACTTGATTTTTTATTTAGCTGTTCACGTTGGCTAGCAATTCGTACATTTACCAGTCCCAGTCAAAATCAACCTGGTTCTGACAGGTGGGATGGTCTTAATGTCTGTGTGGAACACATACTTCTCTTCAAAGAACTAGTATGACATTTATAATTTTTGCAGATACTGGTGTGAACAGTGAAATCACCAGACAGGCCTTCAAATCTGTATTAATAGTAGAATTACAACAACCAGCTATGAACAACACAGAGTTGGAAAGTTACATTGCTGTTATCAGGAACAGATCTGCTGAGACTTTTGGTATAGATAATACCTTAACAGTGAGTATACTGTTAATTCATCTGCAATATATTAATTTTCAGTTCACTTTTTGGTTGTATTACTGAATGCATGTCTTAGTGTTGACAATATTGTCATCCAAGGAGCATGAACTTTGCTAATCACGTCAATAAGTTATAATACATGTAATACATGTATTGCAATAAACTGATGGAAACACTGTATTTCTAAGGATGCAATAAATTATCTTTATTATTATTATTATTATGTATACTATTATATTGAAGTCTCGTGATTTTTATTTTTTGTGTGTGTAAAGGCATTCTTTATTACACAAATAAACCAAATGTTTTTGCTTTAGAGTTACTTTATTGACAATAACAGGTTTTGAAACTTTCTTATTTTTATATTCCAAGCAAGCCATTATATTGTCAGCTGACTACAAAATAATTAGTGTTTTTCTTATTGTAACAATTAGCTAAATGTGCCCCCCCCCCCCCCCCCGGATGGCAATGCTGTTCATCTTCCCTCAAATAAACTAAGTGTTTTAGGTTAGTTGTTAATTAATCACCAATGGTATTAAAAAACACTGAAATCAGCTTTCAGAAGTTAGAATTAATCTAATGATTTTTTGTGTATAAAAAAATAATAGTATAGTATAGTATAGTATAGTATAGTATAGTATAGTATAGTATAGTATAGTATAGTATAGTATAGTATAGTATAGTATAGTATAGTATAGTATAGTATAGTATAGTATAGTATAGTATAGTATAGTATAGTATAGTATAGTATAGTATAGTGATTTTTGATTTACGGATAATAAAACTAAATTACATTAACGGAAGTGACTGATAACTTTTACTATAAAAACCTTAGCATCCTGTTGGCAGGCCAGTCACACTGGTTCTCACTACAAGAGGTTACGATCCCCCCTGCCAAATGTTAAGGAAAACCGAAACGTATAAAGAAAACACGAAACAAAATGACCATGTGAAGGAAACCAGAAAAAATAAAATATGAAAACGCAATCAGACATGGATTTGTAATACTCCATTTTCTACTGAACAAAGTGTATCATTAGTAGCCCAGACTTGTTCAAACCTTTCCAGTTGTTTTATCATTTTGAAATACTGGTACTCCGACTTTATCCGGGCAACAATTCGATTCTTGAATATTTCAAATGGATTCACAAGCAGGTTTTTCTCTTGCTTATTCCGACGAGAGATATGAATTGCTATTTTGGCAGTTGATATAATATACAAGAAGATGCTCTCACACTGACGAGAGAGAAATTTACTTGAATGATGAGGAGGAAGAATAACAAACCACCAATGCGGAACTGAGATACCAGGCTTGAGAAGATTTGTAGACAAATGCTTGATACTACCACAGAGGGCATCAATCACCGGACATTCCAGGAAAATATGCGGCAAAGAATCCAACTCGCCACAAAGTGGACAATTTTCTGAAGTGGCGAGATTGGCACCAATAAGAAAGCCCGCTGTAGTGTAGGCACCATGAATAATGCGCCACTGTAGATCTCCCTCGTGTTTTGTGATAGGAGAGGTGTAGCAACCTTTGAAATTAGGCGCAACGTCCGGTGTTAAACTAAGAATGTCACGCCACACAGTGTCAAGTTTTTCTGGATGACGAATTATGTTGAGTACCTTGACAAGATATCTGTAAATCCCACCTCTCTCTATTTTATACAGTGGATAATTTAAATCATCTGAAACATGCAGCTGAAAGCTGAGGTGAGTAGGAGGTGGGCGATTATCTGTGGTAGATTTTAACTGCGTGTTGATAGTCTGTTTCCATTTAGCAGGAATTGCGTCATGTAGGATTTGAAGACTGAGATTAAGGATGCGATTGGAATGAATATTCACTTTATTCACAAAATAAGAGCTAGCAAGCCAAGAATTACTGGTGAAGTCATACAAATTACTAATCCTAATAATGTGTGCGGCGGCAAAGTGTTTTAAAAGAAATGGTTTATTACGTACAGGGTGGCAAACATAAGGGTTGTTAAAAAGTGGTTCGGCAAGGATGTCGGTGACATTGTTTTCATTAAAAATGCGCCTTTTTTCCAGAGACTTCCAGCATTGCAACAAATCAACGTAAAACGACGGCAGTCGAAGAAACGAGCTATTGAGCGTAGTGCATAATAAATGACTGCCATAAGGTAAATCTCCAGCTTGATTAAAAAAATACTCTGTGAATTTAAAACAGGAATGATCATAACCAGAATACAGAAATCGTTGAATGTATTCAAGACGCATGCTGTTAATTCATGAACGCAGGTGCGTAACATTCTGACCACCTTTTTCTAGGGGCAAGTACAGTGTTGCCGCTGGCACCCAGTGTCTACCTTGCCATAGAAAATTGACAAGAGATGTTTGTATGGAGTTGACAAGTTCATGAGGAGGAGACAAACTGTAGAAGCGATAAAATAACTGAGAGGATAACAGGTTATTAATGACGAGAGCGCGTCCTCTGTAGGACATGCCTGAGGCAAAATGGGACCAAAACTCGATTTTATGTTTTATCTTTTCTTTAACTTCTGCCCAGTTTTTATTGGTATAACTTTTCTCATTGCCTATTGAAGTGTACCCCTAGAAGTTTTAAACCAGTATTGTTCCATTTAATACCCAAAGGGGAATCGTTGTTGTTGCGCCAGCTTCCAACCCACAATCCTTCCGATTTTTGAAAATTTACTTTCGAATTGGAAGCACGCTCATAAATGTGAAGCCATTCAGCAAGTTTGTTGAAATCTTGCTTACGAGTGATAAAAAACTCAACATCGTCAGCATATCCTGCGAGTTTGCAGTGGCGACCATCACTCTGAGGAATTTCAAAACCTTTAATGTCTTTCTCACGCCTGACTTTATCAAGAAGAGGCTCGATAGAAATAACGTAAAGAAGGGTGGATAGAGAGCAACCTTGGCGAATACCACGCGAAAACACTATTGGTGAGGTGAGGGTGCTATTGACGCGAATAAAGGATTGGGCATTAGAATAAATGAGATTTATGTAGTTGATAAAATTACAACCAAAACCAAACGCCTGTAATGCTTTAAACATATACGTACGATGAATCCTATCAAAGGCTTTTTCCTGATCCAGAGCTACAATACCCAGAGGCAAGTGCGCAGTGTTGGCATAGTCAATACAGTCACGAAGTACATTGATGTTGTCATGAATGTGCCGATTTGGAATACTGCAGCTCTGGTCAGGGTGAATAATGGATCCAATAACAGAACGAAGACGAAGTGCCAAAGTTTTGGTTAAAACTTTATAGTCACTGCACAAGAGACTAACGGGTCGCCAATTTTTTAAGTTAGTATAGTCACCTTTTTTGGGAAGCAAAGTGACGACCGCTCTTGTGCAGGACAATGGCAGAACCCCATCTCGTACAGACGAGACAAAAACTTCACAGAGATCCTTGCCAATGAGACTCCAGAATTTTTGATTTACTGTGTTACTCAGTTCTTCTAAAGTAATCTCATTGTCAAGGTCAGTGCGATCAGTTTCACTAAGTTGAGGCAAACCTTCGAGCATAGTGTTCTGCGCATGCTCATCTGTAGTATCAGGTGTGTAAAGTGATTGGTAATTGCGAACGATTTGATTAATTACTTTAGGATTTTCTGTAATGGTGCCATCAGGTTGCTTGATACGAGTGATGGTTTTTTTTGTGACCATTTTGTTTTTCAATGTTGAAAAAGTAAGAACTCGAGATGTCACTCTCATTCAGATATTTGTGGCGCGCTCGAATGGCCATACCTTTATTTTCTTGTTGAACAAGACGTGATAAAATGGATTTTTTCTCATGGTAAATATCAGAGAATGGAGTGTTGTTCATGTTATGATGTTCCATTTCATGAATTTCATTTTCCAAGACCCGTTTTTGCTGTTTGTGCTCGCGCTGTTTAAAATGACAGTAATTTTATTTTATGCTTTCCGATATCCCACCATGATTGTAAGTTACTAAATGAGTTACGCTGTAATTGCCACCCAGCCCAGAATTCAGTTATGGTATCAATGTATTGATCCTCTTTAAGAACGTCAGTATTGAGACACCAAACAGGATTTTTATTTTTGATGTTACCCTGAGTAAATTTAATATATACTAGCGAGTGGTCAGTAAAGGCACGAGCGTCATTATTGATTTCAACATTTAAAACGTGGCTACGCATGTGCTTATTAATATAGAACCGGTCGAGGCAAACCAGCGTGTTACCACGCCCCCATGTGTAGTTAGTGATGTTGCCATGGTGATGTCGCCAAGCGTCAACAAGTTTAAAACGTTGCAAAACGGAGCTGAGACAATGAGATGTGCGCATGTCCAGCTCTTTGCCGCCATTCCGATCAATATCAGGTGCAATCGTGCAATTAAAATCCCCTCCAACAATCACTGGGTCATCATTCAACTTGTTTAAGTGATGTTTGAGCTCTTGAAAACATTGAATACGTTCATTACAATCAATGGGGGCGTAAACATTGAACAGGTGAAAAGCATTATTGCTAATTTTGACATGGGCGTGCAGCAGATGACCAGGTATAATGTCAGTGACAGAAATTTAATTAAAATCTGAGTTTGGTGCAAATAAAATAGCTACCCCAGCGTGATTTGTTGAACCATGGGAAAAAGCGCCCCTCCCTCTCCACACAACTTGCCAAGTATTTACATCAGAAGGCAAAGAGTGGGTTTCCTGCAAAAAATAAAAGTCGCAGTGGTGCTTTTTCTTTAAGTATTCAAAAATATTGTACCTTTTCATAGCATCACGACATCCATTAACATTGAGTGTAACACCAGATATGGAAGATGCCATGGCAATAAATGTAAGGTAGTAACAAAGACAAAAAACAAGAAATCTAAAAGTCAGCAAGGTGCTTCCCAGTAGACTTGATGTGTTTCTTAATTTTGTTGATTAACTTTCCAATACGGATTTTTTGCGACGAATTTTGTTTTTGAGAATTCTTGTAGTTAGTTAGCTTTTTCAGGAGTACTTTTAAATTGGGACAAAATTCAAAACATCGTTCAATGAACTGGCGTGAGTGTAAAGTGGAAACCAAAAATTCTTTGATTGACTCATTTGAAAGGTGAATATCACCGTCAGCGCAGCTTGATATGTCAGAAATGACGGACCCTTCATTGTCAGTATCATCAGACTCGTTTTCACCTGTGGCCTCAGTTGGTACGTCCCTCGAAGCAAGGGGTGTCACAAATAGGTCCTGTGACATGTTATCTGTAGAGGAAAAAGGGGTGTTCATGAACGGCGAATAATTAACAGAATCAGCACTAGATTCTGTCGGGGGCGTTGATGATATATGAACACCAGCGTTATTAACAATATGCATAGAAACCGTTTCCACCGATTTAGTAACAGTTACCTCAGCATATACGTGAGGTGGCGCAGTTTCAACAATGGGTCGGGTAGATAAAGGGGGAGGTGGAGGGGGAGAAGGAGGGGTTTGTACCCTCTCTTCAACAGTTGTATCATTAAATACAGTAATGTCAGCGCTGCAATCATTGTTACGTTCAGATTCACCTTGTATTGTATTTGTAACACACCGTTTTTCTTTGTTGATTGGTGATTTGGAACGAGCACGTTTTTTACTTTTGTTAGTTTGGCTCTCAATTTCCATTTCATCATCACCATATCCCTCTTCATGCACAGTTGTATCATTTTCAATATGATTGTTGACAGTTTTATCATTTTCTTTATCAGAAGATACATAAACCAGTCCATTAACATCATTACTGTTACCATTATTGTGAGATTCTTTGTTTAAATCATTGATATTTAATTTTGACGTTTCGTTTGCACTGTTTTGCACAACACCAGACTGTGGACAATTATTACGTGTGTGACCGGGTTCTTTGCACAAAAAACAACGAAAATCATCTGTTGAAACATAAATATTATAAACCTTTCCATCATACTGAATTGGCAGTAAACCATTAATATTAGGATCTTTCAAATGGACATACACTTGTCTACGAAAAGACTGGACATGTTTTAATGAGGGCTGTTTGCAACCGAGTGGAATGGTACGAATATTACTCATAACGCGGCCATGTGAAGCAAGCGCACGAATAATACAATCATTGGGCATAAATGGTGGGACATTGGAAAGAACAACCCTAGTTGATGGACGAACCAATGGCTCAACAGCAATGTGCTGATCACCGATGTCCAGACCCGCCGCACACACCATGTCAATATACGTAACATTAGAGAAAAAAACAACTACAGACCTGTTCATACGAGAGGCCGCGACGATGTTGCTACCGCCAGTTAAATCGGCCATTGCCTCCACGTATGAATGAACAGAAATGCCATCACAATTTTCGCAGCGAACTGCATGATTACGTGTCAATTTTAAAAAGGGTGTGGTCGAAGGCTTTTTTTGAACAGACGCCATCTTGGTCGTCGTTCACCTTGCCACACCTTGAAACACAACTCCCCCCAAATACTAGAAAATACCCCAGTAAACCCAAGTAAATACTCACAAGAAAATATGTACAATAGTTGAAATGTTGATTTAAAATCGCTGCGCTCACAGAGGCAATACAATTGCGATCAAGTTGGTCAAGTACACCGAGCGTGAACGATGACGTGTCACCTTGCCACACTCAAAACGAAACCAAACCAAAATACGTTAAATTCCGAAAATGACAGTACAAAATACTCACAGAAAGCACTCCAATGATAAATGCAACGTGTTTGTAGTAAAAAACTGACACGCTGAAGTACTATACGCGGCAAAAAGCTGGGGAAGTGGCACAAACCACGGAGCGATGTGAAAACACGTCCTCACCCGACCATAGTATAGTATAGTATAGTATATTTTATTTGGCACGAAATAATGCATTGAATTACATTATCAATGGTCAATAAACATACAACAACAAGTAACAAACATCAATAACAAATAAAACAATAAGTAAGCAAAGAAATATAAAATATTAGTAGTACATGTAATAAGAAACAAAAGTAAAATTTAGATATTGTTAGACATTATAATTTGATGAACAATGAAACTATCATTTGAGGTAAATAATTTTTTAAGTAAGTTATCCTTGGATAATTCTTGAATTTTTTCATCATAAATGATGACTTAAATTTTTCTTCACAATTTTTTATATCGCCAGGGTCACAGCAATCCTAGTTTCATTGTATTTGTACATCGCAAAACATTGTTATTGTTAGCTGAGTCTGTTTAACACACCACATAATCATGTACTACATGTATTCATTTATTATATTAGAAATATTTGAAATTTCTACAATGAATTTCATATTAAAAGGCCTGAATATAATATTCATAAATGACGATTGAAAACAACTTTACTGATCTCAGACATTATGGAAGTATGGCAGTATATCAGAACCTTAATTGAAGGAAACCCAACAAAGATTTATGGGTAATGGGCATTACCAAATGATTTCTGCATTCAATGGAAGAGTATATTTTTTAGATTTAAATTAAGTGCATGGATCTCCAAATTAAACGTTTTAGAAATATTTTATAAATTTCCATAAAAAACTTTCATGCCTTCCTAAAATTTACTGTACTGTATAATCAATAACGTTTTTTTTTTTTCGTAGTGGGATAACCATGCATTTTTTGTGTATGACTCTGTTATGATGATGTCTGAAGTGTTTAATTCTGGTATCATTGATGGTGTTAATATATCTGATGGTTACCAACTAATTGACTACTTTACAGACAAAAGTTTTGATAGTGAGTATATACTATGACTGTACAATCTAGTTTTTTGGATGATCGAGACACTTCACGAAAAGTATTTTGTGTGAATTATGCATAATCAGACTTATGCTTATAACATAATTAAAAATGTCATGTATAAGATATGAAAAAAAAATACAATACACTCAATATAAACATTTGCTACTCAGTGAACTGTTTGAAAAGGAAATAGGGTATGACCTGCAACAGAGCTGATTAACACATCCACATTTTATGCAAATTAAACATTACGCTATACTATTCTCATATTGACTATCAAATCTGACTAGATTTCTGAATTAATAAATGAAAAAAATGTTTCTTTGAATTTATGCACTTTGACCAAAAACATCACCAGTACCCAGATTATTCTCTGAAATAAGTGTGTGTTTTTTTCTCTTCCTCCTAGGTGTTACCAATGTCCCTATTCATCTGAATAGTTCAGGCCATGCTGTTGGTGAATATCAACTATTGGATTTCATGGTGTTGGACAATGCTGCATATATTGCTGATGGAAGTCCACCTGGTTTAGTGCCTGGTGTAGACCTAGGCATGGTGTGTGTCGGACAGTTTAAGTACTCGCCAGATAGTACATACAGAGTATGTATATGCTCACTATTTTGCTCCCAACTGGGCACAAGGGTCTCATAGAATGACTTCTGTCAGTCCATTGCATTTCTCAGAACTTCATGGATCGATTTTTGGTAATTGGTACATAGTTGACACAAAATGGTATTCATATATCCTCCCAATTTTTTCCCTGGTCAAATTTAAAATGGTTGACATACATCTTTATCTGACCCAAAATGACTTATAAACCTATATATGTTTGAGCATTATCTCCAAGTTGTACAGACCAATTCTGCTCCGAATCACAGAATATTATATTCATTATTTGGCTTACTGATGCACATCCATTATTTTGGGTATTTGTATTTGACTGTAGTGCCATTTTGTACATCAAAAATACTGTACTTATTTGTGTCATTTTTGTTCATAACTGCAATCACAAAGCTTATTCAGATTGGGTGTGAGACAGAGTATTGTTTTACAAATATGCAAGTTGATTTTTTTCTTTGATCCTAATCCAATTTGACCAACTGGCAAAATTCTGACTTTCCAGTTAGATTCAAACTTGTTGATAAACAAGTCTATTGTGTTCTAGCACATCAATAAAATGTTATCTGTGTTGTGATTAAATTCATGATGGTCAGTCATTTTGTTCATCAAAAATCATCAATTTTGTTTTTTCTGCTCAATTGTGCTTACATATATCTCAAATTCACACCGTCCAATTAGGTCCAAATTTGGTACAATACAGTGATACAATTGTATTCTTACATCAATAAAAATTTATTTATCTCAGTCACGATCCAGCCATTTTGTATTAAATTTTTTGAAATACGCATTTGTACAAGTGCAAAGCATATAAATGCTTCCAATATGTTACGCTAATTACATGTCTGATTCGAAGTGAACAACCAACATCCACTCTGTAAATTAACAAGCCCTGGTAGGGCAGTACATACCACTCATAAGATTAATATTTTTGCTCACGAATGAAATTTATGGTATAAAATGCTACTTAAAAGTAAAAATAACATCATTTCCCAGATATATTAAATGAAGTGGAAGTACTGGTAGTACATGTACATTTTGTCTGCACTAGAGTGATTATAACTACGAAAACAAAATATTGGCACTGTTATAGTTGTGTTAAACTATGCCCACTCAAGTTCATACATTTGCAATTGCTACATGACTGGAACCATTTTCTGGCATAAACATTATTTATATCTCTAATGTGAAACTTTGCAGTTGCATTAATTTTTCTATAATGTTCATTTTGTATTAGACATTTGAAAGCAATGGAAGGGAAATTCAGTGGTTACATGGTAAGCCAAGAGATATGCCAGAGTGTGGTTTCAATGGTCAACTTTGTGATAGTAAGTAATTCATTGCTATAAATTATTAAGCAGCTTAATCTGTAGAAGCCCCTAAATGGCATGTTGTTTACACTTTTCTCCATGTTTGCTTAAACTTTTGAGCACCTATATTAACTTCAGACACTATCCACAATATTGTTCCCTTTAATTTTACGGTCCTCGATTGTAAATTTCAAACTTATTGATCAGATGCAATGTCAGATTTTGTCTGTTTTGCCCAATATTAAGATTGAATGCAGAAACAAATGAAGAAAATATAAACAAATTGACTCCAATTTAAGCGAACATTTTCCCCCCCAAGGTGTTAATATTGATGCTGATGCTAAGACAAGTATAAACCATATGTAAAACCATGCCCTAAATGAATTCATGTCATAGTGTTTCATATAGCATAATTAAATCTGTTCAACCAAAGGTATATTCTATTCATGAGAATTAAATTGAATTACATGAGTAATCATTGGTAATGTCATTGAGCAAGTTGGTGATAGTACACAGAGCAAGTAGGAGGTAGTGTCAAACAATGTCACTTATGAGCAAGTAGTGATTGACTGGTGATGTCACTGAGTAAGTGGGTGGTAATGTCATTGAGCAATTAGGTGGTAATTTCACTGAGCAATTAGGTGGTGATGTCACTGAGTAAGTGGGTGGTAATGTCATTGAGCAATTAGGTGGTGATGTCACTGAGCAATTGGGTGGTTATGTCATTGAGCAATTAGGTGGTGATGTCACTGAGCAATTAGGTAGTGATGTCATTGTGTAAGTGGGTGGTGATGTCACTGAGCAATTGGGTGGTGATGTCACTGAGTAAGTGGGTGGTAATGTCATTGAGCAATTAGGTGATGATGTCACTGAGCAAGTGGGTGGTTATGTCATTGAGCAATTAGGTGGTGATGTCACTGAGCAATTAGGTAGTGATGTCATTGTGTAAGTGGGTGGTGATGTCACTGAGCAATTGGGTGGTGATGTCACTGAGTAAGTGGGTGGTTATGTCACTGAGTAATAAGGTGGTGATGTAACTGAGCAATTAGGTGGTGATGTCATTGTGTAAGTGGGTGGTGATGTCACTGAGCAATTAGGTGGTGATGTCACTGAGCAATTAGGTGGTGATGTCACTGAGCAATTAGGTGGTGATATCACTGAGCAATTGGGTGGTGATGTCACTGAGTAAGTGGGTGGTAATGTCCTGAGTAAGTGGGTGGTGATGTCACTGAGCAATTGGGTGGTAATGTCACTGAGCAAGTGGGTGGTAATGTCATTGAGCAATTGGGTGGTAATGTCACTGAGCAAGTGGGTGGTAATGTCATTGAGCAATTAGGTGGTGATGTCACTGAGCAATTAGGTAGTGATATCACTGAGTAAGTGGGTGGTGATGACACTGAGTAAGTGGGTGGTGATGTCACTGAGCAAGTGGATGGTGATGTCACTGAGTACTTAGTTGGTGATGTCACTGAGTAAGTGAGTGGTGATGTCATTGAGCAATTAGGTGGTGATGTCACTGAGTACTTAGGTGGTGATGTCATTGTGTAAGTGGGTGGTGATGTCACTGAGCAATTAGGTGGTGATGTCACGGTGTAAGTGGGTGGTGATGTCAATGAGCAATTAGGTGGTGATGTCATTGTGTAAGTGGGTGGTGATGTCACTGAGCAATTAGGTGGTGATGTCACTGAGCAATTAGGTGGTGATGTCACTGAACAATTAGGTGGTGATATCACTGAGCAATTGGGTGGTGATGTCACTGAGCAATTGGGTGGTGATGTCACTGAGCAAGTGGATGGTGATGTCACTGAGTTCTTAGTTGGTGATGTCACTGAGTAAGTGAGTGGTAATGTCATTGAGCAATTAGGTGGTGATGTCACTGAGTACTTAGGTGGTGATGTCATTGTGTAAGTGGGTGGTGATGTCACTGAGCAATTAGGTGGTGATGTCACTGAGTACTTAGTTGGTAATGTCACGGTGTAAGTGGGTGGTGATGTCACTGAGCAATTAGGTGGTGATGTCACTGAGTAGTAAGTGGGTGGTGATGTCACTGAGCAATTAGGTGGTGATGTCCCTGAGCAATTGGGTGGTGATGTCACTGGGCAATTGGGTGGTGATGTCACTGAGCAATTAGGTGGTGATGTCACTGAGTAAGTGGGTGGTGATGTCACTGAGCAATTAGGTGGTGATGTCACTGAGCAATTAGGTGGTGATGTCACTGAGTAAGTGGGTGGTGATGTCACTGAGTAAGTAGGTGGTGATGTCACTGAGTAATTAGGTGGTGATGTCACTGAACAATTAGGTGATGATGTCACTGAGCAATTAGGTTTATGTCACTGAGCAATTAGATGGTGATGTCACTGAGTAAGTGGGTGGTGATGTCACTGAGTAAGTGGGTGGTGATGTCACTGAGCAATTGGGTGGTGATGTCCCTGAGCAATTAGGTGGTGATGTCCCTGAGCAATTGGGTGGTGATGTCACTGAGTAAGTGGGTGGTGATGTCACTGAGTAAGTGGGTGGTGATGTCACTGGGCAATTGGGTGGCGATGTCCCTGAGCAATTAGGTGGTGATGTCCCTGAGCATTTAGGTGGTGATGTCACTGAGCAATTATTTATTTATTTATTAACACACAACATCCCCCGGAGGGGATGAAAAGGGTTACAAATCAGATATTAGTAAAAGAAAAATAACCACATAAAGAGTAAGGGAACAAAAAGGCATAAAAAAAAAAAAAAAAAGATCATAATTTGAATACAAGGAATGTATTACTGGCTTAGTTTATGTAGGTGCTGCTGTCTTGTATTAAAACAGTTTTTTAAATATTGCGCTAAAGGAATAGACATTTTCTCGTCACTTAGTAATGATATGAATTTATTTTCATTACTAAATTTGTCAAAATTTGGTATACGTTTATTAGCTACAATGTAAAGTTTTAATCTTATTTCATTGTAATGAGGACAATTTGTGACAAAATGTTGTTCATCTTCAACATGGTCATTGTCGCACATATTGCAGACTCTGTCTTTAAAATCCAATCCTGTATGCCGGCCTGTTTCAATTTTCAGACAGTGGTTGCCAAGTCTAAATTTTGTTAAGGATTTGCGAAGTTCACTGTTTTTCATAATTGTTAAGTAGTTTTCTTGTTCTATTTTGGTTTTAAAAAGTTTGTAGGTTCTTAGTTTATTTTTAGAATTTGATTTCTTCCTATTGTCATTATTTATTTCATTTTTCCACTCAGTTGTAAACTCTTCTTTTAATTTCTCATCAATTGTTTTTAATTTTGATAATGAGATAATATTTGTTTCATTTAAAAGATAAGAATGGTTAATATTATTTAATATCAGATCAAGTTTTTTAAACCATTTACTTTTAATAATTTTATTGACATAGTATGCTTCTTGAAGTAGAGTATTTGTGGAATTTGCAATACGATTGGCATATTTTATCATTTGTTTCTTAATAAAAGAGTCAAGAGGTAATTTTCCCAATTCACTATATATTGCCATGATTGGTGTATTTTTTGAGATACCAAGAATGTACCGATAGTATGTAAGCTGAACATCCTCTACAATTGATTTTGTAGAGCTTTCTTCTCCCCAAATGTCACTCCCATACACAATAACTGGTCTGATAAGTTTATCAAATAGTGACAGTAGTATGGACATGTCCAGATTACCAGATCCAATTTTGGTCTTTAATGAGAATAAGGCTTTTATTCCTTTTCTTGGTGGTGGTGATGTCACTGAGTGAGTGGGTGGTGATGTCACTGAGCAATTAGGTGGTGATGTCACTGAGCAATTAGGTGGTGATGTCACTGAGTAAGTGGGTGGTGATGTCACTGAGTAAGTAGGTGGTGATGTCACTGAGCAATTAGGTGGTGATGTCACTGAACAATTAGGTGGTGATGTCACTGAGCAATTAGGTGGTGATGTCACTGAGCAATTAGATGGTGATGTCACTGAGTAAGTGGGTGGTGATGTCACTGAGTAAGTGGGTGGTGATGTCACTGAGCAATTGGGTGGTGATGTCCCTGAGCAATTAGGTGGTGATGTCCCTGAGCAATTGGGTGGTGATGTCACCGAGTAAGTGGGTGGTGATGTCACTGAGTAAGTGGGTGGTGATGTCACTGGGCAATTGGGTGGTGATGTCCCTGAGCAATTAGGTGGTGATATCCCTGAGCAATTGGGTGGTGATGTCACTGAGTAAGTGGGTGGTGATGTCCCTGAGCAATTGGGTGGTGATGTCACTGAGCAATTAGGTGGTGATGTCACTGAGCAATTAGGTGGTGATGTCACTGAGTAAGTGGGTGGTGATGTCACTGAGCAATTGGGTGGTGATGTCACTGAGCAATTAGGTGGTGATATCACTGAGCAAGTGGGTGGTGATGTCACTGAGCATTTGGGTGGTGATGTCCCTGAGCAATTGGGTGGTGATGTCACTGGGCAATTGGGTGGTGATGTCACTGAGCCATTGGGTGGTGATGTCACTGAGCAATTAGGTGGTGATGTCACTGAGTAAGTGGGTGGTGATGTCACTGAGTAAGTGGGTGGTGATGTCACTGAGTAAGTGGGTTGTGATGTCACTGAGCAATTGGGTGGTGATGTCACTGAGCAATTAGGTGGTGATGTCACTGAGCAATTAGGTGGTGATGTCACTGAGTAAGTGGGTTGTGATGTCACTGAGTAAGTCGGTGGTGATGTCACTGAGCAATTAGGGGGTGATGTCACTGAGCAATTGGGTGGTGATGTCACTGAGTAAGTGGGTGGTGATCTCACTGAGTAATTAGGTGGTGATGTCACTGAGCAATTAGGTGGTGATGTCACTGAGTACTTAGTTGGTGATGTCACTGAGTAAGTGAGTGGTGATGTCACTGAGCAATTGGGTGGTGATGTCACTGAATAAGTGGGTGGTAATGTCCCTGAGTAAGTGGGTGGTAATGTCACTGAGTAAGTGGGTGGTGATGTCACTGAGTAAGTTGGTGGTGATGTCACTGAGCAATTAGGGGGTGATGTCACTGAGCAATTGGGTGGTGATGTCACTGAGTAAGTGGGTGGTGATGTCACTGAGTAAGTGGGTGGTGATGTCACTGAGTAAGTGGGTGGTGATGTCACTGAGTAAGTGGGTGGTGATGTCACTGAGTAAGTGGGTGGTGATGTCACTGAGTAAGTGGGTGGTAATGCCACTGTGTAAGTAGGTGGTGTTGTCACTGTGTAAGGAGGTGGTGATGTCACTGTGTAAGTAGGTGGTGATGTCACTGAGCAATTAGGTGGTGATGTCCCTGAGCAATTGGGTGGTGATGTCACTGAGTAAGTGGGTGGTGATGTCACTGAGTAAGTGGGTGGTGATGTCACTGAGTAAGTGGGTGGTGATGTCACTGAGTAAGTGGGTGGTGATGTCACTGAGTAAGTGGGTGGTAATGTCACTGTGTAAGTAGGTGGTGTTGTCACTGTGTAAGGAGGTGGTGATGTCACTGAGTAAGTGGGTGGTGATGTCACTGAGCAATTAGGTGGTGATGTCCCTGAGCAATTGGGTGGTGATGTCACTGGGCAATTGGGTGGTGATGTCACTGAGCAATTAGGTGGTGATGTCACTGAGTAAGTGGGTGGTGATGTCACTGAGCAATTAGGTGGTGATGTCACTGAGCAATTAGGTGATGATGTCACTGAGTAAGTGGGTGGTGATGTCACTGAGTAAGTGGGTGGTGATGTCACTGAGCAATTAGGTGGTGATGTCACTGAGCAATTAGGTGGTGATGTCACTGAGCAATTGGGTAGCGATATCACTGAGTAAGTGGGTGGTGATGTCACTGAGCAATTAGGTGGTGATGTCACTGAGCAATTGGGTGGTGATGTCACTGAACAATTAGGTGGTGATGTCACTGAGCAATTGGGTAGTGATATCACTGAGTAAGTGGGTGGTGATGTCACTGGGCAATTGGGTGGTGATGCCACTGAGTAAGTGGGTGGTGATGTCACTGAGTAAGTTGGTGGTACCTTAATTCGTCACAATGATATAACAAAATACTAAATGGTTATGACATTACTAAGCTATCAGAGTGGTCAAAGTGGTGTGTTCAATCCCATCCTTGCCCAACTATTTAAAATAGTTTCAATACTTGTATCATGGCCAAATATCAATTTATGATCCACATAAAAACAACTGCAGTCTTAGAAGTAATACAAAATAAGAATATATACAACTATAATTGTTTACTATCTACATGAAGACATGTGTGATTTTACAAAAAATGTATGGCCTGAAAAATTAAATGATTAAATGACAAAGAGTGGTACATATAATTTAAAACATGCTTACAACTCCAAAATACATATTTGCCATATTTGCTCTATTTAGTAGTAATTCATATGGTTATTTGTTTCTATGGTTAAAATAAGTAATATTTTAATGAATTTAGTATATAACAAACATTATTTTGTGTGTATTGCCTCTTTTGGTGATTGGAATACGGTAATGTTATAAACTTTTGAAAAAGTTTTAATTTTATTTAATCTAAATATTCATATATTAAAATCAATTATTTCTGTTGTCTTGTTTGTTTTTTCAGACATTCCTATTTATGCTGGCACCATCTCAGCTGCTGTTGTCATACTTGCTGTTGGAATATATTACTACAGGTACAGTTGATGACCAATCTATAATTTTGTTGCATGAAGCTGTATTTTTTATTATTTTTTTATTCAACAAGCATATAATACTGAGCCAAAAAGACTTTTGTTGTACCAAATCACATGGTGAAATGTAACGCGTCTAGATGTTGTTTACATATGTATAGCATGTACCGATACATGTTTTGTGTGAAGATTTTGATGAGCTAAATATAAAATATAGGAAAAAACGCATTTTCACTGGATTTTATTTTCACTGAGACACACCTTATAATAAAGTGGGCTAGCTGGTGCAGCCCCTCTATTATGAATATATGCCATTAAAAATTATACATTATATACTTCACCAAGTGTGTATGTACTCATTTGAAATCACAAACTTAAGGTAATTTGAGGTCAGTACTATACATGAATTAAAAAATATAAAAATTTAAAAACATATAAATATAAAATAAGATTTTGTATTCTAGCTGACTCTAGTAACAAGGAGAATGACTGTAATTTTTTTGTCTGAGAATTTTTTAAAAATGTAAAATTGTAAATTTTTCTCAAAGTTTAAGTGGTGTGGGAACTTTTCAACAAACAGTATTATTGTATTTTAGAAAGCGCAAGTATGAGTCTGAGTTAGACAGCTTGGTGTGGAAAGTTGACTACTCTGATATCCAGATGAGTGGACAGGATAAAAACGCACAAGGGTACACAATGAAAAGTATGGTAATGAGTTCACTTTCCCTGAACAAAGAAGATGCTCAGATATTTGCTAAGATTGCAACTTATAAGGTAAGACCTAGCCCAATAATTACCTGCTACTTGTTGGCTTGGGTGTGGGATTTTTGATCTGTTGCTAGATTTGGAAATACAAGATCTGAGTTTATCTTGTCATTCATTTTTCAAAGCATACATCTAAGGAATTAGTGAACTAATAATTAGTGAACATAATTAGTGAACTAATAATTAGTGAACATAACTGTTCATTCATTAGTTTTAAGTAGAATTCTGTTTTCCTAATTTTCAGGGCAACATTTGTGCAACAAAGTTGATAAATAAACCTAAACTTGAGCTCAACAGGACGTTAAGAATTGAATTAAATGTGGTAAGTTGATAATGCAAGAAAAATTGTGTTTGTTACATTATATATTGGGTGTGTTCAATACAGTATTACAAAGACATTGATATTTGTTGACGGGGATCACCTCGTTTTTGAGAAAATTGTATGTTTATCACACAGTTAATATACAAGGCTCTATGCAAAAAAATTAAAGATGAACCTTTCACATATCTTTTTTTGCTGACTCAGTACTTCTAAACAGACAATCCTGATTTTTGCACATTTTATTTAAAAATTTTATTCACATATAATAAACTTTCTGAATTTATGAGTATGGGGGAAACAGTCAAGATCTTCATCATTATCTTTTTTGAATGTTTTTGATTGTATTCATAATAATAATTATTATTATTATTATAAAAATAAATTTACGCCATCCTTAAAAATAGTTTCCATTGGTTCGCAGCAATAAAATGTGATAAAATACAGCACCTCATAATTTTGACCAAATTACGGTAATGCTGAAAATTATTTTTTTACCTTTCACAGATGCGAAATATTCATCATAACAATCTTAATCAGTTTGTTGGTGCATGTCCTGATGCTCCTAACATATGCATATTGATGGAGTACTGTGCAAAGGGAAGCTTACAGGTAACATACATTGTCATTATATGCATCGCTATTTCATCAGTTTTTGTGTTGAGATTTGAGTTAAAGGTTAATTACTAGTTTTAATGATTTTGATTATTGGTCAGGAAAGAATTAAAAAAAAAAGTACTTTCATCATTATTGAGATAATTCCTTGACTAATTAATAATTGTTATTGTTGAAAATATCACTTTGTCTTAAACATTTTTTTGTTTTTGTTTGTAAGCTTTTGATCGAGGAACAGAGGCGCAGCGTCCTGATACTCTCGGCTGGCACCCTCTCACCGAATTGCCGATTGAACTTTCAAGTCATGAATATATTTCTTGAGCTGCACACTTCCGTGCTGCCGTACAACATGAAATCTTTCTCAAATATATTTTTCTTTGTGAAAACTTCCCAGCAACACCAGCTGACAATGTGTCTGGACACCAGATACACTAAAAATTACTCCAAAAATATTTCAATGGCGATAGATACACCATTACCTTCTGATATGGCATTTCCAGGTTGATTCGTCATGTTGTTTCTGTACTAGCTTGGTCGCTCCGAGCCATTGCCTGTGTGTGCTCCCTCTTGTTCATTTTTTCTAGAAAAAAAACTGATAATTAAATGCAACAATTGTGATATTCACAAGATATCCCCTGTTAGGGTGTCATCAAGCCATCAACCCAAATTTGGGAATCTTGGACAATATTACAATAATAGTATTAAAAGTATTAGACCCCTTTCTTTTCAATTTTATGAGAAATCATGATCAAGAATATTAAATACAATGAAACAACTTGAGGATGAATGATGAACACCTTACAGATATACTAAAAAGTAAAAATGACAAACAATCATTGAGCTAGGAAAATTCATCCACACTTGTTTCAAATTACGACAAGAAAAAATCCTAAAATGCCAGATGCCTCAACCAACCAACCACCAAATAATTTAATTTTTTCTTCTTCTTCTTTTCTTTATTCAAATGTCTGTGATTGTCTTCTATTTCTTTGTATTTTCAACTAAGATCCCACTCTGGGATACGGTTTCAATAAAGATTATTATTATTATTATGTTTTGTAGGATATTATAGAAAATGAAACTATTGATCTCGACAACATGTTCAAAGCCTCCCTAATTGCGGATATCATTAAGGGTATGGCTTACTTGCACTCCAGTGCTGTCAAGTTCCATGGCAATCTTAAGTCATCTAACTGTGTCGTTGACAACCGATGGATTCTAAAGATAACTGACTATGGACTGAATGAATTCAAAGCTGGCCATGTAGAAGATGAACTAGCTGAAGATTCATACTATCAACGTGAGATTTTATTTTCAATTTACTATACTACCAATGAAAGTAACAATGTTTTAATTCATTTCAAAATGACTAACTGATGACCACTTTCTTATGAATGTACATTCATGTGTTTTCAGGTTTAATGTGGCGAGCACCAGAACATCTTGTAAAAAATAATTCCCTGGCACCGATAGGGTCACAGAAAGGGGACTGCTATTCATTTGCTATCATCTTACAAGAAGTGTACTCTCGTTCACAGCCATACTATCTTAATGATGAAACACCTAAAGGTGAGTGCAGATTAAAGTGTCAGGGCTGATTTGGTTGATAATTACATATTTTTATATTGTTAATATAATTGAGTCAAATTCTAGTACAATCATTTTTATATACCGTACTTCCCCGATCATAAGCCCAGGGTTCTCAACAAGTAAAAGCAGGGAAAGTAAATGGTGGGCTTATACCCAAGGACCACCTTGCTGGGAAAAGATAATTGTTTTTCTATAACTTTGTAATTATTCAAACTACATTTTTCGTTCACCATGCCTGGTTAGGTGGAATAAAACATCTTTTTGGAGAAAAAACTTGTGAAATGAGTCATCGTATGATTTCCACCACACTTTTACAATGAAGAAGAAAATTTTATTACAATAAGATTTACATACTGCCTAAATTTATGGTGTAAAAATAATTAGGGTCTGTGGAAAAACAGTCTAAACGCAAGATTTTTTTCAGTGTACGCAAGTTTTTGATCGCCATAATGTTTTTCAGTTTGTCCTGAAACAACGTCAAAAGGTAAGAACTGTATATAACCAATTCAAAATGGTGTGTTTTGACGAAATTTTTCTGAAAAAGTTACATTTTTCAAAGCAATGCAGAATTGAATTGCAGCGATGTTAAATAGGATGTGTTAGCACTGATTTTGATGAAAAAACAGTGATTTTTTTTCTCTAAAATCAGGTGATTTGAAATTTTTTAAATGTAAACTTAGTGTGGAGGAAGTATTTAAAGAAATCCTAGGTATAGCGAGCCTATTCCGTAGCAAGTCAGGTGCACCGGTTCCCATCAGGGTTATTAGGACAGCAAGTTTGGCACTATTGTGGTCAGTTTTCACAAACGGCTTGACGAGAAATTAACAGCGAGAAAATAAGAATGAAACATTTTGCAGTGCTGAAAGTACTATGGAACCAAATTAAAATTATTATAAGAGTTAAGTTATATGGCTATGCTCTGATTCAGATTGCTCTGATTCTATTAACTTTGTCAACTTTGGCTTGATAGTTTTGGATTTAGTAGTTGCTTGTGTTTGTGCCAATTTTTTTTTTAGGTAAAATCTGCAACACTATTTATTTTTCTGCCAATTCAGTTGTTCACTGTCAAAAAGTTAGGGAATAAGACACCCTATCACAATCTGAATTTCCAAATAAAGTATATACATGTAATGTCAGATTTCCTACATAGGGTACATTGTATAATCAAAATTTCATTATATCTTTTCCATTTGTTGGCTGGTGTAAACCATTGCCAGATGTTCTTGTCTTTTACAATGTGTTTCAATATTGTGATGCAGATGTACAACTTTTTGCACAAAAAATGTTTCAATCATACAAGGTTATCAGTGCCTCCATTAGAGATGCACTTCTAATAAATCAAATATGGTATTGTAACTTTGACATGATCACATCATTTTAAAGCGAGAGGATCGTCACCTGCGCACACGCTGGAATTGAGTCCCAAGCAATGATAACAACACACACTAAAAATGCAAAGGCTCATGGGTAGACGCTTGTTTGTGAACATTGACCTGCTATGGCCATCTGACGCATGCGCAGGTGACGACTCCCCTCGTTTTAATATTTTACAGAGGATATTTAAATTTAAACCCAGAAATAATTACTGAGTAAACAGTAACATTCATTGTTATACACACTTTCCTGATAGAAATAATTGAGAGTGTAATGGAAGGGTTAACGCCACCATTCCGACCAGATACTACTGATATTGATGATATAGCACCAGAACATGTTATTCAAACAATGAAGTTATGCTGGTCTGAGGAACCTGAAGATCGGCCACCATTCTCAAAGATACGCATACTGCTAAAACCGCTTCATAATGGACTGTGAGTTGTTGACATACTGTAAAACATGTTGAAAAACCGACATGCAATTTTAGCGAATTGTGGTAAAATGACGTAATAGCGAAATTTTGATTTAGCGAATCTCTCTTGTCATTGTTGATTTCACTTTTTCACAATACTTGTCTGTCGCGTGCCAAAACAAATGTGCAGTTATCACCTCCATAAAATGAAGAAAAACTGTCAAGTGTAATTAGGAAGCGCCCCAGATTTTTATATTCCAGATTACTGTATACAATAATAATAATAATTTTATTAACACTTACACATTCCCTGGAGGGATTGGCAATGGTTACAAAAGTTTAAAAAGGAATAAAAGGTTACAAAACAGAAAATAGATAAGAAAAAAAAAAAAAAAAATCTAAGCTAATACATTACAGATAATAGCTAGTATAAAATTATGATACTACGATAGATAGAAAAAAAAATGCAAAACTCAAATAGTGAGAGAAGGTTGTCACTGGGGTTGCTGTCTTATTTCAAAACACTTCTTTAGGTACCTTGCTACGGGGAGTGTTAGGCCACTGTTGTTTAGCAAGGCTATGAATTGAGTCTTTAGCGGCAAATTTTTAAAGTTTTGGATTATAGTTTTTGCTATTTCGAATAGGACATTTCTTTCGGGGGTATATCTTTTACATGACATCATGAGGTGATACTCATCTTCTACTTCATTTTTATCACAAAGGTTGCATAATCTATTAGCAAGGGGTATTCCTTTGTGTCTGCCAGTCTCAATTTTCAAGTTATGGTCACTGAGGCGGAATTTAGTTAAATTTTCGCGCATATCAATACAAATCACCAAGTCTTGGCCATTTTGAATTTATAATAACGTCATTAGCGACATCTTGAATTAGCGAATCAGTTCTCTCGCTAAATCCGCTAAAAAGACATGCTTGCGAAAAAGACATGTTTTACAGTACTTCTTTCTAGCACAATTCTAATCTGCTGTGGTTGTAACAGCAATGAATTAAATTAGGCTGTATTGTCTGCAAAATTTAAGCCTTTTACTTAAAGTAAAGTAAAATGTATAAAAATTGTGCAGCTACAGTATTTGATATCCTAGTATGAAATTTCCTTTCAAGAGAAGATAATCCGTTGATTTGGTTGTGATTTAGTTTTTATCATCATCAGGTTTGATCAGTATAATTTAATTGTGAATTTTGGCCACATTTGTAAAAAGTTTTTTTCCCGACAATACAACTGACTGTTACCATTATGGCAAAACCATGAAAATCATATGCACATCTCTTTGCTGATTGTTTTTCATCTGCTGTTGACTTAGTCGACAAAGTAGAGTTGTGCATACTACAGATTGTCTGGTTTTGTCAGTGTCAGTGCCACATGTATGGGTTTTATACTCACTACAAGTATACACACTTTGGCTTATATTTCAAATTCAAACTGTGAAGTTTATTTAGGCCCAAACATAGTTCACAGACATCTGTGTTCTAGCACATTAACAACAAATGTTAAAAGAGTACACCAATTAAAGATGGTTTAACAAAAATCTGCAATTTTCTTCCTTTTTTAAACATTTTATATCTCAAATTCATGCTGCCTGGTTACATTTGAACTTAGTGCACAGAGTGTTTATTCTAGCACATTAATGAAAGTTAATCTGTATGTGTCAAAATTCTATCTAAGGTGGTCGACTTGCAGCCATTTTTTAAAATTAAGTACAAAGGCATAACATATATTATTTTGTTAACAATTTTTTTGTTTTGTTTTGTTTTGATAAAATTTGCTAGATATCCCTTTTGTGGTTCAAATGTTCAAATTTAATATGAGGACTGTGTGATTGACAGTAGCTTGTTATTAATAATTTCAGCAAACAGAACATTATGGATAATGTAATTGATATAATGGAGAGGTACACAGAGAATCTAGAAATATTGGTGGATGAAAGAACTGAAGAATTACAAAGCCAAAAGGGGAAAACTGAAGAGTTACTGTTCCGTATGCTACCAATGTAAGTTTATGCAGTTGATGAATCTGTATTTTTTTTTTATATTTTTTTTATTAGACGCATAAAATCCTTAGGAAAGGATAAAAAGGGTCTTACAAAAAGAAATTAAAAAAAAAAAACTACTATCTAAAAAAGAAAACAAAAAATAAAAACTTTTCTAAAAAAAAATAAAACAAGTCAAAAACAAAAAAGACAATTTGTATGTTAATTTGTGTAGTAGTTTACAAATGTGATTAATTATATTCATGAAGATATATTTTATTCAGATAAATAAATAAAGACAGGAAATAAAACATCACAATTGTGAAAGATATGTACCGTGGTCGTGTGATAAAGGAACAATCAAGTCATAGTGTAAAATAATTCACCCAGCATGCAAACTTTAATTACTGCTCACCTTGTGAAGTCAGCAAATATGTAGCCTTATCAGACAACTGTTAAAGGCAGAAATAACATAGTTACACCTTAAGACAATAGCAGTATACTGATTTTAAAACAAGCTGGATAACACAGAGCTTATCCTGGGCACACCTTAAAATTTGTATTCTCATTCTGTTCTATCCAAGGTCTATTGCTGCTCAGCTGGTTAAAGGCATCAGTGTTCTACCAGAGGCATTTGATTCTGTCACAATCTATTTTTCTGACGTTGTTGGATTTACGGCCTTGTCTGCTAACAGTACACCACATCAAGTAATGTGTATATAATTTTTTTTTTTTTTTTTTTTTTCTTTTTCTTTTAATTTTTTTTTTTTATTCACATATATTCCCACAAAAGTACATGTGTATATAATTATCACCCCAAGAAGGTGTTGATAAAAAACTTGAAGTTGTATTGTCGGCAAAACTTAGTTGAAATAATTAAGCTCTGCCAATTTTGAGTAACTTGGCTGAAGTTATTTATTATCGTCTCCACTACAATAAAGCATGTCATGCAATTCTGTTTAAACTCTGCTTTACATACATGATAAACTCAACAAAGAAGTATATAATTTTCGATATTAACAGTTTTACATGAAGTGGTAATTAACATACGGTCCAATAAATTTGAATACTGTAAAATGACTAATTTTCACTGGGTTTAAATTTCACTGATTTACCATTTCAGGCATATTTAGTGGGTTTTAAATTCACGGTTTCGTCATTTAGATAATGTGTTCTATGCTAAATTTTACATATTCACTGTGTTTTAATTTAGCGCATTTCTCCAGTCAGCGAAATAAGCTAAATTAAAACCCAGTGAATAATTACCCCCTTTACAGTACCCTTATGGCTATATACAGGAAACATATACACAAAATAGAGTATCCAGTGTGCAATTCAGTGCATGCATGGCTGGATGATACACTCAATTACACTGTGCTTGCATTACTTTGCAATAAGTTGTTTTTAATTCAGTACATCTATTGACGGGTCAAAGGCTTCAAACAACGTTTTGAGGTCAATAAAACTTGATAGTGAAACTGTCATCGGAACTGCACATATTTCATCACACACACAAACTTGGCTCACAGTTGTATTTTATTATCACAAGAAAAAAACCATCAATACTGCTTTAAAAGCCCCCCAAAATAGCCAAAGTGAATGATAATATAACAATGTCAGTGGGAAATATGTGTAAACTATGACCAAACACATAATTTTGACAATTATCTACATGTAGCAAGCAAATTCAAACAGACTTTTAGCATAACTCTGAAAATTGTCCACTATATATCAATATGTCAACATTCCCAAATAAGTTTTTGGGGAGAACTCTGCTGGTATTAGATATATTCATCATCAAATATCACAATCAAACTGAAAGAATACTTTCAGAGAAATTCAGACTCGGTAGTCTCTGTTTCAAAATCAAAATGGGTAAACACACTACCTAAAACCAGATTGATAAAAAAAATTGTGAGTTACGTACTGATAGAAATTGATTGAGATTTTTTTTTGTTATTGTACCAAAAGTTGGGGTTTTACAAAATCCTAGGCCCATGGTTCACCGCAACTGGATAGTTTTTGACATAAAACCCACTGTGGCATAGACAAGTTCTACAGATAAACTTAATGCTGGGGAGTAGCCACCCACACATGTGGTAGACGACCATAGCGTGTCGTTATTTACATACACATGTCTACCCATGAGCCTTTGCATTTTTAGCGTGCGTTGTTATCATCGCTTGGGATTAAACTCGCCGGTGACAACCCCTCTTAAGTATTCATCAAGACAAATTTCAAACCAGGTACATGTAGATGTCGGATCCATGGCTGTGGAAAACACTACCTTTCAACACACTGTTTTGCAATTAACCTGCCTGCAATTCTGGATAATGTGGTCTGATCAGAATGAATGATCTTCTAATAGTTTGTTTGTTGCTCTCATATCCACAGGTTGTTGATTTGTTAAATGACTTGTACACTCTGTTTGATGCAATTATTCAAAACTATGACGTTTACAAGGTAGAGACAATAGCTGACTCCTATGTCATAGTATCTGGACTCCCTATCCGCAATGGGATCTACCACGCTGGAGAAATCGCTTCCACAGCCTTACATCTGTTAAATTCTGTACGAAATTTCAAGATTCGTCATCGACCTAATGATTTACTGAAACTGCGTATTGGAATTCATTCAGGTAATTTTAGTATTATTAGTGCCCTTTGCCCTTTGCCCTTTGCCCTTTTGAGACACAAGTTAGTTGTCCCTATCAGTGTACCCTCTAAAAGAACTGATTTTGTAGAAATCCAAAGTCAGCCAGAAAGATCAGTCTTCAAGAAAAGAAAAGATCTGTTGACATTGTCCCTAAGATCTGTTGACGTGGTCCCTAAGATCTGTTGACGTTGTTCCTAAGATCTGTTGACATTGTCCCTAAGATCTGTTGACGTGGTCCCTAAGATCTGTTGACGTGGTCCCTAAGCCCTGTTGACATTGTCCCTAAGATCTGTTGACATTGTCCCTAAGATCTGTTGATGTGGTCCCTAAGATCTGTTGACATTGTCCCTAAGATCTGTTGACATTGTCTCTAAGATCTGTTGACATTGTCCCTAAGATCAGTTGACATTGTCCCTAAGATCTGTTGACATTGTCCCTAAGATCTGTTGACATTGTTCCTAAGAACTGTTGACATTGTCCCCAAGACCTTGACATTGTCCCTGAGATCTGTTGACATTGTCTTTAAAACCTGTTGACATTGTCCCTAAGACCTATTGACATTGTCCCTAAGATCTGTTGACGTTGTTCCTAAGACCTGTTGACATTGTCCCTAAGACCTGTTGACATTGTCCCTAAGATCTGTTGACATTGTCCCTGAGATCTGTTGACATTGTCGCTAAGACCTGTTGACATTGTCGCGAAGACCTGTTGACATTGTCCCTAAGACCTGTTGACATTGTCCCTAAGACCTGTTGACATTGTCTCTGAGAACTGTTGACATTGTCCCCAAGACCTGTTGACATTGTCCCTAAGACCTGTTGACATTGTCCCTAAGAACTGTTGACATTGTCCCTAAGATCTGTTGACATTGTCCCCAAGACCTGTTGACATTGTCCCTGAGATCTGTTGACATTGTCCCTAAGACCTGTTGACATTGTTCCTAAGAACTGTTGACATTGTCCCTAAGACCTGTTGACATTGTCCCCAAGACCTGTTGACATTGTCCCCAAGACCTGTTGACATTGTCCCTAAGAACTGTTGACATTGTCCTTAAGATCTGTTGACATCCTCCCTAAGAACTGTTGACATTGTCCTTAAGATCTGTTGACATCCTCCCTAAGATCTGTTGACATTATCCGTAATAGGGCAGTACATTTTTAGTTCACTGGTGTATGTTCATAAAAATCACAATAGTATTGTTCATTTACAGGTCCCATTGTTGCTGGTGTTGTGGGTCTTGCCATGCCTAGGTATTGTTTGTTTGGGGACACAATGAACACCACATCACGTATGGAAACCAATGGACTTGGTAAGTCAAATTAAAACATTTTAAGGAGGTACAGGCACTTTTTTGAAGATTACAATAATAATACAGTTTTATTACACCTTTGATAATTACAAATTCATTTTTGGCTGAAAGTAATAAAAGGTAAGGTAAAACGATAAGTAAAAAACAGAACGTTAAAATAACATAAAATTAGGTAGTAAAAAATTAATGTAGTTTGTGTTTTTCAAAACACACTTTCATATACCATGTCACATGTCTAATTAGTTTAGAATGGTTAGTATTATTTTAATTATTATGGTTTCACACCATTATGACACAGTAAATAATGAAAATTACCAACCAATTGCCATAATTGCTCAACAGTTTGTTTTCTAATTCAATTAAATATGGCAGACTAACATTTGAATGATTTTGTTTGACTTGTCTGGTTTCAAATTTATCATTCATAATTATAAGGCTTATATCATACATGTCATTTCAGTTAATATGTAACAGGGACTATGTCATTGACTATGATTTGTTCAATTATAATTTGTAGCTCTAAAAATTCATGTCAGTCCATGGTGCAAGGAGATCCTGGACAGCATTGGTGGTTATGCGATGGTTGAACGAGGTATGGTCACCATGAAGGTGAGTGGACAAGCACATTTATATTGAAATGTGTGGTTCTATTCAGAACATACCTTTTACTCTGCAATACTTTTACTGCAGTATACACTCAATGTTTAAATGTCAAATATTTCAGCCAAAAGGTATCTAAGTCTCCATCAGTCAAAATCCAAAACAAGAACTGGTGTGTTTTCAGTTCTGTTTGTATGTCCCTGTTGAGGTCTGAGTCTTAACCATTAATTTTATTCAAAAATAAATGTTTCGATGCATGTCAGTTTGCTTCGTGACTTGATTCAAAATGGCTGATTTGTGGCCATGTTGGATTTATTATTCGGTCGATTTTGCCGTTTTTACTCAGTAACATGCTGAATACTCTTGCAATATTTAATTAACAGTCCATTTTGATTGTAGCAGAGCCCACAATTGTATGTGAACCTAGTTTGGATCTAAATGGACTGCTTGAATTTGATCAGGTCTTGATCAAATTTCAGAATGGCAGAAATGCTTGATTTTGATGAATTGTTAACTTTACAATACCTATTGGCCATCTTGAATTGATGTATAACATTATGTAGGATGTGAGTGTGAAGATTGAACATTAATAATTAG
The DNA here is from genome assembly GCF_978046115.1 of Saccoglossus kowalevskii. NCBI lineage: Eukaryota > Metazoa > Hemichordata > Enteropneusta > Harrimaniidae > Saccoglossus > Saccoglossus kowalevskii. The sequence goes on from NC_140658.1 coordinate 27,148,187, forward strand.
TCTAGGCATGTCTGTGACGCTAGTGCGTAAAGTTGTACACATGCACAAGGGTGAAATTCAAAGTCACTGATTTTGAATGTAGTTCAAATGTTTCGAAGTCAGTCATTTGTCGGCATGTAACTTATGGATATGTTATTTCAGTGATTTCTTCACTAAATAATAATTTTCTTGATTTTATTGCATTCAAGGACGTTCTATTTCAAGCTGGTTAAAACTTGAAACTTTGCACAAAATTTGTAACACAAATTTGATTGATGTTATTATGTTTCTGTTGTTTCGAACATGGAATAGTATGTGATGACACAATGAATCTAAGACTGTCAGCCATTTTGTTTGACAAAAATCATTAAATAAATTTTTATCTTTTTTTCGCACATTTCTGCTTATATCTCAAATTCACTGTCTAAATTAGATCACTTACAAATTTGTTCCAGTATATCAACAACAGTTGATTTATGTCACAATACAAACAGTTATTATCTCTGTATTTTGTTTCAAATCATGCATCAAACAGTTTATCTCTGTCTTTTGTTTCAAATCAAACAGTTTATCTCTGTATTTTGTTTCAAATCATGCATCAAACAGTTTATCTCTGTCTTTTGTTTCAAATCAAACAGTTTATCTCTGTATTTTGTTTCAAATCATGCATCAAAAAGTTCATCTCTGTATTTTGTTTCAAATCATGTATCAAACAGTTCATCTCTGTATTTTGTTTCAAATCATGCATCAAAAAGTTCATCTCTGTATTTTGTTTCAAATCATGCATCAAAAAGTTCATCTCTGTATTTTGTTTCAAATCATGTATCAAACAGTTCATCTCTGTATTTTGTTTCAAATCATGTATCAAAAAGTTCATCTCTGCATTTTGTTTCAAATCATGTATCAAACAGTTCATCTCTGTATTTTGTTTCAAATCATGCATCAAAAAGTTCATCTCTGTATTTTGTTTCAAATCTTGTATCTAGCAGTTCATTATCTCTGTCTTTTGTTTCTGATTAGGGCAAAGGTGAAATCTGTACATACTGGTTGATTAGCCAGGATCCAAGCTATCGCAAAGAAAGTATCAACCATGCATGAGTCCTTAATTATTCAAGAAAGTTTAATTGATGTTTTCTCATAATGAAATTAAGTTAATAAAGTATGAAGAGTACCAAACAGTACGCTATTCAATAATAATCAGTTACCATCTTTCTGTCATTAGTATTTTATAGTATGCATGCATACATAAACAAAGAGTTGTGTTTATTGTCAAGTCATATTTTAATGATCCAGAAAACAAAAAATGCACTATAGAGCAAATATAGTATTTTTTACAGTTTAAAAATAAAGATACATATTCACAGAATTTTAAAAAATAAAATAATGTCCATCTGTATTTTGGAAGCATGCATGCTCACAAAATACTTGCAGTTGTAGAAACTGACTAATACTAATAACTTTTTTGATAGATTTCATGTTACATCATTTGTGTATTTCTAATAGTGCAGATACTGTTAGCAGTACCACAGTCTCTTTGGGTGAAATAAATAAACACTTAAGAAAAAAACAAAACAAAAACATTTTTAGCCTCAATTTTGATAGAGCAGAGCTGTTAATAAGAGTGAAATATCAACGTATTTCTGCATTCTCCATGAATTTCTTAACTTGTTATAAACAGTTTGCTGGAGTCTGATTAAAAACTTGGCTATAAAAAACACACTTTTACAAAGCCAACATTGAGAGTCTTTGCAGTTTGTGTGTGTGTGTGTGTGTGTGTGTGTGTGTGTGTGTGTGCGAGTGTGGTACCAACATTCGGATGACTTCTGTCTGTTTCACTGATATCTCAAGAACCATTCATCTGTTTTTAATGAAACTTGATGCATAAATGCTCTGGGCCAATGCGCAGATTTTCAGCTTTGATATGTCAAGTACCGGTAGTAATCATTACGTTTCAATGAAACTTGATACACAGATACTCAAGGACTATGCAGAGTCCTGATTGTTTTGGGGTAAATATTTGTGCATATTAATCACCTAATTTGCATAATTAGTTAATTTTCAGCTTTTCCACTGATATCTCAAGTACTAATCATCACAGCTCCTCTAGGACTAAGCAAAGACCTGGTTAGTTGTTGGGTGAATATTTGTGCATATTGATCACTTAATTTGCATAATTAGTTAATTTTCAGTTTTTCCACTGATATCTCAAGTACTAATCTTTACATTTCAATGAAACTTGGTACATAGATGCTCTAGGACAATGTACAAACCTGATTAGTTTTTGGTTAAAATCTGTTCATATTAATTCCCTAATTAGCATAATAATTAATAATTTTTTGTTTTTTAATCACATTTCAATGAAACTTGGTACATAGATGGTCTGTTACATTGTACAGACCCTATTAGTTTTACACTCAAATCTATTCATATTAATTACCTGATTTGCATAATTAGTTTTCAGCTTTTCCATCAATATCTCAAGTACAAGTAATTGTGAATTAATTTTTAATGTGTCTCTGATACTCTCAACTCTTTTTAAGCTTTCTTTGATTTGATTATTTTTTCAGCTTATAATGATAAAATCAGTCAATAACTACCATGTTGGCTGTAGGAAAACATTTTGGCACAGTTTAACTGGAAAAGATTATTAATTTATGCAAATGAGATGATTTTGTCAGCGAATCGTGTCATATTTAATATACATATATAGACAAATTTGTTCTAATTTTTGAATTTTAGTGAATATTTTTGGTAAAAAAATGCTATTTTCAACTATTCAGTAGAGCTATATCAGCTGACTTTCTGCTTGTTTTGATTCCATGACTATGATTGGCCTGGAGTCAAAATGTTAGCTATGTGACACATAGCAGTGTATCGAGAGCTAAAAACTGTTGTAATCATCTTCTATACTTTCATCAGTTTTCTTCTTTCTAAATTCATTGATACAGAGCGTTATCACATCAACAATTGTCGGTTTTTGTTTCTTCCAAGAATATCCCTTAGCTTCGTACACTTTTCTCATCATCATGATAGCTGGTATACATGTGAATATCACCATGGCGACTTCGAAGATGCCCATGTTGACATAGAATGCAATATCATAGGAGGATGTTGCATCGTAGATTGCTCCTGTTAACAAAGAATTTATTTGACATTTCTACATGTACATGTGTATCCACTTTTAAAGAGTTCATGTGTATCTGTATTGGAAAATTAATTTGGAGTTTTTTTCATACAAATAACTTGTCCACCTTGTATTGTATGAAACAGTGTGAGAGTATTAAATTTTTAAAGTGAGACAATGCTCAATGTTTTAGTAATGTAAAATTACCACAATCAACTTGGTAGTAAAAGCTTCATGAATTAGTTTATAACCGTGGAATAATAAGAGGGTGAGAATACAATGTTCCATCACAGTCCCTCTCTAGTAATAGAGGGACTGTGGTTCCATGTATGATAAATGACATAGAAACAAATTTGGTCCAAACTGTTTCAGAAGAGTCTGGCAAAGTTTTGTTGAGGTGTGTATCCTCCCTTGAATTGTTGGGATTGTTCCCTTACCTGCCAAGGCTGGTCCAATCATTATTGCGCACCCTGGTGGGACTTGGCAAAATGCCCAAGCTTGGCCCACAACATCTGGGCTAAACAGGGAGGTGGTGACAGGAAATAGAACAGCATTGTACACACCATTCCAAAAACCAATAGCTGCAATATTATTAATAAAATTAACATTAATAACTTACTGGTTTAAGGGAAAAGTCATTTATATATCTGTTCTGTCCTGTGAGAAAGCCATGAGACTTGTACTTGCCACTCAAATATACTTTAATGTATATTTTGATTGTATTGGCATATAAAATTGAAACATATCAACTATAAATGTTCTGAGTGATTTCTTGTGTCTTTTTTCAACCTGGGTGTAGATTTTTACATGCCACTTCACTAATGCCTAGGTTCAATGCTAGTAATATCTCATTATTAGTCCCTGTTCGGACGAAGTCAGAAAATGGGGACTTATAAATCGGTCTCCGTCCGTGCGTAGTCATATCTCAGAATCCCTTGGACCGATTCTGTTCATTCTTTGCATGTGCCTAGTACTTTATGTGGGACATATGCACATGCAGTGGTTTAGCGTTTCGATTCAAAATGGCCGACTGGCAGCCATCTTGTTTTTTGAAAATGTTGTATTTTGGACATGCTTTGTCAGTTTTCATTCAAACTTGGTACATAGATTATACATGTTAGGATACATGTCCATGACGATTTATTTCACAATTGAATCAAAGATGGTCGACTGGCAGCCATCTTGTTTTTTGAAAATGTTGTATTTTGGACATGCTTTGTCAGTTTTTATTCAAACTTGGTACATAGATTATACATGTTAGGATACATGTCCATGATGATTTATTTCACAATTGGATCAAAGATGGCTGACTGGCAGCCATCTTGTTTTTTGAAAATGTTGTATTTTGGACATGCTTTGTCAGTTTACATTCAAATTTAGTACATAGATCATACATGTTAGGATACATGTCTTCGACCGTCCGTGAGTCCCTGAGTCTGTCTGTCTGTCCGTCCGTTCGTCCGTCTGTCCATCCGTGTGTCAGTCTGTCTAGAGTCATATTTCAGAATCCTGTGGACCGATTCCGTTCATTCTTTGCATGTGCCTAGTGCGTTATGTGGGACATATGCACATGCAGTGGTTTATTGATTTGATTCAAAATGGCCGACTGGCAGCCATCTTGTTTTTTGAAAATGTTGTATTTTGGACATGCTTTGTCAGTTGTCATTCAAACTTGCTACATAGATTATACATGTTAGGATACATGTCCATGACGATATTTCGCAATTGGATCAAAGATGGTCGACTGGCAGGCATCTTGTTTTTTTTTATGCAGTATCTTGGACGTGCTCAGTCAGTTTTCATTAAAATTTGGCACATACATGTACTTTATACATGTTAGGATGCATGTCCATGACAATTTGTTTCAAAATCTGGTCAAGGATGACCGATTGACAGCCATCTGACTTTTTGGCCTTATTACTATATTTCCACAATTAATGTATCATTTTCATTCGTATTTGGCACATACATCATACATATCAGTGTGTTTCATAATCAGATCAAAGATGGCCGAATAACGACTGTTTTTATTTTTGGCCATATTACTACTACACAAAACACGTGTTTTGATGTAAATAAACAATCTATTGTATACGCCAATTGAAACTCAAATTTCAAGGACACGCTCGCGACAACCCCTCTGCTTTAATATGACGAGCACAAAGAGAACTTTCAGCAATTTAACAGAGACTGTGTCATTTTCAATGACTTGTTCTATATTATTTAATTTATTGATAGACAACTACATGCCTCCAGCTCTTTGTGCTAACAAAAATAAATTTACATACAGAGTGTCAATACAAATGAGAATTATTATAATTGTACAATGTATTGGCAGCATGAAATAAAAATTATATCTTATATCAGGGGTGTACCTTGTATATACGCAATATTATCATTTACAATGCTGTCTACTATTAAACTTGTAAGAGCATTAAAATCCCAACATCCACAGATGGTGCAAACATGAACCAAATGAAATCAAAGTTGTTGAGGATCTGCATCACACGGTTTTGATTTCAATCCGCAAATGTTCCAAATCATAAGATTAATTTTGAGTGGGAAGTCGGGTGAATCATGGACGTACTAGAGAATATACCGGTAGATCATGTGCGGGAATTCATAGCTTTCACCAGAATACACCAGTGTACCTCTCTCATTGCTTCTGGTTGGTATTCGCACCACTTTCTGCAGCGACTCATTGTAATCGCATAGTTTCGCTAAAACCGGCCATTCACGAACTGGTGCGTGATCGCGTTGGAAAAAGCTGTATTTCACTGCAGTTAACTTGGCGCGCCAATCAGCGTTGCTGTATCAAAAATTTGACGATCCGGGGGTCATCACAGATTAAAACAATGACGGCGTGTAGGCTTTGCGCTGATTCACTGGGAGTCGGAAACAGAATTTGTTATGCCAACATTGAAAATTGTTTGTGGACAAGTAAATGAAGACTATGGAATGTTTAAATATTTGTGCAAACCATGTTTTAGTAAACTGACAAAACTGTCGAAACAAATATTATATCGACTTTTCCGATCCGTTCTTCAGTGCAACTAAAATATCATTTCCCTTAGATACAGCAGTAAGTTCGTTCACAGAGAAAAAGCTAGCAACAGGTTATTTTTTTATTCTACCGTGCGAGCGCCATGATTTTACCAAGTAATATGTCGTTTCTATTGTGAGTTCTGATTGGGTAATGCAAATGAGCTCAAGTGATATAATCGTTTGGGGGCGTGCGACATGCAGTAAATCGTGGTGAAATCTGCCAAAGGTTAATGTTGAGGCTTCGGCCGAATAAATGGTCCTTGGCTGGCGAAGATGTTCTTCCCTCCTATGTCCTTCACAATAAGTTTATCACGCCTTACCCGTGCTTGAGCTCTAATCTCTGTCTCGTCATTTCTTTTCTCTGTGTGAATAATTTATTTCGTAAAGTACTTTGTATGAATCAATAAAGACACAGGTGCTTTGTTCATAAACGTTTAGGCAAACATGACACACCAATGCTGTAAAATTGTCTCGACATTCACCGGTCAGTTTAAAAGCTACACCCAGATGATATGATAGAGGGACTGTGAACAAATCAAATTTACAATAGGTAACTTTATATAGATATACTTTTATATCACAACATCATTGCTAGGCTTATACGAGTGAAACACCACATTGATTCTAAGATAACTGAAGAAACGTCAGTTTCTTTGCCTTGACAAATTATGGAACAGACCAAAGTTAAAGTTAAACTTTAAAAACAGTTGACTGAACTCACATATAGCATAAAAAAACATTCCGCCTAAATCCGTCACAAAGGTGCACGCGTACGTGGTAAGCGCCATGACGCCACACGCTGCAACATACACGTGTATCAAATCAAATGGTAATTTGTCGCCGAGACAAGCAGCAACTACCCTGCCAACCATGTCCGCCGCTCCTTTGGCAGTCAAAATAAACGCCCCTGATGCTGGATCTATTCCCATGCTGTGCATAAAATTGATCTAACATGAAAGAATCAAAGTGGTTATCAGTGATTAGACTTGCTTCGATAAATATAAAAAAAATAGCACAATACAAAATAAGAGAGCGACTTTTTTGGTGATCTTTCCACTATTTCAAATATTTGCTATTTTCAGGGCCTTTTTTACGGCAAGCCTACACAGGCTTCGTTGACTTTCGTTGAGTCTTGAAGCGGAAATAAACTCGGGCGGCGAGAATGAAATGATGTGAAACCGGAGTTAAATTAATTGCTAACGTTGGTGGCGCTCTGTTATCAACACATGGTGGCGCTGTTGACATACCCAATATGTCACTAGCAACTGTGGCAGATTGCTTTGTCTTCAAATTAAAGATTACGATAACGTGACGTGATGATTGTTATGTCATTCTACTCACCAAATGAATAAAAGGGAATACGTAACCCATGCCCTTCACGAATTGCCCGAGCATAAATAAAATAAATACAGTATCCGTCCACAGATTTTCTTGCAGATAACAACGATGTCTCGTCAGGTGACCGCAGCACGAAACCTCAGAGTCGTCATCGGGTTGTCTTTTGATCATGTCGTCTATCCAATGATGATACCCAGCATGCATTCTGTCGTGGATCTCGGCTCCTGATTCTGTTCCTTCTTCGAACTCGTGGCGCTCTGATGTTGGTAGTGGCGATGACAGCATAAAGCAACAGGCAAGTCCGAGAATAAGGACTAGTGCTGACAGGATACGGTACGTGGTCCTGAGTCCCGTAGCTTGTAGTAACGTCTGGCAAATAGGGTTCATGACCAACGAACCTGTGTAAGAACAGTACCCCTAGTTCTTAAAGGGCGGTAGTTGTCGCGCCACACATGCGCGAGATATGTGGGTCTCATATAAACAAAGATGGTGACTTTGACTGTCGCGCAGATCAACGAGTACAAAATGAGACATTACGAAGCTTTAATTGGGTAATTTTAGGTAATTGGAAGGTATTGAAGGAGTCACCGGTGGTAATTAGTGCAAGTCGAGCCCAGGTTAAACCTCACACTTGTGATTTACAGTTGATTATGGAAAAATCAATGTTTATCAACAAAAATGTCGCACATGCGCTACGCGACGACCACCGCACTTTAATATGGAGGCAGATGATGAGTATATGTTGTCATTTTGGTTTTGGATAACGAGTAAATCATGAATAATCGTCAACCAAATATTGGTGTTAAAAATAGCGTCTGCACAATATACATTCACTAAAATATGATCGCAGCGTTGGCGAGTGACATTGGAAACCAGTTGCAAAAATAAAGTCTACCAACATCTCAAACGAATTGCATGAATGTTTGATTTACCGTGAATGTGCCTTAAAGCGAGAGGGTCGTCACCTGCGCAAAGGCTAATGGGTAGACGCTTGTTTGTAAACAATGACACGCTATGGCCATCTGACGCATGTGCAGGTGACGACTCCCTCGCTTTAATAGCAAAATCCTGTACTATTCTAATTCATGATCCTTTTTGATAGGTAAGATTAGTCTTACAAAAGTGGCTAAAATCTCAGCAAAAAAATTATACTCTTCCGACCCCCCCCCCCCTAACAGAAATAAAAGCTTTCCCCTTAACACAAAATAACAAGTAACATTCAAGTTAGGCCAGGAAAAAAATTATATTTCGCGTTTCATGGAAATTGTAAAATGAGGCGGCGAGGCGATTTTTTTTTTTTTTTTTTTGAATACCGAGCTAAAATTGGGGAAATTTGAGACAAGTGCGAGTACAAGCGCATTTTGGAATGCTTTAGAAAAACAAAACGTCCGAGGCGCATAGTTCAAAATGATGCGCGCGGAAACTAGAAACAGAGATATTTTTTTCCCAGCCTTACCAAATGGTATTCCTGCAACCTGTAAACCAGTAGCCATCACGTGGTACTTATCCGGGAACCAATATCCAGTTAATATCAGCGGTGGACTGTACGTGAAATTGGTGGCTAGTCCGAACATTATACTGTATGTGATGAACATCAACCAAAGCGATTGAACGAATGACGTCAGTAGTAACCCTAACGACCCCAGCAGTACACCACAAGTTGCTACTTTGCGAGCGCCGATCATGTCAGTGAGTTTCGAGGATAGCGGATTTCCCATGTAGGCCATACCAAAGCTAATTGAGCCGACCCAACCTGTGAAAGAAAGTACTACTTGAATAATGTATATACATGTGGTCATATTATTAGAATCATATTGTTGAAATCATGTGAACAGTCGCTCGTTTAATACAGCTTTCCAGTAAGTGCGCCCTCTAGTGACGAATCACTTTTGTGAAGTCAAAATGACGTAATTCGTGTAAGCTGTGTCGACGTCGTTCACATAAACGACTAAGCTTTCGTTGTTTTGTCTTTAGTGATTTATAATACGGCACATCTCTCAAATATTTTTGTGACGGCCAATTAAAAACAACATCGGCCATTACTCCCACTGACGTTACAGAAGCGCCTTGTCCCTTGAGAGCGCGACTTACAGAGGTGAAGTTGTGTCGCAACAACTTACTTATACCGACAGTGCCACCGCCGAACGTATCAAGCAACGGTAATAGCATTTCGCCGAAACTCATCACCATACCCATAAACGGCACCTGTAGTACGAACCCCGCCAAACACACCAACCATCGCGTGCGTGTCCCTCTGTTGTGCCATTGCGTCCTCTTCTCATCCACACCCATCCCTAATTCTGTCAGCTCAGTCGGAACCTGACGTTGGTACTCAGTGTCACCTCTTGTACTTCCCATCATGCACCGTGTTGCAGTGCGCTGCTCCTGTAATGATCAATTCAAAATATGTTCCATCGCTTTCTGTTTTGTTTTGTTTTTGTTTTTTTGGCTATTGTTTAGAGATTCACAATTAGTCACCATAAGTTTAACTTTATTAAAGAAATCTAGCTCAAAACTGTTGGAAGAAAATGATTCAAACTTTTTTGCTATCATCTTCCCTGCGTTTCTAATGGTAAACACTTTATGGCAGACCATTAGAAACTCGGGGCGATGTCAGAATTGAAAAAAAAATGCTGACAAAATTCATGAAAAATTTCTTGAAGAAAAAATATTACACACAAAGGAAATCAAAAATTACAGCGAATTCATATCATTGAAAAAAATAGCACAAAACTAAGTGAAGGAAAAAATATTGTGTATAGTTTTTCTGCCGATGCCAGTTTTGTCGGAGTAATTTCTGAATCATTTATCTGTGAAACATTGTAATTGAAACATGCAATATTTGTTAATCGATTTATTCATTTCGTTTTATACAAGTTCAATAATACTGTATTCCGACTTATACCATATACCTTAGAAAAGTTTTCTAAGGTCTATGCTTATACATTGTTTCAAAATACGGATTCTGGAGTGAGACGACAACATAAATGCGAACACGGTAGAAACCATCGCAGTGTGTTCTTTTGTTTCAATTTTTATATTCATCTAATTAGAAGCTTTCCCACTAATTTTTCTTACACGGTCAAGAGTTTATCGATGTATATCAAGGGCATGCTGCCAGTTCTGTATCATTCTTACAATTTGTGTTATATCGAGTCTCCGGATTGCCAGCGGGTTTTCCGTTAGTAAATAAATCTGAGTTTACATAAAGTCGTTCTACTGTGCTGCTGGTTTAACAGATAATTTTGCATAATATATTATATATATTTCCATAATCGCAACGTATCGTCCCACAAGTTTCTGTTGGTCTTACACAGAATGTTAAGGCTTTGAGACATGTTAATAATATTGGTACTAACAGCCTGTGCAAAGTAGCCTAAGTATGTGACAAGTAAACAGAAAAGTACTTGAAAGACAGAAATATGTGAAATGTTGCCAATCTGTTGCCCAGTGTGGGTGTATTATCCAGGGGTCCTATTTAACCTAGAATAAACTGTATGTGAATACAAATTATCAGATCAGGCGTTTACAGCCGTTCCAGACACTTATTTGACGCTGAAAGACTAGTAGTGCTCAAAGCGGGAGGGTCGTCACCTGCGAATGCGCGGGAATTGAGTCCCAAGCGACGATAACAACACACGCTAAAACGCAAAGGCTTGTGGGTAGACGCTTGTTTGTAAACAATGACACGCTAAGGCCATCTGACGCATGCGTAATTGACGACTCCCCTCGCTTTAAATGTAGACAACATTCTACAATACGTTACACCAGAGGTACATTACTTGGGGTTTGTAACTACGGTGACATGATACCAAGATCCTGTCACAATCTCGCTCTCGCATAAGCGTTCCAACTCAGAAAAATGCGAATGCGCATGCCCGAGGTAACTAGGATACTGGGACGGTGACATGATACCAAGATCCCGTCCGGTCACAATCTCGCTCTCGCATAAGCGTTCCAACTCAGAAAAATGCGAATGCGCATGCCCGAGGTAACAAGGATACTGGGATGTCCAGGTGGATCAAAATAGCTGCCCACGATATGACGGATTACGAGAACTATATTTTCTGTACATTTTCGATGTATTACATTTTTCACTATGATAGTGACAAGAAAAGTTTTATTTTTTCATTACAAACCTTGAACATTGATATATGTCATGTCAGAAGGTCGTAGCCTCAGTCTCGCTATCTACGAGAAGAGACTTGAATGGGATCTTGACATGATGTCACCGTACAGTACTATGCGAGTTGCAAACCCCAAGTAATGTACCTCTGGTTACACACATTGTTTCCACGTTAACATAAGTTGTAACTAGAAATGTAAATGAATTTTCAAAATGCTTTTATAAAATGCCATACTAAAGCTCCCGCTCTAAATGCAGTCAATCAGCTACTGTAACAGAGGTTACGTGTGAAGTTTCAACCATTTTATAATCTACTCTGATCCATAAGTTAATAATTTATTTTTAAGTGTTATGGTGTACAACTACGACACATACTTCGAGCTGCTTCGCGGTGGTGCAAGTACATACAAATGTAGGTAGGTGATGTCATACAAAGGAAACAAGTATTGCTTTCAAGTTAAAATTATGTGACATTGTTTTGACCTCGTCATTGAAAACAGGGATACGCTCACCTAATTGTTAGGGGTATACTGAGAGTATTAGAATACTACACACTACTGCTAGCCCAGTAAATGTGATTATAACGGCCCGGGGTACTACCCTATCAACAATTCCAATTACACAATTTCCGTGGATTAGCGTACGATCGTACGATTCAGTAATGACTTACCATTTACCGTACGTGAAGCTATTCCCAACATATATTATCGCTATCTACCATTTCTATGACAGAAGTAACTAAGTTTTAGTGCAAATGCCTCAAACAAACCAGTGCACGTGATTTACCTCGGCGCGGTCCAATTAACCTTCTTATATTTGCGCAATGCAAAAGGTCAATCAACGATAGTGGATAACAGTTGACAGGGCGTATATCACTTGCACTCATATACAATGCATTTGGCACACAAGTGTGCTTTGTTAATTTGTGGAATGGTCATTTTGATAAAATGCGCTATTTTTCGCTGTTTATGCTTCCTTTTAAAGGACATCGGGCGGGGTCGCGCTTTCATTAATTTAAGTTGTTTTGTCGGCAAACTTAGTTGGGAATCCTTTCATTTTTGGGTAACTTGGCCAATAAAAAATATGAAACTTACGGCGTTTGCGAATTATACAGATCTTAAACTTTTCGTTTATCAGCGACGTTATGTTACAATAAATCACGTCATGCCATGTTGATTCGGGAGTACGCTAAACACGACCATGGAATTACAATGGTTTTTAGTTCCATGACTCGTCTAACCTGAGTCTTAAATTATTCAATATAACATACGAAGCATTTATTACATGTAATAAAATGTACTACATTATAAAACTATTTTCAGATTGTTAACTAAATGGCATGAATGAACGGAATAAACCACATTATTATACATCTGTCACCGTAACGCCGTAAGTTACAGCGTGCCGTAATTCTGTGGTATTTTACGGGTATTTTCATCCTACCATATAAGGAAATGCAAATTCTAAATATAGAATGATTACGCGCGTAAGCGTTCTCTAATAAAAAAAAAAAAAAAAAAAAAACTAACATGGCTGCCACGAGAGTTTAGCCGGGCTCCACACAAAGAATTTCGCTGATTCTGTTCTAAACTTTTTGGATTTCGGCATTCCCATGATGTATCCTTGGAAGGAAAAGATGTATAATAATAAGGTTTTTACGAGGATACCTCAAAGTATGCGCTCTGACAGTACGCCGTCGCATCGACCTCCGCTACGCGTCGGTCTATTCTACCGCTGTATTGTCTTCGTAACATACTTTAAGCATGGAAGGTAATTACCTTCCATGCTTTAAGGTATCCTCATAATAACCTCATATAGCTCTTGACTGTAACATACAGCCCAGCAACGCAATAGTAATTTGAACGATTAATTGGTTCACATAGAGGTCAGGGGTAACTTAGAGAAGTGTGACATTTATTGCGGTCACTAATTGTATTTTTTGGTGTTTTGGTACTATTACAGTCACGTTGTGTCACTCATAATGTGATTTATTGAATCACATGTAATAAATCAAGAAATTGTACATTGGTTCTACACTACGTCCACTGGGTAAGCACTTAATGGTATACTGCGCCATTACATTTCAGAGGGCATAGCTTTTCAGAAAAACAAGTTAATTTTCTATGATTTCTCTCTCGGCATAGTATCATTGCTTTGGTGCGGTATGTTAACGGCGTTTGCGTGCGGTGTGTTAATGGCGGGTCCTGCAGTATTCTCGTGGATATAAAATACTCTAATTTACGCCCACTGCTGTAGACGTCTCGACAGATCTTATCTGAGTTTGCACACAATCAATAGTACAGTCAATATGCACAGTTTTCTGCAGTCACTTTTAATGGGCACTGTCCTACACTATTCTAATAAAACAGTATTCTAACGAAGCAATCAACTAAAAAACTATTTTCTTTTGCCGAACACTGCCATTTGTTGTGGAGTTATATTTCAAAAATTGTCCTTAAAAATTCTTTAAAATAATCTTGCATCCAGACGGTGATCCGGATCACCACCAACATTTAATGGATCCTTGGGCTAAGACGCAGCTTTGAAAACAATTTGGTGTTTATTGCATGTATATAGCTGTATTTTCATTTGTTCAGTGTTTGAAAGACCACCTTCAATTTTGTTTTTGTTCTGGGCCATTTAGTGTCCATACTTTTGCCAGGATTCGGATCAAACACTGATATCTTATAAAACGCAATGGATTTAGTATGGAGTTATATACACATATCTCTCAGTCAAACCAATAAACAAAATTCAAATTAAGATAATTACACTGGGGCATTCATCATACCTCTCGTGACTCCGCGGATTGATACACATCATAATGTGAAACCGTCACCTACATCGCACACAGTTGCAAACACGCGCATTATGACTCGCGATTATAACTAGTGATTTATCGCCACAAAAAGCCTCGCACTATGATCTATATAACCAAGCACGACACATATTTGTTTTTTGTGTGTGTGTGTGTTTACAATCTTGCCATTATATGTGCACTGGAATTTTAGAAGCTCACTAAACACTGGTCGCTAAACATTCATAGTTTTCTGAGTATCCATGTCGCCTTAAGCACATAAAAATAGAGTCGTGTACTTACAGTAGCCATTTATCTTTTGGAGTTCCCGATGTGCATGATGCTGTGCCGAGCAGATATCGCGGTGAGAAACACTTTTAATTAATATTCAACGTCCGTGGCTATGCATGTGCAAATGCGCCCTTTTCCGGTTATTTCTGTTAAATCCATTTCAATGATCGCTACTTCATTGTATTGTTACTATTAATAATGAAATAATCCATTGATTGCATACAATCATACAATAATAAATGTGTAGTCAATAACATCGTACATATGGCTGTGTTGACACGACTCGATTACAAATTTGGGTATCCACGCGACTGGTATTAAATTAACAGCTCGTGTGTACGCTGATTATTCAATGTTTCTCATGACATTCCCATTTTTGTTACATTTCCCCTCATTAAGCTAATTTTTCATCGATCATATTCGTAGTATTGATCATTGGAACGAGTCGAATTTATGTAAACACGGGGCAGTAGGGCGGACAATGATAATTATAATATGATCGATGATTAACATCGATTCGATCCTTAACTCGACAGACTGTCGTTCGCAGTACAAACGAGGCAAGTAACGGAACCACCTATTTTGTGTTGCTCCATATTGGTGTTATATACCGATAATTACATCTAACATTTAAGTTTTGAGATTCCATAGGAAAATATAAGTTTTCATTAGATCAATCGATACATTGTAGTTTTGACAGTTGCCTGTTCATTAGAATTTTCATCCGACGCGTCTTCCTTTTGCTATGAGGCATCGAGGTAGTTTTAATCTCATTAAACATTGCCTCTTACCTTTGGATAGTTAATGCCGCATTTAGTTCGCCTTCGAGATTAGAGTCATATACTAGTATCACACACCTTTTTTCATACCCAAATATTGGGTCAAATTAATAACTGAACGTCATCATTTTTCCTTTCAGAATTTGGATGTAACATTTTGCAATTTGTATGCATTTTTCCATATTTTTTACGACGTTTCTTCATATTTGTGAATTTTACATTTTGAATTGAAACGATTAAGGTTTTTATTGGCCGATTGAATAACATTGGGACACGTGACGGTGCCAATTAAAATATTAACAAAGAAAGAAAGTGAAAACAAAATATATTCAGGTAAGTATTTTCATTATCTGTATTTACTATGTCTGCGGGACTTTATATAGAAATAATGTATTTTCTCTTTCTCACAATCGATTAAATGCGCATGCTCAAACAATATAATTCATAGAAACGCGTTACATGATTTGCAAACCACTCGTTTTGGTTTATTTTTGTTGAAACCAGTGAGCGTGAGAAACTTTGCATTTACACGTTTTCAACGTAAAACGAGATTTCTGAACTATGAAAAAAAAGCTTGAATTTTCTATAATATACGCGCATATTCAAATTCTATGCAAAGGATTTACATGCAATCGCATTATATAAATAAAATGTATACGAACGAACGTAATATATGCAAAGAATTGTCACCCACACGTACTTGCATATAATATAGTAATAGGATCTATAAGTACTTGAACATTGATCAGGGCCCGTGGTAAAATATAGTAAAAATTGACGCAGTACTATTCAGCCCAGGATAACGGAATTTCGCACAGACATTTCAAACAAAGGTAAACAAAGGCAACTTGACAATACTAGTAGTGTGCAAACTATTTTAATATGTTCAACAGAAGAAATTCTCTTTCGGTTTATGGAATGGTAGGTCTGTTAATAACAATTACAGGTAAAAACGAATCGATGTTTTGTTGTTACTGAATCGTGCTAAATCAATTCACCCAAACAACATCTGATTGTAAAAGAATTTCATTCACTTTTGTCTGGATATGATATACACAGTTGTCCATGGAAGTCGCGCAAAGGTGTCGGTTTGCTGTTTCATTTGTGAAAGCATTGATGCCAAGATTGAAACTTTTATTTTATTCAAGTCAATGATCCCTCCCCCCACCCTCCACCGTCAAAAAAGAATGGATCAACAACAATTATATTTTTCAGTCTGAGTATTATAGACTTGTAAATGACATTTAACACTGAATATTTTTGGCCTAAAATTGAAAAATTAATCAACGACATGCATATGGTATTTTTCTTGATGTCTTAGACAAGCGATTATCCGTCCTTTATTGAAGAAAACTGGGCTTGATGTTAATGACAATCTATCGCCCGATTGTTACTAGTATTTGCCTTTTGTTGGTAAGGTTATTGAAAAGGTCACTGTGGAACAGCTACATCGGGTAACTGTCAAGTTATTCACTTTACCTTCCATGCTTTAATCAAGTTTCAGTCGGCGTTTCGTCAATTTACTGTACTGTAACGGCTTAGTGGTTTCCATAGACAAATCGGATTGGACGTGATAGTAGTTTTACTAGATGTGGGCCGAGCATTGATACGTTAGACCATGCAGTTCTTTTGAAACTGTTACAAATTCGCTTTGGAGTTAATAATTAATGTAACCTGGTTTTCTTCGTATTTATAGAGGAAAAACGGAACGTGTTTGTATTGATAATGTTAGCTCTGAACCACGTAATCTACCACGTGGTGTATAATCGTGTCCTATGTTCTACTCTGTTTACTTTGTATTGTGGTCATGTCATGAATTTGTTTACGCGTATCTGTTGACCGACTTAATTAGCTGATTATTAGCGAATTGCTGTGTTATGTCTGTCATCGTTTAAGCCTATTTGAAGTTTTGGACGGAACTTGGCTCAGTGATTTGGAACTAATTCCGAGATAACCGTCGCTATTCTGACTACGATTTCTGACAGTTGGTATCCGTAGTTATTAATGTAGTGAACGATTAATCAAAAGATATGACGTATTCAGTACTTAGTGTGATTGGCTTTATGATTGAATGTTACGCCCTAGAGTCTTTTTACTGTTTTGTAATTGGTTAGAGTTTTGAAAATGAATAAAGTTCAAGTTGTTTTGGTTGGTCTTGGCGAGTACACCAGAAGAGACGCAGTGTAGTCCTGAAGAGTCTTGGTCCAGTCCTGGAGAGCCTTGGGGCGAGTGTTGACGCAGTCTAAGAGAGTCTTGGGTCAGCCTTGCGATAGTCTTGGGGATTTTTCCCCAGGGCGCTGTGTCTTATAGAGCGCTCGACTGATCGACTAAGACGAGAGTTGAAACGTATTTCGTTGTGTGCGTCTTATTTGACTGTAAAGTATAAGTGACTTTCCTGATCCCGTACCTCAAGGGGACTAGATATAGAGACGAGAAGAGTTTCCCCCCTGACAAGTGTGGAGAACCCCGTGGAGAAGAATATTCCCCGTGATAGTCACCTAGAATATATTACTAGTATGTTGAAATATTCGTTACGGAAAATAAATAACGATATTTATTTTCCGTGTCTGTCCCCCGCTCACAAGTGTGTGTTTTCGCGTTTTCGTTGCCCTGCTCATTGTCTCAGGATAGAAATCGACAGGAAAAATGGTATTGAAAGAAGTGACCGAGTCTGCCATTTATGCAATAATTCTGGAATTGAAGACGAATACCATTTACTAATATGAGGTCATTAGGGAAAAGTACATTCCAAGATACCATATTCCTTCATATAATAAGTTTGTGGAATTGATGACGTCATCATCATCATCATCGAAATATTCGTTACAGTTCATTGGCGGATTTAACAACCAACAGGACTTCCCGCCATCGTCGGCGCTCGCGAACTTGGCATTCGGCCAACTTATCGCCCCCACCAGAATCCTAGATCCGCCCCTGCAGTTTATGATGTATGCTAACGTTACGCAATTGTATATACTAGTAGCTTGTAGAAATGCCGAAATATATTGAAATGTGTATCGAAGAAATACGAGAGTTGATGTTGAATAACCAGTCAGTACTAAAAGTATTACACTTGTACTCACAACTTGGCAAGCATGAGTAATTACTATTTATTCGGGTAGGGAGTAAAATATTAGAATTGTAATGTTATTACTCAATTTAGGTGAGATTATTCGTAAATAAAAAGGGAAACAATTTCATTTATGAAACGACATTGTCCTCAATAATAATTTCACCTTGACTAATAATGACGATATGGATTGCCAACTGAAAAAAATCGGGAAAAATCACCGAGCTACTATCAAATTTTACTGAAATCAAACTAGTCTTGGAAACTGCTTTAAAAACAGCAACTCATATTGTATTACAATCATATAAGCTTTAATTGAAATTGATCCAGTCATTTTTAGAAACCAATTGTGAACATGATCGCATGTCAAACCAAACAATACCGAACCACCATTCTTGGTGTCCACGTGATAACCAAATTTTGCAGGATTATTGCAGAAAAAGGCAAGAAATTGGGATTGGACTTGGATAGAACGTAGATTAAACAATGTCATCGAAAATTAAAATATCTGAAGCCGGTACATTACTTGGGGTTTGCAACTCGCATAGTACTGTATGGTAACATCATGTCAAGATCCCATTCAAGTCTCTTCTCGTAGATAACGAGACTGAGGCTACGACCTTCTGACATGACACATATCAATGTTCAAGGTTTGTAATGAAAAAATAAAACTTTTCTTGTCACTATCATGTACTACATCGAAAATGTACAGAAAATATAGTTCTCGTAATCCGTCATATCGTTGGCAGCTATTTTGATCCACCTGGACATCCCAGTATCCTAGTTACCACGGGCATGCGCATTCGCATTTTTCTGAGTTGAAACGCTTATGCGAGAGCGAGATTGTGACGGGATCTTGGTATCATGTCACCGTAGTAACCCCAAGTAATGTACCTCTGGTAATATATAAAATAACTTTTCTTTAGTTTTGTTGTTGTTGTTGTTGTTGTTGTTGTTGACAAAATAATAAATATTCTTCACGTTTAGCGCGTGCCTGGTTACAAGGTGTTTCACAAAATGTTGCTTTTGATAGAACTGCAGTGTATATTTGGTTTACACAAAGACACTAGAAAATCTTTTTCTAGTGTCGTTGGTTTACATGAAACACCGATTATTTGTCGTTATATTTAGTGCGCTGTTACACTAACAGGGTGGAATTTTTTTGCTGGAAAATGACTGTTCTTACTAATATTAATTCTTAACCAATATCGTGGTCGTTTTAGGCATTGCGTGAAATACCTGTCAATTTGAGGGCATGGTTATAGAGTGCCATTGTTTTGTGTTGACTTATATGATGAAAATGATATTTGTTTAATGTAAATCTAAAATACTATGTGAAAATAATTTGTTTTTTAAATGAATGCAACAGGTTTGTATAAACTAACGCTCTAGGTAAAGACATGGAAATAATGGAAAAGTTCGGGTCAAAGAACGACACGGTTTTATGCCAGAAAATACATACATATTTATATAATATCGATTGTTCATAATCACTCAATTGATATATAATATGTATTATAAATAAATTAATTTCATTGACAGAAAGAGATATTTTGATAAGCGACTCGTACATATACACATCATCTGCTTTTAGCATTTTTTCGGTTGGTATGTAATGTTACAATATATTTGTTGATAAGGCAACTTTTAGAAACATTAACAATTATTTAAAGAATCTTGAATTAATGGCCACGTTGAGGGCGTCCTTATAGAACAGCAATGTTTTATGGCCGAATGTAACTATTTATAATAAAACACTAAGTAGCGACACATTTGTTAAAGGGCGACGTTTTGAAACGACTGATATACTTGTAATCTACTTAGAAATTAAAAGACATTGCGATGCGTGATGATAGGGCAACTTGAGAGAGCAATGACCGAGGCGAAGCCGAAGTCAACAATGCAGTCAGAAGGTCAGCAAATCTCAGGCTGTATATCAACCGCGGATTGGGTCAATATTTGTATTATTATACCCAATACCATTTTGTAAAAAGCTGCATTGCAAGATCCCCCTGGTACTAGTTTTTAATAACCGCATTCAGAATTATTTGCGGTATAAGACATAAACAAATCCTGGGAAAATGGAATGTTGTGCGAAGTTCAAAGTGCGACTGTGGTCGTACTGACCGATATAGTTGTGGTGTTCAAGGATTATCTTCCTGTTACAGGTATTTATATAGAAAGATACCTTATTGAGCAGAAAAGGTTACAGTTATTTGGCTTGTTCACAAATCAAAGGTAATCCTCCACGAAAACAAGGTATAATAATAATATAATTTGTCAACGACCAGACCTATTAACCAATCCAGGATTTACAATGAACTACTATCAAGCATAATACTACACTCTTAGAGGCCTTCAGGCACTCATACCGTACTCGCTAAAATGGTGTATGTATAGCGTAGGATTTAATCCCCGTGTTGACGAAGTCCGAAAACAGGTACTTAGGTTTTGACCTCCTTATCGCGTGTGCTGCATCGGCGCGTTCTCATATGGTCGATCGGCACCGTACGATGTATACGAACGCACGAACAAGATTGTGCGTAAATACATAAAAAAAACTACCAATCTTTGATGGCACTGAAATAATATTACAAAAAAGTCACATAGAATCTTGCATCATTTGAAGTCATGACAAAGAGTATGTTTTCAGAGTACCCGGTAATACTTTTACTATTTTGCAAGTACAAAACTAGATGACGTCTGTTATCGTGAGACTTTGAAAATTCTACGAATAACTGAAAAGGGCACTTTGAATGGATAGATTCCAGGCTAAGTATGTACACGTCACGTTTATTGAGGGTATTTACCGTGTCAGCATTTCATGACGCTCCGCAAAGAATCATGGGTAGGTCATAAGCAGATTCATCTGCAACGATCCAAAATGGCTTCCAACACGATGAAAATGTTGCGAAAGTTTATCGAATTCACAACACAAAACAAGGGGTTTGATCGTGTGTGCGACAAGGTGAGGTATTTGTACGACACATATTTTTTCAGCGTTCTATGTCATAATTTATAGGACACTCCAGCTTGGCATGTACGGCATTATATCAGTCGCCTCTATCGTACGGATTTGTTCGTCTGCTCTCCGTTCTCAGACTCTGGGAAGTCTCTTATGACCGAAGAATTTGTCGGTCATAACACAGGTCTATATTTATTCGTTACTCGCTTCGCCTTTCAATTGACACTTAAAAAAACAACGAACCAAGCAATTTGATGAGCCTCTGTGGGATATTATAGAAATATGAACCCAAGCCATGGTCCGTATACAGATTTGTCAACCAGAACACAGTCCATAGCGTTTCCTAACCGGGTGTTGAGCATTGAAGGGAATAGCCCTGAGTACAGTCCTGTAGGTTGGCCTCCTTCCGTTGATCATTCGGCCCCCACAGTCCTGAGAAGTCGCATAGACCGAGGATTCGACACCCGCCTACAAATTTATGGCGGAGAACCGTTCTGCAGTTTTCATGATTGTAACCAGCTAAAACATCTATCGACTAATCTAGCGATCACAAATACCTTTTTTGTGGCCGAAAAATGAACCTACAGCACTGGAACGTTGGCGAAAGCAAGTTTTACGCAACGAAACAACGTTTTGTTTATGAATGCGTCAAGAACAAGATGGCGGCGTATATTTTCGGTTGACGTTGGAAAATGTCGATTTGATCGACCCTAGTGGGAAATCTTATGTAATTTCGCTTCCAGTTAAGGTATTTAGAATAGTTAGACGTATCGACCTGCTTATTTTTTAACTGCAAAGCTGAATGCCTCTTAAATCGCCCGATACACTCTTTCACAATAGTGTCGAATCCCCGGTCTATGCGACTTCTCAGGACTGTGGGGGCCAAATGATCAACGGAAGGAGGCCAACCTACAGGACTGTACTCAAGGCTATGAAGGGCAGTGGTCGTCGCGCCGCGTCCTGTTCGATATGGGACACATAGCGACCATGGAGGTAGAAAAGAGAAGGAGTGAGGACGCTATTTAAGCCCATGTTAATCTTATAAACATCCTTTGTCTTTGGTCTGGTTAAGCCACTTATTGTTTTTGTTTATAAATCGTTTTATCTACATGATGATAGCCGCTTATTTACACAAGAAAACGAGGGTAGAACTGAAAATAATAAATTCTGTTTAAACATCGTCTATAAAATTGAATGCGCAAACCATAAATACCACAAAGGTCATTTCACACTTGTGTAGATACCGGAAATTCTGCATACGGACGCTACCAAGATGTGTGCTTACTTCTTTCTGATATTTTTCATCGCAATAGTCGTCCAACTTTGGACATTGATTGAAAAAATCCCAAAAATTTCCGCAGTGAAATTTAAAGATACATGATAAGATTATAACAAGATGTTTTGACTCGTCATTTTTCATTGGTGTGCAGAACTGTGCAGATGTCGAAAATCGCTCCTTTTGTTGTAATAGATTTTGGGCGTTGAGTACACTCAGCATAGGTTTTTGCTGCATTTTGTATTATTGTTATTTGTTTGGGCATGTGCAGTGAGTCCAGAATCTTTTTGAAGCTTCCGAATACAGCCGAAACATGTAAGCCGATTAACTGTGACATTGTACAGCGTGTTTGCAAACTAATTACAATGTGTACTGAGTAAACAAATCCAAAGCATCATGAAACCAGCGGAAACAATAGCGTCCTCACTCCTTCTCTTTTCTACCTCCATGTAGCGACGTATACAACGCGTGTAAAATACTGTTTATTTACATGACATTCGAACACTTTAAAGTGCGGAACTAGCTGATAGTTATAAATGGTTATATATCTGGATATATCCTGAAAAACTAATTTTGTTCTCACCGGGGATGACTAGTTTTCTAACTATACACTGGACTAAGATGTAGATGGTACTTATAAATGAATATATGAATATAGATCTAGCTGATAGTTATAAATAGCTATATTCATCTGTGTTTAACTGAAATATCTAATTAAGCTCCCATTGGTAATACATAGACATTAGCTAGTTTACTAGTGAAAGAGCACAATTCCGCACCTAACTCATGTTGAGGGACTGTGACTAAGGGTAAGCCAAAGTCAACAATGTAGTCAGAAGGTTGGCAAATCTGTATATCAACCGCTGACTGGGTCAATATTTTATTATTATACCAAATACCATTTTCTAAAAGGCAGCATTACAACAAGATCTCTCTGGCCCAAGTTATTAATGACAAAATTCAGAATTATTTGTGGTATATAGTCATCAACAAATCCTGGAATTCTGTGCGAAATTCAAAGTGTGACTGTTGAGCAGAAAATGTTACAGTCCAGGATTTACAATGAATTATTAAAAACCAAAATGCACTCTTACAGGGCTTCAGAGACTCATGCTGCAATTGCTATAATGGCGTATGTGTGAACATTTTTTAGTCCCCGTTTTGACGAAGTCCGAAAACAGGGACTTTCTGCCATTTCGGAGCTGAATCTCAGTCTATACATATAGACGAATTTCATTCAGATATGGTACATATATTGGACATAATGTACGTAATTTTGTTTTTTTAAATTCAAAATGGCTAATTTAAACAAATGCTGTTCCAGTGACATATCTCTGACCCGCCATGTTCAAACTTTGTATATACATCATGTAACACATGCATTTATTGGACAATTTGAATAAAGATGGCTGAATGGCAGCCATTTTAATGTTAAAACTCATCAAAATTCAGTATTTTTGCCATCCTAGAACTGGATCTCAGTTATATATGGACAGATTTTGTTCAAATGTGGTGCAAACATCAGACATGGGATATGGATGAAAGTTATTTTATTTTTTAGATCAAACTAAAAATGGCTGCCTGGTGGCCATTTTGTATAAGCATGGAACTATAAACCCCAGGAAGAACAACGAAACTAAGAGGATTAAAAAAAACCTTTGTCTTAGTTTATCTTACAGTGCTTTCGCTTTTGTTTCCACAACATTAGTCATAGATGCCGTCGATACGCCCGTTTCAACCGCTTTGCTGGAAACGAGAAACTTGAAAACTTTTTTTTTCCGTTGAATGTCGCTCATTTATCAGTGTTTTTGTCTTGGCGCCATTGTTTTTTATGCTATAACCGAAACAACTCGATCACGTGATCTCCCGAAGTCGCCCGATTGACTCCGAAAATGACCGATAGTCGGAGATAAACGTTCATTTGCGTAAATCGGCTTATTTTTTAATGCGACGAAATAAACAGTCAAAATAAACATTCAACATCGCGGCAACTATCATAGTTCAAAGGAAACGAAGTGGTTGTTCTTCCTGGGGTTTATAGTTCCATGGTATAAGTGAATGCAGTTTTGGATCCACTTCTCTAAAATTTTTTGATTGTTCATGTTCAAACTTATATATTCTCACAAGGATTATGTAATGCAATTACTTGTTTTTTCCTATTTATTTAAGTTACAGTTTAATAATAACACACGTTTGTGAGGGCAATATTACGATATATAACACATCATAACCAGATTATTGGTCACTACATGATTACATGATGAACTTACTCAAGTGACGTCAACAGACTAATCATCACCGCATATGCATATGCACTAACATTTTTGATATATATTTCAACAGCTAATCAGACAAAGCCATTCCACGATTTCCAACTTTTGATTGGCTCACCTAACGGTAGTATCCGCCAAGGATTCAAAACAGAACACTATCAACTATCTTTTAAATCCTTGGCTTTAACTACATTGCAAAAGTTTGCATTGAAATGGCACTGCCATATAAGAGACGACAAGCACATAAGCCAAAGTAAGCAATGCATGTTTCTACATCGACTTTAAACTGGAATATAGACTGTCGACAGTCTTCGGGCCTAATGTAATTGTGTTTCCTAGACATTCAAACTCCGAAGGCGTTTGATGGGAAATGCAAACCATTTCACGCGAGGGACTTTAGTCCCGAGAGATTGTCCCCGTCTGCAGGTTTTTAGTTGATATGAATAATTCATAGTTGATGCTGACATCACAAAATAAATTATATTAACATAACGTATGCAAATTTATTCTAAATGACCCCCTGAATGTGTTGGTTGTTCATGTTATGAACACAATGATTACAGTCACTCCAACCAAAATAGCAAAGAAAACTATTAAATCGCCTAGAACCAAGGAAACAACGTGCATTGTTTGAGACAGTCAAATAGAAAATATATAAAACTGGAGGAGACTGTTTTGCAGGATCAACAGAACTACGACATGTGAAAATATCAAATTTGTTGTGGCAGAGATGATCGATCTACATCTTGTCAGTTCGTATGCGCGCAGAAAATCTGGACTGAGAGCGTCGACTCTGCATAAAAACATGGATGAGTTCAGGAAGAAATTTCAACAAACTAAGCAAGAGTTATTGGAAAGGTCGCAGGCATTTTCCTCTAAGAGAATGGCAACTGAAAGTGGGGGATCCCTGGTTTCGAAAGGAGTTCTTTTTGACAAGACGAATGTCAACATGGCACGCTGACAAACACATCTCTCCCCTCTGTGTAGTTTGCGATAGTGTCTCGCTGGTATTCTTTGCAAGAAATATGGTAATCTAAACGTTCCAGCACTTTTAGAATGCATCCATCAAGATTTGTTTGTGTCATGATATCAAAAACTGCTGTGAAAAATGTCGCGATCGCGTATAGTACAATTAAAACAAACTTTGCGTAAGTCGTGGGCGATCCTAGCCACTGACCCTTTTCACGATTGGCCACGTTAAAATGATAGACATCTGCGCGACTATTCATTTCCATATGAAAGTACCAGGATCTGGTAAGAAATCTTATCAGTGAATTGCAGCATCGAACAGTCGGTTGTGCCTAACAGCACTCCATACTTCCTGTTCTGGCGGTCACAATTTATTTACGCCTATTACGTTTATACACAATATTTATTAATAATAATAACAGATCAATATTAGGTTCCACTGACTGTCGACAGTCTAACTGGAATACAGAAATCAAACACTGTTGTGTTTAATATTCACTGTTCACTAACTAATATTGATGAAATGCAGAAATATAAAATGCAACTTTTAGGAAAGGTGAAATATTATAAACAGGTATTAATTATCAAATATAATGTTGGAATGAATTATGTTTCAAAATTTCAATTTTTTTTATCAATTATCAAATGCAATATTTCAAATATGTTTATACAAATATACATCTACCACAAAATCATCACTGAAATGTGGCATCCGAGATCACTTCACACAGTCCTATGTTGTAAACATTAGCATATCCTTAATAAATAGCAAGTTCTCGTCCATTTTCTGTTTAGTTCGGTTGACGAACATTATGTGAAAGTCTTGAAACAGTGAATGACAATTTGTTCTGTGCAGTAATGTGTGCAGTGGTTTCAGTGACACCATCCATGTTATATACCATGTACATTTCACTAAGCGGACAATATATCTTACACCGTAACATCTGTATCAGAAGCCGTATCCCTAATAGAAGTCATACCCAATCTTTTTGAATAATTGAGAATCAAAAATTCATTATTTCTCATGTGTGTAGATGCTCTAATAGAAGCTGCATCCCCTCTGTTGCATTGTACCATTTTAATAGAAGCCGCGGTTTCTACTACAGATTTTACAGTACCATGTAATATTTAGAGGTTATTGACAGCTTATGGTCAAAATAAGACATTCCAATAATTTTGCATGCAATAAACACAATTTGCTTTATGTGTATTGAACATGTGCTTCTAATATTATAGTAAATACAGTATTCCTTACTAGTACTTTATGTCTCCAATATCTTAAGCACACAGGAGTTCTTTCTAATTTTTCTTTGATTATTCATTGTCATGTGACTAACCTTAGAATGAGAGGGACAGGCAACTACAGTGTTTCTTTTGTTTTAACCTGGGTTATAATCCTCCAAATAATCTCACAATCTTATTAACGAATAAACAACCATCTGTTTATTTTTACTGTCGGCAGCACTCGTGAAATCGCGCAAAACGCGCGAGTTTCCCTGCGTGACTACTGAAGCAACGATCATGAATATGCTAATTGTATGTTAATGAGTTTTCCACTTAGTGTCTCTTTCTAAGGTCTATGGACTAACCAACCTAACCAATCACTGCATGTGTAACAACAGTGAGATGTGATAATCATAAATATTGATTCAGGTGCCTGGGGACACAGGTTACCATGACATTTATACTCTGTGTTTAGATGTTCCAATAATAAGAACAATTTACGCTGGCGACTAAACTATCAAGAAGTTTTGAAACCTTGCCAATAAATAAATAAATACATTCAGAATCCATTTATCACACAATAGATGATTGTAAAAAGTATTTACCCGCAAAAACAGGGGGTACGCTGTTGTGACCATTTTGACAATTAGAGGAAAAACAACAACATTCAGGTATCAAGGCAGTCTTGGCCATATTTTATTATTTGATGAATACCCGGTGTTGTTGCTGGCTGTGTTAGGATCTAGGAGCAAACTTGATGTGACAACTTCAGAGAAGGTGTAACGCCTTTAAAAAACTTGAGGCTGCAAAAATTAATAAAAATATCTGCTTGTCAAGAACATTTTTTATTCACAATTGTTTTTTCTTCACTTTTGACAGTCCCTTACAAAACTGGTTGGTTTGATTTCTGGTTTGCTTAAAATTGTGTATCACATAATTTTTTTGTCATTGCAGATTATTCCTGTAGCTGGTACACCCGGAAAATGCAAATTCAGTTTAAAGGTCGATGAAGGGCATTTAAATACAGGAGGAACCTTGCATGGAGGATTGACAGCAACACTGGTCGATTCTCTAACAACTGCAGCAATAATGACTGCTGGTGGCTCACCTGGTGTTAGTGTTGACTTGAATGTTACGTAAGTAGTGAATCAATGATAAAACAAAAAACATAGGAATACTGTGAGGTTATTACGAGACTACCAAATAGTATGCACAAAGAAAGTACAGTGGGAGTATCGACCGAAGTGCAGCGTAGGTTGATGTGGCCGCATACTGTCTGAGTGCATACTTTGCGGTATCCTCATAATAACCTTATTATTATAAATTATTTCATCCCAAGGATACATCATGGGAATGCCGAAATCTAAAAAAATTTTGAACAGATTTAGCAAATTTCGTTGTGTAGGGTTCGGTCAAACCTTGAAGGCTGTCATGTTTGTGTTTATTATTAGAAGACGCTTAAGCGTGTAATCATTCTATATTTGGAATTCTCATTTCCTAATATGGTAGAATGCAAATACCCAGTGCAATAGCGCAAAATTACGGCACGCTGTAACTTATGGCGTTACAGTAACAGATGTATAATAATAATGATATTTAAAGATAGTGCATGGATAATTTTAGTCTGGTTAACCTGTATTTTTAGTTCTTTTGGATTGATCTCTGTTCGTCCATTCATCCATACTTATCCTGCCATATTTCACACATGCTTGGGTTGATTAACTTCAAACTTCACATGTACATCAAATATGCGCATACATTTGTTTGCTGATCCAATCCAATCCTATTCAATTCAATTCAAATCAAATCATAATTTTCACCATTCCGGAACCAGATCTCAGTCATGTGTGGACATATTTGGTTTAAACTTGTTACATACATTGAACACAATGGGACCTTCATCATTTTGTATATTTTGTTTTAAAGAATGCAAGTATAAATGACGTAAGGCTAGTTACTGCCAAAGTCAGATTACCTCACAAAAAATCAAGGGTCACAAGTGAATTATACCCCCTCACAGACTATGAATAATAATTCCCTTGTAAAGAAATATTTCGGCCCCAATATGTGCTATAAATGAATAAAACAATGCATACAACAACAATTTTCCGTCCTGTTCAGCCAACTGGAAATTATGTCCTTAAAATAATTAAACAAATGACTGTAAAATACTTTATTTTAGCTGGAATAAATTTTTTCTGAAAACACATTTTGGGTGTTTTGTATGGAATTTATTTTCACAGATTTTTGATGAGTTGAATGTAAAATATAGGAAAAAAAGTATATTCACTGGATTTTATTTTCAGTGAATCATTCCTACAGCTAAAATAGCGCAAAATTAATTCTAAGTGAAAATAAGGTATTCTACAGCAGGCACCAAAGTTTTTGAAAATATTTAACTCAATCAAGGACTTTTGGTAGACTGCTTTCCCACTGCTTTTTCAATCCTAAAACTTGTTTGTATTCAAAATTAATTATGACAATGCATAATCATATTGAAGCAAACTATAATAAAGGAAATAATAACTATTTTTTGTGAATGGTTACAAAAGTTTGCTTTCATCACAATTGATAATTCAAAGGATGATGGAATATCCTGAAAGTCGCAAATATAAAGCGATAAATATCACTACTTTAAAAATACAGATAAACACAGATGCAGATCTTTTTAAAATTGAAGTAGTCATGCTAAGTGCAGTGTCAGGGATTTTTAAAAACAAGGGAACAGGGGCGCAACGCCATCATGCCATGGCCATGCGCCCCCTTACCCTGGAGACCAGATCCTCTGGCAACCATAAAATTCTGATTGACTAGGGATCACATGTGGCCACATGCAACTGTGACCTGTCTGATAGTAATTTTGGCCCCAAGGAAGCCATAGAATGCTCCATTTTAACTTAGAATTATCAAAAACTCCACACTCTGGTAGGGAGAACCCCATCTCTCCTACTTGGTGGTGCCACTGAACTGCAGTGCTTCCTCTTGCAGTTTTTTTCTAGAAAAACCCCTGATCACATGATACTGTTGCTTTGGAAACAGTGATGGAATTTGCATGAGGAAAACAAAATATAGACTTCCACTGGACCCAAGGGTAATAAAGCTATGGTACTGTTGGTGACATGTGGGTAACACTGCAAGTCTCAGGAGGTACATTGCTGCTTGTATGTGAGTGTGAATACCTGAATTTGAGACATATACATTTATTTTTATTTATTTATTTTTTATTAGACGCATAAAATCCTTAGGAAAGGATAAAAAGGGTCTTACAGAAAGAAATTAAAAAGAAACAAAAAAAACTACAATCTAAAAAAGAAAACAAAAAATAAAAACTTTTCTAAAAACAAAAACAAAAAACAAGTCAAAAACAAAAAAATACAATTTGCAGCCAATGGTGAATACAGAATATAGAATGAACACAAAATGTGGCCTAATACACTGATAGTTGTTGCTGTTTTGTTCCATAGCTGTTTTTTAAGAAGAAAGCTAAGGCTGGTGCTAGAGTATGGTTTGCCATAATCAAAATTAATTTATTTTGACTATTTTCTTTATCAAAATTTGGAATTTTATTTTGTGCAGTCAGGAATAATTTGTCCCTATGGTGACTGTAAGCTGGACATTTCATTACAAAATGTTGCTCATCCTCAACTATATTTTGGCTGCACATATCACATGTTCTTTTATCCAGCGGCACATTATTATGTCTGCCTTTCTCAATTTTAAGGTCATGGTTGCTTGTCCTGAATTTTGCAATTAACCTTCATACATTGGCTAAATCTCCAAACTCTTTGTCGGCAATCATCTGTTACTATTTCTTTTGTTTTCGAGCATAATCAAAACACCATACCTTTTTTGGCCTCCAATGGTATTGTTTGCAGCAAGATCGAGTAGTGTTTTAAGAGCTAGCTGGCATTGACACACTCCCATATAGTACAGTACATAGTTTGATGGGAAAACATCTGAATTACTTGCACATAATTGGGGAGCCATAATTAGCTGTTGTCATGACAATTGTAAAAGTAGTGCAGGCCACAGAGTGAAAATATAAAATAACACCAATCACATGATAGATATAAATTGTTATTTGAAACATGTGCCGCAGTGAATTTATGATAATTGTAATTATCTTCTTTTCAGAAAGTGACGAGATTCATAACTATAATGAACATTTATTTATTTTTACCTTTCTGTCAGATATATGAAAGCAGTGAAGGAAGGAGAGACAATATCCATCAACGCAGAAGTTTTAAAACTTGGCAAGAGATTAGCGTTTACAACTTGTGATATTTCAAATGAGAATGGAATCCTAATAGCGCAGGGTAGGCACACAAAATTTGTTGGATAAAGTGAAAACCTGATACTTTTACTGCAATAAGACTAGATTGAATATATACTATTTGTGTTGTGTATACATCTTCTCATCATGATGGCTTACTATAAATAATTTAAAGGGTGGTAGTCGTCGCGCCGCGCATGTGCGACATTTGTGTTGATAAACATTGATTTTCCCACAATCCAATGCGCTCTTCTAATGGAAATCACAAGTTTTGACCTAGGCGCGACTTGGACTAATTACCGCTGGTGACTCCTTTGATACATCCCAATCACCTAAAAAATACCTAATTGGTTTGGTAACGTCTCAGTTTGTACTATTTGATCTACACAACAGCCAAAGTCGCCATCAATGTTTATATGAGACTCGTATATCTCTTAGTGACGACTACCGCACTTTAACCGATGTAACTAACAATGGACCCTGACAGTTCAGTATTAGTTCGTGCAGTTCTTTTCAAGTGTCCCTTTCAAATATCTGATCCTTTTTGTTTTGCCTGACATATGAAGTTTCATTGTATTATCGCAGCATCAACCAAGTCGAGTGGAATACAAGTACATCAACACTCCATAATTGTAAGCTATGTGTGTGAGACGTTGAAGTTACTTAGCAATAAATTCAGCATCCACTGGTTATTTAATTCATGTCATGTAATACTGTTCTGTTTCTGATGACCATTGGACACTACTAACTTATAGTTACATAGGACATAATATTCAATGTTTTACTCGTGCTCTAAAGGATGTACAAAAAAAAATTGTGTATTTAAATTTTGTAAAATATTCATCTTAATGTGATTCAGTAATAGGATAACACCTCATGATGCTCATAAATATATAATAATGCTTGCCTAATTTCTGCTATTTGCAAGAAGCTTGAATACTGTAACTTGTATTTGATATGATTACTTCACATCTTCAAAACATAGGAGACTTCAACCAAAGTTCTACCATCAGTAAATAGATGAAGCTCAACTATCTACAAATATGAGTGTGTGGAACACTCTGCAAGAGTTTTATAGACTTCTGTTTGGTTTCACTTTGTGATTTGATCGCAAAAAATTTCTTATTTTGAGCTTGATATAGCAACACTGTATTGCTGACATGTATTTTAGGGAAAGATTTATTGTTTTTATTTGGGAAAATCAGTGAATTGTGAAATATCACCAACTATACAAGGATTGGGTGATACATGGTTTAGCAGTCTAGAATCTACCGGGTATATGCCACTCCACTAATGCTAGTAATATATCATCACAGTTAACTCAGTATTGCTTATACAAATGTATTGCAGATTGGATTAGTTATAAACATTTTTAAGATGAGATTGTGGAATTCCCAGCATGCAGCTTGGTTGGTTGACGAACATTTTATTTCTCATTTAGTATTTTATTAAACAACTATGACATCCCATTGACTGTGTGTGATGTTTGCTTGAATATGAATAGGTAATAAGATGTACTAGTGTCATATGTAAGTGGAATATACAGTATGGTAATTGTGTAACCTCTTCATTCATTGTCTCATGTGAGTACCATTGTGTTTGCATTTACATCGCATGACATTGAATGGGCATATGCTTCAAATAAATGTTCTAAACATTGTTGCATCACTTAAAAGTCGCATTATTTTAGCATCAAATAGTCGCGTAAAATTTGACTGAAATAGATTTATTCGAAATTGTTGTTGTATTCATTGCAAATTTGTAATAGTGAAAAGATTGAGACTGTACATCATGTTTTTATTTATCATGAGGTTCAGTTTTCCAAATGCACAATCAGGAAATACAGTTTGAAAAAATGATCATGTCAAACAGGTCATCACTATAATTGTTTTGGAGCTGTATACAGATTTTGAAATTGAGACGCTTACCCTAAAATTTTGGTGGATTAGGATGATTATCATCACCAATGTTTAATATTTTGTTGAAAACAGTCTGTGGTTTTTGCTGACATTGCAAACACTGATTTGACTGTTTTACCATGACCACCAAAATGAATATTCATTGAAACTCATTGCAAGAAGGCGTGAACTTTGCAAATTCGCAGTATTGATCTTGCCGATGAGACATACACTATTCTGTCAGGCGTTAGTGGAGTCTGATGCCGTTCGACCTGTGAAGGCGCCAATCGTGCCTACATGTCAGACTAACTCTCAGTGCTGCAGAACTGCTTTAGAAATTACGTCAAAATTCAATAACCACATGTTTTCACTGTTCTGGGTGCTTCTCAGTTAAACATAGTTTGGTTTGTTTTGTAATTTATGAAAAAGAATATGTTTGAGCACCTTTCATGGATAGTACCTGTAGATCTGATGTTTTGATAATTGTTATAAGATTGATGGACTATGGAACTACACTAGTCTAAGAATTCAGACTACCATATTAATCCTTGATACATTTCAGAATTAGAGAAAAAACAAGACTCTAAATCTTAATTGGCATCACTTTTTATTTCTAACTTTTTCTTTACAAGTGACATGCTTTTTTGGCTTTGAAAAAAATTAACTTGAGAAGAGAAGACAACTCTCTTAAAATAGACATTAACACCATTATACTGAAAGTGTTACATTATAAAGGTACAACATTATAGTGAAAATGGAACACCAAAAATTGTCAAAATACACATGTAAGGTAATATTCTGGCTACTTTAAAAAAGATTTAGCCTTTTCTACATTTCAATATTTAAATTATATTTGGAGGGAAATTCTGAGAGTTTAATTAAATGGTTTCAAACAAATAACTTAGAAAAGAAATTAAAAGTATTTGGCACTTGTGGCACCAATATAAGGCTACCACTCCCCACTGTGAATGGACTATTCCATTATTTATAAAAAATTCACCATAGGATCATTTAATTAACTAGGAAGGGAGGTTACAGCATTTAATGCTGAATTAAGAAGATTGCAATAATTAGTTAGGCATGCGAGACAGACATACAATTGTGATTTGAAATATTTTTTGCAAATGACCCGATAAAAAAAGGTCACACATCCTGGTAATTTGTTGCTTACCAAAATTCAAAAAATATATTCTTTTCCTATTGGCAAAACAGGTCCTCAGGGTTAAGTGGCTACTGGAAAGTTTGCTCGTCTTTTATACAAGAAGTATTAGCGAGTTGAAATAAATTTCGATTTTCACTGCCAGATTGCAATTTGATGTAAGATGTAACTTGGAAACATTGGGACAGATTTTGTTAATGTTTGCAGGTAATTGTGAACTTGAGCATTTGGGATTGGTCCCATATAATGCATACCAAATATTGATAAAATGAGAGTATCAAAACGCTCGCAATCAAAGCATGAAAGTATACTTCTCTTAAGATCTTCAGCATACATGGTTAGGAAAGTTACCTCTCCATATCTCATAAATATTTGTGCATACACATGTGGGTGAGCTATGATCAAATGCAACATGTGTAGCTGGCAATGACCTCTGCTTTTTAATGAAAGCGTACTCTTTGAAACCTACAACAGCATGCCAGTTTGTCCCAACAACAGTACTAGTGCTATTCACATGGATCATCTTCTGGTTCAGACGACTCGGATTCCACAACCAACACATGCATTACAGATTTAGTATATCCATAACAGGCGTTTTCCATCATGGTTGAGTTGACAAAAAGTCGCGCCAGTTGACGGTAAACTGCAACTGGGTGCACATTTCAGAATGTCAGGACTAAAACAATTCAAGTATGTACAATGATTTAGTATTGCTGAAGATATTATAGAGATTGTTTTCTAGTATTTTTAACACGTTAAACTCCCCCTATCACTTGACCTCATGCATGATCTCAAAAAATAACATTCTGGTACTTTCTGGCAAGGGAATACAAACTCTATTAATGATTATTTCTCAATCATGCCCGCCTCAAATGTGGAGTTACTCCAGTTGTCAAAGTTCAACACGGCAAATAATAATGTAATAATTATGTTATGTACAAGACTGGAAATTATTGATGTTATGGGGCAACCCAGAAAGTGCCAGGATATGGGACTTTTTGAAAATGATGCATATGGAGTCAACCATACAAAATTGCAATATTGTATACTGGATCCTTGAGTTAATTTGACCATGGATACAACCCTGTTATTTACACAAGTACAAATGGAGCAAATAAATGATGTAAACAATTCCAAACAACTGGACGTTGTTGAAGGTGAGCTGCATTTTTGCCAATGTTTTAATCCATATAAAATACACGAGACAAAATAACCCTTGCAGTACTACGGTAAATGAACATACATAAGGTGAAAAATTAAGGTGATTATGCTTATGCAGTACGTATACAGCTGCAAAATGAATTCCCATCTATCGTCATGCTATTATAAATGTACAGCATGTGACGTATATACCATAACTCATTTCGCACCAAAATAAAACTCGGCTTGTGTTCCTTATAAAGGAATCCCCCTGTATTTCAACACGGATTTGATATCTTCAGCGAGCACACATTAGAATATGTATACATATGGGATGGGTTGACACACAGCAAATACAGATTTAAATCATTCCACAGTTAATTATTGATTGAAAGGTTGCTCAAAGAATAGAAAGAAGTGAAATATGTGCTACAAATAAAAAGTACCCTGTATAGTCCAAAGAAAGTTGTGGAATTAAGATGGAGGTGGTTATTAGGAAAAGCATTTAGGCCAAAAGGGTTTTGCTTCTCTTTCCCAAGAGGAGGAAATCGATGCAGTTTTATTTTAGTTCAATACTGCAACAAGAAGTGCAACAAGAAGATACATGTTCAGTGTTTAGTATGGTTTCGAATACATGCTTTAAAGATTTTTTTGGGTAATACAAAATGATCTGAAAACCACATTCTACCATAGGTGGCGCACTTCACAATTACAAAAAAGTTTTAAACTGATGCGCAAAACAATCCCCCTGACTTTAGTAATACCATACATGGTGGGGAAAATGATATTAAGTGTCTGGGGATAAAAAAATTGGAAAGGTATTGGTTGTTGTGGTTATTTATACGAAAAAGCACTTGGTGTTTCTACAGTATTAAACATTGCAAGAGAGATCTCAAATCAGAAATGTATTCCAAGTGTATAAATTTGGGATGCCCCCTTATTAGTAGTGACCAAGAAGTGGAGTGAGTGGAGATTAGTTGTGAGTTGAACAAAAAGTGGGGGGGAAAAAAATCAAACAAGGTTTTTTTTTTTAAACTTTGGAATATTTTTTTTATACATTTGACACACACATTCAGACTACATGCAGTGTTATTGTGTTTCAACTGGTAAATTACACATGTGGAGGGGAAAATAAATCGGTGGGTGAAAACATTTGATAAAATGGCAAGAAAAATCAGAAAGCATTCAGAAAGTATGTTCCATAAATTCAGAAAACAACTGGATGCCAGAAACCAGCTGAGGTAAAAGTTCTCTGAAAAAAGATCTGATGAATTCAAACTTTTTTTTTATAAAATGTTTGCCAAGCCATGGTAAAAAAAAGAATTCCTTGACTTTGAATTTGTATATAATAATTATGATTCACTTTAAAGACTCATTAATATTCATCAAATCTATCTTTTTGTTTCCATGCAATGCTACAGAAATTCTACAATAAATATAAAGGATCAAGAAAATTCCCACTACAAAAAAAAAAAAAAAAAAAAAAAAAATACAAGATTAATTAGTATGTGAAGACACCTGTATATGTTGAAAATAGTTAGGGGAAGGTGGGCATATTTTTTATAAATTATTTACCTTTATTTAAAATGAAAAACTTTTTTATGTATTTTCTCAGAATTTTCAAATATTTTTCAAAAAAAATCTGATAAATACACCCACTGTGGCAAATATTGAAATGCACCATAAGTAGGCAGACATCTTTGTATCAATTCAACAGATAATCACACAAACCAGTATGATTTATTAAAATTCTGATTCCTGGCATTTATTTGCAAGAATTTTCTCCCCGTCCAAGCCCTAAATTTGACAACATATAACAGGCTACTCTGTTCTGCAACAGTTCATTTGGGTATTAAAACAATTGAATACATACATACAAGTCTATTTCTATAATTACCATGCCTTGTAGTAATAAAAATATATAATATTAGAGTACCATACTTATTTTTCAACACTTGGTGGGCAAATTTTCAAGGCAGATACATTCTGATTGGTGGATTAAGCTTTGACATCATCTTCACCTTATGGGTCAAGGTAACCTGATTGGTTCATTAAAATATAACATAACTCCTTACAAAAGTAAAAGTATTATCTCATCAAAATCAAAATTGCGACTAGATTCTAGCAAACACAAGACATCTTTGGTAACATTTTTGGGCTTTCTGTAAAAAATATAGTCCATGCAGATATGAATAGGCTTTGTGTTACGTCAGTAGTTCACTTGGAAATGTGCATGTCCACCAAAGTCATAAAACATGCACAACGAACTTTCCTTCTCTCTGGATAATGCTTAAAACTCCATGCATAACACAAAAAAATCCTATCAGAAGAAATCAGCCTCATATTCATACATATAATTTTACACAAACACCATATCACTTCTCTCAATTGAATTCCCAAATGTAAAAATTAAAAAAAAAAAAAAAATAATGACAAAAATAAGAGTTTTCTTGTTCGAGGTAAAACAGTAATAAACGTTCCATACGCGTTTTGTTATCTCCAAAAGTAGCACACAGGGAGGGAGGGCAGTGTTTTCATTCCGATTTACAACGATGTTTGGTTACTTCGTTTCACCTAGCTGCCCGCAACCGTCTCCATGAAGTTACTCCAGAATCGACAACATTTATGTTTTTCATAAACATTTGAGTTCAGTACTAGGCAGAGGTTTACAACGATTCCAGTTTTGACATCATTTATGAGACAGTCAATTTTGATAATAAATATCCGCTGTCATCAGAGGTAGGTAAGGTCCAAGGCATGATGTAGTGCTGCTAGGTCTGAGTGACTGGAAACCCTCCAAAACGGAATGTCAAGCTGCAATAAAAACAAAAGAAGCTCCGTGTCATACACTGACTAGAGAGGGCACTCTTTGAAATTACTTCACCACTGTGGGTAATGCATTTTTTAGATGGTTGTATTTCCCAACTCACTTTAAACTTAAATTTTAAAATGTAAGCTATATTTGCCAAATGATATGTAACTGCACTCACAAAGTATAAATATTCTCATTTCTGCCACTTGCCAAAAATATGCACCTGGGAACTAAATGCAAATTTCTGTCTAGGTTGCCAATAGCAACATGAAGAGTGCAACCTGAAGTGAAAATGACTCTTGCGAAAAATTTCAGTTTATTTTGTTTTTGTATTCACCATCTCTTCCAAGCCAGGTCAAAAAGAGAAACCATTTTTTTTCCTCTGGTATCATCAACAAATCTTTTTTTCAGCATGGTATTTTTTTATGCTTTATTCAAAATAGATCCTTTGAATGTTGTTGCCTAGATACCAACATCATTTTGGAGTGTGCCAAAAAACTTATATATGATGATACCTGGCTCAAACGATTTTTGGTGACCATAGTTTTGTGAACAACAGCATAATGTCAAAACCACAATGTAAAATTAAAGAAGATATCAGACACTGCTACAAAATGTTATGAAATTAATAAAAATTTGCCTCACAAAATAAAAAAGGCTTATAGCACCATATTTGCTCTAATAGTAGCACATACATTTGCGTTAATTACAGAGGTCTATAGTCAAAATAAGTCATATTTGAATAATTTAGTGTATAACCAATGCCACTTTCCGTTTATATGAGCTCCTACTGGAGACGCGCTTCTGATACCGTATTTATTCTATTATTTCATTAAATATAGTTTTTCGTATTCAGTATTTTTTTTAGAGGTCAAACCAAAAGAACTTACACTTACACTTTTGGCAGCCTGTTCTTCGTCCCTTCCATCACCAATTGCCACATATGTAACTTTTCTACCAAACCGAGATACAATACGCTCAAAACAACTTTCTTTTCCTATCTTGGTAGCACTGTAGATGTTCTCAATTGGGAAGGCGCCTCCTAAACCATACAATAATACTTTGGCAACAGCGGGTACGAGTTGTGTGGTGGTTACGAGCACATTTGTACAATTTGACCTGTGAAGAGAGGAACTAACAGTTAAGGACATATACTAATTTATCAGTGGTATGTATTTTAAAAGTGTATTTGTATTGAAGGATGGTGCTCATTGTGCCACCTTATTATGTTTTATTTGGATCCCCAATAAATACAACATAGGTAAAGAAATTGTTCACATGGAATTTAAACCTGCTTTTTCACAACAGAATGCATTTAAGTCGTATGAACCCTTTCAATGCCAAAGTTAACTTGTCTCACATTTCAGAAAAAATATATAATTTTAAGAATCATAATTTTTTTTTAAAATGGAAAATTATTTCAATTAAGTACAAAACGAAACAGTCGTTACAACAGAACATCATATGAAAATGAGATCTTCATACAAGTTATGTAAAATAAATAATTAATAACATAGCTACCAGTTGGTTATTTTGAATCAAATAGTGACAGGGACTAATAATAATGACATACCAGCATTTAGGCTAGAACAAACAGGCTATGGGTATTATTTTAAACGTATGCTGAGGTGAACAATAGACACATTTCAATAAATTGCCATTGTAACCTCTCCATGATTCTCAGAAAAAAGATTGCCATATTTGCTTGAGCTGATACACTTACCGATACGTAAATATGACAGAGATACGTCTCACTGTTATTCACATCCACATACTATCATGCTCCATATTTTATTTGCATAAGTTTCACATAATAACCAATGGGAGATTAATTTCTTTGATGAAATTATAAAAAAAAAACTTACCTGGAGTTTATAAGTGTTAATGATTTGAGAGCTAACGTAAGCCATGAATCTGTCAATGCTTCTATCTCTGCTCTCAGTTGTAACCATGTTTCCCTCTTCTCTGGGCCCAGTACAGCTAATGAATCAATGAAAACAATTATTTAGAGAACACTGCTTTTGAGTTTTCCAGTTTAACTGTATGTAAAGAAAAACCTGATTTATTAGTGTCATTGCATGTATATGGTAACAAGCAGCCTATCGGCTGAGATAGCTCCGCTGTTAGCAAGGCACATTTCAATTAAAGAACTGAAGACATCATTAGAAAATGAACAATATGAATAGTATCAAAGCAATCGGACTTACAGTTTTTAACAAGAAGTCGAAAATATCACTTTTTACCAAAAATTACAAAAATATTCACCAAAATAAATTAATTAGAGAATTGAAGATATCATCACAAAATGAACAAATCTGAGAGAGGTCCACATGTAGTACCTATATATGTAATATCAAAGCAATCGGACTTACAGTTTTCAACAAGAAGTCGAAAATATCACTTTTACCAAAAATGACAAAAATATTCACCAAAATTAGAGAATTGAAGATATCATCACAAAATGAACAAATCTGAGAGAGGTCCACATGTAGTACCTATATATGTAATATCAAAGCAATCGGACTTGCGGTTTTTAACAAGAAGTCGAAAATATCAGTTTTTACCAAAAATGACAAAAATATTCACCAAAATTAGAGAATTGAAGATATCATCACGAAATAAACAAATCTGAGAGAGGTCCACATGTAGTACCTATATATGTAGTATCAAAGCAATTGGACTTGCGGTTTTTAACAAGAAGTCGAAAATATCACTTTTCACCAAAAAATGACAAAAATATTCACCAAAATTAGAGAATTAAAGATATCATTACAAAATGAACAAATCTGACAGAGGTCCACATGTAGTACCTATATATGTAATATCAAAGCATTTGCACTTGCGGTTTTTAACAAGAAGTCGAAAATATCAGTTTTTCCCGAAAATGACAAAAATATTCACCAAAATTAGAGAATTAAAGATATCATTACAAAATGAACAAATCTGAGAGAGGTCCACATGTAGTACCTATATATGTAATATCAAAGCATTTGCACTTGCGGTTTTTAACAAG
Organism: Saccoglossus kowalevskii; assembly: GCF_978046115.1. Taxonomy (NCBI): domain Eukaryota; kingdom Metazoa; phylum Hemichordata; class Enteropneusta; family Harrimaniidae; genus Saccoglossus; species Saccoglossus kowalevskii. The sequence continues at coordinate 27,189,738 of NC_140658.1, forward strand.
AAGTCGAAAATATCAGTTTTTACCGAAAATGACAAAAATATTCACCAAAATTAGAGAATTAAAGATATCATTACAAAATGAACAAATCTGAGAGAGGTCCACATGTAGTACCTATATATGTAATATCAAAGCATTTGCACTTGCGGTTTTTAACAAGAAGTCGAAAATATCAGTTTTTACCAAAAATGACAAAAATATTCACCAAAATTAGAGAATTAAAGATATCATTACAAAATGAACAAATCTGAGAGAGGTCCACATGTAGTACCTATATATGTAATATCAAAGCATTTGCACTTGCGGTTTTTAACAAGAAGTCGAAAATATCAGTTTTTACCAAAAATGACAAAAATATTCACCAAAATTAGAGAATTGAAGATATCATCACGAAATAAACAAATCTGAGAGAGGTCCACATGTAGTACCTATATATGTAGTATCAAAGCAATTGGACTTGCGGTTTTTAACAAGAAGTCGAAAATATCAGTTTTTACCAAAAATGACAAAAATATTCACCAAAATTAGAGAATTAAAGATATCATTACAAAATGAACAAATCTGACAGAGGTCCACATGTAGTACCTATATATGTAATATCAAAGCATTTGCACTTGCGGTTTTTAACAAGAAGTCGAAAATATCAGTTTTTACCGAAAATGACAAAAATATTCACCAAAATTAGAGAATTAAAGATATCATTACAAAATGAACAAATCTGAGAGAGGTCCACATGTAGTACCTATATATGTAATATCAAAGCATTTGCACTTGCGGTTTTTAACAAGAAGTCGAAAATATCAGTTTTTACCAAAAATGACAAAAATATTCACCAAAATTAGAGAATTGAAGATATCATCACGAAATGAACAAATCTGAGAGAGGTCCACATGTAGTACCTATATATGTAATATCAAAGCATTTGCACTTGCGGTTTTTAACAAGAAGTCGAAAATATCAGTTTTTACCAAAAATGACAAAAATATTCACCAAAATTAGAGAATTAAAGATATCAACATGAAATGAACAAACCTAAGAGAGGTCTACCCAAGGTACATATACACCAAGTATCAAAGCATTTAGGCTTGTAGTTTTCAAGAAGAAGTCGAAAAAGTAAAACATTGACACGGACGACGGACGACGGACGACGACGACGACGGACAATCACTCATATGATAAGCTCCGCTCGACAAAGTCGACAGCGGAGCTAAAAATGTGAACATCACAAATTTTTTCTAGAAAAAAGAAACAACTTGATTTTTTACACATTTTATGTTTTTAACTTGTTCTGGTAGCGATGCTTCACAAAGTGGTAATGCGTCTTTAATTTTAAAAATAATCTGGCCTTTCAACTCACCTCCTACATTATTTTTATAACTATTATAGATTTCTTTTATCCTTCGATAACGGAATGCTAATTTTCTCATCCAGTCTACTCCACCTCTAACTCCTGTTGCTAAGCAAAGGTTGGCACTGGTAGCCGCAGCATGGAAACCATCTGTGGCAAAATTATATGTACTGAAATGAAAAGAAAAAAAAAATTATTCAGCTTACAAAATTACATCATATATACTTCACACAATGAATAATTACAGGTTTGGCTACCAGAAGTGTAATTTCCATTTTGCAGGAATAGCGCCCTCTATAGTCAATCCATGTGATACTTGCATCAACCTTAAAATTGACCATCCTTGAAAAAAAAAAAGTTCACACATTTTCCAGCCATTTACCACATTTTTAGATGAATCTACCCAACATGCACCATTCACCCCATACCCGAGCAACGCATTTAATCACTTCGTTGACAGTTCCAGGCCTTTTCATTAGTTCCCAATAATTACATTCCTCAAGTCCTTATTGCCTGAACTGTCTTTAAACAGATCGTGTATGCTCTGGAATGACAGCTTGCCACCAATTTACTATTTTTGGGCCTGACTTGTTTGTCTAAATTTGCAATGAACAGTCACCGTTCACCGACTTCGTACAATGACAAGAATGTCAGAGCAAACATTAAATATACGTGTCATTATTGCTATTACCCTGTCACGTTTTACACACAGAAAAATTAGTCCGCTGTCTAGACACAATCTTTCTTGCAAACCACGCGACATAGAGTTCATAGCCAAAAATAAGTCACAGATTAGATTAAAGTTTGTCGCTATCGAAATTGTTTGCGTTGGTAAGCCGATAAACAAATTTATCAAATAATTTGTAGCGACATACTAAATCTTTCGAAAATCTTTACATACCGATGACAAATAACGCAGAGTAGTTTTTGATGGTTGAATGGTTGTTTGTTATGTCTCTACTCCACTTGCTCAAAGATTAGAATAGAAAGGAACATGCCCTCCCCACTTTGCACAATGTTAATAAAATACCTTAAATCTTGGCCATTGTCATCTGACGCCACATCATCAATATGTACTTGGTCACATTCCTATCAGAAGAGAGAAAACGCAAAAGTTCAAAATAACATAAAAAAGGTTTCTTGTCTTACAAGTACTTTAGATATGACATCATCACTCAGACACCACGATGAGACATTATCTGTATTATTTTATCACACAGTGGACGGTGAATTTCTAAATAACAAGTGATATTTATTAGTTGGAGAAAAATACTGTAAAACATGTTGAAAAAGCGACATGCAATTTTAGCAAATTGTGGTAAAATGAGGTAATAGCGAAATGTTGATTTAGCGAATCTCTCTTGTCATTGTTGATTTCCTGTTTTCACAATACTTGTCTGTCGCCTGCCAAAACAAATGCGCAGTTATCACCTCCATAAAAACCAAGAAAAACTGTCAAGTGTAATTAGGAAGCGCCACAGATTTTTATGTTCCGGATTATTGTATACAAATCCCAAAGCCTTGGCCATTTTGAATTTATAATAAAGTCATTAGCGACATCATGAATTAGCGAATCAGTTCTCTTGCTAAATTTGCTAAAAGACATGCTCGCGAAAAAGACATTAGTTTTACAGTAGTTAATTCAAATTCTGAAAATAAAAATAAAGCTTAATTCTGGATTTATCACATGACTACATCAGAAGTATTCGATTCCACAGAAGCTACTGAAAAGTATCAGCACAGTGACCCATTCTATGAAATATTCAAACAGGGAAATGAAGAAATGCCACAGATGGCAGTTTTATAAAAAGTTGCCTTGGTAACACAGTTGCAGAAAATGACAGAATGTCTTCCCTTAGGCAAGGAAAGATAAGACAGACCGAACCAGAAATTGAAATATACAAGAAATAAATATTATAACAATTTTAAAGAAACTTAGTAACATTATATCATATATAGTATTAAATTTTGTATGCAGTACTTAAAATAGTTTAGAAAATAATATAACCAGGCAACATGTATTACAAAATCGAAATATAAAGTTACCAAAGACCGCTTAGTTCCAGGGTTGCCTTCTCCTGACTGATATTTATAATACTAATCATAGTTTAAACATAAAATTTACTCAATATGCAAATTATCTAATTAGTATGCAAGATTGTTGGCATTTGTTCTGCAATTGCACTACAATACATTGTTATTGTAATATTGGTGAAAAAAAAAACATTTCATCAAATTTCAGTATAGTAATAATTTAGAATATCTTCATTCACAGACGTATTAAACCTATGAACCGTGAATGATTCTCAAAGTCTGTCAGAATGTAGATGGATATATAGGCTAAGAGTAAACCAGACTATTTTTTGCTTGAACTTATTAGCAAATAGTTAATGCAGGTTATTTTGTGTACGGTTAACTTTTTTACATCTATTTGGTAATGGGGCGGGATTGGGTGCATGTACGATTAGACGAGATTAGAACCATTTTTTTTAATTTGAAATTTCCACCTACATCTACATACAACATGGAGGTATGTTTATACCGGGGGTACCTCCATGATACAACCAATCAGGATAACAATATCTGAATTTAGACTTTTACTTGTACAGGTATTTGTAAACTTTTTGGATGATTTCAGTAATAAAAACTGTGTTGTTTCTATCCTGTATGTCTATAGACCGTAATTAGAATAGAGTTAGGCAAACGAAAGTTAGGCACGCTATAGTTAGGCAAAATTAACAGCCACCATTCACACCTCAAAGTGAAAGCAAACATGTGTCAGCAAATGTGTTACCAGAAATCAGACGAGTTTGCAGAGAAAAGTCGTTCATGTTATACGTTAATTGTTGTCAACTGTGTACAAAGTGCACAAGGTCATGTTTTTCTAGTCGGTTTGCAAACATTAATATCCTCGGGGCAAATCTGTTAAGCCCCAAAAAAGTCATAGCTTAATATACACTTGTATAGTGTAAATACTCTGTAGGGGCCGGAGTTAGGTTCTGTGAGACATCAAAATTAAAACTGTTGAATACCCGAAAAACCATTCAGTGCCCGCTGGGAACAAATTATCTGTTAATATATTAATATATTTGTCAATAATTATTTTAGTTGGGAAATGAAACTATATAACCACATTAAATTATAAAGTTTTTATACAATTTTAATGATTATCTAGATAGGACTGCGGGTTATTCACACGCAATGACGAAATGGAACAGCAGTGTTAAATACAGCATGATAATGTTTACAGACAGTAATGTATTGATTCTGACAAACCCGCATGTCATTGTTTGTTTGTTTGTCAAATATTGACTCACACATGAAGTGGGTAAAACACTGCTTCTGTGTAGGTCCTCCATATAAACCAACGTGATTTGCATAACAACAGAGTGACCACAGCAGGTGACCTGAGCAGAGGGAGCAAACTTGAACTCAGCTCACAGAAATGAACAATTTGTTTTTGAGAAGAACGGTGTAATTAGGTACACCAACACTAGAATTGTGATCAAATTTTTTTTCAGGCATGTTTTTTTTATATATTAAAATTTGGAATGATATAAATTGATTGTTAACCACTCTGGATTGCTCAAGGAAACAAAGATTCCATGGTTGCAGGAAGGGATACATTAAGGAAAACTTTGAGTCTGTGAAAACCTGTAGTGCAGGCAGCTATAAGCAATCTTAGACTGGTCGAATACCAATGACTTAGTATGTATTCCAAACACAAGTACTGGGTGAGCGCTATGACTGCAGAGTACAAAAATTAGTATTTTGCAATGTTCCAAATGTTCATGCATACACAGAAACTTATAATACACCTTTCCAGTAGGTTTAACAAAATTCAAACCTGCAAATTTTTGGGTCAAAAACCAGTTTAACAACAAACGCTGAACATACCAGTAAGTACAAAAGCTCAAGGGACAGTGCACATGACCAAGATGGTGCACATTTGCAGTTATGTATGTATGAGGAAATTGTGACAAGAATATTAAAACTAAGCTGTGGGAGGACAAATCGGATTTACCACTCCCTGGGTTTAACGTTACTTGTCAATCAAATTAACATTTCTCAGACATTACGCTATTATGAGTATGGTGTCTGCATATCGCTAACATGCGAAGAACTTCTCAAGATAGCTTTGCCGTATCCCTATCCATTTCTCAACTTTATTCAACATTGAGGAAAATTTTTTCTTGAAATTATTTTAAGCCATGAACAAAATATTATATAATATAAACTTATGAATGTAAAGTATAATAAACTTCTGCTTCATATCTCAAGGTTTTTATTGGAGACGAAAAAATGAGATTTTTACGTTGGAAATGGCCTGGCAATCACTAACCAAAATTTGATAGCAGTAAAAAAAGCGCCATCAGATTAACTTGTTCTTGATCCAACTGATGATTTGTCCGATATGAGAATTACTGACTGAGTAAACAATATACTTCCTAGAGTCAGCTGTTGATAAGAAGCCAGTATAATTAAGTATGAGGATGCCGAGGACAATCCCACAGAGGAGCTCAGACATACTGACTCCATAAAACAAATATAGGTTGAACAACTATGGCATGAACAATGCCCAAGTGATAAGGTATGTGGAAGAGTTGGAAAAAAATAAATAAATAAAGTGATGGGAATGAATAGTAGGGGGTAGGCACTTCAACTCCATACTACCCTGAAGCTTGATAATTCTATTTAATGGGTTAAAAATGTTGTGACATACGGGTAATGGTAATGGAAGTAAAACCAGAAGAGCAAAAAAAAAAGGATGAGCAATTATGTATGTAGAAACTGATTTTGTATTAGGGCAAAAAAAAAACCTTACGTTGCCCTCATGTCGGAAAATGGAAACATTGGGTGGGACGGTCTATCAGATTTCTATCAGAGAAATACAGATCAACCTGAGGTTCGAGGTCGCCACTTATCAAACAACGGTCCGGGATCCTTAATTTTTAGAGGAAACACTTTTTTACTGCTTAAAATGGTGAGTTTTTTATTTGTTTGGCCTATTTCAAAAAAAAAAAAAACGCGACCCAATATTTCATAATATTTTTCGGTCGGCCGCTGAGGGCAACAAGAAAATTTTTTTTTTGGCCTTACCGGTATGTTAAGAACACATATTTGTGGTTAAGCAAAAAATTTAAAATTTTTTTAATAACAAAATCTTTTAAATATTTTCCAGTGAATTAAAAAAAACAAATATGTAAAATTAAATTATTTCATCTCTGCACTTAAAGCTGCATAATCATATAGTGTCTCTGAAGAAATGTTTTACTATGACTTTTTTTTAGACGAATTTAACTGGATATTCATGAATATATTACCTTGCAAACTCCACTACAATTTCACTCACTGAGGAACTTCAGAATAAAATTTTTAAGAAAAATAGAAACACTGCAACTTTTAAAATTTTCACTGCTATTAATTTCTGTGATTTGATGGTATTTGTGAGAATCATTGCGACTCACTTAATGGTCTAAAATGAGTTGTTCACCAAATTGTGTGGTTTTACGAACAACAGTCTCTTGTAAAATTAAAGCCGTTTCTAGTACTTTTAAAACAAAAAAAGGTTCATAGTGAAAAGCTTTGGGTGAATTTGTTGAAATTTAACTTCATTCAATCCTACTCCAAAATTTATCTTTTGTAAATCATTAAAGTATACAAAGTGTCAATAGTAAGCTTATAGGCAAATGCAGCAATCAAATTTGAACTTGTTAGAGTATGTCCTCATCTTAATAAGACAGCTCACGGTCAAGTATTTCCACTTTACATCGTTTCTTTTTGAGAAAACTCTTGATTGAAACCAATGGATGAGCACTGAACAGGTCATGGCTTTAAAGATCAAACACAGTACCAGTCTGAAGATTAAATAGGGACGGAAATATAAAAGGGAAATCTGGTGAGGAATTCAGCAGCTTTTCTTTATAAAGTATAGAATGCTTTTGTCAACAGTAAAATTAAGCTGATGGCAAGTTGATGCGTGTGTGTGTTTAGGTTTTCAACTCGGGTTTATTTGATTTTCAATCTTGTCAGATTGACGGCTACTGCTAAACCCACACTGGTCACAAAGGAAATGGTTTGCAGAGGTTCAGTAGAAAAGGAGACTGGCTGACATAAATGGAGATCTTCATCCACAGAACATAGTGTAACTATTGTAACCTTGGCAGAGCTATACCATGTGATTCATGCAGCTATTATTGCTAGTGACTGACATACATAAAGAAGAAAGTCACTGTGACCCTTGTCTTCAGGATTTTAGTCAATAAGTTCACTACTACAAATTTGTGATATTGCCTGAATCACAAAATTTTTGGAAAAATCTGCCTCTTGTTAAATTAAAGATGGCTACATGTATTCAAATATGGTCGCCACAATGCTAGAACCAAAAATCGCCGTCATATTTCTATAACCAAAGATGGCTGTCATATTTCTATAACCAAAGATGGCCATCATATTTCTATAACCAAAGATGGCCGTCATATTTCTATAACCAAAGATGGTCGTCATATTTCAATAACCAAAGATAGCCGTCATATATCTATAACCAAAGATGGCCGTCATATTTCTATAACCAAAGATGGCCGTCATATTTCTATAACCAAAGATGGCCGTCATATTTCTATAACCAAAGATGGCCGTTATATTTCTATAACCAAAGATGGCTGTCATATTTCTATAACCAAAGATGGCCGTCATATTTCTATAACCAAAGATGGCCGTCATATTTCAATAACCAAAGATGGCCGTTATATTTCAATAACCAAAGATAGCCGTCATATTTCTATAACCAAAGATGGCCGTCATATTTCAATAACCAAAGATAGCCGTCATATTTCTATAACCAAAGATGGCCGTCATATTTCAATAACCAAAGATGGCCGTCATATATCTATAACCAAAGATGGCCGTCATATATCTATAACCAAAGATGGCCGTCATATTTCTATAACCAAAGATGGCCGTCATATTTCTATAACCAAAGATGGCCGTCATATTTCTATAACCAAAGATGGCCGTCATATATCTATAACCAAAGATGGCTGTCATATTTCTATAACCAAAGATGGCCGTCATATTTCTATAACCAAAGATGGCCGTCATATTTCAATAACCAAAGATGGCCGTTATATTTCAATAACCAAAGATAGCCGTCATATTTCTATAACCAAAGATGGCCGTCATATTTCAATAACCAAAGATAGCCGTCATATTTCTATAACCAAAGATGGCCGTCATATTTCAATAACCAAAGATGGCCGTCATATATCTATAACCAAAGATGGCCGTCATATATCTATAACCAAAGATGGCCGTCATATTTCTATAACCAAAGATGGCCGTCATATTTCTATAACCAAAGATGGCCGTCATATTTCTATAACCAAAGATGGCCGTCATATTTCAATAACCAAAGATAGCCGTCATATATCTATAACCAAAGATGGCCGTCATATTTCTATAACCAAAGATGGCCGTCATATTTCTATAACCAAAGATGGTCGTCATATTTCTATAACCAAAGATGGCCGTCATATTTCTATAACCAAAGATGGCCATCATATTTCTATAACCAAAGATAGCCGTCATATATCTATAACCAAAGATGGCCATCATATTTCTATAACCAAAGATGGCCGTCATATTTCAATAACCAAAGATAGCCGTCATATTTCTATAACCAAAGATGGACATCATATTTCAATAACCAAAGATAGCCATCATATTTCTATAAACAAAGATGGACATCATATTTTTATAACCAAAGATGGCCATCATATTTCTATAACCAAAGATGACCATCATATTTCTATAATCAAAGATGGCCGTCATATTTCTACATGTATTAATGTCATTGCAAGCACAGATGTTATTATTTTATAAAAGAGCAATATTACTTACCTCTAAGTCATTGAAGAAAAGATGTGTGTCTGCTAAATTAAAAATCATTTCTTCCATTCTCAGTCCTAGTGACACTGAGGATGGAGGATCCTACAGAGAAAGAAGACAAAAAAAAAGGATTTTAGTGATAATAACGGCTATGGTTGAAAATTTCACAGTATTCCCTTGGTTTCAAGAGTATCACAGCACAAGGTATCACAGCAGCACAGTGTATCGCAGCAGCAGAGTATTCTAGCAAAGAATACTGTCACAGCATTATGTACATTGTATCGTTGTATGGCTCACACCAATACACCAGCATGTACCAACAGACTAAGTTAGCACACAGTTTACATAGCACACTAGTAGTGTGAAATAGACGTATTATATCACCGTCATCGCACTCCGGTTTCAATGGAGCCCTGCCCTGCTTTCTTAAACAGAGAAAGTGACAACCCCAAACCAACATTGCAGCAGAAACATGAATGAACTGAATCCCAACAATCTAAACCCAACCAGTGTAATGTTACTGCCACAGTCATTAATCAACACCAAACAGAACAGTGCCGGTAGAACCATAGTACTCCTACCATAGTACTCGGCTGTGCGTGTCATAGGACACCAATACAGCAATTGAGAAAGTCAACACTCTGTACAGATAGTCTAAACGACCACAACTTGAGATTTCTAGTAGAGAAAGCCAATAAAACACTACCTATACTAAGATGAGGTTGATCTTAAATAAATAATAAAAGCATTCTGAAAAGTCTTATATTTATGTTATCAATAAAATTTTAATTACTACCTTAAATTACTACCAAATCATTAATCTTTCAAAACTTATCCATAAATACTATAGAAGTGTTTACAAATCAGCGAGAGCTTCAAAAATAATTTAAAAGTAAACCAAAAAATTTATTTTGTTAGAACCTAATGAATTTTTCAACATCCCTCAAATTCTGTTTGTGAGTATGTACTTCTATTAACAGACACCATGTGATTAGTTGTATGTAGCCGGCACACATCAATATGACATGTAATTCCACACACACACGTTGTATTAAAATATTTATTCCATTGCTAGAAATCATTAAAACCAAGGGCATATGTAGGTTAATGTTATTGTATCATGCACATCACCCGGTTCCAATTTAACCATTATCTTGTGCTACAATCGGTAACACTGAAAACCAGCTGGGCACCATTTTTTTTCCCACTCCTTTTCGCATGCATACCACATACAGAGGAAAGGGTTAACATACCTTACACTCAGGGTCAGCGGTGAAGTGGGCCAGCATGCTATGAATTTTTGCTGAGTACAATCGCTGGCATGATTATTTATTTAATAGAGGGAGTTTCAGCCATTGGGTTTTTCTGAAAGTCGTGACCAGCGTTGGCTTTGAATAGAAGTTGTGTTACCAGCACCAAACAGTATAGGAGCCGAACAGATGCAATAATAAAAACTTACAGAAGTCTTCAAAGCAGTTTTATTCCATTACAACTGATAAATAACTGAATTTGTTTGATAACAAGGGCATGACTGTCCAGGAAGAGTTTTGGTAAAAAAAAAGTACTATCGGTATTTTAATTATGCTTTAAAATGTTGGTTCACAATTGTTATTAAAGTATGTAAGACTGAATTTAGAGAATATAACAGAAGACTAGCAAATAATTTCTTCAACAATTTGGTGTGTGAACACATTTGACATTAGAGTTAGGTTATAATTGTCAATGCTAGTTGGCAGAAGAATCAGTAGTTGAAGTTTCAATAAAAATGTGAACAACTATAGATCGATATTTTTTTTAGTGTTACCCATGATTTAAACCAACCACTAATTATTACCACTGACCATATACTATTAACAACCAGCCATTACTACTGACCAGCCATTAAAACAACTACCACCTACCAGCCATTAATATCGACCAACAAACACCAAACAGTACCACCTACTAATCACCACCAACTACTCCGTCTTAATAACGTTATATGCCTCCGATCTAAAATAGTCTTAAACATTTTCAACTTCACCAAGGGTTCTAATATCTGGAATCAGGACACTACACAACATTTTGAAGCCCAGCAAATCAATGATTTTTGAGAATGAGATGTGACTTTTAATCACATACATGTGCCTCGCTTCCCTATATTTTAAAATCAATTTTTGAGTATGTCCCAGCATTGACAATGCTTCGAAATTTTTACACTATCTAGCCAAGACTGTCTGGGTAAGTTAAAGCCAAAAAAAATTGTTTTCACTCTAAGTGCCCACGAACCTGCATTTATACCTTAATCTTTTCAAAAAATAATAATAGAAGATTCTTTGAACTTTAGACATCTGGAGGATGATATATGCATTTAAGTGACATGATTTTATCAGATAATTTACTTTACAATTGCTAAACGCAATGATGAATAAAGTGGCAGATAACTTGTTTTACAAGAAAGACACAATGAATGACTGCAATGGCTGCCAAGATCTCACCGAGAGTGAGAGAGACACAGGACCATTTTTTGCACTCAAATAGTGCCCTATCCCCTCCCACTATCAAGTCCACACCACTATGGTAACATAAAACAGCAGACGCGATGACGGGAATATTTGAAGGTTAAAATTAAAACTTGTAGGTTTCCAGCTCTCAATGAGATTTCGGCGGCCATTTCTACCTAAGGTCTATTCATTATTCATTCCAAATACAAAGGAATACGAATAAATTTTGTTAATATTACAATAAGTTTAATATAATCAAATCTAATTTTTTTTTTCCCAATACTAATAAGCTCATATTGACTATCACCAAGATGGAAAGTAGGTGTATATTGCCACAGTTGAAGCTTTATCTGCAAAAGGCTGCCAAAAAAGGTTTTATGTATGTAGGAAAAGGAAAATTACGTAACTAAGACAGTTTTGCTTTTAAGATGGTTGCTGAGGAAAATTATATTTCTAAGATAGTTGCCAAGGAAGAATATTATGAATACACGCTGGTGGCTGGCAATGAAGTAACATGTCACATGACATCATGTAAAATCTATTTTCATCTCAATACTTATTCTTTTTAATCAAATTATGTTATTTTTTTACAGTCATGGCCGAATTTTCGTGGCTCAGAGGCAATGTTATATAAAGAAAATATGTTCATTAACAGAGAGAGAGATGGATTATTTACACACCCAATGTACTAGTCTTGTTTATTTTAATCAATAATGAAGGCCCTCTAAGAGACAGAGAAATTCATACAAGACTCCTGAGTCTTGTGCACATTCTTAAGAACAACCTGTTGTAATGATTCATAATATCAGAAAAATCTACATGATAATAAAACTCCTTAAGTGTGCTAAAATTGATGTGAAGTCCCCTAAGTTAGCGGGACGTCAGAGGAGTATATCAAGGTTTGTGACCCATGCGCTTCATTTACATATAGACATGATACATTGTAGCATAGTTTTCATATTTCGCACAGTGTGTTCCAAATCATCAAAGCATAGAGTCCAGCTCCCCCTCTGGGCTCCCAGAGAGAACAAAACACCAACAACACATGTCTGACATTAACCCAATCCAGGACCCCCAGACTAGACAATGACTGTCAGCTGTCAGGATACCACTTCATGCTATAGGTGCTTTTAATGAAAGCTATTAATATAAGGTACAGTTTAATTTGGTTTTTTAAAATACAGATAATTAGAAACCATTGGTGAGATTAAAACTGGTCAAACAGTCGACCCTTAGGAGTGTGCCAGTGATTATTTTTGAATGGCAAAATATGCCGACTATGTGTAATGATTTGTACTCTTAATTATCGGCGGCTGATGGCTATCAATACAAAGCCGTTCCCAACAATTCCAACCACTTGAAATATAATTTGTGGCGTGATCTTTCATATCAGGTTTGATACAGAAGAGAAACAAATGCAGTCTTCATCAAACTTGTACGAATCAGGCTTCACTTTATTAGGAAATGGAAAATCAGATCAACAACTACAATTTTGAGAAAATAGTTGCATATTAATGACTAGTAATGCACATGTACCTCCATACCAGAACCAGGACTAGTCCAGTACATCTATACCAGTACCAGGACTAGTCCAGTATCTCTATACCAGTACCAGGACTAGTCCAGTACCTCTATACCAGTACCAGGACTAGTCCAGTATCTCTATACCAGTACCAGGACTAGTCCAGTACCTCTATACCAGTACCAGGACTAGTCCAGTACCTCTATACCAGTACCAGGACTAGTCCAGTATCTCTATACCAGTACCAGGACTAGTCCAGTACCTCTATACCAGTACCAGGACTAGTCCAGTATCTCTATACCAGTACCAGGACTAGTCCAGTACCTCTATGCCAGAACCAGGACTAGTCCAGTATCTCTATACCAGTACCAGGACTAGTCCAGTACCTCTATACCAGTACCAGGACTAGTCTAGTATCTCTATACCAGTACCAGGACTAGTCCAGTACCTCTATGCCAGAACCAGGACTAGTCCAGTATCTCTATACCAGTACCAGGACTAGTCCAGTACCTTTATACCAGTACCAGGACTAGTCCAGTATCTCTATACCAGTACCAGGACTAGTCCAGTACCTCTATACCAGTACCAGGACTAGTCCAGTATCTCTATACCAGTACCAGGACTAGTCCAGTACCTCTATACCAGTACCAGGACTAGTCCAGTATCTCTATACCAGTACCAGGACTAGTCCAGTATCTCTATACCAGTACCAGGACTAGTCCAGTACCTCTATGCCAGAACCAGGACTAGTCCAGTACCTCTATGCCAGTACCAGGACTAGTCCAGTACCTCTATACCAGTACCAGGACTAGTCTAGTACCTCTATACCAGTACCAGGACTAGTCTAGTACCTCTATACCAGAACCAGGACTAGTCCAGTACCTCTATACCAGTACCAGGACTAGTCTAATACCTCTATACCAGTACCAGGACTAGTCCAGTACCTCTATGCCAGTACCAGGACTAGTCCAGTACCTCTATACCAGTACCAGGACTAGTCTAGTACCTCTATACCAGTACCAGGACTAGTCTAGTACCTCTATACCAGAACCAGGACTAGTCTAGTACCTCTATACCAGAACTAGGACTAGTCCAGTACCTCTATACCAGTACCAGGACTAGTCTAGTACCTCTATACCAGTACCAGGACTAGTCCAGTACCTCTATGCCAGTACCAGGACTAGTCCAGTACCTCTATGCCAGTACCAGGACTAGTCCAGTACCTCTATGCCAGTACCAGGACTAGTCCAGTACCTCTATACCAGTACCAGGACTAGTCTAGTACCTCTATGCCAGTACCAGGACCAGTCCAGTACCTCTATACCAGTACCAGGACTAGTCTAGTACCTCTATACCAGTACCAGGACTAGTCCAGTACATCTATGCCAGTACCAGGACTAGTTCAGTACCTCTATACCAGTACCAGGACTAGTCTAGTACCTCTATACCAGTACCAGGACTAGTCCAGTACCTCTATGCCAGTACCAGGACTAGTCTAGTACCTCTATGCCAGAACAAGGACTAGTCTAGTACCTCTATACCAGTACCAGGACTAGTCCAGTACCTCTATACCAGTACCAGGACTAGTCCAGTACCTCTATGCCAGTACCAGGACTAGTCTAGTACCTCTATACCAGTACCAGGACTAGTCCAGTATCTCTATACCAGGACTAGTCCAGTACCTCTATGCCAGTACCAGGACTAGTCCAGTACATCTATGCCAGTACCAGGACTAGTCCAGTACCTCTATGCCAGTACCAGAACTAGTCTAGTACCTCTATACCAGTACCAGGACTAGTCCAGTATTTTAATACCAGTACCAGGATTAGTCCAGTACCTCTATGCCAGTACCAGGACAAGTCCAGTACCTCTATACCAGTACCAGGACTAGTCCAGTACCTCTATGCCAGTACCAGGACTAGTCCAGTACCTCTATGCCAGTACCAGGACTAGTCCAGTACCTCTATACCAGTACCAGGACTAGTCTAGTACCTCTATGCCAGTACCAGGGCCAGTCTAGTACCTCTATGCCAGAACCAGGACTAGTCTAGTACCTCTATGCCAGAACCAGGACTAGTCTAGTACCTATATGCCAGAACCAGGACTAGTCCAGTATCTCTATACCAGTACCAGGACTAGTCCAGTACCTCTATACCAGTACCTCTATGCCAGTACCAGGGCCAGTCTAGTACCTCTATGCCAGAACCAGGACTAGTCTAGTACCTCTATGCCAGAACCAGGACTAGTCTAGTACCTATATGCCAGAACCAGGACTAGTCCAGTACCTCTATACCAGTACCAGGACTAGTCTAGTACCTCTATACCAGTACCAGGACTAGTCTAGTACCTCTATACCAGAACCAGGACTAGTCCAGTACCTCTATACCAGTACCAGGACTAGTCTAGTACCTCTATACCAGTACCAGGACTAGTCCAGTACCTATATGCCAGTACCAGGACTAGTCCAGTACCTCTATACCAGTACCAGGACTAGTCTAGTACCTCTATACCAGTACCAGGACTAGTCTAGTACCTCTATACCAGAACCAGGACTAGTCTAGTACCTCTATACCAGAACTAGGACTAGTCCAGTACCTCTATACCAGTACCAGGACTAGTCTAGTACCTCTATACCAGTACCAGGACTAGTCCAGTACCTCTATGCCAGTACCAGGACTAGTCCAGTACCTCTATGCCAGTACCAGGACTAGTCCAGTACCTCTATGCCAGTACCAGGACTAGTCCAGTACCTCTATACCAGTACCAGGACTAGTCTAGTACCTCTATGCCAGTACCAGGACCAGTCCAGTACCTCTATACCAGTACGAGGACTAGTCTAGTACCTCTATACCAGTACCAGGACTAGTCCAGTACCTCTATGCCAGTACCAGGACTAGTCCAGTACCTCTATACCAGTACCAGGACTAGTCTAGTACCTCTATACCAGTACCAGGACTAGTCCAGTACCTCTATGCCAGTACCAGGACTAGTCTAGTACCTCTATGCCAGAACCAGGACTAGTCTAGTACCTCTATACCAGTACCAGGACTAGTCCAGTACCTCTATACCAGTACCAGGACTAGTCCAGTATCTCTATGCCAGTACTAGGACTAGGACTAGTCTAGTACCTCTATGCCAGAACCAGGACTAGTCTAGTACCTCTATGCCAGAACCAGGATTAGTCCAGTACCTCTATGCCAGTACCAGGACAAGTCCAGTACCTCTATACCAGTACCAGGACTAGTCCAGTACCTCTATGCCAGTACCAGGACTAGTCCAGTACCTCTATGCCAGTACCAGGACTAGTCCAGTACCTCTATACCAGTACCAGGACTAGTCTAGTACCTCTATGCCAGTACCAGGGCCAGTCTAGTACCTCTATGCCAGAACCAGGACTAGTCTAGTACCTCTATACCAGTACCAGGACTAGTCCAGTACCTCTATACCAGTACCAGGACTAGTCCAGTACCTCTACGCCAGTACCAGGACTAGTCCAGTACCTCTACGCCAGTACCAGGACTAGTCCAGTACCTCTACGCCAGTACCAGGACTAGTCTAGTACCTCTACGCCAGTACCAGGCATTCTATTTCCAGATCAAAAGCTCATCTTTTACATTTATTCAAAAGAAATTTTAAACAAGATACATGTTTTAAAAAGTTCTTATTATATCAAAATATACAGCAAAGGGGAAAGTAATCTAATTATACTCAGGAAATCAAAGCATACTTTGCCATAGATTTCTATGAGAGTGTGAACTGATTGGTTTACCCTCTGCTCATGACAAAACTATTACTAAAACTGTCATCATAATACTAATTTATAAATAGGAAAACCATTTTTTTTTTTTACTACACAGATATGATGTCGGATAAAATCTGGTTGCCTTACAAATTTAGTCACTATGATAATTTTCCATACAGAAATTAGAACCAGACTAATGTTAAAATCAATGTAAAATCTGAATTTGTTTGCAATGCAACTTAGTACACAACAAACACATTTAAATTGGAAGTAATTTTATTAAACGTGGCTAACGGTAACTGAGGCTTAAAGGCCAGCTTATGTCAGGCATTCCAGTCACTAGATAATCTTTGTATATTAGGGTGAGTGCGACCTTTCAAAGACAAAATCTCCACAGTTTATCAGCACTGATGTAATACTCATAGTTGCCTGTGTACATTAAATTGTGAGTAAGGATACATTATTTTTTGCGACTGGCAGGGAAGAACAAACTTACAAAGGGAGAGAAGGATAAGAGAGGCGACTACTGTTTTTCTCATGGATTGCTACAAATATTTTATTTTATGTGGAATAGGTCTGTCCCTTTCAGTGATGCTAGATTCGATGTTTGTTCCTCAGAGACGAGAATCCGTCATTCCCTGTTAGACATTAATGCTTACTAAAACAAACAGAACAAGTTACAAAACCATTTCTACTCGGTAACTGTTTATTATTTCACATACAATTAGTCTGTCAAAAGTCCTCTGTTTATTGATCTTTAATTAATTTAGCATAGATCACCATCAATGCTAAGTCATATAGTCATTTAAACTGTTAGTTCCATTATCAGTATTAGTTTTACACTTTTTGAAATTATAACAAGAACTATTATTTTGAACAATTTTAATACCACAATGGATTCAAGATGGTGGAACATACTTTGAGGCATGGCATTATGAACAGAAATACACCCGGAATTGAACAAAGAAAATTTTGATGTAAACCAGATGAGAAATAAATTGGTGAGTGGGGGTAGGTCACATTATAAAATGTGCTTTAAAAGTATTCATAAAAAATAATAAATTGCGAGATTTAGAGTATTATTAAGGAAACCTGGTATATTCATACCAGCCTTGCTGCTACAATGGACAGATCACTGGGTCCTAACTAACCCTTGTCAAATCGATCATAACAAAATTTGGAATAACATGACCTGTCTCGGACTGTAGTCCTGGCCTGGAGGGCTGTCAGGCTATCAAACCACACAGACATTTCCAAAACTTTATTTCATGACATGTGAAACCCTGCCATGGACCTTTGCTAAGTCGGCCAGAGCACATCTGCTGCTGGTTTTCTGGGTCATTAGTCTTTCCACTTAACATGTTTGCATTTTTCATGATTCACCTCACAATTAGGGATTATGAACCAAACTCGGTATATTACAAAATCTATTTTCAATGAGCAGATTAGGAAATAATTCCTATTAATAACCATCGTCAGCTGCATTTTTCATATTGTAAAGATTATGCTAAGAGATTCTCTGATAGGCTTTTTTTTTATTTCTTACGATAATTCTATTTGAACAAAGTACACAGCCGTTTCCTGTGAATTACAACATATATTTGTGTAAATAGCTTCTAGCCTGCAACTGCAAAATATTCTAGCTTTTTGAATTGCAAAATATCTAAACCTGTATTTGCTAAATATTTGATAACTTTTACCTTCTAAGCATACTCTCTTTCAACTACTACTGTGAGTATTTTCTAGCTTTTCACTGCTAGGTTCTTTGCAGCTATGGGTACTAGTAACTAGTAAGTAGTTTGTAGCTTGCTCAACTGCTGAGTACTGTAAAAGGATTAATTATTCACTGGGTTTTAATTTTGCTGACTGTAAAATGCGCTAAATTAAAACCCAGTGAATATGTAAAATTTAGCATAGAGCACATTATCTAAATGATAAAACCGTGAATTTAAAACCCACTGAATATGCCTGAAATGGTAAATCAGCAAAATTTAAACCTAGTGAAAATTAGTCATTTTACAGTGTTGTCTAAATTGCTGAATTACAAAAACAACATTATTCTCACTGACAGTAAAACCACTCAACTAGTCAATATTACATGTATGTCATACAGGGCAACAACTGTTGCTATAAATTGGAATGCAAAGAGATAATTGTTGGCTCTAACCTGAAGGGATATTGTTAAAACTCCAATTCAGCTCATGAATATTCATGAGACACCCTCATTTTGAGATGAAAGTCTACAAGATGAATTTTCAAGTGTTCCCCATCTTCTTATCGTTATAAAAAAACACTACTACTGCAAATGAGACATCAGTTAATAATCCCGGTACAATGTTGAACTTTCACCTCTCATAAATATTATGCCCCCAAGTTTGTTAACAAGTTGCAAAGAAATGACAATATTTGGGAATTAAAGCGGTCGTAAACGTGCATATGGCTTACAGATGTCTGGAGGAAAACCCGTCTAAGAATCTCATACAGAGTCATTCTTTTCAAATAATACTTAAAAAGAATGTTTATAAACACTGCACTCAATTTAGTTGAATGCCGTAGGCAAAGGAGAGGTCAAGACCCCTCTCCAGCTCATTTGGGCATTTTACTCTTTGACATTTTCTGAAGGTTGTTATTTTTTTTTTCAAATTGGCAAATTTTTTTGAGGGATTTGGAATGTTTATTCAGCCTTGTATTGTGATTATAGCCACTACTACAATTTGTTATTTTAATGAAAGTTAGAACAGATTAAAACCATTCCAATGATTTCATCAGAATTTTGATACTTTATATTAGGGGTCAACTAATCTAATTGATTGCTTCTAAAAACCAACGGGTTTCATAACATAATTTATTTTCCATATTTGTTCAAAAGTTTTGTCTGGAAAATTATGTCCATTTCGTCCAAAAATGTGTTTAGCAGGAATAAAGTTGAGAGTCAACACCCTCAATATTGTGAGTTGCATGTGTTCATTTTAATCTCTGTAATACATAAGACTTCAATATGAGGAAACAGTTTTTTGTCAAATAGAGTACCATAAAGTAAATTAAACTTTGTTTTGAAATTCTAGACAATGAAAGAACACCGCAATTAAAGTACAACAATGACTTCCAGCCCAGCCAGACTTTTTTACACCAATATTTTGAAGTAATTTTTCGCCAAGTAATATATGTATTTCTTTCTTTTATATATTCCTCAAATCAATGGAGCAAAGAGCACCAAATTACAGATCTGAAAGTCTCTTACTGATATGAAAGAAAGGAGCCAATTATTCCATGGAAATCCACTACTCATTGCGGTAAGGGTTCATTAGCATAAATTGGAACAAGAACAGTATACATGACTGAGAGTTTCTTTCACTCTTCATCTATGCCGAAAGTACTGCATGCACTATGATAAGCGCTCAAGCTACTTGTATTTATATCGCTGAATGAATAGTCAGCTGAGAGGATCAAAAATACAGCTTCCCTGACGCAAAGCGAACCTGCCAATTGCTACACTACGTGCTTATGTAAAAATCACAGATGCAAGCTTCTATATATAAGTGTAACTGCTTCCCGGAGAACTTTGTGATTCTATAGAATTTTTACATGACACACATTTGCGAGCATCAGTGTAATTATAAAATTCGCTGTATTTTGTGAGCAGACAGTAATTTATTCATAACAAAAGCAGTTCTCCAAATTTCTAGCTATCAATCCATTTGGTGGGGCCATGTACAAAACTGCAGACAAGTTTGTAGTCATTTGGCAGCACAAGAACAAGGGTGTTGTAAACCAACATTTAAAAGTGCCAGCCTTTATGGTTTATTATATAACCTTGGAGGAGGGTGGGAGGAGGTTGGGAGAAGGCAGGTTTATAAAGATAATTACTCACCTTTCCAAACCGTGTTGCGTAGGACCCTGTTAAGAGTGAATGGAATATGATGATAGTTTCATCTAAATCCCAGACAAATACTCTCTGAAAAAGAAAACAATATTTGTTAGTTTTGCTTCTTATGATACACTTCATCACACATTTTTTCCTCTAAATTTTGCATACCAGTAAAGTATGGTAGAATGAGGGAATGTTTGTTTTCTGTTTGAGAGTATGTTCTGTTTTGATTTAATCCGCATAACCATAAAATTGTTTTCATTTATCTAGGCAAAAAATAAAAAAAATTTCTCTTTAACACTCATGTGACAGATATGATACAATGAGGAGCCAGTTTATTTATGTGATTCCTTCCATTATTCCCATGCACAAAAATGACAGTCAGCCATCTTGAATCAGATTCTGAAACAGATGCATTGTGCAAATGAGTTACATGATGTATGTGTAAAATTGCTCAATTTTGATGAATTTTTAGCACTAAAATGGCTGCCATTCAGCCATCTTTAATTGGGTCAGGAAATTGCATGTGCATATGTATGATATGATGTGCAATGTGTGTGTAAAGTGTGTCTGAGATGCATGGGGGTAAAAAGTCCCTGTTTTTAGACTACAAATCCATTTTACTTTACTTCAAAGGAATCAATTATTTTCAAAAACAAAAAGACTGTACCTCTAAATCATTTTCCGGCGGGGGAGAAGGATTGTTCCGCCTTCCCCTCGCAGCAGGCCTTCGATTATTTCCACCTCGATTCCTCGACGCCCTCCCATTTTCTTCTGACTTGACGATAGTATCAGCTGGAATCGTGGCCATTTGAGGATCAACTGAGGAAAAAACCAACCGAATAAACAGTTAATAATAATAATAATAATAATAATACAAGCACATTATCCATTTTCTGAAGAGACTGGTCATGCATCTCCACAGACAACAATCTAAAACAAAATGTGATAAATAATTTTTCTTTAATGTAGATAATTACGAAAGCCCTAATAATTAACAAACGACTAATTTTAGCATCCTTACATTTATGACCTTTTCCAAAATGATGAAAATCAATTACGGAGACTTTAACATCCCGATTGGTAGCCGACTATGAGAGTTGAACCAAAATTGTTAGAAGACCACGAGAGTTGAACCCTAATTAGTAGCCGACCATGAGAATTGAACCTAAATCAGTAGCCGAGCATGAGAGTTGAACCCTAAAATCTCTCTGTTGCTAAGAATGTTACTATTTCAAAACCACATCATTTCACGCTAGGATTTTCATCAGTTCTTACCTTCATTTGGCAAAGGAGCGAGTTGATATGTTGTCGTTGTTGCCGGCAATACTGTTCCTGTATTATTGAGAGCGGTACTGTTACCTGGCATGTATGGACTGTATCCTTGTGAGCTGTAGTATTGGTAGCCAGGCTGGGTATAGGCTGTTCCATACGCTGTACCATAGTCCACACCCTAAAATGTACAAGCAAACTTAGACCTCAAACACAAAGAAATATCATAGTCTCTGTATTGTATAGCAACTGTCACGATTAGGAGATATTACTAAAAATAGAAACTGATGTAACCATATAATGCTGTTCAGCACATTAAACAGATAACATGCACAGACAGAAACAACAATTTCCACACTAACTGCTTTAATAATTCACAGTAACTTTTTAAGGAAGTCTATTATAAGCCTGAACAAAGCCAAAAAGTTATAAATATGCATGTCACTATTTCATTGTTACTTAAAGCGAGAGGGTTGTCACCTGCACACGCAGGTACATATACATATAGTGAAATTGAGTCCCAAGCGACGATAACAACACACGCTAAAAAAAGATCACGGGTATACGCTTGTTTGTAAACAATGACACGCTACGGCCATCTGACGCATGCGCAGGTGACGACTCCCCCGCTTTAATAAGTCAAATGAAAAAAATGCTGATTAGCTGAATTGACATTTGAGGACACAAAAGAAGGAAGAATTGTGAAAGAGGCTTGCAAACTAGTAAGGCCAGGAAAATAAATTCTCTGTTTCTCGTTTCATGGAAATATTTAAATGAGGCGAGGTGATTTTTTTTTTTTTTTGAATACTGAGCTAAAATGGGGTGAATTTGAGACAAATGCGAGTACAAGCTCATTTTGGAAGGAAAAAAAAGTTTGAGGCGTACCAATATCAAAAGTGTTGAGTATTAAGGACATTAGAAAAAACAAAAATGCCTGCCAGTTTGCTATTTGAGATTTGAAAAGGTTGACGACGCGATACGTTTCATTTATTCCAAATTTCCATTATTGGACAACATTCGAACAGGAACTAAAAATCATTTGAAATTAATTTCAGACCAAACTGGGCATAAGTTATGAAAACACTGGGTCTGTGGAAAGTGACAAGACATGATGTTGACATTCAAGGGATTGAAAAACCAAAGTACGTGATTACAGTTACAGTTTACAATCAAGATAAATATAGTGACAGACATACGTTTGATTCACTCACCGATCCAACTTGCGGCGTTGTATTATACGAGTGCGCAGTGGGAGTACTTGAATTTGTTGCCGTAGGATAAGTGTATCCACTTGTTGTGTAACTACTGCCTGAAAGTGTGAGGAGGAAAGAAATTACAAACATACTGCAACATCTAAGAAGTCACAATCACCAGAGAACCAGAAATACACCAACAGTTACAGAAAGTTTTTAACACCCCTAATCCTACACCTCCTTTTTAAAAAATGAAACCTTCCAAAAAAGTCCCTCCTTTTATGGAATAATGGAATATTCCATTCTTTATAGGGGTGGACCGTTTTTGTTATGTGCAGAGGGATAGGAAAAGACATAGAAGAGTTTTACAAGTGACTACATGATGATCCATGATTCTGACCTTGCACTTGATACAGAGCATTTTGTCCACTTTGGGTATAGGACGGCAGATAATTACTTTGCCCTTGGTGTGTTAATGTGTTATTCTTTATTGCCATGGTGCCTCTACCTGGAAGAGCAATTAGTGATAATGAAGTCATGACGACCACCGACAGACAGTACAGTTCGTCATCTTGGATATTCGATGATTCAAAATGGCCCGGTTGCATACCTGCATTGTGATTGGTTGACTGACTAAATGGTGGATGGTGTAAGCATCATTGGCAACAACGGTAAGCTCTTATTGCAATTGGTTGTTAGATGGATGGACACCCTGACTTTAAAATTGTCCGATGTAGACAAAAATAAAAAGCTCAAATTATTAAAATCCATATCGAGGGCATAAAGTAGAAAAAAGTAGCGCCATAACAACTGTTAGTTAGTGTTTGGTCAGTGGTCGGCATGATTACGAGAAACCCTAAACAAAGTTAATTTTGTATGCAAGGTTTTTTTTCAAATGATCAGATATTTAATAACATCGGAAACAGGAAACAAGTAGGGAGGAAGAAGTATGGCATAGGTATGCATGTTGCTGTGGAGGCATCGCATTTATGATCGACTGATTCTAGCTCTACATTTTGTGCAGGTTACAACATTGTCATGTGAAAATACATAATATTTAGTGATGTCATACAAGAGTTTTGCATATTTTGATGTATTTTTCTATTATTTCATTGTTGATTAGCAAAAACTCCCACATAGGGCAGCAACTTCCATATTAGGGCAGCAACTTCCATATTAGGGCAGTGACTCCCATATATGGACAATGACTCCCATATTTGGGCAGTAACACCCATATTAGGGCAGTGACTCCCATATTTCGGCAGTGACTCCCATGTTTGGGCAATAACACCCATATTTGGGCAGTGACTCCCATATTTGGGCAGTGACTCCCATATTTGGGCAGCACACCCACACTTATACCATTCACTCATTGCTTCTAAAATAAAGCTATGTGTATGAGAACTATAAACATGCTTCATAAAAAGATACAAAATCTAGATGTACAAAAACAGTGAAAGTCAGCTAGATTAAGCTTATTATACCATGTTGTCAGAATAACTACTAGTTTAACATGGTATTCAAGTTACTGAAAATTAAATTAAATAACTGGTCTTGAATTTAATGAACATAAATTCAAAATTGCAGTTATTATATCATGGATCATACTTAATATACAAGTTATTTTGACCGAAGACATTTCTGTCTTTTACACAAGAGCATTTTCTACAAATAAAGCAAATGCATTCGTGTAAATATCTTCAATATGGAAGTGCTATGTACAATGTGATGTTCAAATCTTCTCACTTTTGAAATATAAATCATTTTGGGCATGCCACACAATGATTGACAAATAATTATTGAAATTCATTCTTTTTATGACTGTGCATAAGTCAGTTTCAGATTTTTTTTACTGGACGTTTTTATCCCTGCCTGGACAAGATACTGCATGAATCACATTGCCGTATGATCGGTTGGAATCCGAAAAGATTTGTCAGCCATCACATCGCTTGCTCAGGAGTTTCACAAATGCATTTAATAACACAACTAGCTGGGAACAAGGATGAACAAGATGGTGGATTTGATGACTTACTGAGACAACTAGGTGGGAACAAGATGGTGGATGTAACAACAGGCAAAAAAATAAATAAAAAGGCTTTAGGCAGTGCGAACCGCTGCAGCGAGACCGGCGTAGGCGGTCAGGGCAACGAGTAGGCAGCCAATTTTGGATTGTAGCAGGCCATACGGCCGGCGGCCTGCTTTTAACGATACCCCTGCTGGCTGATGTCAGTTTCCCCCATTCATTTACATTGTAGCTGTCTGTGAAGGCTTTCAGCAGGAGACATTAAAATTTAAAATTCATGCCTCGCTGTTATGCAAACCTTGTGACCTTTAACTTATAAGTCATAAGCAAGTTTATCATCATTAAGAATCTAACTGTCATACTGACATCTACAGTGTCCACTGTTGTCATGGCGAAAAAAGAAATTGCTATGTGCGTTTTGTATGGATGGCAATACATTACAGTGTTTGTTAGCATCTAGAAACAATCTCCGCACAATACTTGTCCAGGCAGGATGCTCTTGGTCTGAATATTGAACATGTGATTTTCTGTTCACTGCGAGATCTTGCGTAATGCGTGAAAGGTGCAGATAGACCGAATGCCGTAAAAACAACATGATTTGATTTTAAACACCAATCTTTGAGGAAGTGAAACTTGACCATCATCCCCATCATATTAATAAGTGTGGATATACCTTTTATATGATGATGTTTTAATGCCACTACAACACTATTATCTTTGTTTGCCTGTTTTTATTTATCATTTCATGCACAAAGTAGGATCTCGTAGTGAACGGAAAATGACCTGATCCATACTCCACAAATCATTTTGATTGTGTGATTTTAGTAAGATCTTCAATTATGTCAATTACACTCCCTTATCTCCTCTTAGATACCAAGCCACAATTCTCTGACACAGATACAATCCAACCAACCAACCAACATAGTCTTCCATTTCCTCCAATTTAAAAAATCAACTTACCCGGTGCTCCATAGGGCCCTGGCTGTGTCAGCCCGTACGACGCTGCCTGTCCTGTTGTTTGCCCCGTTGCATAAGGATAAGTTGTTGTGTTGGCTGGCATGTATGCCGCCGTTCCCTGGTTCTGAGTTGTCTGGTAGTTCAGCGTATTACTACCTTGCGCCGACGGAGTCGGGATTATATGGGGGTAGGAATGGCTGGAAAATAAAAATATGAATAGATTAAGAATTTGAATAAGAATAGGCCACCAGTCAGCCATTTGAATTTAATTCTGAAAAAATATGTTGCCCATATGTGTGCCTTCATATACTGTACTTGTGCCTAGTTTCAAAGAAATCAGTATGAGTAATTCAAAGAATGGTGTTGAACCTGACACAGACATTGACAGGGAAGGAATGTTTATTTCCTTTTCCATCAGACTGTACAGCACTTTGCCCATAGTTACGTACACAGGTGAACACATGCAGAGTTTCCATAAAAAATGCCAATATGGGTAGCACATTGACCAGTCACAGTGGAACAGTAACACACCAAGCAGTAGAACATATCGAACATGGTGGAACACAAACATTTTCCCCCTCACATATCCTTCATCTTGCATTTGTCACAGATGAAGAACAAAAACCAATAGCACCAAAAGATGATAAACATTCACAAAGACTGTCGGAGTGTATGATATGAAAAGTTTTTGAAAAGCTTACCTCAGATACATTTCGTTCTCGATACAGTAAAAGTATAGAAAGACGATTTGAAACAGACTGACAGTAACCAACAGTCTGATCAGTTTTTGATCCTGCAAGAACACCTTGACTTATGACACTATTAAAGTCACATGACATATCACTACAATCTTTCAATTTGATTGGATGGTTCTTACCTTGGAAAATATTGTGACGAATATTCTGATTTGGAGTGTCTGGAGTAACTCATATCCTGTTGCGTGTTTTGACTGCCAGACCCTGAAAGGTGACGACATGAAGAAGTGATAACCCGAAAACCTAATATGTAGTTCACGAAAAAGTGACGACTATAAATTGGGTTTATCAGAGTCCAGCTACCGATAATTAGACATTTATGAACGTGGTTGTGTGTGAGAACTGTGTCAAATGTCTCCTATGACATCATCATGCAATAAGCCAATGACGTCGGCTTTGAACTGATGACAGTTGTACTAGAGGTAACAGGTGAGAGTGAGCAAAGGGTTTCTAAAGATAACAACACAGGCACTTGTAAGAAAAATGCATGATTTACCATCAAAAATTACATGTGGAAAAAAAAGAAGAAAATTTGAAATGATATTGTACAGTCTTGATAACAATGAATTTTTCTTAACAAACTGTAATAGCTAGAATAAATGGTACAATATTCATTTTCATCCTTTTGTCACCAGATACTTCCCCCCAAAGAAGTATAGTTGTGGCTACATTTTCTATAACTAGTCCAGACAGATAGAACACGACTTTGCTGAAAATTTTGGAGAGCCATAAAAATCATATTTTTACCAAAATGCTTTTCAGTAAAGATGCACGAATTTCAAATATTTCGTGAAAAACAATACAATTCTACAATATAAATGGTTCATTGTGATTAGAAACAAATTTTCTGGTCAGTATCATGTAGTTGGAGACACGTAAAGAAATGAACAAGAGATGCAATGACAGCAACAAACTTTTGATTGCCAAGGACGACTTTTGTTACCTTTCACAAAATAAACCAATAGAAAAATAAGTTCATTTGTACAAAATTACAAAAATGTTAAAGAAAAATACACAAAAATGGGCAAAATATTAAGAAGAAATAAGTTTATTTTTTTATTCCATGAGTTGTATATTATGAATGTCTATGCTACAAAATTCACAGCTATTAAAAGATATTATTTTGTATTGTTGGTGTTGGTAGTGACTGTATTAACCCCTGTTTATTTTCTTCCTTCAGAGATACCACTGTCATCAAATGTAATACATTTTGGACTTACTACATCACCCATTCTTTCAGAAAAGCTATCTTCCTCACATATAAAACTTTATGGTGATTCTAAAGTACCGGGATGATAGCTACCGTACTCGACCACGTTAGCGCCCAGGGTCCTCAACTCATAAAATCAGGATTTTTTTAGGGGTGGGTGCTTTGCTGAATGTGACCCCGAATATAAAAATTGCGCAAAAGTGGGGGTGGGCGCTTGACCGGGCATGGGCGCTAACGCGGTCGAGGACGCTATTAGGTTGGTATTAATTAACTTACCTGAATAAATCTCTATCGTGGTATTAGACCCACTGTAGTTAGTGTCAGTTGACACTGTATCATTCACTATTGGTTCTGTTTTTACTGTTGAAGAAGAGAAATAAAAAAAGGTTAGCTTTTAGGTTCAATCACTATTCATCAATACCAGACTGGATTCCAGAATACCAAGATGCTTCAACATCAAACACCACTGTACTGCAAATTATCTCCCCATGCACTTACAATCCCACATCATGATTGGCCCAAAACTAAAGAATTCATTAGCTTTTAAAAACAACAGATCAAAACATAAACAATACAGATTTGCTTAAAGTCATAGTTGCTATGGCAATGGGCAAGGGAAGAATGCCCTGTCACCACTTGTCCAACAAACAAAGTGGTCAGTCATTGTTTTTAATACGTAATTACAGATTACACATTCAATATGTTGTCATTTGTAAAGATTCCAATCTTTAATCTGTTTTTAAGGGCTTAGAATGTCACAGATGTCATACTGTCACTCTTTAGATAAATCACACAGCTGTATTATTTTTACATAAGTTCAGTGGATCATATGCATGACCCCAAAATGTCACACATTATGGTACTTCTGGGGGTACAAAAATCTACTTTTACAGACATTACTCACATTATTACTTTCCCCATCAAAAGACTATAAGGGCATAGCACTCTTAATCACTCGCATCGCTTGCTGTGTTCATGAGAGCCATTTTTTTTTTTAGCTCCAAGGCCATTTTTCAATCGACAAGCCCGACTATAATTGAGAATTTCTCGTTTCAACAATCTGACATTGCAGAAATTGAGGTATAATACTGGAAACTATTGCTATTATCGGCCATCAATACTCCTAGTAAGTACCAGGATGTGTGACCTTTAGATACCATGAATAAAGTACCAGGATGTGTGACCTTTAGGGGTCATGAATACAGTACCAGGATGTGTGACCTTTAGGGGTCATGAATAAAGTACCAGGATGTGTGACCTTTAGAAACCATGAATAAAGTACCAGGATGTGTGACCTTTAGAAACCATGAATAAGACATATTTGTCAAAGCTGATCCAGAAACCAGGGGTAGCAGTTTTGGTGGACATGGTCTCTTTCAACAAGTATTTATGGTAATTACTTAAAGGGACATTAGCTGTATTCTTGATAAATAAATAAAAAAAATTTGCTTATGTCTAGAAGTAGAAGATGTTTGCATATGCATTGCATGAACATTCTAGCATTTTATCCCCTGTATGAATCTATAGTAAAATGCAAACTAAAAATCTAGCATGTGATCTAAATGAGAAACTAAAGTTTCACTAAAATGATTTATAACTTATAGCGCCAAAGACATCGCATGGCACATATTAAAATTTGGTCCAAACACAGCTTTTTAGAAGGGTTGTCACATGGAATGGTTTCAGTGCTCATACAAACCTTAGTAACTGAATTTATTTAGGTCAATAGTGATACCATAGCAAATGTACTAGAAATTCAATATAAAGAGGCAAATTGCAGTTGCGTTTGTAAAACGATGATGCAGATTATGTTGCCATGGAATAATAATATCTCAACCCTTTCCTTGCATTAGTCTGGTTTAAAAGTTAAAACCTATTAAAAATTCATGAACAAATAAAATTGGGAGTAAATTTCACATTATTAATGGATCAAAAGCAAAAGACAAGGACATGCTGCAGCAAATTTACCACTTTGAGTAGGAAGATAAAAAATAGTTGAAAGCTTTATCTGACGGGCAATATTCAATGCCGCTGAATCGTTAACCTGCGGCTACTATTGTATACAATGCACCAAGATATTGTAGACATCCGGATAAGGTCCCAGAGGCATACTGCTTCGGCTTCCACATCTCTCTACCACAAAAAGAGCGATGCTTAATAAAAACCAGTGAACTTAGCGAAGATAATTGTAGCAGGACAGATTATGCAAATAAGAAATGGTTACATTTAAACGGGAGGTGGAAGGGTTGAAACTTCTTGGATGTTCTTTTGCAGGGAATGGTACATTTTGGGGTGAGGTGGGTGTGAGGTTGGTAGGAGGATTGGAACTTGATAGATGTTATATGCAGACATTGTTGATGAATGTAATTATAATATAAAGAAAGAAAGAATGAATTTGGCGGGGAGGGGGTTTAGAGATAGAACAGCTACATTCTACACACGAATAAGAACAGGTCAACAAAGATGCTGGCTTTTCTCTTCATTGGGACACTACATTCTTATATATTTTTCTAGAAGTTTTTTTGTTAATTTTGGTCAAAATACTTATAATTCTACTTTGCCTACATGTTTTAAAAAATTTTTTGGGAAAAAAAGAAAAATAATGTGGATTTAATTTTTTGAACAGTGACAAACATGGACTATGGCACTCATACATTAAACTTACTTGAAGCAGTGGTCTGTACTGAGGCCCAGGCGTCAGGATTGCTAAGTATTGAATTATCTTCGGAGGTTGACATAGGACCCCTGTTACCTAGGTAACCAGAAAGTGAAGATTTTTTGAGCTATTGATATTAAGACGCCAATTCCAATCAATCAGGGAATTTTTAATAAAACAAGATATCAGAACCATCCAATCACCAGAAATATGCAAATGAGAAATGCTAATTTTTGGGCAATCTAATCATCTGAGATATGCAAATGAGAAATGCTAATTTTAGGGCAATCCAATCATCTGAGATATGCAAATGAGAAATGCTAATTTTAGGGCAATCCATTCATCTGAAATATGCAAATGAAACTGCTAATTTTAGGGCAATCCAATCATCTGAGATATGCAAATGAGAAATGCTAATTTTAGGGCAATCCATTCATCTGAAATATGCAAATGAAACTGCTAATTTTAGGGCAATCCAATCATCTGAGATATGCAAATGAGAACTGCTAATTTTAGGACAACCAATCATCTGCAAATAAAAAATGCTAATTTGAAGACTTTCTAATCACATGCAAAATGTAAATTAAAATGAGATCTAATTTGATGACAATGAAGTCACTTTTAATAGATATGCATAATTTGCAGTTGAGTCAAAGCATATATGCAAAACAGAGTTGATACAAGCTGCTCTCTGATTGGTCAGACTGTTAGCAATTTGGGTTGGGTAGCCAATCAGACACAATCTTATAGCTTCAGAGAGAAACATCCTACACATTATTATAAATCATGTTGATTTTTCTGGCAATAATAAATAAACTGCATGTACCTTCAGTGCCATTGATGCATGACGTATTATCTGTGTTTTCTCGTTGTATTGGTGAATTTCCGTTCCCGCTATGGGGAGACTGAATTTCCATAGACCTATAAAAAAAAACACCAAATTAAGTACACAAAAGTTTGACTGTCAACAAAAAGCATATTTAAACATTGCAAGAAATTATTACAGCAACAAAAAACGGAGGTACTGAAATACAAATTTGAGGAACATGGTACATAACTGAACTGATACAGTTACCTAAACGATTTTAAAATACTTATACAAATAGGTTGCGAAAGATAATAACACGCAATAGAATGAGAAAATGGGGTATGCTCAAAACAGTTGAGGCAATCCATGATGTTTTCAAGGACCTCAGATGAAAAGACGTCTGTAACAACCCCGAAGTGATAATTGCATAATTGATGAACTACTGAACAAAATTCCCCAAGACACGGTAGACACAGTCATTTCTTTTCACTGGATATGTAAATCAATTATGAGTTATCGGTAGTACTAAATGAAGCGAATAAACATGTTATTCATTTTCAATACATTTTTTCTTCTTCAATAAAATAACAGAAAAAAAAAGATGTGTAATTTCAGGTACTTGCATCCAGCTCCTGCCTCTCTTTTGATTAAAGCTGAAAAGTCTGTATGTAATGTCTAAACTTGATATGAAATAATGATTTTGTGAGTCTTACTAAAAAAACAAAACAAAGAAAACGATGTGCTAAGATGTGATTCAAACATGGGATTATACCCATATAAGGTATGCACATATGGTCACATGATTTGTTTAATCCAATGAGGATGTCTGATACTGTATGATGACTTGTTTATTTGTGTGTGAATAACAACCTTCTGTTAGGAAATAATTAGTTATAATGCAGCCAATTAACTGCAGCTGGTTCTAGGCATGCAAGGTCAAAATTCAGGAAAAGAAGGTGGAAAGTGGACATTGAGAGGATTTAAGATACAAAGACAAAAATTCTTAAGAGAAAATATAAAAAGATGAAAAACTCATGTTGTTTTCTAACTTTATGTATTTGTGTTCATTTTAGACATTATAGAATAAATTTGCCAAATTCTCTAAAGATCACAGAAGATTTATGTTTTTCAAGTTTTCTAACAATTTATTTTAGACAAAATCTATTTAAATTGTACAGAATAATGTGAATCAAAATTGAGAAGAATAACATAGACAGCTTTAATTTTTGTGAGAGATTTTCATAAGTCTGTGAAAATTGGGACATTTTGTAGCAGTGAACGATTGTTGCAAAATTTTACATTTATCATGAAATCACAAATAATAAGTAGCGATTTTAATACAATAATTTACAAATAAAGGATTGTCAAGTCAAAGTTCTTTTCACAATGTTCCCAAGTTGAGATTAATTATTTATTAACAGGATATGACAGGGAGGGGAAGGATCACTAGGGGATTCCAAAACCATCTGTCAGTTTAAAAAACGAAAACAACTCCAGTCAGCCACCTGTTTGGCGGAACAGAGAACAACGAACCATGTAAAAAAAATCTGGAATTCACAGTCGCTGTGAAGAAAAAAATGATTTGGCTTGGTCTACTTCATTAAGTAGAATATTTGCTCTTGTTTGTTCTAGTATATGGAGCATGTCTAAGTCATCAATGCATGTTATACTTTGTCTTTTTCCTCCGGATTGACATTTTTTTGAAAAAGCTACATATTTGTCCTGTTTTTTTTTTCTGTTTTTTTTTTGTTGAGAGCAGCTGCATATACTGAATTTGCTTTTGAAACTGGACCACACAGACAGTCATATTTTGTGGACTGATGACAACATTCTTTTGTGTTCAAGCAGAAGGCACAAAGTAAAGACCAGTCAGCACTCAACAAAGAAAATTCTGACAAGATACTTTAAATACCTACCATATGAATGTTTGTCAGTGGGTTTTTGTGAAAGGCAACAAACACGTGTATTTCCCGTGGATAAACTTAGTTTTCATGTCACCAAGATCAGATCAAGCAAAATTTTGTTGTTTAAAGCAAGTTTTCAGAAACAAATCAAAAGCATGCATATAAACAAATGTTGAATTGATCGCCAACACTTGGGTTTGATGAAAAACTTTGAAATACAAATTTTGAGGGAACATTTCCCACAAATTTTATAAAG
The DNA here is from genome assembly GCF_978046115.1 of Saccoglossus kowalevskii. Classification (NCBI taxonomy): domain Eukaryota; kingdom Metazoa; phylum Hemichordata; class Enteropneusta; family Harrimaniidae; genus Saccoglossus; species Saccoglossus kowalevskii. Next base: position 27,223,619 of record NC_140658.1, read on the forward strand.
AATTGTAGGACATAATGTCAGAGATACTTCTTGTAATATCACATGGACATTTAAGAGTTATGACTTCTAAATTGCAAAGGGGCAAGACTACATGTAGTTTCAGTTTCAGGCTCTTATGAGTAATTGCAAAGTCGTATCACCACCAAACTTCCTCCTGCCCCTCAAAGTCATATCACTGCCAAACTTCCTCTTGCCCCTCAAAGTCATATCACCAAGCGTCCTCCTGCCCCTCAAGTCATATCACTACCAAGTGTTCTCCTGCCCCTCAAAGTCATATCACTGCCTAACAACCTCCTGCCCCTCAAAATCATATCACTACCAAGTGTCCTCCTGCCCCTCAAAATCATATCACCAAGCATCTTCCTGCCCCTTAAGTCATATCACTACCAAGTGTCCCCCATGTCCCTCAAATTCATATCACCAAGCGTCCTCCTGCCCCTCAAAGTCATATCACCAAGCGTCCTCCTGCCCCTCAAAGTCATATCACTTAGCGTCCTCCTGCCCCTTAAAGTCATATCACCAAGCGTTCTCCTTCCCCTTAAAGTCATATCACCAAGCGTTCTCCTTCTCCTTAAAGTCATATCACCAAGCGTCCACCTGCTCCTCAAAGTCCAGCCAGCTAGCTTGGATTACTAATATTGCAACCTTTATCCCTTCATCAACAAGCACTGACAAAATTAATATTGAAAACCAAAATGACATGCAAAATGATTCCCCAAAATCTAACTGAATTAGAAACTTAACATTTCTTCAAATATGCCTGATAAACAGTTGTCAAAAAGAAAAAAAAAACACATGAAAGGAATTCATTAATGTCAAGCTGAGATTGGAATGGATGGTTCCCAAGGCCTGATAATTTAAAAGAGATGCATCAATTTAAAAGGATCACCGAAGCAAAACAATTAGATGACATCTCTTAGCAAGGTGAACTATTTGTTTACAGAGTGTTGGAAGTAACACCTAATTTAACAAAACTTGTAACTAAAACAAAAACAAAAATTTTCAATTCTTGGAAGAAGAAGAACAAAGTTGTTAAGATGCTCAAAAGAGGCCACTTTTGAAATCACAGAGATGGAAAACCTTTATGTTCTTTAAGTGAGACATAACAGAAAAATCAAGCCTGAAAGCTCAATGGAAAAGCAATTTGGACACTTTTTCAAAATGAGAAAAACTGGACACCTGACTGACCACTGATTGAAAAGAAAAAGTTTGTTTTGTTAATGTTTTGGGATGTATTGTTGGTTTTATCTTGTCAATAGAGTCTTTTCAGCAGCTGCTGAGAAGTCAATTTTTTGTCTGTCCTAGGCACAAAGCCATGTCACCTGAGAAGCGCTATACCACACCTTAATACAATCGTCAATCTTGCCCAATCAGACAGCTTCGGTAACACTTGGCTACCTCTCTATACAGATCTTATCGCAGGCTATTAACCAATACACAATGATGCTCCCCTGCCCCCGGAGAACATGGCGGTCACTTTAGAAATGATCCTTTTTCATTATTTTCACCAAATTACACCTCCGATAAGTGTACAATGATGTTGTTTACACCTTCAAGTGGTAAAGCACTTTGCAAGATAACCTGACAAATTGTATTTAAGGTGTATCTCGATTGACTGTATTCTTCATGCCCGCTGCACCGATTACCAATCCGGTGATATTATCGTCTGCCGCATCTAATCGCACATGACTGAATTGTCACAACTAAATATTCATGCTTTATTCATACCCAATGAAAGTTCATGTACATTTCGGAAAGAGTTTTGCAGATAGTACTGTCCATGTGGATGGTGAACAAAATGGATCGTATCTGTATGTAGTGCAAACTGCTTTGCTTCAATTGAATAGAATTCTATTCCCAATTGCTTTCAAGAATTGTTCAAAAGAAATGAAAGAGAATATCATACAGTTTATGGACTGGGAGAACTCTCACTTTTGTATTCCAAAGATCCAAATATGGCATTCATTTTCATTTTAATTAACTTTATTAAATTCATATCTAAGCCATGCATGACCTCAACTTAAATAATTACTTATAGTTTTATTTGTAACAGATCTAAATTTTATGATTGCTCATTAGAGGGTTTAGATTAACGAGGCATGCAACAACTTACAAAAGACATGAACAGTGTGCTTGAAAATGATCCTGAAAATGCAGTTGTACGACAGTACATAGCTTCGTTGCATTGTATTCGATATGCGACATATACAACGCATTTAAAATACATTGTTTATTTACGTGAAATCCAAACACACACTGCACTATGACTGTAGTGATTTACATTTAGCTAGCTCCCAAAACTGCCACATATCTTAATTGTTGATGACAATGACGCTCTCCTTAAAAATAATATTAGTGAGCTTGGAAGTTAAGTTACTCTCAGACTGTACATGTATGGTAAAATACTGGACAAGCCATATTTTTGTAATATTTTGAAACAGAACAGTCATAAAGTCAACTAAACAGATCTTTGCTTATTATAAAATAAAATAAAACAAGAACACCACAATAATTCCTGGGAGTCACAAAATTTGTATCAGTGATAAGTTCGTAGGGGTTCAAAAGACGACTTTCCTAAAAAAAACTTCATGAGCACCGTTAAATCATCAAGTCATGACAATTTCTAGGAGTGAGAATAAAATGGTTAGAATACAGTATGTTTTATGTACTGTTCACAATAAATAGACATGTCACTTCTATCATTAATCATTGTAACAAATGCCAAAGCAGTCATTTAAGGTTCATTTATATTGTGTCAGGTGTTATTTTTATAAAATACAACATGTACATACTATTTAGGGGCATCAAGTGTTATTATGATGTGTGATAGGTCACAGAACATATAGACTCAAAATTTCACCACAAATTTGACTAAGTGACTGCTCAATTTTCCAGGATGTTGTGAAGCAAGGCCTGGTAAGATGAAAATAAATTGGGAGGAATATTTCAGTTATTATAGCACAACTAGCGGCGAACTAGAATTTGATGATATACTGAGACAACTAGCTGGGAACAAGGATGAACAAGATGGTGGATTTGATGACTTACTGAGACAACTAGCTGGGAACAAGGATGAACAAGATGTTGGATCTGATGACTTACTGAGACAACTAGCTGGGAACAAGGATGAACAAGATGTTGGATCTGATGACTTACTGAGACAACTAGGTGGGAACAAGACGGTGGATCTGATGACTTACTGAGACAACTAGCTGGGAACAAGATGGTGGATCTGATGACTTACTGAGACAACTAGGTGGGAACAAGATGGTGGATCTGATGACTTACTGTGTCAACTAGCTGGGAACAAGGATGAACAAGATGGTGGATTTGATGACTTACTGAGATAACTAGCTGGGAACAAGGATGAACAAGATGGTGGATCTGATGACTTACTGCGACAACTAGCTATGAACAAGGATGAATAATATGGGCTTTTCAAGCATAGTGGCCACTGCTTGAATTTGTGGGAAACAAAATGATCAATTAATACACCTTGCATGTGCAAAGTAGCCCTCGCCAAGATTGTATTACAGAGCACTTTCTCAATGTTGTTTCATTTTTATTTTTTACACATTTTTTACCTTGTAACTCCACTGCTATGATTATCTGAAACTGCCTCACTCTCGTGTCTTGCTCTTTTTATCTGTAAAAAAATAAACAAATACAAACATAAATTAAAAAAAAAAATGGAAATTTCACTTTGATCTGTGAAAAGTAGTACAGACAACAATTTGAACAAAATTCATGAAGTTTTAGGTTGTTAATTTAGTTTCATTTTGAAGAGAAACAAAGTACATTGTTTTCAAAAATGTGTGTATTACAAAAAATAATGTCATTTGCTTCTGGCCAAAAATTCAAGTTGAAAAAAAGTTAAGTATATAGCATACATGTACATGTATGTAGAAGTAAGTGAAGTCAGAATAAAAAAGAAATCAATTTACATGCATGTATAACAAGTCTTAAATCTAATCTTCACAAATGCATCTATCGACTTGGCAAAAAAACAAAAAAAAACAATTTAATAGAAACTAACAATGGAACAAACTGTGTTGTTATAAGATTCACAAAATAATGATTGAAAATTATTAAAATTCAGTGACACCGGCAAAAAAATAATGTTACGCTGTTGAAGGGTATCCAGCTGTGCATAGTTCCCACAGTAGTTTGGTACACATGACTAACAAAGAGAAATTGATTTCTTTCTTTTATTTGCTACAATGAGCAGCATGTTACCTATATATTTATGTGATGGACCCACGCTGTGGCCACATCACCCTAAAAATGGAAACAACACTCTCAAAGCTAAATAGTGAGAAGCCATTGGACGCAAAAAAAGAACCGGAAACGACAACAACGTAAGTGCAGGCAGATCAATACTTGTAACTGACCAATCAGGAGGACTTATTTTTTTGTTAGCTAATCGGAATTGGAGAAGATTTTGATGGTTGCATAATAGAATTATGCGAAGAAATGTGCAATAAATTTACTGTTTCTTTGTGTCCTGGGGAGGGGGAGGGGAGGGGAAGGGCAGTTTCATCCCACAAAACACATGATAAATCAAAAATAAACCAAGTCAATTTACATGCTAATAGTGATATTACGCTCAAAGGAAGTGTGTCAGAAACATAGATGTCGTCCCTATTAAATACAACTAAACAGACAACATGACATTTGTACCCAAGTACCTGCACATTTCAATTTTCTACAAAATGTATTGACGAAACTATTAGAAAAAAACTATTTTGTTGGAACAGAATAAATAAACATTTTATATGATATCGGTTCATCTGGGAGAAGCTGAGCATACACAACATATGTGTATGTTTGGTTAAAGGTAAATAGAGAAATACGGGTGTGCAATTTTCAAGTATTCCACTGAAAACGACAACACTGAAAACTTGCATAAAGGTATGGAATTCATATTGTCCAAATGTGACGTTTAATTTGAAATATAATTTATTACTTTGATACCACCATTTTAGATTGAATAACAACAATTACTCAATTGGCACAATTACACTAACTCGTAATAATATCAACTAAAACTTATTCCCGAAAGATTGATAGGGTAATATTTCAGCCATTTATCCATGACTGTAACTGCAAACTGTAAACTGTAAATCAACCAACATGCTTAGATGTCATGCTTTATTGGCATAAATTAGCATATGATCGCAATAATTGTTCTGTAATTGTTTGGCACACAGAGTTGGTCATGTGATACTTATTCACTCAATTTTAGTTTGTGAGTACGGGTAATACTTATAACCCATGCCGTCACTCGTATAATAACCTCATTGAACATGCACATCCTACATCTTCATCAATCATACTTGTTTTGACCTGCATATACCAAGACAACCTGTGAATACCATGGCAACCTGAGTACTAGTATACCATGGTAACCTGCATATATCAAAACAACCTGTGTATACCATGGTAACCTGCGTATACCAAGACAACCTGTGAATACTATGGTAACCTGAGTATAACATGGTAACCTGCATATACCAAGACAACCCGAGTATAACATGGCAACCTGTGTATGTCATGTACCATGGTAACCTGCATATACCAAAACAACCTGTGAATACTATGGTAACCTGCGTATACCAAGACAACCTGCGAATACTATGGTAAGCTGCGTATACCATGGTAACCTGTGTATACCAAGACAACCTAACCTGTGAATACTATGACAACCTGAGTATACCATGGTAACATGCATAAACCAAGACAACCTGTGAATACTATGGTAACCTGCGTATACCATGGTAACCTGCGAAAACCATGGTAACCTGCATATACCAAGACAACCTGAGTATACCATGGTAACCTGCATATACTTAGACAACCTGTGAATACTATGGCAACCTGAGTATACCATGGTATCCTGTGAATACCATGGTATCCTGTGAATACCATGGTAACCTGTGTATACTGTGAAAACTACGTTAAACAAACAAACATGGATTACTAGAGAAATTGTTTATTGTTTTCTTTGAATATTTTCAGTTACTGGCATAACATCTAATGAGGTAGTGTGAAATGTGTTATTATATTGTGATGAAAATCAAATTACCATTAAAATATTGCCAATCATCTGAAATAAATCTTTTAAATAATCTGTATTACAAAATTATCCTGCTTTGAAATCTAAATTCTACAAAATGCATGCATTTTAAGTTTTTAGCAAGAGAGGAGCAGAAAGAACAGTACAACATTTAACACTAATCTAGGTTAGAGTGACAGCAATTTTTAATATGCTTTTATGTACTTGAAAAACTAGCACAACAACAATATATCGCAAGATTTCAATACAAAACCTACTGCTAAACTAGGGCGATGAAACGACTGGCATAACCCTCCTTCATCATGAAAAAAAATGTAATTATTGATGGCCATGCGTTGATTCACACGGAACACAAAAGAAATTACACAACTATCAATCATCAAACGCAATTATTGTATTTCATAAGCATCGATAAAACATCTTTTGTTGGGATCTCTCTCACATCAGAATTTATTTGCAGTTCTCGATCACCTTGGTTAGCACATTTAAACAAGGAGTGTACTCTAGAACACTTTTCCTGTAATAATGGTAGTTATACTGTCAGGATGTAAGCTTCCCGTACTGTTTGTCTACCTGCGGGGCACGAAAATCCACAGTATGAGACATTTGTGATGTTGATGTTACTAGCTGCCTATCCATAGCCTTAAACAAACCATCACAATATTGGTCAAACAACCTAATGTAGACCAACTTAGCAGACAATCCTTTGTAGTGTTATGTTTTTTTATTTGATTTTTTTATATCAGGATAATTTAAAATTGGTATTTATATGCACACATTTTGGGCTACCCCCCGGTAGTTACTGTTATTTGCTGCCTGAAAAATATATACAGCTGTATTCAAAACATCAATTTGTGGGGGGATGCAGTTTTTACAGTCAACAAAATGACCAAATTGGTGAGCCTGTGATGAGAAAAACCAGGCAAATTGTACCGTAAGCATTCTAATAAAGTGCGTGTCCAAAAATATTGTACACTGGATTATTAAAATAAGACCATACACTCATGTCAGCTATTTACGTAATTTAGACAGATAAGCGCATGTGTAAGTAATAAAGCAATTACGATACTTTTAATAGTGTGTGCTATTTCACTATTAATTGAAATATGAGTTTTGGATACTTTACTTTTTGGGCTGAAAAAGTTAGAAATTGTTATTGATATTTTAATCCTAATAATGCATGTAGTTAAATACGTTTTTTACAAAATAAACCTTCATAATTTTACCAATACTTGTCGTCCAAAATCTTGATTCGAATCTACCATATTTGCTCCATTAGAAGTGCATGTAAACCAGCAGTTGCATTTCTTGTACTTTAAAAACTGTAAACCGCTTCAATTTCAGGAAGCAAATTTTGCGAGTCAGTGAAAATTTGGAAATTTAGTAGTTGAGTCATACAACATGGAGTCTCATTGACTTCAATGTCTTCACGAGTGCCACACCATTCTGAAATCACGAACATTTCTGGTAGTGAAAATTGAATGGCAAACAGTCTGCACATGTGTTACTAATATTAAAACAAGTAAGGTACAGACAAAAGAAAATATAGAGGTGGGCAAAATATTGGTGGTACAATATTCAATAGTTTAAAGCTGGTGAATAATAAAAAGTAAAAATCTTACAATGTGCCTAAGCATGAAATACTCGCCTTTTAACAAACAGAAATTTTAAACAGCAAAAAAAAACATAATATCTGAAAAAATATACAGAAAAGAACAACAAACCTTAAGTTTGTGCATTTGTTGATATTTGCAGAAGCCATAAGGATACAATAAAAGCTTGGTAACATGGAATCCAAATTGATACTACCGACAAAACCCGCACTCTGTTTAACAGGACTGAGCGAAGCAAGATTTCAATGTGGATCCTATATATCATATCACACATCCAAACATGTTGTGTTGCAGCAAAATAAAAATGTGTTTATATACACAAGCAAACCAGCCTGTATTCTAACCCTCCTTCTAAATACTACATCCCATAGTTAGAAAAAGAACCAATATTTGGTTTGGGAATAGACTGCCCAGGGGGCATCGACTTATCCTAGCCATTGTACAAGCGCATACAATAGACTGAGGTCAGCTCTCAGTATACGTACTGATGGCTGCTTCTCTTATAGACATCTGTTCATACCATCCCCCCATTGCCAAATGTCTTGCTTATACATGAATATTTCCAAATAGCTTTTGTGCATTAAATATTTTCATTAAATGCAATTTCACCATTAATTTATGAAATTTTTTTAATTCCTAAAGTTCATTATCAGTCTCCAATATTGCTGTACATGGATTATTTCATTGTGAAGCTTTATATGATTTTTTATAACACTCATTCCAAAAATCATAAAGTCTCAAATATAAATGCTACACAGTGCTTGTCCCAAAATGGAATTTAACTGTTTTTGTGTCATCCAATATATCAAGACAGTTTCAGTCTCCCCCTAGTTTTACACAGCTTCTGGCACCCCCATTGAAATGTTACCACCTATAAAGCTTGGTCGCCTACAGCCCATTTTCTTTGGCTGATTTTTTAATATTATTCACTTCCATTCCTCATCAATAATGAATACAGGCGGGGTGGGTGTTCAAAGTCTCTGACTGTTTACTCAGATGAATGAATCCGCGCCCCAAGATACATCCAGCATAGTGGCTGCTTAGAAACCAGTTATAACATAATTACACTACAAACAACAATTGCAGCGCCCTATGAAAGTCATTCCTACCCACCAACTCCCTAGGAGTTACATTTTTCAAAAGTTTGTAGATTTTTTTATGATTTCTTTGTTAATTTTGGACCCAAATGGCCCTAAACACCTAGCATTGCATACACTACACATCTTGATTTTTTTTTTTAGAAAAAAAGAAGAAAAAAATATGTAGGTTTATTTTGTGAAAGATTGCAAACAGTTAAAAAGTAAAGTGGAAAGATAAGCAAAAACAACATAAACTTGTCTGTTCTGAGATTCAATCAAAAAACAACAAATACCATGTAAAAATGCTATTAGCAAGATTTAGACCATGGAGGTAAAAATATTTTATATAAATATTTTTACCTCCATGTTTAGACAAACTACAAGGCTCTGCATTTATACACATGTCAACAAAAACGTGCATAATCTCCCACCCCTGTAAACGGCTAACCACTACAGTAATTTCACAATGATTCACAGATTTCTATTTTTTATAATTTGATGACAGTGAATTATAGACACAACCATTCCACGCTACTTGGCTTCCTGTTTATGTCTTTCGCAGTTCAGAGAACGAATCAGCAAAAAGTTTCACATAATAGAAAAGCCAAATATGGGGTGAACTAAGACAGGAAGCAAGTGCTTTAACCGGATTTTAAGAAAAGGCAAAAAGCGCCTTAAATCAAACAAAGTACCATTCTTCAGGTTTTGGTACAGCATACCTTGGGTAAAAAGAACGGGCATTTTTGTTTGGATTACTACGGCATTGACAGCTTCTAACCCATCACCAAGATACAAATACTAACCAATGAAAAGGGATAATTGCGAACGAGCAGTGAAGCCAATCCCAACATACACATTGCTATGTATTCAAATTAGAATAACAACGGCCGTGGTGCATAGGGGTCAACCCTATTAACTTCACCAATAGACCATAGTGTACTCAACATAATACGCACCATCTTAGCCATGCCACAAGTTACCAATGTGGGAGGTCTTCTAAACCCATGAACAAAATTTAAAAAAAAAATAATAACAATTTTACTTCACATTCTTGACAATCAAAATTCAAATGTAGATCACCATCTCAAAGACCAGAAATGTATTTGGTGCGGAAATCAGGTTACTTACAATATGCAAATCAAGTCAGGATTATAGAGACAAAAAACTAATTTATTTTATCCCCCATCACCAAACAAAAGTTCAAGGACTGAACAGAGGAGAGTTTTAATTTTATAAGTCAAACTGTAGTCAGCCTTGAATCCTAATTAAATGTGCAAGTTAATGAAATAGAAAAATAGAAGAAAGAAGAAAAAAACAGTTAATTAATGCAAGCAATTTGACCAAAACCATTGTAAGTACTGATGTCTTTGAAACCAGTATTAATTGGATAAAGATGCTCACTCAGACAGGCAACAATAGAGAAGTGAGTTCATATAAAACCACATATACTGTGTACTCAAATGACCAGACAAAAGGTTGTTTTTTAAATCACGGTGTTCTGATACTGATGCAACAACTTTGTTCAATTTCACCTGAACAAAACCGACATAGCCTTGAATTAAGGATATCTATATCAAGCACTGTTATGAATCCTGTCCTTGTCTAACAAGCACAGGGGATATAGTAATGAGTTGCAAGTTAGAAAATAAGATGCTCCATGATAGTGCCGCAGACACACCGGTAATAACACATTCCTGGCTATAAACACAATAGTCACAAAAGAGCAACCACAATAATGCAGTGATGAATTACCGGTAGGCATTAAAAACAAATCTCCTTTTCCTCCTCCTATCGCATATTTGAAAACTGTGGGTTGAATAATTACTTTATCTTTTTAACAACAATTTAGATAAAAAAAAACATTGGAACGTGTATTAAAACTAAAATATGTAATACACAAAATATATGTCACAAGAATAAACCAATATAGTTTGTTTAAAAATCATCAAAAAGTATGTACAGAAAAGAGCATATTTTGAAAAATGAGAATGCAGCAAATCTTACCGAAGCATATGCAATAGTTATATTCGGACTGTCATATTTACATTGCCGAGTGTTTATCGAAGGATTCCGCCAAGAGTCACAATCCGTACTCCATCTAGATTTATAATCGCAACTGTAATCACACGACGATGATAAAAACATGCTTTCAGCTCGGGTGTTGATACTTTCCATAAACATAAAAATGCCTTGTTTTCCCTTTTTTTTCCAGATTACAAGTATTTACGCGTTATGGCGACAGCCCTCAACAGGTTGTTCCATATTGACAAAAGCGATGTCAGAGACATTACCATCAGGAAGACACCAATATATACAACCACCCTGTGCTTGGTACATCAGACTGAAGATGATTTACGTCACTACCGATAAATTATGTGCATTAACAAAAGCTTGATATGTGGATTTCTAAGCACCGTAACTTAATGTCCATTTGTGTTCTTCAGTAGGTGGTGGGTGGATCAGAATATTCTCGCAGGGAAATGAAGTCTTTTCAAATCAAAGGTAACATACACAACAGTATCACAGGCAACCAATGGCAGTTCTTCCTGCAATGACAGGCCCAGAGGGAACGCACTCCCCTGATAAACAAATCTTTAACAAATGCTTTCGGCCTTCGGGGTTCAGTACCACAGTGTTATGAGTGGGCAGGCACAGACAACATCACTATTGGGGGTCCCTCAAATCAACTACAAGGTGAAATTCACCAATCGGCTTAAATTAAGTTCAAAATGACGTAAAAAAATATATATACAAAATAACACCACAAATACTGTACTGACTAGTGTGGAAAAAACACATGAACAGACTAAAGCAAGGGAGAATTTTCAGCAACCAATCTGCAGAAGATAGTCTCCTTTGTTTGACGCATATAATGTAACCAGATGGTGGAAACAAAGCATGAATTGAACACGCACAAAAATACATAGATAAAACAAATGAGAACCAAATAAAGATATACATATACGTTGTGACTATGTAACATAATTTGACTGGGATAAAACACAGTAGGTATATATGACTCCGCCTGCCTGCCTGCCTGCCTGTCTAGATAGCTAGTCATGGGTAATTGGTTACACACAAGGTGAGCATAAACACCTTATTATTAATCGTCTGATTTTATTAGAGAATATAAATCAATCAAGATTGAGCAGAAAAACAATAGTAAAAATGTCAAGGAATGAGATGCAGCATCATTTTAGCACTGTTCCTTTACTATTGAGAATTGACCACTGAAATTCTGAATACTGTATTAATTAATTAACCTCTATCAGAGCCAGTTAATTTTTGTCATAATTCACCAAAATATTTATTTTCTTATATTTTAGACAAAATCTGTAGCCATGATACTGATGAACACCGCTAAGGTGAAAATTTCGTCCCAATTAACAATAAAAATCATAACAAATGCTGCAAAAAAGTTTTGGCAAGAAAAGTAGTTCGGTTTAAAAGAAAGAGAATACTAAAGATGTGGTTCCTGTACATTGCATTTTATCTTTTTAAAAGTCCTGCGGGCATAACCATAGGAAGAATATTCAAATAGACCTAAGCTGTCTTTGTCTCCGAGGCAACACTCAGAATTTTTAAGCTCCAATGTTTTCAATGAGTAGAAGATTTCACCACTGTATTAATTTCAAAAAATTCAAAATTGCTAAACACAGTAATTAAAGTAATAACTGGAGAGAGTAAAAAAAAAAAAAAATCAGTTTGTCTATTTTACAAGAATTTAAGAATAAATGATCAACATGAAATGTTTAATTGAAAATCTATAAAAAATAAAAAAAGTATTTAAAAATTAAGAAAGAGCATTCTGAGAAGGCAATAATGGACTTGGAAGTTGGGGTGGAAAAGTGGAAAAGCGCTAAATTCCACTCTGGTTTTGTCTCTCTGGTATGTGATAGACTGAGACAAGGTATCCAAGGATTGTATTTTCTTTGTTTTCATTCAGTACCAACATCAACCATAAACAAAGCCATTACTGTTGATCTAGCTGTCCCAAGTATGCCACCAACTAGAAAAATATTCGACGTTTTTTGGCCATGACAAAAATGAATTTAATTTAGATTGGTAAATTCTCGAGAGAAAAAAAAAAGGACGGGCAATAACGCATGACCTGTATACTAAGTGTGGTGCATGCATGATCTCTCACAGGACAACACTCAACTCTGAATCAAGTAATGCTTTCAAGCACAAATGAAAGAGTATTTCTGTTCATTCACTTCCGGAAAACTTATTTTCAGGCATCACAAATGTCATTTCTGCTTGAAGAAATAAACACAGGTATCGTATTATTGCCCCCTCCCCCAATTCCCTTTCACCCAATTATTTATTTATTTGTTTATGTGTTTGCAATTATTTCCTCTTCCTCTTGCTTGTTTTCAGGGTTTGTTTTTCCTTTTTGGGCGGAATCTTCAGAAAAGGTTCATTGATCATGTTGATAACAGAACAGTCGCATACATAATGTAAATGTCATATATATCAGAGATGGGTTATTTCACAATAATAATTCATATAATAAAGGCATTATTTTCAATTGAAATCAACTATTGCACAATTTAACATTTGTTTGAATTTTGATTTGGGGTTAATATACTACCAAAAGGGTTACATTACTTGTATTTTACTCAAAATGCCAAAATTTATCAATTGAAGACAGTCACCGAAGATTACAGAATATTTTAAAAAGATAAATGAGTGAGAAGGAGGATGGGGTCATGCAGAAACTAATTTTAATTTAAAAAAAAATACTTGATGACGATAAAATTCTGGGTTCAGCTATTAAGGGCACATGTTATTCAATTTATTATTGTTTGTATTAAGCAACATAAATGATTGCCAGAAATCAGCTTTATGTTTGTTTTATTAATACAACTCAAAATAAAATTCTCTTTTTAACATCTACTATTAGAGAGTTTAAGATTTGCGTACGTAACGGGAACGTAACGTGATGTTCTAATTGCGTTTGCGTTACGTTCTTGGGTGTCAGAAAACGATTAAGTACAAGCGCCCACAACGGGAACGTAACTGAAACCAGAACCATGTCAATCCGTCTCTCATTGGGCAAAATAACTACCTAATAAAATTTGTTATGTCATTTCACGTCCGGAGTCAGAATTAGTAGTTAGTTCACAGACATTTGACATAGCTACCACTATTTCCATCCACTCTGCTGAGATCCTAGGCCTGTTTGCCGAATCCTCTTTCAGCAGATCAATGTCATGCGTTTTCAGTGGTTATAAATATCAGCTAAAATGCATCCAATATTTCTTATTTCATCATAAATATTCAAAAACACTCTAATATAAAACGTTTTATCAATGTCAGTGAAAATTATTCAAAATTGACAACGAGAAAAGCTCTCGGAAATCAACTACGAGTCAGTCACCTTGACCACGTTCAAAACGACTGCCGAACAACCGGGCAACCGCGGACGTCATTGGTTCGTGCGGAGGTCATGCACAAAGCAGTGACGTGTCCGTTCTTGTTCCGTTCTCGTATGCGCATCTTAATGTCTCTATCTACTACTTGTTCTCTACAAGCACTCAAAAAAACTGTTGCATCTCAGCAAGACTATAATTGCCCTGGCAACGATGACGACGTTGAGCTGCAGGGCAAAGAGATTCTCCCAAAGCTGCAACAAAAGTTTCACCTATTTGTTGATAATTTAATAAGACTAAAAATAGGATTGAGCACTGGGTTGCCTGACCCTCCATCCCGTTTTATAATAAAAACCCAGGGCCCAGACAAACTTTAACTCAATTTCATTCATTGGGTCTGCAAGCTACAATGCTTTCAGACATAATCTTCCCTGAATGGATATATACCTGACAAATCGGAGTTTAGGACAACCTAGAATTGGTTTATAATTTGTTGTAATACCCCAACTGCAGGCTAATGCAGACAAAAAAAGAAGTAAATTGGCGCTGGGGGGCGGAAGGGCCTACTGAGTAAGGAGGTTATTAAGGTTCATATCCATGGGCCATTAACCTTTGATTTAGTCTCTTTGACCACATATCCGCTGTGACTTAGTTTAAATTTCATAATTCAGTTTTCAAACTGAATGATGCCCAAACAACTTTGGTGGGAGAATAGATGGTGTGATAAACCAATGACATCCATAATTGCGGTTTTGCACAACACAATGTTACCATGGAAAAGATTCAAATTGGTAGATCTTTATATATTTGTCAGACAAAATAAAACACTTGTGGAAAACTCAATCATTTCACAAGATTGAACATTTTGGGGCTCAGTGATATGCAGAACGGGAATAACGATAAAGAATCTCACAGCTCGCTAATGAATTTGGGTTAAACTTTAAACGAAAATATTTGAGGTGTAGGATAAAGTTAAATTGAACGGTAGTCTGTTGAAAAGTACATATAAAATATCCAAACAATCGAGCTGGTGGTTTCCAAAAGATGTCAAAAATAGTTTTCTACCACAAATATTGACAAAAATTAGATAATTGAAGTTATAACAAAATGAACAGGTCTGAGAGAGAGAGAACGACCAAATCAACATTACTAGTGTGTAAAAACACATACAGCTGATAGTCGTTAAGTAGAAGCTAAATGACGATGACGGACTACCAGTAAAGTGAATAGCTCTGTTCTTTCAACAGTAGAGCAAAAAAAAAAGTTGCACCTTAAAAACTGGGCTGACTCACCCACAGAAATAATAGATTTTTCCAATATTCCGCAGGTCAACAGATCAAAATCATATAATGCACAGTGTGGTATGACAGATTTTTAATAAACAGTTGGCAATTTTTAACATAATATTCAGTAACTGTTGCAAATTAATAATATTTTCAGGCTAAAAGATTTTATGAACATAACTTTCTTTCATAAAATTTATAGTCATACCGGGTAGTTTTTTTTTATATATATATATTTCTTGATTTTTTTTTAACAAAATTATTGTAAATTAACAAAATTAACAAATTAATAAAATTATTGGAAATTTTGTTAACAAGAAATGTAATTACATTAGAATAATTTTATTTCTTGATTTTTAAGATAAATTTTAACCTTCTCAAAAGACACAGAATGGTCTTGGTGATGCAAACTGAGGACATCAGCAACATAGCCACAAAACATGAAATAGACATCATTGACGGAAAAAAATATTTACCACTTTTCGACAAAAATGTTTAATAAACAAAATCATTAATCATTTGATAAGTATTGAAAAAGTTCACAAATTTACATGCCAGTGCAACACATTTATAAATTATTTGTCTGGATATTATTTTTGTGGTATGCTTGGCGGCACTAGTGAACAATGTTGGCCATTCGCATATCGACCCAGGGTACACTCAAACACATATTTTCTTGTTTGCACTACATGACTAGCATGAATATCTCTCACGGTCGTCAAACTAAAGGCAATATCAAAGTGGGTAAAAAAAAAACCGGCATAACATTCATAACAGTTCTTTGTTCGATGTTGACACATGTATAAACAGACGGCGTGTGTATGGCTGCCATATTGATCTCACAAACCATTTCATGCAAGTACTGTGAAATACTTTAATTTCGCTGGAATTAATTTTCGCTAAAAAGGCTTTTTGTATGGAATTTATTTTCACTGATTTTTGATGAGTTTAATGTAAAGTATAGGAAAAAAGTATATTCACTGGATTTTATTTTCACGGAGTCTTCCCTTCAGCGGAAATAGCGAAAATAAATTCCAAGCGAAAATAAAGTATTCTACAGTACATGCCCTCTTGTCATTATTCACATTTGAGAATATTTTAAAATATCACCAAATTTGTTTCAACTTCTTAAAAATATAGAAATAGAATTTTTGTTCTAGGTCTATAATTCTCAATATAATTTCAAACTACATTTATGCATGAAAAAATAAAAAAAAATTGTTTAAACTTTGCACAGAAGGTGCACCCATTGGCAAACATCACCAGCATATAACAAACATTTTGATAAGTACACCTCTTCAAAATACCGATATGAAGGCAAAAGGTAGCATCAGTCTAAAAACAATTATATATAATACCACAAATCATATAATTTGAAAATGAAATTTTTTTGACTACGACACATAAATTTCAGAATATTAATATTATGAATCAAATGAGGAATGATCTGTGATAATTTCTGTTCCACAAGTCAGGCATGCGCAATGCATTATGGAATTTCATGACAAATGCATGTACTTGAGATTGAGATTGAGATCAAAAATTATAATTAGGTGCAAATTTTAAATACAATCAGTAGACTAATTTAATTAAACACTAAATAAATAATTTCCAAAAAGCACTTTAAAATGAACATCTACATGAATGTACTAATTTATAGAATCAATTTTTATGCTGGATCATTGAAATATTTTGACTGTAACATAAACACTGTTGTTGCACTACTAATAGAGTTAATGTGGTACTCCGGAGTATGGGATACCGTAATGTGGTAGACTCTAAAAAGTATGGCAAGTGTCAGATGATTACCTGATAGGACAAAAAGAAAATGAAGACATCTACAAACACAATAATATGAGATACTCAATACATTGTAAATTTTCTAAAATTTTGATATGAGACACCATCAACTGATAACACAACACCACTAACACTTATCACAAGCAGATGCAGGAAAAACGAAATTTCTCGGAGGTGAGACAAACATTTTAACAAAACTGGACAAGCCCGATTTGTCATATATTAAGGTGTAAAAGACTTCATAGAATATCAAACCTTTGTCACGTCAACTGATCTTATTTCAGGTATGTCACTTTCTCTATTGTACAAGGTTACTAAAAGTGGATTTGTTTCCCTCCAAGCAGTGAAATGATCATCCTGGTCTCGGAGACTCATCAATCAATCATTGTAAACTTCTGACCAATGACTGAACACCAAAATAATTGAAGATTAACCCAAAAGCATCATCAACAAAATGCAACCAATCAGCAGAGGTACAGGGTGTCACCTGACTACTACATGTAAGAGACCTCACCACCATATCTACAATGGCATGGCACAACCAAACACACCACATCCCACAATTTTCACACTTCTTTTATTTGGGATTTGAAATGGAAACTAATAGGGCTGACACACAATCCCCTAAAAGTCATATTTTTCTTACAATTTAGAGTGATATTTTTTTTTTTTTAGATTTTGAAGATAAAACATTTTTGGAAAAATTATTTCTCGTCAATACACTTTAACAGTGATGTAGAAATGTTCTCATTCTTGAACTTGAATAATTATCTCCTATTATAAAACCATAACATTATTGTGTCATTCTAAATATGCACTTTAAATTTTTCATCACTATTAAAAACTTGACATTCTCTATTAACTGCTGATTTACATTCTCAATTTGACGATTTCTCTATTAACTGCAGGTTAACTGCCGATTTTTCCAGTTGTATAAATGCATGTATACACATACATTTGAAATCATATCTAACAATCAAGCAGATGACCCCATAAATGCTCTAATTATGTATTAAAATAACACAAAAAAGAACTTAACATTTCATTTCACAATAAATAATAAACTAATATATCAAAACTACCATATTTGTTCTATAAGAGGCGCATCTTCAATAAGAGCATTTTCGCACACATATAATCTGTAGTTTTTGGTATTTTTAGTATACAGTTAAATCAGTGCTAATATAATCTGGCGTCTCATACCTACATGACTAAAGTAGACATAAATCCAGCTGAAATAAAGTAATCAACAGTAAGTTCTAAACCATCAGTAATTCACCAGAAACCAGTACTGGTACATCATGTTTTTTTTTTTTATTTCTAAATATTGAAAAACATTTATCATAAGTTGTCAGGTAATGTAAACTTAGTAGTAGTGAACTTTTGTGTGCCAGATATTTTTGCTGCCCAAAATTCAGCACAAATATTTTCACATTTTGTGAAAAAGTCACTAAATTTCGTCATCATGTTGGACTGTACAAATAGTTTCAAATATTACTTTTAGTTTTCTTTTCAGAATCATTTCGCAGATGGTGACAAAAGTTGACAAGATGCTCAAAGGCCTAAAAGCCACTCAAATGTTAGTAAATTGCTACAAAATTATAGAAATTTTCTTCAAATTAATGAAAATGTGTCTCTCATAAAATAATATTACAGTAAAATTGAGATATATGATGAATGTGAAAGGAAACTGTGATGATTTCTGTGCATATCATGCAGCGGTTGTCTAGTGGGGAAACAACTCTGAAAAACTGGTTGTCAATGTAAAAAAAGCCTTTCTCAAAATATACCTGAATTGGTGACAGTTTTGCAAGAATCTAGATTTTCAAAAAACTGTGAATAATGCACATCTTAAGAAGAGAAAGCACTTACAATGTCAGCTTCATTTAGATCCTAAATAAAGTTACAGTTATAACAAGCAGTCATGAAGTTGATATCGGTGAGAGTCTTGGCACATTACAGTCAGGTAGTCTGCCAGTCGGCAGCATTTCAATGAAATGTTGTCGCAGTTCAAATGCAAACACTCCGAGGGGTATTGACACAATAAGGTCAAACCCGTTTTTTTTTTTCCCTCTTGTTGCTCTCTTGCTGTTAGTCAAGCAAAGCACACAGTGTCCGGCGCACTTTTTTTTTAACCCGACGCTTCGCAAAGCTGCCTTTTTAACAGGGCAACAACCATTCACTTTCTGATGGAGTAATATTGACACTACGGATCTAAGAGCGACAAATTTGTTGTCTGACAAAACAATTCAGAGAGAGGTGCCCCAACTGAGCGGGCATTTTGAAAGGGTTGTTATGTTATGACTAGTGAGTGAGTGGCTGGGAAAAGTCGCTACCGAGGAGCAAACCTTGAATAATAGGGTCAAAGGAACGCTAGCGGAGAGGCTTACGTATGGCTGATTGATACATTTAGATTGGATGGAGTGTAATGGGCAAGATATTTTCCACAGTAGCCCAAGACCACACTCATCTCAACGCAATATAATACACTCAACGTCCATTCAAGTAGACAGATCAAGAATGCTTGAAAAAATAGCGTCACTTTGTTTACAAAACTTAAAATTCAGGTTTCAGCGGCAACCGCTTTCATATAATCTATAAGTGTTAATAGACTAGCCTTGTGAACAGCACTTAAGCAAAAAAAAAAGAAAGAAAAAAAAATGTGCATTTTGCAAAAACAAATTACAGAAATGTTTGCAAAGACATAATTTTTTTTTTTTTTTTTTTTTTACCAAGCAAAATTGTTTTTTTTGAGAGCCTTGATTTTTTTCAACAATATTTTAAGATTTTTTTGGCTTATATTGCTAAATGTTTTTTCTAGTTTCTGCAAAAACATTGTTTTTAAAAAAAAATAACACCTCAGGACAAGAAACAATCCTACTTTTAAACTTCGTGAATTTTTAGAAATAAAAAGCATGATTAAATGATGTAAAAAGTTAACATGATGAATTTTCATTTTAAAAAAATATCAAAAAATATAGAAAGCACAACTTAATTACAAAAACCATACATAATAAGATGAACACAATGTGTAATACTGATTGATGGTAAGAAAAAATAATGAAGATTTGAACATTAATTGGATGCCGATCCCCATCAGCCTCCAAGTCATTCCTCCATGATCCTAACAATAAGTCGTATTTCCTGTTGATTTTAAAAGGTTAATTTTCGAAATTGACACATAAAAAATTTAATATCATTTTTTGTCTTCTCATTTTGGACTAGAATTAAGACTTTACTAGTAAATTCAATATAAAAATTTGTAATTATTTTTTTTTTGTCTCCAATGTATTGAATAATATCAATTCACCATTTTTACCATCAGACTTGCTTGCCCGAATATTTCTACTCTTTTTTTCTAATATTATTTCTGGAAATGAAGCCTAATTTTGGAGCCAACAGACAAAATTTGAGTCAATTTTCAGTTTTTACTCAAAAAAATTAGTTATTTTTGTCCCAATCTTCTGAAGGAAAGTGCAGACTAACGGTATAAACAGGACTATTTTGTGAATTTGTGATGAAAAGAAGGAATTCATCATGAAAAGGTTAAAATGTGCAAAATGTTGAATGGGAGCTATAGCCAATGGAAAAGTAGTACCGAAAGGTTGAAAATTAACAGAGAAATTGCACAAAAACACATGAAAAAAATGAAAAATGATGGTGTTGAATGGGTTAATGTTATTAGTTTTCATGAATAAGAACATTTTTTTATATTTTCATGAAACCAAACTTGATGCCCAGAAAGTTCACAATCAAATCTACCAGTACTGTAATATCTGTATTACCGGGTAGAAGCCGCATCCCTGATAGAAGTCGCACCCATTCTTTTTGAACAATTTGTAACCAAAAATTCATCATTTCTCATATGTGTGAATGTTCTAATAGAAGCCACATCCCCTCTGATGCATTGTACAATTTCAATAGAAGTCGTGGCTTTTAATACAGATTTTACAATACATATAATTTGTTCCAAATTTTAAAAAAAAATTCATATGAACAAATTTTCAAAATTTTTGTTATAGCTCACAGATTGTACAAATTAGTTTTCAATTGGGAGAAAAAATTGGGTAAACAAATTGGAATTTAGGGTGGCCATAGTTTAAAATTGAGGTTATGCATTTACTGTAATTTGTTCACATTATATTGCAATGGATTATTAAAAATTACAGAATTCTATTTTATTCCACTACCATACTGAAATTAATTTTTGTTGTGACTTCAGTCCAAACTATTTTTTTTTTAATTTAAAAAAAGGCATATTTTTGATATGGTCTGACATGAACTTAAGTTTATCCCAATTTTGTTATTCACGTTTAACACCTTTTATCATCAATAAAGAAGAAGAAAAAAATCATCTCAACAAAAGAATGTTTCCTGTAATAGGCTGTGAAGAGAATGCCTGTGATTGCTGCAAGGGACAGAACGAGGCAGGAAGGCAAAAGAATGGAAACATTTCCAGATTGAATGAAAAGAGCCACATATGCCACACAGAAAAGGATGGCAAGCAGCGAAATAACTCGCCTTTAAACACAACAGGCAAAGGTACTGAATACAGGCACAATTGCAAACGTAAACTCGCATACAATGAGGAAATTACAAAAAAACTCACGGCGGACATAGAAAGCCTCAGCTGTGGTTCCCCACATCTGAAAGTCACCAAATTAGATTAATTTCAAGGACCCAACTGTGTCCATTCCACGGAGTTGCCTTCGGGTCTATCGCTTTTACGAAAGACAAGAGATGTCAGTATTGCAACGAAAGAGTAATATGTAAAGTAAAAGCCAGTTCATCATTTGGAAATTTTTGAGTGGCCTACGACAGGCCACTTGTATTTGATATTCAGGATTTCCTGAAGTCCAACAAAATAATCCAGTTTTTAAATAATCTCCATCGGACCCCGTGAAAAAATTGACTGCCTCCAAGACATATGAATTTAGTTAAGATGAAGAACAGAGTTAATTTCAATAACAGAGTGGAGCCGCTATCAAAAGATCATGAACATATTCAACAACTGCTCGGAAATGAACCATCTAGCCTAAAAATAAAACAACATCTGCTAATACCGGTTTACTGTTATTCTGATGGAAAGAAAAAACTAACAAGTTCAAAATCGTGCATCAGAGAAATGACGCGTGAAAACCAAGGCCCTAAATGGGTAACGAAGCACGAGATATGCACTTTAAAGTGAAGCCGCTTATAACTACTACCCATGTCACCTTTGTTAAGCCATGCACACACTGACACCACAAGGGTGATTTTCCTTTCTCCCAGTGGAGCAAAAACTGTTGACAACCGTGGGTGCCCTTAAATAACCTCATCCACAAACAGCATGTGCAAATGCATCCAAATCTATTTCTCGTTCCCATCAATGCAAAAAAAAACATTTTCAAAACAACATATTCCATAGTTGCCTCAAATGTTATCCAACCTAAACTGCAAAATTTTTAACTGAACTGAACCACCTTGACAACATTTTTTTTAACTAGCTGTAACTGCTGAGCACAGACACAACATTGAATTATAATAAAGTGATAAATTTAACTGAAACAACACCACAATCAAATTTATGTGATAAACAAAAATATGAAACATACGTTTTAGTTTTTTATATTCCCATCTTTGTGGGGGACATCTAACCAATGACACATTTATGATTATTAATCATCCTATTCACATCCATCATGCACCTCACAATATCTATGACTAATACTGTTTTTTTTTTACAAAAATTAAACAATTATAAAAAATAAAAACTTTGTACTAATGGAAAGATATTCATTGGCCATCGAAAGGACTCATGTTCGATATTTGATAAAATTTAACTGAGAAACAACTGGCTGTATTTCTGATTAAAATGAAGTGTTTGTATAGTCTGTGCAATGTTTGGAGACAAGAAAAAGAAAAAAAGAAAAAAAAAAAAAAAAAAAATTGGAGTTTACTGTGCATTGCGGCCAACAGTGTTAACCCGGCAGCCTGGAAGGCTCTCTCCGAGTTGAAACAGTATTCAGTTGCAGGACACTATTTTTAACATCTTAATTTAGGCAATTTACCTTTGCACTTTTCAACTTCATAGTATTCTTGAACAGTTACATTGGAGAATGGTGAAATCAACCCTTCATACGATCACAAATTGGTTTTTTATCATCCCCTGCTTTCAACATTGTACGACAACTTCAAAATATTGCACACACTTTATCAGCGTAATACATATTTTTTCGCAATTGTGTAACACGATAAAGCCCACATTACAGGGGTTGCTAAGATACAGTAATGAAGCATGTGATGAGATAGGTTTAAACATAGAGGTAATTACCATTAAATGCGAGAACAAAAACGCAATGATAACTCCACTAATAAGCATAGGTATTATGCCCGAATGTATTAATTTCAAATAAAAGTATTTATGCACAAGCGTAGAAATATCTTCTTGCTACATACATTATTTGTTAAATCAGACATCAAAAAAAAGAAAAAGAATCATGACTGTAAAAATATGAACATCAATTTACCTTAGTGTTAAATGAAATAAAAAAAATTGCTTCTAGTTATTTCAACTTAGCACCTACCATGGACAAATTACCCGAACAATGTCGGGAACAATGTATAATCAATTTCAATTTTTATTGCTATTCAATTTACAATAATTGGGAGGTTAAAATATGGGATAAATTGAAATAGACAAATTAGATGCGGGAAATATTATTTTGTTCAGTACTGCACCATACCAGAATTTAATGCATGATATTTAAATTTGCTATTTTTATATATGTATCAGTGTACATGTTACGCAAAAATAAAAAAAAAAGAATATCTTAAAAAAAGCATATATATATGGTCAGTATCATGAGAGTTCAAATTCATTGAAAAACTAAATGCTGATAATTTACATCAAAATCGATGATGGTTTTATGTTTACAAAATAACAACATATCTAGCACCTAATGGTTTCACAGCAACATAACAATTGGCGCTTCAAAAATAAGTATTGCCTGTTTATATTTAAAAAAAATATTTGTCTAGAAATAAACAGCTAGAGTAGATGAAAATAATTGATATGTTAGAGAATGAAAGATATGTTATGTACAATTTTGTTGTGTTACCAGCACACTGACCGTTGAGGCTCACAGACGGTGTTCAACAAGCGTATACTATACATGTGTTCGGCATGAGAAAACTCATGGCAAAGAAATCGAGCATGGATTACCATAGACAAACAAAGAAGCAGGTTTTACCTTGTAAAACATGCAGTCCATACCAATCAACATGGATCCAGAAAGTTACAGTTCCTCGCTTATAGAGCAACAACAATATGCGGTTAAAGTGGAAGACAAATCCACTACTGTGCACTCCTAGCTGTGCTCATGTGTTTACGGTACAGCACCAAGCACAGGCTGTGCTCACCGCTCGGTGCAGCTGCGGTGTTCGCTGACTACTTGTGGTGGCATCAGTGCTATGAAATCAACAGGGGAAAAGTGGCCACACGACGTGCCAAATCGACCAGACTATACCAACATGGCAACACAATGCACAGTTCAAACTTTCGGACAACACATTATCACAGTCAATTCACCGGTACAATGAAAATCAGACAAAAGCAGGGGCTGTAGAACTTGCTATCAGCCAAGCTACGTTGACTCGTGTTTCTGCAGCATTACATGAGGTTTGCCCTAGTCACATACATACATACATGTACATGGGAGCTCGACTGGCCAATCAATGAGCTTGCACAACTCCAATTACCAGCCAGTGTTTTGATAATGAGACTCGCTGGCAAGAGCGAAGATCAAGCCACTTTCTTTGAAGGGCAGTTGGTCGCATAGAAGGAGAACATCACAAACAGTCAGCGGCCAGTGAGTAGAGATAAGGGGATGGCAGCTTGATAATAATCAAACTAGCCCCCCCTGTCTGTGCGGAATAAATAAGAGATACACATACACAGTGTATATACACAGCTATAAACAGGATTTTCAAAGGCACTGGGCCTGGCTCGAATAAATTCAAACACAAAGCATTTTCATCTAACTTAAGGCTATAGTTCAAACATTACTGACCACATGTATTGGAACTATTCTTCAAAATCCACAAAAAGATTTTTTCGTTGTTATGTGAAAAGAACCGTTCTCTGGACAATGAAAGAATATAAAAGTAAAATCGGCTGAATCAATTCTGTCTAAAAACACCACTTGGAATTGACCTGGGGCTTATTAACACATGTCCCATTGTAGGGAGAAGCAATTAATTATTAATGAGGCGGTAATGAGTTCAAATTGAGAATTATTTGACAGAAGGTTGGATTAGTGGCAGCTCCAAAACTAAGGGGCGCTAAGCCAGGGACAAAAGCAGAGAGAATTGCCCAGCAAAACTACACAGTCGGCACATCACAAAGCAGCTATGTGCAAACAGCTCCGTGGCTGCTATTTTTCCTTTGCTTTCTTCAGCCTGGTCTCCTGGGGTTATCCAAATCCCGCAGAGAACAGGGAGCCAAAGACAGAAGAGCCTTGCTATATTTATTTATTTGTAGAGTTGCTTATGTGTATTCCTACAGCTGCCTTACTCCATCTGCACAACAGAAATAGAAAAACTCGAAGCACGCTCAGTTTTGTTACTTGTTGCAATTTCATCTGCCTCACCCCGTGGTTCCTACATCTCTAGCTCAATTTAAACTGGAGCCTATTAGAACATTAGCTCTTCAATTCTCAGGGCTTTTACGTTTTTACTACATAATGGGCATACAGGTCACAACGTGGATGACAGAGTCTCTAAGGAGAAGAGAGAGAGGAAGAAAGAGCGAGCTCTTTATAAGAATTCAACCGTTTATTTCTTCCAACGAGGCACTTCATAGATGCACTGTGGAAAAGATAATTTCTAAAACGCAATAAATAAATTTATCAAAATGTCTAACTTGTACAATGCCTACATTTTTCGGTTTATTTTTTTTCCGCATATTTGCCTAAAGTAAAGTTGTTTGTGATCTCTAAAGAAAAACAAATCCTGTCCTTGATTGGACAAAAAGAAAACTTACCAAAAAAAACAGTTACAAATAGAATATGGCTCAATTACTTGGCTATTTATTTGTCAATGACGCCCACCATCAGTCAGACAAACAGCCCTGATTCATTTCTATTGATTCATTATTTTTACCCTATTCATTGACAAGACAGTTAGTCAGATTTGCAGCACGGCTTACAAACAATTGAAACGTTTTTTCATTCGGTCAACCGACAAATGTGGGTACTTTGCATATTCAAGTGTTTAGATCAGAATTAATAATCTTTCCTTCTCCATGGCAATCAATTTAATTGTATCCCCCCCCCCCCAAATAAAAAAACAACAACTTTAAATGAGAGCATCATGAGGCATACTGCCCTCTGGAGATGTAATTTGACAGAAATGCCAAAGAACTGTTTTTTTTTTTTTTAAATATGTGCTTTTCTTGACACCACACATTGTATGTAGAGTACTAGTACTACTTTTGTTTGTAAATCTGAACATTTTTGCATGAGCAAAAAAAAAATGAAATTATCTAGCTCAAGAGCATGAGAATTCAAAAATTACCTAAACCATAATCACATTGAACGAACAGACTGAAATTAACTACAGTAATCAGTTTAGTAGTTCTTGCTAGGGACTTTCACAATTAGATGATTTAATGAACAAAAATTTTCAAAAGTGACTACAGCGCTACGTCTTAAATCTCCAATGAAATGTTGACCACTAGAAAAATGGCTGTGGCTTCTTTGTCTACAAAACTGTTTGCAACACAACAAAATTGTGTAGTTTTCAACCAAAAAATACCCTCAAAAAAAAAATTCTCATGAAAATGAAGCAGTTACAGTTTTCTCAAAATACTGTAAAATTCTTTATTTTCACTTAGAATTAATTTTAACTATTTTCGCTGAAGGAATAATTCAGTGAAAATAAAATCAAGTGAATATTCTTTTTTTCCTATATTTCACATTTAACTCATCAAAAAACAGTGAAAATATAATCCAAAGAAAACACCCAAAAAGTCTTCCCAGCTAAAATTAATTCCAGCTAAAATAAAGTATTTCTCAGTATATGATACACGCACAGTTCCCCAAATCATGTTTATTTAGATATATGCTGACCATAATAAACTCAATACTGTATCTTACCTCTGTGCCATCAGCGCACAACGTGGTATGAAGGTCGGACAATACAAAACACATTCCAGGGTAGAATCGGTAACGTAATTACAAGAACATAGACAATTACAAATTAGGAAAGACACAGTTATCCATTATAGTCAAAGTAACTACATGGGGAAAAACACATAGATTTTCATTAAAGCAGATAGAAAATTGTTTTAGCATAAATTGCCCTGTAAACTCACCTAATAAAATTACCTAGGCATCCCAAGTGACTGAAGCTTCAACAATGATGAACCTCCAATGAAATTGACTAGACAATCAAGCCAAGGAGGAGTTCCATGGCGATTTAATGCTCTGCTGCATAACAGTGATGATAGCTATCTTACATGCATTTAATCTCTGCCCGACTAGGTGATGTGTTTGTGACATGCACTGTAACATATCAATTTATTGTAGCTGTAGCACTCCTAGGAATCCCTAGTTTAGATTGCTTGTCTTTACAACAATTAAAGTTGTACTCTTGAGATCATTCCTATAGCTGTATTGTAGTATTGGGGATATTACGTGAAATATTTGATGGAATGAGTATGAATTTCTCCCTGAATTCTGAATTTAGAGTAGAGTATATGTGAATTTATACTGTGTTGGAAAATAACATTTAAAAATACAACCAAATTGATATAACTAAAATCGAACATAAAAACAGTCAAACAAAAGTCATAGCGTTGCAGTATGAAAAAATTCCCACAATGCATATGAAAGTAATCCCACAATGCAGTATGAAAAATCCCCATGAAGCAGTAAGAAAAAATCCCCACAAAGCAGTATGAAGTATAAAAAAATCCCCACAAAGCAGTACAAGAAGTATTACCACAAAGCAGTATGAAAAAATTCCCACAATGCAGTATGAAAAAATTCCCACAATGCAGTATGAAAAAATTCCCACAATGCAGTATGAAAGTATTCCCACAATGCAGTATGAAAAGTATTCCCACAATGCAGTATGAAAAGTATTCCCACAATGCAGTATGAAAAGTATTCCCACAAGGCAGTATGAAAGTGTTCCCACAATGCAGTATGAAAAGTTTTCCCACAAAGCAGTATGAAAAATACCCACAAAGCAGTATGAAAGTATGAAAGTACGGGTATTCCAACAAAGCAGTATGAAAAAATCCCCACAAAACTGTATGAAGTATGAAAGTATTCCCACAAAGCAGTATGAAAAATCCCCACGAAGCAGTATGAACAAGCCATGCATGGCACAGTCCCCGTTAGTTATCGAATTTAAGATATATAGTTTTGTTTATAGTAATATAGCTGGAATATAACCATGTGAGGAATATGATTATGATGATTGTTTAATGATTGACATTTGTATCTGATAATCAAACAATTACTTGTCCATATTGAGAGATATTGCTCTGGAACAGCATTAGTTAAAACAAAATCAGCCATTTTGAATACATGTATATATCTATAACATGATGTATAAAGAATAAATAAAATTTGAATATAATCAGTCAAAGCATGTCAGAGATATGGCTCTAAAAGTTCAATCATTAAAACAAAATGGCCGCCAGTCAGCCATTTTGAATCTGATCTGAAAAATAAAATGACGTGCATCAGGAACCCACAATGTCTAATGTATGTACCAAGTTTGAACGAAATCCATCCATAAATGCCAGAAATGCTTGATATTTGATGATTTTTTAGCAAATAAATGGCCACCATTCGGCCATTTTGAATAGGATTGTCAAACTAATATATTTGAATATCTATGACATGATGTATAATGAATATTTCAAATTTAAACATAATCAGTCAAAGCGAGTCAGAGATATGGGTCTAGAAGCCCATTCATTAAAACAAAATGGCCACCAGTCAGCCATTTTGAATCCGATCTGAAAAATAAGATTATTTGCATCAATATCATAATGTCTAATGTATATAACCAAGTTTGAACAAAATCCATCTGTAAACAGCCAAGAAATGCTTGATTTCGATGATTTGTTTATCACAAAAATGACCGCCATTCGGCCATCTTGAATCAGATCGTGAAACAAATTGATGTGCATATGTATAATATCATGTATGATGTATGTGTGAAGTATGATTATGATTGACCCAGGCATTTCAGGTCGGGATACGAACGGAGGCACGGACGCACAAGGGTCAAACATAAGTCCCCGTTCGGACGCAGTATGAACAAATCCCCACAAAGCAGTATGAAAGCATTCCCCACAAAGAAGTACTAGTATGAAAGTATTCCCACAATGCAGTATGAGGATATTCCCCCAATGTAGTATGAAAATAATTCCACATAGCAGTATGAGAAAATTCCCACAATGCAATGAGAACATTCCCACAATGCAATAAGAAAATTTCTACAATGCAGTACAAGAATATACCCCAAATGCACTATGAGAAAATTATTTAAATTCTTATTGGAAACACGTCTAAAAAAAATACATTTAATTCAATAACAATTGTTAAAGTATACCAGTGTTTTCTACTAATAATATAATGAAAGAAATTTTCACAAACAAAAGTACATCTACCGAACTATGGTTGGTTAATCAAAACAAAATCCTGCAATGCATTCTTTTAATGGCTCTCATTTTTCAAATAAAGAGGATACTCTCCCAAATTCTACCTCATCAGTATAACACTTTAAATATAACTTAATCCTGTAATCAACCATTTATCTTAATAAACAATAGACTAGTTTTAAGTTACGCCATCACCTTAGCTGATATAAAAATGTTCCAATTTTGTGGGGTTAATTTCACCACGTAAATGCTCATGAGAAAATCAGAACACTTGGAACCAAGGAAATCATTCTTGCATGTTAACTGACTATAACTCAAAACTTGTTTATGCAACATTCTTGTTGTTATTTTGCATGCACATAAAACAATTTGTTTTAAAGAAATATTTAGCAAATATCTTGCATCATGCGTGATGGACAGTGGAGGAAACATCAATAAACACGACACTAACAAACCTTGGAGCAGTGTGATAACATACAATAATGATGTACAATGCACTCCATAGCTGCACATATTTCTATTATAAAGCATACCATTTGGCCTTTTAACCATTAAGAGTGATTTTTTTGTTTGCACACATAAAGCCTTGAAAAACACGTAGCCAATTTGTGTGTGGATTTTTTTTTTTTTTTTTAAATGTGTCTTCTTTTTGCCTCGGTCACATGAACAAGATATTTGCAACAGAATTGCAAACTTTTCATTAAAAATATTGCTTTGTCTACTTGGACTAATTCTGGAATACATCACTAAAAAAATGTGTTTTTTTTGTGACATGCGGTCATTATCTCAGTGATAGTTCAGTCTTTAATTTACGCTTCAGTTAGTGAATGTTGAATATAAGGCGGAAAATTGGTTAGTGCCTTACAAGTTGGTCATTACGGGTATATATGCATTGAGAGTGAAATTTGATGCCAGTTAGCAACAGCAACTCCATAACAATGCCGTGTGGGAGCAGAAGACAGCTAGTCGAAACATAATTGACATCAGAACATCAACGAGCTCAGATAATCCCGGACTGATCTCGACACTGAATCGTTCAGGAGCCACTACTCACCAAATCCGATTTCATGCAAAATTCATACACTATATTACTATTTCAATGGGGGACTCAATAGACAAGGAAATCCCTACGGCCACTAATTATTTTTTAAAGACTCCGCCATTTACGTGTTTCATTTGTGCAGCAAGATTATGGTACGACTCGATGGGAGTTACCAATGGGATTTAACTTGGTGACGTGAACACCCAATACTATCAAATGATAATAACAAGCGAAATGCAGAGCATTAACGAAATATCAAACACATACAGTGAAAACAAATTTACCACTCGGTGATGAACCATACCATTTGCACCAAATCAAAGAGGAATTGTGTCAAAACATAAATAAATTAAAACAAATTATTTGGATATTAGTAAATTTATTTCTTCAAAAATCCAGTAGCAAAAATGTGGTCTCAAACCCTAAGAATGCAATATATTTTATTTCCAAAATGTTGGTGCAATATTGTGCAGATTTTTATGCATTTTTTTATAATTTCTTGTTAATTTTGAACATAGTTTCCAATCGGCTACATGTCTTAATCTATCTATGCTTATTTTATATTATTAAGATGTTCTAAGACCTAACTCTTTTGAAAAAGCACACAAATATTGGAATCTTACTAATAATATATTGAGTTAGATATTTCAATTGACCAAAAATTAAATCTGCTGTGAAAATTACTTTTACATAGAACAGTAATTATCACATCTTTGTCATAGTCATTTGTATCGGGCCAACATGTACATGAATAAATACAAGAGTGATATCAGTGATGTCATCAGACGGAGATGAAAGACAAATCCACATAAACCAATTTTCTGCTATAATCTTACTTAATTTTCTTGAAATCTCGTAGGGCTAGAATAAAAAAATCTGATACGGGTGTTGTGAACATTTCAATTTTCATTTTGACAAATTACATGAATATTAATATTCTCTGTGCCACCAAGGTGAAACTCATCGTTTCTTATCTCTCCAGTCTAGATGCCTCTGTACCTTATGGTTGTGTTTCACAGAAATTTTCTTTGTTATCAACTAAAAGCAGCATAATTACCATGAGTACAAAAAAATATACGAAAAATACATGCACTACGGCGATTCCATCATTCAATTTCACCCAACTAAATTAAATTTTTGTCTTTACAAGCAAAACGAGAAATAGAATTGGTCTATTTGACAATTTTCTTAAGAATTTCGGTGAATTCAATGAAAGATGTTCATTCTACTGAGGTTAAAAGCTCCAATTTGTAGCGGTTCTCCTCAATTTTGTGGCAATCATCATAGTAAGCCATCATTCCTGCGGGCAAAAAGTAATTTTTAACACTTCCACATCGGAATTGCAATCTCGCAATTTTTCTGAATACTGGAAGTCGTCAGCGATAGAGGTGTATAACGCAACAACATAAATTCCTGAACGTCACTGAAACTCCAAATGGAACAAAATATACTTGAAAAAAAAAATTGTCATACTACTGAAAATATGTCACTCACAAAATTGCACAGTGAGAAGTGAATATTGAGTTGGGTATAAATTTAGTAGATGTAGTTTAACCATCTAAATACCAGAATTTTTGTTTTAAAAATTTGAATTTACTATTCTACACATATGCATGCATTCGTCTATATTCTTAATCAATTTTGAACCAAAGTGCATAATTTCGTGTTCTTATAATTATCTCGTTACCATGGTTTTTGTGTAGAAATTGTACTCTTTTGATGGGATTATTTTATGTATTTATATATGTGGTTGACGTAAAAAAAAAAAATAGTGCATAATTTCCTATTGTCTTATGGTCTTGATCTACAATTTTCGCTTTGTGAAATGCAACTTTTCTGCATTCGATGTGTTCGACCCCTTGCATTGCAAACAGAATGGTTTATAAAAGTCATAAACCATTCAATACAAAATTTGTGTTCAGAAATCAAAGTAGATTTTGAATTAAACAGGATTTTGAAGTTTGAGCCAAATCTGATTTTTTTTTATGCTAACAAACGTATTGCAAAGTGGACTATTTTGTGGAAGGAGAAAATTTGAGAAAGGTGGTGAAAGGGTCATCAGGTAGTAATAGTAATAAAAATATTCTGTTTTATTTGTTCTCCAAAATCAATTTTGTCACCTTTCACAGAATAAACTAACATCCTTGTTTTTCAATATATTTCTTTTAAAATTGTTAATAAGACCTGTGGGGGAAAATGTTTATTTGGTCAAAAATTGGGAGAAATTACAGAAAAATCCATAAAAGTATGCATAATTGTGCACTAAAAAATTGGCGGGAAAAGTTATGGTGTTCAAATAGAATTGTTTTTAAGTAATATTTACCAGTAACCAACTAAATGTTAGCAAAAATAGAGCAGAATGGTTTTATTGACCTCCGGGTAAAATCAAACAGAGTAAAATGTGACTGCTGCAGACCAATGATTGAACAAATCTCCAAAATCATTCTGCTTTGCTGGAATTACTAATGCAGTAAGTCCTCCAGAATTAATAAAAAGCAACCAATAAGCTTGGCAGAACGTTACTTTAATAAGCATCAAAAGCCCTAACTGATTTTCAGAATCTTAAAGCATTCAGAACGGTGGAATCACATTACACTGTCGCGTCAATCCTACATGATGTTTCGCTAACGGAAAAAAATCTGTGTCTTTTTTCAATTTGACAAAAAACCCCTGACATCTGCCGATGCGAACAACTGACGAGGTTTGACACTACTGCATCATACATAATTCGTTAATTACGAACTACTAATGAAATGAAAGCGTTGCCTTAAATCAGATAAACAAACCTGTAAAGCGACAAAGCCACTACTTGCAGCCTTGTCGATTAGGTTTCAACTTTCACTGTCCACAGCATTTGTATGCATTGCATGTAAAAACGCAAAATTTGCTCATTTTCTTGCCTAATATTTTGGTTTAACATTCTGCAACATTTATATTTGTTTTTATAATTTTGTAGTAAAGTTTTGGACTAAATATACACAATTTGCTATACC
Source organism: Saccoglossus kowalevskii (assembly GCF_978046115.1). NCBI lineage: Eukaryota > Metazoa > Hemichordata > Enteropneusta > Harrimaniidae > Saccoglossus > Saccoglossus kowalevskii. Next base: position 27,257,541 of record NC_140658.1, read on the forward strand.
TTACAGGCATTCAAATTTTCAGAAAAACATTTCAAAAAACTTGAGTTCATTTTGCAAAACTGAAAGTTAATTTCGGCAATAACGGAAACAAAAACTAAAACTTCAAAAAAGGTGATAATTTATAAAGAATCTGAAAACATCAATCAATCGTTTAAAACCTTAGAGTTCTAGGAAATATAACTATCATTCTTTCTTGATTTATTTCAAAGAAATAAAGGATTTATAATTAAAAAAAACAATATACAAAAAATGTTCCCCAAAACATTTTCATCATAATCCCCCCCCCCCCCCCGAAAAAAAGGTACTTACTAATTCATCAGGATATAATAAATCGGATAAAAAAAAATATCCCCCTTTTCCCTCTAGGGATCAGGATTTATAAACTCAAAGAAGCTTTCCTTCATGGGAAAAGTTTTAAAAATTTACTATTGCCCCCTGAAACGATCGAACACTCCATGTTTTTGAAACTAAACATGTGATTAGGAAGTGGAAGGAGTAGAAATTATTGATGAATGCTTACTGCGATAGGAGGTTATAAAGAGTGTGAAAATCTTATCTTTCTGCACAATCCTTAATGCGACGATGTGTCGTCTTGAAGAGCTTTATACTTAACCCAATCTCAAGTAGTCACTAAAGTTGTTTGGCTTTCTTTATCTCTTTCGTTGCTAGCACTTTTTTTTTTAAATATTAAACATTGGGTTCAAGATTAATTCCCTTGTGACAGCTTTTAAAAGGTCAGGAATGGTATTAAGAAAAAGCTGAATTTACACCACAAGCTAGAATTTTTCGGAATTTTATCACTTTTAAGTTGGTCCTATCTTTTGTTACGTTTTGTTTTTCAAAAAAACAAACATATTTATTGAAAATCTTTCGAATTATTTGATTCAAAACATGTATGCAATTTTGATTGGATGAAAGGAGTTTAAAAGAAATGTATGTATCATTAAATAGAAGGGAAACCCTGTACAAGACGAGCCAAGCTTGAATTTGGAAATTTGAGAAAACTGTAGGGCAAACATTGCTTGGTTGGATTCAAACCCTACCAGAAACAAATGATGTAAACATGTGACTAGCCAGCCCAAGAGAAAGAGTAAACGTAATTCAAACATAACAGGTGGTAAAGTATACAGTCTTACTCAATCGCCGTGGAAACATATACAGTGTACTGAAGAGGAGAAAAAGCCACCAACAAGTAATGATACCTAACAATGATGGAGCTAGAAGTTTGTGATTTATACTATTCATTTACAATGCTTCAAATTTGAGCGAGAGCGTTTGGATTGCAATCTGTTCGATGAAACGTGTATATCACCTTTGATTGCAAGAACAGTTAGGGAGATCGTTATCACAAACGCAGCACATCGGGTCTAGGTGTTATGATTGGAAGTAGTCAAATTGGACACGATTCACAGGCCTGTTTGATCGACGAAAAAATTGGGATAATGTTCCACATCTGATTTTGAGACATGTATGTGTAACATACTTTTGGTAAGCATAGACAAACATGTGTAATACACCACACATATCACAAACTATTTAACAGTAACAAAACCAGCGATCATGATGAAATATGGGACTTGCGGGGTAACAGAGACCAGACATATAGCTATCTAACCCTACGGATACAGCCGAAAATCTATCCACCCAAAACCTGACTGATCCCGGTCTACTTACTCCGCAGAAACACTGGATACATTTTCAAAACATTCAGTTGTAGTGAGATAATATTGTAAGCACAACGTTATCAAGCGTGCAACTGCAAATCATAGTAATTACGGTAAGCGAGAACATTTGCACACCTTTTTTTCACCCACCTAAAAATTCCTGAAAATCATTTTCTCACTAACCTGTGGCTTTTTTGTCACCTATGAGGCACGAGTCCGAGCTGAAAGCGAATAACTTGGCGTGTGTCTAATGCTGGTCTCAAAGTCAGCGTCACAAATGCGTGACGAGCTGATGTTTTTATTGGCTCAGGTAATCACCATTGTGTAGCATGAACAGGCTTGGCACACAAAGACTGTATATTCAGTCACACCATTGTCCTACCTATCGCACTAACACACTAATTAAAGAAAATAGCAGCTTTTTTTTTTACTTCATTGATCGCTCATTTATACCATACAAAATAATTAACACGCTAATTGATTTCTTATCCGATTACTCATATCTATGTTAGTAAAACTAAATGTACCTTGAGACTAAACGAACCACATTCATACAAATGGTCTTTAATATAATCTAAGAAATCAACGCTTATGAAAAAAGGCCTAAATAAGCTAATACAGTGTTGAGTTTACAGGGGGAAAAGGTTTGAGAAATTCTGTGTTAATTTTTTTTTTTTTAAATGTTTTGATAAGCAAAATGTGCGACAGTCGAGGCTATTCAGGACACTACTTGAACAAGTCTAGAAAGAAATTTAATATTACCTCTTAGGACGACTTATAAATTGTAACTTTTTATTGAAATGCAGTGAAGGGAGAGGCACAACAAAAACTCTGTCTTCTAGATTTTCAGAGTGCATTCAACATCCAAGAAAGAAACAAGTACCGAGAGCAGAAGTGGTATTGATTGGTTAAGTTATGACTACCACACAGACCAGCTCATATCACCCCTACAAACACACATCGTCCATAGTCATATACACGGCAATATAGCCAAGCACAAAGGCCGACGAAATTCGAACACTGAGTGTGAAATGATACAAGCCGATTTGTAAACTACCATGAAAGAGGCCTATCATTGATTGTATTTGAAAGAATAGAAATCAGATCGTATCATTGTGGCACATTAATTGGCACTGTTTGCGCAGCCAAAGGATAAAACAATCAGCATACCCTTTCCGAGGTGTAAAGGTGTCCTATTCGGAGTCCTTACTATAGCTTCTTGGTTACACTTCTCGACACTGATACTACACGTCTAGCTTTCCTAAGCTAGAAACGTATACAATACAACTTGAAACAGTTGCAGTTTCCATCAGTGGGACAACGAGTATGACCACCAGACTAATTTTGTTGCTGAATCGACATGATAATATGCACTGATTAAACACATAGTAAGATGACAAGAGAAAAAGAAAATAACAAAAAAAAAAAGGAAATTACCTGGAAAAATGGTGAGTTGTAAAAGCACTGCATGTTGGAAAAAACGTGCGAGCGAAAGTTTTGCACTCCATACGAGTGAGAAGCAAAGCAGTCAGTGGCCACAGCAGGGGCCTGTATATTGAAGACAGACATGTAGAGTGGCTGACTTATGTCAGTACTGGACTATTAAAAACCCGTACAGTCTTCTATGCAAGTATTTTATACTGGCAGGCCCCTAGAGGCACGATAACAATTAACCATATAATCAACGAAGAAAAAAAAAAGGCTCAGGTGTGCCCAGCATTTTCCTCTTTTATCAGTGAAAAAAAAACTCTACTCCTCCGTTGCTTAGCAAGCTTTCAGCTCATTATTCAGCCCGTCGTTACGGAGACAAGACGGCTCGCATCATCTCGTACAAAAGATATATAATGTAGCCATACAAATACATTAAACCAATGTTATTTCCTGTTTGCCTCAGAACCATCTTCTCATTGGTCCTTACCTATACATACTAATTAAGAAACTGCTATGTTGCTTTCATATCCCACTGTCAATAATCGGTGGTTACAATGTAGCAGCGACAGAAATAGAACAAAGGAGGCTGACATGTTTCTGACAGTCATCTTACATAGGGGGACACATCTGTTTTTGTTTTGTTGTCTCCAACAAAGCCTGCAAATTATACACCAATTATCACCTATCATCATCATTATGTACCAGATTATGACAAATCTGAGTCTGGGAAAAGAGATTTTATCTTTTGCTTTATAACAAATAGATAATTATAATTTTTTTTATATTTTGGACAAATTAGTAGCCATGAAATTAAGAGTGATTTATAAAGTCTAATTAATAATAAGAGAGAAAAACCCATACAAAAAAAAAAATAGGTGCAGTTAACAAGCATAATATTAAAATTAATATATACATTGTCATAGATTCTCTTCTAAAGACATTGAAATATTGTCAAAATTATAAATAAATACTTTCTCTTTTAACATTATTAACCCTCTTAATGCCACATTTGTAATTTTTCACACACACACACACACACACAAAAACGCAATTATTTCCTGATTTTTTTCAAAACTGTTGTTAAGACCTGTAGGCAATGGGAAATTATGTTGATTTAGTTCAAAACTAAACAAAAAAATTAATATATAAAAATGTTGCACCAAAAATTTTGGTGGGAAAAATAATGGCTTTTAAATCAGTACTGTAATGCGTGCAATCATTTTTTAAAAACAAATTATGAGGCAATGATATATTAAATATCCATATTTCCATGGAGAAATTTGTGAAATCACAAAACTCTTAGAACAGTGGGTCTGGGTTTTACGTCTCTTGGGAACTAATTTCTTATGTCCCACCTGGTTAGGAGCAGAATCCTCTGAACCACTTCCTGGCGTTTCCATGGCGCTGTCTTTCTTTCAGAGAACAATTTTTTCTAGGTATCCTTCAAAACCTGGCCTCATGATTACAAAAACTAAAAAAGTTATATTTTTAACATAATTAAATAATAATTACTTGCCTCTTGGGGAATTACAACAAAGAAGGGGCCATTTAAATAATATTTGGTACATTATACAAACAAGGTTTTAACCAAATGCATCAGAAAGCATTTACATGATAATGTAATTTCTACGGTTTACTGATGTTTACAATGTATAGTACATTCAAATAGGTATTATCATCTGCAGAAACAACAACATTGTTACCATCTGAACGCCAAAGTTTAAATACCCTTCACAAAACCTGCAAGTCTTTTTCTATTTTTGACCAAAAATGTGATCAACACTTGCATGTGACGGAAAGGGATGTCCATTCAATTCGAAATAAAAAATTATAGAAAAATACCAAAAAAAAATGGACAAATGTTGAAAAAATGAGGGGAAAATTATGATGTTCAAAAAATGAATATGGCGATTCCATTACCCGCTTTCTTATCGTCTGACAAAAAAAAAGATTCATTTTATTTCACTCTGTATTGTTATTACAGACATCAACTTCACAACATTGCTTCTTTTCCCATGAACATTATTTAACCACCATTTCATTCAAAATTTGACAATTCTCACAGAATCTTATCAATATTTTGGGTGACCGGACTATTTTGTAAAATGCTCGAAAAGTTAAGAACAGTGTTAACAGCGGGGTTGATTGATACAGTTCCAATAAGTTTTATCATTTCATCAATCCATTTTTATGCAGAACATTTTTTTTTTTTTTTTTTGAAATCGTGGGCTTCCCATCTGTCTGCCCTAATAGATTTCCATTAGGCGTACTACATGATGACATCATTGCAGATTAGCTGGTCTCCAAGGGGAGGTAATACTTTCCACACTATCAAACATCTATAGGCCCTAGTAATAGGAATTTAATGAGCCTTACAATAGCTGCTGCGGACACTGACTATTCATACAAAAAACGAGATGGGAGTTTGATTGTAACTGGGTCACTGAGCACGGAATGTTTAGTTGAAAGTACAGAAGACGCAGAAGTGACGAAAACGAGATAATAATTTGACGAAAATAGATCTGAGGAGAGAAAGTTCAGTAGTTAAATCACCCGATCGTGTATGCACTTTGTGTATATACTTGATTTTTTTTTTCAGTCTTTTTATTGATAATAATTTTTCTAACAATTGAGACAATGCAGCATTTTAATTTATCTCATGTACAGATTATACAAAACACTGTTTGTGTGGTGTTTTGGGGTATCTCCACATTAGCAACTACAGACATATAATCGGTTTATGAAGATTATGGGGTGGCCACATCAAATAATGTATATCATCAAAATAATATTTTGGTTTTTTTCCTGGAAAAGCATCAACTTTGTTGGCATCAGTAAATCACAATGATAATACACTTATAAAGTTTAGGGGTTGGCCAATAAAATTGGGGGGGGGGATGTAGGTTTTGGGGAAAAAAATTTACAAGTAAAAAAAATATATATATCTATATTATATCTCTATATTTATATCAATAATTTATATCAATAATTTATATCATTGTGAAAAAAATAGCTTATAACGAAGTAAAGGAAAAGTTTGCATAGACGTTCTACTATCAACTCCTACCAAGTTTCTACTTGTCAACCCCTTAAGTGATTAAACCCCCCCCCCCTCCTTATATCAACAGCTTGTATGCTATAGCTTACTAGTATATACAGGTCTAAACAGGATTTCAACTTGATGACGACATCTCTTTCTTTCACATAACTTTTGCATTGTAAGTATAGTAGAATCAGACATCTTCACTGTTTGTTTTTTTTTCATTTTAGCAGATTTAAGGTTGTGCGGATATTTAGAAGGTTTTTAATTTGCTGGTTTGTGATGGAAACTATACATTCTATTGTTATAATTGAATATTTACTGAATTTCAATTAAGTGCATTCAGAAATCAGTAAAATTAGCATAAATAATACCTGGCTACTAGTTAAGTCACAGTCCCTTTATCACATAGAGTGACTGTGGTTAACTTTTTCACCACCAGACTTACTTGCCCAAATTTTTCTGTACTTTTTTCTTATATACTACAATATTTCTGGTAATGAACCCTAATTTTGGAGCCAAATAAAAATAAAATTTTAGTCAATATTCAGTTTTCACTCAAAAAATTTAGCTATTTTTGTCCAAATCTTCTGAAGGAAAGTTCAGACTATAAACAGGACTATATTGTGATGAAAAGAGGGAACTGTTGGTGAAAAGGTTAAATCCTATACAATACTACAAGTGAATATATGGAATCATCCCAAATTTGTGACAATAATTTATTTGATTTCTTGAATTAAGCAGTTATTGCTGGGGGGGGGGGAGACCAAATCATGGAATATATCATGCAAGACAAATTTATTGAAAGTTTTAAGCAGTGAACATTTAACTAGAGTTCTTTAGACAAGAAGTCCTGTCAACTTTCAAAAAGATTCTTAATGAATCATCCAATGGCAAAAGTTCAAGAAGCAAAAATCAGGTCAAGATTGTTATATGTGAAGCCGTTTTCTTTGTTCAGTATATTCTCATAAACAGTTTGATGACAATGACACAGTCATTTTAACAGTTGTGTTACGCTTTGTAATACGCAAACTTTCTGCGCATGTTTTTTCACACCAAAATAATTATGCACCAATTTTTTTTTCCTAGTATTCTTGGATTGCTGCCCATTTTTTTTACCCAGATGAAATTAGAAATTCCACAATATTTTTTTAACAAAAGTTTTCTTCTTTACCACAAACATATTTTAAATCTCATGTTAATTTTACTTTTGAAACAGAAGAATTCAATTTTAATGAAATTGCAGAATGTTTTTTTGAAGCAAAAACTATCTGCTAGAATTATAGGTTAGGCAGCAAGTTCTCTTGGGGTCAGAGGTCATCACCTTGACAGAAGCCTGACAAATTCAAGAAAATCAATCCAATTATATAATTTACATACACTATGCATAATAATTGAAATCACATGCATTTAGAGATCGATTTTTTTTTTTTTTTTTTTTTTTACAAGACTTTTAAGTAAAATCATTCAGTCATGGCCAAAGACGAAGAAAATACTCGTAATATTTTATTTTATTTTCACTTGGAATTTATTTTTGCTGAAGAATGATTTAGTGAAAATAAAATCCAGCAAATATACTTTTTTTTCTACATTTTACAGTCAATAAGTGTAAAATAAACTTATACAAAACACGCAAAAAGCCTTTTCAGCAAAAATTAAATTCAGCTAAAATGAAGTATTTTACAGTATCAGAAAAAATGTGGAAAAGAGCCACCTGTCAAATATATCAGACATTAACTGAAAAACTAAAAAATTTACACACATTTTTGCTAATCTGAGTATTAAAGGCAAAAACAAAAATATTATCATTTCATAATCAAATCTTGTAAAGGATAATGCAACAAGATCTACTGATTTACAGTGTCAGCCAATCAAAACTGCATACTACATCAGCCAATCAAAGACCACATAAAATATCAGCCAATCATAGACTTTATACTACATCACCAAACGAAAAACCACACACCGTACTACATCACCAAACGAAAAGCCGCATACTACATCACCAAACGAAAAACTGCATACTACATCACCAAACAAAAAAACTGCATACTACATCACCAAACGAAAAACTGCATACTACATCACCAAACGAAAAACCGCATATTACATCAGCCAATTACAGACTGCATACTACATGTATATCATAATCTGAACAAAATTCTCGAAGTGTTAGTTGTCAGAGCTCTGTCTTCGCAATGAAACTATTTTCAGTTCCATCAAGATCTGGAAATAACTGTTTGATTGTTGTCAAGTTTTAATCTATAGCAGGGTATTATATTTCAACGCAGCACCAAAGCAGATTAAAAATCCCCAATTCCATGCAAACTCAATTTCTGCCCTTGTGACTCCTTAACAAACCTGATTTCGCAGAATAAAAGCATTAATTTGACTTGCCATGTGCTCAAGACCTAAATGGAAGGCTGTTAAAGAGATAACATATTTTTTAGAAATAACAAAAAAACACCAATCAAGCTTCGTGAAGAGATTTCACCACATTGTAATGGCGTCTTTATTAATTCGCATTTAAACTGTCGTAAATTTTCAATAAAGATCCAACTTAAATGTAATCAAAAGGTGAGATGGGCTGTTGGTTACAAAACAGATTATTAAAAGTGCTTCAGCTATAAAGCTTAATAATGTGGATAAAAAATTAACAACAGGGTCTCAAGGATTGCGCATAAGCCTGGAATTAAAAAAAAAAAGGTATTGCTCTGTTTCTCCAAGGGCAATATGACACCGAAATTGATGAATCATTTTCGGCGATGTTTTGGCCAACAACATCACTAAAGATGTTTTAAAGCCAGTATCAGTAATGCCGCTGGGGACTTTGCATTCATATTGTACGCACACAATGGCCAGCTCTTTAAGCAAAGACAGGCCTGATTCAAAAGTGAGGCCCCTTCATACGGGAGTGAACTTAATGAAAAGGCAGACTCTTGTTCCTTTTATTAAGATACTTTCCCAATTTCTACACACGATCGTTGATGACATGATTGAAGCGCATGCTGTCATTTTGGACCCATTGGCTTTCCTTTTCATCCATCAGCTGTTGATATCGATAACTATTAAAACTCAACAAAAATACCATTTTCAATTTGCGCCAATAATGGCAGCTTGCTTCTACAGCGATGCCGCCATTGCGGCACTTAGAAGTAACAGTTCCCAGTTAAAGCCATGCCGCATTATCACTCCGGCTTTTCAATAGCCACAAATATTCATTCCAAAAAGCACTTTCAAGGAACAAATTTGACAAATCTGACTGACTTTCAGGCCACTTCAACATCAGAAATTTGTAATTTGATCCTGATACAACTCCATTCCCTTAAAGATACTAATTTTTTTGCTTAATGAATACTTTTGGTTTTTCACTCTGTGTATCTTGTACACATACATGTAGGTTTTGACAGAAAACAAATTATCTGTAAACACAAAAGTGAAGGAGAGCCTCATTGAACAGACTGTTCTGCCATTCTTGCACAATGCCAAACTTTAAAAACTTTTTTTTCATTTTTTTCTTAAATGGAGGTATTTCGGTGTTTAAAGACACCTATTCCCAATAATAAGAGCTCAAATACATATCAACCAAATTTTGACGCATTAAGAAACATCTTAATCTTTAGGATCATTTTAAAAATTTTTGTGGTGTTGTAAAAGACAGTACATGTATAAATCCATTGGAAGCTACATGTAACAGTCAGTAACAGTGATAGAGCCAACTCCTAAAAGCATTTTATTTGAATAAGAAGATTTCTGTATATGGGCTGACTGACAGGCAGGCTTAACTATGTATTGTGAGATTTGTCAGAAGTATGGGGCACTCGCATGACCACCCCCCCCCTCCCCTAGGGGATGAAATGGAAGTTAACTATTAATTATTGCCTGTTGTAGAATACACAGACTGTGCCACTACACCACAACCACAGTCTGATATTCATTGATGATATTACTCAAAATAGAATTGACATAAAATTAAATGAGGCCATGTACAGAGATGATGATAAAGACATTTTTAACCCTAAATGCATCACTTTGCTGTGACTTTTCAATGGTTTGCTGCGAATTTCAAAATAAATTTATCACCTGAGAAATTATTTCAATATCACAAAAGTTATAAATACATCATTTGTTTGTCCAAATCAAGTGTCTGCATGAATAATTAATCATTTGACGTTTTGCTTAGTGACATCATTTTGAGAAGAAAAAAAACCGCTATTGGCTTAGTTTCATTAGAGATGAAATGAATTTTGGAAAATCATGAACTTTGTGGCAATGAACTTGGGGTCATGAAATCTCACCCTTAAAATATAAAATCATAGATATGTTGAGTGATGAAAATAGCTTTTGTCAAAATTTTGTCAAAAAGTAACCAAGTAAATTATACTGTAACCATCAAATCTCATCATTTGTCTGGCAACATTCTGTAAATTTTACTTTTTCTTCATTGTAAAATTCAATGACGACGCAACTAATTTTGTAATTTTATTTTCCCCTAAAGTTGTAATATCCACCTCAATCTATCACATGGTGAATTGAAATTGTCATTTGCACTCTTTTTCCGAGGGGGGGGGGGGTGCTCGGGTAAACGGTCAACCTTTAAAAAAATCACAATTTTCTGCATTGAGGACACTGGGCGGTAATGCGGTCAAGTACGGTATGTATGTCATGCATGCTTTTTGGTCTTAAGTCAATTCTCGTGCAATGATAAAGTAGGTTACTGGTAGTTATGGTTGTTTATGTTTACAACTGCTTATAGCCGAACAGAGAACAGAAAAACGCAAAGTAGAATGTGTATGCATGTACTACTTTGAATAATGATATAAAAAAAATTACTAGTGGTGAAAAATTATCCTTTCAAAAAAGTAAAATCTGCCTACTTTTCATAAAATATTTTAAGATTTATAGTACTACCGGTAGTATTTGGAAAATGTTATCCATTTGGTCATCTGAATTACCTAGGTTACCTGTAAATAAAATGCAACAGATTTCTATAAATTGATTACTATCAATATGTAAATAAAAAAAATCAAATGCATAGCTTTGACAACAGTGTTGACTCACAAGTATGAAATTCAGCAAAAGTCACTGTGACCTTCTCGGACCCCAAGCAAAAGATAGTCCCTCCCTAGGACCTCAGCAAAAGTCATTGCGACTCCCCAAGACACCAGTAAATGACAGTCATCCTCTGGAACCCCAGTAAAGGTCACTGTGACTACATGGAACCCAAGCAAAAGTCATTATGACACTCTAGGAGATCGGTGAAAGTCAATGCGGCTCCCTAGGACCCAGCAAAAAACACTGTCTCAATTTTTGATTAAAGGGGGGTACAAGCACAGATTAACAAAGATGGCAATTTTCTTTTGCAGATCAACACCTACAAAAAAAAGAGACACTACAAAGCTTTACCCATATACCCTAAAAAGATTTTTGATCTATGATTTTACCTAATTCTTGGAATGATTGGAATGCATCAAGAAGAACTCAAAATAGTCAAAGTCGGTATTTAGTACACATCAAGGCTCGATGAAAAGTCACATACATGTTTGCCACTGAAAGAGAGCGTTAGATTTGTCAACATGAATCTCACACATGCCATTACCACTAACCTTCAAGGATTCAAGTGAAATATTACAAAATTGTCAAGTTCACCTAAATTACCAGAACCCAACAGAAAACAAAAAATAGAATCTGAGAAGTATTGGACCAGGAAGATTATTTGCAAAATATTTGACACCTCAACATGCTAGATTGCGTGCATGAAAATACAAATTCATTGTAAACTTTCTCAAGCTCAAATCAAATAAACCTATTTGTTGCTTTTGAAGTTTTATATATCAACATACTGTTTAATGTTTAAAAACTGCAAAAATATCCACTATAAAAATATTTGAAGCCAGAGAGTTACGAATGCCCTTAAATCTTAAAAATTCTGAGCAGTGAAAAGTGGCTTACGTTTCATCAGCAAGGTTGAAATTGTGTTAGAAATTAACACTAGGAAGAGAATCATTTGTTGAGACTGGAAAGCAATCAACATTGTGTGTAGTCAAGTTCAGTCTATGCTGTACTTGCTCTATTTGTAGCACATCAAGCACCTTTGTAAATATTTCTAGAGCCAGAAAAAGTTACATTTCAATAATCCTGCATACAGTAAAGCTTCTATTAGGGCAAATGAATGAATTTTAAATTTATAACTGGATCTGAAGCCTTATGTGTATCATGGTACTCCCATGATGCATCTCACTTAGTGAACAATAAGGGGATTATCTCCATGCTTATAAAAACAATAGGGTGTTTACAGAGTTGAATAGCATTCAATGTCACAGTCTTTGTGCCTTTCATAACAGCAAGTTACATTCCAACCATGCACGCACGCACGAGTTTGAGATCTTTATAGAATTACAGCAAACCGTGAATTGTCAACGCTATAAAAATTGAACAACATTCGTGTGAACAAAATTATGGGCAGTTTTAAGATTCCAATGAAATGTTTCACTAGCTGCTACAAGATTATGTGTTTTGTCTTTCTTTGCGAAATCCACAAACATTTGTATCGCACAAAAATAAAGTAATTTAAATCAGAGTATATTATCAGAGTGCATAAACAGATATTATCCTTTTCACCAACAGACTTTCTCGCCCAAATTTATTTTGCACTTTTTTCTTAATCTCTTCAATATTTTTGGAAATGATTTCTAATTTTGGAGCCAACAGACATAATTTGAGTCAATTTTCAGTTTTTACCCAAAAATTTTCTTTCTTTTTTTCTAATTTTCTGAATGAATTTTTGTGAATTTGTGATGAAAAAAGGGAACGTGTAGTGAAAAGGTTAACTAAACTACTGTGACTGTAGCCATTTCTTTAATGCATTGATAATGAAGTGTTAGACACCCTTGAAAAATCAAGTCATGTAGCAAGGAAGTGAAGAAGCCAGGTAACGAAACAAATACAGCATTTTAATCTTTTGAAAAATTCAACAAATGATTATTTGAAATTTTAGTTGGGCATGAATTGCCAGTACTATGTTACTGTAAACAGCTAAATATCCTCACAATTTCATTTTAGGTGATCATAAAATTTGTGACTCGAATCACCACGATCAATTTCAATTTTACGCATACACTTTAAATAGTGCACAAAACATCATATACAATAAACCCAGAGACAAATTCTTAGCGAATCTCACAACTTGTTTAAAATTGTGAAATTTGTAGCAGGGACAAATTTTCCGCCAAAATTTGGGTGTAACATTTTGCTTATTTTTATTTATTCTTTTTGTAATTTTGTTTTCAATAATTTTGAATAAAATGAACAATAATTATTGGGTACAGGTGCTAGATCAAAATTTAAGAAAAAATGTGAAAAAATTATGATTTTTTTTTGTGTGTGTAGAAGTTGACATTGGTTTTAAATTGGGTTAAAATTGACTTTGATGCCCAAGTAGGTCAAAGACATATTCACAGCAACTGACATTAAGGAAAGGCTTTATTTAATAAATAAATAAAATCAATAAAATTATTAGCATCAGAAAATAAACTGTTTATAACAGTGTCAACCAATTTATTTCTGATATAAGAAATGCTGGTAACTTGAGGGCCTTTCACTAGGATGACATATCATAAAAGATGATGTGACCACCTGCCAAATGAACTCTCACCGAGTACAATAAAATTACACATCTTACAAAAATCATGGAAATTACCGATAGTCGCACAAAAACGGAAGTGGTTTACAACATATAATCTGTAATCAAACGATTCACAAATAAAAACTTTCAAACAATGCAACTTTTTTCAAAATGCTCCTTTTTTTTACTGTAGAAAGTTTTTCATTCAACTTTTCATGGAACTACAAGCCATGGTGGTTTGTAGTTCCATAGACTTTTGCACCAATTACACCAACTGTTGTGAAGGTAAATAAAATGTGCAGACTTCAAAGTGAATGAGATCCTGACAGCCCGCATACCTCAGTTTCACATCCCGTGCAATTCCAACAACTCGGTACTTCATCATCGAACAAAGAAAATTACTTTCCCGAATACAGACATGTGACTAAAAGTCACCTAGACCTGACACACATTCATAACTCCACACAAGGTGATGACAGCACAATCTGATTTTGATGGATTTAACGACCGGAAGACCAACTGAAAATATTTGACTGAGTATACCAAGTGTTGTATGGTATATGCATACCACAAGAGGGCAGCAGATGTGGGTTCATTGGTAACCAATCTCACCTCCAATAAATGCTTAAAATGACGCCAAATGTTGACCACAAAACATGTTTATTTAGGAAACACTTTCCCAAATCACTGAACTACGAAATGCAAACCCTGTGATTGACGCTAAGTGTCAGTATTGCACTGCATTGGATTCTGAGACATAGATGTTTTCAATTCTAAATTTTGAATAAGACGATAAAAATTTTAATGTTCAAAAAAAAAAACAAAAAAAAAAACAAAAAACATTTTTTCTCCCAATAGACTTCATTATTGTATTTCCAGAATAACCATTGCCTCAACAATTTTTGTTGAGATTTTTAGTAAGAAGAAACTACTCTAGCTTTTGCCAGTGTAGCTGTTTTTGTTTTAATTTCAGTAGTGTACTGAACAGCCTATTAGCAGACAAAGCTTGACCGATTGCTGTACATGGTGATAACATAATCCAGACAAATTTGACTGTAATCTGCCAAGTATCCAAGCAATCTGCCTATAAATTTGTAACAAAGTCCTCGATATTGTATAAAACAAAATAAGAGAAAGTGTTGACAATAAAAACTTAGAGATATCACCACTTAGAACTTATCAGAGATATCAGGATGGCACTCAATAAAATAAATCTACCGTACATGGTTTGATTTAGTCAAACAAATCAATTTTGAATTGAATATTGACTAACTTTTAATAAAACACAAAAATCCTGGCAGCCATTTTGAAAAATTTTCAAAATACATACACATCTTTTACGTCACAGGGAATGACAAAGATATCAGAAAATACCTGCGTCATGAAAGTATTGGCTGCGTCCACCCTTGAGAGAAGTCTGAAGGAGGGAAGGGAAGAGGAGGGGGTGAACAGAGGGTTACACAGACAATAAAGCATGACAGTAATTGACAGCAACAAGGTGAGGTCAAATTCTAAAAGTAAATAGCACATAAAGATGTCAGGATAAGAGTTCATCCCCCACCCCTCCCGTGATAGGACCCAACTCAGACAATGTTCGTGATTACAAATCACAACAGACTTATTGTTTAATTAACACATTGGCTATCATTTCACAAATTTTGTGAAGACATCAGTCGCCTTCCCAATTACTAGTGAATCCCAAGGCAAGAATTACAGCCTATTGCAACGGAAAAGGATTAACAGATGACTGGAGGCATATTACGCCTTGGTTTCTACTCATTCACTACATCTATGCAGTGGAAATTGTTAACAGTACAGGCAAAAGGTAAAATACTGTGGAATACTTTATTTTCGCTGGAATTAATTTTCGCTGAAAAGGCTTTTTGGGCATTTTGTATGGAATTTATTTTCACTGATTTCTGATGAGTTTAATGTGAAATATAGGAAAAAAAGTATATTCGCTGGATTTTATTTTCACGGAATCATCCCTTCAGCGAAAATAAAGTATTCTACAGTATGTCTAAAGTACACATGAATCCTTCTTCGCATACCCAGCAGGTCAGGGACATGTACTTTCAAGAGACATGACAAAGTCACCTCAATGACGTCACGGTAACGAGTATTGTTTTGACATAAATCCTGAAATCAGGATGTACCATTAAAAACTGATAACGAAGGCATAAATGAAAACCCACACCAACAATTAAATACAGCACTCTGAACCTAAAAAACTGCCCTCAAACTAGATTTTCTAATTAATGAAACAGTTAAATCTATAAACATATCATTTATTCTCAAAAGAGCATTAAATCAGTTTTTCCTCTTTTCAAGTGGTTTCGACAATGCATTAGTCCATATGTGTTCAAAATTATTTTAGCAATTTTAATAGAATTTTCTAAGAACAACATTTTAGTTGTGAACATAGCACCATAGTTCTAGTATCTGAATTAAAAGAGCACATCAACCATAGACCCTCTATGCATCAACCCATAAAACACTTATATGTACGATCATTGTTTTTAGGGGTTTTTTTTACAATGGAGGTGCTATCCAGCAAAAATAGTAAGCTGGTTTTCCCTATTACAGTAGCACTGTGGAATGGGGTTCGTAGTTCTATCTATGGTAAGTTAGACACCATTCTGATATAAAGCAGGAGAATGCCAAAGACCCTGACATGTCCAGACCATGACATTTGACGACTTACCTACACGTCCAGACCTGACATTTGACGACTCACTTACACATCCGGAACCTGACATTTGACGACTTACCTACACGTCCAGACCTGACATTTGATGACTCACCTACACGTCCAGACCTGACATTTGACGACTCACTTACACATCCGGAACCTGACATTTGACGACTTACCTACACGTCCAGACCTGACATTTGATGACTCACTTACACATCCGGAACCTAACATTTGACGACTTACCTACACGTCCAGACCTGACATTTGATGACTCACCTACTTGTCCAGACCCTGACATTTGATGACTCACCTACATGTCCAGACCCCGACATTTGATGACTCACCTACAGGTCGAGACCCTGACATTTGATGACTCACCTACACGTTCAGACCTGACATTTGATGACTCACCTACTTGTCCAGACCCTGACATTTGATGACTCACCTACACGTCGAGACCCTGACATTTGACGACTCACCTACATGTCCAGACCCTGACATTTGATGACTCACCTACATGTCCAGACCCTGACATTTGATGACTCGCCTACACGTCCAGACCCTGACATTTGACGACTCACCTACACGTCCAGACCCTGACATTTGACGACTCACCTACATGTCCAGACCCTGACATTTGACGACTCACCTACACGTCTGGAACCTGACATTTGATGACTCACCTACACGTCCAGACCTGACATTTGATGACTCACCTACACGTCCAGACCTGACATTTGACGACTCACTTACACATCCGGAACCTGACATTTGACGACTTACCTACACGTCCAGACCTGACATTTGACGACTCACTTACACATCAAGAACCTAACATTTGACGACTTACCTACACGTCCAGACCTGACATTTAATGACTCACCTACTTGTCCAGACCCTGACATTTGATGAATCACCTACATGTCCAAACCCTGACATTTGATGACTCACCTACACGTCCACCCCTTGACATTTGACGACTCACCTACACGTCCAGACCCTGACATTTGACGACTCACCTACATGTCCAGACCCTGACATTTGACGACTCACCTACACGTCCGGAACCTGACATTTGACGACTCACCTACTTGTCCAGACCCTGACATTTGACGACTCACCTACATGTCCAGACCCTGACATTTGATGACTCGCCTACACGTCCAGACCCTGACATTTGACGACTCACCTACACGTCCAGACCCTGACATTTGACGACTCACCTACATGTCCGGAACCTGACATTTGACGACTTACCTACACGTCCAGACCTGACATTTGATGACTCACCTACACGTCCAGACCTGACATTTGACGACTCACTTACACATCCGGAACCTGACATTTGACGACTTACCTACACGTCTAGACCTGACATTTGACGACTCACTTACACATCCAGAACCTAACATTTGACGACTTACCTACACGTCCAGACCTGACATTTGATGACTCACCTACTTGTCCAGACCCTGACATTTGATGACTCACCTACGTGTCCAAACCCTGACATTTGATGACTCACCTACACGTCCACCCCTTGACATTTGACGACTCACCTACACGTCGAGACCCTGACATTTGATGACTCACCTACATGTCCAGACCCTGACATTTGATGACTCGCCTACACGTCCAGACCCTGACATTTGATGACTCACCTACATGTCCAGACCCTGACATTTGACGACTCACTTACACGTCCAGACCCTGACATTTGACGACTCGCCTACATGTCCAGACCCTGACATTTGACGACTCGCCTACATGTCCAGACCCTGACATTTGACGACTCACCTACACGTCGAGACCCTGACATTTGATGACTCACCTACACGTCGAGACCCTGACATTTGATGACTCACCTACACGTCGAGACCCTGACATTTGATGACTCACCTACACGTCCACCCCTTGACATTTGACGACTCACCTACACGTCCAGACCCTGACATTTGACGACTCACCTACATGTCCAGACCCTGACATTTGACGACTCACTTACACGTCTAGACCCTGACATTTGACGACTCGCCTACATGTCCAGACCCTGACATTTGACGACTCACCTACACGTCGAGACCCTGACATTTGATGACTCACCTACACGTCGAGACCCTGACATTTGATGACTCACCTACACGTCGAGACCCTGACATTTGATGACTCACCTACACGTCCACCCCTTGACATTTGACGACTCACCTACACGTCCAGACCCTGACATTTGACGACTCACCTACATGTCCAGACCCTGACATTTGACGACTCACCTATACGTCCGGAACCTGACATTTGACGACTCACCTACACGTCCAAACCCTGACATTTGATGACTCACCTACACGTCGAGACCCTGACATTTGATGACTCACCTACACGTCGAGACCCTGACATTTGATGACTCACCTACATGTCCAGACCCTGACATTTGATGACTCACCTACATGTCCAGACCCTGACATTTGACGACTCACTTACACGTCCAGACCCTGACATTTGACGACTCACCTACATGTCCAGACCCTGACATTTGACAACTCACCTACACGTCGAGACCCTGACATTTGATGACTCACCTACACGTTGAGACCCTGACATTTGATGACTCACCTACATGTCCAGACCCTGACATTTGATGACTCGCCTACATGTCCAGATCCTGACATTTGACGACTCACCTACACGTCCAGACCCTGACATTTGACGACTCACCTACATGTCCAGACCCTGACATTTGACGACTCACCTACACGTCCGGAACCTGACATTTGATGACTCACCTACATGTCAAGACCCTGACATTTGACGACTCACCTACATGTCCGGAACCTGACATTTGATGACTCACCTACTTGTCCAGACCCTGACATTTGATGACTCACCTACACGTCGAGACCCTGACATTTGATGACTCACCTACACGTCCAGACCCTGACATTTGATGACTCGCCTACACGTCCAGACCCTGACATTTGATGACTCACCTTCACGTCCAGAGACCCCGACATTTGATGACTCGCCTACACGTCCAGACCCTGACATTTGACGACTCACCTACACGTCCAGACCCTGACATTTGACGACTCACCTACATGTCCAGACCCTGACATTTGACGACTCACCTACACGTCCGGAACCTGACATTTGATGACTCACCTACATGTCAAGACCCTGACATTTGACGACTCACCTACACGTCCGGAACCTGACATTTGATGACTCACCTACTTGTCCAGACCCTGACATTTGATGACTCACCTACACGTCCAGACCCTGACATTTGATGACTCACCTACACGTCCAGACCCTGACATTTGATGACTCGCCTACACGTCCAGACCCTGACATTTGATGACTCACCTTCACGTCCAGACCCTGACATTGACAACTCACCTACACGTCCAGACCCTGACATTTGATGACTCACCTACACGTCTAGACCTGACATTTGACGACTCACCTACTCGTCCAGAGACCCCGACATTTGACACCCTGGGATGAATGAGATATATAGCGCAGCGAGGGGTACACATGTATTTCATGTTAAAGATGACATCTGGTTACGATGCACATGTTACTCTGACAATGAGGAAAGGCAATTTCTCACAATAATAATATGACTAAGCTAAGGCATGGAAAATAGCACAACATTAATATATTAGAAGCACATATCTCTAAATAAAGTACATGTACTGTATTTACCATACTTCTTTATTAGTAGTGCTTATGTAAATGTAAGAGGCATGTCTATGGCCATAATAAGTATTATTTGAATGATCCAGTTTATTGAAGATGTACTTCTAATGGTGACTAGATCGCACCCCCTACCATAGAAGTGCATGTGTTAACAGCACATTGCTATGACTGTCAATGTGTTAACACACTGAAGGACACATAAATTATACTCCATACAGTACTACAGTACTATTGTTTTACTCCAGGAATAATAGATACCTTGGTTGACAAAATTTCCTCTGTCTGTCGCAAGATTAACTGAACAAATGCATTATGTGGAGACAAACTGAAAAAGAAGGGAAAGTTTCGAAATGTGGAATATTTTCCAACACATAGATAACATTCCTCGGAAAATTAGAGTATGATTAGTGGAATGCAACAGCCAATACCACTAATCAGTAGACGACTGACGGCAACATTCCTAGGTTTGGGCTAGTTTTATAAGACAAGACCTCCTTTATTAAAGCCATGTGTTCAGCTTTAATAGTTTGAGAAAAGGTGCAAATGATATGGAGAATCTAAAGATTGATTCAAAGAGCAGATTTTTATCTATTTTATTTATTTCACACCAACAATACCACAAATAGACAACTTTATAAGAAAAATTAGATGTTTTTTAAGATACTAAGTCAAGGCGATATTCACTAAATTTCCTCTCCATGAATACTGTAAAATCTGTATTGGCTTCTATCAAAATAGTACAATGCAACGGAGGGGATGCGGCTTCTATCAGAGCATCTACACTTTTTTTGATTCTCAATTATTCAAATAGAATGGGTGCGACTTCTATTAAAGATGCGGCTTCTAATACAGATTTTACGGTAGTCTTAAATGAGCCATTTTCTAGACTCTTTGCAATCTTACATTATCAAATTGTGAGTTATGCATAAAATCAAATGTAAGAACAGAAATAATAATAAAGATCATAGAGTCGAACATTGTGTGGGATTAAACAAACGGGTATTGTGCTCTACACATTTGATGACGGACGACTTTGATGAAGTAAGGGTAACTCAACGTCTAGTCATAGGCTACATGTGTTCCAGATCTTAATTTTTCATAGCAAATTACTGGATCAACCAAGAGCATCTATACATGTTTTTCTGGATTGGTACAGCTAGGCTATAAGAACAAAACATCCCATAAACGAGCCAATCACAGACATATCGTCAAGAAACACCCAAAACGGCCAAGGGGGTGGGAAAAGATTACAAACTGAGTGGAAGATAAGATTACTCACAAAAATAAAGCCGTTGAGCAAAACTGCAAAATTTACAGAAGCTGCATGAAGTACTACTAAAATGAAAAATTTATCGACAGACTAAAGTCAAAGGGATGGACTGTTCAGGGAAATGTAACTGAAGATAGCAACATCTGTTACTAAGGTACTGCTGGCATAATCCCTTAAATTGTTAAAATGTTGCCATCAGACGTGGAATTTCAACTTTTTCGCTTTTGACATTTAGTGTTCTGTTAACAAGGATGCAACAGATTCGGAAAGTAGAGCAAATCGGTTAAATGCCACAAAGAAATTTTTTTTTATAAACTTATCAAGTCAGGGAAAATGTGGAATTATGTAGTAGTGGCTATTATACAGTGAACTATTTTAAGTAAGTTTGAGTGAATTTGAATTGAACACTACCAAGCATGTTACTGCACATATATACATGTATGAGAAACAACTTCATATTGTATATTAATAAAATCCTCACTAAAATTAAAGCGCGGTGGTCGTTGCGCAGCGCGTGTTTGAATTTCATGTAAATAAACAATGTATTTTACATGCGTTGTATATGTCGCTATGAGTCCCATATCGAACAGGACGCGGCGCGACGACTGTCGCATTTTAAATGCAAATTTTTTGAAATGTATTAAAATCATTAGGATTCATATCGAAAATAATATATGACCTTTTAATTCCTTGTTCATCGATCAAAATTTTGATATATAAACAAAATAATGTAACCATAGAAACGAGCGAGAAAAATGCAAATTTTGACTATTTTCAATGACGTTTTTCAAAAAATTAATCCCAATATTTTTTCAACATTTTCAGTATACTAAAGATGAAAACAACGACATATAAACCTCAAACCTCATTCTAGACAGTTAGTCGAAGCGACTTTCATACAAATTTGTAGTTCTAGAGTAAGAAGATCATGATGGTTGTTACTTGTAGTTTGTTTTAAGTAAAATAGGAATACTACTTATAAATAATTTGGTGTGATTGTATCCTCATTTCAAACTTTTCACAGTATACCCCACCCCATACAAGGTAAAAACAGGAAGCAGAAAATTTTAGTATAGTGGTATTTTGCCACAGAAACAATCTTCCATGTGTGGGACTACGTGAAAGAGACCATCTTGATATTATAATATCATAAATTAGAAGCACTATTCCAAGAATAAGTCAAACTCAACCTGGGAAATTGAAGAATAAAGCTAAATAAAGTGAAATCACATATTTTTGTTTCTTTGTGCTATACTGTCTCTGTAAGAATGCACAATATTACGATAATGCCATGATGTCATACTGAGCCATAAGATTTTTTCAAGATTTAATATATTAATGATTGTTTGGGGTAGGTGTTTTTTATCAACTTTGATTTTCACAGGTTTGGTAGCCGTTGTGCTTGGCATGGTTGGGTTTTAAGGGGTCTGTGAATCAACACAGGAAATGGCCTGGCCTGGAAACTAAAAGGAATAACATTTAATAAGTGACCTAACACACAGTTTTCTACATTTGACATGACACGTATCAAGAAATGAGAAAATAACAGGAGCATACAAAAGCTTGTTTCCATGGTGATGATTTTGTGAATTCTCCAGAGTTAAATATCATGACCATTTAGAATTAAAAAGATTTTTTGAGATCTGGACAAAAATGTTTGTGGGCCACAATAATTATCTCAATGTTAAATCATGGAATATAACAAGTTCAATCCTGTATAAAAAAAAATGTGTTAGTTGTGTTAATACACAAGATATGATTTAGAGTATTACATTACAGAAATCACAAAACCATTCCTGTACAAAACTGTAGTGGTTTGCATGCCCTTACATGGAAAACTAGACAAATTAATTGATAACACGTCAGATCTGGGAGCTGTGAAAACTCAGCAATTCACACATTTCAATTCAGACTTGACAATTAAACTCTTGTCAAATTAACTCTTGTAAAACAGGGAAAGAGAAAAATATGGCTTAATTACTTTAGTCATAAGCAGATGCTCCATGTCTAGGCCATTCATATTCTGGTTTAAGTTTGCCACATCCTGCATCTCAAAAGTGGAACTGTGCAGCTGGAAACAAATAAGACAACATGGGTATTTCTGCAGATCAGTTTTAAACCTAAAGTCCTATGAACCACACATGTAAATGAAAAATATCGTAGTATGAAGAACTAAAACAGTGACGGATCATATTCGTATGGAACAGACATTAATACCAAAAGAAGATGAATTTGTGTTTGTGAATTGAGACTCCCAGCGAAATATACACTGTAACAAATTTTATGTTGGCGGCATCGCAAAATCCACGAAAAACGATCTTTACAATAATCAAGTGGTTTGCAGTGCAAAAACAGACTGCTAGACGGTAACGTTAAAACCTTTGGTAGCACTAGGTGAGAAACAAAGAAAATAACATGAATGGCCTTGACAAGAGGGCATGGTTTTTGCTTAAAACGCTCAGGAAACAGAATCTAGGTACTGATTAAAAAAACATAGTCCACCATCAGCGTTATCAGTTGGCAAAGAGAGCAATTAGCTTCATTAACAGCAAAAGAGCCAATAACAGAAGTGATGGATACTTCATAGCATACCAAATTAAAAAGACTTGAAACACAAGAGAAAAAACATGTGGATTGTCTGGAGTAGCAACCAAGATAATAAAAAACATTTTCGCAAGCAAACTATTTTACAAAATGACAGAAATCAGAAAAACATTCACCAGTAAATAAATCAGCATCTTGCTAGACTTACGAAGAAATCCAGAAATTTTAAATGACACAATCTATTTAAAATGCTGCCAGTTGACAACCTTGTTCAGTTGGCCATTTTGGCTATTCTGTTTAAATTTCTTACAGTTGACCATTTTTGTAAATGGCTGCCAGTTGGCCATTTTGTTCAAGAGGCTGCCAGTTGACCACCTTGTTTAAACGGCTGCCAGTTGGCCATTTTGTTCGAAAGGCTGCCAGTTGACTATTTTATTTGAAAGGCTGCCAAGTTGACTATTTTATTTGAAAGGCTGCCAGTTGACCACAGTTCAAACCTAATAACATAACTTGATTCATTTTAACAGTTTAATACTTTAGTTCATTTAGGCCTAATAACCAAGTATGTTTATTTTGGTGGGGTTTTCAGTACACTAAACTCATACAGGGCTTGTACATTATCACACATTTGCTTCTAATAAAGTGGTATTATAAATGAAGAATGTCATTATTAAAATTGTTATTGCAAACCTATATTAAAGTATATTTTAATTTATTTACTGATTTCCCAGCGCACTTTGTAAAATCTTTCTTTTCAACAAGAATCACATTAGCTGTTTTGGGAACACAAAGTAGTGGTACAATACACACTTGTACTCTCCTTCTGACGGTGAAAATTGTATTTATTTTTAATTTTTTGGAAAGAAACATAATAGTTAGGCTACACTCTATTATGGACTAAGATTACAGCTAATCCCACATGTTAGCTTATCAGCTTGACTCTGATGGCACTACACATGGGTGAGACTAATAGTACAGTTCTCAGTCATCTCCAAATACTGCTTACCACAAGTCAATACAGAATTGATTTGCGCCATCTACAGGTAGAGAGTACACCCTCTACAGTTCAATGTTTGGTATAAATACTTCCATTACAACCATAGTAACGTTTGGAGCCTTCTTATAATGAACAATTTGCATTCCCTCTTAGCCTTTTTTTTTGTCATGTAATTTTCTCAGTCAGGTGACCAGGTGACCAGGTTTCTTAGTGAAATTGAATACAAAATGAATGAAATGATAAGGAATGTTTCTCATACTGCTCAAATACACCTGAGATGAAATCACAAATTTGGCTGATTTTTCGATACCAAACAAAACAATGTTGTTGTTGTTGTTTACAGTTGTCTAATACTAGTATCCCTATACAGTTGTATACTAATTTAAACAATAAATATTGCTAAGCAGTTATCAGTGGCATTCTCACTGGACGAAATAAGCCTTTTATTTGAGAATACGCCATTGTGGCGTTGGCGTTTTTGACGTGACCAGATCCTAAACGCTGTTGTCACACCGTCTCTTGCACAAAGCAATGTGCCGTGTACACAATATGACGGCCAAACGCCCTCTATTGCTGACTTATTTATGCTTGTCATTACACAAGATGGCGTCAGAGGTTACAGGTCAAATGTCGAACTGGTCAGACGAAGAAACAAGATTACTAATATCTGTATGGAGAGAATTGACAGCATTTACTCTAGCATCTGTATGGACTAGGGATGCTAGAGTAAATGCTGTGATTGCCGAAAAAGCGGCTAAAAAGGGGATGGACAGGACGTCATTACAATGTCAACGAAAGATCAAAACTTATAAAGTATAAAATAAGAAGTTATTGAGCACAACAACAGAAGCGGTAGAGATTTGAAAAACTACGCCATCTTTGGTATGAACTACACGAAATATTAGGTGGAAGGCCAGCATTCAATCCTCAAGCACCAGTATTTTTACTAAGTGAGACCGCGAGCAGACAATTCAGCAGATTATCTAATATTTGCACCACAAAAAACAGTGTTAACACAGGCGTGTTTTAGACGTGCGAGAACGTATTTTTTGACAAGCGTCTAGCAGCTGGATGCAAACCTTTAAGCCTCAGTGAATCAACATAATTTTCACAGACTATGAAGCAAAAGGAATATGGCCTGAACTTTTCGTAGACCAAATCTCCACAAATATACAATTTATTGTGGCATACAATCACTGCGGTAATATTCATAGTGACAATGAACTTGATGTTTACAACAGCTAGACTTAAAAGGCAATGAATGATATTCATTGTTTAGGGTTCATTATAAACCCTAATGGAGCATTTAATGACGTTTAAAGAAAACAAGGCTAAAACGCAGATAAACCATCATCCTGTAAAGTGCAACAAAATACCTTTTTAGCAAAAATTAGAGTTAAAAATGGAGAACAAGGGAAAGAACACAAGTAGAATCACTAGTAAACCAAAGTATTACAAAGTGATGAAATATTAGGTTTATATGAATTCAGACATAGACACTAATCAGTAAAATACCAAATCAATAACACTAACCATCACAGACAGCTGAAAGTTGGCCTCAAGGTAAAAAAATGATACAAACACGCATAGTTTGATGATTAGCGTCGTTTTATAGAATCGCTTTTATTTGCATCCAGCCAGGGAAACTTTATCCGCCGAAATGGTCTGAATCGCTGAGCGATCCATCAGCAGGGAAGGCTCTACATACAAATGAAATAAACGACTACTTTTAATAAGCGTAGATGGAAATAAGTATTCTGACTGATTTAATTATTTCTGACAATAAGTGCAAAGGACACTGTCGAGGGAAACTAAAGGATTTGGTGGTTTCGAAATAAGTGAAAAATAATTGTCCACAAAGCTCTTACAACAACAATCTCATACAAAGTTATCGTGTTATCAGTTTAACCAACCAATGAAAATGGAACCCACAATCTGATAAAGAGGAGTGGTGAACAATACAAGCCAAAGAAACAAAAAAAATTACTTTTACTTCTTTTTTTTTGTTTTTTTTTAAATTAGATTCTATCACTATGTGCCCTGTAGGCAAAGTTAAATGGATGAAGCTATTGTGCTGACATTCCTTATGGAAATTTGTACCACTCTACACAGTAAAATTAATGAATATACTGACCAGGAATTATTGAAAACAGTATTTTAACTTTCAGCAAAATGCAGAGTCACATTTTCAATACTTTTTACAATTTTAAACCAGATTCATTAAATGTAAACAAAATTTAGAATTTTGCAGGACAGCAAAAATTGGCAGTCTTAAAAATCGCAACATTCATACCAAAAGGCAGTTATTAATTTGATTAGCCAATTAGAGGTCGCTTTTGATAGAAACATTTTTGACAGACGTGAATAGACTGATAAAGTGAAATTAGGGAAACATCCACGACAATTGCTCATTATGATACACATTTTACGGTAGACTAGTATTAGTTGAAGAAAAAATGAGAAGCAGAAAAGTTCTACAAAGACATAATCCATTGCTATGGTTACAAGACGTATAGAAATTAGGGTTGTTACTTTTCAAGCTTCAGAATGTGTAATGACTTCAAAATCTAAAGTAAACTTCTCGATGTTTTTTTGTGATTTATTTTTAACAAGGTCTACTTCAGAAAAACCGCAAAATGAGCGACACCTAAGAATGAGAGAGAAAACCAGAATACAACTGATCCACACATTAAGGAGCCTTACATCACCGGCAAAACATGGCGCCACACACGATGAATAGTACGGTACTTCAACTTTTATCGTGTTATTTGAATAGCCACATTATGCGAATGTCCACAACACAGTAATAACACCAGCACCTGTGTAGATTGTATGTATACGACCGCTAGAACGTATTTCTATTCTATTCTATTTACTTGCTGTTACTGACACAACAAGTTAAAAAATACTGGCGCCAAACAGACGTACACGAACATAATAATTTTTCAGTACAAAAGCAGGTCAATATTTAATCCAAATAGAGATTGTAAAGAGAGAGCAAATGCCACTAACAATAGGGACAACGGTCCTGTTTTACTGAAAACACACTTTTATTCTAAGCCGCAAAAATACAAAGAACAATCTCTAATTTTGGGGATATTTACACCGAATTATGATCAGGTAAAATTTAGGAGCCCACTTGCCGATAATAGCGGTTTCCAGTGAACAACCTGATAAAAAAATTGAATCAAAATTTTAAAATACTTGCTGTTAAAGATGACAAAAGTGGACTTAGGTGCTCAAATGGTGCAATTTTAACTGAGCTACACATGTTCCCAAATTACAATAATCATAATTCTTAATTTAAAAGTGGCCTAGGATATAGTTATTAAAGCTGAAGACAGTGATGTAGGAAAGACATCTTTAATTTTAAAATGACTCCATTTAGCAAATCGGGTACACCATTATTTTGCAAAGGTGAGCCGTTTAGTTAAATTGACTTGTAGATTTCTATGCAAGTACAACCATAGAAAACATGGCCTGTGGTACAAAGAGAAGAGGGGGGGGGGGTACATCTGGCATCTAAAATAACTATGAATAATAAGAAATAAATAAAAACAATCCTGCTATACAACATTAAGTAATTACTGAAAAATTCTTCAATTTTACGAGCAACAAAACAGCTAAGTTTTATACATGTAGCAGCAAAGAATTTCACTGTAGTTCTAGCCATAGTGACTTACGCCGAATGTTGGACTTGTGAACGGCCATTGAATCATCAATTGGGAGAATTCCCTCAAATTAGACAGTTTACAGCATCCATTAGCGGCCATTTCATGATGAATAGAATGTTTCTAACACCGTATCCTAGTGGCTTTAAAAGCTAGGCCTGACAACACAACAATGAGGGGCAGTCATCAAACAATTTTGAGGGGCTAATTGGCTGCTCTTACTCTTGGTTGAAAAAAATAGCAACAAGGCAAGAACAGTGTTGTTTGTAAAAAAAAGACCTGTCAGTAAGCCTATAGACAGGAAACGGGCATAAAGACACAAGTATTCGAGAAGAGTCATTATGGTCCCTCTGAACTACATGGGCTATAGAAATATTTGTACACTAGTCGAGTGACACAAGTAAGAGGTTTGGGTTTTATAAGTTTGTTTTATGGACCTAGATAATAAAGAGGAACACAAAACGCTGACTATCGCTTTGATCAGACAATGATTAATTGCAGGGGTTCTCGCTACACTTTGAGGTTTCTAAAAAGTAATAGCATACTTGGCAGAAGCTCCAAACGCTGTTAAGTGGATGCTATACATACAAAACCTGCTATGGATGTGACGAAAGATACGTGTCACAAACTAAATAGTAATTTATTTCATTCTAGTTAAATCTGCTAATAATCTTTGTTTGATATTATGGTTACATTATGTCAAATGCAACTGTTGTTTTGTAGTCTTGAGTCTCACCTTGAAATACTCTCTAATATCAGTGGTTTAGGCAACAAAGTCTAACACGTTCCGAGTGCAATGAAGTACCTGTCATTAACTAGGATGACAGTTTACGAAAGCAGAGAGAGAAGAATGATGCAAATTAGTGATAGATTCGGTCTCACAAATGACGAACGAGAATCGAACAATGTTGATATGAGGAACGAATATTCACTGTGAATACATCGGTAACATCTATTGAAATGAAGCGCAGTGTGACGGTGCCGGACATTTACAGAGTCTTGAGACCTCCTGTTCCATAATGGATGCCGACGCTGATCAATACTGCTGTATGACAGGAAATCAAAATGGGGATCGTTAAACAGACTTGATGTTAAGCAAAGTGACAACAAATACGTCAAGCAGGATGTTTCAATCGTACACTATATAGCATGTGTAAAATGAAGCCTTCACAGCAACACAGAAATTGAGCACATAATAAATAAATAAAAAAAAATTTAAGAAATTAACAGAAATATGGGACAAATCTATGAGATTTAACTGTTTTAAAACCTGTCGTTTTACAATTGTATATTCTACGACACACTGCCTTATGGCTTATTATGAAATTCTAACAAATTATAGTTCATGGTGTTTATGTATCAGGTGAATATACATTTCAAAGCAAAAGAGTATACACTGCTTTAAATCACGAAAAATTGCAAAATTTTGAAGAGATGAATATTTCATTTGGCAGCCTTCAACTTTCAACTTTTGTCATCAAGCTCAAGATAATCCTGTAGTAATTTTTCCATTTTTTTTTTTTTTTAATTTTGAGCAAAAACTGTAGACAATGGGAAATTATTTCCATTTGGTTCCAAATCTTGAGAAATTTTGGGAAAATAGATAAAAATGTGCAAAACTTTACACCAAAATTGTGAGAGGTAAAAAAATGATGGCATTCACACAGTTAAGGCAGTGTGAGTCATAGATACTTGCAAAGATTTGTCTCAATGAATTCTATTAAATTAACATAAATGAAACTGTTTATAGTAAATATGTCACCTATTTTATTTTATTTTTTCGCATCAATGTATTATATTTTTTTTTCTAGTGATCAAAAAAATTATTCTGTTCGACTTTATTTACAAACGGCTCCTTCCTTGTCCAATCACAGAGAACATTTGTTCAACTCAATTAAAATTCCACTAAATTTCGACTCAAACTCATTAAACACCGCTGCAGTTCCCATCATGCTCTATATAATCATGGAGTACGTCTCACGTGTCAAATTCAAGATTGGTTAACGCTAAAGTCAATTTTGTTACATGTACCAATCAAAAAAGTAAACCCACATTATTATTTTTTCAAAAATCAAGACAACCAGTAGCAGGAAAGAATGTCTATTTTGTCCAAAACTAACAATTTCATAGGATAAATCATAGCACTCTAAGATATAATTTTTATCTTAACTACAGTACAATCATCGCCGTCGGAACACTCCAGAATGAGAAAATATGCAAATCTAAAAATCCTGCCACTCAAAACAAAAAAATCAGCACATAGTACGGAAATGGTAGTTTGTTTTACAGAAACAAGCTATGAAAATAGACTGGATAAAAATTATCTAAAATTTGGGTGAGAATAATTTTAACATTCAATGTTTTTTTTTAAAAAAAAAAAAAAAAAAATGAAGAATAAACACCAGTTTAAACATAGGACATAAGCTAGAAAATATGAAACAGGCCTGATGGATAAAAATGATTTAAATTACATTAAGAGGACGGCCGATAAATGGGTAAAGTGTTCAACATAAGCACATAATCAGAATCAATATGTCGTGAGTGATTGGAAATAAAGAATGCATAGTAACAGCGAAGACCCATTAACTAGCAACAACTGAACAAATAAGGTTTTTAACGCGGCTGTCTGGTGTGCAAATGAAGGTGAGCTCGGAAATGAGCGCTTTAATGAACGTCCAAATTACAACATTGCTGTAATTGAAGCTAAGGGACACAAAGTCAGCGGTTTTATCTCGGTAATTTATCATCCCAGCTGCAGTTTGATATCATAGGTCAGTCGACAGCCGAATCATCACATGAAAGGTGCTTTGATGGCAAAACACAATAATGAATATGGACATTCAGAATTCGGAAAAAATAGATAATATCCATTTTGAACTATAGAAAAAAATTTCCAATGACTTAATTCGCTGAAACAAGGGTGTACCTTGTGTCAAAATATTTGTATGAATAATTCACTTGTCGCTGGACTTATTGTAAATACGTACTAAAAAAAAGAGGAGCAACAGCGGTCATATTTCATCTTCATGTGAACAGCGCCCTCAGACCGAACACTGTAGAATTTTCATACTTTATCTGAAACTTTAAGCAAGTCCACAAATTTCGCAATCAGGGAAATCACAAAATTTTCTAGCAGTGAACATTTATTTGAGATCTTTATGATCATTCTGGAAATTTGTTCTCATAAATGCCCTTAACAAGCCTCAAAAATGATTAGTGGTGATAAAAAAACATTTGAAAGCATATCTCAGTGATAAATTACAAATTAGCTAATATAACATGTTTTACAGTATGAAATCAGTCAACAGTTATGTTTTTTTCCTGCAAATTATGTTCTTGTTTATGCCCAACATAAGGCTTAACATGACTATCATGATATTTTACCCCATGTACCATATCAGAAGTGAAATTTTAAACGTCCCTCGCAACATGTGACAGAATTCCAACATCACAAGGTTTGGTAATTATTTCTGGAAATTTGGTTATATTTTTTACATTCAGATTATTAAGGACCCAAGTAAAAATTTAAATGGTAAAAAATTTCACGATTTCCTCTGACTCACAAAGGTCCTCAAAATTTATCTTTTTAAAATTATTGTAGTGCAGTCTGATTGGTTGACAAACCATGCCAGACGACAGCAGCCAGAACAAAACATGAATATTTATTTGATTAGACGTACAAATGTAGTTCAAGGCGATGAACATTATCGACAGAAATTAAAGTGACCATCATAGCCTGTACTTTACATCTTGTGTTGGCCCATTGAAGGCCATCATTTTCCCGCCAAAATTTGAAGCAATATTTTGTACTTTTTTTATGTATTTTTCTGAAATTTCTTTGTTTATTTTGGACCAAATGAACATAATTTTACATTACCTAAAGCTCCTTATCAAAATTTTTGAAAAAATATAAAAAATTTAAATGGATATATGAAAAGTGAAAAATGTCGGTCGGGTATGGCACTCAACGGGTTAATCAGATTTACTATACCTTACATGTGCATGTAACAAATGTTTAATATAGGTGTTCCAGTAAGGATTTCATTTTATATGATGTGTAGAACTTTTGTTTCATACACTATTTATTGATTTATACTTTTCGCATTGACGCAACAAAGGATATCAAAATACAACATTTCTGACCTAGCATATGAATCCACTCATCTACAAAATGACAACTTTGACGACATCGTCATTTTCATCGCTAAATTTACAGCCATGCCACAATGCTTGGAAATCATTGGCTGAATGAAGTATATCATCACACTGCTAGAGGTCAGAGAACTAACTGCTTATCCATAAAACTCGCAGTTGTTTAGGCAAATGTTGGCATTTAATGTTGAAAATAAAGTTGGTTATATTCATTGGTCGACTGGCAGTAACCTCCGTGTTGTGAAATAAGGTAGTCACAATTTAACCTTTTCACTACCAGTTTCCTCTTTTTATCACAAATTCACTAAATAGCCATATTTATAGTCTGCCATTTTCTTTAAGAGATTGGGACAAAATAGCCAAATTTGTTAGTAAAAACTCAAAATCAACACAAATTTTGTAAGTTGGCTTCAAAATTACAGTTCATTTCCAAAAATATTGAAGAATATTAAAAAAAAGTGCAGAAATAGCCTTAAAATAAGAGTCTATTCTAGCTTGAATATAGAAACTTGTCTCCGTATTCTAGCCTGACTATAGAATATTGACTCCCTATTCTAGCCGGAATATAGAATATTGACTCCCTATTCTAGCCGGAATATAGAATATTGACTCCCTATTCTAGCCGGAATATAGAATATTGACTCCCTATGCTAGCCGGAATATAGAATATTGACTCCCTATTCTAGCCGGAATATAGAATATTGACTCCTATTCTAGCCGGAATATAGAATATTGACTCCCTATTCTAGCCGGAATATAGAATATTGACTCCCTATTCTAGCCGGAATATAGAATATTATCTCTCTATTTTAGCTGGAATATAGAATATTGACTCTCTATTCTAGCCGGAATATAGAATATTGACTCCCTATTCTAGCCGGAATATAGAATATTGACTCCCTATTCTAGCCGGAATATAGAATATTGACTCCCTATTCTAGCCGGAATGTAGAATATTGACCCCCTATTTTAGCCGGAATATAGAATATTGACTCCCTATTCTAGCCAGAATATAGAATATTGACTCCCTATTCTAGCCGGAATATAGAATCTTGACTCCCTATTCTAGCCGGAATATAGAATATTGACTCCCTATTTTAGCCGGAATATAGAATATTGACTCCCTATTCTAGCGTGTATTGTAGTTAATTAATAAAAAATCTAATCTGTGTAAGCTAATTTGCACATACCCATGATGCAACGTAATCATCAGTGCATATTTTATGCACAATTAAAATCAACTAAATGGGCAACAGAAAATGTTTGTGTGTTTTTTTTATTTTCATTACCATATATTTATTTATCCGAGTAAGAGCCCAGGGTCCTGAACATGGAAAATTGCCAAAAAATAGGAGTGGGCCTATAAATACGGTATTTTATTTGCATGCAAATATTTAAGGTTAAAACAGAAGATACCAAATGAGGAACGAGAGAACTCCCAACCAAGGAGCTCCCTCCTAAAAGTCAGTCATGCTAATACGCTGCTAGTTTATTTCACAGAGTAAAAACTCCTTCAAAATTATTTTCACTGGCATTCAATTTCACCATTTTGATGTTTTTAGCAACTTCACAGGGTTTTAAGTTCACAAACTTGGCAGGAAAATTTTGTTTTATTGTTATTCTACATATTCATGCTGATTTAATTTATCAAATTTTATTTATCGGTGTAATTAGCAAAATTAAAACCAGTGAATAATTAATGTGTTTACAGTACTAAGAAAAGTTAGAAACCAATTTTTGAGTTCCATTAAGCTTTGACATTTCAACACATTGGTGGCTAAAATACATTATGGAGAGCATACCATATCGTCAAGGCGATACATTTAATCTTAGAGTTTTCAAAAACATAAATTTTCAGTATGACATTATTTCTATCAGCTGCATAACAAGTCAACAAACAAAATTGGAAAAACATTTTTCTCAGTTATATCTGAGTGGACCGTGAATTCCTCAGCAGCTTGCACTCACAGCATTAGACTAACAACCATCCTTTCCTCTGTTTATTCAAATTAATTACTGCTTTACTTGGTGCATTGCGACGGACATAGTTATAATTTCAATTTTGATGAAGCACTGGCTGAGTAGTTGTTATCACAGAGGACCTATCGCACCTTTCGTCTTATAATTATGATATTAAGTTCCATCTCACCCAGCGGTTTGATTCAAAACATTACTGAAATGGCATAGCGGTAAGAATGTGCTAAATGGTGGCTTGCTGAGAGGTCAAGACCCTGGTCTAACTTCATCTCCCCCCCCAAACATCAAGTGGGTCTGAAGTATAACCTTATAATTGACCCCGCCGTATATACATATATTTTAGTTAGCGTTAAGTACAGCGGTTTGTCTGCAGTTCTTGATATAAATACATCAAAGTTGTATGTATAGTCGTGTCTTTGCAAGGAAGGGTGCTAGCTATTAGTTTAACCTTTGCCTTATCTGACTATTTTTATGATGTTGACATTTCGGAGATCTATATTTTATACTGTGAAATACTTTATTTTAGCTGGAATTTATTTTTTTGTGTGTTGTATAGAATTTATTTTCACTGAATTTGATGAGTTTAATGTAAAATATAGTGAAAAAATTATATTTACTGGATTTTATTTTCACTGAATCAACCCTTCAACAAAAATTAATTCCAAGCGAAAATAAAGTATTTTACAGCATTTCAATTTGTTTCACATACATGTATATGGAAGCAGAAGTCTGTCTTTATCTGAGTACTAACAAATACTCAAGACAAAAATTAAAAAAATCAAAGTATATCTCAAGATATTGTTGACGAAAATACGCAACTATGAACAAGATTCGTTAATAGAATGAATGTTGAAATATGCTAACTAGCTCCTAATACGAGCATGGTGATGTGAAATAAAGTTGAACAAAGTTAAAGTGGGGGAGTCGTCACCTGCGCAGCGTGTCATTGTTTACAAACAAGTGCCTACCCATGAGCCTTTGGGTTTTTAGCGTGTGTTGTTATCTTCGCATAGAACTAAATTCCCGCGCGTGCACAGGTGAAGACCCTCCCAGTATAAGGAATTTGATTACCTATAATGTCGCTAGGTTTTAGAATTCATTGATTCTGGGGAAGCAATACACTATACCATATTTGCTCTATTAGAAGCATATCTTCGATAGAAAACAGGAAGCAATACAGTATACCGTATTTGCTCTATTAGAAGCATATCTCCAATATAGGAACAGGAAGCAATACAGTATACCATATTTGCTTTATTAAAAGCATAACTCCAATATATATGAAATATTTTTGGAGTAATGTTAGTGTATTTGGTGTCCACACATTTGGTGTCAGCTGGTGTTGCTGGGAAGTTGTCATGGAGAAAAATATATTTGTGAAAGATTTTATGTTGTGCGGCAGAACGGCTCAATAAATATATTCTGTATTATTCCCCTGGTACACTGGATCATTGAAAGATGACCACAGACACTCCTCTGTCATTTACGCAAACGCATATGCTACTAAAGGGAAATACAGTATGGTATACTAGATTATTCAAAAGACTAATGACCATAGACATACCTGTCATTTATGCAAGTGTATGCGTTACTAATAGAGTAAGTACTGTTGTACACAGCTAAGTAAGTGTATCCACTGTCTTTTAATTTAAGAAAATCCATGATTAAGTCCTTTATAGTAAGTAAAAGTGTAAACAAGTCAAAACAGTATATGAAAAAGTCAATATAGTATAAAGTGTTAGTCAACACTGTCACGGTGTCAACTCATGCATGCATAAAGTGATTATACGCAGCAAATATAATTCAAAGAATAAATGAAAAAATTCTATTTCATCTCAGTCTATCACTTCTCATAATAATTAAAGCCCATTGTTTAGTACTCCCATGGTGCATCTCGCCATGAAGGTAAAAAAAAGATGGAGGCATGACGTTATTGTTCTCACTGTGTACTAGGAATGTTTGTGTAGGTTTCGTAGTAAGTAGTCTTCTTGATGAGTTGACAGTATAAAGCAAACATAATGTAATCTCGCATCGCTATGGGAATGGACGGAGATGATCGCTGAAACAAAAATCAAGATTTTTAATCAACGATTGACTTGTCAAGAAACGTTTCACACTTTGCACATTTCTTCTGGTAACAAACATCCAGGTTTGTCCTTTCACCTCACCTCACTCTTTTTTACTTGAATTCCAGACACACATTTATGTTCGAAGTTTTATGTTTTGTACGCCGCAGCTATGCTAGAACAATGCATTTATTTATACGCCAAGTCTTCTATATATATATATATTTTTTTCTCTTTGTTTGTTTGTTTATGTATATTTGTTGTTGTTGTTGTTTTTGTATATGGGATGCTGGACTGTGTTGGCAGTGTAAAACAACTGAATGTATGGTTTGATGTCAAGTATTCACATTTGTAATTTATCATTTTTGAGTCTTAGATGAGACTAGGAGACGTTTTGATCCAGTTCATTTGTACTGACTGATTTATTGGCTCCTATTAATCTCTTAAGTGGACAAGCACTTGTAGAGGATCAGCTGGAACCATTTCCATTGGATCTAGAGTTTCAACCACAGTCTCTTACTGAAGACATCTGTATTATTGAGTAGGAGTTTATATGAATCCTTCCGTTTTCATCTTTTTAGCTGATGTTTAGCTTTCTGTCACTAATACACTCATGTCTAGTGAGGTTGTTGTTGATATCAGAGGCAACAAAATCAATGGTGAAATGTTCAAATTTGTTTTATTCTACATGTATCTGTACTTCAAAGGTAACATTTCACACCAACCCCCCATATTTATTTCGAAAATTTGACCAAAAGCTGTTTAGTCACTCAGGAATTATGTCTATTTACAGGTAAGAAACAGTCTAAACTTTTCCAGTAATTTTTTAAAATATCCCAGAAACCAAACAATTAAAATGTACTAAAAGTCATTTTAAAAACAAGTTTGAAATGAAACATTCTGTTCACATATGCATAAAGATGTCCACATTCAAACCCAGTGTTGATAACCATGTGTGAACAGTTTAGTCTTGTGACATCCTATCCCATAGTCCTGAGACTGACAGCTTACAAGATCACGAATGCAGTTATAAAACACTCTCAGATTCTTTGTCATACCAGGTTTGCATCACTACCTGCTTAACTACCTCCTGTATAACCTGATTTTAACCAGAGTTATTAGGGAACCAGAATTGTGAGTGCATATTACAGAGTATGACATGGTAGGAGTGTGTACTGAGCATGCAGTCGCTAGGTTGGTGTGGCTGGTTAGCTTCAAACGAGTGTCTACCCATGAGCCTTTGCGTTTTTAGCGTGTGTTATCGTCGGTTGGGACTCAATTCCAGCGCATACGCAGGTAAAGACCCTCCCGTTTTAAATACCTCAACCATATCAATAGAATGTATCAGTCCATGAGACACGTTCTGCAGTGAGGTTTTCTGAACACCTTTTCATGTATAAGCTAAGAACCATTCCACAGCTTAAAGTAGTGTGAACATAGCTACAGCTTAGACAAGTGTTTTACAGAATGCATGAATAATACTGAAGACACTACATTTTTTTTTTATTATATAACAGTGTTATGGTATCAAAGATTAATTAAATTATACAGAAAATGGAACATTGTAGCAATGTCAATTTTTTAAGCATAAAGACAGCTATGTATCAGATAAATATAGTAATTAACAAAAATAGTAATTAACAAGTTGGATGTATGGAATGGAATGTTTTTCAGTTAAGCTTGCTGAATACAATAGTGCGCAAAAAATGCTTACCTAGTCCACCCACAATAAACATTTTAATTTGTTTATAAATATCTTTAACTTGCCATATTTCATGGGAGTATACAACACGCCATCTGCTCCCTGTTTAACCTGTTTGGGTCAGTGAATCTCCTAGCAACCGTAGAGAGCCAATGCCATTTTTTACAAATTACAGCCAAGACAAACAATTGTTTTCACATTTTTTGCTCAAGATCTTTAATAAAAGGAAGGAAACATCCATATGGGCCAGAATTAGAATAAAAATTATCCATGCTACACCAAAATTGTGGCAAGAAAAAGAATGATATGTTTAAAGAATTATATATGTTTTCTTTAATAACTACTTTTTATAGAGCTTTACTTTTAGCAGAAAACTTTTAAAGGAAACATCAATCCAAACAACATAATGACCCCTCAAGAAAAAGCTCCACAAATGTAGGAGAATGCAATTTACAGTTTTTTTATATCACTTTTCATTCTCTAGATATTCAGCTTTATATCAGTATTATGTAGTCAGCCATCTTGATTCTCAAGCAAAGGATTATGGGTAAAGTATGACATCATAGAATCTGTTGTCAGAAATTGAGAAAATTATTTCATCTATAACACCATAATTAATATACAAAGAACATGTAAATGTGTATTTTAGACCAGAAAATGTAGGCGGCTTGTTTATTAGAAACGTGCCCCCCCCCCCCCCCCCCAATAATTATGGAGTCTGTAAAGTCAAGAAAATAGAAGCTGCATTGTTACCTTTTGCCCTTTTCTTGTTTCTTCATGCTCAGTTCATAACTAGCATTTTGAGGGAAGAACCAACTCATGGCATACTTTACCCATGATGCCCTAGCATCGAGGAAGATAGTTCACAAGAGCCATCTTGGCATGTGTGGTTTTGGGGCAATAGGTTTATCCTATTGCTTTGAAAATGGTTTAACATGAGAATGATCTCAAAGAGAATCAGGCTCAGACAACTTGTGGTCACACTGAACTACCAGCCTGTATATTATTGCCAACCAGCATGTCTGATAAAAAAAAAGGTGGCTCACTGATTGGCTCATCATCTGCGGTGACAATAGTTGTATATTTAATAACAGCAGCGATCAATGTCATTATTATGTTTTTTCGAGTACGAACAACTAATTCAGGCCAACCGGTTACTGCATACTGTTAAAAGGGTTAATTATTCACTGGGTTTTAATTTTGCTTATTTCACCGACTGGGAAATGCGCTAAAAATAAAACCCAGTAAACATTTAAAATTGAGCATAGAACACATCGTGATGATAAAAATGTAAATTTAAAATATATGCCTGAAATACTAAATCAGTGAAATTTAAACCCAGTGAAAATTAGTCATTTTACAGTACAAGAATACCCGCAAAATGCAAGCGCAACCGCCTATGTTACTCTCTGTATCTTCAATACAGAACATCTGTTTGATTCTTACAATCACATGACTTTTGAACCTCAGGTCAACATATTTTGTGTTCTACATCCAAAAATGTTGGAAATGGATTAGGAAAATGCAAGGAAGACATTAATCAGCCATAATACAAGTGCAGAGAATATAAAGCAAAGTGAATTAAGTGAAAACTGTGAAATTTTGTAACAGTGTTAGCAACTTTTACAAATTTTTTTTTTTCTTTTTTTTTCTTCAAAGTAATTTTGATGCTTTCCATCTTCTCAGGTTTTTTTCAGCAAATCGTAAAACAGAACAAACAAATTTAATAGAACTAAAACTTTTGCAATAACTTTTTTTAGGCTACTAACAATTAATATATTTTTTTATTCTATTCTTTTATGCAAATTTGTTAGTTAGGAAAAAAAAGAAAATAGTATTCATGGAAAACTAAGCAAAATGGCATATATGTTCTCTATGTTAAGATTGGTTACAGTAAAGTAGGCAATACAAATATCCAAAAGCATATTTCTTGCCAAATATGCTATACCCTATTCACAGAATTCCAAATGTAAATGAAATATTGAAAGAAATGTTTATTCCAATAATAATTTAATTTCAAGCGGGTGCTTTTCATTATATTTTCAAACTAAATTCCAAGTGTTTTCACAAAACTTAGATACCTAATCTAGAATTATGCAATTTATAACAAAATCACAAAAATTATTCAAAATGCTAAACTGTACATCTTTTACGAGTCCAGGAGTACAAAAGGAGATATAAATGGAAACTTTTTTTTTTAATAAAATCTTGTGGGGTGAGGACCAAGAAATGCATAAAAGTGTCACAAAATAAATAAAAAAAATTGTGAATTTCTGTCACTTACTTTGAAATATACCACACTGGTAAATAAGCAGGCATCATGGCGCGAGGACTGCATAAAATAGAAAAGCTGACAAATGGTTGCTTTGAGAGCACAAATTGGCTGACAACCTCGCACAAAGAAGCTCACCATAAGACAGACAAAAGCTGGAAACACACATAAAAACGGTCACTTAACATAACAAAGAACGCATAATGGACAGTGAATGGAGTACAGGAACAAAGTCAGTGCGACAATGCCTGAAACCAACCACCAACCACGCTAGGGTGACAGACCCACTTCATAGAAGCTACTTCAGAAAATAAACAAGAGTTCATTATTCTGACAGTTTGGGTTTAGCATTAATGTATGTGTGCCACAAACATTAACGCACCCTGAAATGAACGAGGCCACCAATGAATGAGGATCATCCACTGAAAAGTTGAACATCCAATCGATATTGACATGTGCTGGTATCAGAATTCCACAAGAAATAATTTTTATTTCAAAGTTAGGATTGCATTTACAACTAATAGTTTGTCATCAATTTCCAAGTTAAAAAGCACTGCTCTGGAATCGGTGTGAACATTTTCTCAAGCACACAGAAACAGGTGGAGATTACCGACTTTGACAGACCACAGAGCTTCAAGTGACATACATAGCAGGAGAGAGACATGGACCTGTCCTTCAGAGACAGTTCCCTAAGTGCAGTCCCCTGGGGGTGGATCTAGAAATCCCAGCTAACAGAAGATATCCGCCTCAAAATAAGCCATTTTGGTAAGATTTTTGATTTAAAATATTTAGGGATTTTTTTTTATCCAGGAAATTAAATCTATGATTTTTCATATGCAAGGAGTAATCTACTTTTCATGTAAGAGTGAGCTATATACCGGTACACATCATAGTTTTTTTTTTTTCCAAACTACAAATTTTTTATTTTCAAAATCTTATATACATTTTATTATCAGAATCAGCCATACATGAACACATCTTGGTATAGACTGCAAATTCTTGATACCTAAAACTCAACATTTTCCCTAGAATTTTTAGAATCTAATAAGATAATTATTTTGAAGTTGTCCATATAGAGCTGCAGACATGGTATCTGTCTGGTCTTTATCAGCAGAGCTGAACACACGTGATAGGAGAACTTATGAGAGATCACCACCTTCCATGGCAGCTAACTGAGAAACTGGTGAATGGGGTGATGAATTATTTATCAGGAAAACAATGTTTGTTCAGTTGTCCCGTCTGCTGTATTTTGGTTTGCTGCATAATATGGGCAACACAACAGAGAGAGATTACAGTTGTCACAGAGAATCCAATTCACCCAGCACCCCCAGGCAACGCACATTTTTGAAGCCTTACGGTCTAAACTTGTATATTGCTTCATTTACACTTTTATTGACTACTGTAAAATACTTTTATTTCGCTTTGAATTAATTTTCGCTGAAGGAATGAATCAGTGGAAAGAAAATCCAGCGATTATACCTTTTTTCCTATATTTTACATACAACTTGTAAAAAATCAGTGAAAATAAATTCCATACGAAACACCCAAAAAGTCTTTTTAGCGAAAATTAATTCCAGCTAAATAAAGTTTTTACAGTATATGTACATGTACATTACTCTTAATTATTACTCTTAATTCTTGATCAAATCTTTTAGGAAACCAAAAATATCACATTTTGCTGGTCTAATATGCTTCTCAAGTGTAACCATAGAAACTGCTTTTGTGGGTTTTTTTGTTTTTCAAGCCAGATTTATTTTCAATTGCATACAAATCTTTAAACTTTCAGAAAATGTATAACAAACTTGACAAATAAGGAATTAAAACTTATAAACAGACTTCAAGCAAACTTTGTTGAATGAAATTCATTTTCTTCCTGTGTCTGTCAAACCAAACCAGTGTTCTCACCAAGAAAAGTCAAATCTACCCAGTAAATCATTGAAAGCTTAGAAAAAAATTTTCTTTGCAGAGAGTATTAGAGACGTAATAAAAATTAAATAGCCTTCCAAACAAGAAGCTTCGTAACTAATATTTGTCTGCTTATTTGAGATGTACAACACGAAAACAATGTAGCCACATTATCAAAATTTATAATCCCTAAACTAATTAAACTGTTGAATTGTCTTGCCAAAAATTGACTAATTATGCAAATTGGGTGATGCAAAACTATTTAGGTCTGTGAATAGCTTTGGAGCATCTATGTACCAAGTTTCATTGAAATGTAATAATTAGTACTTGAAATATCAGGGGAAAGCAAACAAATGTACCAATTATGCAAATTAGATAATTAATATGCATGGATTTTTACCAAAAACTTATCAGATCTGCACATTGTTCCAGAGCATATATGTACGAAGGTTCATCAAAATCCAATGAGTGGTTCTTTAGATATCAGTCATGGAACAGCCACAAGTCTAATCAAATCTATGCTTTAGGCCAGAGCGTCTATGCATCAAGTTTCATCAAAAACCAACATATGGTTCTTGAGATACCAGTGGAAAAGACACACACACATACATAACGATGCACTAACTGCAAAGACTCCCATTGTG
Organism: Saccoglossus kowalevskii; assembly: GCF_978046115.1. Classification (NCBI taxonomy): domain Eukaryota; kingdom Metazoa; phylum Hemichordata; class Enteropneusta; family Harrimaniidae; genus Saccoglossus; species Saccoglossus kowalevskii. The sequence goes on from NC_140658.1 coordinate 27,300,894, forward strand.
TGCTTTGCACACCGGAGTTAAAAATCACATCACTGTGGCTAATTTACATGACAAAAGAACATGTTAATTACCTCTATTGTAGTCATTATTATGCTAAGTGAGCTTTAGAGTCTATCCAAAAATAGGTGCAGAGAACGCCAACTCTATAATGTTCTAGGAAAACCATCCTACCAGAAATTTGTTGGACATAGACTTAAGGGGGTGATACCAAGACACTGGCTAAGATAAATTCACTTACGAATACTACATTTGAGAAACATTGGTTTCAATATTGTTTCTGTGACAATATTCACTACAGATCATCAGCATTTAAAGCACAAACAAAATTCTGGAGAAGCAGCAGTGATGAAAATAATGAATGGGAACGGTCATCTGGCACAACAATTTAGATTTTAAAAAACATTATGAACCGGTCCATCAAAACTACAGAAAGTACACCAAGAAATAGTATTTGCAATGAAAACTAGTAGATGTCGAACACTTCAAATTGAACATACACATTACGGCCGGCAACAAACAAGACTTTCTTTCTAAATGGGCCGCTATTACCAAGTGATATCCTAGTAACCGATTTATTTGCCAAACAAACACTTGAAAACACCCCACTCCACTGAAATGTTTGAAGAGAATGTCCTTAATGTCAAACAGACTTTTATAGCCTATCTGTTTTTGCAGATGTTGGGAAAAGTGACTTCACGATCTATAAAATGTGAATTTTGACAAATACGGTTTTAAATTTATAGCTACAAATGTCAAAACTTATATATATGTTTGAACGCTGATTGTAGATGTACGAATTTAAGAAATCTGCAATAATGTGTATAACTGTTGTCGTGTATTTCCGACAGAAAAAAAATGGAGGCATCAAAATCATGTTGATGCTGGTTAGGTTGGTTTACTGAAAGCAGTAATAACGTTATAGAATGTTGTTAATACATGATTTTAAACACCAACCGAACAACTTAATTCATTTGAGTGAATAGTGTTTGTCGCAATTATGAGATAAAAATAGAATTGGCGTGATCAAATAAAGATAGTGTAAACTGAGACATTTCAACCCCAAATGTGTTGCTTTTTTGTGAATTTTTAGTGATTTGTTGTGAAGTTTATTCTCTGAAAAAATGCCCTTGATATTATTTTAACACCACAACAGCTAAAAATATGACTGTCACTATTTTAGTTTTTGTTTAAACTCTTTTTCGTCTGAGTCAAACCTTTTTTTTACATGCAGAAGTAACATTATTTGCATAAATAATTTGAAGGTTCTACCGCAACATAGGCAGTTATTTTCCTCCATACTGCTACATTTTCACAAACGAAACCCAGTAAATTCACTAATTCCCTACACTTCAAAGTCTTCAATTTTATATTATTTTGCCCAGTGCTAAATCCTGAAGCCATACTTGCTATACACTTTTACTGTTTTACTGAATTAATACTCTTCACCCAATAAAAATCACTTTGACGCAAGTCGGTCTACGAAGTATGATCTTTTAGTCATCAAATATTATCATTATTTACAAAAATGTACTACCATATTTGAGATGGGGTTGGGTCAGGCAAGAGACTTTAAAAGTGCACCTTCAACAGGACCAAGTAATAATTGCATTGGTGACATACTGTATCAACCCTATAAATTCCATCATTTTTCCTGCTACGATTTTGGTGCCTGATTTTGCAATTTTTTTATATATTTTTCTCAAAATTCTTTTGTAATTTGCACCAAATAGACAAAATATCCTATTGACTACAGACCTTGATCAAACAAGCCATGCATGGCACAGTCCCTGTTAGTTATCACATTTAAGATATATAGTTTTGTTTATAGTAATATAGCTGGAATATAACCATGTCAGGAATATGATTTTTTAACATTAAAATGATTGACATTTGTATCTGATCGTCAAACAATTACTTGTCCATATTGAGAGATATTGCTCTGGAACAGCATTCAAAATCAGCCATTTTGAATACATGTATATATATAACATGATGTATAATGAATATATAAAATTTGAATATAATCAGTCAAAGCATTTAAGAGATATGGCTCTAGAAGCCCATTCATTAAAACAAAATGGCTGCCAGACAGCCATTTTGAATCCGATCTGAAAAATAAATGATGTGCATCAGGAACCTGTAATGTCTAATATATGTACCAAGTTTGAACGAAATCCATCCATAAATGCCAGAAATGCTTGATATTTGATGTTTTTTAGCACAAAAATGGCCACCATTTGACCATTTTGAATAGAGTCGTCAAACCAATATATCTGTCTATCTATGAAATGATGTATAATGAATATTTAAAATTTGAACATAATCAGTGAAAGCAAGTCAGAGATATAACACGAGAACCACATTCATTAATACAAAATGGCCACCAGTCGGCCATTTTGAATCTTATCTGAAAAACAAAATTACTTGCATCAAGGTCCTATAATGTCTAATGTATATATCAAGTTTGAACAAAATCCATCTGTAAACAGCCGAGAAATGCTTGATTTTTAGGATTTTTTAGCACAAAAATGGCCGCCATTCGACCATCTTGAATCAGATCGTAAAACAAAATGATGTGCATATGTATAATATCATTTATGATGTATGTGTGAAGTTTGATTGTGATTGATTCAGGCATTTCTAAGATACAGGTCCGGACGCACACACGGAGGTCAAAACATAAGTCCCTGTTTTCGGACTGCGTCTGAACGGGAACTAAAAATTTGGGAGGAAAATATTTTGTAGGTATAATTTTAAGAACGGTGACAAAAGTTGACTTTGGCACTCAAAGGTAGACAGACCCAAACTGATTTGGTACAACTTTTCAACATGGCTTCCTGCACACATTGTTTCAAATTATGTCGCTACGCATTGTCATGTGATTAAATATGAGGATATTCATTCGAACAAACAAATGAGTAAACAAAACTAAAATAACAACAGATGTATTTACAAATGTTGATGTATTGAAATAATTTATTAAGGCTTTTGTGATTCACAACAAATTACCAAAACTTGCAGCAAAGTAACGCAGTGAGTTTTGATGTCTTTCATGTGCTGTACCGGTATTCTGTATTTTCACAAGATGTTTTTATTTAAAAGATCTTGTACACCACACCACTGTCACCACATCGCATCATGTTTGATAAGGCTTCCATGCGATACAAGTGTAAACATCCGGTCAGTGAAAATAACCAAATTCTGTACCAGTGAAAGAGTTCTAGTGAAATCAACAAATTCTGAATAGTGAAAATAAAATTGTTCACAGTAACACCATGTAAAATTTGATCACACATTGACTACAACACATTTCACATTCTCTATTTTCTAAGAAGTTAATAATTTGAAACGTGGGGGGTTAGAACAAATTATTTTATTCGCTTAGTTGTGAGCTACATTTTATTCAGCATGACAATGTTGCTGTTCTGTACTGAAATTAAAATCCCCCTTGTTTTCTAATGGTCAATCCCCAATATTAAATTATTTGCACTAAAATGAAAACCAAGTGAATGCATTTTTCTCAATCCAATGAGGTTCAAAAACCAATAATGAAATTTGCTATAACATTTATAATACTGTAGAATACTTTATTTTCACTTGGAATTTATTTTCACTATTTTCGCTGAAGGGATGATTCCGTGAAAATAAAATCCAGCAAATATACTTTATATTTCACATTAAACTCATCAAAAATCAGTGAAAATAAATTCCATACGAAACGCCAAAAAAGCCTTTTCAGTGAAAATTAATTCCAGCGAAAATAAAGTATTCCACAGTACCTCTAAGTCTTGAACCGCCACCAGAACGTAATTCCAATAACGTACACTTCGAACTTAAAGTTTATCAATCCCACATTTAACATAAAAGCAAAACGACATATATTTAATCAAGAACATCTACGAATTGGTTTGGTCCAAACATGCTTATCAGGAAACTTTTGACTTCGGGGATTGAAAAAAATATCCATCTAGCGAATTGTGATTTTAAAAATCAGATAAAATATTCCCTAATGTCGGAATATTTGATAAAATCCATGTTAGGATAATAGCTGCATAAGATGCTTAAAATGATACTTTTTCTCTCTGGGGTCAATTAGAATCGGATCCTTTCCACCCCGGAGGTTCAGTTCCATTTTCACTGCTGAATTTTGATATAAAAATCAAAATCTGAGCGACTGTTAAAATATTAATTTCATCCAATTTTGATGAAAAAGTTAGTTTTCAAAAACAGGAGTTCTATTGGATGATAAGTTTCTTAGTAATTAATGTCGAAAATTATTTCTGACACTATTTGCTGAAAGAAGGAGGGAAGATATTTTTTTTCTGCCATTCAGGCAAATTGTAAAGACTTCTTTTTAACGTCACATTTATCACGTATATCTTTTTTTCTTTTAATACCAAGAGTAAGCAGACTGTGTTCTCCCCAGAAATTTAAACCACACACTATTTATTATTACATATTATTTGCATAATTATTAAGGGAAATTATGATGATTAACATAATACAAAATCATTCACTTACAAAAATTAAGAGTATGTCGGTAGAAAAATGCACTGTAGTGATACTGCCATGTAGTGAAATTGTCCAATGCATATCCTAGACAACTGAATACAAGTGGCAAAACAAAATGGCCACCAATACGCTGTATGAATACAAATGGCTTATCTGAACACATAATGACCATTAATAGCACATTTCAACATAAAATGGCCACTAGTGGGCCATTTCAATATAAAATGGCCACTAGTAGGCCATTTCAACACAAAATGGCCACCAATAGGCTGTATGAATACAAATGGCCACTAATATTCTATCTGAACACAAAATGGACACCAGTAGGCCATTTCAACGCAAAATGGCCACTAGTAGGCCATTTCAACACAAAATGACACCTAATAAGTCACCTCAGCACAAAATTGCTACCAATAAGCTAACTGAACACAAAAGACCACCAACGCCACACCTTTAACCAATTGTCAAACAAAATGATATGTGAAAAAGTTTATACTATTTTGGATCAGCTATTTCTATTTCTGTCTCAGTCTGAATAGTCTTTTGTTTCTTTTTCACATTATAGATCAAAACAGAGTTATCCTCATGTTACCTGGAACACAGATATGAAAAAATATACTTTTTCACAGAATGTTAATGACAACTTTTAGCTAAATATTTCAGTTTGCTGATTTTGAATATATGCTGCACAACAACTCTTACCATTTGAAGGTCAAAGTCAGTTTTTGTCTGTTTTCACAAAATAAATCTGCATAACTTTCGAAAATGTAACGTGCGGGAATTGTTACATTGTTAACAGTGTTACAAGGATCTATGGGTAATTGCTTTGAAAAAATGAAAACATAATTTATTTCACTTTTTGCTACTCAAAAGACAATATGTGGTGCTTTACAACTATAATGTGACTAAATCCATACATAAACAGTTAGTTAAAAATAAAAGGATACATAAAAAAAAGATGACAGTTTATAAATCACCAACATAAAATGTAGTTATGTATGTCTTATGTAAGTCAACATTGGCAGGTTTGTAAATACTACTGTAAAACATGTCTTTTTCGCGAATTTAGCCAGAGGACTGATTCACTATTTCAAGATGTTGCTGATGACTTTACTATCAATTCAAAATGGCCTCCAAACAAAGAAATCCACAATGACAAGAGAGATTCGCTAAATCAACATTTCGCTATTACGTCATTTCACCACAATTCGCTAAAATTGCATGCCGCTTTTTCAACATGATTTACAGTTATTTTGTTGGTATTCAACTTGCAAAAGCTGCTGGTATAGTGCATCTGACCATGATAACAATATACTGCTAAATACGTTATTTTTGCTTGGAATTAATTTCGTTATTTTCACTGAAGCGATGATTCAGTGAAAATAAAATCCAGCAAATATACATATTTTTCCTATGTTTTTACATTCAACATATCAAAAGTTAGTGACAATGAATTCCATACAAAGCAACTGAAAAGTCATTTGAGCGGAAATTAATTCCAGCTAAAATAAAGTATTTTACAGTATCGCATTTTGTCTATTAATAGCGTATATGTTTTCATGTAAATGACAGAGATGTGTTTGCGGTCAAAATAAAGAAGATGTCAATAATCCAGTATAGAATACATTAAAACATTCATTTATATGCGCTTGTAATGACAACGCATTTCTACTAAAGCAACTGTTGTAGTGTATTTACATCTCTAATAGAAATGAACATAAACCAATGTTACCATAGAATACTAGTACTTTATTTTCACTTGGAATATATTTTCGCTGAAGGGGTGATTCAGTGAAAATAAAATCCAGCGAATACTGTAAAGTGACTAATTTTCACTGGGTTTAAATTTCGCTGATTTATCATTTTAGGCATATTCAGTGGGTTTTGAATTCACAGTTTTATAATTTAGATAATGTGTTCTATACTAAATATTACATATTCACTGGGTTTTAATTTAGCGCATTTTCCAGTCAGCGAAATAAGCAAATTTAAAACCCAGTGAATAATTAACCCCTTTACAGTATACCTTTTTTTCCTATATTTTACATTCAACTCGTCAAAAATCAGTAAAAATAAATTTCATACAAAACACACAAAAGTATTATATAATATACTGGATTATTGAAATATGGCTTACTATAACTACAGATAGACCTCTGTCCATTTCAGCAAGTGCATACACAATTACTGGAGCAATACAACACACTGTTTGGGGCAGTATACATGTGATAGGACAGTGTTACCATCTTACCACCATAATGGCAATTTAATGGGCTATTGTTTTTTAACCAGGCCATAGAAAACTATGAGCTCCAGCACCCCTTAACTAATATTGTGTTCACATCTGTTTTTCTTTTAACACTGACTGCTGTAACTTACGCTGAATCAAGAGAAAAACAGACTAAAGTTGCCAAGTTCATATCGTAACTTAAGGTTGAACACCAAAACGAATGCAGCACATAGCCTAGGTGAATGATTGTATCATCAATAGTCTCAGATGGAGGTGCCAGGCTTTGGAGGAAAAGACAAAGACTTTGGAGGAATCATGGTTAGGGTCTGTATGAGCGTATGTTCTATCATGTCTAATTCATGATGGGATGGTGAATTGGTGTGTTAAAATATGATAACAAAATGGTCACAGCCATTTTTAAGTAGTCCAAACATGGATATGGTTGATGTGGCAAAATGTAATACATTTATGGCTTGTACCCACACTTGGCAAAGGAATCAGTGTTGCTATGGGAAGCCATTCAGTTTGACCATGGATGTAATAACAAGTACATGCATGGTTTGACTCAATGAAAATTATTATTCGTTTGTTTGTTCATTTATTTGTTAGACAAAGGAAAAGGATAATCCATTTGAGCTTTTTGTTCTTGGAGTAAACTGAAAATGTGCAAGACAACAGACACATGTTCGAATAATCTATATTTGGCCATTTTGATATCAGTTCTATCTTTACATTGTAAGTGTTTATTTCTACTCGATGTGGGCCTTAAGTGTAATACCTCACTGATAAAAACAAAAACCAATTTAATAAATGTAATTGATTTTTGATCTCATCTGGTTGGCATGCCAACCAAATACGGCAGAACAAACTGTAGTAAGAAAACATCGATGTATCTGCACCAGTAGTTTAAATCAAAGAAAGCTTAGAAAGAACTCCCATGTGCTGAGAGTATTGGAGACACATTAAATATAATTCGAAATTACTTAGCTGAAAACTAATTATGCAAATCAGAAAATTAATATGACCAGATTTGAGTGTAAAACTAATGAGGTCTGCGCAATGTAACAGAAAATCTATGTCTCCAAGTTTAATTGAAATGTGATTAGAACCAAAAAATTATGAATTATTATGCTTATTAGGGAATTAATATAAACAGATTTTTACCCCAAACTAATTAGGTTTGTACATTGTCCTAGAGCATCTTTGTACTAAGTTTCATTGAAATGGAATAATTAGCACCGTGAAAACTCCAAAATTTCGACCCCTCTAAAAATTCGACCGCCTATTTATTTGCCGGGTTTCGGTGTTTTATTTGCCTCCAAATTTTCGACTCCACTAAAAATTGCCGACTCATTCTTATTCGAAAATTGCGACCAGTTTTAGTTTTCCCTCAAACGAAAAAAAAACCGATGTGAGCGTTCAAACGGGACCTTCCTCGAAGGCATGAATCCGGGTTTCTGATTGACTGAGAGATTTTTATTTTATTGGTAACGAAAATATATTCTAAATACAACAGAATTCGACCAAGCTGCCTCACCCAAGTAGCTGCGACATTACGTTATTAAGTTGTAACAACCTTAATTTAGTTACATTGAAGCTTAGTGGCCATCGAAGTTGATACAAATAATGTATAGAGAACACACGATATTATCCTACATTTAGCTCAGTGTCCAACTGATTTCAAAACGACGAATCCTATCATGTGAAACGCATTCGTGCATTTTTGTTTTTGTCTTTTCCCAGAAATGTCATTGTTCAGAACGATTATAATGCATTGCAGCAGAATATAACCATTGTTTCTATTCGAGACTGCTCAGACCTACGTGTACCTCATATAAGATCGGTCTCCATGGTGTGTTGTAAATTATGTGAACGTCCGCCAACGCAACGCGTGATGTGACGCACAAGTTTGGAGACTCGTCGGCGTTTCCCCGCGTGTTTCCCCAGTTCAGTCAAAATTGACGTTATTGGGACACCTCAATAAAACTCATTGGAATGTTTTTGAGATCTATAGATGTATCTTTCATGAAATATTATGCGGAATTTAAAAGGCTTGATTTTACATGAGAGACGTCACTCAAATTCTTCAAACTACGCGATTTCGACAAATTTGAAACCAGAACAAGCTCAGTGCACAGACGAAAGGTTATCAACGTAGTCGCCAAATTACAAACACCGCAGTCAAAACTTGGATTGTAAAACTTAGTCCATCCGCTAGTAATGATCATAGTGCCATCAAACAACGAAATAGTAGCATCGCGAAAAGACTTTTCCATTCCCAACAATCAGCTTGCGATCATGGCGAAAGAGCTGACAAATACCGTCCTGGTGCAAAAGTTCCCAACCCAGTCGGAGAGACAGTAAAACAACGTAATGTAGCATTTCCTGAAACCACACGCAAAGGCGCTCGCCCACTCGAACATGTTGATGTGACGCCAGCGACAAAAGCTACTCGACATCCAACTGCCACAGTGACCACCGGTGAATGCAGTACATTACCAATACCTGTGGTATCTTGGAGCCGTAACTCCCCAAACTCATGTACGACTGACATTACGCCTTCACATATAAACTTTCCATACAGCTATCTCACTGCTCCTTATTATCAACCTGGCACTGACTAGTTTCAATATTCACCAGGATACGGAAATATTTTCGACGCATCACAATTTACTTATCCACAAGTACCGTTTCCATTGTTGCCTGGCACATCATACCCGATGGGATCACCAGTGCCCAATGTTGCACACATCTCCACCATCATCACTTGCAACTGAAACCCAGCCGGTGACCAAACCAATTACCCCGAGTGTTGCACCCCAGTTGTCACCATTGTCATCCACTGAACACTAGTAAACTAAAGTCTAAACTTCGTTTAAACTAGTTGCGAACGTTTATCTATAGATAATAGTGAGCTATTCTTTATATTACATTAATGGTGTATTACTGATCGACATTTGTTTATATTAAATATAGTTTTTAAACATTCAATTGGGATTTCGCGGTCACATGACTTTCGCGTTCATCCCCCCCTCGTTTTGGCAATTTTTATTTTTTTTTCGAGAAATTTTCATCGGATTTGCAACAGACTACAAGCAAGTCTATGTGTGTGTTTGTCAAGCCACAGACTCCATTGTAGAGCAACTAATTCTGTTGTTAATTTGTATCTATTTCAACAGCATTTAAAGCGCTCTATGTAGCTAGTGAGCATTGTTGCAATTGGATAAGATACCGATCTAGGTTTGTCGGTGAGGCAGCTTGATCGAATTCTGTTGTAAACGAAGTTTCAAATAAAAACGAACACAAAAATCTCGGCATGCTGCGTTTCTGAATTGTTGATTATTACTGTACTCAGTAGTGATTATAATAATGTACACAAAATAAATTTGTTGAATGGTTATGAAATACAAATAAAAGTCAACTTAGTTTCATCGTAAGCGAATGATTCCGGTCTCGTATAAACGTTTGATGCTGTAGGATGTCCGCCATGTTCTCTTAGGTCAAATAGGTCAAATCGCTAATTAACCAATCAAAAAGCTGGATGATGCCAACGTGTTCAAATTACCATAGCTTATTTAAATATGTTAATGTTATTGAACGCAATGCGGAAGATATTGATGTTGTAGTACGATAATTTGGCTTGGATTTTGATGCGAAAACGGCATGATTTTTTTTAAATAAAAAAATTAGTTGTTTTTAAAAAATAAACTGGTCATCTGAAGAATAATTTAACATTGTTCACAGTGATAACAGCTCATTCTCGAAAGGAAGCTTACCCGCTCACGCTAGTCACGATAAAAATCATACACGTGTACTCTTGAATAGACAGACGTCAATGACTACGGTAAAACTTAGACTCTATTTTAGCCGGCAGGATTGATTGAAATGTCCGAAAAATGACGCCAAAATACACCTTAAAAGTCCCATTTTATTTTCTTAAATCCCATTTTATTTTTTAATCCAGGGGCGAATTTACGGCAGAATTTGGTCCCTCAAATAAGGGACACGTGAGCTTTGATTCTAACCGGATACATTGCACTGGGTCGGGGAGATCGTTTGCTAAACTTCCATGTATCTTTTGTCCAATGGGTACCTGTACTTCGAACATTCGCAAGTTTTCCTAGGTAGTGCGAGACAGCTTTGTCTTTTGACCTATTAGTTTTGTGCTGACCTCTTCTCCGCGTCTTGATGTTTTGTTTTGCTTGTCATAATACTGATTGATGACTTTGTTTAGATTTTGAGTTACAACTCGGCCACGACCTTTGCTTTTACCGTGAAACATGAGGAAGTTTACGTCAATTGACGGACATTGCATTTTTTAAAAACTAATGAAGCACACTGTCTATCATCCCAATTTTTCATTTGTTGATTTCTATTCTGAAAAATTCGACCGTCCGAAAATGCACCTTAATTTTGACTCTAAAAACACGTCACATTTCTAACACCAATTATTTAAAACCGGTCGAAATTTCGGAGTTTTTACGGTACTTTAGATATCAGTGTGAAAGCTTAAAATTGGTTAATTATGCAAATTAGGTAATTAATATGTACAGATTTTAACCCACAATTATTCAGGTCTGTCTATTGTCCTACAGCATCCATGTACATTCATTGATATGTGATGTATAGTACCTGAGATATCAGTGTGAAAGTTGGTTAATTATGCAAATTAGGTGATTAATATGCACAAATATTTACCGGAAACTAATTGGGTCTGCATAATTCTAGATTCATTGAAATGTGATGATTAGTACTTTAGATATCAGTAGAAAAGCTGAAAATTAATTATGCAAATTAGGTAATTAATATGCACAATTATTTACCCTAAAAACTAATCAGGTCTCTGCATAGTCCTAAAGGATCTATGTACCAAGTCTCATTGAAATGCGATGATTAGTACTTGAGATACCCGTGGAAAAGCTGAAAATTAACTAATTATGCAAATTAGGTGATTAATATGCACAAATATTTATCGAAAACAATCAATCTCTGCATAGTCCTTGAGTATGTAAGTACCAAGTTTCATTGAAATGTAATGCTAACTACTTATATCAAATGCTGAAAATTAATTAATTATGCAAATTAGGTAATTAATATGTACTGATATTACCATAAAAACTATCAGGACTGTGCAGTGTCGTATGACATCTATGTACCAAGTTTCATTGAAATGTGATGATTAGTACTTGAGATATCAGTGGAAAAACCGAAAATTGACTAATGATTATGCAAATTAGGTAATTAGTATCCACGGATTATTACCAAAAACTAATCAAAACCTAGCATTAGTTCAGAGCATCTATGTACCAAGTTTCATCAAAATCCAATGAGTGGTTGTTTAGATATCAGTGGAACAGTCATGGAACCACTAAAAAATAGCTAATTATCATGCAAATTAGGTAATTAATATGCACGAATTTTTACCAAAAATTAATCAAATCTGCGCATATGTTCAGAGCATCTATGTACCAAGTTTCATCAAAATCCAATGAGTGGTTCTTTAGATATCAGTGGAACAGTCATAGAACAGCTAAAAATTAGCTAATTATCATGCAAATTAGGTAATTAACGAGCATGGATTTTTACCAAAACCTAATCAAATCTGCGCATATGTTCAGAGCATCTATGCACCAAGTTTCATCAAAATCCAATGAGTGGTTCTTTAGATATCAGTGGAACAGTCATAGAACAGCTAAAAATTAGCTAATTATCATGCAAATTAGGTAATTAACGAGCATGGATTTTTACCAAAACCTAATCAAATCTGCGCATTGGCCCAGAGCATCTATGCACCAAGTTTCATCAAAAACCGATGTATGGTTCTTGAGATAGCAGTGGAACAGTCGGACACACATACACACATACACACACACATACACACATACACACATACACACATACACACATACAGACACACTAACTGCAAAGACTCCCATTTTGTGCTTCGCACATGGGAGTCAAAAATATTTGATAATAATTTTTCATAATAATTTACATAATTTAGCTCAAGAAAAATGGTGTTATAAGTATTTAATTACATTTTAATGCTTGCTTGTATGGTTGAGTCCGACAACAATTTGGACTAAAAGAAAAATCAGTTAATGTAATATTCACCATTTTCAGCCTCAGGTCATATTTATAAGGTCAGATTTGGAATAAAATGAATTTCTTTGGTATTACCTTGTAATATCCACAACAAAACTTAAATTACGAAAATCTAAGTTTGTATCAGAAACTGGAAGGTGTGTTGACCAGCATACTGTGTTACATACATGGACAGATTTAATGACGACACGACACAAAAATATTTTATACCACTAAAGTTTAGCCCAAACTATTCTGTAAAACCAGTTTTAAAATAGTTATATTATCTACAGTTATCAAAAAAGTTTAAAATTTTAACAAATAAAAGGGTTTATTTTTTTCTCATGCAAATGTGTATAAACTCATTAATCACAAAATCGCCAAAAATAAAAAATATTTTGTTTCCACTTTCCCCAATATGACCATATATAACAATGAACAATCTTTTCACAAAGTACTAGAACTATCAGTAAAATACCGTATTCCAGCTAAAATAAAGTATTTTATAGTATCAGTAAAATCTCTTAAACTTAAAGCGGGGGAGTCGTCACCTGCGCATGCATCAGATGGCCATAGCGTGTTTACAAACAAGGGTCTACCCATGAGCCTTTGCGTTTTTAGCGTGTGTTTTATCGTCTCTTGGGACACAATTCCCGCGCATGTGCAGGTGACAAAACTCTCGCTTTAATATGTTTAGAAATTGGGGTCAAAAAGACATTGTTTCAATCCCCTTATTATAACCACCTATATTCATTGTAAAAGTTCAAAATTTCAATATTTACGCTAGTTTTCTCATCCGAGGTTAGTCAATTTTGATGAGATGTCATAAATAGCAGTCACTAGGACTAGTACTATTATTCAATACTTATTCCATGAATCAATCCAAAAATTTTGTTATGAAGAATTTGTTGGAGGGTTCAAAAATAATCACTTTGCTCATACAGGACTTCCAATTCTATATATGGATTAAAATAAATGAAGGATTCTGACAGCGGCCAATAGAGAACAGTAGATGATAAATTGTATTACTTAAAGCACTACGCAACGTGATGAATTATTCATAGACATTGGATTCGAACAAACGAACGAGTAAACAAAAACTAAAATATCAACTGATGTAACTGTTGTAGAAATAATTTCTCAACAGCATTGTAAGACAATAAACTTCCTTGGGATTTTTATGACTACGCCAGTTCTATTTTTAGTAACATCTCTTATCGGATAAGAATATCGTTTTCACCACGAGACATTCTCAACCAAATTTTTCTGCACTTTTTATTATATTCTTCAACAATTCCGGTGAAGATCTCTAATTTTGAAGCCAACATACAAAATTTGAGTCAAAGTTCAGTTTTTACTCAAAAAAATTTGGCTAAGGAAAGTGCAGACTATAAATGGGACTATTTTGTGAATTTGTGATGAAACGAAGGAAGTGGTAGTGAAAAGGTTAATTATAACAAAGAGTGTTACTGGAAGGCTGCAGAGAAGCAATGCTGTCATCGCGTTCACATTTGATTTGTTTCACAAGCTGAAGAACGCTATGATTATTTCAGCTTTATTTTAATAAGATTGTAACTTTCCATATCACCGCACAGTTGTTGTTTATATATTCCCCACATTTTAGTCACATTTTTCATTGCTGAGGTAAAACACAACAACCTACTTTCACATTCTAAAAACTGGTTCCAATAAAAACAAGATCTTTTGCAGAACAAATTGATAAAAACAATAATTTTTTCTACCAAATTTTGGTGCAATATTCAACAAATTTTAAGTTTTATTCTAAAATTTTCTCGTTGGGCCAAACAGTAATAATTTTCCATTGGCTAGAAAACTAAAAATAAAATCTTTGATAAAAAAGTAAAGTTTGCAGGTTGATATTGTGAAAGATTGAATGAATATCACAATTATCACTGAGAAGTGAAAATTGGAATATCACTCAGATTTGCTAAACTGACAAGTTTTCTGAAAAAAGTCGCATCTTGTAATAATACACGAGCAGGTAGTATAATAAACTTCGTGGTATCTCACATTTCAGGGGATTTTCCCAGCAACAGTAGCTATCCACTTTCGAGCTCAGTTTACAAACCCCCAGAATGCTGAGAGCTCAACTGACTTGCGATCAGACTACAAAATACAAGAAAAACTCAACGTCACTCAAAAAAAAAAAACAAGAGGAAAAAATATAGTACAAACCAATCCAAAATCCTTCATCGAAATAGAAAGTCTTATTTTTTTTTACCTGCAGGTAAAATTTGAATCTTGGGAATAGCAGCAAGACTGTATCGTATGTCCGGGAACAATGAAGAAAGAGCTCAAAGGCAAGGCAACAGTGCTTTAGGTTACACAGTTTTAAGCGGGCTGTCTCTGCATTACGAGATAAATACCACATTTACACTGACAAAGTTTTACCAAACACTTAGCTGTTGCCTATAATGAGGTTGTGGAGGATGATCTTGGAGACAGCTTCACACTTTTGCCTCATTTTCCCAAAATGAATAAATTTTCTTGAAAAAAAAAACGTATAAACAAATACTCGTAAATATCCACAAATTTTGCTTGTATCTGAAAATCCAGTGTACCACATTTTAAACACTAAAAAAAAAAATCACATTCACACGAAGTTTACATTTTTTTATGATGCAGGAAAATATGCAGTGACTGGTAATTTTTTTTTTTCAGCTGTTGTTGTTTCATATGATACAGACAAATATGCATGACTTTGTTTAAAAAAGGAGAATTAAAAAAGTCAGCGAGTCTATCACGAAATTATGATATCAGCTCATGAAAATGTTTAAATTCGTTATAAAATAAAAGTTATGGCACACTCAGACTGACATCATGCCAGGGGCAGGTAAATTTTAAAATAACTAAAAGTAATTCCTTTTTATTTCAAGTTCCGAATGTAATTGCATTCTCAACTACATATTTATGACATATTTAACCAAAGTGTTTTTATTCGGCTAGAACGGGAGATCGAAGTGACACAAGTATTGCAAGATGGTTCTAGGCATGGGTGATTAGCATTGTTACCGTGCAAGCAGCTGTCGATATCCACCGGCAAAACACACCGTATTATTCACAGAACTCTTGATCAACGGGAGTCAAAATGAAACACATACACTCATGCGATGGTACTTGCTTTGAATAATGAAAATCATGACATTCTCAGGTAAAAGTTTGTACGCGGTCTACAGTTTCACAGAGCGACTTGGCACAGAACATGAAAAAACAAAACATTGTGCATTTTTATACAACATAGAACATGATAAAACGAAACACAGTTGCGTGTTTATATATCTGTCTTCCATGGTGTAGCTGTCAGCCAATCCACAACGCAAGCACATAATCAATTCGATAAAGGTTTAGCTAAATATCTGAATGTAGGAGACGCTATTTTATTCTTCGATTTGTTCGAAAGCAACAAGCAATGAGTACCAATTCAAGTGTTGTCTTGTCCGTTTTCAAGCTCCCCCCTCGTGGGTTGATATCCATCAGGTTTGGAACAGAAGCAAATATATTTAACTTGAATGAATAAATCAAAAAATTGGCATGTGAAACTTCAACTTTTCATAATACTGCCTGCTTGATTTCACAAATCATTTAATTTCGAATTTTTTGGTCAAAATTAAATTTAAAAAAATACAGAAAATTGAAAAAAACAAAATGTTCAAATAAAATGCTAATTGTGTAACTAACAATATTGTACCGGTACATACAAATCAATACTGATTTTTTCAAACAGTATTTTATGTACATCAATGAACGCCGATTCAAAAATTCTGCAGTACAATGGCGAAAGTTGCCCGAACACGTGCAAGAAATGTGACCAACATAAAATTCCGAAACCAAATGCCATATTGTGTACAAAGAACACAGGCATTGCCGACATAAATTCAATTTGTTTTTTTTAAAAAATTGTGACACAATAATAAAATCAATTTATACAGGAATACCTGTTAGAAAATTATTTCTAGTAAACGTCACAGAAGGAATCACAATAGAAGCGAAAAGTTGTTCGTTAAGATTCAGTTGGGTCCTAATTTGTAGAAATATAATGTTGAGAGATTGTTATTATTGTCTCTCCTGCTGAAAATAGTGATTAATTTGTGGTAGTCTCTCGTAGATGAGGAAAATTGTCACGATGTGCACAAATGTTGAGCATTACAGATGGTTTAAACTGAAGAGAAAAATAGATCCATGTGTTCCAATAAATTAACATGAAGTGTTAAAATCAAATGCTACTCGCACATGTCTGTCTGTCTGTCTAGGGTACCGTCTACAGATGCATGAGGTCAACACATATAACCATATACACATGAAAACCACACGAAAGCCGATAGTTTTGACCTTTTTCAAAACACAATGTCCTGAAAACAACGACTGATCTGACATGAAGGAGGCCAAAATCATCAATTCTGCTTTCTATCACTTGAAAAAAAAAACATTGTCCTTTGCAATTTTTACTATAAAAATGAAAACTAAAATAACTTTGGAAAATAATTATTAGTACACTAATGGAAAAAGACTGAAATTTTATGTCAAAAAATTGTTCTTGACTTTTGAAAACAAATTGGCTAGGATACACCTGAAAGAGTTGTGGGAGCAGTTGAACCAGTTAAATAGTTTCATACATTCAACATAATCAGTGTTTGAAGAAAAATACAACTGTTTTCCAATTGCAAATTAAATTTTACCAGTTTTGTTGCAATGAAAATCAGAGAATATTTCTTTCTGAACAAATAAAATTGTAGACCCTAGTTAAATTGCAAGTTTGTCCACCAATAAAATCAACATTCAATGCAAGTGATGGTTCAAACTAAACCAGACTTCACTTTGCTACAGTGTCGAATAACAACCATGGCAATAGTTGCCATATCATCGCCGACAGAGTCACAGAGATTTGGACCCACTTCTCTTGAAGACCTAGAGCAAAATAAAACTTTGATGACTTTGGGAAGTATGGATACTTACAAAAAAAGCTGGGTAACAAGACACCACGGTGAGAGAGAAATACTGAGGATACTGAGAACTTAGCACTTGACTGATTCCGTACGTTTCCAGCAAGAGTTGAACAAAGCAGAAAGGAGATTTTTTTTAACTATATAAAGGGTCAGAGAGAAAATCCCTTGAACAATACAGACAATTTGGACTCTTTGTGATCGAGGAAAAAGTTACCACCCCTCTCTATTGTTGCGATAATTGCAAACGTAAAGACTCCTCCTGTAGGCACTGTGATAGTGAAAAGCCAGAGCCACCCTGGCAATTATTAGTACAAATGTGCTGTGTTGCAGCAGGGATGGGTGTAAGTTCTGATACCTGCTGTTGTCAACAGAGAAGTCAGCCATTCACACCAGTCACATTTGCAGGGGAGTCGATAATCTAAAGGTGAGTCAGACATGAGCAAACAGAAAACATGACCGGGTAAAAAGAACAACACATAGTAAGTCTGCTTCATAAAGGATTTATACCCTGGAAAAGTTGTTGAATACTGGGGCCGTACAAAAGAGGTGTCCCTAATCAAAGAGAGAACATAATCCAATCGTCAATTGGACTTGCTCTGCTGCCCAAATGACAGATTACGACTGTGAAGCAAGTCCAATCAACTTCACTTGAGTTCTCCCAACATTTACCAAACCACTCACACTGTCACAGCTGTTTTCTAACAACACCAAAAGGAAAACATTAAGTACAATCCAGTGAAGTAATTATTTGGTCATTTTTCACTATTAAGGGCAATTGGACAGCAAAGTACACTGCCAACTTAAATAGACTATAAAGTCTATGAACATTTATTTTCAACACAGTAATAGCTTCTTCTCCTCAGTGTCAAGGAGTCTCCTAAAGTAGTACTAACTGTATGATTTACAACAGGAGTTATATCAAACTGACATGATATTTTTTTTATTCACTGTCCCATATGTCTCATATATGCCTCTTTATTTCAGACACTATGCCCCCCTTTCCCTGAGGGTATTAGCTCAACACACACTCTAGCAGACAAAGAAGATCTTTTTACTTTTTTTTTAATTCCTATTTTTCTAATTCTCTTTCCAATTTATTTTTTTGGGTACTCTCGGTCTAATCTTGTAGGTAAAGAGATTAACTTCTCTGGCAGTGTAGCCAATCCATTACTGTGATTAGTTAACAGTTTCTTTGGGATGAATTTAGAACAGTCCAAATCCAGTAGATCAGTATGAAAGAATCTGTGACGCACCAAAAAATACATCAGAAACAAAGAAAATTCACAAATGTTTCACCAAACAAGAGCTCTAGAGTTGTCTTGTTGTTACCAATTTAACCCAGTGTTTAGAGCAATGAAGGCAATTTTTTGTTGCAAATTATTTTATTTTCATAAATAAAAGTTTATGAAGGAGCTAATTTTGAAACCAAAAACTGGATTTCATAAATTTTTGCTTTCTGGAATTTTGAATTCAGGGTAAAAATTCATATATAACAAATGACTGAGTTGTTTTTAATTCATGAGTTAAGTGTATTCAACAGCTAAACTAAGCTAAGTATAAGTTTACTGTATTACTTTTTGCTGCTTCCACAAACTGTGATGGAGTTTAAATCCACTAACTATCAACTTTGACACAAAACTCACAATAAAATGTGATGCTGCAAGCAGAATAAAAATGCAAAATGAACAAAATAAAACCGACAAGCGGGAAAATGATAAAATACTGCAGGAGTTAGAAACAGACAGACATTTTGAGTTCAACTCTTCGTCAGTGACCACCTTTAAAAAATAAACTTGTGCCCTTTTATCCATATTGAAAAAAAAATTGCGTCCATTTGGTCTAAAATGAACAACAATCACAGAAAATGACATATAAATGTGCAAGATTTGGCACTCAAAAACTTAAAGACCATTTTTATGAACTTTCGCAGTGACTAAAGTTCAGCAAAAGCAAGCAGTCACATATGATATGTCTGTTACCACCTATCAACTATGTTCAAGCAAAATGGCCGACAACTTAGCAAATAAGTATTTCCTTTACCGTGATAAATAACATGTCCATAATTTCTGTGACACTGCACAATTTAAGTTGATTTTGAAAGTAGCAAGCAGATAGTATACATACTGGTAGGTGAAATTTGTGGGGAATGGCCACTTGTTTCAATGACGGGGAAAAAAGCTAAATGTGTCGACAACAGAGCTTCTAAAATAGAAGCAACAAATGAACACTTTTGTGGGGTTATTATTCCCCGAAGAAGGAAGTGGAATCAGAAGTTAGCAGCTTTGTAATATGAAATTAGCTCCTGAACATTACAAATTACAAAATAGACTTAATTTTGTATTCTGTTTGAGCTCTGAACAAAACCTACATTGTATATACCGGTAAGTGCATTGAAACAAGGCACGTTTGACTCTTAGAAACGTTGGGAAATGCAACAATGATTGAGTCTTAACAAAAATATCCAATAAAACAACAATTTGTGTGAATGGGTACTATTAGGGTTCATCATTTTTTATTTTTCTGTTTGTTTATTTTTTGTCAAAGGACATTTATAGCGGTGTGTAAAGAAATGGCTGTTTTTTTTACACTGAACATTTAAATTATTCATTTCTTAACATTTTAACGGTGATTTCAATAGACTACTTTTTATGCTGACTTTATTTTCCAGAACATCGAGCGAATAACAGAACTGTAAAAACCATGCACTATGCAGTAAAATACCAGAATTTTTTTATGTCTGTTTCTAAAATTTTTTAATAATTTTGGATCAAAACAAGAAAAATCTTGATCATAGTTTTTAAAAAAAATAAAAAAGGGTTAAAGTTTGTCAAAAAGAGGAAAAACAGATTGCAATGTTCTATAAATATTGAAACTACCAACTGATATGAACTCAAAATAAATTACAGAAATGGGACTAGTGTTATATAACTACGATGCTCAATTTCTAGATGTTACAGTTCAACCGACAGAACATTATTTTACATTCAAGCTTTGATATACATGTACTAACTTTACCGTTAGTACAAATCAAATCCGATTCATTCTGGTCTTTCACAAAATAAACCTGCACCTTTTTTGTCAAAAGTTTTCAACAACGAAATTATAAAAAATTCTTAAAAATGCACAAAATTTTGTCAGCAACAATCATGGTGGTCAAATAGTTAACGTAAGAAAAAACAAATGTACTTCTTTCAAAACTGCAAAAAATATCTCTCAGCATCAAACCAATTACAAGCGTTAATACAGTGCCTGGGAAACACACAGGGAAGGATACAGAAAAGCTCTTTCCTCCTCTACACATGGTTTCATACACACTAACCAGACTGGAGACACACAAAAAACCATGTACATTTGTACTTGTAAAAAATTGGTCAAAAGCCATCGCTTTTCAAATTTGTTCAATTTCTAAAAAGGGAACGGTGGACAATAAGGCATACGTAATTTTACCCTTCTGACCTCTTCACCTGTCTACCCATGTGACGTATCAATACACATCACAGGAGACAGCTTACACTACATATGCACTTTTTTTTTTTCACAAACAAAACTATTTTTATTTTCTTTATTTTCAAATGTTTTTTTTTTTCAAGAAAATTGAATATAAAGATGCAAGGATTTAAAATAATTTGTTATGAAAATTAAAAACAGAATTATAAAATAAGGGGAAAAGTATAAATAAACAGTGATAAAGCAAAAACTGATCGATTAAATTTTAGAAGACAATGAAAAGTATTTTCAGATAAATTTTAAAACTATTCACATTTTAGTTTTTTGAGCTCAACTTTTGTTATCTTTTACGAAATAAAATCATTAAATTTATTAATTTTTTTTTACAAATTGTTGATCAAATATGAAGCCAATGGAAAATTATATCCATTGTGTGAAAAGTTAACATGGAAATTATAGAAATACACATAAAAATATTAGACCCAAATTATTTTGGGGGGAAATATGGTGCTTCAAACGGTGAAGTTGATTTTGCAGTTTCAAAACATAGAAAGAAACAAATTTATAAAAATAAAAAGTATACCATCAATTAACCATAGAAAAAGAAAAAAAAACAATTCCAATTACTGTACTTTTAGAACATCAACATTGTAGATCACATAGCAAAAATACATCCAAGAGAAGAAAATGAAAAATAAATTCTTTTTTTAAAACTGGAAATAAAAAAAGTTTAACAACACAAAGTAATTATGTACGCAACTGTAATGTTTTGCGCTAATAAAGTCAGAAAAATTGTACTCACATTGAATTTACAGTGACAGTAATCAAGCCCACACGGATTAACAAACTCCATTGTTTTTAGTTAATTGCTATCACAAAGACCAAACGGTCAATAATGGGGTTTGGTGGAGAAGTCCAGTATTGATATATCAGCAACTCGGTGTGCGTATACTGACCAAAACACAACTATCAATCGGTTTAATCGCCTACAAAGGGGGCCAGCACTAGTGTATCTATTTCGGATCTACAAATACAATGTACCAATCACAAGCATGGAAGAATAAACGGAAAAAGCTTAATCCACCCATGAATGAAAAATTCGTTTTGGAAACCGTAGCTGTGAGAGGGGAATTCGAAACTAAACAAATTTAAGCCCAAAATAGGTGGCCATGTGGGAAGAGAAAACCTGAAGTTAGCTAGTATATATTGAGAAGTAATTTCAGTTAGGTTCTATCGTCATGGCGATTCATTGATTTCCAAAGCTCTTATGGGTCTTCAGTGCTAAAAGCATCTGATACGAGATGCGGCAACATCAGACCGGCATCAAACTATCCCATCAACATGCAAATTACCTCCTCACAATATTAGACACGAATCCCGACTAGTTTTATCATAGGCACAATAAGACGATCATTCCCCAATAGCACCTTCTCCCATTCTACGGAAAGCAGTTTAGAAATTGATTTTATAGTTTCAAATTTTTTTTTTTGCATGCCTGACTATCTGTTGCATTTCGCTTTTTATAAAAAAAAATTTGAAAATTACTTTAGTGGGAGACAAATTTACACATGATGAGTAAAATTGTGGAATTTTGTAGCAGAGAACATTTTACTGTGGTGGGGTTGTAAAATTGTGGAATTTTGAAAATGAGTAAAATTGTGGAATTTTGAAGCAGAGAACATTTTACTGTGGTGGGGTTGTAAAATTGTGGAATTTTGAAAATGAGTAAAATTGTGGAATTTTGAAGCAGATAACATTTTACTGTGGTGGGGTTGTAAAATTGTGGAATTTTGAAAATGAGTAAAATTGTGGAATTTTGAAGTAGAGAACATTTTACTGTGGTGGGGTTGTAAAATTGTGGAATTTTGAAAATGAGTAAAATTGTGGAATTTTGAAAATGAGTAAAATTGTGGAATTTTGAAGCAGAGAACATTTTACTGTGGTGGGGTTGTAAAATTGTGGAATTTTGAAAATGAGTGAAATTGTGGAATTTGAAGCAGAGATCATTTTACTGTGGTGGGGTTGTAAAATTGTGGAATTTTGAAAATGAGTAAAATTGTGGAATTTTGAAAATGAGTAAAATTGTGGAATTTTGAAGCAGAGATCATTTTACTGTGGTGGGGTTGTAAAATTGTGGAATTTTGAAAATGAGTAAAATTGTGGAATTTTGAAGCAGTGAACATTTTACTTGGGTGGAGGTTGTTAAGACACAGGGGATACAGTGATTTTTGCAGAAATTTCTCACCATGAATACCCGGTACTGTAAAATGACTAATTTTCACTGGGTTTAAATTTCACTGATTTACCATTTCAGGCATATTCAGTGGGTTTTAAATTCACGGTTTCGTCATTTAGATAATGTGTTCTATGCTAAATTTTACATATTCACTGGGTTTTAATTTAGCGCATTTTCCAGTCAGCGAAAAAACCTAGTGAATAATTACCCCCTTTACAGTATTATCACAACAATTTCACAGCTTAATGTTGTACTGCAAAAAATGTGATTATCTGCTTACAAGCACAACTATCCAAACATACAGGGTGCATACATGTACGGAGTCTAAAATAATAAAACACCCAAATTTTGGTTTAAATTACGAGCAAAAATGTTATTACACTACAGTTAGTATTCTTTGTGCAACTGCTTTTTGACTGTTTATTTTTGGAGGGAAATCCCCCCCCCCCTTCCCAAAACAATAGGCAACTGAGAGAAAAACAAGTAAAGACAACAAACATAAATAAGTTACAATGCATTGACAAAACAAATCGTCTTTACAGTTTTGTGGGTAAATAATGACATAAAGGCTGGAACAAAATGGCCACCGTGGGAATCTGAGAACATTGTGTCTATGTAACGCTAGACACTGGAAATGAGACGTTGATGACATATTTGGAATCAATCAAATGAAATTACAATTTTGAAACAAAACTCTTGAAAGAAGAAAGAGTTTTTGATGAAGAAATAATAGCTATCATTAATTTGACTATAGCTTAAAAATAAACTGCCCACGGTCATTTCATCTTAAAATACACTGGAGCATGCAGAAAATGTACCATTTCGCTTCAGTTTTAATTTGTAATAACTCGAGAAACATTTCAACAAGGGCTACAAACTTTTGCAATTAACTGTACATGCACGAACAGTTGTTGAAAGAGGCTATAACGAGAACTCACCGTAGAAACAAACTTCCCAGATGTCAATTTCAGATCACCTGACTAAAGACAGAATAATTCCCTTATAAAATTAGTCTCAAGACGTTACAAAATATTTTGGCAGTCAAAGAGACAACTACAATATTGCAGGAACTAGAAATCACAAACAAACATACTTACCCTGTATAGTTTCACATCAAATAATTTCAAAAGAGTTCTTAAAAAAAATTACTTTCCACATTCTTGAAAAACGGAATATTTTCCCTTAATAGATTTCCAACACACTGCATGTTCACCGTGTATTGTTTTCCCCGTTACACCGAAGTGCACATAGCTGGTGTAGCAGGAAGGCAGACTAGCGTCAACCGATTATACATTCAACCGTACCGGCCATTACATGCTTAAACAACTGGTTTAGCGTACACTAATGTGTACCTCACAGCCAACTCTAACATAATACAGTATAAAGAACGCTCTACACGACTACATACAAGACATTCAATACCAGTCGGGCAACAACAGACTCAAACACAGCCACCCGATAGGGGTTGGAACTCAGAAATTAGTCAATATCATGTCAAGAAACAGCCATGTTGATCATTCCGCCCCAATGAGAAATGTTGTCACGCAGTTGTAATTGAAGACCACAAGGCAGATACAATAACCAATCATTGTACTATAAAACATAAATTTCATTAATGATTTTTTTATTTAGAAAGCACATAGTCTTATTTGTTGTTGATAATATTTACACGCATATTGCAAAATTTAGTGGGTTAATTAAAATTACAGTACATCGTTCTTTCGGGTATTCAGAAAAAAACACTTTATATAGGAGTCTATGAGACATAAGTCAACTTGATTGTAGTGTGTTTTTGTAATGCCTTGACAGAAATACAATAATCTAAATTTTAGAACATTCGTTTTCTTACAAATGTCATTACAATAATAAAAAATATTTATAAAATTTAATTTGTTTTAATTGTCTTGAGAGACAAGTTGATATTATATTTTCCTTATTTGTCATTATTACAAAGTACAAGGAATGCATTTAACCATTTCCCCAACAATAAGTTACACATTGAGACCAGTAGATATTATGGAACTCCAGTGGAAAATAGAACCTGCCAAATATGTACAGATGTTGTTGAAGATGACTCATTTTCTGGTAGTTTGTCCAGCATATAACCATATTCGAAAACCACTTTTTGATCAAATTAACCGCATTGAACCACAATTCGAGTTCCTTTCGCCTATCAGTAAACTTACATATATTTGTTCTCAGGTTAACCATGAAATCATCCAAATTCTTGCAAGATTTGTACACACAGCTTTTCAGATTAGATATAATTTGTTAGTGTGAGTTCCACAATAGATGAGTTATATTATTTTATTTTATTGAGGCGATTGAAGTCACTCTTGTAATTTTCTTTTTTATATGCATTGTAACCTGTTTTCCCCAGGTTAGTGGAGTATATTTCTTTAGAGAAATGGAAATAAAATAATAATATTTTGTTTTCTATTAGGTTTATATATTAAAAAGATATGTGAGGTTTATACATTTCACAACAATGTATTTTGGGACACTCATTGTAAAAATAAAATTTTCCATGAGAACAACCAATGACCAATCATCGTTTCACTAATTTTCTATTGATGCAAAGAATAAGTGACACAATTATAATAGTGTCATTTACACTAAGCAAATTGGTGTGGTACCCCAGCCCGACCAATATATACACCATGAAAGATTAAAGACAGTAAATGGGTTATGAGAAATGAACTGCAGAATATTTATTTATTTATTTATTTATTTATTTATTATTAATATCAATTTTAGCAGGATTCTTATGCAGATAAGTCTGTCTGTCTGGTCTGTCTGTCTGTCTGTCTGATAAAAACCTCCAAACAATTTTGATTTAGCACTTTTAATCCATGGATTTCATTGTCGTTGCACTTTTAATCCATGTCTAATAATGAGACAAGAAAAATGGGCTTGCGGCAAACGACTCTGCTGCTACGGTACACGATGCGTTTGTTTACAGTCTGTCAACATCTTTGACCTTTAAGCATCTGCTTCTGATTGGCTAAGAATGACATTACTAGTGTTTCATCATAGAGGTCAAGTAAACATTGCTTTCTTATCAGACTGTACGGTCATTAATCGTGGTAAAAGTTATCATTCAGCAATTTCTGGCTATTGGAATGTCTCGCTATATGGATATTGCGATGGGCTTGAAATAGGATTTTTTTTTTCTCCAACAACATAAGAATAATTTTCATGACAGAAATGCAATAACTCTCCCAGGTACGGGTTGCTACAATATTTCAACATTGGTTTCATTGTTGACGACGTTAAAACCGAACAAGTGCGACACTTGCCTCGCGGCTCTCCATATACTGTAAAATTTACTTGAATCGTTTCTATAAGGAAACACAAACCAAACAGCCTTTTTCAGGGCCACGACATATTTTAAAAAGAGAACTATCGTTTCTCCTTAATATACATTATTTGTTGACTCGCTGGCTGTTATGTTTCTGATAAAAAAAATTTGAAAAAATAAATGTAAACTGCATAAGCAGTGGTGAACGCGCTGCTATATTTATGTCACAGCTATTTCATGTTTACTCCTCGTTTTACGCAATTGAAATTTATTTTTCAAAACTTTTTATCATAATCACAACAGACTGCAAGGAAGTCAACTTTTAATACAACAAACAAAAACAGGTTTTTGTTATTTTATTTTATTACAGGTGTAGAAAAAAAAAACTTGGGCAAATGCTAGGATATCAATTCCTTTAATTTATCAAAAGTGGGAAGTGGGCGTTTGGTTGGGCATGGGCTCTTAGCCGGATAAATACGGTAAATAAATCTACAGAAGTGTTTACAAGAATCAATCAAAAGTTAATGATCATGTCTAATTTGCAAAATGGCAAACGTATACAATGGCTAAAAAAGGGTTACAAGAATGTAGATATATATACAAATGTTAATTTGCAAAAAACCAAACAAGCAATCTTATCATGCATGGCATGTGAAAAATACCAATTTTTGAGGTGCACAGTTTCATGGCATAAACCAATACTCAAAAAATAATGAAAGCTGCTGTCTCATTACCTATGCAAATAAAATAATCACATATGTAAATGAAAATCATTACATATGCAAATGAAATCATAACATGAAAATGAAAACATTATTATGCAAATGAAATCATTACCTATGCAACTGAAATCATTACTTATGCAAATGAAATCATATATGCAACTGAAATCATAACACGAAAATGAAAACATTCTGCAACTGAAATCATTACCTATGCCAATGAAATCTTCACATATGAAAATGAAATCATAACATGAAAATGAAAACATTATTCTGCAATTGAAATCATTACCTATGCAAATAAAATCTTCACATATGAAAATGAAATCATAACATGAAAATGAAAACATTATTCTGCAATTGAAATCATTACCTATGCAAATAAAATCTTCACATATGAAAATGAAATCATAACATGAAAATGAAAACATTATTCTGCAATTGAAATCATTACCTATGCAAATGAAATTTTCGCATATGAAAATGAAATCATAAAATGAAATTGAAAACATTCTGCAACTGAAATTATTACCTATGCAAATGAATAATTACCTATGCAAATGAAATTTTCGCATATGAAAATGAAATCATAAAATGAAAATGAAAACATTCTGCAACTGAAATTATTACATATGCAAATGAATAATTACATATGCAAATGAAATCTTCACATATGAAAATGAAATTGTCACATATGTAGCTGAAATCATTACCTATGAAAATGAATATTACTATCTTATCTACCAATTGCCTCAGCAAATCAGACATTTATGCTCATGACCAATCAGAAAGCTACTATAAGCTGAAAAATATAAATGAAATGTTGGAAGCTACTGACAACTTGGCAGGAAAACTTTACAACTGTCAAAAGTTTAATATTTTAAACTTTTCCTGAAAACTTTCGTTTAAAAAAACATTATGGCCATTTACTAGCTCCCAGAAGTGTTAGTAGAGCAGAAATGAGTTGCTATTAAAACAGCATTTTTCCTACTCTAGAATGAATGGATCATCTTGCTATACACATTAACATACTGTTTTAACATATTTTATGCATATCATTAAAATGAAATTCATTACCCATGAAATAAACATGTGGATCACCAGTCAATATTATTTCCCCACTTCTCGTTTTTGTTTCAAGAATTGTTTCAACTATTAATAACTACTTTTAGCGCTTACTATTTTGAACCAGCAGGGGTGGAGCTCATTCACCAGTCGGAGAAATAAAAGTGTCGGCATGTTTGAAACAGTGTCGGAGAAAAAAGAACAGTATCGTTGCCGTTATATCGCCTTGGGAGAACATCATGGTTTTTTTTTTCTATCTGTTCTACTATATGTCCTTGAAATTTTTTTGTTTGTTTTGAATAATTTGCATTTTCTGATGCCTTGTACGGACATTATCACTGTCTTGAAGCTATCTTTTGTTATGTATGTTTGTTATTTACGCTTATAAAGATGCCCCTGTTCCTCACGTTAATATTTAAAATACATTAAATAATTAAAATAGTAATTAAATAATAATAGTATTTACTGAATAACATTTTCTTGGAAATAATACAGTATTTATGAAATTTGAACTGCTATTATTACTGCCAAAATGTGGATGTATTTGTATCGTTGGTAAAATAAACAAATAATTACATAAGTGCAGCACATTTTGAGTTAATCCAATGGACTTTATTAAGCAACTAGATTTGGATGTAGGATTTCTATTTTAAGTATTGTATGTACTGTGTTACATTTACAGCTTTCAAACTACTGTAAAAGGATTAAATATTCACTGAGTTTTAAATTTGCTTATTTCGCTGACTGGAAAATGTGCTTAATTATAACCCAGTGAATATGTAAAATTGAGCATAGAACACATTATCTAAATGATAAAACCATGAATCTAAACCCATTGAATATGCCTGAAATGGTAAATCAAGAAAATTTAAACCCAGTGAAAATTAGTCATTTTACAGTAAACTATGAGAAAATGGGGAACAAGAAACTGCACCACAACAAATGCCACAACTAAACTTAATGATAACAATGATTTTAACAGTCTGTTTTAATAAATATCAAAATGCTGATGATGTCAAATATAGCATGACCAAAAAAAATATGTTTGGTGATTTCAAATGCAACTCCCACATTTTCAAATGAGAAGTCTGTACCATCATTTATGAAATACTTCACACACAGCCATCCTCATTGTCATCAATCTTTCTCCAATAAATCAAACTGCAATGTGTTGAACCCAAAAGTAATTTGAAAAGGGGAGGGGGGCAAGTGAATTACAATTGTTCATGAAGAAACAATTAACCCTTTCAAGGTCATACATATTCCCACAATAAATTTTAGTGATACATTTTAAATATTTCCATGTATTTTTCTATTTTAATTTTGAACTAAATGAAAATAATTTTCCATTGGCTAAAGATGTTGATCAAATTCTTTTTAAAAATACATATAGACCAACTTTTGTCTAAAGTGACAAAAGTTGACTTTAAAAGAGTTAAGAC
This sequence comes from Saccoglossus kowalevskii, assembly GCF_978046115.1. NCBI lineage: Eukaryota > Metazoa > Hemichordata > Enteropneusta > Harrimaniidae > Saccoglossus > Saccoglossus kowalevskii. Next base: position 27,330,897 of record NC_140658.1, read on the forward strand.
TAAGATTTTAAGCTTGATATTAAAGTCAAACCACACTTTGAAAAATTTTCTTTTATTATTATTGTAAATAATATAAAATAAATGATACCTTTTGAACACTACAATGATTTTCACATTAATGACAAATACAAATTCTACTTAATTGGTATTATTGGTATTATAAGGTATTTTAATAAGTTATATGTTCACACAGTCTCTCATGTTATTTCAAAATAATTTGAGTTGTCAATCATTACAGCCATTACTTGTGTTTTGGTACAACGTAACAACAAGTGCTATAAAAAGAACAGCAGAGTCACATGTAAATGATATAATTTTTTATTTTTACATAACATTTCCTTTCCAAACCCAGATGAATTACATTTTTAAATGCTGTCCCCAACAATGCCAAGCTTTGCTATGTGTATTTAATTTCTGGCAATTGTTTATTTGACTACTCTGTGTCATATCACAATTTACCTAAAACCATGACTTCAAAAACTCACACATTCCGATACTTTTTGGGAGTACAAATTCACTATTAATGAACATTTCTCAATTACCACCCTCTTCCACTCCCAATGTATGCTGCTGTCGTCAAAGTTCAAAAGAAGTTGAACGTAATGTACAACGTTGAAAATTACTGCTCTAATAGGAAAATACTGACTTTCAAGCTTTTGATGGTGTGCAATGTAAACTAAACAAGAAGAAGCCCACAAACGTTCAATTATTTAGTACCAAAGCTTCATTAATGTTTGGAATATTTTTTTTATCAACTTTGAAAACTGACATGCTTTATTACAAGAGGTATTAAATTTTCCTGTTTATCCTGCTGTGCGATTTCCAGGAAATATGAGATCTCGGGAGATTTAGAGTGTCAAACTGTCCATAAATTTTGCAATTATTCAAAGCGGAGTTTATCAAAGTTACTTAAAAGTGAGTGATTAGCCGAGACAGATTTAATCATCACATAGTTATTGACTTATCGGCTGTTTTAGCGATTCATACTTGACCCTCTTAGCAACAACATCCGTATCACCAAAACTCAGAGCGAATTTAACGCTTTTACTGACAACACCCTTAAGAACTATGCCATTTTACAAGATAAACCCTGACCAGCGACTCCCACCCCACCACACCAATTGTGAGGTCACTCACGACTGATTAAAATTACTCATTCCTGGAGCTCAACCGCTCCCACAGAGCATTATTTTCATTTCTTGCCCAGGTCAAAGGTCAACAGTGACATGTTTGCAAGCTGTCAACTGAATTTTCTGATTGGCTGGCTTTTAAAAACATTCCTTTAGCAAAGTCGGTTATTTTTGAAAATGCTTTTATTCTAAATTTAACCCACTTCATCGTCTAACTTAATTTCCCCCGTAAACACTTAACAAGATGACCTTTGACCTTTCTCTTAAACAAGGCATACTTGTAGTTGGGCAAAACTTTCAATAAAGAAACATTTAATACTTTTTTTTTATTTTTAAATTTTTTATTATTCTACAGAAGAAAGTTTTCATTGAAGAGATAAAATGTGAGGTAGTAGAAAAAATGTCCGCTTATGGTTAGCAATTTGAAGTTTGATCTTCACGGTCATGAAGCAAACAGGTCAGTCATCTCATTCTATTGTTTGTGACGCCACAAATTGGTACCACCAATGAGAGTACCGATAAAGAGTACCGATAATTATCAGAACAGCAAATATAAATGACCTTTTACAGAGATGTCAAGTTTCTTCAGAATTTGAAGAACACTTGAAGAAGAGTGCTCAGCATACAAACATCACAGTCAAGGTTCCATTCTTGAAATAAACAAGAATTTGAGACAATGTACTTGAAAACTACGTTTTGATGGTTTTCCTTTTTTTTTATTCAAATTCTGAGATTTGGGGACTAAATTCATCTTTTACTTTAAAGTTGTCAACCAACAAATGTCAGAATAAACTGATAAATGCAAAATTCATTGAAAGCGGCACCAGAAAAATCAACCACACTCTAATTTCCAACCATAACCAACAATCAAACTATTGCCATGGGTTGCCATGGCAGTATGTAATTGGCACTATGTGTTGCCTCAGTTTGCTCTAACCAGATACACCTTGAAACAGATGCATACTTAATAGAGTTCATGCGAGGGACTGTGCTGGTGCCAGTTATTGTTATTTGTTACGCTAAATTTAAACATTTTTGTGATGAATTAGCAACTAGACTGGGATTATAGGAACATTTGAAAGATACGCACAGCTGCCAACAAAGAAATAGTCAGCATCTTGACCTATAAGTTGACAAGGTCAAAACACAACTTGAGTAGACGGCCAAACAGATTACAAACTTTGGAAGACTTAATATAGTTATGTGAGCAAATTTTTGGGTCAATCGTAAAATTACCAGAAACGAATAAATCAACAGCACCATTAAGCAGAGTTTTCCTTTATAACTTGATTGACGTCTTTGGGAATCATGCGACATGACACGTAAATATCAACGTCATTCACAGTGGGATACTGGTAAGAAAGCCGAAGATATCATGTGATAAAGACCCAAAAATAAACTTACCGGCCTATCCAGATCTAGATCCGTCGCCGTGGGGATGGACTGTACTGTTGATTCATTCTCCATCATTTTTTCACTTTTTCTATATTCCAGGTCAGCACGGTGCAAATAATTCCTGGACCAGTGAAAGATAGAGGCTTTATTGACTGGCAGATTCCAGAAAACCACACCTGCAAAGAGTGGCCACTACCAAGAAAGAGAAACCAGGTTATAATAGTCAACTACTGCATAATAAATTATATCTTCCTTCTTTGCTTGTGACAATTTTGAAGGTCAGAAGTAAGAATAAATCAATTTTTATGGTGACAATAATAAACGCACTCTTTCAAAAACAATTACTCTTAAGCCAGATTCCCAGTCAAACAAACCACATATAAAGTTCTTAAAATTCTGAGACTTTCAAAACTCTTTTCCAAAATGCATTAAGTTTCCAGATCTTATCACGGCAATGGTGAACACCATCAAAGCAACAGCTCATTCCTGTAGGGTCAATGGTCAGAGGTTATTTTTAAATTCAATTGAAAATTGAACAGTAAAATTTCATGTGTGCTGTGAAGAAGAAAAAAACTTTATAGATGTAATAAGTCTATAGGAGAGGTCCCAGTAGAGGTTGCGCTATTACTGCACCCCCCCCCTTGAGATAACAGAATGCTCCACCATGACTTAAAACAAACGTTTTTTTCTTACAGAGTATAGAAAGATTTTATCATGCCATCCACATTGGTGGTAGATTTTTTTAAGCGTGCCAAGGTCATTTGATAGATCAAAAGTAAGTTCACTTGTATTTATATGTATATTACCTTTCTCCATAGACTTCTATGGGTCCATGCTTTATCTTATCTACTTTCAAAGTGAAAGCATTTTAATTAAAGTTTCCAAACTTTCCTTTGTTTATTCCCATATTTCTAAACTTTCCTTTGTTTATTCCCATATTTCCAAACTTTCCTTTGTTTATTCCCATATTTCCAAACTTTCCTTTGTTTATTCCCATATTTCCAAACTTTCCTTTGTTTATTCCCATATTTCTAAACTTTCCTTTGTTTATTCCCATATTTCAAAACTTTCCTTTGTTTATTCCCATATTTCCAAACTTTCCTTTGTTTATTACCATATTTTCAAACTTTCCTTTGTTTATTCCCATATTTCTAAACTTTCCTTTGTTTATTCCCATATTTCCAAACTTTCCTTTGTTTATTACCATATTTTCAAACTTTCCTTTGTTTATTCCCATATTTCTAAACTTTCCTTTGTTTATTCCCATATTTCCAAACTTTCCTTTGTTTATTACCATATTTTCAAACTTTCCTTTGTTTATTCCCATATTTCTAAACTTTCCTTTGTTTATTCCCATATTTCTAAACTTTCCTTTGTTTTTTACCATATTTTCAAACTTGTTCATTATCGTATTTGCTCAATTAGAAGTGCACATAAACCAATTAATAAGCTACATTTACATTACAAGATCTCAGCACTTGCCTAAAATTTTTTAAATCCCCTGTGTTTGCAAAGGGATTACAGCAGATGCACTGTTCATGTTAATCAGGACAACTTTAAACCCAATCGACTCGGATGAATTCGCGCACCCATACGATACACATATTCTGCACATGTATTTTATGTTATATGCTGTTACTTATATGTTATCTTCGAATCACCAATAATGGCGTGATTTGGTCTATTGGTCTATTGGGTCACATGACATTAATGCCACAATTCTCAAAGACGAAGCTACGTCATGATCCCCCCCAAATGTTGCTAGGACCAATCACAAACAAGAATAGACAATGAATTTTCAGATTAACACCTCTGTTTTTCCCCCAAGCTAACCAACTTCCCCCCACGCTAACGACGCTAACGAAAAGTCTCGTCTTCCACTGACTTCCTGTGTCGGTCTGTCTGAGAATTGCACGCAAGACGATTATAACAGACCATAGACATACCTTTGCTGTTTACAAAAGCTATACCATACTAATAGAACAAATACAGTAAAGTCGAATTCATCTTAAAAGGCACATCATCAAATCTGTCGGCAACTATTGTCTAACACTATTCTGTAAGTCTAAAATCAACAAAGACACTGCCATTGTTTATTTTTCGGAATTATAAACAATGACAATTACATAAGGAAAACATTACTGGGATTTGAATAATCCAGAGTGACAGCAGAGTTGACCTTTAGTGGAAGTTTCAGTGTCCATTGCTACAACAGATTCTTTCAGTTTTCCCCCAATAGAGCATGTTTTATGAACAAATTTTAACATAGTCGCATTGCCCATATATTTATAAATATGACTAAGTATAGTTCACTTTGCTTCAGTGCCTGTAAATAAACTGAACTGGAAAATCACTGAAGAAACTACACAATCCTCACCAGAAGCCATAAAGTCCAATGCTAACAGATAATCTCAAAGCATCTGAGAGGACTGCCTAAAATGCTCATAATACTAGTATACAGCAGTTGGGTATTCAAAAATACTATCAACAGTGTAGTTTAAACAATATGATCAAAACCAATTTTATCCGCAGGCAAATCTTGATACTAAAAACTGCCAACAATTAAAATAAAATGCATTTGTATATATTTGCTGTCATTTCTTTGTTAATTTTGTTAATTAACCTAAACATTATCTGACAGCTAAGAAATAGGGGAATAGGTAGTGCATATGTTGTACTAATGTTTGTATAAGGGATTACCCAACAGCCAGTTTTTTTTTTTACTACACTGTCTATTGAAAACTCCATTTTTAACACTTTCGGCTACACGAATGATCTGGGAATTGTATTGGACGTTTGTAACAGTAGCCATAGACATGCAACCGACAATCCATTGACAAGTTTGACAGACAGGCTGTAATTGGAAAAGTAAACGTTTCTTTTACATTGTCATGAACACTGCTCACAAACAAGAAAATGACACTCCAGAATGAATGTGGCCCAACATTTAACTGTATTTGGTCGAGCACTTAGATAAATAACAGAGGTATATCTGTGGTTAAAATAAGTCATATTTTAATAAATCAGTAAAATAAATGCAATTTTCGATTTATATGCACTTCTATAAATGCTAAACTTCAAATAGAACTGAAATTATTACAGATAAGGTTATTATTTACATAGATATCCCACAATACATTTCAGCCTTACCCTAGAATAACTTTACTGCAAAAAATATGTTTAATATTTCATTTATCCATCAAAATACTTTAACAAAAACTTTCCTATTTTTAATACTTCAAAATTGCTGGCGAGCATTTGCAAAACCTTTAAAACATCTTAATTATTCCAGAAATTGTCTGATAACAGTTTATTTCAAAATACAACAATTCTTTTTGCATTTTTCAAAAAATAAGAAGGATGGATAACAGTAAATCATTAGCAAGCAATTTTGAAAAGTTAGTCGCAAAATAAAATAAATATTGTGCGAAGAGTCAAAAAATCAAATAATTCTTTCTTTCACACTAAGTTACAAATGAACAATAGCACGAAGGGCAGTATGGCCTAGTTTCTTGTAACAAAATCCCATTTCTCTTGTTACCTTCAATACCCGGCATCATTGTCATAACAGGGTATATTTCACTAAAGAGAAGAGTCAAATTCAGACTGTGGTAACACTAACCAGAAAAGTGTAAAGAAATACCCACATGTTGGGGTAATCCCCACTATGGTACTTCACTCAACCTTGGCTGTTAAACTTTCCTCAGTAACTGTGTGTTTTTCAGCCAAAGATATTGAAACTGTTCTGTTTCTTTTTATAAGTTGTGAAAATTCCCAGTATATTTCTGCACAGCTGTTTCATTTACAACTAGGAGTGCTTTGGAATTTGCTTTCAAGACTATGCAAACATGACGCAGGCAGGGAAACCTTACTGAGTTCAGTGAGGTCAGAAGACATTTTTACTACCACTGAGGATAAGTTGTCTTGGTTTCAAACTGTACTGTGAGTAAATTTCTGTAAGATGGTGATGTTTTCTCTTGTTAATGAAGAATTTAAAGAAACTTGTGACAAAAGCAAAATTCTGCTTCTAAGACACAAGAGTATAAGGAAAGGGTGCTCATCTTTGTACAAGAAAAGGCCACATCTAATGGACGTACTGAGTGAATTCCTTTGCACTTTTTTATCGCAACTCACTGCGTGAAAGTAATGACACAATCCCTGGACGAAACTGTAATAATGTTTAATATTTTATTTTAGCTTAAATTAATTTTTGCTGAAAAGACTTTTTGGTTTTTTTGTATAGAATTTATTTTTACTGACTTTTGACTAGTTGAATGGAAAATATAGAAAAAAGGGTATAATTGTTGGATTGTATTCCCACTGAGTGAATTTCAGTCAAAACACAAGAATTTTTGTGTCACAGTATTCTTATTATAGTGGACCAAAATACTGACAAATGCAGGGCTCAACTACAAGGAAGGCATTAACAATTTCAACACCAGACATTCTTGCCCAAATTTGTCTGCACTGTCTTCTTATCTTTAATATTTCTGGAAATGAACCCTAATTTTGAAGCCAACAGATAACAAATTTGAGTCAATTTTCAATTTTTACTCAAATAATTTAGCTATTTTTGTACCAAACTTCTGACTATAATCAGGACTATTTTGTGAATTAGTGATGAAAAGAAGGAAGTGGTAGTAAAAAGGTTAAGAGTAATTGTCTAGATTTGCAATGAGTTAGCCATGGTGGCCTTCCTATACACTACATGTATACAGTATATACTGGTACCCTAAAGCAATTTTAGAAATTTTTTAATATTGCTTAGAACTTAAAACTGAGTGTCCTGCCAAGTGCCATTTTTAACAGATCTTAATGTCAATGGTTTAACCATTAGAAAATTACATTTAAACCAAAAAAAAAAAAATATGATTACAAACTTTAGCAAAAAAAATCCCTTATATTGTACAGTCCAAACCTGCATGCAAGATGTTGCCTCAATCGGCTCAAGATGTGATTGTACAAGTGTGTGAAATCATGCATCTAAAAAAAGATAGCTCAATGGTATACCTAAATTAGGTTTATTATTCACCAAGATGTTAAACAAATAATTTGCCTAATTATTTGCACAGAACTAAATAAAGATCAAAATCATCTGGGGGAGGGGGTATATTAAAACACAAGTAAAAATCACATTTGCTTACTCCAGCAAATGACTATTAGTGGTTCAAACTTGCAAAGGAAGGGCAAAATTAAAATTGTTTTTTTTCACCTTTTGAACCTCTAAACTTGTAAGTAATGTAAAAGCAATTACCATGGCAACAGTGCAAAGTGTGAAGCCCTTGATAAGAAAAATAAATAAACAAAAAAAAGCCAGATGGTTTTTAGAAGGACTTTAAGCCAATACAGATGTATAAGTAGTGTTCCCAAATAGATAATAAGATCTTCACCCACTAAGTACTTGGTGATTATTTAAAACTGATCTCTCCAGAAAAGCATCTGTTTTATTTGCTTATAATTTTATTTATAGAATTTCAAAAATGGAAAAAATAAAATGATATAATATATAAATGTATGTATCTTAAGATGTTAATGCACATTAAAAAAATTATTAAGAATGTTATTTTACTAAACAATGCCTACATGATGTGAGTTTGACTAAAAAACTTCCACAATGCATCTGACTTCTTTCATGACCAATCACCTCTTTTATTCAAATTGATTGACCTGTAGGGCAATTTTACCTTAGACTTTGCTTACAAAGAAAAAAAAAAACAGAACATAAAAAAATAAGAAAAAGTGCAGTATTTATGAAAATGAAGAAAGATTGCAGCAACTTGTAGCATAGATCAGCAGAGGTGATATTTAATAATTATGAATAGATTATTTGCATATGATGTGACCTGGTGAATTACATGTGGTGTTCACAGTGGGTCCGATGAACCCGTCACTGATTGTCCCTGTGTAGCTGTGATCTTTCCAATGCTGCTTCTTTATTAAAAAAAAGAAGAAAACAAAAATGTATGTTGTTGATATCTTGGAGCATGGAACCCCGTGTAGTTTCATACTTTAAGCTAATTTGATTGATTGCCAACTGAAATATTTTCTTCTTAACAAGTTTTACAACTAAAAGTATGATATTAAACAGATTTGAGCCAAAATGAAAATATTATAAAATATATTATAAATTTTTAGTATGTGTTAATTTTAATCAGAATCTATCTTGTTTAATTTGGATGCCTTAGGATAAACGAACGGACAATTCTCTTGGGCAGCCAGAACAGGAAGTCAGAAAAAGGCAAAAGATTTTTGTGTTAGAGAAGTTTGTGGGAGAATCTGGTTTTTAAGAAAGGAAATGTGATAATTTGAAAAAGCTGTTTTTGATCTTGTTTGTGATTGGAGGATAGTAGCAAAAGTTTGATTTTGAGAATGAGTATGAGTATAGGGGTGATTTTACAGATTAATTATTGAGCTATATGAACAGTGATTGGCTTAGATACATATAGGATACTGATGGATATTCCAAGTTTTAGAAAATGCAAGGTACTGTGTTAATATGTCAATGTGACTTTGCGATCAACCATACATGTACATGTATATGGTCATACATCCTGGTAGTTTTTGGGGTCACACATCCTAATACTTTTTGGGGTCACACATCCTGGTATCTTTTGGGAGTGTAAATTCCCTACCAAATTCTCAATTAGTTTCCCTTTTAAACAAAAGCAGTTGTCACAAAATTTCAAAAACAGTGCCAGAAAGTACCAGGATGTGTGACCTTTAGGGGGGTCAAACAGAAGGCTAGATAGCAATCAAATTACAGAATTGTATATGATATTTCTCTACTTTGTTCATCAAATTAAAAACAGATTAAATTATGCTCCACAATGCTTTCAATGGTCATCTCTAAATAGACCGTACGCAACCAGCTATACTACTGCCGTGCAAAATCTGAAAACCAGACGAGACATAAATAACTTTTCAGCAGCAATCCTACAATTATAACACAATTTCACCCCAAATTAACTGTTACTACCTTACCCAAAATAAATTTACAAAAACATCTGTTCCTATTTCCTTTCAAAATTATGATCACAATCTTGTTGCTATACACAACATTCAATTCATTCCAATTAGCGCAAACCGTTTGTGAGAAACAAATCTTGAAATTTCGGAACAGTGAATTGAGCGAAAATTTCAAGTCACATTGATTTGTGTGAAATGTTATCTTTGCGACTGCCATTGAATCATATTTCTACAACAAACTCTATTTATGAAATAAAAATTAAAGCAACTTTCAGAATGTTCATAAGACTAAGATAAATATATTTTACACTACTCATACCCGAGTAAAACTGATCAATTTTCTTTTATACAAATGTTTGCACCATCTTATCACCTCATATAGACCTCACATATAATAGAACTTTCTATGAACACAAATTCACTATAAACGAGAATTTTTCAATTATTTTCCAACAAAAATGCAACAAGTTATTGACGTTTAAATATTAAAAATTATTATTGTTATAGGAAAACAACAATATCCTTCAAAGGTACCAGGATGTGTGACCTTCAGGGGAACACAAACCCTTATGGACAAATAGTAAAGTTTTTTTCACAGTTTACAAGATTTTTTTCTAATAATAGACAAACTTATATACGCCCCATTAGTCATCGTCATACTGTAGGAAGTGATTTGCACCAACTTTATACTGAATTAGAAAGGGAAGACGTAAGAACAAAATTGCAAATTTGTTATTCAACACAATTATATAGTTTTAAACCATTTTTTACTCAGGATTCTGCCAGAAGTTTCTGTTAAATTGGTATTACCTTATTCTATTATGTATTTTTTGTTTACTTTTTAGGATTTTTTTCTATTCCAAGTTTTGCACTTTTTTTTTTTTTTCAGATTTACCACCCCTTCTTCCTGCCTACCTCTCAAGAGTTTCTAATACTGTTAAATACTTTATTTTAGCTGGAATTAATTTTGTATGAAATTTATTTTCACTGATTTCTGATGAGTTGAATGTAAAACATAGGAATAAAGATATACTCACTGGATTTTATTTTCACTGAATCATTTCTTTAGCGAAAATAGCAAAAATTAATTCTAAGCGAAATTTAAAGTATTCTACAGTAGTAAAACCCTTATATATTGGATCTCTTAGATGAAACACTTTAATATTAGATATTTTGATAAGAAAATTGAAAGCTGCAGCTCATATCCCAGTTATAATCAATCAAAACATATAAAAGAATTATAAACAGATGTTTTGCTGGTTAAAGTTGTAAGAGCGCACAGTTTCAACAATCTGATTCAAATATAATATAATATTGGTATATATGCGCTCATTTTGTTAATTTTAATTTTTAATTTCAATATTTTATCAATTCTTAATTTGTTAAATGCTGTTTTTTTTTTCAGTTTTCTGAATACAGTTTGTATTTTGGTTAATTTAACTTTACAATTTAATTTTTTTTTATTTTTGGAGAATTGCCTAATATTTTTGCAGCAAAGATTTCACAGTTATGTTATTGTTGCAGCAAAGATTTCACAGTTATGTTATTGTAGAAATGATATTAATTCATCAAATCACATATTTGATGCTGGCAAAAAAAAAAAAAAATTAGAAGAGAATTCTTGGTAACAATTTGTGACAGTTATTGACGATTTGTTTTGTGTTTCTTGAATACACATGTGAATATTGAGAGCAACTATGTCCCTCGATAAGGGTCTATGGAGCGGGATTTGGGGTTTAGGGGTAATTGCTAATTGCAGATGAGTTGCATCCTGGACACACAATTACATCAAACAAAGTTGGCTAAACACCATCAGATGAGATCTCTGTAAACAGCTGGAAAAGCTGAATTGATAGTTACCATTAAATGAAAACCTAAATACTATAAAAACAAAAGTCCACAGTTTTAAAAAATAAAAACTAGATAAAACAACAGGATCTTTGCATTTGTATTTTGTATCTGAACTCAAAAACATAGTAATGTGTTTTAATTACAAGACAAGATTTGTTTTCAAACATTGACAGTTTGTACTACTTAATTATTTACAACGTTAGTAAGTAAAGCTAAAAGTTCTAAAATCTTCAACAGTGCGGGACATGGCGCACTGACTTTTAAACAAAGGATATTTCCGTGTTTTCATATATGCAGTGTCTATGCCCGAAGATCTCTAAACATTGTGTTAATGTGTTAATCAAAGACAAGTTTAATTTAAACTGCAGAGCATCAATGTGCGTGTTGCTAGTTTTGTCGAGAGAAATACAATTTGTTGATCGCTTCACTGGTCATAGGGACAGAATGTGAATGTAAACATCCGTTATTTGTATCGAGAAATCCCCCAGAACGGCCTCCGACCGTCGAAGAATACGCTGGTTTAGAGCCAAAGGCTAAAGGCGAAATAGGGGGGCGACTAAATTAATAGGGACGCCAGACTGAAGGCGAGACCAACTGAGAGAAACGTACACCAAGACTGTGGCCTCCGCATGTACATTTGATATACACAACACTTAGGGAAGAAATACAGCCACAAAACACGTGTTTATCAGGCATCGCGTTGCACCAACTCGGTGTGTTTTTTTTCTGATAACGTGAATAGTCGGTGTGGAATAATACGACATACACTTACCTCGCTTTACTGAATCAGTGTTACGTGTTTTCAACGGGATGTCAAGCCTCGCACAAGTTATACTCCCAGTTTTGTGTTCAACTCGGAGCGGTGAACTTGTTGTACCCGACGGTCTCTTGTCGTTCGCTGGCTTGCCTAGCAAATTATAAGAAGAAACAAGCGTGGAAACTGCAGACGAGCACTCTTTACGGATCACTGGGTGTCCTGGTCACGCCAAAACAGTCGATCGATACGGGATCTCTCGGGTAACGGAGAAAAGTTTAGAGAGACGAACACCAAAATATTCTAAAATCGTACGCCATTTCAGTGTGGTGCGTTGCATGACGGGATGGTAATGTCACATGCAAATGAGATGGGCGGAGCTATACGACGCGAAGGAAACAAGCTGCACTGCACTGCTTCACACCCAAGTAAACTCTGACTATTTAGCCGGCGGAAAATTACAGATTAAGTGTGGCAGATGGGAACAGTGCCGAGGAGTGCTTTCAGATTGCGTTTACTCTTTTGAAACATCGGCGGAAATAACCTGACAAATGTCAAAATGTTATATTGCTCAGTTCGCAGCCATGTCTATACCCGGAAGTAACGTGGTTAAATGCGTTGGACGCGATGAAAACAAACCCATGTGAATACAAAGCTGGCTGTGATTCGTTGGTATTTTGTTACTTTTATTTTTTTTACCATTAAATGTTCTGTTGGAACCCGCAAAAAGTGAATTTAAGAAATAAATAAGACCAGTTTTGAATTTGTCAAGACGCGTATTTTTATTTCAGTAAAAAAGAAGGAAGAACAAAAAACTAACAAGTGAACAGAACTTTCTCTACAACCAACTTCTAATTGCAAGGTTAAAGGTCATGTCAAAAACAACACCCGAAGATTTCCTGTCAAAGTTATCACATATTGATATAAATTAAATCCACATAAACCACGCGCTGGTATAAAAGTTTAAATAAACATGGGCCCCACAAAAATAAGTTAATTCTGTTGACAAATGAATCTGTTTGATAGAGACCAGACGTGTTCAGAATCTTGATAGAAAGGGTTATATTTCGCTTAGCCGAGCAAACGTACATTAGTGGGCAAGATGTTAAGTTTGACTAATGTATTTGCGTTAGGTGTTGATGGCTAATTAGTAGGGGTGAGCTAATTTGGATGATTTATATTGGGCGGGAATCACGTGATGACTTGGCTCAGCAGATATCAGCTTTGCACACCGTATCACGTGAGTTCAGAAGGCTGGGAGAATACATGTATTTCCCCCTTCTTCCCCCTTCATACAACAACTGAAAAGGTAGCTTACTGTTTGTTTTTTTGTATTTTGGTATTTGTTAGTATAATTCATTCATTTATAACTTTTTCCCTTTCTTCAATGTAATTTTCCTTATACTTTTTATTTTATCCCGTGTAGATTTTGTTTTTAAATCCCCCACCCACAGCCACAGTTACTGATGGTGAACCTCTTAGTCCAAGTACATGTAGTTAATGTTGGATTTTATGAGTGGGTCCTAGGCTATGGTAAAAGTAAAAGTGTTACAGTTTGGGTGGGCTTCGCGCATGCGTAGCGTAAATGCTTCGGGGTTACGTAGCAGCTGTTCCCAATCATCGAGTGTATACTTTGTAGAGTCTTCTATAATTAATCAATAACAAAAACTCGGCAATAATCACAATTGCTCACTTTGTTGCTGCGTTTCACCACAAAGGACATCTTTCCAATCGATTTGTTTCAGACAAGCAAAAAGCCCCTGAAATTGTCGGGTTCACGGGGTTAGCTCTGCAGCAGCCTTCTTATAAAACGGCGCTCTTTCCAGCGAATGGGGTTTAAGTGCAAAAATTCAAACAAAATCTCGTGTAAGTGGCATTTTAATGGGATGAGAGTACTGTTTAAATCCGGTCTAGTTCTACATCGATCTAGGCTAGATTGCAATTTACATCAATTAAAGTTAGGGAAAGGAGGAAGGCGAATCTCTGCTCTGGTCGGAAAACGCCGTCTTAAAAACAAAATATTCCTGTCTAATCTACGCTTGTTTTGTAAAAACGAAAACCAAAAATATGTACATTTTTCAAATTCTTTGATTGTAAACTCTATTGTTTAGGGACTCATTAACTTTTTGGAACAAAAAACGTAGTACAGTAAGAGAATCGTGTACTACTAAAAACATATACCGTTAACAATATATTGTATTCACAGAATAAAACAGAACTTCACGATTGCCTCTCTATTAAGAACAACAAAAATGACTAGGAAAAATAAAATAAAAATGCCGTATTTCCATCGTGATCGGAGAATAATTTGGAACACGCTGAGGGTTTTAAGTAGTATATGAAAATACAATATTTGGATGACATAGTTTTAGACACGACCATGATTACGGCGTATTGGCAATCTTCCCACGAGAAAGTGGTGGGTATGCCCCTGCGTTAGTGTTGGTTGGTATGTCTCCGAGTTAGCGTTGGTGGGTGCGTCTCTGAGTTAGTGTTGGTTGGTATGCTCCTGCGTTAGCGTTGGTGGGTGCGTCTCTGAGTTAGTGTTGCTTGGTATGCTCCTGCGTTAGCGTTGGTAGGTGCGTCTCTGAGTTAGTGTTGGTTGGTATGTCTCTGAGTTAGTGTTGGTTGGTATGTCTCCGAGTTAGTGTTGGTTGGTATGCCCCTGAGTTATTGTTGGTTGGTATGTCTCCGAGTTAGTGTTGGTTGGTATGCCCCTGAGTTATTGTTGGTTGGTATATCTCTGAGTTAGCGTTGGTTGGTATGTCTCTGAGTTAGCGTTGGTTGGTATGTCTCCGAGTTAGCGTTGGTTGGTATGTCTCTGAGTTAGCGTTGGTTGGTATGCTCCTGAGTTATTGTTGGTTGGTATGTCTCTGAGTTAGCGTTGGTTGGTATGTCTCTGAGTTAGCGTTGGTTGGTATGTCTCCGAGTTAGCGTTGGTTGGTATGTCTCTGAGTTAGTGTTGGTTGGTATGTCTCTGAGTTAGCGTTGGTTGGTATGTCTCCGAGTTAGCGTTGGTTGGTATGCCCCTGAGTTAGTGTTGGATGGTATGTCTCTGAGTTAGTGTTGGATGGTATGTCTCCGAGTTAGCGTTGGTTGGTATGCCCCTGAGTTAGTGTTGGATGGTATGTCTCTGAGTTAGCGTTGGTTGGTATGTCTCCGAGTTAGTGTTGGTTGGTATGTCTCCGAGTTAGCGTTGGTTGGTATGTCTCCGAGTTAGTGTTGGTTGGTATGTCTCCGAGTTAGTGTTGGTTGGTATGGCTCTGAGTTAGTGTTGGTTGGTATGCCTCTGAGTTAGTGTTGGATGGTATGTCTCCGAGTTAGCGTTGGTTGGTATGTCTCTAAGTTAGTATTGGTTGGTATGGCTCTGAGTTAGCGTTGGTGGGTATGTCTCTAAGTTAGTATTGGTTGGTATGTCTCCGAGTTAGCGTTGGTTGGTATGTCTCTGAGTTAGCGTTGGTGGGTATGTCTCTAAGTTAGTATTGGTTGGTATGTCTCCGAGTTAGTGTTGGTTGGTATGTCTCCAAGTTAGTGTTGGTTGGTATGGCTCTGAGTTAGTGTTGGTTGGTATGTCTCCGAGTTAGTGTTGGTTGGTATGTCTCCGAGTTAGTGTTGGTTGGTATGGCTCTGAGTTAGCGTTGGTGGGTATGTCTCTGAGTTAGCGTTGGTGGGTATGTCTCTAAGTTAGTATTGGTTGGTATGGCTCTGAGTTAGTGTTGGATGGTATGTCCATGGGTTCGAATTGGTGGGATGTCTCTGAATTTGTGTTGGTCGATATGTCACTGAGTTAGTGTTGGTTGGTGTGTCCCTGAGTTAGCGTTGGTGGTGTGTCTCTGAGTTAGTGTTGGTTGGTATGCTCCTGCGTTAGCGTTGGTGGTGTGTCTCTGAGTTAGCGTTGGTGGGTATGTCCCTGGGTTAGCATTGGTGGGTATTTCTTTGAATTTGATTTGGTGGATATGCCTCTAGTGTGGGTGGGTATGTCCCCAAGTTTGTGTTGGTGGGAAAGTCCACGAGTTAGTTTCGGTGGGTATGTCCCCAAGTTAGTGCCGGTGGGCATGCATTATAGGCGATTTTGGTGGGTATGTCCCCAAGTTAGTTGTATAACTTAGTGTGGATATGTCCTGAAATATTGTCGATGGTTATTCCTCCAAGACAGTGTTGGTGGGTATGTTCCCAAGTTAGTATTGGCGACATGTCCCTGTGTCAGCGCCAGTGGCTACGTCCCAGAGTTAGTCTGAGTGGGTATGTCCCAAACCTAGCGTCGGTGGGTATGCTTCCGAGTTTGTGTTGAGTTAGTATTGGTGGGTATGTCTCTTAGTTAGTGTTAGCTGCTATGTACCCGAGTTATTGTTGGTGGGCATGTCCCCGAGTTAGCGTTGGTGGGCATGTCCCTGAGACACTGTTAGTGGCTATGTCCCTGAGGTTAGTGTCGATGGGTATGTCTTCCAGTTAGTGTGGACGTGTATGTCCCCAAGATACTGTCCGTGGGTGTGTCGACGAGCTCGTATTGTGAGCATGTCTCTGAGTTATGTCTTCAAGTTAGTGTCAATGAGCTTAATGGTAAGTAACAGTGGGGGAGGGTTCACATAATTTAGTTGGACTGCAATTAAAGTGCTAGTTCGTTAATAATGGACATCACACATTTGACACAGGAATGTCCTGCAATGGTACCAAGGTTTCCTTCAAGACTGGCTATTTTAAAGCGCGAAAAAAAAATGACGTAATTGAACTATTTTTTTGTTTCATCACGAACATAAGTATGTATTTTGACCAAGGGATGGGCGTAATATTGAAATTATTGTTATTTCTATGGAAACAAATTCCGCATTTTTACTTGCCACACCCATAATTAAATATAAAACATGTATACCATAATGAACCCCTCCCACGAAGAAAGTAGCGGATATATTACTGTTGCTATGGAGAATAGTATAATACACAAGCTCAGATATGTGTACAAGTGTGTAAATATAGAATTATATAATTGAAATGGCATACCGTGGAATGAAACTATGCCACATTCGTAGGTGGAGGAAATAGGCGCCCAGTGTGAAACTTTCGTTTTTAAGGGGAGGTAGTTGTGGAGATGGTCATATTTTACTAAGATTTTTGCTACGATGTGTTATTTCAGGACCTAGGAATTTGATATGATGTGATGACCTGTTATGTCGTGGTTTTGATGTGTTGTCACAACTTGTCAGTTCTTCTATAATGTGGGGTGTGACGTTGAGATCTTGCTATAGATGTTGAAGCAAACGCGGTCAAGTAATGATAATTTAGTGGCAGGGCTTGAAACCTCCACCTGTGCCTTGGGTGACAATCCCCTCTACAACACAACAAGGAGTGTCTTAAAAGGGAACATTTTCTCAAATAAACATTCTGTAAACAAATTAACATATTAGACACGTTAACTACCAAGTTTCCATCTGGGCCAGGGACGAATAACTAACAAGTTCGCTATCTGTAAAGATAGCGAAAATATTTTTCCACAGGGGAATTGTGTGAAACTTAAAGGGGAACCGCTCAATCACATGTATTGCACCAAAGAATCATGGGACACTATTGTTTATGGTGTTTACAAAGTTAATCTATCTTTTGTTATCCATTGTAATTTTAGTCCAGAAAGTAATTTTTTGGGAGATCAGGCTTAACTGGAAGTGCCCCTTTAGCAGTTATGTCAGACGATACGATATGACTAGATAATGATATATTTCGGGATGATGTAACAATTATGCTAATTGATGATAAATTGTGTTGTTCTTTGTTATATGCATTATTTACATAAATTGAATACATTACACGACATTTACTGATCTATTAACCATGAACGTATTAGTATTAAATAGATATGTTTAAAGAGTTATTTTTGATATTAATTTAGAACATTTTCAAAATTTATTGTCTACTGATTTATTGTGGACATTAATAAAATGATGTATCGAAGACTATTCGCTATCAAATGACATCACATCAGAATATAGTGAATACAATAGCATCACATCAGAATATAGATTAAAAATGACATCACAAAAGAATATAGATCACAAATGAGATCACATAAGAATAGAGAGAATACAAATGACATCACAGAAGTGTAGAGAGAATACAAATGACATCACAGAAGAGTAGAGAATACAAATGACATCACAGAAGAGTAGAGAATACAAATGACATCACAAAAGAATAGAAAGAATACAAATGACATCACAGAAGAGTAGTGAGAATACAAATGACATCACAGAAGAGTAGAGAATACAAATGACATCACAGAAGAGTAGAGAATACAAATGACATCGCAGATGAATAGAGAGAATACAAATGACATCACAGAAGAGTAGAGAGAATACAAATGACATCACAGAAGAATAGATAGAATACAAATGACATCACAGAAAAGTAGTGAGAATACAAATGACATCACAGAAGAGTAGTGAGAATACAAATGACATCACAGATGAATAGAGAGAATACAAATGACATCACAGAAGAGTAGAGAGAATACAAATGACATCACAGAAGAGTAGTGAGAATACAAATGACATCGCAGAAGAGTATAGAGAATACAAATGACATCACAGAAGAGTAGTGAGAATACAAATGACATCACAGAAGAGTAGAGAATACAAATGACATCGCAGATGAATAGAGAGAATACAAATGACATCACAGAAGAATAGAGAGAATACAAATGATATCACAGAAGTGTAGAGAGAATAAAAATAACATCACAGAAGAATAGAGAGAATACAAATGACATCACAGAAGAGTAGTGAGAATACAAATGACATCACAGAAGAGTAGTGAGAATACAAATGACATCACAGAAGAGTAGAGAATACAAATGACATCGCAGATGAATAGAGAGAATACAAATGACATCACAGAAGAATAGAGAGAATACAAATGATATCACAGAAGTGTAGAGAGAATAAAAATAACATCACAGAAGAATAGTGAGATTACAAATCACATCACAAAAGAATATAGATTACAAATGACATCACAGAAGAATAGAGAAAATACAAATGACATCACAGAAGAGCAGAGAGAATACAAATGACATCACAGAAGAGTAGAGAGAATACAAATGACATCATAGATGAATAGAGAGAATAAAAATGACACCACAGAAGAGTAGAGAGAATACAAATGACATCATAGATGAATAGAGAAAATATAAGTGACATCACAGAAGAGCAGAAAGAATACAAATGATATCACAGAAGAGTAGAGAGAATACAAATGACATCATAGATGAATAGAGAGAATACAAATGACATCACAGAAGTGTAGAGAGAATACAAATGACATCACAGAAGAATAGAGAGAATACAAATGACATCACTGAAGAGTAGTGAGAATACAAATGACATCACAGAAGAGTAGAGAATACAAATGACATCACAGAAGAATAGAAAGAATACAAATGACATAACAGAAGAATAGAAAGAATACAAATGACATCACAGAAGAATAGAGGGAATACAAATGACATCACAGAAGAATAGATAGAATACAAATGACATCACAGAAGAATAGAAAGAATACAAATGACATCACAGAAGAATAGAGAGAATACAAATGACATCACAGAAGAATAGAAAGAATACAAATGACATCACAGAAGAATAGGGGGAATACAAATGACATCACAGAAGAATAGATAGAATACAAATGACATCACAGAAGAATAGAAAGAATACAAATGACATCACAGAAGAATAGAGGGAATACAAATGACATCACAGAAGAATAGATAGAATACAAATGACATCACAGAAGAATAGAGAGAATACAAATGACATCACAGATGAATAGAGAGAATACAAATGACATCACAGAAGAGTAGAGAGAATACAAATGACATCACATGAGAATATAGAGAATACAAATGACATCACAGGAGAATAGAGAGAATACAAATGACATCACAGAAGAATAGTGAGATTACAAATGACATCACAGAAAAATGGAGGGAATACAAATGACGTAACAGAAGTATATAGGCAATATAAATAACATCGCAGAAGAATATGCGGAAATAAATAACATCACAGAAGAATAGAGAAAACACAGTCGATTATTTGCGTGGTCTCTTGACCACCATCTCCCAATTGGCGGCTGTGTTCGGACATGTACATAACACCGTAAGCACGGCAAGATAGATACTATCTTTAATCAATGTAAACTTGTAGCACGTGCGTGACTCGAACCCACGTTCGCGTACGGCGCCGAATTACCTAGTCATACGTCAAGGCGCGTCTTCCGCCCGGCCTCGGGGTGCAAAACACCAAAATGGTCCGAAAGGATAGGGGAATTGCAACATCGTTTGTTTTTTTTAAATATTTTTATGATTTTTTATCTATTTGATATCGTTGGAAGCGATTGTTTCTGCGCGTTCGGAAATGGGGTTGTGACGAAATGTCTGTGTGCTTATCTCTCTGTTTGTTTGTTTGTCTGTCTACTTGTGTGTGATTGCTGCCTTTCCTATATGTCAAAGTGCGCGGAGCTCTTTTTTATTCTCTCATTTATCGTCCGTCCATCTGCCGGAAAGTAAATAGTAATAGGAATTAATACCGGATTACTTGCATTTCTAAATAGGAAACGACGATGACTACTTTTCTCAATTTAATCGATGGCTCTAAATGATGTACATACATTAAAACATCCACACATCAGGGTCAATAACATTGCATGTTACGTAGATTTCGTATCTTAAGATTAGTCTTACCTTCGATATATGACAACCTGGTACTTCTTACATGGATAACATGATTTGGCTGACGCCGGAATATTGCATATTTTTTCATTATCAGCTAATTAGATCGAACATTATCGACTATTTGGATCGATATTAGTTGAATAATTGTCGAGGTTTAAGATCGACATTTTGATGGATATTATAGACCGGGACTTGAGACACGGTCCAGTGTTTTGGATTCGGAATTCTCCGATAATTAGCGAGTTTTTAGACTGATATTAGTTAAGTCGACACTTCTGAGTTTTTTTTCTGAGATTGGAAACTCTCATATAATTATATAATATTTGTATTTATTTACTCTGTGGTCCAGTACAGGGTAAAAACATGTACATGTACATCATTACTCCAGAAATAAAAAAAATCCTTTTTCCACTTGTTGTTGTACATGTTGCAAGATGTTAGTAAACTTAATAAATTAAATCGTACAAAGCTCATGTCTCGCGATTTGCCCGTTCTATATTACACGGATCATTGTTCATTGACAGCACTCATCACAAATACTAACTTGAATACATATGTTTCTCATCATATCTTGCACATTTAGATCTGCGTTCATAATCTAACCTTTACGTACGTAACTTTTAATTTAACTAGTTCGAGGAACAGGTGGTCACCTGAAAACAGTGTTGTCTTTGTGTATTCAAGGAACTTGGAACCAAATATATATTATTATTAAAAGTATTCAAGTATCATTTGAGGCAGATATCTACCCCATCATTAGACCGGTTATGAAAATGAATTAGAATACGAACCGGACAAATCAAAAATGGTTTTAGATAACTACCCTATTTGTATAGCGGGTTATTGCCAATCTAATTAAAATCAGAACTCATTAAGCGTTTCTTTTTTCTTTTAATTTTTTTATTATTTTTTCTTTTAAAGCGGGGGAGTCGCGCATGCGGCAAACGGCCATGGCGTGCCGTTGTTTACAAACAAGCGTCTACCCATGAGCCTTTGCACTTTTAGCATGTGTTGTTATAGTCGCTCGGGACTCAATTCCCGCTCATGCGCAGTTGACGACAACTCCACTCTAATTCTATTTTTGTTTTCATTTTCCCGTTCGTGAGATGACAAATAATCAATTTTTTTCATTTCTTATAAATATTTAAACACCCTCACCCCCTACCCAATAGGTAGTTGGAAATTATACAGTCATTACATAGTCCTCGTCGATGATTTAGTGTCTTTGATATTCAAAATCATACACTATGAATTTTCATTGAGAAAAAAAAAATATTGTTATTATATCAAGTTTGACTCAAATCAAGCAAAGATTCAGGATCGTTTCAAACAGAAATAATGTAGATTAAGTTAACTGTAAGATTAAAGCGGGAGGGTCGTCACCTGCGCACGCGCGGGAATTGAGTCCCAAGCGACGATAACAACACACGCTAAAAACGCAAAGGTTCATGGGTAGATGCTTGTTTGTAAACAACGACACGCTATGACCATCTGACAGATGCGCCGGTGACGACTCCCCCGCTTTAAGACCCACACTTTTAAATGGCATATTTCTGATGCTATGTTACTAAGAGTGGATGAATCTAACATCATAGGCATAATGAGGAAGAAAAAACAACCTCGTCAAATTTTCACCAATAGCGTCGTGAATGTTCGATCGGATTCACGATCGGTAGACCAGAATTGAACCACAACAACAAGGGGTTGGTTGGGCATGCACTGTGTATCTGTTTCATAGTCTCAATAGAGATCTGAGTTCCGCCGTTGACTACCACATTAACTAGTCATAATGACACAATCGTAGGAAGAGGTTCACACATCCCTGCCAAACTGAGACACGGTAGAATGCACTATGTGTACCCGGGCCGTCAGCATCTACAATTTAGACGCAAAAACCCAATGGCATTCACTGTAGGGTAACATCGCAGAACTGTTATATACGCGGCGCGTTTCAGACTTTCAGAAAATAATAAAATCATACATGCGGTTGTGTCTTTGGCATTTTATGGTCTTCAAAGTGAACGTTGATATTGTCATAGTTCGATCCGCGTATATAATACATTTGGTAGGATGCGTTGCTTTCATTGAGTTAACCGTCACAAAATGGTTCTGGACTATAGATAATTTCTAAATATGGTTAATACACAGTATAAAGTTTTCAAAATGACACAATCTTTCGATAATTATTATTAAATATACTGACTAAATCAGAATTATCGCCGATCATTTCGTCATTCATTCATTCATTCATTCATTCATTCATTCATTCATTCATTCATTCATTCATCCGTTTGTTAATTATTTTTTGTATTCGAATCATTTATTTCGTTCGTTTATTCATTTAAATTTTTTCGGACTATTATTACTTTATGAATACATCTATGCATGGAGGTAAATCTCTTTTTACTTCCATCATCAATGATCTATGCATTCATGTATGGGTCACCCGACGAAACGAGCAGCCAATGCTCTCTCAGAACGAAGAGGTCTCTCAACCACTGATACTGAAGATCGGTGTCCTAACAATTTCATATATGGCAATTATATATATATGTACAACGATAATATGTTTTTTTTTCCAAAATTTTAACACTGCGACACGATTGTTTTTTTTAAATATATTGTGAGGCTATATTTGTTTGATAACCTCTCACTTGCCCACATGATATTTCAGCCATGAAGGAACTTACCACCCCACAAATTCCACAAGAATACGATATTGAATGGAAAATGGAGGAGGGGTTACATCTGATTGATGAACAATTGAATCGGTTAGAAGAATAGAACGCTACATTCTAGCTTTCTGGTCGCATATACCTAACACCCTGAGGACATTTGATGTCGGGTGTATCTGTGGGGGGGGGGTACACTGCTTTGATCCGTTATTGATCAGATGACGTTTTAGCATGGTCTCCTTCGCCGCTTGATAAACACCATCATGATCGATTTACAGAAAAAATCACACCCATGATATATTGAAGGTGTTTTAGGAGGAATCGCGTTTCTTTAAATCCATTATTCTTGTGTTCCGCTGGAAATATGAGTATTACTACACAAGGTACACCTTTCGGATATGTTTTTATTTTGGTATCTCACGCGCCAGCCCCAAGACGTATGTATTTGTTTTCGTCATTTTTGCTCTGTTTGTCAAAGATAATCGCTCTCCGGTTTCTAGACGTGTTTTTCTTGTTTTATCAACGCTTCGCAAATGCGATTGTTTTAACTAATTGGAAAGGTGTGTACACTACCGAGAGAACAATCGTAGATACTAAATTAAATAAATAAATAAATAAATTACCAGCAATGCGTGTTTGATATACTATACACGTCCCGGTCGAATTGTAACAGTTTTAACCATACCCGTGGGACACTATTGGCAGGTGATGACATGGGTAATATGCCTTTATAGTTTATATGTTTTAACATAGACCCCACAATGCCCTATTGTACATGGTTTCAAACATACCGGTATATCCAATTGTGCCACGAACGACCTGAACGTAAACCTTCTATCGAATCACGGTTCTTTTACAGTAACAATGACCGAATACGTTGAGTACATATAGAACAACAACATCAATCAATCAATCAATCAATCAATCAATCAATCAATCAATCAACCAACCAATCAATCAATCGATCGATCGATCAAATCACCCAACCAATCAATTATTCAATCGTTCAACCCACTAACGACCTACCCACAAACACACACAAACCCACCCACCCAAACACAGACCCTCCAACCCAATCAATTAAACAACCTACCAACCAACTACCTACAAATCAATCAATCAAATAATGAAATCGTTTAACCAACAAGCGACATACCCACATACACACAGACCCTTCCATCCAGTCAACCAAATAACCTACTACCCACCCAACATTATAATTGCATATTGATTCTTCAACCATGTCAGATTCATGAATGTGAGTTTACTTAAAATTGGAAGTGGATTTCCGTGACTTATAATCGTACACTGCAATTACTTGTAATCATCATCATCATCATCATCATCATCATCATCATCATCATCATCATCATCATCATCATCATCATCATCATCATCATCATCATCAGTCGGGCACACCCGGTTCTATCTATATCTAAGTGTTTATATGATATTATTAAAACGCAGCTTTCTCATCGGTCGATCGTAACCACGTGCAGTCCTGTCAGTGATTGAGATCAATGCACGAATACAGTATGTAAACAAATGTGTATCACTCAAGTCCGATGTTTCCCCAAATTTGTACGGATTGTTTAAACAATAAAAAAACATGTTTCCCACGTTAAGAAAGTTGTATATAGAACAATGCCTATGAAAAAGTTTTCCCATGTATTTTGCATGTTACGTTCTACGCGTATCACACTGTCGATTTCTTTATTCTCAAGTCATAAATGTGCGTATATTAAATTTGTTGACATTTCAGGGTATTATAATTGAAATAGAGGACACTGTCCAAAACTAGTATTGCGCGACAGCGAACTCGGAAGGGGTATTCACTCGACTGCATCTCGTAAACGAACGTAAACGAACAATCTATTTTACACGCGTTGTTTACGTCGCTATGAGTCCCATATTGAACAGAACGCGGCGCGAAGACCACCTCCATTTAAAGTATTAGTACATTTTGTCGAGACGTACTCGGTCAAACTCGGCGATTCTACTCGTAAACGCTGTGCAATATAAGGATATTGAAACAGGTTGGAGGTCACCAAAATGATGTTTGTATGATTTTTAGTAGATGGCGGCCATTTTGTCAGTATTATAAAACTGGTTCATGGAAATATGACATATCTCAAATTGTTGGTTGGTGACAGAAGGTAAACAAGTTGTATATTGTGAATGTTGTAGTACTGTTTGGTACTGTGTTCCTTGGAATTGTTCTAAAAACAATTATTTTTGAAAAATCTTAGGATAAGTTCCTCAAAATACATCACCGGGTGCTAGTTCATGGTGTCATGTGACAATAGCTCCATTATTATACGTACTATACCTATGAGTATTGTCGGGTAATTTATGACAAACTTTCTCCAAAAAATTGAGTAGGCTTCTGCTATCTGCTATCCTGCTTGGCCGTGGAAATTGTGGGAATATCACAGTGTTTATCAACAAAAATATCACTAAATATCGACCACTTTCCTTTAAGTACTGGCCTGGTAAAAATATTGTTAAATTGTTGTTATTCAAAAGCTAGGAGCACTTATTTCAGATACACACATGGAAAAGAACAGACAGAAACGATGGGACTATATACAAACTGACCTAAGTATCACAGCGGACAAAACCGTATGGGACTGTGTCTCCTGCGCATTTTTATAATATTGAATGTCGGCGTTCACTTTTTAAATTTTTTTTATTTAACCCAGTTTTATAGATGTATCTTTTGTTTTATATACATATTTCACCTAAAGAAAAATAGTGCGCATCAGACTTGGTTGAACTTGAGAATGATAATAAATACAGTAAAAAATTTGCCATGACAGTGGCATCACGCGAGTGGAAAAGGCGAGGATGGTTAGAACTGCGTAGGTCCTAATAGCGTATCAATGATTTTCGGGTCAAACTTTAATGCCGACCTCGATTATGGGAAGACCTACTCAGCCATTTGCGGAAAACGGCAGAACAAATACAACGGCTATACAATTACAATGCGAAATAACGAGTTATTACCACGCTACCTTTCAGTATTCCTCAGTCGACCGATATATCATTTCTCCCGCCAAAATAACGTCATTATGGCGCGTAATATCCACAATGTAAATTGACAGATTTCTCCCCAGGCTCGGGCCATTTTGAACTTCGGACAGATTTGCTGTTTGCACATCGCTGTCAGCATGCTTGCTAATGTTTGTCTGGTTACTCTTTATTTAAAGTTAATCAAGCGATTTGGTCGTTTTTTTGTCTTTTAAAACATGTGATTGCCGTCGTCATACATGTTCAGTAATTCTAATTAAACAAAAAATGAATTGGTATTGTGATGAATGTCAACACGGATGCATAAAGACGTGTTGATCGATGACGGTGTGACTGTTATGTATTTTGAAAGATGAAGTCGGTGGCGGAAAACAAGTCTACAAATATTAAAACTCAACATTAATTACGCTAATAGACGTTTTAGCACGCAGCAGGCGATCAAAGTAAAAACAGTGCATGGAAGTGATTAACGAGAAAACAACAAAACCATATTGGATTTTTTGTTCAAATGAACTTTCAAATTTGTATTTTTGATATGAAGATTTGACGAGAGTTTTGAGAGACGCTGTCCACATAACTGCCAAGTGCCTGAAGCGCGAGCTAGTAAAATACAATAAAATCCGTCGGTGTCGGGCTTGGTCTAGTTCAAGGTGTTTTGTAAAGTACTAGTGTTTCACTTTGCAATCATTTGCGGTTGTCTAAACCCAGTTTTCATATTGTGACGTAGTGTGCGCGAGGCGGACGTGACGTTGATAACACTCGACACAAGAACAGAAGACAAATAATAGGACAGAAGAATTGAACTTCAATGCACCCTGTGCGCAGATCTAACGAGGCGTCACTTTAAAAATCAAGAGTAAGGTCCCCATATTTGGGGAGGGGTGTGTTATAAATATAGCGGTGGCGGTAATTTTGGCAGTTTTGAAACGTTGCCATTGGACCTATGATCCAAAACATATAATACCAGTATATGCAATGCGTGGCGATATAGAGTGAACTTGAATACTCGAATTGGTATATTGTCACGTGACTTTTTGTTGTCTTGAATTACTGTCGTCCCCAGATTCAGGGAAAAAAACACGTAAAACGATGAATGGTGCCTTAGTCGCGATTTGATATGCTAATGAGAAGGCTTCGAATATGACAAATGATTTCCACAAGCTGAATAAAAATGTGTGTTTCCATAACAACACATTTAATTATACAAACATATACACATGTAAACAGGACATTGGATTTTGTCAAGACAATATGAAAAACACGATGAACACTGTGCTCTTTCAGAATTTGCGAATTTGTCGCTTGGCCATGGAAATTTGAATTTTTAGTGTATGTCTTTATGTTCATTACAAAATATATTTCACCGAATTTATGTCTATATACGGCTTCAAAATATCCTAAAAGATTTAAAACATATCTCGAGGCGAACTTTCAATATTCAGAAAGTGTCAGTCGTTTACCATTTTTCTATTTTATTGTTTAAATTGGTTGCTCTGTACTAAAAACAAAAACTGTAGCCCTTGTTTGACATCAGTGTATCAGAAACGAAAGACCGACTCGTACAACGGTGGTCAGGTTAATCTGATAAGTAAAAACTGACGGAAACACAATCAGTTCAGATCGTACAGCCTTTTACGATTAGGAATCAGAACGTCATAAATCTGATGAAACGCCATATTTTTCTGTTCATACAGGCCAGATTTTGTCTAATCGGATTACACTGACCGTGTAAAACGGACTTTAAACTGCTTAGCCGTCGCCAGCTTACACCAACAGAAAGGCTCTGGTTTTAATACAACGAACTGACAACACGCACGCGCCCAAATTGGGTGGACTTGTGGTCAAGGCACGTCTTCACACATCAGACCCGTTGAGCATCCCAAATTTCAAATTGTTTAAAATTCGACTTTGAACCATTTTTTGGAGAAAGGGAAAGTCATCATTTGAAGTCCACTTTTCATTTCGTTGCGGAGTTACCATGTGACACCTACTCATATGGTACTGTAAATACTAGTAGTTTGTTTTACTTACAATGCACTTTCGTCGTCCATGCCGCGGTTTAGAGACTCATCACTATATTGGTAATATGGTATTCAATCGATTTTAATACATATTATTCAGGTTCCCGGGTCCAGTTTAATGATTTCATCATTAGACGTATAACTCCCTTAACTCTAACTCAATCGATTAATTTTATTTTAAAATTTCAATGCCCAGTTTCAACCAACCTGCAATACCTATATTTATTTATATATACATGTATATTTAAATTAAAAGATGTTTTAAGATTTGGTAATGAATTGTCGAATGGATGTATGACTAAAAATAGAAATATACATTCTTGAAGCTTACTTTTCCAATCAATCTTCTTTGGGTACAATCGAACACTGAAAATACCAGGACATTATTGTGTTAATTAATTTTATTTTAAAATTTCAATGCCCAGTTTCAACCAACCTGCAATACCTATATTTATTTATATATACATGTATATTTAAATTAAAAGATGTTTTAAGATTTGGTAATGAATTGTCGAATGGATGTATGACAACTCTTATGCTCAAATATCAACTTTTATTTACATATATGAACAATATAATTTATAAAACTTGTTGACTAAAAATAGAAATATACATTCTTGAAGCTTACTTTTCCAATCAATCTTCTTTGGGTACAATCGAACACTGAAAATACCAGGACATTATTGTGTTAATGATTGACTTAGACTTGTTTGTTGGCTTGGCAACTAAGCAAATCTTACATTTATGGTGGTTCGTGTTGCAGTTCTTAGTTAGCTGTAAATAATGACATATGTATGCTGCTTACGTCATCGTCAAATTTAAAAACGACAATAATTAGTTCAACTCTGTCCTAGACTCGAGATTTAGTCTATGTCCCTTGCGTATATAGTTGCCGTTCATGTTAATTAGTATTTAATTAGTATTTATACACAAGCCAGCACCCTTCGGACACCCAAGGCTGAGTCACAGAAGCGCAGCGACAGGAGATTGGAACCGAGTCTAATTTGTCCGATCAACTCTATTTGCTAGGCGTTATACTATTATCAGAAGTCCCGCCCTCTAGTGACGGGGCGCTTCTGTGACGTCAAAATAACGTATACGACGAAGGCAATATGGTTCAAATCGAAAACTGTGTGTAACGCTGTAGTCGTTCGTCATTTAGGATAGATTAAATCTCTCGAAAAACAATATTCTTTGATGGACAACAACAGACTCAATATCGACTCTTTAAATCCTCCTGTCAATCATATTCGTCATAAACATTTGGTCGATAGAGGGCGAGACGTTTTGGGAAGTATGTTTCATCAAAGACACTAGTGTCTTTGGTTTTATCTTCTACTCGATTTTGTGTACATTTATCAAATACTCATAAATGGACTGATATTTTGTTGCGTATGATTCTATTTTTAAACACTAACACACAATGTGGCTATGTCAATACGAAGCTGCGCATGCTTTATGTCTGCAAGATATATGACGTAGGAGTCTCCTTATTTGTGACGTCATATCCGGCACTGAAGGATTTCACTCACAAGAAATGATGATTACGGGTGTCAATTGTATTATAATGGAGAATGTCATACTCCGTCCAAGGGAACTATAAATTATGTTTTAAAATGGGCAAGGGTTCACTTTTTGAGAAGTTTAAGGGTGAAATTTTAAGGAATCAAAGTTGTGTTGATATGCTAGTAATGCCGCAAGTCCATTTTACCACGATTTCTGCTGCTGCAAAAATGTTCAAACCACTTTAAGTGGTGGGTTTTCCCTTGAAAATTGGTTTTAAGAGGAGGGGTTTTCTCGAACATTTGTTTTAGGTGGTGGGTTTTCTCTAAAAATTGGTTTGGGGAGGAGGTTTTTTCTTGAAAATTGGTTTTAAATGGTGCGTTTCCCTTGAAAATTGGTTTTAAATGGTGGGCTTTCCTTTGAAAATTGGTTTTAAGGCGAGGGTTTTTCTTAAAAAAATGATTTAAGGGGTTAGTGTTTGAGGAGTTTGGCCTCCCGTGCCGCGGTTTTCAACAAAAGTTGGTGCTTTGCATACCCGTATATAAATAATACATGTGACCCCCGCCAGGGCAGTGTTTTTGTTAATACAGGTGGCGCAATCGTGGGATAGGAGGAATGACGAAAATAGAGTTTTACAGATTGTGGTGACATCCCGCTACAAGCGCTGTTGACATTACCATCTTTTTGTGCACAATATTACTGGTCTCATAGAATACAACTGGTATGCATTCTATTTCAATCGCATCTACGTGTGAGCGTAGTCAAGGTGAAACCCACGCCCGAGAATCCGGTCTCGCTCTGTTTCCCACTTCAATTCTCACAGTCAGTAAAATCTCAGAACGTCTGTCGAAATTAAAACAGTCTCAAGAAAGATAACTGATACAAAATAGGAAAATTGACCTGTCACAAGTAATTACTGAATACCATTGAGAGAGATATTGAAACTTGTGTGAGGTCCCAAGTTTTGTCTGTTCGACCACCTCAAAGACTGACGTAAATTCACAACCCAATACACAATAAATCGCACCCTCTATAGACGAACGCATCTGTGACGTCAGGTGGGTGAAAGCATGGAGTCTTTTTTTACCTCCATGGTGAAAGGTATGCCGTTG
Organism: Saccoglossus kowalevskii; assembly: GCF_978046115.1. Classification (NCBI taxonomy): domain Eukaryota; kingdom Metazoa; phylum Hemichordata; class Enteropneusta; family Harrimaniidae; genus Saccoglossus; species Saccoglossus kowalevskii. The sequence continues at coordinate 27,362,056 of NC_140658.1, forward strand.
TGTTGATCTTTAGTGATCCGTCAATAAATAACACTATTTACATTATTACTTTATTCTAAATAACAACAAACTATTCAACCAATCCCAGTTGTTGTTTTGAACTTCTCTATTGTCTTTGATTGATTTCATCCACGTCACAGAGGCGTTTCGTCGCTAGGGGGCGCGACAAGAATAACTGTTTGAACGCCTAATTTTCTAATTTTTGGTTTGGTGAATCATTCACCAGAAGAGGAATACTTGAACACTCGCCGGCGTCTTGAACATTGCCTCAGTTTCGTACGTACGTATTATGCGCCGATTACTGTTATTTTAACTGTTTAACGGCTGTTTTTTTTTATTTTGAACTAAATTTACCAATATAATATATGTTTTTTGTTTTGTTTATGTCATTTTAGCTGAATCATACTATGATGTTATCACAGTGCGGATTCTCGGCGTTAAAACAGCAATGTTTCAAAGTATTCTGAGTGTGAGCAAAAAATGTATATTTAAAAAAGTACGTTTTAGAACAATTAATTGATAATCAATTGGAGTACATGAAACAAAGTGTGAATGTTGAGTTCTCGGAGCTGATCACTTATAAGGAACAAGAGATTTGTTGATGCGCAATTACAATGGAAGGGGTCTTGAAAAAAAACAAAATTGGCAGAGGGTATGCCAGAAGAAAAAAAGGGTGATCTGAGGTGAGCAAAGACACGTGAACGTGGTGTTGCGTATAAATACTGACGTAATGAGATTAATTCACGAAATGTTAAATACAGTGCATGAGAAACGATGGGCATATAACAACGCCCTCAAAGGAAGCGGTGAGAAATTTTAAGGATGCGTTCGGCTCACACGTCCCTGTATATGCGATGTCAGAAGGTTTCACTATCAGTTAATCGTCACAACAATTAAAATTCCTCGTCAGAATTCTTTTCGCAGTGTGAAATAATTAGCACTTATGAAAATCTGACGTACAAAATCACGAAATGGGTTATTTCTGTCCGAATTTCGCTTTCATTCCCGCCACGAGATAAATTAACCCTAGTATAGTGTTGCCAGGGACCCCGCCGCGCGCCTAAAGAGATGTAGTTGTCGAGCTCAGAATAGGTTTGTTGGTTAAAATGACTAAAAAATCACGTCTGCGTGAAACCGCACACCGTGCTCGTCATAAATCACACATTCAAACAATTACAGTGTTTTGATTGTTACGTGTTTCCATTGCGCAAACCACATTTCATCTCCGATTTTGAGATTTTCCCGCAAAAAAATCGATGGCGGGAACCAACATGAGTCGATAGTGTAGACGAAAGCAAACGAATGATAGGGCGTGAAATTTTGAAAATAAACAATGGAAATAACACTTCATTCCGATGGGAGCTGTCGGCTTTGCTGTGAAGTAATAAAAGCAACAAATAAAGCATGTCAAACGCGATTTTTTTAGTTGAACCGTGCAGGTCGGTGTGACTGAACAAACATCGACAGCGGGAATTTGAAATTGAAATATACCGGGTCGAAAACTTAGTCGCTTATTGACAATTAAAGATCGATCTTCTGAATTTTAGGGGGGTATTCACCAATTCGAAAATTATAGGCCATGTAATTGTTTGCAATGAGGTGTACAGCGGCGTATTCCGCATGTGTATACACGAGGGTCATTAATTTGGTTTCGTCTTGTACATTGTACCATTATATGTATTTAGTTTGAAAACAGGTCTTCTATGTTTCTGTGGCTTGAATGACGATTGGAGCAAAGCTTATAATCGTCAAGACACAAAACCGACATTTATTTTTATTTCGCGTAAACTGTTGTGTAGGGCGATGTTTTAGCTTGTTTCGGGTGCAGTATAGTATTAAAATGACTCTCCGTCCACCCAGCCGTAGGCATAAAGAGTTAACACAGCCGCGCATAGCCCAAAGCGTTGCCATGGCAACAAGTTAATACTCAATGAATGGTTAATGACTGTGGAAGCAGTCTAAGTTTTTTTTCCTCCCCAGCTCACGATGAACATTAAAACACCTCCATTCTGAAGCCTGGGGACACTATTCCTTGAAACTCAGAAAACTCCGGTACTTTTAGAAGTCTACTCGAAGGGACGTGGCGATTGACAAGCGGAAAGTGCGGGTCCTTTCACACCGGCGTGTGTACACATATGCACACAATGCCGGACGATTTTGATCGATTTGCCCGCCGAGTGTATTGAAGTTTATTCAAGTCAACGCGATTTGTTAGTTTTGGTGACTTCAGTCACGCGATGCCCCTCAAATAAAAAAAAAACCATTTCATTCGTTCGCTGTTCTCCCCTTTCCTTTGCAGTTGTGCAAATAACGATTGTTGTTTTTTGAAACGGAGTGTCTGCATTTTACCGGGGGATTCAGTTCTTGCGTTAGTTTCTGTCAAGTTAGAACGCGTTGTGTATTCTCATCACGTCCTGGTCTATCCGTGTTTTTTAGTGTGGTTATTCTGTCTCGTAGATATTTGCCACCCGGTAAAGAAATCTGCAAAACTGAAATGATCCCGTGTTAGAAAATACAAATATAGTACTTTTTATCGGCCATTTTGAAATCGATCACCTGGATTTGTACTAAGAACCAGGTCAGCTTACGCGCATGCGTCCCACATTAGTGCTTCCATGCGATGGGCGGGTGGCCACGCGACATTGGCAATATTATAATTGTTAGTTTTAAAAAAAAATGGAAAAATATTTTATGCAGACTCTGCATTAAACTATTTGCGGGATGGGGATATATCACTTCGCATTGAGGGATATTTGTTCGTTGGTTCTACCAAAGACTATATAGTCTTTGGTTCTACATTACATACACATTTGAGTCTTACCAACATTTATTAACGAGCTGCAAAGACGACACGTGCTTTCTGGACACAAAACCCACATATTAACCTAATTTTACTAATCAAATTTGATTCTTAAACAAACACGCCTTGAATGCGACGCGAGGCTTTGTATTGGGATTCATTTGAAAGGGTTCCATTTAACCTATGTCAAGTTGAAGAACTCAGCCTGCTCCGACGTCGGGCACAAGACTTGCATACAAGTCTCCGTTTATAATTTGGTGTTTTTTCAATAAAATGAAGTATTACGGGAGTGTGTAAATGGCGAAAGCCGGGTTACCGCGAAATAAACATTTATTTCGCGTTAACCCGACTTTCGCGGTAACCTTGCTTTCGACAACTACCATAAGTTGAAAAACACCAAAAACTAAACAAAAGGCTGTATCACTTATGCAAGCGGTAGCAGAAAAGCGCATGTATTGATATTCAATGATTGCATATTTAAGAGATCACAGAAAAATCCGAACAACGATTATATTATTTTTTCGAACATTTTTGTCTAATTATTATGCATTTTTTTATATATTTTTTGTTTGTTTGTTTGCATATATCATAGATCAGAGAAAAATCACAATATAGAGTTTTGGTCACCATTATACCTTAACAACTTATTATTATTATTGAAGTTGTTCGCATTCCGAACAAAGATGGTGTTATTTTTTCGAGAAATATTTTTTAGAACATTTTTCCGATTGTTAGTGATATTTTTATAATTTCTTTGTTAATTTTGGACCAAATTGCCATAATGTCCCATTGCCTACATTTCCTGATCAAACATTATAAAAAAACAAAATGGAAAAAATGCGCAGGTTAATTTTGTGGAAAAAACGACGAAAGTTGACTTCCGTATTACAATAAATCGTTTCAATGGAATGTTTTAACAAATTGCTGAACGTTTTCACGAATAAAAAAACAAACCTAGTAAAAACCACTTATAGCGAAAAAGTTTCACATTTGTGTTCTAAACCGCGCTTCCAGTGACTCACGCGGACGCTTTCATATCAGTTAAGCTAATCACATTTCTCGTTCCAAACACAAACAGGCATACCCAGGATCAGATGACGAACATTTATACAAGAGAAATTAAATTATCATCATGAAATCTACATAGAATTAAACCCACAATCGAATTTATGAAACTCGACCCATTTCTTCATTTCTGGGTAAAAATAGAAAATGCTATTGGGAGTTTTTATCATAATTCGTGTGCTATAACACACACAAACGAAATGTCGATTTCTTTTATGCATTAGAGTCGAATTTCATACTCACAAAAATCTAATTTAATTTTATCGGTCCACTCGTACTTTCGGGGAAACGGAGAAGAATTTATGATGCGGAAGAGAATGGAAACCACTCGAAAAAATTAGATTGATTTAAAAAAAATAAATTAAATGATATTAACATTGCACTCCCATGGTAATCCATTTTGGAAATGACATTGGTATTTTTTATGGACAATTTCAAAGAAAAGTTTTCTTTCAAGTAGTACCGTGTCATCGCAGGTGAAAACGTCGTAAATTGACCGTAGGTGGCGCTATATACTGCGACTGCGCCTCGTCCAAGTTCATGTTTTATGCCATACAGTTCAGTGAATAAAAAACAATGAGCTGTGTCCAAATAAATAATTTGAAACTTTCAAATGACGAACATTTATACAATTTACGACCCCGAAAATTTGAACAGAACACGAAACCATTTTAATGCATGGATTACTTGATTTTTATGGCTTTGCATAGTAGGGTTTATAGCGGAAATAATGGGGCAAATCTTGAGATATTTCTCGTGATAAGTAATGTAATATGAAACATGCCCTCTAAGTCAGACATCGTAACGTTAAATCCATTTCAATTGGAGGTTACACATACTTTGTCTGAAAACGTAAAAATACGACACATAATCTTCTATTCGGCTCGAACCCCGAACATGAAAAGCCTTGCTAAATTTGTCAATAAAGTCTTTATGTATTACAAAACTGAAGTTTCATCGGCCCAGTATCCTGTACCTGTGTATGTTATTTGTGTAATTGACCTTGGATGTTGTATTACGTATACAAAATTTATTTATTTATGTGTTCATTTATTTGCTGCAACTAATGGCACATGGAATGAAGACAACTGAACATAACAAACAAATAAAATATTAATATTTCCCAACGACAGCTTTCACAAGAACAAAAAGTGTACCAAGTACAATTTGAATCAATAATAAAATACAAAAAAGAAAAACAAAAAAATCCCAATTCCAAAAACACTACTTAATTCTGCAATGGCTCAATGTACTGGGTGAATTCAACTTTATACTGATACTATGAATAGTGAAAATGTGTTTTAACTTTGAATGTAATCTGATCCTGACTGAGATTGAGCTTTGGGATTAATATAAAAGATGTAATGACCTGACTTGTAACTAAACTATTTTATAATTTGGGAAAAAAAAAGCAGTGCGTCAACCTATTCTTTTCGCGGAGACAAATTTTATAGTTGACACCTGCGACTGAAAGCTCTCTTTATAATCGACATCACAATTAGCTGCACGTCTTTATACAGGCACAGAAAGTCAAGATTAACAAATATTTCATTTATTGTATTTAATATTATAAATTGGTGACGTGTATGAAAACGTTTTTGATGTTTGTTTTTTTTAAATTTTGCAATGTAGCTTGCGTTATGTTTCCATTTCACTTATCCTCGGGGACGGACATCCGGGCATTTTCTACCGCCTGGCAACCCTCGCGGTGAAAACAAAGACCAACAACTCGCAGAAAACGGTACTTTGCAATGGTTGATGAGAGTCCGCTGAACAGTGTAACAAAATTAGCCCTACGTGTGCAACATATATGAATTTGGTTGTTCAGGATTACTTCAAAGTTGAGTTTGTGTTGTTTTCTCGAGTTTTCACCGGCTCCACCGGCGTTCCACAGCAGCGCGCGCAAAGCTCATAGAAATACGTGGTACAGTGGTGCGCGTCTTAGCAACGTAGAACGTCCGTGACGTAGCTCCGCCCCCGAGGATTGTACACGTTATGCCGTCATCGAAGCTTCAATAACAGACGCGCGTATCGTAGGTTGCTATGACAATGTACGATGATGTACATGCACTCACATTCGGTAAGAAAAACGAAAGACTTGGATGCATGCCCTCAACGACCCAATTTCAATTGCTTGGGAGTTGAACACAGAGGGCGCTATACATACAATGTATGTCATACAATCCTTAATTGCCACAATGATGACGTCATGGATGTCTTAAAACAATGAGTATCCAAGTGAGCAACGTGACACAACAATTGCGATAAATGCGATCCAGACATCGCGGGCGAGTTCTTTTTCTGAGTTTACTCAAGCGTTCTATTCTATATTCCTATGATTGGGGTTCGGTTCGTACTGACTCTCCATGAAATGAATGTGCTAGCTGCAGTGCCACAGAGAGCCCAGGAACTATATTAAACTATATGCCTAGCCTATATGGAAAGGAGGCTATCGGCTCTAGTGTATTGTGTCTAGTGTATACAAAATGGACAGTGGATAAAGGCTCCAGCGATCCCACATTATTTAAAACTGGAAAAGAACAGACGAAAGAAAAGTCAAACTTAATTCATATATAATCCCAGTTTGGCTTTCTTGTCAGTTATTCATGGAAGTGCCGCCTTTGTCTGATTTTGTCTGATCTTTCACACGATCATAACAACTGGTGTCACGGACAATAGGCCCGTTAGATCTTCGACGGTATATTCGACGACTTTTTCCGTTACAGAATGATTTTTTTCTTCTAAAATTTAATTGTAAGTTATAATGTTATTAAGTGAGCCAATTTTGTCCCACACGTTCCCAAATAACGTTGTTTTGAATCCATCCCTTCTCTCGTGAATAAACTACCGGTAGTGCTGGACACACGGCTGTCCGTAAATGTTGTATCCACGTCGGCGCAAATAGGAGTCTCGCTGATTGGTTGACTTAGAACCATTCAACATCGTCACGGACCCTCATGTGGACAAAAATGCGGACACAATAAGGCTAAGTTTTTCAGTACACAAATAATATTTTTAGCCCCCAGCTGGGCACAGTCCGGGGCTTATGGATTGGGTTCCGTCCGTTCTGTTCAGATACATAATGGCCGACTGGCAGCCATATTTGTCGCCAAAATAGTCTAAAAGCATATATTTTATATGTGCGGAGCAATATGTCAAAATATTGCTGGCTAATTCTGTTCAAACTTAAAATATGAGTAACGCCTATTGGCATACTGGGGCACATCCCCTATTTTATTATTTTTTTTTTGAAAAAGATCATTTGTGCATACGTTTTAAGATTGAGTGTTATCAAGAGTACATTAATATACATTTGGTGTTATATACGATTAAAACATGCCCAGATATTAATAAATAGTATTGGCTTGGTCTATAATAAGACTTTCCTCGGTATTGTTTGCAGTCGCATCACTCCCACAAACACAATACCTATATTTAAATTAATGATAAATCAAAATGAAGTTTATATTATTATAATGCCATTTGGTAACAATCTTCGATACATAAAATTAGAATAGAATGTTTATGATATTCACTAATTTGTTCAATAAATATTCTGCTCTTGCAAATACCTTTCCCCTCATGAACTCAGACAAATTGGTTGTTTAAACATAAATTAAGAAATACATTTCGTCTTTAATCTCATTTTGGTCGCAAACAGTGCACTTTCCACCACTGCAAGGAATTTTTTTGTATCGTCTTTTCTCTATTTCTAAATTATGGGCGCTAATTCTCAATTTCGTTAATGCTGCTCTATGTTTTGCATTTGTTATTGTTGATAGATAATTTTTATACTGGCAATTTTTCTTTAGCAGTCTATATATAGATTCGCAGCTTATTCTTTTGTTTTTTGTTTTTATTATCATCATGCATTTGTTCTTGGCTCTTGTAATCGAATACTGTTTTGAGTTTAATGCGAATTATGCCAAGTCTGTATGCTTCATGGACTAGCGTGTTTTCATTGTTTGTTTTTATTTTTAGCCAATATTTTATCATTTGTTTTATACTAGTCAGTAGGGTGTCTATCTAATTCTAAAATACATGCCAAATTACTGGCTTTACAGTTTACCTGTAATATATATATATATATATATATATATATATATATATATATATATATATATATATATATATATATATATATATATATATATATATACGCTCCGCGGTAAAGACACCGGCCGATATCTCATTGAGAACGAGAGAGCTCAAATAATATTCCACCCTCTCCTGTCTACTGTTCCAACGACATTTTCATTGCTCAATTAAATATATGTAAAAAAATTAAAATTTTTGAAACTATGAAATATGCGAAAGACAAATATGCTTGATGGACTGAATTTACTTATATGAGGTAGGTGTGAAGGGCGCCACCTGTGTCGAAACATTGCCCGAAAATGACGTTTATTTTACGTTGATTATTGCAAGAATGTATAGCTTATACCCCCAAATTTTCGATGAAGTGAACTTTGAACTTTGATCACCAACCTTCTAGACAAGATGTATATATTTGACCTCCCTAATTTGTACAAAATAAAGAAATTTGACCCCTCGCATTTAAGATAACGTGTAAGACTTTGACTCCTGCCATTTCAATCAAAATGAAGATTGTCGGCCTTCAAATTCAGAGAACATGTAGATGTCATTAAAAATAAAATAGTCTGACTATAACATGATATATCATCCCCCGCATAATATAAATGTATGGTAAGCAAAGAACTGGTTGGTAAAACAAAGGAATTATCAGTGAAAACCATTGACTTAGTTATATACCCTAGAATATATAAAATATGTTTTTGAAATTCAGTACCTCACCCCTTGGCTATTATCGCTGGACTGAATTAATGATATTATCAAAAATTCATTGAAGATATGGCGAAAATCAGTCGTTTTTGGCATCGACGTATATTTAACAATATTTAATCAGTAAATGGTTCGTTTCGCTAACTACAGATATTAAGAAATCTGTAATCAGCGAAACAAGGGTCTTACACGTACAATATTCACAACTGTCGGGCAAAACTTTACCAGTATATTCCCCTTTCAGTTGTGTATATAACTACATAAAACATTTGCCGAAAATAATTAGCTTTAATTAGTAAAAGGCTCGTTTCGCTAATTACAGATAATCAGAAATCTGTAATCAGCGAAACAAGGGTCCTGATTACAGTTAATTTTCTTTTTGTGCATCATTCTGTTTTTGTTTCGTCTCGTTTTTCCGATTACAATAGCTTGAAGCAGAAAATACGCACACTCACGAATTTGACAACATTCACTTGAGCGTTTTAGGATAGTGGGAATAGAAGCAAATAGATGGAAATGCCAGTTACGTCACTCATGAAGATTGATGATTCGATTGCTGGCCGGGATAGATGTATTTAGTGTTCATTTCTATGCATATTGTCTACACCTGCGATTCTCAATTTCGATGTGTAAAATCATATCGCTGCTGTGGACGGCGACGGCTGACAGATTGTTGTACTTCTGCGGCTCTCTTGACACGGGCAACTGATTGTTAGCTTTCTTTTTAAACAATTGTGGCGTTTACTTGGTCGTATTTTGTATATACCACTCAGACACTGACAACAAGTAAGTAAACAGACCGGGACATAGTCAACATGGAAATGTACCTTGAAGGCCCCGGAGGTACCATCATCATGCAACATTAATGAGCGAAATTTACATTACAATCTTATGCTTCTGAACAAGCAGATATTTATGCTGGAGAACAAAGTATACAAGTACTGTCTACGATATACTGCAAATGGAAATAATATACCTATTTAACCGTTGTTGATTTTTGTACAAAATTCCATGAACACAAAACAAACAACTGACAAAACAAAAAAACAACTGCCGAGTACACTACACAGTAGTCAAATCAGTAAGGAAAGGGACCTCATGGTCAATGTAAATATGTACCAAAGTTTGTCTAAAGGACGTGTCCGGTAAGTTCGTTATTGTGCTTTTTTTCTATTTCGATTAACACTTTCGGGCACGCGAATGACCTGTGAGTTGTACGCGGAGTTTGTAAAATTGAGGGCGCAATTCGGCTATTTCATGTACCATATCATTGGGAAAGAGATTCATGATAAATTCAATCATACAAAAAATGAAATCATAGTCACGTGATATTCATCATTTATTTAAATTACGTATATAAATAAACACTATAGTATATATTACACAGAATATGTTTTCCGATTTCTGTGTATAAATACGAATATACTGCGAGTATACATTTAATGTATCCCTGTGCAATATACTATTATATCAGTGGACGGAAGTGACGTCATCTAATATGGCGGTGCAAAACGTGACTGCATGAAGATACTTTTAGTTAACCTGAACTGCAGAAACACATTTGTTTCTTTTGTCTGTTCATGCGATTTTACATAGTGCATTGTGGGATATATCACGTATTTAGTCTAGAATCGTGCAAAACTGTTCGCCAAACTAATATACGTTGGTGGATGACGCAGAACACGAACGGGTAGAATAACCATATTGCAAACATGTGACAGTGCTCTGCCACTGCACTTTCCACTAACAATGACGCAATACGTAAGTCGACCTTAACACAAGTGGTCGCCGAGATCTCGTTGAGAGTGAGACTTGTTTTTCCCTTTCAAATAGTGTTTTATTCTCTCCCGTCACCATGTCCACTATTCCTGGCATGCGTAACCATGGAACAGGAGACACGATGACGGGAGATAATGAGGAGCAAAACAAGTCCCGTGGCTCTCTCGCATTCAACGAGATCTTTGCAGTCACTTGCGTTATAGGGTCTATAGGTTGAAGGGCGGTGGTCATCGCGCCACGCATGCGCGAGATATGGGTCTCATATAAACAAAGATGGCGACTTTGACTGTTGTGAAGACCAACGAGTGTAAACTGAGACATTACCAAGCTTTAATTAAATAATTTCTTTGGTGATTAGAAAGTATCAAATTAATCACCGGCGGTAATTAGTGCAAGTCCAGGTCGAAACTCGTACTATGAATTAGTCAGAAGAGCGAGTTAGATTGTGGGGGAAAATAATGTTTATTAACAAAAATGTCGCATATGCGCGGCGCGACGACCACCGCTCTTTAACCAATAAGCCGCAATATTTAAATAATACAAGAACAGTAGCTGCCACACCCTCAACAAAAAACCCTAGAGTAAATAACAAAATAAATACCGCTCAGATTATGTTACATACAACTGTAGCCTGTTTTAGTTTCAAGAGATCTGTCAGACTGTTATTGTTTTAGTTTGTACAGAAAGTGGTTGTACTCCGGATTCAATAATTGGATAGACATTGAAAATCATAAACTTGTTCTCAGATTGTCGACCAGGGAAATCACAACTAAAGCGGAGTTGTCGTCACCTGCGCACGCGCGGGAATTGAGTCCCAGGCGACGATAACAACGCTCGCCAAAAACGCAAAGGCTCATGGGTAGATGCTTGCTTGTAAACAATGACACGCTATGGCCATCTGACGCATGCGCAAGTGACGACCCCCCGCTTTAACAGTTCTGTGATACTAGTAGACATTTGACGCCTTTGAACGCCGAGATATTGCTAAGAGCGAGAGAGCTACGATACTTTTACGTACGTGCACTGTTCGTATTTGGAACATTGGACGCCACGTCGGAAGGGAACTGGATGAAACACTATTAGATGTGCAAAATAAATCTCGTGGCTCTATCGCTCTTAGTGAGATCTCGATTAAATTGACCTTTGTTAAAATACTCAATATGCGGCTATGACGTTTGAAAATTGCGTTTCTATTTCATGAAAATATATAATACATTATTTTGTATTATCAATTCCTCCATTGTGCGGGACTAAGTCAAGACAACCCTCCATGCATACATGGATTCATTACAGAAATAGTGGCAACTTTGAGGTCAATTACTCCGACAGACCATGGAACTATGGTTTATAGTTCCATGGACAGACAAACTAAAACAATGACATTACAGACTTCCCTCTTGTTTTAGTGTATACATTGTTACTATAAACAATACAAAATTAATAATATAAAGTCGGAATAATAGTAATGGCGGATTTAAGAACGTGTTAACGTAAATCATTACAGTATATTTATTTACAGTAAAATAGTTCACCGCATAAGAGTAAATAATTGAATATAATATAACATATAATGCATGAAATTTACGTAGTATAAAAATTAGAAAAAAATACGCGTTTCCCAGGTAACAGGCTAATTGCATATAATAAATGAACCAGAACTGGAGAGGAAAATAAAGAAAGAGAGAAAAGAGAGAGGCCAAAATATACATAACTTCCTATATACATATGGTGGATGGTTGATTCAGGAGGAAGCCTATATTTGCACATAAAAAAGCTGACACCGTTATTATGTCTGAGATACGAGGAACGGAACAGGCGATGCATTGTTCCCATAATGCAGTAGTTTTTTGCTCTAAAATGGAATGTTCTACGGCTAGACAAAGAAGAGAGCTATATAGTGATAGTTTAGTTTGACGAATCCTCGGGGGCGGACATCCGGGCATTTTCTACCGCCTGGCAACCCTCGCGGTGAAAACAAAGACCAAAAACTCGCAGAAAACGGTACTTTGCAATGGTTGTTGAGAGTCCCCTGAACAGTGTAACAAGATTAGCCCTACGTGTGTAACATATATGAATTTGGTTGTTCAGGATTACTTCAAAGTTGAGTTTGTGTTGTTTTCTCGAATTTTCACCGGCTCCACCGGCGTTCCACAGCAGCGCGCGCAAAGCCCATAGAAATACGTGGTACAGTGATGCGCGTCTTAGCAACGTAGAACGTCTGTGACGTAGCTCCGCCCCCGAGGATAGAGATCGGGAACGGATAAGTGTTGTATGTTTGTTGTTTTAATGTGCAAGTGCAAGGAAGATTATGTTCGGAGCGAGTGTAGAGAATTGTGCCTGGTAATTTGAATAGAGAACGGGTTATATATTATCTGTCAACACTGGGAAAACTTTTTAAAGAAAAGATGCATGAAGACTTACTAGTATCTGGGATGCGTATCAAACGGGAAAGCTCTAGATTAATTCTAAATAAATATTTACAAATCGTTGGATACATTTCCTGGTCTCGCGATTTAAACTGAACCAAAACGCAATAAAAAACATATTTTTTACAAATCCCTCTTTTAATAACTGTTTCTCTCATAATTTTGATTTTTTTTTGTATTTTCTAGTATTTCAAGGAATATGTATATAACAATGACACCATTTTGGATGCATGAACCTGGACGGAGGGTGATAAGTCATAGTGAATAAACAGGCTAGAAATCCAACACAGTCTAAGTCATGGTGAATAAACATGCCAGAAATCCAACACTGTCAATTTCAAATTGTTACATTTAAGCTGCTTCTTGGGAAAAAAATATGTGTATTAGCTTGCGGGATAGTGCACGTGTTTATCGCAGCTACACACTGCGTGGAGGTAAAAGCGATTCACACCAAAATGTGAAAAGCAATTCGTAAAAGATCAACCAGTTATAGTACTCTAATGGTTTGGTTGAAAGATTGAATAGAATATACATGTACAGTACAACCCACAGGAAAGTACATTTCTACAAATATATACATTATATCTTTGGATATGCTATCAAACAAATGTCATTCAAAGTTCGCCATGTTCTTTCTTTAAAATTTGACACTCTCCACACCACTTTTCGTTGCCATTGTCGATGATGTGTCTCGCATTGAAAGAGACATGGTGGCGCTGTCATGCGAATGCTTCACGCGACGTTTCTTCAGGAAAGCCTGTTTCACCTGTGAATTAATTAAGACATTTGTAATTGTAATTAAATACGATTTGTTTAAAGGAAATTCGCCTCCTGCAGAACTCGATTGACGAAGGAAGGCCCAATGCTCACGTGAGAACAGAAGCTAGGCATGGGTCTGTGAAATGCGTTATAGAATATAGCAATAAAGAACGGTGGATGACGAATGTAATTCAAGAAAACTCACATCTTCATTCATTGCGCAGTGGAGGATGAAAATAAACACACCCTGTAAATAAATAAATAAAAACAAAACAAATATTGTATTATTCGAATCAACCTTATATTTGACAGCTTATTATCAAAACTTGCATGTCACAAGTTCCAACGACTTACAAGATTACACATGAGTGGCTTCCGACCCAATCAGAGAATGTCTGTCATATTTATTGGAATTGACAACCAATAAAATAGTGCCTTCTGTCAAACCTAAAATCTATACACTTTTACTAAGACTAACCAAATACCATATGGATAAAGGTATATAATAACCTGAGAAAGAAATACCGCCAAAATATAATTGGTAAATCATTGTTTGCACTTCGGAATAAATAAATGTATAAATTAAGATAACGATTTTTTCAAATGACCTGAATGCCTTTCCGAAAATATTAAAAGCGTTGTGAAAAACAATATTGCCATCCATACATAAATAAATGAAGACATTGTTTCCCAAGTTTACGTACCTGTAGTGCATTAAAGATTATAAACAGATACTGAAACACCAACGTTTCGGCGTTGACGGCAAACGCACCAAACAACCACGTCAGACCAAGAAGCGGCTGCAACATGACAATTGCCCGAATCCCAATTCTAGTGAAAAAAATATTAAACTACAAATTATATACAGTTCACTGAGCACTGCGTACAAAAAAAGAAAATGTGAATTGAGAAAAAACGGCAACATTTGGACTAGTTTAAATATGATGTATGTAAGTTTGAATACTATTTTGAGCATGTTTTATTATTTTTGTTTGACATTACATCTTGAAAAGAGCATCCCTCGTAAGATAAAAACGCTGAACTGGCAACAAATTCAAGTCATATTCTCGAAGCGCTTGTGTGACGTCAAAATGGCGTATCCTCGGGGGCGAAGCTACGTCACAAGACGTTCCACGTTGCTACGACGCGCACCACTGTACATGCATTTCTATGGGCTCTGTGCGCGCTGATGTGAAACGCCGTTCGAGCCGGTGAAAATTCGAAAAAAACAACACAAACTCAACTTTGAAGTAATCCTGAACAACCAAATTTATATATGTTTCACACGTAGGGCTAATCTTGTTACACTGTTCAGTGGAGTCTCAACAATCATCCCAAAGTACCGTTTTCTGCGAGTTTTGGGCCTTTGTTTTCACCGCCGCGGGTTGCCAGGCGGTGAAAATGCCCGGATGTCCGCCCCCGAGGATATAGAGAAAGCACATGAGCATGAGTATGCGAAACCCAAATTGTTAGCCGCGTCCATTCACAGTGCCGATCCGCTACGGAATAACCATGTAATAGTTGCCTGGTTTGGGCAGGTTTTTATTTCTGTGTTGTAAATAGAATGATCGATTCGTATACCTGAGCTTCTCCACTTCAGTCTTGTCTGCGTTAGCTTTCAAAGTCATAAACACACGCAGTACGAGAATCAGGATAATGGCGTTGATCTGCGGAATAGAAAACATATACATATTTTTTACCACTAAAAGAAGACAATATGTATACTTTGAAAGAATTGAGTTCTAGAGTTTTCATTAATTCATCAAACGAAGATTGCTACGTCTACTGCCAAACAATCTACTTCCAACAAATTATGAAAGTTGTTGCCTCCGTAACTCATAGTTAATTCTTGTATAACGACCACGTATGTCAACACACCTTAGTGTAAATTCGAGTAATTATGTGAGAGAGGGAATATCTTGTCAATGTTTATTGACTCGCTTGTATTCCCATCGATTGTATTCAATCCATTCACCTACAAATAACATTAATAGTGTGAAAGACAAAGGACACACTTACGAGAATTACAAGGATGACTGGTCCAGCAAATGCCCATATCAAACCATTATCATACGATAGCCAGCATCTGGATTTCAGAACAATATATATATATATTTTTTAATTCGAACTTTCTTAGAATATGAATGAATGAAAGAATGAATGAAAGAATGAATGAATGAATGAATGAATGAATGAATGAATGAATGAATGAATAATAGATGAATCAATCAATCAATCAATCAATCAATCAATCAATCAATCAATCAATCAATCAATCACCTAACAATTCAATCAATCTAACAAACAAACAAACCAATAAGCTCTACTTACATTCCATTACTACCATATCCGTCAAATCGTATTGCCAACGATATTGCAACAATGAGTAAGGGAACACCTGCAAAAATAATTGTCATAAAAATGTCAAGAAATAATCTTGTCGATTCTGAATATGTTCTGGCTGAAGTTAAAACAATTTATGATCGAATATATGACGTAATATCACTTGAATCTTAAACTGATAATAACCATCACCGTCACATGTCATGGCAATTGGCGTTTCATCTGAATTTGTCTCTGACACTAATGCACTAATTCAATAATAGAAATACTAGTATTTAGTTTCAAGGAGATTTCGTGGAATTACACGGAATTGTCCGATGACACACACTAGGTAGACTCGGTTCCATTTTTTTTGCCGCTGCGCTACTGTGACTCTGCCTCAGGTGAAGGGAAGACGGCGAGCTGTTTTGTGTACCTGTGTAGACTGGAAATCGAGTCCAACACTAGAAGGCGCTGTTTCTTTCTCTCTGTTACTAATTTACTGCAAAGAAAATGTTATGTTTGATGGCGCAATAGCTACACCGATAATGACTTACCCCATCCCACGCCAGCCAATGCAGCTGTTGGAATTTCTTTGGCAAAGACAAATATGGATTTGACATACAGATTAGCCCCCTCTATAAACATCCAGACAAACGAAGACGTAAAAAAGTAATGCAGCGCCACGGCAACGACTTTACATAAACTCTATAAATATAAATCAAATTATAAAAGAATTACTAATTGCTGGAATATAATTGTGTGATATTAATCCAGTTAGATGATATGGGGAAATAATTGGCCAATGTTTATTATGACTCGCAATCTCGAAGAAAATCGTGCTAAATTAAGCCTCAGTCTATTATTAACTTGTCATTATTATTGTGTTTATCGGCGGAAAATCTCCAGTAATTGACATTTCGGTTGTTTTTGCGACGTATTTCCACTAAATCCAACGTCACTGGAACACGTGACACCCCTGACAAACACGTTTAATTAACACATAGAACAGTTGTCAATGATAACGAAACATTGACTGGCTCAGTTGGTCGAAAAATACGAACATTTCGCATAATTTTACGCACGTAAGTGTAGATAATTTCAGCGGAAAATCACGCATTCTGAAAGGAGCAATAATGTAGATTAAAATTGTGCTTATCGCTCACATGAAGCTCTCATTATAGGTGATTTGTTGGATTCGATATACAAGCGATTCACCTTGTTCAAGGAAAACACACGGAATGACAACCACCATTGTGAGATTTGTTCATTAAAATTTGAATAATACGATTTAACAAGCCGTGCCACCGTAGATTCAACGCTGTAATCAAATGACAGTAGTAGTTCCACTAAACGAGTGCATATACACTACACTGTGTTTATATACTGGGCGTCTGTCACTGAATGTTGTTTAAACCCATACAATGTTGTTTCACGGTAAAATAATAATAACTAATAATAACTAACAATATACCTGGTATGAATGATACATTTTTTTTACATGTGAGCATATTTATTTGTGTAAGTATCACTCAACAGTACGTGAACTGATTTTTGTTTCATTCTATTTTGTGTGTGAGAAAAATAGTAAAATAATATGGAGAAAATGTCGTTTTAGCAGCGGTTCCCGTAGATTAAAATGGAAACACATCTTCTTCACACAAATCCCATTAAAATATTGTCAATTTTGTATTGCTTGAAATGTATACATCAAAACGTATCTTGTGAAACTCTCTCTATATTTGTTTTCACTAAATATATCTTTGCAATGGGAACAATAGTAAAAGGGAAAACGACAATATTTTTAGTTTTGTGTAGCGTTAAATGCAGATGGCAGCTGAGATCTCGAGGAAAGCAGGGGCCACAAAACTTGTTTTGTTCCTCAAATATTGGTCCGCATCAACTGTCCTCCTGGCCGATATAACCATGTTATTCGGAAAGTTGGCGTGATAATTGGATAAAATTGAATACCATTTAAAGGGTAAAATAATGTTTCGTGGCTATCTCGCTCCCAGCAAGATCTCGTCACCCATTTGTGTCTAAAGCCCATTGAACAGAGCGAACAACCAACAATCCATAACATTTTGGAAATATTAAAAAATGGTTATTATGTGTGAGAAGTCATGGGAATATACATACGGCTGGTTCTGCTTCGATGCCGACTAGATAAATAGTCTGCGCAATAGCCAACGACGCAGCAAGATTTGCATGAAGTATAATACGTTGAGATTTCCAAAGTCTGTTGGTGAGAAAATATGAATAGATTTCAGCATAGTCACTGAATTTACGTGAGTTTTAAAGGGAATATTATCGCCATATTTCCGCGACAAAGCCTCTCTGTGACGTAAATACTAGTAGGTGCCAGAAAGTCCGTTTCTACTACAAACCAACTCCATGAGCATACTTTGCTATATGTAGCGCCCTCTATCGATTAAGTGTTTCCGTGTAGTAAAACGAGTCGTCACCGAGCCTTTTGTCAATATATACTAGTAATAAACCACAGAGGGACTGTGAATAAACCAAATCCCCCTAAAACAGTTATAATTCATTGGCAGACGACTAGAGATCAAAACAATATCGGCGTTGTAAACAACCGACTTTCCCGGAAGTAGCGAGACTGGGGTGCAAAAATACTCCTGCTTTGTCATGTCAGTTAGCTGGTAGTTGATAGAAGGGAATTTTATTTTTGTGACGTCGATTAGTACACAAAGAAGCACAACATCACGCGTGCAAATTTACGTTACACCCCAAAACGGTATGCGCGCGTATGCGAAACGCCGTATCTTCGACTTCCGGGAAAGTCGTCTATTTACGTCACAGAAGCACGTCACTAGAGGGCGCTATTTTCAGGAAAGGCATATGCGCGGGGAACTCAAACGAGTTTTGAATAATACTGTAACAATACCTCAATCTCAACAATACACAAATGTATGCATTCAGCATTTACAAGTAATCTAACCCATTATATATATTTTTCTGATCATACGGGCATTTAGATAATTGCGTACGTGCGTGTAATGAACACGCATGGCTACTACATAGGTTTCTTTTGTTATACTCCTGGCAACTTGAATTAATTTCCGTTGTAATATATTCGTTATTCGCAAATAAATTTGTTTAGCACAATATTATAAATAAATGTCAATTGTAGCATTATCAATATTATATAAATATCGCAGTGAAATTAATAATACCATCGAAGTGAACATCCTTGCTATCTGTAGATAACAACATGTATTGTAATATTAATAATGGTGAAAAGCACCGTACCACACCGTGCATCATTAGATAAACCGTTGCCAATAGATATACTTGGCATTTGTGCGTGAATACAAATATAGTGTCCTGGGTAAATAAACCACATAGTAAAATACCAACCACTCATATACCATAGGCGCCATTTTCCAAGTCGGGGCTATTATGTTTAATCCAAAACGCATACTCTTTGTAAATATGTCGTACTTTTCAAAATGGTACGAACCCCATATTCATTTATACGACAAACACGGCGGTAATAGGCGAATGTGACCGCTTTCCTATGCTTGAACGTGAAACGATGTAACAAGTGTGCTCCCGTCACAAACATTTTTCTCATCCGGTTTTCCGTATAATTTTAATTTAGGTGAATTGGACAGACAGATGGTTGCCATAATTTAAGCAAAGTTTTTTATATTTTTTACGGTTTTTGAATATGTATGGTCAACCAAAAACTAAGGAAAATAGACACATTCATCGATGAGTTCATGGCCAAAAGCAAAGAACATTTCATGTTGAGAAAATGCATTTAATGTAATATTTGTTTTTGTAGAATTTATGTTTTGTATACAACTTTAGTTTGATAACTTTTTATATTGAAATCATGTTGCACAATTTATAACTGTTAAAATACATATTACATGTATTTGAATTATTTGAAATCCGTCACCGTAACACCATAAGTTTCAGCGTGCCGTAATTTTGCGGTATTTTTATTATCCCACCATATTAGGAAACGCGAATCCCAAATATGGAACGATTACGCGCGTAAGCGTCCTCTAATAATAGAAAACAAAGACGGCTGACCCCAGGCATTCTCCTTCCCAGAGATCCTTGCGACCAGAACACCACAAGCATTTCTGCCACCACACACAGCCATTTTGTGGTGAAACACCACAAGACTTTTACTATTTTAATTATTTGCGTATTTTTGTTATTAGAGGGGTCTCGTGTTGATTTATTCCTACTGATGAAAAGTTTTAAAATATTTCATCGATTTCATCGTAAACGCACTATCAAGGGTGAAATAGTTATAATTTACAAAAGAAAATAATTTCAACGCGGGATAACGGTTACTAAGGTATTACTCGGTTCATCAAGATGACGGCCATGTCGATTGCCAGGTGAAAAATTATAAGCAAACGAAAGCACTTCGTGGTATTGACAGCTAACTCGCCCTATTGCCACTCCGTTTGTGCTATGAAAAATAAAAATTGAGCTTCTCACTTTGAAAACAGCCAGAATCTACAAAAAAACGCGTACGCTTTCGTCGGATTCGAAAATCGAACACCTGTACCACTGTGAAGCATCGACCAATCAACGACTAGCATACGATCTCGTGGTGGCAGAGATATATTCGTAGAAATGGATCTCTGCGTGGGTGATTAACCGGATCCCACAAAAAAGTTCGCTAAATCTGTTCTAAACGTTTTGGATTTCGGCATTCCCAAGATGTATTCCTGGGAGGAAAAGACAGTTCGCGGTCTCATTAATCTCCGCTGCGCGTCGGTCGATTCTCCGCTGTACTGTCTTCGTGCATACTTTGCAGTATCCTTGTAATAACCTCAGAATATCCTCGGGGCGGAGCTACGTCACAGACGTTCCACGTTGCTAAGACGCGCACCACTGTACCATGCATTTCTATGGGCTCTGTGCGCGCTGCTGTGGAACGCCGGTCGAGCCGGTGAAAATTCGAGAAAACAACACTAACTCAACTTTGAAGTAATCCTAAACAACCACATTTATATATGTTACACACGTAGGGCCAATCTTGTTACACTGTTCAGAGGAGTCTCAACAACCATCCCAAAGTACCGTTTTCTGGGAGTGTTTGGCCTTTGTTTTCACCGCCGGGGTTGCCAGGCGGTGAAAATGCCCGGATGTCCGCCCCGAGGATACCCCATAACGTGAGAATACCTGTGTTTAGGGATTGGTCAGTTACTTCGGCCTAGGGGGGGGGGTCGGCAGATTCCATTTTGCCAGCTGTAAATCTCAGTTGACCCACCCCTATCAAATAAAAAAGAAAGTGGGTGACCCCCCCAAAAAACATTATATTTTAAAACTTAAAACATGCTGCCCCCCAAAAAACAACAAAAAAACAAAGAAACATTAACAGTTTTGGCTCTGACACGATTACAAAATGTATTATATGTGCATTGAAAATATCATGGTTTGCCATAATTTTGACATAATTTTTAGCGTTTGCATTTAATAGACCTTAGGAGGGGAGGGGAAGCATAAAGCCAAAAAATTACTACAGAAAAGGCTGCAGGAAGGAGGGAAATCTATGTTGCTAAAGATAGTAAATAAAAGCAAAGCTGTGGAGTACTCACTCAATATATGCCCTTATATTTTAATTTATATATCAGCATTTTCACAAATTTAACTTTTTTGACTTGCTGAACAAAAACTGTCACTGCTCTTTGTACTAATTGCTGTGTTGTCTTCCCGTCTCCTGATATAATTGGATAAATCCAGTAAATATCTTATACAATGGTGAGTGACTTCAGACTTTAAATAAAATAATATGATATGATATGATAATGTTTAAAACTTAACTGTATAATTGGGGTTCTAGTCGCATTGCACAATCTGTTAGTTATTTGGCAACTTTAACCACAAAATATTTAGCCTATAACATTTTTCGCATCAACAAATTTATAGGCAATATAGGTAATAGTTATTATTAAGAACACTTTTGTACGATTAATTTTTTTATCGTTTGTTCTGAAATAAATTTTAAAAAAATATATGCATGAGTGCTGTGAATTCTGGAAAACATGATATCAAAAACAGGGTGACCCCCCCTAATCGCACAATCAAAAACAGGGTAACCCCCCTACTGATCCACCGACCCCCTAGGCCGAAGTAACTGACCAATCCCTTAGATCTGAAGAACGGGAGAGGCAAACTCGAGATCAGGGGTGGTCAACTGAATGAAAGGGATCAACAAACGATTACTTAGTAATTTAGCTACCCTCTTCATAAATACTGAATTGCCACCCCCCCATCGTTGAATGCAAGACCATGCTATATAATACATGTAAACATAGCAAGAGATATAGAAGTGAAGTTTCCCACAATACACCGCTCTAACATACCTGAGGTAGGTGTAGCAACCCAGCGTCATAACGAGGCAGAATATTGAGGTCACACTGCAAATATACGTAAGATTCTCAAGAGCCAATGAGTGAGCTCGTGTCAGTGGAATCTGAAAGGAACGTAATGAAAAATGAGTAAATTTTATTTGTCTAAAAATAATAATAATAAAATACTTCCTGTCTTGTTTTAAACAACCATCAGCTTATCTATTCCAGTTACAGTGCATCCATTCGTTTTCCCGCCAACATATAAATCTGTATAAACCAGTTTCTCGATTCAATTAAAACAAAATAGTAACATATGTCGATTATTATTAAAATCCAAAATTAGTATTGAAATTATAAAAAAATCAAGATAGCGCAAAAGTGTAAAAAACAAACAAAAAACACACAGAACGCGACCGAGTCTCTCCGCGACGAAGCAGAACCACCGAGTATCTCCGATATCAATATAAATGACTTCAAAATGATGCCCCAAAATGCTTTGCGATTGATTTCGAGGCATCATCACTTGTTGTCTTTCACGTGACACAACACTATATCTATTTACATTTGGAGTAAGTTGTACCTGTGTACAATTACAGTGGGATCTCATCCTCCTATTGAACCCGACAGAGATTTGATGCAGTTTAATGAATATCGAGTCAGATTATATTCCCGAGACTGAAAACAAAATAATGAAATGCATAAACAGAATGTGCCATTTCCTTGACGACGACAATATTTCCAACTTTAATAATTTTCCCGATTTAGTTTTAAATTACAGTGACCATCAAAGTACGTTTCCGACCTTTTGTACAGATGATTGAAAATATAGGAAATAATTGAAGAGCTTTTGTATAAGTTGCGATTTACAGAAAATCATTCATAAATAAATACAGACGCAATTTGTCTGTACCGGTGTAGTAATGGAATTGAAGCCAATTAATTGATTTTTCTTGACTACTCATCTACGATTGAGATCGTACAAAAATGAAGGGTGGAAAAGACGAATTAAATTGATTTTGAATTTTCATCTGAAAACCGAGTTGAATCACTTCCTGAGTTGCACTTTAAACCAAACTATAAACCCTACATATTGCAAGCACGAAGCCTGTATGAGTGAAACTCAGGGTGTGGTACTGTCGTTATCTACTTACGCACCTATCGTTAATTAGTCAACAGATTAGAATAGTGTGAATTGACCTTAGGCGCAATTGGCTGCTGAGATCTCGCTGAAAGCGAGAGTGCTGCGAGACTTGATTTTGCCACTCAAATAGTGTGTCATTCTCTCCCATTACCACGTCCACTGTTCGCCTAAAGTATGACGCACGCGAGAGCTATCAGATCATACAAAATTCATTCGTGGCTATTTACCTAAGCCGATAGCTTCCGTTCGCGGTCAACGCGAGATTTTGAACACTCGTGTCGATAAGGTAAATATCAATTGTGTTTGCTAACCCCGGGTACATGGAAGCTATCTTCTTAAACAAATAGCCAAGAACGAATATTGACTGGTTGGTAATCACAACGATGACGGATCAAATGCTTCAAAGGTATCTCGGATATGATTAATATCAGAGGTACATTACTTGGGGTTTGAAACTCGCATAGTACTGTATGGTGACATCATGTCAAGATCCCATTCAAGTCTCTTCTCGTAGATAGCGAGACTGAGGCTACGACCTTCTGACATGACACATATCAATGTTCAAGGTTTGTAATGAAAAAATAAAACTTTTCTTGTCACTATCATAGTGAAAAATGTAATACATCGAAAATGTACAGAAAATATAGTTCTCGTAATCCGTCATATCGTGGGCAGCTATTTTGATCCACCTGGACATCCCAGTATCCTAGTTACTTCGGGCATGCGCATTCGCATTTGGAACGCTTATGCGAGAGCGAGATTGTGACGGGATCTTGGTATCATGTCACCGTAGTTACAAACCCCAAGTAATGTACCTCTGATAATATATAAGGCCATGTACGCGGAAACGAGCGGCAATTAATATTAAACATTGAATATAACAATTATTCAAGGTAACTGGTTATCTATCTGTTACAGAACGCGTCACGACAGTCAATCGTGTTTAATATCGGTCCCATGTGACGTAAAAAACGTGTGTAAAATATATTGTTTGTTTACACGTTATTCGAAAACCGTGGCACTTTATAGCGGGTGAGTCGTCACCTGCGCGTGCGTCAGATGGCCATAGCGTGTCATTGTTTACAAACACGCGTCTACCCATGAGCCTTTGCGTTTTTAGCATGCGTTGTTATCGTCGCTTGGAACTCAATTCCCGCGCGTGTGCAGGTTACGACCCTTCCGCTTTAAGCAAGCATTATCGTTAATAACTATTTTCCCAAATTAAATTGGTGTTTTCAAACGAAGTAGAAGCATAGTAGAATTTTCAAATTCTCACACCATTTTGTGTTCAAAATACAGAAAACTAACTTTTAATCCAAAGATTATTAGTGGGATTGTTTGAATCATAATCTAATTAGAGTCAATTTTAATCCGTTTTGTCATTAATTTGGTTACAAATGTCTCTTGTCCAAGTAAGGTTGTTAATCACAATCCATAAATAATGGTTAAGCAAGGAAGAACTATTTTATTTAGTGCGTATTGCGTTCAAGAAATACATTGTAAAACAATATATTAACAGTTTAGATATTAAGTCATACGATTAAACATTGTTTGTTTTTATTTTGACTTTTCCGCATAGATTTTAAAAATGTTCGCCGGATAGCGCTGGTTTTGAATTAATATACATTGATTAGTTAAGTTAACCACAGTCCCTCTATCAGAGGGACTGTGAGTTAACCAATTCATTTGAAAACGACGGGTTTGAGTGTCACGTGGTATGTTTTGTCTGAGCACGTCATACCATCCGCTGTCTCGTTCGTAGCCAATTTTGAAATAATAATCACTAAAATCGTCTTCAATTTATCGATCTATTACACCACTGAATGGCAAGTAAATATTTAACATTGAGAATTCTTGAAAGAGTTGCATTTATTTTACTTATGTGTGTTTGTATGCAAGAGTCGGTGACCGTCACGGTGTGCGTCACAATACAACTAGAACGAGGCTGACGCAATCAGACAGAATATCACGCGCAATAAAACTCATTTATTTATCAAATGCCTACCTCGAATTCCGTTACTTGCATCAACACTGCAAAGTTTGTCAGATGTGTACAGATACATGTAAGGTAAGTATTACTGGAGTTCTCTTCGTCCACTGTGCACCCTGACTCTGACCACATACCACTTTTTCCACTGCAATTAGGAATAGTGCACATGAGTTTTTTTAAAATTACAAAAGAGAAAACTGCTAAAACCCTATTTACACTGCCTGGCAATGCGATATGATAAAACTAGTCTGAGGAAAAACCCAACAGCTGGCCCCCCAAAATGGCGACGCAATTATAGCAAAACGCTAGCCGGCATGTACTTTAGAAAACACGCACAACCGAACACTAAATTACTAGACTGGACAACAAGGTTAATACAGTAAAGATGATCTAAATATATAAATCTGAACAATAGCGAAATAACTGTTGAAAGCTGTAAAAGCAGCATGATAACATATAATTGTCAGCAGGTTATTGCAAAGTCAACGGAACTATTGCTACACGAAGTTAGTGTGTGTGTCAGCGGTAACGTCGTTCAATGAAGCGTCATTGTGAACGACAGGTGACTAAGATTTGACCTAAGTTGCGTGAATTGAACAAACGCGTCATACAACAGACACTTTCATTAATGTATATTCAAAATGGGGCTCTCACAATCAACGCAAGAAGCGATCTGACGGTCGAAATATCTCCGCTGTCAAGAATAAATTATTCACAAAGATAATGTACACCTCAAATATAAAAGCAATCGGGTTGGTAGAGTTTAACAAAAATTCAAGGTACCAACATATACCTAGTATCAAAGCAATTAAGCTGGTAGTTTTCAAGTAGAAGTCGAAAATAACATTTTTTAAAACCAAAAATGACAAAAATATTTGCCAAAAATAGAGAATTGAAGATATCGTCACGAAATGAACAAATCTGACAGAGGTCCACCCAAGGTACCTACATACGAAGTATCAAAGCAATTGAGTTGGTAGTATTCAAGCAGAAGTCGACAATGCAATTGTTGACAGACGACGGACGGACGACGACAGACAATCACCTATATGAACAGCCCCGCTCTGTTATCTTTGATGACAACGGAGCTAAACAGGCGTATGTATCATAGCACAATACGTTACTCCGTAACATAAAGCGGAGGGTCGTCACCTGCGCATGCGTCAGATGGCCATAGCGTGTCACTGTTTACTAATAACAAGCGTCCACCCATGAGCCTTTGCGTTTTTAGAGTGTGTTGTTATCGTCGCTTGGGACTCAATTCCCGCGCGTGCGCAGGTGACGACCCTCCCTCCATTTCTGCACTGTGAGGTAACATATCAAAGGTTAAATCATGGATGTAGTACATCCATGGTTAAATGAACGTGGTTGCTGCGCTTGCAAAACCAAGTCTCGTGGCACTCTCACTCACAGCGAGATCTCGGCAGCCATTTGCTAATAAGGTGTATTGTCGGATTTCATTTTGGTTTTGATTACCCAATAAATCAATAAATCATAATAAATAAATCAATAAATCATAAATCAATAATTTATAAGAGAAAGGTATGCAAATTTGATAGCCATGTGCGCAATGAAAGGTTTGATTGTGGAATAGAAATGAGCGAGACCCTAAACAAAAACGACAAAAGCATGTAATGCAAATAGAAAACAATCTGTGACGAAATTAAAACGTTTGTTTTGCGATTTCGCGATCATCTCGCAATTCACGAGACATCAAATTTGATCTTCATCACATATCACACTGGCTGCACTTTACCAATCCCAGGCTTTAAGTGTAGACGTACATTGAAAAAAAGACATTGAAAAAAATGTTTAGTTACATTGTCTGTTTCGCGGATTACTTATATTGCAGAGATAATAATGAAACAGGTAATTCTTCAGTTACCTAGGGGGTCGCTGCCATACGACGTGTACTCACACAAGATAGCTAAATTTGTCTCGCGAGATAATGATCAAACTAACTAGTTTCCTGCAATCTTTTTCAAATTGCAATCTGCAAAAGATTACAATCAGATTACATTTTGTGCTGTTCATCGAAATCAAACGCAGAAAAAGTAATTGCAGGACGCATTTGAATAGTTTACCACCTTACGACACCACTGTCAACATTTCAGCAAGTTATATAATAGAAATAGTTTCATCATCAGTGTACCGACACGTAATCCGTTAAACAAACAAACAGACGCAGACGGGACATGTCCAGCTCTTTTCTGTAATTATGTGTAGTGCTGATTGCAGATCATTATAAATAGAACAATAGAAGCAAAAGCCCGACCGATTAAACGAGAAGTTTATATCGAGGGTGGCATTTCAGCTCGGCTCTAAGCGAAACAAACCGAACTTGGACTAATAACTCACAGGGCGTATAAAGGGATACAAATACAATACCATATATTAATATAGAATGTTTTGCCTTAATCAGTACATTAATTTACACAATAAATAAAAGCAACATTCCTTGAACACGGGATCTGAATTATAGTAAGTTTATAATCAACGTTAATTGTGTAAGCTTGGGTATTGTTTGCAATTCATTTGTTTATGAAAGGAAAATATCTATTGCAATTGGACAAGTACTGCTGATAAATGAATATATTATCCTTAACTTATCTTTTAAATTATAAATACTTTTAAATTTATATATCAGTTTGTGATCTTAAATTATGAACTATTTCGGTTCATATGAATTTCTGACACGCATTGTTTTTCCCCGGATTAAGGTATGATCTGGCATTAACAAGAAAAAAAATATTTAAAATCGCGCCACAAAGTGTAATATTCAAATTAGCATGCCATCTATGGTATATTTCTATGTATTTATTATGATAGGAAGATCTGTGTTTGATAACCACAAAACAGCCAAGTGCACTGAAAGGAGACACAGAAACAGACGAACACAGGATGGACGTGTCCTTTAGAAAAAACAAAGAAGGTACCGGATACGCGATAAAATTATAACTATTCTATTTATAATATTTAAAAAGTGCTTTGCACATATACTTACTCGTGGTAGAAAACCCAATGACCACACAGTGATGTCTTGCCAGGTGGAATCTGAGGACAAAGATGTGATAGAACAAAATAAATCGGCAACGTAATAAAATATATATGGGCACCAAAATACTTTTTGGACAAAATACAGTTTAAAAATCCACGGGAATAGTCATTTCGATCCAATTACCATCGGTTGATATGGTAACAAGTTCTAAATTCCGTATGTTAAAAATTTGTTCAGTTACTTATGGTGAAAATATTATATTTAGTTACAGCTGGGTATCTATGGTTGTCAAAGATTATCAGAATATTCTAATGATTACCATTAATTTGTTAAATGGCGTCCAATGGGAATTGTTCCAAAATTGCTGATTTTTGTATCTATTTTGTATCTATAAACGAAATCCGAAACATTGATGACTGTCAAAATCAATGATTATGTGACACCTTTGACACAAAAGATGGTAGTGAATTGTTCGCCTTTATTTATAAGGTCGTACACCCACCATCTACTTTAACATATTTCCATATAATTCGACCGCGATGAAACTGAACACCATTAAGACAGTCAACAGTGATTTCCATGTCATGCATGCAAACATTCACCATCTATAAATTAGCGAGGAGTCTCAATTCTGTGTCAGTCAGATGCAAAAAAGTAATCTCTCTTGACATATCCATTCCTTTGACAATCTTAATATACTGTATTCTCGTGGCAAGTAATTTTGTTAAGAGATTCTAGGGAGGTTGCTTTATCAGCTCCATCACAATACTATTACATGCCCTAGCACGTTTCCCACCAAAAAAATCCAATCTCGACAAAAATTCATTACAGGCAAATCTCATTTCGGTTGTTAACGCCATAATAACAGGGTATAAATGTAACGTTTTCGCAGATGTTTATAATTAAAGGTTACCTAAAGAGTCGGAACAATTGCATTGCCAACTGATTTTGTAATTTGTTACAATTTCGCAGGTTGCGCATTCTTCGTTCGCGGTATCGTACGGCTCCACTAATAGATGCTGCTTGTCTGATCAAAGTACAGTACTGAATTCCGAATTCGATTCAGAACGCCTTTATCTAACCTAACATCTATGCAGTGTACCACTCGCCATGCGCGTTTATTTAACACCTAGATACGACGAGAATACATGTAATTTCTCATTCAAATGTATGCGAACACGCAAACTTTGATGCAACATTCGACAAATTTATATGTAGTTTTCAATTATCTCTTAGGTAATTTGAGACCAAATTATATAATTCCCAATCGGCTACAGATTTTGATAATTTTTTCAATATATGAAAATATGTATTTGGGTTAATTTGGCAAAATGTGACACTCAAAAGGGTAAGCGCCCGCACCGTGAGATTGACGCTGGGATGATAATAATGACAAATTGAAGAACTACACGCAATTAGTGTATCACAATCTTCAAGCAGCGCATCTAGTCGCATTCGTCATGCGTGTTCGAATTTTGTGTAAACAAAGCGTTATTTTACACGAACTGTATACGTCACATGGGTATCCATATCGAACACGGTGCGACGAATGTGACACTAAGAGTATTTTCTGATAACAATTACAATTTGGTTAATAAACTTTGATTTTAAGGACGTTCCATTCGATGTGAAGATACTAGTATGTCATGTTCGCCATACTTTTGTTACCATAGCGACTTCACGTACTTACATTTGGTTCACACGCCGTTGCACTATTGTTTAGAATCAACAACTTGCATGTTTAGGGTAGATAGAGATTATAAACAGGAATTTGATAAATAGATTGCTTACTAATTTACGTGATCGTGCCAAAGACTGTAGCGATTGGCTATATGTGTGCACGCGTGTCTTCACCTGTGTGTCGGACATCACAGATATTGGGCGACACATGCATGTCTATTCATTTCATAATCCGATTCAAGATGGCGACCAAAATTCATTAAAATCAAGCATATCTGCCATTCTAGATGTCGTGTGTGGACGGATTTCGTTCAAACTTGGTACATACATTGGACATTATAGGGCCTTGTATGCAAGTCTTTTTTCCTCATATCAGAATCAAAATAGGCGAGTCGCGTTTCAGAAATGTCGTGGTATTGGTCAATACAATTCAAGCTGACTGAATGGTGGCCATTTTGTCATCAGGCATTATGGGATCTGGATGCATGTCATTGTGTTTATCAGATCGGATTCAAAATGGCTGCCTGGTGACTATTTTGTTTAACCAAATTTGGTTAAACATTCCCAGATCAAACATTTTCAAATTTGGATATACATCATACATCATGTAGCACATACGTACTTGTATTCATTTGAAAATTCGAATATGGCCATTTTATTGTTAAAAATTCATCTAAATCAAACATTGCTAACATTCCGGAACTGAATTTCAGTCATATAAGAGATGTTTTGTTCAAACTTGGTGCAAACATTAGACAATATGGGAGCCTGATGCACGACTGTTTGTTTTTGGATCGTATTCAAAATGGCCGATGTATGGCCATTTTATTTTAATAAATGCAGTACCGGAGATATATTTCCAACATATACTGACCGATGAAGTTCAAACTTTAAATATACATCATACATCATGTGATGATGGTCGAATTGCGATGTTTTTAATCATCAAAATTGAGCATTTCTGCAATTCCGGATCTGGCTCTCGGTCAAGCATTGACATATTTTGTTCAAACTTGGTATATACATTTTATGGAACTTTAATGTACATCACTATGTTTTTGGCCATTTTGTTTCGTAAATGTTGTTTTGGATCTACTTCCCTAACATTTTTTGATTGTTCATGTTCAAACTTTGTATATTCTTAAACTTTAGAACTCACAGGGATTATGTAATGCAATTACTTGTTATTTTGGATTCAGGACACCAGGATACTGAAAATGAAAAATAGTTTTTTGGAGATACTTAAAATCCGAAATATTATGAAAAAGGGTCGTAATTAGCATTTACAACAACATGCTAAATTTGAATTTATCTCGAACGGCCTTAAATAAACAAACCATTTCACAAGTAATAAAAAACAAATACTTTACTATACCTCGTTATTTTTCAAAGAGATGACAACAGGATTATTAGTGAAATCAACAATTGTTCCCAGTGATGAAGTAATAATAAATGACGTCACCAGACTTTCGACTGTGACGTCCTTCTCAAGAACGGGTTCCAAAACAAGGTTCTTGGACTGGGTTGCATCAGACTTATTCTCGGCTTTATTCGAAATCAAGTTCTGGATCTCATCGTATACCATTAGAGATACTTTCACTGAAAATAGAGAGATGTAGATCACGTGTGATGAGTAGAGGTAACGCGAGATCGTAAGTGTTATTTCCATAATTTTCAAATAAAATTTGTAAAAATAAGCTACACTAAATGTCACGATTAGGGCAGAGTGTCTTTTTATGGAGATATTTTCGTTGTTCTTAAAAATATACTATTCGCTGCAGTGTATAAAGTATTGACATTTAAAAAGTCACGTTCTGAACACGTGCAACATATGTTATTTTTTTCAACAAATCTAAGGCGTTCAACCAAAACATATCGCAGCTATTATGTACATGTATGTTTTAATTTAAGGTTTCTGCTTGATTATTCACAGTCACAGTACCCCACAGCTCAGACAACTACTGTATCTGAGCTCACAGCAAACTGATGAAGGCATTCACCCCGTCAACGCCATAATATTTCCAAACAGAAATTGTGTACGACATTTCGCACATTTTGGGCCAAACTGAAATAAATTCCCGTACGATATAGGGTTTGATTGAAATGTTTGAACAAATCCAAGAACAACTTTTGCAAATATATTTCCTGAAAAAAGACTAAAGTTGACTTCATCCTCAGAGATTAACTAGTACACTAATTGGCATATTTCATCGTGTTGCACACCCCACTCTCGTCAAGCACTATCGATAACGTTACAGTAACTCTCAACTCACAAATACCAATACGCGAAATCAATATTAATTGTCCTTCCATTTGGTATGAGAAACATCAAAAGAGTCGTAAGAAATATGCCGTCATAAAAAATAATGATTAAGCTGAAATAAACATTTTTCTCGAAATGTGGTTATGACGAAATTTATCACACACTGAACCCGGATTTGAGCATTGCTAAATATACGCACATGTCGTCAGAATCTATTCAGTTAACATTTTTTGGGTGTGCAATTTTGAAAATTCAACATTTACCGAGTGACACACAAGCGTTTAACAGTGGGGATACAAATTAATTTCTTTTTTAAGGTTTGTGCAAATAAATCCAATGTCTAATCAAATTATTGCCTCGGCATCCAGTCGTTATACACCAATCCACTAACACCTAGCTACGACGCCAGTAATAATTAAATTTACACAAATGCCATGTGCTATGGGATATTATACGTAGTCGCTGTGAATAAAATATTCGTTGCTCATTGATCAGTTGTTGACGTGTCGATACTTACACTGTATATCGTTTTCTGTATTTGGTACTGTGATGGACACCGAGTAACCCACGTCAGCATCCGTCAAACTGAATGTCTGATCCTCAGTTGATTCTGGGTCTATGCAATCAACCTTTAAATCTGATATAGAATGGGAGATGAAAAAAGTCGATCAAGAAACCACACTGTCATAAAAATGATTGTGGAATAGCAACAAAAAGTATGAAATAGTATTCATCAATAAGAGCAACTAATACCCGTACGTTACGCATATTTTGATGTTCCTGACTTATAATGGGAACAGAAATTGACACGTTTTACCACATGGAAACATACACTGCAAATAAAATTAATATAAAATCACTCAAGCGCACTTGATGGAGTCTGTATAATATTACTGAAGTGTAAACTAATTACGTTTTACTATCCTTCGTAAATGAATAGATCACATTCGATATATGCCATCACCAATAAAATCTCAAACTTAAAAGAGTGAACAGCTTACCGACAAATTCGGTATCCAGAATACTTGGCCCACTATCACAGTCGTGCGCTATCGCAACAGCTTCGGCAAACTCCTCCAACAAGTGCATAAATCTGCCAGTGATAAATTCCACGATCTGCCAGATACAATGTAATGTAAAACATTAAAAATGCCATGCTGTAAGTAATTATTTATAATGAGTAACTAACTGAAATCTAAAAAATCTGAAACAATTAAATTTTGTTCACATTAAAACTTTAATAACGTGTGCGTCTATAATACCATGTACCTATACAAATACTTTTAATCTAGACAAAATCCCTCTTTACAGCCGATCTATTATTCAGATGAGCAGAACGCGGATGGTTTCTCATCAATAGCCAATGCATCTGCTTTCACTCTGGTGTTTTGCCATGATGCCAATTCGACGAGGATGCACACAGCACGTTCTGTAATATTTATTATGCACCTAAATATCAACAACTGGGTCGGCAGTATAATAAAAATCTTTATTGAACTCGTATCCATGATTGGGATTTTGATTACATGGCAATAAAGGAATAAATAAAAACGGAAAATTACAACAGAACAAAAAAACAAGCACTCTTGAGTGAGAATTAGCTATGTGTGTTAAAGATAAATAGATAGTTAGACAACAGCTTTATTACAACCGTGTAGAAAATTTTACATTTCTAATTTGGTGTTAAAAATGTAATAAAATTAATAACGAATTAACTAAAAAGTAAGTAAACAAAAGTTGAGTAAATAAAAAGTAATAAGTGTGATTGAGTGTATTTTGTTTGTTCATTTACTGTTACTCAAGTACACATAGAGGGCTATAATAGTATCTTTATCTTTTGATTGTAAGATATGTTTAAATTGTTTTTCTTTATCCAAATTCAGGAAATTTGCATTTACACTGTTGATAGTGTGAAACATTGCGTCTCTTTGTTTTGTGTATAATGTACAATGTATTAAATGATGTTCCTCATTTTCAACTTCGTTACAATGGGAGCATAACCTGTCTTCCACTGGTGTTTTTGGTTTAGTATAACGACCCTTTTCAATGGCAAGTTTATGGCAATCTAAATTGAGCTATTGTTTTGACATGTTGTGGGTTGTTCATCACGTTTATGTATCTTCTTGTTCCAAGGAGTTTTTGAATGTCCTGTATTAAATGTTCCTCTTCCTTATCAATGAATTCACTGATTTCGATGAACAGCTTATTATGTTTGTTTGTTAGTAAGGTAAACAATTTATCGTGGTCTTTCTAATCATTTTGCATTTATCAATCAGAATTTATCAATTATGCAATCTGTGTTTTTCCACTCTTGTCGATCAGCAAGAAAGGAAGGGAGTTTCACAGTGATTCAAACAATGTTACGTCCCTCGCAACCTAATACTTCCATTTTATTGGGTACCTCCCACACATCCGATGGCCGTCTACTTTATCTTGGTTCCAATTTATCAGCCCTCTAGGTAGCCTCCCCAATTCCACATAGCATACAGGCGTGACACCTATGGTTGTTTAGTTCCCTCCCTGATAGTCGAATTGTGAACTCATTGGAACCATTCCACTCTGACTGTTAAAGGCATCCACCTTGTCTTCATCTGTGTGAGTGGTAGTCTACAACTACGCTCCGTATAGTAGTATGGTGATCACCAGACTTCACCATGTTTCTGTCTCATAAATCAGTAATCAGTCAGTCTGTTGTCAAGCTACAATATTAGATGTCAGGCAGTTCCCCTACACACACTGGATTAGACAGGTTTACTTGAATGGTACTCCTTAGTCCTGAAGGATATGCCACATAGAGGGTCTATGAAAACTGTCAAATGCTAAACCCTTCTCATGTCAACGCAACCTCTGCATTTTTACGAAAGCCTTTCTGCAATGGGTCTTGAATCCTGTTCGAGAGAATTATCCCGAACACAGAGGGAATGGAGATACAGCCTCTATGGTTTGTTATTTAAGACTTTATTCAAAGAATGTAACTTTCACCTCTAGTCGCCCATCAACGAAGATTAATAGTATGTTTTGAGAGATTTCATTATATTCTTGATAACAAACGACTTCACAATCAAACACGGTTGTCGATTATATATTCCACTAATATACGTCATTTGAATCCTTCAATAGAAAGCGCGATTTAAAAATGAAATAGCAGCTTGGAAACAGAGGCACACGTGGAAGACGGTAGACAACATTTTTAGAAAGGCCAAGTGAAAAAAGTGGCAATATAATACATGCACCCAGTGTACCGATAATTATATTATATGGGTTAGCCATTTTAATTCCTCTTTTTATAATTATAAAAAAAACACAAACAATTGTCAAACTTTCCTATCAAGGGTCAATCAAGACCTTACAGATGCGCGACGAATTCAGTTTCATATTCTTCCGTAAAGTGTTCTCCTTTTATTGTATAATGAGGCGTTTGTCTGTATGTATTTTGTTTTCACACAAGGACGGGGAATTTTAAGTTGGTTATTCGATGGAATGTTTGGATGGAAAAGTGTTGTGTATTGTTATGCATTGCAAAGATTCAATGGATGGCTGCCCGTCGTAACTATTGTTAAATGTAATGTGTATTACCACTCGTACGCAAGTTGACTGTGCCTTTATAGAATAGCAAATATTCAGTAAACTAAAATAACTAGGTGCAGGTGAGATCCATTTGATAAGAGCGCTATCACAATACAAATAATTTGATTTTCGGTAAATATAATTATATGCCAAATATCACCATTTTTGTGTCAATAGAAGGTCAATTTACTTTCTCGGATGTTCAGATATACTTGCAGATAGGAACAAGCCAATATCGACGCTGTGATTGGCGGAACTTTCACTTGTTGACGCCGTAGAAACGACACGTCGCTAGCGGGCGCCACTGAAAAGAAAGGTGCACAAGCAGAGACATAGTGAACCCTTTTGACGAAAATGAATATTTTAGGGGAATATAAGCCTAGTGCCAGTTACCAAACTTTACCAATAATATATACTATTTAAAGTGTCACATCAATGTTTATGTGTGTATTAACGCAAATAAAAGTGTATGCAGAGAAATCAAAACCTCAGTTCGCATCGACCAACATTTACGATTCAAGGACACCTATATTGCGCGTTCGCACATGTGTCGCCTTAGTGATAGGCCATGTTTGTCAAAATCAGCAGCATGCCAATAAAAACATAGCACCCACCATTATTTAAAACGC
This sequence comes from Saccoglossus kowalevskii, assembly GCF_978046115.1. Taxonomy (NCBI): domain Eukaryota; kingdom Metazoa; phylum Hemichordata; class Enteropneusta; family Harrimaniidae; genus Saccoglossus; species Saccoglossus kowalevskii. Next base: position 27,398,622 of record NC_140658.1, read on the forward strand.
GTAAATTACCAAACTTGAGTAATTAAGTTGTGAATCATTCGATTAATGACATTTTTAATGTAATCCGCCGTTGTACAGATTTGTCGCAGCTGTACTGAAAATAGGGACATATGAACATATGTTGCCGTCAGTGGTTCAGACGCTTCGCTCCGAAGCGAACAAAACACGACGCTTCTCATCCATGATACCACGGTAACTAATCTTTTTTTTTGTCTTTAAATTTGATTGAATCTATTGAATTCAATATCATATGGTGCAGGTCACCGTAAAATGACGTTTTTAATATTCTCCATACGGGTAACTGGATCGCGCACACTCATATTTTGCGTAAACCTGTCATTAAAAAAAAGCAAATGTACGGGGATCAATAACTAACGAATAGATAACAATATCTAACACAAGCTATTAAATTCAACATTTTCGTTTAATCATAGAATATATACGGCGTTCCTTAACGCTATACCCAACTTCACTAACACCTAGTTACGTTGCTAGTAATATCTGTAAGCCATTGACCATGAATTTGATTGATTGAGTAAAATGCCGCCAACGCCACAACACTTTATCATCTGAAGGTTGCGGGATTAGGCCTGAGCCCCACCCCCACCCCCCGCAGCATTCAAATTTAAATAGCAATGGTCAACAAGCATGACGAGACTGTGTGTGTGTAACGTTGTGACGTAAGATATTACAAGCATCGTAGCTAGCAGTCAGTGGATAAATATTTGTGTTTTTTTCAAAATTCGAACACAGACGCATAATTATTGATTTAAACACATGTCATTAACTTTTCTGTTTTGTTTCCCAATACGAAATACTTTTTGGGTGAAAAATGCAATATACAAAATTTGTCCCATATTTGGAAAGTGGATAAAAGTAGCATAATTTGTAGTCAACTTATTCGAAGTTGTTGGTACTTTGATTTTGTTTACCATGCTATACCCAGGTTACGAAATATATCCACGGAAATTTTAGAACGCCCATTGGCCAATATGAATTCAAGCCAGCCATGGTACAAGTTTTAGCATCAAACGCTCACTAATTTTCATACTCAAAACACATAGCTTTTTCCTAGGGGACTAACTTGAAGACTGGATGTGATCGCAATCCATTTATAATCCAGTTGGGAATACATTCTTTAAAATGTAAGATGATCCTTGACTAACCAGACATATCACAAATAAAAGCGCGCGTGAAATAAGCTAAATTTCACTACTTACTTGTTGATCATCTCCATTGACAGTTAGAGTGCCGATGACGTCACTGGAGACTTCTAGGAAACTCTAAATGGATTATAGAAATAGAGTGTTAATAAGATCGAGTTTGAAGCATAAGTGCTTTCTAGGAATTTCCAATCAATGTTTTGATAACCATGTTTAGTACAGTGGGGCGCAAAGCAAACACGCAGTGCCGAAAAGAGCGTTCGATTTTGCTGCAGATGATAACCCCATATTACATAACTAGATTTTATGGTTGCCTACTTCTTTCTATGTATTGACTTAGATGATTGGCAATCTACAAAACACTGTTCTTTCTAATAGTGTTAGTGGGTATTATACTAGTAGTTTATTCAGATAGAGAAAGGCCACCAATGCAAAGAAATACATCATACAAACACTGTATAACTTTGACAACGAAGACACACACATATGTGTGCACTACATAAGTGCACTACCTGGTTTAACATTCTAACTAATCACTGTGATCAATTAAAAAGCGTAATATGATATTACTTATTACTAATAATAAAGTCAGTCAGCGCAGCTTTGTCGTCGCGTTTGTATTTGATATAGTACACACGCCAGGTAAACAAACGTGTGTAAAATTGTAGTATATTGTTTGATTACACAGAATTCGAACGCCGCTGTTTTAAGCGAAAATAGACACAAAATTGAACTGAAATTCAACATGTGACACCTTAAATCCAATCGTTTCTGTCACGTTGATGCATTCGGCGACTCATTTGGGACATTGACATTACCCATCGTAATACTCGTTTTAAATACCTGTTGTCAATAATTTTCTACTGCAATATCACCTTGTATGCACATACGTGACAGACGTGAGCAATATATTGAACAATTTTAAAATAACCATATATATATATATAGAAACGTAATAGAAAAGTAATTTTGTTCCGAATTGACCTTTTATTTGAATATATACGTCGGCCTTAAGAAAACTGTGATCAGATATTGTTTCAAGCTGAATAATTTATTACACATGCCTACCACGTGAGCGTGTTTGTTTTGGGGGATTTTGACAAAACTGTTCGTTAATAATGTTTAATTGTTTGGTGTAAAATAGAACATTTCATGATTATATTTGTAGTGCAGATGTGATAATATAAAATTGTATTCCTGAAATATAAATGCGTGGATATGTTAGCATTTCACTAACGAATGCAACGACACGGTTGCTGGCAAGCCGTGAATAGATTGTGACTAATTGGTCTGACTAATACTAGGGCAGCAGGTAGGCATGATAAACAAAATAACTCTACACCATTCCTTGTTTCGATATATTTTTACTGAAATTATATTCTTCAACACGTTTAAAAGCCGCATTTTTTCAAAGCTTTACATTTGGGTTTTACTTGTGGAACTTGTCTGTTTCGGTCAATGATTGTATTATATTTGTTACGTTTTTTTGTTAATCGGCGTCGTCTTAGAAAAGATTTGCCTATTGATGCACTGACTTAACATGCATTATGTGCTCACACCTTCCGATTCTGTGCCTGAGCAACTTTATTTTATTCACGTCGACCTCGTTAACTCGACGATGTGTAAGTCAGTCGATACACTCATATGTTCTAACAGTATATGAATGACATTTTATTGCGAAGATCGATTGTTTTTGACCCAAAAAACTGACATACATTTATCATTTTAGTTGTGAAATATTTCAAATATAACTTAGTTGAAATCCCTTTGAATTGTGAGTAATTTGCCAAAAATCAAATCTACAATTTACGGCTTTCGCGAGTTACTCATATTGTGCCGTTTATCGACGAAGTTGTTTATTGTCTTCACTACAATAAATCCTGTCGTGCAATTTTGTTCGTATTCCGCGCCAGGTACGCGCTAAACCCAATTAACCTGGGAAATGCAGAAAAATTACTTACCTGGGCAACAGTATCATCCAATGCAGCCACCGGAAGTACAATGTTCAGAGTATTCGCCACAATCTCTATTTCTTCGAGTGTATACGCTGGGCCGTGCACGTCCGTAATGGCCTTCAAATCGCCAAGCATTGTCTCCTGTAAGACTACGACGTTCGACTCACCATCTGTTAGGACCTGGCCAAACTGAGAGAATGGATAAAAACATACATAACTGAGACGTAATACTAGTATTTAACTGTTTAACTGGTTGTTTTAACTGGTTGTTTCAGTGTACACGATAAGTGAAGTGGGCGGAGTGACGGGGCATATTAGAGCTGACGGTGGCAAGGTCAGTAACGAAACGAAAAACAGAGAACAACCTGTTTGCATGGAGAGGGACACATTATCCCAAACACCAAACAAGCGGCAGATAACCCCAAATGAAGTTTTATATTTATCTTCGGATGAGGGTAATCTAGGACAGACTTTTTTTGTATTTCGGGAACGTGTTTAGGAAAAAATAAAGAATAAAATAGAAAAGTGTCAAAAGTGTTGACCATGTCAGCTGACATGTACGCGGCCAGGCTGCGAGGCCAAGCGGATACCGCCATCTTTGATTATGTTCAGAAGAGCCTTGTGTTTCCATTCATGTGAACCATCCGTATTTTACACGGGCACATTAAAGATTGTTTCTGACTACTCAAACTACAGATAAATCACAACCGTATTTTAGATCAACGAATGTTTAGATATAATGATATTCGACCAAACGTAAGACTTCTCGCCAGGGACAGGGGATTGGTTGGTCAACATGCGATCTTACTAGAATTTGAGGCGCATATCGTTAGCTAGTATGAAACTGGATGATGGACAATGAACATCACTTAATATATGCTTCAAAATATGACAAACTAACAAATAATAGGTACGTACAACTTAAAGTCGTATTGACCGTCAAATCTACACACATATTTACTCACAAGTACAATAGCAGAAACCGGCGTTGTAGGCACAACTGGAGCCAAAGTGGTATCGAAAGCCGCTGTGGGAAAGATAAACGAATAATATTCATAGTAAAATAAGAAGATAGTTGTGCATTATAAACATGTGAAACATACCTCACTAAAGTACACGTGTGTGCGGGCGCTTTCGAGTATACAATGGTGTACGAGCGGCCATTATAATATATCGACGAACCCACACATGGTTATTTGACAACTGTATATCAGACGTTATATTCTAAACTATTGGCGATGCCATCAAAGCATTGCCACTGAGAACGCCGAAACCGTTGCCATGGGAAGCAATCAGCAATCTGTGTTATATTTATACATCGGCATGACAACAAGAGTAGGAACAAATTTGCAAAGCGGCAAACGCTACAAATTACATTAAAATTGAAAACATACGTATACTAGATTGATAAAGGATCAGGTCATGTTAACAGAAAGCTCATCGTTTTTTTTCAAGAGTACATCAAAGTAACCGCAGCCTGTATTTCCAGGAACAAAACAGAAATATTATACTAAAAACTGTGGGAGAAATAAATAAGACGTAATAGTAAAATTAAAAATTAATAATGAGCGTGCGGGCAACAAGAGAGATAATTTACTTTTTTTGGGTCAAAAGTACTGCTTTACGGTTTAGATAAAAACGCACTTTTTATAATTAAATGATGTCATGTGATATGTATTCATAAATTGTATTTTGGATACAAATCATTATGTATTGTTTGCGGCAAGCGAAATTTCTGGACATAATAGTCACTGATAATTCTATATTTTTGTTGTAAGGGGAAGTGCATATGCGAATCAGTCTGCCGAACCTATACTAGTATACTGCTGAATGACTAGCTCCCTGATATGATATGAGGTGAGTACGATAACCACGTGTAACATCGCTCAGGTTATCTTCCAGGTATTATAAGAACGGAATTGTGATAGTTTTTTTTTTTTTTTTTTGTTCGGTCTCCACGAATCAAAAACTGAATATTTGATCAATCTCATTCTTAAGGTTAAGTTAATGTATACGCTGTATCAAAACTGTTTATGTAGCGTTCCGTTCCGTTGTATTGATTGTCTTGCTGTTTGGGCGCAAAAACAAATTGCTAATGCGTTTTTTTTTCAGTGCATCATTTTGTTCATTACCTATTAAATCGAAGCTATATGCATAATTTTGTTTAAAGTAAACAACAATTGTTACGTATATATATAGTCCGGAATAATTGATATAAATTGGCTCATGAATGTTTTCAATATTGTATTTTAATAAAATTGTTTTTGTAACCTTACTATCTAAATATAAGAATCATAATACCTCGACTTTCATCTACCTGCCATACTTTGCATAAATTTCCATTGGGAATACATTGGAAGGCACGTTCACGCACAGACTTTCGGCACATGTTATTTGGCTAATGATAGCTTTATCTGACAAAATGTGAAATACGCTAGCGCCTTCATTTACCGAAAAAATAGACAGTGAACACTAACAATTATATAAACACTTGCATGTTGAAAAAATATCATTAAAATTTATATCAATATATTGTGATAGTTTATTTTACAGTCAATAATCATTGACAAATCATGATGAAGAAAAACGCGCCACGTGATAGTTATTTAGCTAATGTGAACAGGGGTTATCAACACAGTCCCTGAACGGGTTGTACTGTTGTGTGAACATAGTAAGGACGATTACGGCGACGGTTGATTATAGACGAGTTATTTCTTCATATCTTCAGATCGGTAAAACATTAGTCACCTAACAATGAATAATTCGACATGCTCTATAATAATATGAATGTTGAATTGAGTACAACGCGAGAGGGCGATGCTTCCGTTCGTTCTGTTCGTCATCTTTCATGAAGTAAACGCGCACATTTTTTTGCCAGTGGGAACTAAAAAATTATGTTCTCTTGGAAAATTAGCAAAAAAAGTATGTCGGGAGGGAAAATATAAAGTTCAGAGTTAATATGATCGGCTTCCAGCGACCGATGTTATGTCGACTTGTCTACGGACGTCCTGACCAACTAATTATGTGTTCTTTATCGTCATTTGCAGAAAGTGGTAGTGACGTCATGCAGTATACTTACATGGGTCTTGACATTCATGTAAATCGCGTACTTCATTCAATGTAAAACTTGTCTGATATACAAACAGGTCGCTGACAGTAAAAGCAGCCATATTGTTGCCGACGTCCACAGGATTGACGTATTTCGTTCCAACCAAAAAAACTGTTTGCAAATTAAATTAGAATAGTATTAGAATAAAAGTGACTTAAAGTTTAAATACCAAAAGCTGATCATTAGAAACTCACGTTGGATTAAACTAGTAAGCGTTTTGAATATATTAACATAAATTAAATGCATGATTATTTTTGCAAAGGCAGTGTGTAGCGACAGTTCTGCTCATTTCACGACAACTGCATTTCCAGAACACCAGTTCAAATTATGACCGAAATTAACACATATACATAAAAATACATACAGATTTGCAAAATGTTGCACCAACACTGTGACAGGAAAAAGTGTGGCGTTCAGCGAGGTGCATGGTTAATTTATAACAACATATTTTATACCGTACCGCCAATTGCTGGATCCATTGTCACTTTGGCCTCCACAAACATATTATCGTCTGCTGTAGCCTGTACACCATTTATATAAATAGTCATAGCTTTGGAGCCAGCATCGTACACACAAGTCAATTGAAACCACTCATTGTCCGGGAATGCCACTTCGTACTTCAAATGTTTTAAATTATTAGTGTCGAGTTCGGGCAGAGCTTCAATAATAAGCTTCGGGTCAGGAGTGTAGTCGAGCGAAACACTAAATCCTCGGCCGGCTGGGTCATGGGTACCGGTGTTGAGAACGTAGTTCGCACTTCCAGTATCGGGGTTCTCCGTCAAGTTTATCTTTAACCAAATAGCGACAGTGAGACCGGAAGTGCACAACGCAATGTTGCCGAAGCATTCTGTTTGAAACGCACCAAAGTCAACATAGTCGTTTTGGAGATTCAGCGCACAGTACTTGTTGTTCATTCGATGAGGACTCGATGGGAATGTATCTACAAGCTCAACGATATTATTTCCACTTTTTTTCAATGAGCCTTCTTTGAGTCCCAATCCCAAAATACCCACAGCAATTTCAATTTCTTCATAGATTGCATTGTTTGGACCCAAGTCACAAGAATTTTGGGGCGTCATCGGATCAACTTTGCCAGTGAAATCCCAGTAGTGAAAATGGTCCTTAATTGGAGTCTCGGAACAAACTGAAACATGATGCAATTCAACTTTAGCTGCACGATTTAGAATATATAGAGTTATAAATCATAATCATATGAACGTACAGCACAAAAACAACAACAGTACATTTATATGAACGAGAACATATATTAACATATATTAATCACACAAGCACAGATGGATACACCAACTAAGACATGTTAGATACGAAAAGAAAACTTACTCGTGTTGATCGGATCGAAATTACCAGTCGCCATTGTTTCCTTGAATAGTATACAAGCAGCTAACAGAATCTGAAATAAACAAAAGAGTTCGGTAATTTGCATATTAAATTACCTGCCTCATATGCTACTGGAAAAAAACAGATAAGGCAACTACTGTCTACAGCAGCTGAATCACCCCAATAATGTTAACTAGCATAATTGGCATTTGATGAACTGTAACCGATTTCCATTGATTATAATAATTGTTGTTGATGATGTTGTTAACCGGGCTGACCTAGAGACACTTTGATGACAGTGTGGTCGGCGTTATTGTTGTTTGTGCCCGAGTCATACAACATTATTCTGCATCGCTCTTCAATATTGCTGCCAATTATCGTAGACACATTTGTCCTGACACGGGCGTGGCGTTGGAATGTTAATACTGCAGATACTCGCACTTTACACAATTAATTAATATATTAAAACAATTTGTCTTTGCATATACCTTGCTCATGCCGGAAACGCTCTATGGCGGCACACACAAATAAAATAATAATATACTTTTAATATCACTTGCTCAGCAGTAATAATAATACAAATTCCATGTATATAACGATATATAATAGTATATTCATACGCATATACCTATATGACAATTTTCTAAAAATTATATATCTAATAGTTCTATGTACGCGACTGTCGTGGCTAACGCACAACATAAACGCCCATTCGTGCAAACTATAAAGGTGAAAAAACACTTGTGTTTGCAGGACTGCCGTTGGTATTAGTGTTTGATGATAGCTATATGCCACGAGTGTGTGTGTTTCTTTAACGAAACTAATTTTTGTATCTTTAATCTTCTTTTATGACTGGTTGTCACGTCCATGGTAGCTAAATTAACAAATAACAATACATGTATTGTTTGTATAAAATAACTGTTAATATTTTTAACAATTCTATGTATATATGGTTTTGTAGAAAATGTAATTGTTATTTGTTATCACGACAACCAAGTACTTGTACAATTTGACATGTTTGCGACAAACACACACAAAAAGAGTATTTGAGTGTAGCAGATGTGTTTTTATAGTGTAATAAAATGTAAACTACTTATATTTCCACGTGTTCGGTACTATGATTACGTTTTCAAATTTGATAAATCAAAGCCCCATTTTTTCAAATAGTTTATGCAACACACTTCACAAGACGGGAGTGTCAAAAACGCGGTGGTCGGCGTGCCATGTGCGTTCGAAATGCCTGTAAACAAACAATGTAACAACTACCATGGTTATAGGAACAAAAGAACAGTAAATGCGATGTTGAAAAAGAAAATGAAACACTATTTGAGGGTCGAAAATTGTCTTGCGATTCTCTTCAACAAGATCGCGTCGTCCATTTGCTTAAAGGGCGGTAGTCGTCACGGCACGCATGCGCGAGATATATGGGTCTCATATAAACAAAGATGACGACTGTTGCGCAGATCAACGAGTACAAACTAAAATATTTTTTAGGTGGTTGGAAGGTATCGAAGGAGTCACCGGCGGTAATCAGCGCAAGTCGCGCCCAGGTCAAACCTCATACTTGTGATTTCAATTAGAAGATCGCATTGGATTGTGAGAAAATCAATGTTTATCAACACAAATGTCGCACATGCGCAGCGTGACGACTACCACCCTTTAAAAGTCTTATTAGTTTGTAACTACGAGGAAACTCTCTTATGTATTTGATGCATATGCAAACATGCCTTCATTTACTGGACTATATATGTAACATACGTCACAACACGAGAGTGTTAAAACGTGATGGTCGGCGTGCTTGAGTCTATATGTATATATAAACTCATTCTCGTTATAAATATTGAGCTATATGATTATATGCAATGTTTTGTATGTACTTTTCGAATTATAAGTAATTTATGTATAGGAATCTATTTTTAATATGTGGGCTATCAAATTGTACTTTGAATAAATATAGATATATCTGAAATTTGTAGGGTTCGGTAGCACCCTTCATTCCAGCAAAAGATCAAAGATTTCACATTATATATTATAAGAACAATATGTGTATATATAGTTTATTTGATACATGGGTTATAAACATTGTTTTTGGTATAAATATATTATTAATGACATCACGTACTCACATTCAGTTCACACGAGGTTGCAGTATTGTTTAGGGTAGACATTATAGATATATTATATATATATATAGGGATTTGATAAATAGATTGCTTACTAATTGTACTTAGTACTGGCAACTTTGCAAAGCTTTAACCGTGAGACACATCCCTGACAATCACGTGATCGTAGCGACTTCAGCAATTGGCTGATCGCATGTTTACTCTGACACGTATTTTATGATAGAGTTTGTAAGATTTTGTAAAAAAGAAGGAGGGAAGGGGCCAGCGAGGCGTAACCTCAGCGTGACCTCAACATGACCTCAACGTGACCTCAGTGTGACCCCAGCGTGACCTCAGCTGACGGCTTGGATGAATAAAGCTGGACTATCTGTAATGAACTAATGTGTATTCATTTGGGTCGAATCTGGTATCTCTACGTGTAAGTGTTATCAGCCAAGTTCCCCGAACACAACGCTAGTATTCACAACAAATATGTCTATATATTATGTATCCTCCTCGGTACAGATATTGTCACACCTTCGATGGCTTGGTGCCACACCTACCCAGGTAATAAAATGAAGTGTTCCAGGGTGAACATATGCCAATAATATGGATGGTGTGGTACTGTTCATCCAATGTGGTATGATCTTTGTAATAGTACAACCTTCAACCATTTATGATAAGACGACGTAGAAATATATAATTTTGGAACAATATTTTGTAATTAATATATTTATTTAACATTAGTGGCTTACACGTTTCTAATTTTGAATAGTGTGTGTGTTTTGTTTGTTTACCGTTCAAATGTTTACCATGTGTGTAAAGATGAATGGTCAGTTATGCACCCACTGAATCGTACTTACACCATGAAAGGTACTAGTACCTTCCATGCTTACATGTAAGCAGTCGTTGTAACCAACCACATACCACCCCCTACGTTGTTTGTTATTTTCCGTATGACCCTGCTAAAGTATGCGTGAAATCGTTGACTTGTCAGTCTATTAGCGAGCTAAGTGAAGCGGAGCTTCTAACGACGCGGGAAATTGAACCATAATGACTTGAAATTGGCAGTTGAAATACAATCACATTTAAGAAACTTAAATTTGTCACAGACCTACTTTTTTATTCATCGTTTTACTCTTGCTAAATGCAAACATGGTTTACGCAGGTCGTCGCATCAATAGCCGCTCTATGTTGAATAGTTTTTTTTTCACTAGGTCGATTTTTTGACTTTAATGAGACTTTTCCGTTTCGACGGCAGTAATGAACTCTCTTCCGCTAGAAATAAACGACTATACACGTACTATTTTTTGACGTTGTTCACCGCCTTCTAATGTAGCTAGGTGACTATTAGTATTCGCCAATAGCTTGGCACGCTTATTATCATGCACATTGCCTGTGCAATCCCAAGATGCACTAAGAATGTATATATCATTCCTGTGTCCTGATGCGACCTTATAGTAGAATCTCGCGTTTTCTCTCTCTGAATCTATCACCGTTCGCACCGCGTCCCGTATTATGATGTGTTTAGTTTTTTCGTTCGTTGAACAACAGTTCCTGTTAGATGACCTTGCGTTTCAGTTGATCTATATCTGTGCGTCGATGTAATCATGTAATTTAATGGGACATTCATTACTTTACATGTAATGAACAATCATCTTATACGAACGAGCTGCATTCAACAACTCGAAAATATATACTCCATTATATTTTGTCACTTTAAAGATAGCCCTATTCCAAATATTTTGTTTCTAACACAAAAATAGTTCATATGATGAATTTATAAGATTATATAATCGGTTATTCCATTTTTAACTGTGGTATTGTGTGAATAGTTTTAATTTTCATGCCTCCTAAAATCAAAGTATGTATTGTATATGTAAACGCAAATATATATTCATACCAAGAATTTAAATAAACACAAACATAGCAATAATTGGTATCAGACGCAAATGGCCGTCGATATCTCGTTGGAAGCGAGAATGTTCCATTTTCTCGCGTTATCTCGTCCACTGTTCCATGATACCATAGATCAATGAAACAGTGGCCCAGATGAACACTTTTCACGTAATACTTTTCTGATGAGAAAAAAACAAAACAAGTATCGTTGCTCTCTCGCCCTCAACGAGATCTCGGTCAAAGTTTTTTTTGACTAACAATCTTTATCTGGTATGTAAATCAAACCGTCGGTTAATCTGGTCCCGAGAATCGGATATCACGATTACAAAAATATACAATCTTCTCGAAATACGTGACCAACTGTGATATATTAACGTCAAAAACAGTAGGCAGCAAAGTATTCTCGGGGCGGACATCCGGGCATTTCCACCGCCTGGCAACAACCACGGTGAAAACAAAGGCCGAAAACTCTCAGATAACGATACTTTGGGATGGTTGTTGAGACTCCCCTGAACAGTGTAACAACATTACCCCTGCGTGTGTAACATATATAAATTTGGTTCAGGATTACTTCAGTTGAGTTTGTGTTGTTTTCTTGAGTTTAGCTATTTTTACCGGCACTTCGACCGGCATTCCACAGCAGCTCGCGCAGTCCCCATATAAACACATGGTACAGTGATGCGCGCCTTAGCAACATAGAACGTTCAGTGACGTAGCTCCGCCCCGAGGATAGAGGGCAATGTACAATGGAAATTAACATAAGCACATTTCCTAATTAGCCGTAGCTGCAGGTTACGTGTTTCAGAACGACAAACCTGTGTGTCACAGTTCCATGTTAAGACGAGGTTTCTCCACAAAAGATAAGGTTAATTATACTAGAGGGCATGGCATTTCTCCGTTTCATACACCTACTTCAAACCTGACAGAATGGGCACAACCTGCCATTGTGTCGTCATTCAAGGCTGCATCGTGTCTTTCAAAAATCATTGGAAACAAGCTCTCTTCATGGTGCCTAATGAGGTTTTTAACTCCTCAATAGAGAACATCAAATTGCTCTGAATCGAAGTTGGAGAATAAATGACTTCAAACTAAGGACATGCTGGAATAATTGCTGTTTTATCACAATACTAGATGGCTAACTACAGATATTAGAATTCCCAACACAATGAGATATTTTTGCATTTGGTAAAATGACAACTGTCCCTGGAATACTAGTGCACTAATAAAAATCAATAAACTATTTTCTGATTGAAGTATTAGGAATAATTACACTTTCGCAGTGGGTGTAATTAGTTATGGACAAACTAGACAAAATAACTGTATTCTGATTTCGGAGTTGGATCGCTAATGTGAGCTTTGATTATAATTGTGATAGTGCGACTTGGATAATTTCATATGAATGTTTATAGCGAGTTATTCAAGTTGCTTTTCTGAAGGCTGTGAGTTTTGTTACAGGGTCAAGGTCTTAATCATTGATATAATTCAAGTCATTTGTACTTACACTTATTCGTGCTCATTTTTTATGTGATATATATTAATTTAATAAGATCGCACAAACTGAAACACGGTACATAGATTAATCAGGATATCTACCAATATCCCCACTGTGTCGCATATTCAATTGTAGCAAATCAATCAAAAGAGACACCTCGTCGTAGTACAAGGTGCAATTCATGTAAATTAGATCAGCCACATGACATCTAGTCACCTAGATACAAAACAAAATGTTAAGCTATCTATCGTCATCACAACACGTCAATGAGAAAACAATATAGATTGAAATGTATCCGATGAGCTTGGTTCGCTGTGTTATTACAGTGTACATATTTTACGACAACAGAAAACCTAACTAGTTTTATATTCAAAATAGACGATTAACCGTTTTACTTTACATTATAAGAAAGTACATGTATTACTAAAATGAAATCTGTACAAAAAATCTCTTTTGCATTTTACATACATACATCTCTTCTTTCGAAAGCCTTGCATAATATTACAACTTGTACTTAAATGGTGAATGTGTAATTTTGTAAATACAGAGAAATCCCTAGAACGGTATGTGTGATCATAGTATATAGACATTGTATACAATTACATTGAGAGAATGATTATGAATGATAAACATTGCCCCAAAAATTATTATTATTATTATGGAATAACTTTTTATCTGTTGAATAATTTGTTTAAATATGCAGTGCATATATGTAAAATATTGTTTCTGGTGAATTCATGGTGCTATACTAATACATGTACTTACATCTACCCACACCGCAGTGCGGAAATTTCAAAGCAAACGGACACAAATTCTAGGAGCCATTTTCTACAACGTCTGTCCTTGCGTGAAGCGGCTTTTTTAAATTTTACATAATGTACTATATTGTTACAACTCGTGGTAGGTCTTTGAATAATTACTAATGTGTTGAGACAAACCCAACTTTGTTCTGCTCTGTGTGCCCACAAATTATAGCTGCACATATATCATGTCAGCATCGCAAGATGATAGCAAGATGTATATGATGTGTGCTTTGGGAATTCAAATCCTAAAACTTGTTTGCATACGTAGTCTAGATGATGAACGCATCGCTCTTCGAGATCACTATGTAACAGACCGGGCATTGTGATTTATGCATATCGTGATTATTTCCGAGTCGATTCAGGGAGCTGTGCCCGTTTGCATATATTTGCAAATGTCGAACTAAATGAAAGTTTTTCTCTAACTTTAATCTATAAATCATACAGTCATTGGCGACTTTCGCGATACTTGTCAAGGAGTGCTGGGTCTAATTCAATACAAGGAATGTCTTCCCAGGCGCCAGCAGGACCGAATAATAAATGAAATATATTCAGTTTGCAGTTGCGTGACAAAAAATCAATTTGCCCAGGATCGTTGAAAGCACTTCTGTAAAATTAGGTAAAGCAACTAGAATCGGATTTACCCACTTTGTGAGTAAACCGTGTTCATGGCTGATTTGACAGATGGAATTAAATGTACCAGTCTCCCCGTGTGTCTGATAGATGTCTGATAAATTGTTATGGCCACAGCAACCCTCTTAGTAGCCGGTTCAAACAGTTAAAAGTAATGCTAATAAGATGGAAAAGTTCATTTGATATTGCGCAATCTATGCTTTTGATACACTTTCAATATTGTGCGCTTTATAACACGAACATCCAGGGTGTATTGCACAATGAGAATCGATACAAAAATCACAAAATTTGTTTGTCCATAAAAGGGTTATGATTAGTGGGTATTTAAGATACGTTGCATCGCCAAATGTCATCACATAAGTGTGTGTGTAATTTTGTGCTCACGAACAACGTTTTACACACGTTGTATATGTCGCATGGGTCGAACACGACACGGCGCGAAAACTAAACAATGTCTAATCACGTGGTGTGAATGATTCAGCTATGAATGTTTTGAAAAACAAATCATATTCATGTATGTGTTTCGCCGGATACGAGCACACGTGTACTAACTGCTTTATTTAACATACATACAGGAGAGTCCGCAGCGTTCGAATGAGCCGTAACACTGGATTTTTATTACCCACGGCTTTCACAATGCTTCATTTGAAACCAAATCCACAAGTGCATATACTTGATTGCCGTTCCGCTAGGTAAATGGAGTGCAATCAGGTAAATTATAATACACCAGCTTGACAGATCTGTCAATCAGTTGGAGTAGATGTTTACAATGACACACGTCTTGAAAACAATCTGTCGCCGTGTTATCGCCAGTGGCTGTACGCCACCTTATCGCACCGCGTGTTGTTCCACAGCGCAATAGTGATGTAATTTACCAACGAGCGAGTAGAGACAGTAAACAGAGGTTACGGACGACATAATTTGCGCCGCACATTTTCATTCTCGCGTTAAATGCAGTGACCATGTAATAGAACGACTAACAGCCATTTCCATTTTATTTTATTTTTTCAAATCCATTAGTTCTTCTTTTTATTATTATGTACCGCATTATGCTTTTTATTTTACAGTTATATGAGTGCTCATTATTGTTGAAAATGTACAACGGTTACTGACCCCCTCAATGGACGTAACATGTAAGGTAATGCCCGTGCTTACACCTTTTATCTATATACCATTTATTGTATAAATTAATATTAATCTATAAACACGTAAGTATATTCGTGTATGTAATACGTACATTAACATTTGTTGCCAAGCTGAAGGTGTGAATGAAATACTAGTACAGTGTCGGTTATCATTCAACTAAAACAGGGACATTATCTAAATATAAGTTATTGTGCATCATTTAAGATGAATAATGTTTCAAAATAGTTTGTTGTAACCAGAATGGTCAATCTGTGACGTATCACGGATTTTAATCACCGGATGGTTGTTACATTTCCGTATATTCATTACAAATTACGTTATTTTCTCTGAATACAGTGCCAACTGGGCCCATTAGATAGAGTCCCATTATAAGCAATTACCACAATCGCAAGCCCATTCGTTGGAAATTTGATGACATGTCGTGCATAGCAACAAATAATCCAAATTAAATAAACGCGAATTCTGCACATAGATATTTTATACATTCATATAACTAATCGCCTTACTTTTTGCTATGGTTACAGGTGCACGCTTTGTTGGTGAATAAATGGATATGCGAAAATTGAATTTGGCATCACCAATTGGAGCTGTATCTCACTTATCTTTATTTTGTATCAAAAATATATAAAATAATCGATAAAATCCGATTATAAGCTAATATGGTTATCATTCGTTATTTGTACTACGATTTAACAGAGTTATTTGACATCTGTGCAATATCACTGGATATCGATCCATACAAGAACACGTAAAAACTGAAAGTTCACATTTTTTATGCTCGTATGTACAAACGATTTACGATCTTCTCGTTCAATTATACAAACTGCACAAACCTATCACATTAATATACGTCTCTGTTTTTCAATCACTCATATCTCTCAAAATATTCCTCCTCTCAATATTCTGTTTCTGAAATACCATGTTATAAGAACGCTCTTACCATTTTGATTGAATCTCACATATTCCCCCATAGATGTATAGGTGATATATATATGGCCAGACAAACTAAGTTCGATTTACTTGACATGAAAATGACTAATTTGTTTGTCTTATCTGTCACCCGGTATATGTAATATAGATATTCAATACATCCAAAATGACACCATGACGAAAAAAATCACCATAAGTACTATAAGTATAGATAAGAAACAACATAAACGACGTCTTCTCAGATTACCCTGAAGATACGTCATCCATATTCTTTGCTTGTTATCATAAATCATTAATTCGACAACGTGGGATTTGTTTGATCACAATTGATCATATAGTTTCAGTCGATCAAAAATGACCTTTTAAACGCAGCGTGTTGAAAATGCAAACTACCTGAGTAACACAAGTTGCCCGTTCCTGTATTCCAGCAACGTATCTCGACCTAAGCTTTAACAACGTAATCCTAAGCTTTGACAAGCCCCCAATAATCATAACGGTCTTACGACGACAGTGTTAGCATGTTATGTTCACTGTAGTTCTTATACATTACACCCATTTATACAGTGGTCGCATGGGATATTAACTGACACGACCTTCAACAAAATTACTGCATTGCATTACTGATTTTCTGTATAATTATCTCACTAATTCGACCATGATGCATTGGTGTGCAGTGTAAATTTGTTTGTGTGATTGGACATATCGTATCGCTTATTTGATAATGATTCCAGTTCAAAATTGTGTATAATTTGATTTCCCCATTTTTACTCTAGTTGCGCAAGTAACAACCTTTGGGCTGTATCCATGACGATGTAGCATACACGACACATGTCATGCATTGTTCGGATACATGATAAATATGTAAATATTACAGGTGTGTGCACACCGAGTTTGAATCTTTGCCCTAACAATGTAGCTAAAATAAAATGTTCGATGAGTCATGCTATAAGTAATTCTCCATATGATAATTACAGCATCGGATTTCAGCGGCAAGCCTGCCTACCAACTATGCCACTTCAGCCACGCTACGCTCGCTGTTCTGAAAAGAAGACTTCAAAACTAACTGTAGTGACTAGTTGATAATGCATAAGCCCGAACCTCAGATATCACAGTTATACAATCTGATATTTTTATGTATAAATACGTACATTCATTCCCTGTAATTATTTTGGGGCTATACGAATTGCATTAGCGTCAGAAATAGAATCCTTCTGTGCTTTTCAACGATCCAGGAAATATGAGTGAACCACAAAAGCCGTAAGTAATGCCCGACTGCGTTATCAACAATACACGGCCAATAACCCTGTGACAGCGCGTCAACGAAACGCAAGCCTACGAATATATCTCTACCAACGAGAATGATTTCTATAATCGCGAACGAGAATGATTTCTTTAATCAATTGGCCGTCAATAAACAACTCACCCTGTGAGTATACGCGTTTTTGAGTATACAACGATTATTTGTATAACAAATCACATTGGTGGCAATATTATTTATTGAGATTACATTCTGTATATTTTGTTGACACGTCAAGGTTTTTGGGAAAACGAAACATGACGCATAATATGGCGTAATTATTAACAACAACGGCAAAAAAATGCGTTGAAAGGCATATGGATTTATAGTCATAATGCCAATAAGTGGTTTCAAGTGTTTGGAAAACTGTTAGCACACGCTTTTATTCTGCAACGTCTTTTTATATCGCAGTCAATACAATTAATTTTTACGCAATATTAAGAAAGATGAATGAAATAATCTCACTGCCGAGGTTCTCAAGTACAAATATGGAATTGTTTTACACAGTTTTAAGGCACAACTTTAACACCATGCGTCATATTTGTTTAACATTGCTGTCCTCTTAGGGGCGTCTGTAAGTCTAAAATCAATATCGTTTATTTTAGGCATTATTAACAACGATAATTGCGCAATGAAAGGAAGACTGG
The DNA here is from genome assembly GCF_978046115.1 of Saccoglossus kowalevskii. Lineage (NCBI taxonomy): Eukaryota > Metazoa > Hemichordata > Enteropneusta > Harrimaniidae > Saccoglossus > Saccoglossus kowalevskii. Next base: position 27,417,133 of record NC_140658.1, read on the forward strand.
AATTGTAATAACCTCATAGAATCCACACACAGTGGCAGTACAGTGGTAATGCGTTGTCATTGTCGGTTGAATGCACTAAACGTTATGTACATCTACTAATGACAAACACTCACTCGTAAATGTTCACATTTTTATAGGCTTGTCTGTATAAACGATCTTGAAAATGCTACCGGTTCACAATTCTAAATAAACAAAGGTCTACGGTATATGTAATTGTTAGTCAAAACCACGGATTTCGTACATATTCCCTGATGTTGTTGTTAACGTATTCTCTCTGGTTATATATGGATGAATCAGTTGTCTATAGTCGTATAAATAGTTGCGTATCAAAACTGTGGATGTTTTTTTTTTCTACGGTACATTTGTCTAGAATGATCTCGAATTCGGATTTGACAACGCTGTCCACTATCGTTTGTTGTGGGCTTATGTTCCCATTGAACGGAAGAGAAATTTATCAAAACGCCAAGCAGCTGGTAATGCTGGGGAAGGCAAGTCAAGTACTTAAACGCACGCCCGCTTGGGATTCGTTAATGGTAACAGGCTGAGACGTTTTTTTCCGATCAATGCTGACATCGCGAGATATTAATTGGTAACGTGTATACATTGCTAGTGCTCGCATTAACCAGATATGGCATTATGCGATTCCCTTTATACATCTACTAAATATTGACATGATAAATTGATCTAACATAAATTATCAAAGATTCACACTGCTCAAAATAAAATCCGTACAATTTGAATTGAATCCTTACAGCACAACGCGAGTATTCCCTTACTGGTAATACAATGTATATTGAACGTGAAAACATTATTGTGTCCATATAATGCTTGATGAGCGATAAAGAGTTAAGCATTTTTATTCAAATTAGTATTCGGTATGATATTGCAAGCTATTACGTCAATGGGGTTCTGAAACTGGAATTATTTTGTGTTAAAGCATATATTCCTTTACGTAGTATTTATTGTCACGCCTTTTAATTATTACAGACTTGTAAATTCAGTCACACGGCCTTGCGTTGGTATGTACACCCTTTGATAGTACTCATACACACAACAAACAGTTCTAATTCAATTGAGATGTTTCTATACTATTTATACTTTACATAGAAGAAATTGTGTGTACATTCTTAAACATTCAAAAAAAAACATCATGCGTACAAATAGTAAGCACCACAGTGTCTACATACGAGTTCATATTAACGTGAAATGGGAAAAAAAACTACAGCTATATGCGGATATTGTCATAGCACATAAACTGTTGAATAGAATTAAATTGGACCGAACTGAACTCTACTTTCACTGATCGCCTTGGCATAGTATTAAACCCTGTGGCGGACAGAAAAAAGGCAATGTAATAAAACTAGATTGACTCACGTGACTTTCATCCTATATTCCTACATCTATTTGCTACAATTAATTCCATATTTCATTATAAGTTACTCATTTGTTATTGATTTAATTTTGGCATTTCGATTTACAAAAGACGAAAATTAATATTCTTTCATCTAAGCGATCATAAACTTGAATTTCAACATGATGAAACAATTAACGTTAATGAAAATTTGTCAGTTTATAGTGATTGCTTTTAAGTGGTCTCCAGAATCGCCAGAGGACACAGGCTTACTCTGTGATATTGAGCGCTAGAAATCGATACGTATTCTGCTGTTGTAAGTATAAATTAGAGTCTATAAGTTATTTTTCCTATATCTATTTGTCCTTTTCACAATAGATGAATAGAGAAAAGTCTTCATTTGTGTTCTTTTGAAAACATGTTTTGACGAACAGATTAAATTATAATGTGTCAATAACGTGGGAATATGAATATATTATAACTGTTCCCATGAACAGTAATTCGTGTAATACTACTTGGCAATTAGTACCTAAGTAATGTATTTCTGATTCCTATAAATACATTATTCTTGATTATTAGATTTTTTTTGGAAAATTGGAAGCATTGATACAAATCCACAACACTTCGATTATCAATTCTGCTTACATGTGATAATTTGAAGTATAAAATAAAGAACGCGCATTTACCGGGTAGGGTAGTTTATCATTTGCCATAAAAACATTAATATGGATAGTAATAACTATACAATAATATATCTGACGTCACAAGTTTATAGTGGTATTTGATCTTTAATTAACGCATGTTATTAGTTTTCAGATTCATTTTTAAAAAAAATTACGAACAGAGCTAATCCCGTGCTAGCAATTTCACCATAACGTCACTGCAAGCTTCTTAAGAAGATTACATTTCATCTTATTCCCAAGACGACGGAGATTCTGTATTACAAAACATAACATTTTAATTATACAAATCGCGTTATCGCTTCTAATCCTTCCACGGGGAGCGTATAAAGAAGTCAATACTCAATTATAGAAAGCGTAACAGAAATGAATGAAGTGTATTTTTTTAACGGAGAGGAGATCCGCATCATGAAATTTCTGAACAACTAATCACCAAATTAATTTCTGATGCATCTACCAGAGAAGCTGATCGCAGAGAAAGTTATTCGTAAGGACCCGTCGGGACATGACCACCCCTCCAAAGTCTGCGATGGGAAAATATTAGTTGCTGAAACAGGTAGAAGACGGGTTAGTTGGGCTACACCTGATTATTGTATAAAAGCTGCAGCGTAGCAAATAACGTAAACGTTTACTGAATGGGTTCATGACAAAGCAGTCGGCCAGTCACGTGGGTAATAACATGATCCATTCGTCATGAGAACAACTTTATTTATGACAAACCTTTGAAAATAAGATTACGAAGTACTAATCTCAGTGAGTTGCTAGGTGATATGTAGCTTTTTACTTGCGTCAGACGTCTATAATCACACGGAAATTTCACGTGACCAAAATACGGATCGCTGTCGCAGTCAAACCTTTTAGTTTTACGCTAGGTTGAAATTCTTATGTTTGTGATTTGCTGATTTATCTTGCATCGTAATAGTATTACTTACACCTGTCAAAACATCGGACCTGACAGAATATTTTTTTCTCTAAGTACTCTCTATGGTTAAAGCAAGACTAAAAAACCATTGCACCAAACTCATTCAATTTCCTCGTGATTTAATTATAAGATATTTTTAGCCCCGCTGTCGACTTCGTCGAGCGGAGCTAATCATAGTATAGACTGTCCGTAGTCGTCGTCCTCGTTTATATAAAATGACACTATAGCGTATTGGAATTTCGTGAAGAGAAAACTGTAGCACTATTTACATTACGTGATATCTAACAGCACCTCGATGATTTTCCACCCGAAAAGGAAAAACACACAATTCGTTAAAAAAAAGCAATATTATTAATTATTTATCAGTTGGAATCGCGTCATATGGAGTCCTATACGATAATATAATGTTTCAAATATTATCAATAATAACAACAACAACAGCAGGGATGTATTGGGTGAAATGTTCACGAATGAAGAAACGCTTAACATGTTATTAAGTGAAGCACTGAATAAAACGCTATCGTTAATAATTGAGATGTCCCGAGGAAGCAATCTAAACTTATTGTAATATAGAAAATATTTATAGACACATGAGAGTCATTCGAAATTCAAATCCTAAAATGAATACCCCTTCTGGAAATACTTTGCAATTACTCACTTGCAATGAAAACACCTGTAGGCAATTAATTGTTCGATATTGACAAACGCTTGTTTCGCGGATATGCAAATCACATAATTACGAACGACTGAAACACCTATATGTAGCGCAACCAGTGTACTGGCGTGATGATACTTCAATACCGTGACGATGCGGTGGTGGTAGTAGTTAGTTTTAGACTCACCACATAATCATACAACTGCTCTCCTAGCGGCAATCATTGTGTTACTTCAATGCCTATGTTCACATCGTTTCAAGCACATGTCAAAGGAGACACACTCCAATCAACCAGATATTATTCCAGACTTATTATATCACTGTGCGCTCAACATCATTTAACAGGTTATTAGAAATGTTGTCGTAAACATATATGATGATTTCAAAATTATCACAATAGTTTGCAACGACTGAAATAGTGAATATCAAAGTGTCAAAAAAAAAATGGAAAGCTCGATGCTACTATATTGTGCTGCATAACCATTCACCCGATTTTTTTAAATTCAAAATGTTATTTCTGCCGAAAGGATGATCATAATAGCGTGTTGCGTGTTTGCTGCGTTGCATAAACCCCTCGTTAAATACTCATACTGCAATTACACGCCTATAAGCGTTCGTATATTTGACTTTTGCCGTTTACAACACTATCAATAACATAACATAACTCTCTTTAACACTCGAGGCGGCTCGCATATCATGTTTACATGACCCTCCGAAATGTAGCATGAAATATACATTTTTCTATCGAGACATCAGTCGTGCGAAGTTGTAATCAACATTTTGTTGAATGTTATATTTTTCATATTACGTTCATGGAACTTTAAATACTCACCCCAAGTATCTGCATCGCTGCCGTCTTCATTTTGTAATAATATCACTTTATTTCCGGCGGTGGCGACGACGGCAGCAGTGGCGGCGGTAGTTAAACTCCTTTATCGGCGATTGTCTTACCTATCTTGCACGTTTCCGTGTTTTGGTGTCTACCTGTTAGCTTGCTCTGGCTGCTCTCTGCGTGTTTATCCGATCTGGAATTCAACATACATAAATTACAGCGCTGTCGCCGTCTCCACAGTACAACCTCGGTGATTGGTGGTTTAAGAGGCGTTCCCATGGCGACAACATGACGCAACGGCCAGTCCGCCTCAATGGTGGGAGTTGCACAAATCGAATGAGTGATGGCGCGTTTTCGTTGATATGAGCTACAGTCGATGCTTCCTGTTAGCCAAATCTCCTATAATAGACAAACTTCACACCTAACGACGTTTATGGATTGAGGTAAAATTGTGAGATATAAAACAAAACGTGGGTCATAAAAGTTCGAGTTTGACGTGAGTGGTTCTTTATGAGCGAAATAGAACCATCCATTGATTCCGTCATTCCAGTCAAAGGGAAATTGAGTGAAAAAATAAAGGATTTGTTGGGGCGTAAATGAAATATAAATATATGTCTCCAACCATATTTTTTTAAACATTCAGAATCTGAAACACACAACATTCCAACAGATCCAAATTCACCATTCGATATACGTACGTATCCATACGTATTTTAGGTATCAACGAATCAAATTCATCCTACAATATTGCTTATACATTTGCGCGTTTTATTGTACAGGGTACATGAATGCGTTTATAGACGACATACACGATATTTTCTTGTGGAAAATAATGTATTAACATATCGGAATATTGTCACTTTTAAAAGCAGATCGGCGCAGAATTGACACATACACAATTGATAAAGCAGCAGACTGACCAATTTTGTTCGCTGCTCAATATGGAAAGGCATCCCTAATATCAAAATTAATCACAATGTCAATTGTATGCGGCTGTGAATTCCATTTCGTCGAGTCACTTACTGAAAATGGGAACAAGACAGGCTTGTAATCAATGTACGATCACATTCGCATATTAACGAGAAAACAATACCCATTATGTCAGTACGAATACAAAGGCGAGGGTAAACCTGAAATTGATCTAAATGTTATTTTTGTCACCGACGTCGTTTCAAGCTTTTTGCATTTATTATCAAAAAAGACGAGTATCGCCCGAGGGTAAATGCATTCATGTTCTACGTCAGAAATAGCGTCAATATGGAGCTTGGATGGTCATGTTGTGTAGTATCTTTTATTAATGTGAATTTGAGACAAAGAGCGGAATGTTTTTGTTATTCCTATCAATATAGTCACGGTAATTTGATGTTAATTCGTGTTTTATGGCTAAATAAACTCTAAACGCAAATGACCGCCGCTATATATTGTTGAGAGCAAGAAAACCAAGAGGTGTGTTTATGTCCCTCAAATATTGTTCGATTCTCTATCGCCATTGGTGACATAGCTCAAGGACGGGACGGGGTGACTAATTAAACCATTCGTGAGTTAATTGAGTTGATACGGGTATCCCGAGACCCCGACGTCCACTTACGTCTAAAGTCTATTATCATCGATCTCAAACGAAAAATAACAATCAATATTTGTAAGATTGGTATACTGCAGAAAGAAATGCATTATTTGACATTACCGTCACCAGGAAACAAGGATGCGGACATTCTTGTTTCCCGGTGACGACAATATACGACGTACCATATGCCGACTCCACGAGCTCCACAGTATGCATTCACCGCTACACGATAACACATACTAAAGGTAGGTTGATATCTTGAAGACATAATCGGTGAAATAACCTTTCTCATCAAATTTGAGATTGGAATTAATACTACATGACTAAGAAAGCTGATCAAAAACAGTGTAAGTAATACTACGCAGGTACACGTTATTCTTACACGATTAAGCCGAGAATTAAAGATGTAATGGTGAGGATAACTTGTGAGAGTTCTCAGATTTCTAAGATGCGGGACGGATTTTAGTTCACGTGGATAAACAAATAAATCAGTCAGGTTCCGACATCCATAACTTGCGAACGCTGATTTCAGATCATAACAGATTTTACCACACATGTAAACTTCAAAATAATTTAGGAGATAATACCACTTTAACGGCGCTTCTCAGCGCGCATGCGCTTTGGTTTACTGGTACGTGCGAATATTTCAAACTGAATGTGCAGTGTTGAACGTATGGTATTTTGTTTCTTACTTCATGACACATAACTTATAAGCATACATATGCGACATATGTATGTATTAAACATGCGACAGGGACGAAATTCTATATTTTCGATACTCAGTATTGTACTACAATTCGGTTATGATTTATCATAAATAAAAAAAAATGTTATTAAGGAAGACATTCGAACGCTCCCGTAACTCTTTCAAACAAGTCTGCACAGCGTTTACGAACGGACGCAATGATACATGCGATCAATCAGTACATAGTTCCGTATGACTGGACAGCGCTAGACCGCGACATCGTCGATCATAGATAATGTTAATCAAATTAAATGTTGGATCGAAAACGGTTTAATGAAATCATTTTGAATGTCGGGTTGATGAGCCGAGAATTTGAAATAAGGTGCGAGATACACGTATCATCTTCTGCGTCTGACAGCGCAGCTAAATTTTAACGATCTTCGTAACTCGTCGATATTGGTAGTATTGAGGAAAAAGGTTTACATAAATACTAAATTAAGGACCCTATGCAAATAGTATATCGCATAATTTATTCGAGATGAAATTCTACGTACTGAATGTTTTAAGCATCTTTCACCTTCGTACTCTATACGGAATGAAATTAGTTCAATCTAAAATGAGAGAGAAAGAAAAACAATTCGACGAACGTGTAAGCAATTTGTTTTCGACTTAATCGCCAGGAACACAACTAGAAAGGTTGTTATTATTATAAGACAGTGTGATTGTGAAAAGTAAATCTGCTTGTTAATGCTAGACTATTTAGTCTAAGACACTATTAGCTTGACTCATTAATGCCTCCGTAATTCAAAACAGTATGCTGGCTAGAATGAATCACTGTGTACGTGTTGCACCGCGTTTTAAACAGCTCATATTAAAAATGTATATCAATATAATCAATAGCAAATAAACGTTAAATGCTATCATTAGAAATCTTTCATTGCTTTTAAGGAGAGTGTGATATTATTGTTATTCGTATCAGATTTAAATAAAATGTAAAAGTTCATTCAGATCTAATTATGTAGATTTAATGAAAATAACCCTTTTTAAAAAGATATAGCGTCTGGGATACGTTGGCGAGCAAATTGTTAGAGAAAGTATTTTAAGAACGTTTTTGCAATTGAAACATATCGGCAGTAGATCTCACCTAAATAAACATTGTCAACTGGCTTTATTTCTGAGTTATGGTGCCATAAGGTTTGTTTAATTTTGTATCGCATATTTGGACATTCTTAGGGCCAGAACATATTTATGATCAATTTGTTTCAAAATCAGTACACCCGTTGTTTAGCTTCGCTGTCACAAAGACGACAGAGCGAAGCTGTCCATATAGTTGATTGTCCGTCGCCGTCTGTCCGTCGTATGTCGTCCGTCAACAATTGCGAATTGCTCGACTTGGCTACCAAAATGTTCTTGTTGGACAGTGGAGATATTTCGATCGTCAGGTCGCTTGTTTTATTTTGATTTTAGAATGTGACGTAAACATAAATATTTTTCCGGGCTGTAGCGGGAATATCTGTAACCTATACATAATCTTATGGTCTTGTATACTGATTGTTAATATCGGGAAAACCCAGATGGTTTTATTAGTAATTCCTGCTTTGCGCTGAGTGACATCTTTATTAAAACATGCAGCAAGGTAAGTTTCAGTGACCTCTTAGTGAATACATCCTATGATTTGACAACAATGACGAATATAAATATAACTCACCATACGTTGTACATAGAACAACAACAGGTACGCTATTATTTATGGAAATACATTAATTTATGTAATTTATAATATATACAATGTATCAGGATGCTGTAAACTACATTCTTCTCCGTATAAAAATGGCTTACATTGTAATCGTAAAAATTGCTCAAAGGAACAACTGACGCAATAGCAAGTGAAAAGAGCTCCGCCATAGTATGTATGAAATATGTCAGTAAAGGTCAGATATCAGACGAACATAGCCTCGAATGTCTGAGATGAAATTTCTATTTATCTATATTTACGTTACAACATGATATTATATTATATTCAACAATTATTCTCGGTGAGTTAAGGAGACTCTATCGCCAATAAACAGATTCTAAAATTACTACCAATAGTTTGCACGTGTCTGCAAAACACAATTTATTCATTAAACGCTCACCCCACACCATACGCGAATTCTGTGGTCACAAATGTTGTGGTTAGATCAGACAGAGTCGAATGTGAAGCTCACAAATGTTCTGCTTATTCAGACAGGCATGAATGTTGAGGACATAAATGTTTTAATTTGCTCAGGCACGTACGAATGTAGTTGACACGAAGGTTCTGATAGATTCAAACACAATACAAATGTGGCGGTCGCTTGATTCAAACATATGCGAGTGTGGTGGACATAAATGTTATAGTTGGCTCAGTCAGGCACGTGTGCAGTTGACACGAAAGTTCTGATTGGTTCAAACATATAGGAATAAGGCTGTCACAAATGTTCTGCTTGGTTCAAACAGATGCAAATGCAGAGCACATACATGTTCTGATAATGTGAAAGAATGTGGAAGACACAACGTTTATGATTGATTCAGACACTTTCGAATGCGGTGGTCATAAATGGTTGGTTCTTACCAGTACGAATGTGGCGGTCACAAATGTTCTGTTTTTTCTGACATGTGGGGTTGTGTTGTGATTGGTTCAGAGAGGTACGAATGTGGTGATCAGCAGTTTCTGATCAGTTCAGACAGGTACGAACGGACCTACAGGTCTGAGGTTTACATATATATCTCTCCTACCTCGCAAATGTGGAACGACATCGCGCGTAGATAAATGATTAAAATTATTCGGCACACTGCAATTGAGTGATGTGCCACTGGAGAATAATGCAGTTAACCTTTTGCGAACGTTCGACTTGTCCCGCGCTAAATGCTCATCTTTTAGAAAGCCATTGATCATCGTAAAATTCAGGTACCATTGATCTAATTTTCAAAAGTATGTCTCTTATATCGATACGAGTAACGCGCTGATGGACATCGCGTGACCGTCTGAGGTAAACAATGAAAAATAATCTTTTATTTCACTTTCACATGAATTAGTCATTTTCTTTATATTACTCATAACCGTGTGTGGAAACCTATTTTTAGTTACTCAATGTATTTTTGTTTTGTTGTCCCTGCGAGATGATATATTTCACGCGAGAGGATATATTTCACGCGAGAATGGATATTTTACAATCATACATTAAAGTATCACGCAGAGTTTCAGTAAAAAAGATATTCAATGTTCTCTTAGAACTTTTCATGTAGCTTACTTCGCTTCCTGGATAAGTTCGTGAACTACTAATTAGTAGTGTATTGTATTATAAATGCACACATATGGTGTTTCATTTCCTCCTCTTTGAAATAACGCTGTTCGGGATTTGCTTTAATCGCAGTGAGAAATAAATCAACTGGTATTAGGAAGCAATCGGATTATTTAGGCATGTATGCGTCCTAATTTTCGATCGTACAAATCATTAAAAAAAATCATTATTTCCAATACAATCATAGCTCAGCCGGGGTTTGATATCGCCCTCTCAAGAACCCATTTATTTAACATGTTGACATCTACAAAAAGGATAACATGTAATATATGGTTTGTTTAGATGGTGAAGACATAAAGTAACAATTAAACCCATCTGTTTTTATTGAATGAAGTAGAGTTAGCGACACCCATGTGATGTTCAGCCCACTTATCATCGTGCAATTCCTGTCACATCTTTGATACAATCGGATAAAGGCTTTCTATGATCATGAATTTCCATTAAAGATTACTTTTCAGCTCAGGTTATATATGTGATTGGCCCCACTTCGGCAACAGAATTAATTTCAGGAATTTGAACAAAACTGGATTATTTAAATTCTTGTTGTTTAAATATTGCTGTTTATTTTTATACTTGGGGACAACAAACTTGTTCTTTGGAAATAGAGATCATGACTATGCACTTACGAATAATTGCTTTCATAGAAACCAACAGCACTGTAACTAGACACAAACACGTGAATGTCATACACTGATGTATTCTTGCCAATGTCAGTACATTTATTGAGAGGATTATGAATGCTTGTCAGATGGATGCGGTGCTAAATGGTTGCAGGTCTCAAGGGATGATCCAATTGCTTTTAAAACACGCTCTCGATATGACAACCTTCACGGAGGCGTGAAGTAAATTATAATACAAACTAAGAAAGAGCTGTAACTTTTGTTGTGTCTTTGTATTGGTTCGGATTTGATATATGGTTGTTATCACGTCTTGGCTGTATGCCTTGGGCCGGGTGGGGGGTGGGGTGGGTCACGCATAGTTTTCCCACTGTATTGTGTTTCCTTGTCTGTCATTTATATACATTCTGTTTACTGGATTAGCATAGCATATTTTAATGTGCTATTTCAATTTAATCTAGATCCATGTATGACAAATATAAACAGTGTCCAGGGATCATTGCCAATCTCTGACTTGTGACTAAGCATGCTTTCTGTTATAACGAAAAGGTTTTCAATACACCCAATTAATAATAGAATAAATTATTCCGAGGTGACACAGTTACATGTCAAAACATTGTCGTTGTTTGGAATTGTACATTGACTTGCACTGCAAAGTTAAAAAAAATCTGCCTTGTACTACATGTGTTGTTTACTTTATTATTACCTAATCAAGAATAAATCGAGAAATATAAAGGAACAAGCTGTTTTAGTAGCTTTCTGAAGATGAAACTTTTCATTAATGGTTTTATAGCGTTTTCAAAAGCTTGTATTTGGGTAATTTAAATAATACTCTACATAGCCCGACAGATTGAACGTTTTTTTCACATTGATAACCTTCTCACGATTATTTTATAGAAGTTTGGGAGCTCCAGAAAATTGATTTAACCGATGAGAACGATATTATGAATGACGAAAGATAAACATCAACATTACACATAAAAATGAATGTGGTGTAGTCACACAGTAGCATTGCTGTGATCTTCTAAAGTGTTTATCACAATAACATATAATTCTAGTTCCAGACTGGTTTTGTTAAGCTATAACTTGTTATTTTGAAATATACATGTATGAGTGAAACAATTAGACTATGTCACTCGAACCAGAAAATAATTTGAAGTGTTAATTTAATTAAATATATAAATCGATGTAATACTTAATGTATGTACTGATTACAGAAAGTTTGACCGAGATGCGTAATATGAATAACTCGAGAATAAAAAAATACTGAATAGACAGCTTATTAATTTACCGAAAGGAAAGAGAACAACAAAACATGTTTCACAGATCTTACAATTTGATGGAGTCTATTTAACTACATTCGTATGCATGACGAAACATGTAAACTACGAATAACACGCAATATATCAATTCAATAAGCTCGCTGCGCTTGATAAAATCGAGATAAATCGTTTCCCCCGAGGACATTGTTGGTAACCTGAATCAAGATGATTAGTTCTTGTAAACGTGTAAATGTTACATCATTGGTAATTAAAGTCTCTATAAGAAACATATTGAGGTTAATTATTCACTAACCATTCATGACGTCATTTCACTGACCATCATTGTTTGCTGGGCGAATACTAGTATTAATTTGATAGAAATGCAATACACTAATAGTTTCTGTGTCGACAAACTATCCCAGTATGTGTGCTCCTGAACTTTGATACTTACTGTTAGGCGTTATAAATTAGTTTCTCACTATCGTAGTGTGGTGCTTATGTGAGTCACTAGTCGCCTATGACAGGCTACTTGATATTCCAAAAGCGAGTGCAATGTTATTACACCAGGAAATGTTTTTAGAACATAAGCTAGTGTTTTACTATCCGCTAAACTGGTTCTCGAATTAGAATGCACGTCATATTGGATGAGGTCAGTTTGGAGTCGTTTGATAAACATTTGCGGAAAAACTAAAATCTGTTACAATGCGTATGACTTTTCCCCGAAAAGACTTTTCTATAGTTTAGACGATTAGATACAAAGGATTTGATTTCAAACACATATAGAATTTCCTCGCGAAACGTTACAGCCACAAAAATCCCTAGAAGTCGGGGTGTGTGTTTATACAATATCGCCTCGTACATATCCTAACGCTTGACGTGACTCTTGGGTGACCCACAGGAAATCTAAATATAGACTACTAGTATGTTGCAGATTGATATTGATCCCAGAAGTGTCATAAAATCATTTCACCGCCACTTGGGGCAGAAATGTATATAGATATAAATATATGTACATCTCTAACAAAACATCAGCCAGCTAGTTTAAAGCGGGTGAGTCACCTGTGCATGCGTCAGATGGCCCTAGCGTGTCATTGTTTACAAACAAGCGTCTACCCATGAGCCTTTGCGTTTTATCGTGTTTTGTTATCGTCGCTTGGGACTCGCGTGCCGCGCGTGCGCAGGTGACGACCCTCCTGCTTTAATCTGCAAGATTAGGTTGTGACAATAGTAAACGCTTAGTTGGATTTTTCGGTTTTACCAAATCATAGGTATGTATTATTTTTATTCATAGATTCCCTCTAAGAAGGTCACATATATGACTATTCTATCGCTGTTTTCCTTCTTCCGCCATTTTGTATCTAACCTTTTCGTGTCTGTACGTTCATCATTGTTTCACGCGACTACGCTATTCCAAGTTGATGCATGACGGGTAAAATTGTCGTGTCATGCAAAAAAACAAGATATTTCTGTCGATGGTATGCATGTAGAAGGCAACCAATGTAAGTGATACATGTGAATGATTGAAGAACGGTGGTCGTCGCGCATCGCATACAAACAATGCATTTTACACTCGTTGTATACGTCGCTATGTGTCTCACGTCGAACACGACGCAGCGCGACGACCACTGCCCTTTAACATCGCCGCGAAGTGTGACAAGTGGCCGAGCTAGAATGACACAATAATATTGTAACTAAAACGTATCGAGAATAAATAATCAATTATTACATAACAGTCGTCTTTTATGGGAAAGAAAAAAACACCACTCGGGAAAACATAACTTACCACTGAACAAATATTTGAAGCAATTGGCCATTTTATATATTTGAAATCCTTCACGTGTGGATAGAATGACAAGCACCCAGTTCTTCCAAGGTTAGTTTTCACGACAGGAATATATGTTATTTTATTCGATCAGGTCCAAGCATATCTCTCGACAAAAAGGAAATGGTGGTACAACTCGAGCGAAATATATTGATGTGCGTATGACTGGTAACAAATTTATAATTGGACATACACATATATGAAGGGAGAGGGGAGTGTGTATATCGAGATACATCGAGATTCACTTGTAATTCGGGTATTTTTATGCTTCAAGCACATTTATCTAGTTATCGTTACACAGTTCGGGGCATGAGAACGCCGGTCGTCGCGTTGGATATGAACCTCTTGTGACAAATTCATCACGCGTAAAATTCGAGCGCGCTGCACCTCGACGTTGCCCTTAAATTAAGCTTTGTTCGTATTAAAGACCTCAGCTCGTCGCTGCCAAACTGAATGTCTTTAAATAATATATGGATATTTTATAAATGAAACTTTAGTATGGTAAAGGTCTATGACCGTATTCATGTACATGTGCACCATTAGTACACGAGTTATGTACGACGCCTTCGGTCCCATGCGACAATTTTTCTTCTAGAATGTGTACACGCTCCTAAACTGGTCGATGATGTATGGTGTCATTAGGACCCAATTTCAAGCCTGGATGTACGAATAGTTACTTGGGGTTTCTGTCTACTCACACACGGACGACAGATGAATACCAATAACCTGCCGCAACACGAAAAGAATGGATTCCCCCCTCTAATTTAAGAGAAGTTCTTTGTTATTAGTCAACGGGAAGTGTGTGGATTTCTAGAGGGTATGCGATTAAAGGGGTTTAAATTCCTTAATTACGTTCCTTGCTCAATTTGCCCAGTCCATTCAGTGGCTTACCGCGAGAGGAAATGAACATTACATGATACGTGCTTTGCATTTGTAATGCATTGAATGCTCTATGGACGGATGAAATGTTGCTTGCTTGAAGAGACCCCAGGCGCCTGAACACACTGGTGAGTATGCTTGATGTTGTGAGACAAATGCAATTGTCTTGACTAGAATGCAAGATGAGCCAGCCAGACACGCACTCTGCAAGCACTGCACTCATAGCAGCGATTCAAAACCCCTGGCATCGTTTATTGGGACAATATGAGTACAACAACTATTCGTTTAGATTAGCGAATCCAAGCGACAGATGATGCATACGAAGAGGAAATCGAAAAAAAATGACTAAGCAAACTAATGAAATCTAGTGTGTCTTAAAACTGCCTCAGTGTGACATTTTGTTTCTGTGGTGGTCATTTTACGACGTGCTGTTTTGACTTTCATATACACTTCTTTTTTTAGTCTGAAATACGTTCTATTTGGCTTGCTAGAGCGACGGATATGATAATGTACCTTATTTATCGGCTAGGCGAAATACCGGTAGTGCCACCATTCCACACTACACATAGTATAGTTCCACAGTCGTCACACTGCATCTAGACTTGCACACAGTTTCTTGTTTATTTTGTTTGTGTTTATTTCTATAACATGAAATATGGGAGCAACCCGGCTTTCGCCATTTACGCACTCCCATGACTTTTTTTGAAAAAAACAACAACAAATAAACAAGAGACTGTATGCAGGTCTACGTCGCGTCGTATTGGGTCATATGTGACGTATTCATCGCGTAGAAAATACATTGACACGCTGTGATACTTTGAGGAATTTACTTCCCTGCTTCACGTTGGATTTTATACAAACTACTAGTATTATTTACTATAACCTTTGCGTTTCCCTCTCATAAGGTTTATTTCAACATTTTGTTTTCTATATCCAGGAACTCGGTTCCTTGATTGAATGGTAACACTTTCTCTACGATGAAGCATTACCAATGGTCTACAATTTTAACGATGGAAATAAATATCCCAACGCCTCATGGCGTAAAATTGCTGGTTAGTCACCAAGTTTGTAACGGTCGTACCCGTGTGTAATTAATTATACGAGTGAAAACTTGACATATATCCAATGGAAGCGGCCATATGTGCAGAATCTCATTCAAGCGTGATTTTATCATAAAATCGGAGACGTTTGATTTCACATTTTACGGCATATTGAACCGCCCAGCTCAATGACTCGTAAGAGTGTATAATTCCCGTTTACGATTCCCAAACGTATCACTTGTACCGCATCGCATCAAGAATGTCAATTATATTCCGTTTATTAACTTTTATGTTTCATATTGGAATTAAGATACTTGCTTGTAGTGTTAGGTATTTTAACTATAAGTGAGCTCCCGTAAAGGAATAAAATACTGTGAAAATAAACTCATATGTCATGCTTCGTTGGTTCCCGGCGTTCCTTGCGAACGGCAAGTAGGGCGCCGGTAACTGGTAATTTATCGCCGCTAAGTAACGTAATTTGAAAACATTCTACAATCCGTTCTACGCAAACGTGCCTGTAATACTGGAATACCGTCTCATCTGTCTACTTGCTCAGACTTTATACTTTAAATGGTTCTGGCAGTGCTTGATATTTTTTGTAAAATACAAAACCTAAAAAAAAAATATTTGTTGAACCATAGACAGTATAGTAGGATTGAACGACCACTCGGAGCTTACGTCAAGTACCCATGGTAAATAAAACCACGTTTGAGAACTTGATATACCAATCAGAATGCCGAAACCATGACTAATTATCGGGCTCTTTTGGGTTTGCGCGTTGTCACAGTGTAAGGCCTGCTTATTGGTATTGAGAAGGACACCCACACAACTCACACTGGACAGGGGGTTCTTTCATTACTAGAATGGGGTAGACAAGACAATAATAGTACAGGAAATGAAATACACACACACTAAAATATCAAGTTAAAACTCCTGGTTTTAATACTTCTCAAAATAATGATAAGAAACAAAGCACAGAATAATGCAATGAATAAATTCACTAAAATAGGGGATCGTCTACGGAAGTGTACATTGGTTGCGGGAATTAATGAAAGTTAATGGCTTCAGCAACACAACACAACAACAAAGATATACAGGATTCTTGCTTGCAGAGGAACGCTATTATTCTGGAGGGTACCGCTGATAGCAGGAGATCACCACGAGCGGATTTAGGGGCAGGCGGACAAATAAAAGTGCCATTAGTTTTCAACTAACTCGTATCAGCTTCTGAAAATATGCACAGTAAGAAAAACAGTCTTATATAGTTATTCTAGCTGTCCTTGTTTGTCCCCATCCACACATACTCTGCGTTTTTTCAAGACTGTTTTCGAATGTTCCACTGTAATCCGGGGTTGTCTGCCCGTTGTTCTTTTGACCTTTTATATTTGTTCCTACCCTCGCCCGTTGTTATTTGTAACCCGGAATATAACGCAGATATATTCGAACTCTTCTTTCCCGATTATTGGGATTTATTTTATCTTTCTAGTAGCGACGTTTTATTCGCCATACTCCAACATATCTTCGAGATCTCCTTTTTCGATTTCGTCTGCACTATTTTCAACTATTCTAGTTCGTGAGCACAACCTTTGAAAAGCACACATCAGTCATTTGCAACACTGTCTCTACAAAGCAGTAAATTTGTGGTGCATTTTATCATCATAAAATCTCTGCTCCCAAAGGATGAGTGAATGTGACTAGTAGGCCCATGACAGGGGAAATGCGACGAGATTGTTATGGAGTAATATACAGCCCCGGAACGAACCACTAAATTCTCGACTTTACTCGCCTAAAAATACTATATTGCGATGTCCTAGACATCACGTGTCGATTGGCGTCTCTCAGTTCCCAGAACGCTCTACTGATTGGACGAGGTACAGTCACGTGGGGATGAACATTTCACTGATGTCGACCCGGTCGCGTCGCCAAGCGCGAACGCGAAAACGATGTCTACAGACGATTTTGCGAACTTGGAATGCTGTCTCTGAAAAAAACAAACAAACAAATATTAACAGATTTTGAATAAAATGAATGATTCCGACATTGTCACATTAAGGAACCCAACTTTTCCTACACCCCTCAGTTTATATTTGTTTATTACTTACAAGTATTTGATTATATGCATTTGGCCAGATTACAAATGACAGGTATTTTTAAGTAAACCTAAAAATATGGTTTATTATATGTGCAATTTGTACTTAGTAGTTTCATTATTTTAATACCTGACTTAGAGACAATGCAATGTTTTCGCGGACCAACCATGAACCGCGGTCCATTGACTTGTATCATGTTCTGACTAACTGAATACTCGCGTAGTAACGCAGATCTTGAGTGGTGTTTCAAATCACTATATAATACTATAATCATGTTTTTCAATATTATGCAACACAGGTAAAAATAAACAGTTTTGTAATAATATTTTTATATAACATTATACAATGTACTGTTGTTTTTAATTATTATATACGTATCTGTCATTATATTCATCACAATTATGAAATGCACTGTCGCGTCATATTTACAACGTTGTTATTATAGGGTGCAAAATTGATTTTAAGTTGTTATAATGTAATTTATTAGCGTTGACTATAATTATTTTGTATTATGTGATTACGTTTTGCCAGTGATACATAGCAGCCTAAATGTAATTATATCATTAAGGAAAAACTGTTATTCAGTAATACAGTATTTGATAATACAATCTCACGGTTTACGTCTTAAAAAATAATAGGAGATATAAAAAATTGTATTCATATTTTAAATCAATGTCTTGAATTTCCATCAATTATGTGTCTTATTAAATCTCCTTTCCGAACAACATTATTGAAATAAAAATGGGGATGAATGAAATGTTAAAAAATGTTTATTCAAATTGATTTTGACATTTTTAATGAATTTCATAGTGCCTAAACTGCAAAGCAGAATGCAGAAGGAAGCTAAGTCTTACTTGTGAACCATTTTTATATTCAAAATTCAAAAAGTGTGAACAATCTATATAAAAAGTCGTACGGATTTGACAATTAACCTAAGTACTGACTGCAGATAATGATACCGACATCAATAAATGGACATGTTCATTACACAGTACATATACCGTACTATGTGTAGGGCAGGTGTACGTTAATAAAAAAACAGTGTGTAAATACGATTCCTTTATGCTTTAATAGTTTTTTTTTTTTTTAAAAAACATAATAACATTTAAAAAGTTAATATAAGAGTTTTGAAAATAAAACTACAATAATTTGCAGCTCTAACAACAATATAAATAACAATTCCGGTGAAGCAAAAACAAAAAAAAATTTCGTGCTCAAAATGTGTTTTGTAAATGTACAATTCGTTTTTTATAATTATAAATATTGCCCTTCCGCGAATAAAATAAGCAAATGAATAATAAATTAAAATATATACTTATATTAATTATTAAAATACTTGAACAAATAAATAATATTTTAAAACTTGAACAAATAAATAAAAACAAAGCCCAAATGAGGAACTTATTTTAATCATATTGAGTTTCCACAATAATATTATATTTAGATTAATTTTTATTTTTTTTCTTACGTGATGACCATGTGTTTTGATGATCTGGAATATCGGCACTCGTCGCGAATAGCATTATAGTATATATTACAGATTTGAACACATATCTCTGCTTATTATGATTGCCCGACTCCACCGATTACAATTAACCTTCGTTGAATATATTGAAGTAGATGCAATTTTAATATTCTGACATAATTCGGAATCGGTCTAAATTACTATATAAAATCTGCATGGTCGGTGTGTAACATTGTAATTACACAATATACATGCAAATGACTCGGCATGTTATATTTCCAAATGCCACGATAATCGAATTTTTCATTTTTAAATTAATCAGTTCCAATAATACACAGACTCTATGCATGAAAGTGAAACCGATAGAAGAAATAATAAAAAAAAGCAAATCACTAATAACAACCTTTCATAATACCGCAACTAGTCTACTATCACTTATTACACCAGATGATCACGCAATACATAAATAGTTTGACCTTTTCTCTCTGTATTCACACAGAATCGCAATTCGGGAGACTCGTGCTTTTGTAGAAAACAGCTTAGTAGATCTATACGTGGTTTTATCGAATGTTTCTTACTGATGTAACGAAGTTTAAATGATATTGATTAAGGTAGCAGGCGAAGCAAAGTTTTTTCACAAACGTATTTTAAGCCTTTTGTGAACAAAGAAATATATTGAAACCGTACTATGTTTTACTTATTTCTGTTGAACCGCTTAGACATTTGCTCAGTAAAAATAACGTTTATTAACGTAACGTTGACAATCATTTTTAAACTTGACTCGTCGTGAAACAGTGGTTCTACTCTGCGCGCGTTTTCAAACTTAGCAATGTTCATATAATGCAGTCGTTGAATGAAAATCTGATTATTCCATTTCATTCAAACTTAAAATTGTTTGAGTTTAGAACAATTGTGGCGGTTTACTTTCCGCATTAAAAAAGTCAAGTCACAAGAATAAGGGAATTATCGTAGCAAATTGTCACTAAATAGTACGTGACTATATGGCTATTTTTCTCGTTCCATTCTAAACAATGTCTTTATTTCTTCCTAATGGGCGAGCTTTTTATAGAATCGGTCAGTTTCTTTTTTTGGAAACTGCCCTCGTTCAGTAGTTTTAACAGTTTAACATTTAACAGTTGATTAGACAGAAGTTTTCGCTGTCATCACAGTTGACTGAGCGGACCTGTTCATATAGATGATTTTCCATCGTCGTCTGTCCATCGTTCGTCTGCCGTCCGTCAACGATTGCATTTTCAACTTCTACATGAAAACTACCAGCTCAATTGCTTTGATACTTGGTGTGTAGGTACCTTGGGTGCAGATTGTTCGTTTCATGACGATATCTTCATTTGTCTATTTTTGACAATTATTTTGTCATTTTCGGTACAAAATGACATTTTCAACTTCTTAAAAACTACCAGCTCAGTTGCTTTGATACTTGTGAACAATTTGTACTCGACTTAGCTACCACAATGTTCTTGTAGGACAGCAGAGCTATTTCGAACGTCAGATCGTGTTTTTTTCATGTTAACATTGAAGAGTGAACCGTTCTTACTTTTCAAGATGCTGCCAAGGTTCTGTGTGTGAATATCCAGATCGGCATTTCTGTCCCGTCGCTACGAACGCCAATAGAAAACCTGCGGACCAGTCATCTGTCATTTCATACTGAACAGACGTGCTGTCAAGATCGTTTTTATTAGTCACGTGACAAGTTATATTGACACCATTAAGTTGAGAGATATTTCGCATCGTTTTAAGACTATATCATTAAACTTACACGTGTTAGTTGTTCATGGTGTTTGAAATCTTGTAATATTTGCTCAATAATGGTGTAAATTTTAGGCAGAAATTATATGTACACATGCGAGTATATAGCAGTTATTTGGTTACGGACGATTGTACATGTATTTGTATGAGGCAGTTTTAATTCCATTTTCTATAAAGTCAAGTAAGAATGTTCTCAGAAATTGTGTGTAGTTACAATGTAACGATGTTTGGCAACAAGTGCATAACATATTCCTAGCACTGATGAATACAAAGACATGCGTGAACTACTATGTACGTACATTTACGGCATTGAACTGGTGATGTGATGTTTTGTGATGCAAAACTTATATTTTGTAACGTAGCTGTTGATTGATTGGTACCGAAAGCGCCCGCTTCGTCAATTACCGTCTCACTCTGCTTTTCCCGAATAATATTAAATGACGTGTTCTTCCTTCCACCTTTGAGCGAACGTAGATATGTCTTAAAATAAACAAATGCGAACGCATTTAGTAAGCGGCCTAACACAACACTGAGATAACGCATACTAGCATACTATTACGGGATCGATTCAAGGTTCAGCAACGCGACGTCGCGTCCCCGTCAGCGATTGACGGATGACGCTGTCTGAGCTGGTATTTATGTTACTAAGCTTACCAGGTAGCAGGTGATCAGAGAAGGAATACAACGAGTGTCCCGTGATGATGCGTACTTGTAGCAGATGTGGTGCGTGCCTATGCCTACGAATCAATTACGACGGGGTTGTAGAAAACACTGACAAACGTTCAAAAATGTGGGGTTAAAAGGGTGGTGGTGGTCGCGCTGCGCATTTGTGACATGTGTGTTGATAAAAATTGATTTTCCCACAATCCAACGGAAATCACAAATATGAGGTTTGACCTGGGCACGATTGCACTAATTACCGCCGGTGACTCCTTTGATACCTTTGAATTACTTAAAAAATACCTAATTAAAGCTTGGTAATATTTAAGTTTGTACTCGTTGATCTGCGCAACAGTCAGAGTCGCCATCTTTGTTTATATGAGATCCATATATCTCGCGCATGCGTGGCGTGACGATTACCGCCCTTTAACATAGTTAAATGAGGTTTACTGACATAAACATTGTGAGTATTGCCTCGGTCTCATGAAAAAATTACTATACTGGTAATATTCGTAAACCTCTTCATACCTTTGAAATAATGTCTAAGCGTTCTGTTCTAAAATCGGAATGGTCCTAAATGTAGCTTATATAAAATGAAATATTCATATCCGAGAGCTGAACCGCAAATTGATTTCACACACGCCAGCGTGGACTTTAGTTTGGGAATTAACCATGTGGTTTTTGAATGAGCCACTTATGTTTTCTGTGAACAACAATTGTGATACGTGATTGGTCATTGAAGCGTGTAAATTATTCACGCTAGAATAACCAAAAGCAGACGCTTCAGAAAGCACTTGTACGTACGACCTCTCCAGATTGTTCATCCAATCAAAGCACTGCATTGAAACAGCGTCAACAAAACTTAGCTACAAATGTATTAAATAATATACCTGAAATGATACCTATAATTTATATATTTATCACGAGATATTATGTCATCCGTCTTTTCCATGGAACAATGTAGAAAAAATGAGGTAAAAATTCAAATTCTAAGAGAATGAGGTGTATAAATGATGTGTGTAACATTGATTTATATATATAATTTATGTAAATATTACTAAAACCATCGCCATGGTCCATATTTGGGCATCGCGCCACCCCATAGCATCATCAGTGTTACTACATCGTTTTATCGACCTTATCTTTGCACACCAAGAATAAAGTGTTGAACATCGTGGATGAAATATTGACTACCCTGGGCACAATGTTGAACATCCTAGGTCAAACGTTGAACATCGTGGGTAAAATGTTGATCATTATGGATAAAACACTATGGGTAAAATTTGATAACAACCAAGAATAAAACTATGCTGACGATGAGATTATATGGAACAATATTGCACGCAACCTGTTTTTTTATCGACATATCGTGCACTGTAATCGTATATTTATTATCGGGAGACACTTACAATCAGTGAAGTGGGGGTCATTGGAAATCTGACGTGTTGTTCACTTCGTTGAGTAATTTGCATCTAATAAAACAGATGAGTGCACGTGCACGCCATCTGCTTTAATTAATGATTGCATATGCAAAAATATATAATAGTATGTAGATTACAGTGAAATGTTTGTGAAGCTAGGGTGACTTCGCAGTGAACCGGAGTGATCAGTGAAATGTGATCAAATGTAACCAATATTGTTTCTTTCCAACACTGATTTACATAGGTATTTGCCACGCACCTCACCGATCTTTCATCAGCCATATTTCTTATATATATATATATATATATATATATATATATATATATATATATATATATATATATATATATATATATATATATATATAATGTACAAACAGTGAGGCACATGACTATAGTGACGTTTATAAGCCAAAATGATGCGATCTACAATTACATTGGACACTAATTAAGCATTTTAATCAGTTCTCTAATCTCTTCCTCTTAAAATGGCCACTAAATTATACACACTTAGATGTGGTGGCATTGGAGAGCTAAAATTAACCTTAGATTCACCAAAATGTCACAAAAAAGTTTTTATATTTTTTGAATACATCGAATCTTTTGTCAAATCATCGACTGATTACTACAGAATCATTGTTATCTACCGACCTTCGTCTACACGCAAAATGGACGAGTTTCATTTATTTTCCAGAAGAATTCACATAAACCACTCATTACCAGACAATTTATTATTCACTTAGAACAAAATTTTTACCAGGAAATCAAAATAATATACCGTTTATGATCCCAGTTACTAAATATCATAAACCATGGAAACCAATCGCATGACGAATGAAAAATTGACATTACAAATTTTACCGCAGATTTTCTTATTTTTAATCACTATTCTACAATCACTCCAACAACTCATTGATCAATGCGACGACACAATGAGAAATCTTGACTTTCTTACACCTGAACTACATCAAGAGGTTACTATGAAACATAATATAAAGGGTATAATAATATTAGAATTAAAAAAAAAAAGAAAACGCGCCAGCTGAGCGAAAATGAAGGAATACAAAATTGGACAATTCATGGAGAGATCTACAAACTTCCTTGTGTCATTCTAATTCAGAAAACGACACAGAATATATATTACTCGATTACACTCACTGCGAATATGACTAATAAACAAGTCACATGTTAACCATCAACAATCTGTTACACAAAGTCAAAGAATCGCCACTACCATCTCATACAAGTGCTGAAATAACAGTTCAATTATTCGCTGAGAAAACACTAACTATTCATACAGATCTGTAACACCAGGTACAAGTTGAATATAAAGTATTGGAAAAACCACCTACCGTACCGTACTTGACACCCACATGACCACAGAAAACATTATAAATCTTATCTGCATAATTCCATATCACGAAAATCAGACAAACCCTCACGTATGACATGAGATGACCACAAAGACAAACTTTCTCACTTAACATATGTTTTATATAACTTCAGATATAATTATATAATCTTATTATTACCTAAAATACACTTTATAACTCAGCACCTTGTTAACTATCATCAACTCATATGCACATACACATAACTTAATTAAAAAAAAACCCACACTTTCTACTTCTGAATCAAGGACGAATGTCCATGTGAAACACGCAGCACTAAAACTATTACTTACTCATATGTATTAACCAGTGTTTGACCCTAACATTATTCAAAAAGACATTGAAATAAGCTCGTAACATATTTGAGCAATTGTCTATTTTGAATTCATATCGATCTAAAAAAATCAAATTTATATTTATTATATAAAATATGATTAGTCACTGATTCACATTCACTGTTTGTTTTGTGATTCAATTTAACACGACTGCCCATCTTGGGTTATCTTGGAATTTTAATTTGTGTATGCCTTGACTAATTTTGTTTAAAATAAGGAAAGAGACCATGATATTGCTTTACATATGCACATTAATTGTCTTTTTGTTGACTATTGAACGACCTTCGCTCAGTTTAGTCAACCAATCCAAATCTTTGAACATGGAATCAATCGTTGCTCACTCAGGTGTGCATTGTCCTAGACCATTCATACCTTGTCTTTAATCATTGTGGGTTACTGACGTTATTTATTTGATTAAAATCGCCAAATGGCAGTAATCTGTTTTTGTCACTAGTTCTACCAATTACTCAAATACACCTTCATTGATTTTGTTTTGCAAGTTTATTCGAAATTTGATTCAAAATCTAAATTTCCCCAATGTCAGGCATAAAATTTTATAATGTAGACTGTTTTCAGGGTAATGTTCAAATACATATATAAAAATATCTTTAATGTGGAAAAAAATAGTCAATTATTCTCAACTACTTTATATCCAACAGTCATTGCAGCAGCTACAATTTATTATTATTAACGTCTGTCTTGAGCGTCTGAACCAATCAGAATGCAGTATTACTCGACTTTATGTACACGTAATGTTAGGTATGTGCATTTATTTGTAAAACAAATATCAACACTCGTTGGGATAGTAGGTAATACAGTTGAGGGAAGTTGTTAGAATTGATATTATTAGCAATATGATGTAAATTACCATTTCATTTACGAGTACAATGCATTCTGTTTGAAAACAATACAGGGTGGAATTATTTAGTTATTTCCCATTACGAAATATAGTGAAATATAGTGTGGATCATGCCTTAAATTCGCCACAAAATTTTCTTGTCTGCATTTATAACCTCTAAATAATGATTATAATTCAAAATATAAACGACCATTAGTGTTATTCCGTCGCTTTTACACGTTTGTGTGAACGTCTGTTTATTTTTAAAAATGCAATGTTGTAAATAGGTTGAATATAACAAGTGTGCAGTGCTTGCTGCAACAAAAGTTTAGTTGAACTAACGGATCAGGCCCCAGTATAAATGTTTATCTTTTTTATCCACATAAATCCGACAGATTACATCATGACGCCACACTTGGACGTTCGTAATTGTGTGTTAGTGCTTTTCATCTTATTATATTTAGTTTGAAATCACCATGCCAACGCTAAAAAGTTCGCAACGTGTTAATATTCAAATGGTCTTACCAGAGGTAAATGTGTCAGCTAGTTGTGGCGTGAAATCTTGTTTAAACCATTGTATCTAACTGTATTTTACTACAACAGACTGGTATATGCTGTGTACAGTTATATCTGCTCCATCAATTCTTTTTTTTAAATCCGTTGCCTGGGAACTAGATACAAAATGATGATTTACCAAGCCGAATAACCATTCACAAAAACATAACAAACAAACACGGTGAGTATTTCTCGGTCAAATATAAAACACAATTAGGCAAGGCTAACATCAATATGCTCACAGTAAGTTGTGTGTAATGGGTTTTCAAGTAAGTCTATTCATGTGACGTCAAGGACCATTGTCAAGGGTGTTCAACAGTGAATAGCACAATTAACCGTAGCATTTAGAAACGTCCGGTGTATTGTTTTGCAATATGTCAAGATGGTATGTTAACCTTATGTGGGTATTAGTTATATTATACAGTGGCTATATGTACATATATTTTATGTGCATGATCAAATCACCGGTATTGTGTTGGACTGGATGTTGAATCCTGTTCACGTAAGACAATACACAGAATGTATTAATATTCATTATGTTTTATTCTGAACCAATATTGAGAGTAATAGGATTGAATAGTTTATACCAGTTGCATGATACACTTAACAATATACTATATACCATGGTTACAGAGGTCAGGGGAACAGTGTATGCGCTGACACTGAGAGTGAATGGAACACTATTTGAGAGACAAAAACATCTATTATGGCTGTCTAGCGAAAAACTCCTCGACCACTTGCGCGTGGAAATCTATTGACCAATTTTAGAACCAGAGGCCATTGTAACTGAATGAGGTCAATTCGTTATAGTTTAATTTTGCTACAGATTGAAAGACAACCGAATAGACCAATACACTGAAGTACATTCCGTAGTGGTATGATATTAACTGCATTCATACCACACGTGTTCCAGTATCAACATTAAAATCTTCTTACCTACCTACTTTGAATCATATTTTGAAAACTAAAATATTTTGAAAACTAACGTTCTCTTTCTAATGTACTTTACGTGACATTACACCAAGTTCATTGTGCCTTTTAATCTTGCTAAAAGGATTTGATGTAGATGGAAGGTCACTTCGAATAGATGGTTGCTGATTAAATCACAGATTTCTAGTCGTGGTTTATTGTATGTCAGTACTCGGCGGGGTTCGCACACGAGTAATCAAGATAGTTGGTTATTACCTCGGACGATACAATAGACGGAAACAAACAAGTACCGTACACGTGTTGTGAAATGCTTAAACAGTGATTGTACTGGCAATTCATGAAGTTTGTTCATCGACTAATAGCATACTGGTCGACCATCTATTACAAATTCACCATTACATTAGCACATGTGATGATAAAAATACTATAGATACGTATCTTATTTGATTTACACGCTGTCGACTTCGAATTCAGTGTTTTGTTTAAAGGGCGGCGTTCATCGCGCCGCGTCCTGTTCGATATGAGACTCATAGCGACATACACAACGCGTGTAAAATACATTCGAACACGCGCTGTGCGACGACCACCGCGCTTTAATATAATAATAACAGCGTAACGTCGCATCGGAAGACAGTCGTTCATTTGCGGTATGCTAGTGTGTACATGTATAGCCCTGGGTAGAAATTACGGCTTTTGATGTTTGTCATTATTATCTCGTGTTGATTAATGCTTCAGAGAACTTGATATTATAGATAATATGTTTCCGATAATTTGTTTTCCGCTTTCAAAACATGCACCATTTTTTTTATCGCCTAGTTACGCATGCATGCGCGCACCCGACAAGCAGTGGTGACGCTCATGCGCAACAGTAGTCCGAGACAGCAATTGAATCAATCTGTCGTTGCAACACCGAAACCGAATAACATTGATGAGATATAATATCACTAATCTCGCAAAGTGGTTTATTTATAACCCGATATAACAAGAATATGGTTTGAATGCAATCCGCTCTAAGTATTATGCAATTACACTGCGGCTTTTTGTGATGTTGGTGGTGGTGGGGGGGGGGGGGTCTCAGGCAAAGTTGTAAATTTGTACTGATTTACACACATTCAGTACTCCCGGAATCCAAATGAAATGCAATTTGCACGTAAACCGTAAAACATATGTTTTCCAGTAGGTTGTTGAGGAAGAGTGCCTTGTACGTGTCTTGTACGAATATGCGCCACTATTTTGACCCCCATTTTAACGGCGGAGCACTCTCATCTAAATTCCAGGAGAGAACCTCTCACACCTACTCCCGGGTTCTGATTATGGTATGTTCAAAATACAGGACTGAGTGATTCTGAATAAAGCCTTACCGGGGGACTACATCTTATCGTCTGACGAATAAAATGCAATTTGCATATAGCAATTGTCTTCATTAGATAGGAGTAGTTTCTTTCGCAGTTTATTTATCGCTCAGTGCACATGTTGTCATGTGTTGTCCGCGCATCTATAGACCGTCGAACTTGTTTGCGTTTTGCGCGCGTGCGCAGTGACTGGTTTGAAAGAACTGTTCGTTCGCATCCAAGGATAAAATAACGGCGTTGTTTGTTGTTTTTGTTTTTTGATATTAGATATACATGTATGATTCCTGCAGTAGACCACGAACCTGCGTATATCAGCAACATTTGTTATCACACAGTCGTATTCTTGTTGGCGAAAACATATATTGTCACATCGCGACGGCCTATCTAATAAAAACGTTGAAATATGTAGTATGTTTATTCAAGCATCAATACAAATATTTGGTATTCTTCAAACTTGTACACTTGGGCAATATTCATTACGTGAGATATTGATCAGTGTTATTCTGTTCATTTGATTCCACTGACAATTCACACACTGATATACGCTACTGAATTATTTTCGAATATACGCGAGCAGTATCTATAGCAACCCGAGTAAACCCAATTTGTTAGTTATATTTCAAACGGAACTATGTTTATACATTTCGTAGCTTAAAAACTGTATATGTAATTATTTTGATAAGCTCTGTAACCCCAATTTCATATACTCAGCTACCATGAAAAAAAAAACTATTTCTGTACGCAAGTTTATGAAATTCGATTATCTTTTACGAAACCGAATTGGCTGCATGTGACTTGAATGTGCGAGTGTAATTTCAGTGGGTTAGAAATTGCACATTCTCAATATAAGATCTGTGGGTATTTGCGGTGTATTACACGAAAAACAGAGCAGCTCCTAGATACGTTGCCGTCTCATACATCGAGTCAGCAAATCAGTGTCACACGGATACAGACTTTTGAAACTGTTATGATGAACCATTAATTGAAGTGATATTTCCTGCTAAATTCAACATTGAATTCAACAACTCTTGGCGCCGCTCCTTTTTATGTACATTTAACGGTTTATGGAAAACCAGGCATTTGATTGCTCAAGGAAATTTACACCTGTGACACCTATTTGCATAATCACGCCAAGCATATGACACTTATTTGCATAATCACAACTGGCATTGATTCACTTCGAGAATTGGAAAGGTATTCAATCTGATAATAAATGAAATGTTTAAAAATTAGGTGCGTAATTCAAAGGTTCCGAGAGGATATATTGGTGCTTTTAATAAATTAGGGTCACGGGTAATATTGCCAATGAATTTATTGAAATGAAAAAAAAATGTTGAATTATAGGATATGAAATTATCACAGAAAGAAACAGCTATTGTTGCACAGTGAAATTGACTCCTACGACTCGTTCTGTTCTGTTTTCCTTGTAGTAACCATGGCAATGTAGTTCTGTCATGATCCAGTATTGTTCAGCATCAGCGCGAGCAACATAAAAAAACAAAAACATTTTTTTTTTCGCAAAGTTGTCATGACAACACCCACGTCAATGTAAGTATTATGTTGGTCAAATGCGATGATTAATTATATGTGATGTTGGCGGCTGAAATGATTTGGATGACATGTAACCCAAAAATACTCGGCGTCTATGCGTGGTGTACTAAAATGTGTTTATATCAATATAAACATAAACTGACATGAACGTTGGTGTTTGCTGTTAGATTTAAAATTGACTTTCAAGCGCCGAATATGTTTTCCCTGTTAGAAAGTATTATACGTGCTCACTGGATGATGAACTCAAATTATGACGACGACACAGGCCACGTAAATGTGATTGCCGCACTCCCGGTTGTAAATCAACGTGAAACAAAACATTAAACGACAATTTGTGTGAATGGAAGTCCATTAATTGTGCATGTGATTGACTGGCTAGTGACTGATGAGTCGGAATTGCTTATGATAGAATGTACAGTGCAGTAACCTTACAAATTGGAAGAACGCTGATGTGAATTGCATTTTTATGTGATTTTAGTTGCTTTTACATGGGCGGTGAAATGAACATGATACAATGGTATTTGCATATTTAAAAAATAATAATAAAAGTTCTCAGTGTCGCGAATGAAACTGCTAAGCGTTGGTAGATTTCTAAGGAATTAATTAATTAATTAAATCAAGCCAGTTGATAAATTTATAAATATATGAAACCAATATGAAACACGTTTCACATAGTCATGAAACTGTTTGGAATTTAAAACATTTACCCCGGAATACTCTCGCAGTACATTCAACTCCGACAGAACGCTTTCATCGGCTATGGAAGCCATTTGGTATCGCCATTGGCATTATGTTTTGCACGTTTCCTTTAATTAATTAATAGCTGATTCGCTGCCATGCACACGAAATGTATCCCACAAAGGCGGTATGCATCCACTAATCGTTGTAATTTATAACAATTTAAATATATTGTGTGTGAAAAACATAAAACTATATCAAACGAAATAATGAGGACTTAATAACACTATATTTTGAAAAGACATCTATCTGGGTGAATCTGTAATATTAATATTCAATAAAAGTGCAAACAAAAAAGCTGCATGAATTAAATCGTTAATTAGTGCACGGCTATCCAACTTGCTGTTCAATCAGTGGCTCAAAATAAGCTAAAATACATGCGACTAAAAACAATAAAAATGTACTTTGGGTTGTTTTTAACCAAAACACTTGTCTGCAATGTGTGTTAAATTCTACGTTTAATTCATAACTATCTAACAATTATATTTAAGTATATGTCAGATAACACACCTTTGTCACCTAAACATGAGGGGAATTTAAAAACAATCACACATTGCACAATTGCCGACGGTAGTTTTAACACAAGATTGTCTGTATTGCCTTGAGGCTGGTTGTATAGATATCGCAAACACATTGATGAATAAATAATGAATCTAGATGTAAAGACATCAGATGTTCTGTCTTCAAAAAAAAAGTATTTTACTTTTAGCGTAACCTCTCATCCACCATGTCATCTGACGTTTCAGCAGCGTAATTTACTGACGAATCACATACCACTTTCTGTTCTAAATCAATATAAATTGAAATCCTACATGTCCACTTGTTTAAATTAGGTCTAAAATTTACTGTCAACATCAAATGGTGTGTAAAAGATGAATGGACAAGTGTCTCACTGTTGTTGATATATGTAGTCTTAATGCCATTTGTACGGAATATACCTTGAACCGCCGAATATGTTGTATTACGATTTGTCTTTCATTTTGCGTGTGATAATAATTAGCATGTATATGTTAATTACATGCTAATTATACAACACAAAGTTTACAAAACTAAGGGACAGAAAAAAGAGAACGAAAGAAAAGGGAATAGGAAAAATATGACAGGATGATGGCTTGCAGGTGTGGAATGACGCAAAAACGCATTAAATCCTTCAAATTCGCAGTGTTAACAAATTTCAATTTCAATTTGTATCCTAATTATTCTTTTTTCGCAAGAAATAGTTGTAACTACGTGTGACAAGACAAAATGTGCTTTAAAACAATGTACATAGATGTTTGGTCAACGTGTATAGTATCGCTCTCAGCTTGAATGATTTCGGCGTCATGATATTGAAGGGTTGAACAATCATCGCTACAATATACGCATGCCACGAATCACGTGGTGCGTGAATTCACGTCTTTGATTGGATGACTACTTGACGTTGTATCAGTACAAGCTTGCCAAATCGTTCTCTGCTTAATTCATCTACGGACTTAAATTATCACTTTATGGGGGAAAAACAAGCTGATTTAAACAAACAAACACGAAATCATTTACCGTGGTACTTTTACATGAGATAGATAAATACATTATCTAGAGCAAAATACCAAATATTGGTGAGTCATTTATTGGCGTCGGCTTTATTCCTTCAAGCTCTTTAAAAGAATATGTACAACAAACTGACCACATCCCCAGGGACGTGGATATCTAATTCTGTCAGTAAAATCAAGTTTGAAGTGCACGGAAGCGATGCTACTTGCACTTAGCGCGGGGTATCAAGATCCCTGTCGTCGCAGCGTAGGTCATTGAACAATAAAGCCGTTCTGGTTATAATGAGCATGCGAAATTGCCGGTTTATATTTTTGACTGATTATTACTCCACACTCTAAGCCTGAACTAGATGTACTCATACTTGATAAATAACGTGTGATTTCACTACTCGTCGATGATTAGTGTAAATGTTAAATATATCTCCAAGCAACATCACACACACGTTTTGTATGTTTGTGGAATATAATACGTCAATCTACTAAGGTAACGTTCGAAAATATGTTTTTACAGAAGATATCATGGGAATGCTGTCACAGAGTGTCAAGAAACAATACGTTAAAACTGTGGCTGGGTGTGGGAGGGTTTCAAGTGTCACGGTCGTCGACACGTGTCGTTGTTGATTTGGGTCCAATGCGATTTCTACAACGATTGCAAAATAATGTATATATCCTATTGTAAACGCATTAATTATTTTCTGGTTTTTAATTTCTCTAATTTCGCCGATAAGTAAAATCCACCAAATTAACTCCACGTCTGACAAAATAACACTCTTCACTCAGTAAGTTATATGTATTTTTTCCCTCAGAGAGATGAATGTGTTTGATTCTAGTGTTCTCTCACGCTGTGTTTATTTCCCAGCACCATGCTTGTTTCTGACGCGTGTTCGCCATCTCATAAAATATGATACACCCCTTTGCACCACACATCTACAAGCTTAATTAAAGCTAATGTTAAAGCTCATGTGAAACGGATTAAATAGAGACATGGGGGAAAAGGACGTTGTCAACAATGTAACGTAGATTGTATATTTAAAGACGTCATCAATCAGGTAGTAACCAAGTTGTTTCTCAGTACTTTGTGATACAAGCCGTGGACTGAACTCATTAATATAAGGAGATTCAACATATTAACTGTACAAAAACCACTGAAACTAATCTCATCTCGATGTATGCGATTACCAAAAACCTGTGTTTGCAATGCATTGGAAAAGGCTTTAATATAAAAACGAGTTAGTTTCATTGAAAGCCAATTACTAGCATTGGCCATCGATTTAATTTACATACAAAAATCAACAGAAATCATGGCTACGTCCCCTTCTTTTAAAATCACAGAAAGTACATGGATTTGACAAATGAAGAATTTAATTTAAATTCGATTTAAATGTTACTAGCTACGTTGGAAAGCGGTGATGATGACGTCAACCTGTACTTATATCCATTTATTAAATCGGTGTCCTTTGCTTGATTTAATATTTCTAATGGCATTGAAATTTACAGATGGCTATATTTTTCATATCATCACATACCGATATAAACAAAATTACTCGTGTACGAATGGAGCGTAGTGATAATCCCCTACTTGTATTGAAATGAATCGTACGATATCGCGGACATAATTAACTTGACAACCGTCTCTCCGGTCATTGCTAAGAATATGCATGATACTGAGAGTGGGTAATAATTTCTGCTGGAGCGAGTGGGATAGACTTATTTTAAAGGGTGGTGGTCGTCGCGCTGCGCATTTGCGACGTTTGTGTTGATAAACATTGATTTTCCCACAATCCAATGCGCTCTTCTGATAGAAATCACGAGTATGAGGTTTGACCTAGGCGCGACTTGCACTAATTACCGCCGGTGAATCTTTCGATACCTTCCAACCACCTACAAAATACCTAATTAAAGCTTGGTAACGTCTCAGTTTGTACTCGTTGATCTGCGCAACAGTCAAAGTCGCCATCTTTGTTTATATGAGACCCATATAGTATCTCGCGCATGTGTGGCGCATTACACGCTAATGTGTAATATTATTATTCCGTTTATGTGTG
Organism: Saccoglossus kowalevskii; assembly: GCF_978046115.1. Lineage (NCBI taxonomy): Eukaryota > Metazoa > Hemichordata > Enteropneusta > Harrimaniidae > Saccoglossus > Saccoglossus kowalevskii. Next base: position 27,451,432 of record NC_140658.1, read on the forward strand.
TCCGTGTATAAAACGTCACACTTGTCGTGCCAAGCCGCGTCATGATCGATATCGGCCCATAGCGACGTATACAACGCGTGGAAACAAATCGTTTGTTTTCACGAAATCCCAACGATGCGAGGCGAATGGGGAAATTCAATAATCTTCGCACAGTGCTTTGTCTTCTTCGCACAGACTATTGTTTTCTCTTTGTTTTGTTTCTGTTTTCATTGTATTTTTTTCCTCCTACAGTGAATACTTCAAAAGTACTACGAAGATAGACGACTTCGTTAATTGCCGAAGTTTAAGACCAGAATCTCGTCTTTGTTTGACATCATCTAAGCACCAAAATCTCATATTCTGTTCGTAATGTCGTACGTTATTCAAATGTAATATATTCACAATTTTCTTGTACATTCTTGAGACCAGTGAATATTTGAATAAAACGATACCAACGCGACACCTACATGCCACTATACACAACACAGGAAACGTACAGTCGTCTAACACTACATGCTCAGTACGACGTTTAGACAATCACCGCCATTTTCAACTTATTTCCCTAATTATAAGCGAAAACGACAGAAATGTAAACTGAACAATACAGACAACCTTAGGTGTAGATTATCTGGTAAAATAAGTTGTGTAATATGAGATATCCGACGGAATATCAATTGTTGAATTTGCAGATTGATCTAAATCTAAATCTGTGTATCCTGTGGTATTATAAACCGTACAGCTATCATAGACGATTCGAAATTCCTAAAAAATGATTTAGCGTTTCTTATTGTGAGTAAAATTTATAAATGGAAGGAAAGTGTGCTATGGAAGAGAATTTGATCGAAAGTAAATGGTCACATCAAACATATATACACTAAAATAGTGTGTAATTCTACGCACTTATGTAATACATAAGGTATAACGCAGAGCTACAGTAATAATCGTACAATGCAAAGGTAGAGGTGAAGTAAGATGAGTATCATGCCGAGTTACAGTAGCGTACGTATAATGCCGAGTTACAGTAGCGTACGTATAACGCCGAGTTACAGTAGCTTACGTATAACGCCGAGCTAAGGTAGCGTACGTATAACGCTGAGTTACAGTAGCGTACGTATAACGCCGAGCTAAGGTAGCGTACGTATAACGCTGAGTTACAGTAGCATAACGCCGAGTTAGAGTAGCGTATGTATAACGCCGAGTTAGAGTAGCGTACGTATAACGCCGAGTTAGAGTAGCGTACGTATAACGCCGAGTTACAGTAGCGTACGTATAACGCCGAGTTACAGTAGCGTACGTATAACGCTGAGTTACAGTAGCGTATGTATAACGCCGAGTTACAGTAGCGTACGTATAACGCCGAGTTACAGTAGCGTACGTATAACGCCGAGTTAGAGTAGCGTACGTATAACGCCGAGTTACAGTAGCGTACGTATAACGCCGAGTTACAGTAGCGTATGTATAACGCCGAGTTAGAGTAGCGTACGTATAACGCCGAGTTACAGTAGCGTATGTATAACGCCGAGTTACAGTAGCGTATGTATAACGCCGAGTTACAGTAGCGTACGCATAACGCCGTGTTACAGTAGCGTACGTATAACACCGAGTTACAGTAGCATCCGTATGACGCCGAGTTACAGTAGCATACGTATAACGCCGAGTTACAGTAGCGTATATATAACGCCGAGTTACAGTAGCATACGTATAACGCCGAGTTACAGTAGCGTATATATAACGCCGAGTTACAGTAGCGTACGTATAAAGCCGAGTTACAGTAGCGTACGCATAACGCCGTGTTACAGTAGCGTACGTATAACACCGAGTTACAGTAGCATCCGTATGACGCCGAGTTACAGTAGCATACGTATAACGCCGAGTTACAGTAGCGTATATATAACGCCGAGTTACAGTAGCATACGTATAACGCCGAGTTACAGTAGCGTATATATAACGCCGAGTTACAGTAGCGTACGTATAAAGCCGAGTTACAGTAGCGTACGTATAACGCTGAGTTACAGTAGCGTACGTATAACGCCGAGTTACATTAGCGTATGTATAACGCCGAGTTACAGTAGCGTATGTATAACGCCGAGTTACAGTAGCGTACGTATAACGCCGAGTTACAGTAGCATCCGTATGACGCTGATTTACAGTGCCGTACGTATAATGCCGAGTTACAGTAGCGTACGTATAACGCCGAGTTACAGTAGCATACGTATTACGCTGATTTACACTGGCGTACGTATAAACGCCGAGTTACGGTAGCATACGTATAACGCTGAGTTACAGTAGCGTACGTATAACGCCGAGTTACAGTAGCGTACGTATAACGCCGAGTTACAGTAGCGTACTATAAACGCCGAGTTACAGTGGCGTACGCATAGCGCCGAGTTACAGTAGCGTACGTATTAACGCCGAGTTACAGTAGCGAACGCGTAACGCCGAGTTACAGTAGCGTACGTATAATGCCGAGTTACAGTAGCGTATGTATAACGCAGAGTTACAGTAGCGTACATATAAAGCCGAGTTACAGTAGCGTACGTATAACGCCGAGTCACAGTAGCGTACGTATAACGCCGAGTCACAGTAGCTTACGTATAACGCTGAGTTACAGTAGCGTACGTATAACGTTTACATACGTACATGTCGTAGAGTATGTCTGCTCTGATCAAGGACCATGCATCGGTCAGTTTTGGTGAGTTTTTTTCCCGTTTCTTTTTCTTGTCATCATCAAAGGGAAAATATAAACATATATGCACAATAACAACGTCGTAGACTTATCTTCGGGGGCGGAACTACGTCACAGACGTTCTACGTTGCTAAGACGCGCATCACTGTACCACGTATTTCTATGGGCTTTGTGTGCGCTGCTGTGGAACGCTGGTGGTCAAAATTCGAGAAAACAACACAAACTCAACTTTGAAGTAATCCTGAACAACCAAATTCATATATGTTACACACGTAGGGCTAATCTTGTTACACTGTTCAGAGAACTCTCAACAACCATCGCAAAGTACCGTTTTCTGCGAGTTTTTGGTCTTTGTTTTCACCGCGAGGGTTGCCAGGCGGTAGAAAATGCCCGGATGTCCGCCCCGAGGATACCATTCGCAAAACATTGTCAAAACGCGAGATCTTGTCACCACACGAGGGCGTAGTTTAAAGACTGTACAGACAAAGACAACCATGAACTCAAGGTAGAGATGCAGGTTCGTGGGCACTTGGGAGTGAAATTTTTTTTTTTGCTTTTGATTATCTAAACAGTCTTGGCTATAGACTGTAAAAAAATTGTAGAATTGTTAATAGTGGAACATACTCCAAAAAACGATTTTAAAATATAAATAACAGGTGCAAACATTCTCTTTTTTGAATGCTTAGCAAGATTTGGCAAGGCTGTACATAAATAATAAAAAAGAAACATGGTGAAAAAAAAAAGAAATGACTGGATGTCCATATTATGCACTATATTTAACTTTTTACAAAACGAAAATACATTTAAATTTGGAACTGTTACAGCCATTTTAATTAAGAGCATTAGCAATCTTCTTACCGAGTGAGTTGTTATGCAAATTAGCAATTATCTCAGCTTCTTTTTAGTGCACATCCCAGAACTTTAAAAAAAAAAGCTCCTAGACGCTTTGATCTTTTGTTTTGAAATTTTCACAAATGATTGACAATGTGTTTATCTTCAAAACGCCGACGGGGCTTTGTTTTTGGTTGAACAGTGTTACAACAATCGTACAGACAACTGGCCTGGGTGTTAATTTATGCATAAACTTGAAGTAGTGAAATTTTAGCTGTTGCCCTGCAAAATTGACAACTGGTAGACAGTTTTCAAGACGGCACTTTCTTCATAGTAAACAGATGTACCCATAAACCAATTTTGGCATGGTTTAGAAGCTATTTTGGCATGGTTTAGAAGCTATTTTTTTTAAAATCACTTTTGAACAAAACAAAAACACATTTTTGAGCATACTTCAAACTACAGTGTCCATACAAATAAAATACTAAAAAAAAATTTAAATTCATACAATAAGCTTTCCGAAAATATATAGTTTTGTGGACAAGGGAGGTCATCTTGGTTTCCTAATTAACTAATTAAAATACCTGTCAGGTAAACTGCATCTCTACCTTAATGTTGGCATAGCAACTACTTCCTCTCTGATGATGGTCCTTTATGAAATTGACTGGATGAACCTATTTGACAGCTGTGAAATATCACTTGATTTAGATCCATACAAGAACACGTAAAAACTGAAAGTTCACATTTTTTATGCTTGTATGTACAAACGCATTTACGATTTGCTCGTTCAATTATACAAATTGCACAAACCTATGATCGCAGTAATATACGTCTCTGTTTTCTAATCACTCACATCTCTCAAAATATTCATCCTCTCAATATTCTGTTTCTGAAATACCATTTTATAAGTGATGTGTGATCAGTGATGTGGGCAAATGTTTAATTTTCATGAAAAGCATTCATTTTGCACACGTTATGCAATGGTCTTGAAAACAGTGATATCAATTGAATTTGATGATGTTAGACTGAACACTTGCAACATGAAGTGGTGTTCGGCCAAATAGGCATAAATAATTCTAAACGCATGCGTAGTAGTTCGTTATTTCATCTCACGCGAGTCTATTTGGTGATCGCTCAAAGCTACATTTTATCTTTTGTAAGATTTGAACGCGAGCTCCGCGACGACTGTACAAGTTTATTAATAAGTCGTTTCCCATCCTGACTAATGTGCTAATTGACGAACGATACGTTAAAATAATAAAGTGTTTATTGCTTAAATACGAAAGCACTCGTCTAGTATTGGTTGGGAGTCGGCAAGGGGTATTTTAGTGAGCTGTAATCAATTGTTTTTATTTTCGTAATAATGTAATTTAAATAAATAAAAAAACGTAAATTCGTAGACATGGGCAAGGTGGAAAATGTAATCAGCTATTTTATTTGTTCGTAATTTGTAAAAAGATCTTATTTTTTGTAAGCGTATAAAGCATTTTGCAAATTAAATGTCGTAATTGGTACGCAATTATGAATTTTGATTCTTAAACACAAATTATCAAAAATATTATAAAAATATAAAATGTAATTGGGAAATTGCTTTATCTGTAAAGTGTAAAAACTATTTTTACTGTAAATGGAACTTTCATTTTATTTGCCTGTAAAAACGTAAAACGACATTTTTATTTCCTGTAACCTGTACAAGCTACCCCCCTTGCCTCCCCCCTTGGTTCATTTCCCTGTAAGGCTGACCTGTCGTAGTCGTACTAGACATGTCGCAATCCTAGTGTTTGTCGTGAACAATTCACATAGTCGATTACAACCGTTCATTACGGTGTACCATACGTCCAGTTCTCAAATGTCATGCATTAACAAATCTTTTCAACATCTAATCGATTCGCTGCAGATTACCGTCCATTTAATCGGCTAATTGTAAGCGTAGAATAAAGGATATTATGTCTAAGTGCGACAAACTGCGTATTTCAAACAACAGCGGCAGAAAAATGGGCTACATACAAGCCTGGCACAAAAAGTAGGACGGTTTTGTAGGTCGTTGTTTAGAGCAATGTGTCTCATGTTAAAGGGCACGCAGTCGTCGCGTCGCGTCGCGTCGTGTTCGATGCCGCGCGACGTATACAACGCGTGTAAATCGCATCGTTTGCGTGCATTCGAACGCGATCTATATATAGATTTATCATGAGTATCCACTGACATATTTACATTCATTTAATATCGCCAAGTCGTTATGGAGACGCCACTATCGACTTTTAATACGATCAACCCGCCACAACAACAACTACGCCATTTTATCTCAATAAATCTAAAAGGACGTTTTACAAAACGCATTTAACACGATCGGTGTCAACGGGGACACTATATCTTGCTGAAAATGCCTCTTTAAATGGAATCCTCGAGAGTTCATATTTCATCCTTAGATTATATCGCATGAAAGATCGAAAAGTTATTGTTTAATTTATCATCATCGCGCTTTTCATCATGTCAACGGATACGAAGATGAATATCACATTTTTCGCAACACGTGTCCAATTTATTCTGCTTAGGGGATCTTAACAGGGGGCAATCAAATGCACAGTAGCTTGAAATATATGAAAATATACGCTATTTATCAATGCTGGGAACGGGTGTAAACACGGCGAATGAGCTAGCACGCACTGCAACTATAGCCTTCGTGTGAACGCTGTATTTTATTAATTACGTGTTCTATTACGCACACAGCTGCAAATTGAAAAGTGTTTGTTATACAAATCATAATTAATACAAAGTAAGCATGTCTATATGGCTGGCTTCAATGCGTCTCCCTCCTCCATCTGTTCACAGCATATAACGCTGAAAATAACGTTGCTTTGTAGATTTGCGTGTACTTGTCGAGATGTAGTCGTAAGCTTGTTGTAGTTAATTTCAGAATTGATATACGTACAACAGAAGACGTCAAACTGTCATAGTGATTAATGGGACATCGCTCATACTAGTACACACAATACAAACGAAGATTCCCGGGTTCATTGTCAATCGACTTTAATATATCGATCTTATTGTATGGATATACTGGTCTCGAGATTTATCGAATATTAATTTGGTTTAGGGATATTTAAGTCACAATTCCTCAACTACGGTAACGTGTTTTTTCGAACACAGTTGACCCAATCCAAAGACCTCAAAAAACTTCTTGGTTTGCACATCCCCTTACCTTTCCAGGACATACCTAGCCAGGTCGATATAATCCCATACATATCCAAAAACACATTGGTCAACATATATCCCCCGTAGACATCTTGGACATTCGTATAGCCCAGTAACGTATAACACTCGGCAGCACATTTCCATATCCCATATCGTGGTCAGCAGCATACTGCCATAATTTGTTAAGGCATCTCTATACCACTCGATACACTCTTGAATAAGACATTCCAATAACTATCACAACATCTTAGTCAAGACATTCCTATAACCCCCCCCCCAAATAAGAACACTCCCATAACCCACTAGGGTGTCTCACTCAGTACATTTCCATATCTCTCCAACATGACTTGGTAAGCACACTTCAATACCCCTCCAAAATCATCTCGGTGAGCAAATCCCCACACCACTTCAAGACATCTTGGTTAGAACGTTATCATGGCTTTATATGACATCTTGACCAGGACTCGGTTAATATATTGATATATTGCTCAACATTATTATATTATATTATTACATTGACATTCTCACAAATGCATACTGGTCAGTACATCTTCACAGCCCTCAAAACAATTTGGTTAGCCCATTCCTATAGCCTTCAAATAAATCTTAGTTAGCACTTTCACCTAGCCCTTCATGAATCTCGATCATGACATTGCCACAACTCCAAATACCCATTGGTAGCGCATTCCTATAATGCGTTAAGGTATCACACTCAGAACATTTCCACATCCCTCCAATACATATTGGTCAGCACATTTGCCGTTTAATTGAGTATGAGACAAATTGGCTACAATACAGCGACGTGTATCTGTAACATCAATTTGTTTGGCCAGAACCCCTTTGAATTGAACAGTCGTAATGCATTGTGGTCACTTGAGATATGGGCATGACATATAAACAACCATCGTGAATTTAGCGCGAAGTAGGTTGGGGATATGATGTCGTGAAAACGTTTGTAGTATCATAAACCAATGGTAGACATTATATCATTTTGGAACCCATTTATCAATAATTGCTGTGATAGAAACTCAAATTCGACATAGATAATATTTTATTTATCATCATGTTCTATGGAAACTGAAAAAAATGAAATTCTCGAGGAATATTTTGTCATTTTTTTCAAACTAAAATTTGCAGCACACAGCATAATGTTGTACTGTAACATTGTAATTAAAAATATTGCAACGCTTTTTTACCATTTTCCCCATTCTACATTTAAAGGAAATTCCTCAAGACCCATATCACAGAACATGTGTCACGTGACACACGACTGCAAGTGAACCTGTAGTAGTTATGGCAAACACTTTAACAGGCGGTAGTCGTCGCACCGCGTCCTGTTCGATATGGGACTCATAGCGACGTACACAACGCGTGTAAAATACATTGTTTATTTACATGAAATTCGAACACGCGCTGCGCGACGACCACCACGCTTTAAGTGACGCTGTAACAATTACTTGCATTTAATACAATACACCAATTTACACGGTGTGTTTCTGAAATAAAATTAACTACCCAGATTTAAATCGAAACCTAATATTAGCAACTAATAAGGTCTTCTATGAGTGGACTACTATTGAAGTGAGCAGTAAACAAAATGTGTTAAGATTATTGAGGTCAGGGTCTCGCCAATCCTAATTACAGATAAAGGCCATTCTAAATGATCACTGCTTGGAAACGTAATAACCATTATTGTTCGGTTATTGTGAAAATGCGTTGTAGTGTAACAAACAGGGTAATTATATGATAATTACCAGGATACCAATACGACCAGAAACGGGTGATAATGGAAAAATAAATAGGTAATTTATATGTAAATATCAGTTTTTGGTATATTGAAAGAATTTAAATACTACTCGGCTGATATCACATTTGCCTAGTGCTGATAATATAAAACAAAATGTAGAAATGTGAAGACTAACGTTTTACACTGGATTGCACTTTACGTATTTGTATCAATCATACAACCAACCAATCAATCAAACAATCAATCTATCAATCAATCTATCAACTTAAATCCATTAACTAGTCACTCATTCACTCACTCACTCACTCACTCACTCACTCACTCATTCACTCACTCACTCACTCACTCACTCACTCACTCACTCACTCACCCACACTCACTCACTCACTCACTCACCTCACTCGCACACCGAATAATTCACCAATTAACTCACTCAATCAATTAAATATGCTATATGTGTGTAAAGAAATTCCCATCATCGCACGTTCTAAGATGATGATTGACAATGTTTGAATGGAAGGCATTTTCATGTTCAACCAACCTAGCTAATCCACTGCCAATATGGCCGAGATGAGATATTTCAAGCGTCGTATCTAGGCGTTAGTGGAGTGACGTATAATGAGTGAAACGGTGCATAGAAATGAGTCTAAGTCTAGCATACTCCATTTATGACAGTTTTACCGGGGTTAAAAAAAGCACAACATTTCAGAAAGCGATATTGAATTCACAAACCATCAAATTACTTCAGATGGAAGAAACGAGAAACAATTACGTAAACCATATTGAAATTGCGCGACAGAGTTCATGAATATTCTCGTAGAATAAACACTAAAACATGAAAAAGGTTGGTACAGTCATACAATTCAGTAGCTCCAACGAAAACGAAAGTACACACGACAGCATATGCTAAAACATAGAGGGCAGCATGCAACAACAATTTGTCTTAATTTTTATAAACATAAAGAATATATACGTATATAAACAATTTCTCCGACAGACAACAGAAATAATGCTAAAAGGAGGTTATGTAATGAAAATGAAAATTTCGAAGGAAAGTCAATTCACTGATTCACCTTGATATTGCAAGATAAAATGTTACAGCAAAGTGTATTCACCTTTAGTAAGAGAGTGATATTTGAACGCTTCATGCGAACGAATCATATAAACGTTCAGTTGTTTTTCGATCTAAAACGAGCAATATTTCAATCAAAGAATATTTCGGTATTTCTACACGTTTTATTAATGGCATACCGTCACAGCGTACATCATAATAGAGAGCGCTATATGAAGTAAAAAGAATAGGGCGTAGTACTCCACATGGTAGATCACGTGATCAAACATTATCAGTCTTAGATGTCACGAAATAACGGAGATATATTGTGCTACGTTTCCAGCTTGTTACGATGACACATCAACAGGAAAGCAACCAACCAACTATTGATTTCGAACGCAAATTATTGAAACGTTCACAAAAATATTACCACTGAAAAGTGATAAAAAACAAAATTATGAAAAGCAACATCGAAATATGACGTCATCCAAAGTGAAATACTAGAAAACACTCATCATCAGAATTACGGTTGAAATGTAATATACTATGAGCTGATTGGGATAAAAACTGTGATTATCCTTCCCAGAATTCCTTGCGCTTAGAACACCGAAAGTATATTCGTAGAAATAGAGATGACTCCAATGGGCACCATATATATGAGAATATGTTTAGATTAAAAACTTTTCATTAGATTATGAAATAGCTTTTGTAATAGTTTATGAAAACAAAATCGGGATGTTCTAATAGTTAACTAGATGGCAGAAGGAATGTGTCATAACTGCCACAGAGGGCGCCATACCATGATCTACGCATATAGATAAACAAAGCGGACACATTTAAACTCTTAAGTTCTAAACATCGAATTGTTATATTGCAATTATTCCATAGAGATGGGTTGCCAGCATTGTAAACTGTTAATATATGTACACAAGGGAATAAAGACTTCATTCTCAAGGTTACAGGTTGTTTATTATTTATTAAATATTAAGATTGAATTATATTATTCTCTTTAGAAATATTTTCTACATCAATACATGTTAAAAAAAAAATTATCGGAATATTTATATGGGTTTTAGCGATTAAAAACATCTCATGTTTGACAGTACAAGTTGTAACAATATATTGTTGTGAAAAATATCTCAGATATGTTTTTCTATTGTTAAAATTCAAGTGACATGCAATCCTTGTCACAAGCTACAAAATGTGAAACTGGGCAAACATGGAGCAACTGACTTGCCTTCGATATCCGGCATTGTTATGTATAAAGAAATTTCACATGACAATGTAGCAAAAATTTCAATTTTTAGGTGAAATATAAATTACACCAAAACTGAATAAATGGATCAGTATAATCTCAATGCTATCTGTAGATTGTTTTATAGAACACGCTGGTCAATGCACATTAATGATACGATTAAACAGCAATTGTTGTAAATTCATAACAAATCATCAAAAAGTTACAAGAAATAACACAATTGGGAGTGACAATACACAACTGTCTTTATTTGATCTGTTTCACTGGGTATAGTATGTTATGATTATGTCAGTTCTATTTTTAATAACATCTGAAAATTATGACAGTAAAAAGTAGATACATATCAAGACTTCAAAAGTTGGAAATTGAATTGATAGGCCCTTCAATCCCTGGGATTGCACCATGGAATCATGGGACACAACTTATTCTTTTACTTAAACTATTATTGTTTTTTCATTTACCATTGAAATATTAATCAAGTTGAATGTTACATAAGACTTATAATAATAACTTTGAATGCCATATTCTTCCAACCCAAATTTTGCACATTTTATATAATTTCATTTTTTTTCTAAATTTTTTGTTAATTTTGGACTGAAAGAATTAAAAACAATTATTGGTTACAGGTTTTTGAACAAAAACAAATTTGAAAATATTATGCATGACAAAAATTGACTTTGGTATTCAAAGAGTCAAGCACATGGTTGAATGTCATCACCAGACTATAGTTTAGCGGTTGGTGTTCTTCTGGTCTTCACACCTAATAGTTGAGATACAAGTGTAGTGGTATCCTGAGCACAGCCCCAATGAAATGTAACACCACTTCCACCATGCCCGTAGTTATGAACAACCTGCAAGACACAATACACAAGTTAATTCATATTTAAGCTACGCTATATGTCGTCTACAATTCAGGTTTTTTTCCTAAACCAGCCAGCAACAATGGTACCCGGATGTTTCTTTGTATTACAAAATATTACATACAATAAAACCGCAGCGATTGGTGCAATCACATGATTACAAGGCGTGTGTCTCGAGGGTTAAATCATCGCAGAGTTGAAAGTACAAAACTTGGTTATTATACAATGTGTTCATGAAATTCATGAATTACATGTTTATAATATGAGGTTATTACGAAGATACCGAAAAGTATACATGAAGACAGTACAGCAGGAGTATCGACCGATACGCAGCAGAGGTCGATGCGACTATGTACTGTCGGAGTGCATATTCTGCAGTATCCTCATAATAACTATAATATTATACATCTTTTCCTCCCAGGAATACATCATGGGAATCCAAAACGTTTAGAGCAGATTTAGCGAACTTCTTTGTGTGGAGTCCGGTCAAACCCTGGAGGCAGCCATGTTTGTTTTTTATTATTAGAGGACGCTCACGTGCGTAATCATTTCATATTTTGAATTCGTATTTCCTAATATGGTAGGATGAAAATACCCTTTGCAATACCGCAAAATTACGGCACGCTGTAATTTACGGCATTACAGTGACTGTTGTATAATAATATTGTTTATAATTCAAAATAATTCTGCATGTGATGTCACTATACGGTACCTTAATTTCTCTACCATTAATATTCATGATTTCTTTCTCTAGTCGGACACTAGTTCTCGAAGGTCTCAAACCCACCCAGTCATAGTCTAATTTTGCATGCTGTGAATATAAAGCAACAAATGTATGGGTTAATTTTAGCACAAAAAATTACCATTATTTGTTTGCAAAGTATATGAAAATGAATATTACATAAGATAAACTATATTACAGATAAATAGAAATCATACATGTCTATTTAAGCAAATAATGTAATAAAACAATGACTACAATGACATTGAAAGTACTGTAAAATATTTTATTTTCGCTTGGAATAAATTTTCGCTGATTAATGATTGAGAAAAAATAAAATCCAGCGAATGTATTTTTTTCCCCATATTTTACATTAAACTCGTCAAAATTCAGTGAAAATAAATTCCATTCAAAACACCCGAAAAGTCTTTTCAGCAAAAATTTATTCTTTTTCAGCAAAAATAAATTTTTATTTTAGTTTCGAAATCAAAGTAAATTTGCAAATATATAACTGAAAATTAAGATGGTCTTTATACAGGATGGTAATACATTATGCCTTGTGATGGCCTAAAAGTGGTCACTATAAGCAGGTCAGGCATTAATAAAGCTAGCATTAACAAAATTGAAATACACATAATTCTTGGATCAAAGGACAAGTCTTTTTTGTAAATTATGAAGCATATACATAAAATTCACTAATTCTTCTTGTCTTTACAAGACAAATAATGAAATTTGTTTTCAGTACTATATTTGTTCTATTTAAAGCACATCTGCCTTGTATGATAAATCCTTACATTAGATGATGCATGTACATCTGTCATTTACGCTTATACTTAGGGACAACATCAAAAGTTCAATGTCGGATAAAAAACTTAATTCCTTTAGTTTTTTCCCAAACCCCCCACTGAAACTTAATTGATAAATATTGACCATGGCGTCAGACTACATTCACCATTAAATACAAATTGATAATTGGACAGTAGTATTGCATAGCAGTCCGTTGTCGGGTGGGTGTAAAAAGACTTTACACATGCACCAATAACAAAGAAAAACAAGCTTTATTTGACACGTATATTTACACTCGGACCAAACCATTTCCTCGTCTTGGATGTTTGTTTTTTCATCTTCTGTTATTTTTGTCCATGATTGGATAGAAAAAATCAAACTACTCTAAGATTTTTTTGACTTCATTAAAAATAAAATCGTTTTTGTAGGATGGAAACTTTCGGAGTTCAAACACCCCCCACTCCCAAACTAAAGCAAATAAGTTTTTTATCCGACATCGATCTTTTGACGCCGTCCCTTATCACTCCTTCACTGTGTGAAATATGCTTGTTTTCAGTTGCATTTATTAACAATAATTACTACCTTTAAACTTGGGTACATTTTACAACATCCTTCCCATATCTTCTTCTTGTCATTCTCATCAATCTTGAGATTCCAGTTACCGACTTGTGTAGTTCCACCAAGAAGTACATTATTGGCACTGAGAACAAACACAACATGATTAGTACAGTTGCATTTACCTTGCATGTATCTGTATCTAATGTGTTACTGCAACCAATGTCACTATAGGTATATGTATATATGATAAGGAAGACATTCCATGAACATGAACATGAAGTTAGCGCATGTGTTTCTTTTAGGGCAAATACAGCATTTAAAAATATAACTGCAAGCAATGATCTGAGGGGTTCCATGTAGTGCTGGTTTAACAATTATAAATATTTAATGAAATAATGACCATATTAGATGATTTGATATTTTGGTCATATATCTTGTCAGACAAGATTATAGCACCAGTTCCGGTCACTGATAGCATAGTGGTTTTCGCGTCAGACTCATGATTGGTAGACCCAAGTTCAAATCCTACCTTAGGCTGAACATCAAAAGGGTCGACCCCTACCCTGGGTGAGTGTGTCACAGACTCAATGGGAATGCCAATTCCACTGGCCGAGATTCATTCACTAACGAATGCGACTTTGGGGGAACCTTGGTTAAGGTCCGCAGGTGCTTGTGTTTGACCGAGCCTGGTTGACGCCAGGATAGCGCATTAAATTGCCACTTGATAGGGAGATGGCCGCACAGCCCTGTCATGTAGTCCCAAACAGGAAATGACTTCTGTGGCAAAATGCACTATGTGTCAGCACTTGAAATTTGCAAGTACAAAAAAAAAAAAAGTCAGGAGAGACAACAGTGACATTCAAAGTCCGGAACTGTCGCCTGGCACAAAAAAATATTTAAAAGATTATAGCACCAGATACATGCCCCTATCAGCAACAGTACTTATATCACATTGATTTCAACTTCAAACTTCAGGTTAGCGCATTATCCCAGGGCATCTATTATTAATATCCATAGATTTTTGACCAAAAACTAATCAGGTCTGTGAATCGTCATAAAGCATCTATGTACCAAGTTGAAATGTTAAAATTGGTACTTGAAACATCAGCAGAATAGCTGAAAATTCACTAATTATACAAATTAGGTAATTATTATGCACAAAAATTAATCCAATACTTATCAGGTCTGTGTATTGTGCTATGACATCTATATATACCAAGTTTCAATGTAATGTGATGATTAGTACTTGAGTTATCGAAGAAAATTTACTAATCATTATGCAAATTAGGTAATTATTATGCACAGATTTCCCCCCAAAACAAATCAGGTCTATGAATAGTCATAGAGCATATATGTACCAAGTTTCATTGAAATGTAATTTAATGTAATGTACTTGAAATACATGTATCAGCAGAAAAGCCCAAAAATTGACTAATTATGCAAATCATGTAATTAATATGCATGGTTATTAACCCAAAACTTGTCTGTGCATATGTCCTATGACATCCATGTACCAAGTTTCATTGTAATGTGGTGATTAGTACTTGAGATATCAGTAGAAAAGTCAAAAATTGACAAATCATTATGCAAATTAGGTAATCAATATACATGGGATTTTTACCCAAAACTAACCAGGCCGGCTCATTGTCTTGAACATCTATGTACCAAGTTTCATTGCAAATATGGTTCTTGAGATATCAGACAGACACACGGACACACAGAAACATACACACACAACTGTAAAAACTCCCATTGTCTATTTTGCACATGGGAGTCAAAAATGACTGACAGTTTGTCATTTTGTATTCATTCTGAAAAACAAAATGACATCATCAAGGTGCCGTAATGTTAAATGTACATATATACCAAATTTAAACAAAGTTCATGCCGAGATCCTGATGAGAAATTTTGATGAATTTTCAATAATAAAAGGCCATCAATACATGTTCATTTGTGCGACATAATGTATATTAAATTTCAAATATAATCTGTCAAGGCATGTCAAGATTATGACTACAGCATTGGTTAAAACAAAATGGCCACTAATCGGCCAAGTTGAATATGATAAGTCAGGGCATGCCAGAGATATTGTTCATGAAGAGTATTCAGTAAAACAAAATGGATGCCAGTCATTCATCAAGGTCCCATAATGTCTTATATATGTGTATTAAGCTTGAATGAAATGTTTCCATACATGATCAAAATTCACAGGTTATGGAATTGTAGAAATGCTTGATTTTGATGAATTATTAGCCCCCAAATGGCCACAATTCGGCCATCTTGAATCAGTTTGTGAAACGAATGGACGTGCATATGTATCGCAAGAAGCACGATGTATGTGTGAAGTTTGAACGTAATCGACATGTCCAAGATACAGGTGGAAATGCATAGTGGTTAATCAATATATCCCAGTTCTCAAACTGTGTCCAAATGGTTACTAAAAAACAAAGTACGATATCTATTGTGGTGGTAATTCACAAGGGCTTTGGTGTTAGGAAATAATGTACAACAAATTTGCTAATAACATTTCATATTATAAGGTTATCTTAATAAGTTCACAAAGTAGGTTGTACAGTGATCGTATCTTTAGATACATAGCAGCTAGGTCAATCTCACACTGTCTGGCTGGGTAATAATTATTAGTGTGTACTATAGTAATAATTCAGTAAATAATAGCAGCTTTAAATGGTTACATTAATGTCTCTGTGATCAATTGATTTCATTGTCATTATTCCATTACTATTACGTGCTGTGAATTTGCTGCACTGATCCAATGTGATTAAATAATTTAAAGATTTTGAATGTAACAGAATTAATCTGGAATGTGCTCAGGTTATGAAATTATAAGATTTTTGGGAAGATTTTTCTAGAAAATTAATTTAATAATTAGTGAATCTGTGAAATAATTGATTGGTGCTCATTTCAGATTGCTTTTGACAGTGATAAAAAAAAAGCATACCGTATGTTATTCATGTGTTCTGTATTTTTGAATGTGACAATATATATTTCTAAGTATCTACTGCAGAATTAAATTCAATCCACGATCACGCAATGGAATGCTCATCTCATACCCTCAGATAATTAATTATTTGAATTTAAAAAGTAAAAATCATGAAACAATTTGGACTGATTCTGAAATCAAACATACTTAGAAATTAAAGACAACACAATTCACAAATTGAACTCACCAAGGTATCACATATGATGAATGTCCTGCATCAGCTGTGATTGCAAAGTGTTTGATCCAATGTGCATGCACCTAGAGAGTAAATAAAGCACTGATGTATGGCTTTGATGGAATATAAAGCTACTGTATCTGTTCTATTACTTTATGATGCACTTCGGTAAACAGCTGTGTGTTAATGGTCAAAATAAGTCAAAATAAGTAATATCGACAATAAAGGCGTTTTTTGGTTTACTATATTATGTATGCACTTTTATATTGGAGAAGTATTTTTAATAATAGGGCAAGTACGGTTAGCAGTCAGCACAAATTTGTTTTTAAATTGCAGAACACATCAAGAAACCCATTTTTTAATGGTTTAGTGGCGACCTTTTTTCAGTATGTTTCGCCTTACCTGCATATATTAAAATATTGACAGCAGATTATGTTGACGTAATATTTACGAGTTTACAATTATTTAGATAAGTCATGTTAATTGTCTGAATAATGTTATAACGATAACAGGTTAATTATCAATTCAGAATATGCAAATGACCTATTCCTTCAAAAAGAAACCAAGCAGATACAATGAGTCATAACATTTTCAGTTGTATCGTGTCATAACTATTACACTGTCAGTGTCAACATTTATTATTTCTCACAACAGTTTATATTTTATTACCCCCCCCCCCAAAAAAAAAACAAAACATGACAATTAAACACATCATGATGAATATGGGTCCCATGCAACAAATACATAATGCATGTAAAATGTGTTACATTTTTGTTCACATGAAATTCTATGTGTTTCAGCGATGCACGAGTGCACCATGCTTTAAATTTAGCATATTGATGAAACATTACATTACCACTATCAGAC
The DNA here is from genome assembly GCF_978046115.1 of Saccoglossus kowalevskii. Taxonomy (NCBI): domain Eukaryota; kingdom Metazoa; phylum Hemichordata; class Enteropneusta; family Harrimaniidae; genus Saccoglossus; species Saccoglossus kowalevskii. Next base: position 27,469,141 of record NC_140658.1, read on the forward strand.
AGAGCAAGAAATTGTATGTCACTATCAGACAGAGCAAGAAATTGTATGTCACTATCGGACACAGCAAGAAATTGTATGTCACTATCGGACAGAGCAAGAAATTGTACGTCACTATCGGACAGAGCAAGAAATTGTATGTCACTATCGGACAGAGCAAGAAATTGTATGTCACTATCGGACACAGCAAGAAATTGTATGTCACTATCGGACAGAGCAAGAAATTGTATGTCACTATCGGACACAGCAAGAAATTGTATGTCACTATCGGACAGAGCAAGAAATTGTATGTCACTATCGGACACAGCAAGAAATTGTATGTCACTATCGGACAGAGCAAGAAATTGTATGTCACTATCGGACACAGCAAGAAATTGTATGTCACTATCGGACAGAGCAAGAAATTGTATGTCACTATCGGACACAGCAAGAAATTGTATGTCACTATCGGACAGAGCAAGAAATTGTATGTCACTATCGGACAGAGCAAGAAATTGTATGTCACTATCGGACAGAGAAAGAAATTGTACGTCACTATCGGACAGAGCAAGAAATTGTATGTCACTATCGGACAGAGCAAGAAATTGTATGTCACTATCGGACAGAGCAAGAAATTGTATGTCACTATCGGACAGAGCAAGAAATTGTATGTCACTATCGGACAGAGCAAGAAATTGTACGTCACTATCGGACACAGCAAGAAATTGTACGTCACTATCGGACACAGCAAGAAATTGTACGTCACTATCGGACAGAGCAAGAAATTGTATGTCACTATCGGACAGAGCAAGAAATTGTACGTCACTATCGGACACAGCAAGAAATTGTACATCACTATCGGACAGAGCAAGAAATTGTACGTCACTATCGGACAGAGCAAGAAATTGTACGTCACTATCGGACAGAGCAAGAAATTGTACGTCACTATCGGACAGAGCAAGAAATTGTACGTCACTATCGGACAGAGCAAGAAATTGTACGTCACTATCGGACACAGCAAGAAATTGTACGTCACTATCGGACACAGCAAGAAATTGTACGTCACTATCGGACAGAGCACGTTGTAGGAGAGGATTAATATTTACTGGTAGCAAAATAAGTTTAATTTATGATTGTAATTATCAAGTTGATATTAGGTATGGTTGAGATTATTTAATTAGTTAACTGTACTTGAATCAGTAATGAGATACATAGAAAATATCCCCATAGATGAACTACAATCTCCAAAGAGTGGTGAACTGTACTTGAGTTAAAGATGTGAAACATAGAAGATCTGCAATGATATATATCACTAGTTGTAATAAGAAATTACAATAATTAGTCTGTATCATGTATCACACTTGTAGATCAATGGCTACACATTGGCAGCTGACTAATGTAAACAAATGTTGTTGTAACACATAACCACTAAACTTTCAAAGAACGGTCTGGATAACATAACATCACTAAATTGACATATTTCAATTAAGACACAGAACAGCACAAGTATCTCAGAATTGACGTTGATAAAAGTCAACTGAAATAAGCAGTCACTGTATACAATCACAAAAACAAATATTTATATCTCGTTAACAAAATACAGGACTGATTTGAACCCTGAGCCCTAAATGTTATAGAAGAGAACCTGACTGAAAATTGTAAATACAAGTACCTGCCTGCATACATGAAAACATGCATGGATTATAAATCTTCTGTAAGCTAGCATTCTCCAAGTAAACCAATGCCCTCTGATACACTTAGACATTATCAGAAGAGAACAGATTTTTTCTATAACTCATGACCTGACCCGCATGATAAAAACAAAAGTATACAGCATGGACACTGATAAAACATAGAGGGCAGCATGCAACCAAATTGCACATGATTTTAAAAAGCTATTTTAGAAAATACCACTTCTGCTAATATAAACTGAAAGTTCTTTATGTGTATTTGTCGTTGCGTTGCAGAAGCCATTGACTGTCATCCATTCCTACATCCTGGAATTGTGAGTTATCACCAATGCACACTTCTCTAGGCAATCCCCTATTTTAGTGAATTTATATATTGTATTTTCTGTGCTTTGTTGATGTTTTAGTGTATGTGTATTTCATTTCCAGTACTATTGTCTTGTCTACCCCATACTAGCAGTGAAAGAACCCCCTGTCCAGTGTGAGTTCTGTGGGTGGCCCTCTCAATAACAATAAGCAGGGATTAAGCTGTGACAGTATCACCCATAATATACAAGAACTTTGCCTCATTATCTAACAAATTGAACTGTGGATCTGAGGTTTTATTGACTTCTTTATGTTGCGGGCAGTCAATCATCCTCATATTCATCACACTTTTCACAGAACCATTCATCATTATTTGTTTTTGGTTTTGTATGCCGGCCTTTCTCTATTATGATATTGTGATAACTAATTCTGAGTTTGCATCTGTTTTCCCATAAATAGTCAAATTGTAAACTCTGAGTATGTCAAAGAGGGTCGGCAAGGGGTATTTTCGTAAGCTGTAATCAATTGTTTTTATTTTCGTAATAATGTAATACAAATAAATAAAAAATGTAAGGTGTAAAATGTAATCCGCTATTTTATTCATCCATGATTTGTACAAGGATCTTATTATTTGTAAGTGTATAAAGCATTTTCCAAATTAAATGTTGTAATTTTTATTTTTAAACACAAATCATCAAGAATATTATAAGAATATAAAATGTAACTAGGATTTTGCTTAATCTGTAAAGTGTTTTCACTGTAAATGGAACTTTCATTTTATTTCCTATAAAAACATGAAATGCCATTTTTATTTCCTATAGCCTGTACTAGCTACCCCCTTGCCCCCCCCCCTCCCTCGTCAAAGGCTTTATAGTGTTTTTATTTTTCATTTGCAAATTGGAACACTGTTCCTTGAATACAGTTATTACTAGTAATTTATAACCATACATTGCTAATTATAATTTCGCTGATATCTCAAACAGGGAATTCAATATACGTTAAAGAGAGGCATTGGTAACATTTCATTTTTACTTGATTTATGAGAATTGTGAGACTGGTAGATTAGGGAAACAAATCCTGTGTGCTGCCATTAAGTTGGGAGAAATAAAATAGAAGTTTAAGTTTGATTATGTGACTTTAACACCATGATGCACCTTGATTGATGTCTGAAATTATAAAGATTGCTTCTGAACTGAAAAACAAAATTTACAAATTCAGCTCCGGAAAGCAAAAGTGCTGGATTTTGAAGAATAATGTTGAATGTACATGTATGTCTAATTTTGAACTAAATTTACACAACTGAGATTAAGTTCTAGAATGGCGGAAAAAGCATGTTTTTGATAAATTTTTATTTGATTATGAATTTAAACTAACTAACATAGACATGTATGATATACAATGTACGTGCAAAATATAAATAAAAATGGTCCATAAGTCTCAGAATTATATCAGTATGGCTAAGAGGCAAGATCGCCACCAGTCAGAATTCTTTGAGCCGATTGGGTACGAAGTGTCATGGACATGTATCCTAACATGTAAAATGTACATGTATGTATTCAATTTGAATGAAAAACTGACAAAGCTTGTTCCAGTAACCACATTTTCAAAAAAACAAGATGGCCACCAGTCAGCCATCTTTGATCCTATCGTAAAAAGAATTGTGAATTGTGAACATGAACATGAATCTTAACATGTATAATGTATGTACCAAACTGACAGAGCATGCCAAAAATGTACAGTTTCAAAAAAAAAAGATGGCTGCCAGTCAGCCATTTGGAATTGAATAGCGTAACCACTGCATGTGCATATGTGCCACATAAAGTGCCACATGCAAAGAATTTGACTCCGAGGGTCCTGAAATATGATGAACATATGGATGCACAGATGGAGACACAATTATAGCTGATATAAGTATCATATACAATTTAAGTTTAATTCTTATTTTCTTACCATGGAATAATATAACTGGAACCCAAATCAACAAATGTCTTTATCCAAGGGGCATGTACCTAAATGTTAATGTAAAGAATATGAGAACACCTACAGAGAACATTGAGCCCGGCACCTAATTGTTAATGTAAAGAATATGAGAACACCTAGAACATTGAGCCCGGCACCTAAATGTTAATGTAAAGAATATGAGAACACCTACAGAGAACATTAAGCCCAGCACCTAAATGTTAATGTAAAGAATATGAGAACACCTACAGAGAACATTAAGCCCAGCACCTAAATGTTAATGCAAAGAATATGAGAACACCTACAGAGAACATTAAGCCCAGCACCTAAATGTTAATGCAAAGAATATGAGAACACCTACAGAGAACATTAAGCCCAGCACCTAAATGTTAATGCAGAAATTCAGAATCGAAAATTTAATATTTATTTAATTTTAAAGAATGAAGTGTCTTGGCAATAGGTTTAGGGTTTTTAGGTTTATTGTCTTCAATTTACTTGGCTGTCACATACCATATTTAGAGGATCATCTCCAATAGAAGTGCATGAAAACCCCCCCAAAAGCATTTGTTGTGTACAAAATCATTAAAATATTACTTATTTTGACCACCATAGTTTACATTACATGTCTGTAAAACACAAAAGCACATGCACTACAGCTAGAGCAAATAGAGCAGCGAGGAGGATGCAGTCACATTGAATAGAGGATGTTCCATTCACTGAAAGATATCTTGAGTAATGAGTACAAGTCACAGACTAAACATGTCACAAAACTTAGATGAATTTCTATATTTCAATGTCCAAATGCTGACATCTTTCTGAGAATAGGGCATTGAGATATCCTTACTTCATAAACCTTTTCACCACAAATTCACAAAGTAGTCCTGTTTATAGTCTGCACTTTCCTTTGGAAAATAGGAATGAAAATAGCTAAATTTTTTGAGTAAAAACTGAAAATTGACTAAAATTTTGTCAGTTGGCTCCAAAATTAGGATTTAGTTTCAGAAATATATAAGAATATTATAAAAAAAAGTCAGACAAAATTTTGGCAAGAAAGTCTGGTGGTGAAAAGTTTAAGATATAAAAATAACCAAAAATACAATACTTTCTATTTGTTGATTCAAATGTTTTGATGCATAAAGCAGGATTTCACAGTGAGCGGAAAATATGTTCTATTAAATCAACAGTTCACTTGATCTTAAAATTGTATCATCAACAAACGATTCTTGCCAGCGAATAATAATAGTAGACAATCTATCAATTCTTACCCGTATAACCTGACCTCTGATTGGCTGAACTTCAGCGTCATTGACCAATGATCTTGCTCCAATACCTGTACAATTGACCACAACATCGTACTGCTCTACCTACACACAAAGACATATATGTATGTTACCATGGTAGTAGATAATATGTCAAAATTTAATATTTTCAGTGTATACATAAAAAACAGCTAGAACGTGGTTAAAATAGACATTCTACAGCACTACCGGTACATATAAAAACAGTTTTACACATTTTGTTGGCCATAGCAGTGAAAGTGTCTTTTTTCAGAAATAAAACCATTTCATAAAATCATTTTTTTTTTTCATATTTTTATTTCCACAATTTTATCAAGACCTGTAGCCAATAGAAAATGTTATTCAATTGGTCCAAAATTTAAAAGAAAAAAGTGAAGAATGTTGCATCTAAATTTTTTGTGGGACAAATTATGAAATTCAAATGATATAAGCTATATCAGGTGATCCAAGTTTACCTCTCTGATGTTTTCAATCTTTTTCTTCATAGTTCTCCCACCTTGCCGTTTGAATCTGAAAAACAAAATATGGAATTTAAATAAGTAGAAAATTATTTATCAGAAAGTATCCCTGAGTGCTATGTCAAATTTTTAATTAGCTCTTTAAAAAAATATTCATTCAAAAATTATTTTTTTCATTTTCATCATGTTTATTTTTGACTAGATAGACATAATTTTTCTCAATCAATATTTTTGAAAAAAACACATAACAAATGACAAATTTCAAAGTCAAAATATAACAGCCTCTCAGCTGAGATAGCGAGCAATGCATATTTCAATTAACAAATTGAAGTTATCACCACGAAATGAACAAATCTGAGAGAAGTCCACCTGTAGTACCTATATGTATAATATCAAAGCAATCAGACTAGCTGTTTTTAACAAGAAGTCGAAAATATCCCTTTTTACCAAAAATAACAAAAATATTCATCAAAATTAGAGAATTAAAGATATCATTACAAAATGAACAAGTCTGAAAGTGGTCCACATGTAGTACCCATATATGTAATATCAAAGCAATCGAACTTGTCGTTTTCAACAGAAGTTAAAAATATCACTTTTTACCAAAAATGACAAAAATATTCACCAAAATTAGAGAATTGAATATATCATGAAATGAACAAATCTGACAGAAGACTACCCCAAGAATCTATGTTGCAAATATGAAAGCATTTGGTTTAACCAAAGACTATAGAGAAGATAGTCTTTGGTTTAACGGTTTTGAAGAAGAAGACAAAAATGTTAAAAGTTGACGACAGACTACATACTACAGACGATGGACAATCAGTAATATGAAGAGCTCCACGACATCGACTTTGTTTGAACAGAGTTCAATAAATTAAGAAATTAAAGAATTCCAGTTGCTGCATGTTAGTATTTTCAGAATTGTTATTTCTCATGTCATTGTTTGACATTTTGAAATCCAAAAAAAATTTAACATTTCATATTCTAAACTAATGAGAACATACATTTGATTAAGACAAGCCATGCATGGCACAGTCCCAGTTAGTTATCAAATTTAAGATATATAGTTTTGTTTATAGTATATACTGTGAAATACTTTATTTTAGCTGGAATTAATTTTCGCTGAAAAGGCATTTAGGGTGTTTTGTATGGAATTTATTTTCACTGATTTTTAATGAGTTGAATGTGAAATATAGGGAAAAAAGTATATTTGCTGGATTTTATTTTCACTGAATCATCCTTTCAGCGAAAATAGCGAAAATAAATTCCAAGCGAAAATAAAGTATTCTACAGTAGCTGGAATATAAACATGTCAGGAATATGATTATGATGATTGTTTAATATTTGACATTTGTATCTGATCGTCAAACGAGTATTGAGAGATATTGCTCTGGAACAGCATTAATTAAAACAAAATCAGCCATTTTGAATACTACATGTATTCAAAATGGCTGATTTTGTTTTACTACATGTATTCAAAATGGCTGATTTTGTTTTAATGAATATATAAAATTTGAACATAATCAGTCACAGCAAGTCAGAGATATGGCACTAGAACCACATTTATTAAAACAAAATTGCCGCCAGTCGGCCATTTCTAATAGGATCCTCAAACCAATATATCTGTATATCTATGACATGATGTATAATGAATATTTGAAATTTAAACATAATCAGTCACAGCAAGTCAGAGCTATGGCACTAGAACCACATTCATTAAAACAAAATGGCTGTCAGTCGGCCATTTTGAATCTGATCTGAAAATAATGTGCATCAAAGTCCTATAATGTCCAACATATATACCAAGTTTGAACAAAATCCATCTGTAAACACCCGAGAAATGCTTGATTTTAATGATTTTTAAAACAAAAATGGCCGCCATTCAACAATCTTGAATCAGATCGCGAAACAAATTGATGTGCATAAGTATAATATCATGTATGATGTATGTGTGAAGTTTGATTGTGATTGGTCCAGGCATTTCTAAGATACAGGTCTGGATGCACGCGCACACGGACGGAAGCACGGGCGCGTGGACACACGGACGCACGGAGGTCAAAACATAAGTCCCCGAACAGGGACTAAAAATTATTGATTTCTTGGTCAAAAAAATTCTCACAAAAAGTTTTAAATTTAAGTGTTTCGGTACTGCAGTTCTTGTGTTCATAATAGTGCAATATCATTTGAAAATTTCAAGTTTCAGTCATGTGATCAAAAAATCTAGACTGATGCATTTCACATATTATTTCTAATTCAAAACTATGACCACAGAGAGCTCCCTCCAGCAAGCAGTACCTTGACACTCAACTTTTCTGCAAATACTAGTAAATCACAATCCAAATTTACATTCTTTCTTTATTAATGGATAATGATATCAAAATTAAAAATCCCAAAGTAACCTAAATTTGTTTCACTAGTATTTAAATTTCATAATTCACCTCACCTTTCCATCAACCATGGTAAATATTTCTTTCCTTCACATAGCAATGAAGTGAAATAAACCGCATCACTGCAATAAAAAAACACAGCGATAATAGTAATTTATTACATCCTCAGAAATACATATCCAATAAATAAAAAAAAGTGTAAATAATAAAAAACAATATTTTAAGAAATCTAAAACTAATTTATTTGCCAAAATATAAAACCCCTGTACTGTACATTACAATGTGCCTGTTTTATCATCACAAAGTGAATTACTACAGCATAATAAAGTATATCAATGTGAGACATTACTGATGTACATAACATACACCAAAATAACATACAAATCTGCTTATGCACAGATCCTGTGAGCTGGTATTCAAGTGTGAAATGTAAACAATGTTTTGAATAAAGGGGAAAAATAATTGAGACAATTATGCTGTTTTCCTCATAAAACATAATAAATACAGCTACATGTATTTATCATCACAACTATGAACTAGCAGCCTGTCGGCTGATATAGCTCCGCTGTTTGTCCGCTCTGAAAGCAATGACTAAGAAGCAATTTAAACTTTATGCTAGCTGCTTCAATATCGCGAGACACCAACTTTCTTGATTTGGTTGCAGAGAATATTTCACTAAAAGTAGAGAATTGAAGATATCTTTACGAAATGGACAAATCTAATAGAGGTCTACCCAAGCTGCATGTGTACAAGTATCAAAGAATTTGGACTACTGGTTTTGAAGGACAAGTCAAAAATATGATTTTTGATGAAAAATGCCGAAAGTATTTTCTAAAAATAGAGAATTGAAGATGTTGACAGAAATTGAACAAATCTGATATAGGTCCACCCAGGGTACATATACACCAAGAATCATGACATTCAGGTTAACAATTTTGAAGAAGTCAAAAATATCATTTTTGAGCCAAAAATGACAAACCTATTCGCTAAAAATAGAGAATTGAAGATATCGTCATGAAATTAACAAATCTGAGATTCACCCAAGGTACCTACAAATAAAGTTACAAAGCAATTGGATTAGCAGTTTTCAAGAAGACGTTGAAAATAATTGAAGATGTCGTCACAAAATCAACAAATCTGACAGAGGTCCACCTGATGTACCTACATATACAAGATCAAAGCAATCAGACTAGCAGTTTTCAATTAGAAGTCGAAAATATAATTTTTTACCAAGAATTACAAAAATATTCATCAAAATTAGAGAAATGAAGATATCATCACGAAATGAACAAATCTGAGAGAGGTCTACCCAAGGTACCTACACACCAAGTATCAAAGCATTTGGGCTAGCGGTTTTCAAGAAGAAGTCGAAAATAGCATTTTTGACCAAAAATGACCAAAATATTCGCTATAAATAAGATAATTGAACATATTCACATGAAATGAACAAATCTGAGAGAGAACCACCCAAGGTACCTTCCTAGAAAGTTTCACAGCTATACAGTTTGTGGTTTTTAAGAAGAAGTCGAAAATGTAAAGTTGACGATGGCGACGACAGACGATGGACGCCGACAAACAATCAATAATACTATAAGCTCAGCTTGACTTCGTTGACAGCAGAGTTAAAAATTAAACTTATTTAATATTACTGCCTTACAGTATTTTATACACATACCTGTATTTTGGAAACAGTCGTTTCACTTCCTCTTTGGGTACCCTTCTATAATTATACACAGTATTCTTCCATGATGGATCCTGAATTATTTAATTGAAAGAATTGCATATACATGTGTATATTAGTATTAGCTAAATCATTATAAAACTTTCTGCAATATAAAGAAAGGCCATCATCCCCTCTTCTAAAACTTTGGCAACTATTTATTTGCAATGTGATTAACATGATTTTTTTCAACTTTGTAAACATGCGAAAAGAAAGAAAATAATCTCCTTTTGCTATACTACTCAATAATGTTCTTTGAAAAAATGGGTCTTAAAATCTTTTTGTGCCTCCTTGTTCTACATAAAAGTTTATGTCAGAACTATTCACTTTATTTTATGGATGTGTTTATGATATTTGTGTTTGCACATAATTTAGTTTGATATAGGTTATTTTGGGCCTTGTTACAACTCTGTAAACACACATTTCATGTGAATTGAAACAACAGCATATTTCAGTGTTATTATATTCAATAATAATCTTTAAGATGGCACTTGGAATCTTTATGTGGCTTCTAGTTCTAGATAATAATTTAAGTCAGAACTATTTGATGGATTTGTTCTTGAGGTCATAAATTAAAATCAGCAGCTCATAAAACCATCTATGAAATGTTATTTTTAGCCAAGTTTTAAATATGATATACAGTCCAGATAGTTGAGTATTGTAGTTTTTTTGTAAAATTGCAATAAAATATTTTTGTTTTGTATTTGGCCATGGAAAAAACAACTGCTTTATTATCAAGTGCGTTCCATATTGATCATACTTTATGATTCAACTGAGGTAGACTAGTTTTCACTTCAATGAGATGGCGTTTCATGCAAATAATTTGGTCAAGATGTTCTGTTACATGAAGTAAACTTCTTTTAGTATGCAAATTAAATCTATAGTTCAGCATTCAGCTTGGTAAAGTAAATGTACAGTGGGAAGTTTACCCACAACTTGGTTTGAAAATGAAATCACAACAAAATAAATTATAATGCTATGTAATCAGAGATACATGTGTCTTGAATAATTTCCCCCGGTACAACCTTGAAAATAAATTCTTAACTTTATTAGTTGATCAGGATCTGATTAAATAAAATATACCCACCTCCTCAGTGTTAGATTTTTCATATAAATGATACCCAGATACAAGACCAATACCGGCCTGCGATGATTCTTCTGTGAGAAATATCTTCTCTAAATGATGAAAAGTGACATCGCCCCAACGACTGCAAATGTGATTCAGATGTTTCTTATTCATGTCATCTATGAATTAAAGGGAGAGGGTCGTCACCTGCGCATGTGCGGGAATTGAGTCCCAAGCGACGATAACAACACACGACTATTTGTCACACGCAACGTAATATTACCGTAATTGGTATAGTACAGGTGTGATGGTTCAAATACCAAAATGGGAACAGTAACAAAAAGACTTCCCTGGCGGCGATGATAAAATACGAACACGGAGCCAACAGATGAGGTTTAACTGGTACTGGTATTATTATACTCTGCAAACATCAAGTACAATAACGCGGTAAAAATCCACTACTCCAATAACTAGATACTTAAACTCCAATACAATTCAACGAGATCTCCGATCTGATCTCTGTGCTGAACAACTCCCCTATATATACCCACACTGTCTATAAATAGACCATTACATCAGTATACATAATGAGTCTGGAACTTACTACCAATTTCTAGAATGTTCCATTACCTTCTATTGCCTTCTACAGTGTCCTATTACCTATTCAATCAACATCTAAAAATTCCACCCAGACACAGTACGGTTCTAGAACATTCTCAGTGACACGGAAGTGGTAAACAAGTCGTATGCGACACTATTGCATTGTTCACAATCACTTATATACCAAGCCTTATGCAAATGCAATAATTAATATGCATAGATTCGAACTCCAAACTAAGTAAGTCTGTGTATTGTTCATGGGCATATATGTAACAAGTTTCATTTCATTCTTTAAAAAATTCAGTGGAATCCGAAAAGTGAATTATTAAGCAAATTAAGTACACCCGTAATTATGTATATAAATCCAAATCTAATTACTAGTAGATTGTTGCATTGTCTTAAAGTATTTATGTACTAAGCATCTTTGCAATAAGATAAGTACTTGAAATATTGATGGAAAATCTGAAAACTGACTAATTATTATGCAAATCAGATAAATAATATGCACTAATTTTAATGTGAAACTTATAAGGTCTGCTCAATGTCACAGACTTTCTATGCAACAAGTTTCAATGAAATGTGATTAGTACTTGAAATATCGATGGAAAAGCCGAAAAATTATGAATTATAATGCAAATTAGGTTACTCATATGAACAGATTTAAACCAAAGCTAAAGAGGTCCCATTGTCCTTGAGCATCTACCGATTAGTACTTGATATAACAGTGGAAAAGCCAAAAATTGACTAATTTTACAAATTAGATAACTCATATTCATGGATATTTATCAGACTGTGCATTACATGTGCATTACATGTGTCAGAGCATCTAGGAAGCCATGTAGCAAGTTTCACCAACATCCAATGAGTGGTTCTTGAGATATCAGTGGAACAGACACACATACACACACAACCACACACACACACACACAGACACACATACACACACATTAACTGCAAAGAATCCCATTGTGTACATTTCACACCGGAGTCAAAAACATTTTTAGTTATTGTAACTATTATGCAATGTTAAGAACTACAATGTAGATGGGTATATTTTCAAAAACAATTGGATTAGAACCTCTTGAATAAACAAAACCACAACTCCCATATTATTCCTTCTATTTCATTATAAAAAAGGCAAAACATGGCACAACATGCATCTCATAGCCTTTTAAACATAACAATATATATTGATATTAATATTTATTGCATTACTATTAATATTATTACTGCAAACAAAGTACTGTACATGTATCAACACAACATGAACGATTCCTAAAGTTCACACATCCCGGTTCTTCCTAGAAATTCCTTATAAATAACAATTTCTCAATTATTTCCCGTCTCAAGAGAAATGCGATTTAAAAAAAACAGTGAAATATGGAGAAAATTCAAGGATAACCTGAGAAATTTTAAGAATAATACTCCCATCAAAGAGCCAGGATGTGTGACATTCAGGGGGGGGGGGGGGTCATACATAAGTCTTATAATACTGACTCTTGAAGTTCTTGTGGCGTATCGCCTGGTTTGAAGGGTTCCCAAAATCCAGCTGCTCCATCACCTGTAGTGTTTGGTGAGAACTCATCAGATATAATGGTCACAGTGACATCGGGAATTTGTTCTAAAATATTGACAGCTGCTGATAGACCATTAACACCAGCACCAATAACACAAACTGTGAAAGGCATTGTGGGTAAGTCTGGTGGCAAAAAAAAATATTATTTTCCATAAATATTTACTCAAATTACAGTATGAAAACAGTACACCTGGGATATTGACAGCGTACAGTATAAAAACAGTTCACCTGGGCTATTGACAGTGTACAGTATGAAAACAGTTCACCTGGGCTATTGACAGTGTACAGTAAGAAAACAGTTCACCTGGGCTATTGACAGTGTACAGTATGAAAACAGTACACATGGGATATTGACAGTGTACAGTATGAAAACAGTACACCTGGGCTATTGACAGTGTACAGTATGAAAACAGTACACCTGGGCTATTGACAGTGTACAGTATGAAAACAGTTCACCTGGGCTATTGACAGTGTACAGTATGAACATAGTACACCTGGGATATTGACAGTGTACAGTATGAAAACAGTGCACCTGGGCTATTGACAGTGTACAGTATATGAACACAGTACACCTGGTATATTGACAGTGTACGGTATGAAAACAGTACACCTGGACTATTGACAGTGTACAGTATGAAAACAGTACACCTGGGCTATTGACAGTGTACAGTATGAAAACAGTACACCTGGGGTATTGACAGTGTACAGTAGGAAAACAGTACACCTGGGCTATTGACAGTGTACAGTATGAACACAGTACACCTGGGCTATTGACAGTGTACATTATGAAAACAGTACACCTGGGATATTGACAGTGTACAGTATGAAAACAGTACACCTGGGCTATTGACAGTGTACAGTATGAAAAGAGTACACCTGGGCTATTGACAGTGTACAGTATGAAAACAGTACACTTGGGCTATTGACAGTATACAGTATGAAAACAGTACACCTGGGCTATTGACAGTGTACAGTATGAAAACAGTACACCTGGGATATTGACAGTGTACAGTATGAAAACAGTACACCTGGGCTATTGACAGTGTACAGTATGAAAACAGTACACCTGGGCCATTGACAGTGTACAGTATGAAAACAGTACACCTGGGCTATTGACAGTGTACAGTATGAAAACAGTTCACCTGGGCTATTGACAGTGTACAGTATGAAAACAGTACACCTGGGCTATTGACAGTGTACAGTATGAACACAGTACACCTGGGCTATTGACAGTGTACAGTATGAAAACAGTACACCTGGGATATTGACAGTGTACAGTATGAAAACAGTACACCTGGGCTATTGACAGTGTACAGTATGAAAACAGTACACCTGGGCTATTGACAGTGTACAGTATGAAAACAGTACACCTGGGCTATTGACAGTGTACAGTATGAAAACAGTACACCTGGGCTATTGACAGTGTACAGTATGAAAACAGTACACCTGGGCTATTGACAGTGTACGGTATGAAAACAGTACACCTGGGATATTGACAGAGTACAGTATGAAAACAGTACACCTGGGCTATTGACAGTGTACGGTATGAAAACAGTACACCTGGGATATTGACAGAGTACAGTATGAAAACAGTACACCTGGGCTATTGACAGTGTACAGTATGAAAACAGTACACCTGGGCTATTGACAGTGTACAGTATGAAAACAGTACACCTGGGCTATTGACAGTGTACAGTATGAAAACAGTACACCTGGGCTATTGACAGTGTACAGTATGAAAACAGTACACCTGGACTATTGACAGTGTACAGTATGAAAACAGTACACCTGGGCTATTGACAGTGTACAGTATGAAAACAGTACACCTGGGGTATTGACAGTGTACAGTAGGAAAACAGTACACCTGGGCTATTGACAGTGTACAGTATGAAAACAGTACACCTGGGCTATTGACAGTGTACAGTATGAAAACAGTACACCTGGACTATTGACAGTGTACAGTATGAAAACAGTACACCTGGGCTATTGACAGTGTACAGTATGAAAACAGTACACCTGGGCTATTGACAGTGTACAGTATGAAAACAGTACACCTGGGCTATTGACAGTGTACAGTATGAAAACAGTTCACCTGGGCTATTGACAGTGTACAGTATGAACATAGTACACCTGGGATATTGACAGTGTACAGTATGAAAACAGTGCACCTGGGCTATTGACAGTGTACAGTATATGAACACAGTACACCTGGTATATTGACAGTGTACGGTATGAAAACAGTACACCTGGACTATTGACAGTGTACAGTATGAAAACAGTACACCTGGGCTATTGACAGTGTACAGTATGAAAACAGTACACCTGGGGTATTGACAGTGTACAGTAGGAAAACAGTACACCTGGGCTATTGACAGTGTACAGTATGAACACAGTACACCTGGGCTATTGACAGTGTACATTATGAAAACAGTACACCTGGGATATTGACAGTGTACAGTATGAAAACAGTACACCTGGGCTATTGACAGTGTACAGTATGAAAAGAGTACACCTGGGCTATTGACAGTGTACAGTATGAAAACAGTACACTTGGGCTATTGACAGTATACAGTATGAAAACAGTACACCTGGGCTATTGACAGTGTACAGTATGAAAACAGTACACCTGGGATATTGACAGTGTACAGTATGAAAACAGTACACCTGGGCTATTGACAGTGTACAGTATGAAAACAGTACACCTGGGCCATTGACAGTGTACAGTATGAAAACAGTACACCTGGGCTATTGACAGTGTACAGTATGAAAACAGTTCACCTGGGCTATTGACAGTGTACAGTATGAAAACAGTACACCTGGGCTATTGACAGTGTACAGTATGAACACAGTACACCTGGGCTATTGACAGTGTACAGTATGAAAACAGTACACCTGGGATATTGACAGTGTACAGTATGAAAACAGTACACCTGGGCTATTGACAGTGTACAGTATGAAAACAGTACACCTGGGCTATTGACAGTGTACAGTATGAAAACAGTACACCTGGGCTATTGACAGTGTACAGTATGAAAACAGTACACCTGGGCTATTGACAGTGTACAGTATGAAAACAGTACACCTGGGCTATTGACAGTGTACGGTATGAAAACAGTACACCTGGGATATTGACAGAGTACAGTATGAAAACAGTACACCTGGGCTATTGACAGTGTACGGTATGAAAACAGTACACCTGGGATATTGACAGAGTACAGTATGAAAACAGTACACCTGGGCTATTGACAGTGTACAGTATGAAAACAGTACACCTGGGCTATTGACAGTGTACAGTATGAAAACAGTACACCTGGGCTATTGACAGTGTACAGTATGAAAACAGTACACCTGGGCTATTGACAGTGTACAGTATAAAAACAGTACACCTGGGATATTGACAGTGTACAGTATGAAAACAGTACACCTAAGATATTGACAGTGTACAGTATGAAAAGAGTACACCTGGGCTATTGACAGTGTACAGTATGAAAACAGTACACCTGCGATATTGACAGTGTACAGTATGAAAACAGTACACCTGGGATATTGACAGTGTACAGTATGAAAAGAGTACACCTGGGCTATTGACAGTGTACAGTATGAAAACAGTACACCTGGGCTATTGACAGTGTACAGTATGAAAAGAGTACACCTGGTATATTGACAGTGTACAGTATGAAAACAGTACACCTGGGCTATTGACAGTGTACAGTATGAAAAGAGTACACCTGGGCTATTGACAGTGTACAGTATGAAAAGAGTACACCTGGGCTATTGACAGTGTACAGTATGAACACAGTACACCTGGTACATTGACAGTGTACAGTATAAAAACAGTACACCTGGGCTATTGACAGTGTACAGTATGAAAACAGTACACCTGGGATATTGACAGTGTACAGTATGAAAACAGTACACCTGGGCTATTGACAGTGTACAGTATGAAAATAGTACACCTGGGCTATTGACAGTGTACAGTATGAAAACAGTACACCTGGGCTATTGACAGTGTACAGTATGAAAACAGTAAACCTGGGATA
Source organism: Saccoglossus kowalevskii (assembly GCF_978046115.1). NCBI lineage: Eukaryota > Metazoa > Hemichordata > Enteropneusta > Harrimaniidae > Saccoglossus > Saccoglossus kowalevskii. Next base: position 27,486,218 of record NC_140658.1, read on the forward strand.
TTGACAGTGTACAGTATGAAAACAGTACACATGGGCTATTGACAGTGTACAGTATGAAAACAGTACACCTGGGCTATTGACGGTGTACGGTATGAACACAGTACACCTGGGCTATTGACAGTGTACAGTATGAAAACAGTACACCTGGGCTATTGACAGTGTAAAGTATGAAAACAGTACACCTGGGATATTGACAGTGTACAGTATGAACACAGTACACCTGGAATATTGACAGTGTACAGTATGAAAACAGTACACCTGGGCTATTGACAGTGTACAGTATGAACACAGTACACCTGGGATATTGACAGTGTACAGTATGAAAACAGTACACCTGGGCTATTGACAGTGTACAGTATGAAAACAGTACACCTGGGCTATTGACAGTCTACAGTATGAAAACAGTACACCTGGGCTATTGACAGTGTACAGTATGAAAACAGTACACCTGGGCTATTGACAGTGTACAGTATGAAAACAGTACACCTGGGCTATTGACAGTGTACGGTATGAAAACAGTACACAAGGGATATTGACAGAGTACAGTATGAAAACAGTACACCTGGGCTATTGACAGTGTACGGTATGAAAACAGTACACCTGGGATATTGACAGAGTACAGTATGAAAACAGTACACCTGGGCTATTGACAGTGTACAGTATGAAAACAGTACACCTGGGCTATTGACAGTGTACAGTATGAAAACAGTACACCTGGGCTATTGACAGTGTACAGTATGAAAACAGTACACCTGGGCTATTGACAGTGTACAGTATAAAAACAGTACACCTGGGATATTGACAGTGTACAGTATGAAAACAGTACACCTGGGATATTGACAGTTTACAGTATGAAAAGAGTACACCTGGGCTATTGACAGTGTACAGTATGAAAACAGTACACCTGGGATATTGACAGTGTACAGTATGAAAACAGTACACCTGGGATATTGACAGTGTACAGTATGAAAAGAGTACACCTGGGCTATTGACAGTGTACAGTATGAAAACAGTACACCTGGGCTATTGACAGTGTACAGTATGAAAAGAGTACACCTGGGCTATTGACAGTGTACAGTATGAAAAGAGTACACCTGGGCTATTGACAGTGTACAGTATGAACACAGTACACCTGGTATATTGACAGTGTACAGTATAAAAACAGTACACCTGGGATATTGACAGTGTACAGTATGAAAACAGTACACCTGGGATATTGACAGTGTACAGTATGAAAACAGTACACCTGGGCTATTGACAGTGTACAGTATGAAAATAGTACACCTGGGCAATTGACAGTGTACAGTATGAAAACAGTACACCTGGGCTATTGACAGTGTACAGTATGAAAACAGTAAACCTGGGATATTGACAGTGTACAGTATGAAAACAGTACACCTGGGCTATTGACAGTGTACAGTATGAAAACAGTACACCTGGGCTATTGACGGTGTACGGTATGAACACAGTACACCTGGGCTATTGACAGTGTACAGTATGAAAACAGTACACCTGGGCTATTGACAGTGTAAAGTATGAAAACAGTACACCTGGGATATTGACAGTGTACAGTATGAACACAGTACACCTGGAATATTGACAGTGTACAGTATGAACACAGTACACCTGGGCTATTGACAGTGTACAGTATATGAACACAGTACACCTGGTATATTGACAGTGTACAGTATGAAAACAGTACACCTGGACTATTGACAGTGTACAGTATGAAAACAGTACACCTGGGCTATTGACAGTGTACAGTATGAAAACAGTACACCTGGGGTATTGACAGTGTACAGTAGGAAAACAGTACACCTGGGCTATTGACAGTGTACAGTATGAACACAGTACACCTGGGCTACTGACAGTGTACAGTATGAAAACAGTACACCTGGGCTATTGACAGTGTACAGTATGAAAACAGTACACCTGGGATATTGACAGTGTACAGTAGGAAAACAGTACACCTGGGCTATTGACAGTGTACAGTATGAAAACAGTACACCTGGGCTATTGACAGTGTACAGTATGAAAAGAGTACACCTGGGCTATTGACAGTGTACAGTATGAAAACAGTACACTTGGGCTATTGACAGTATACAGTATGAAAACAGTACACCTGGGCTATTGACAGTGTACAGTATGAAAACAGTACACCTGGGCTATTGACAGTGTACAGTATGAAAACAGTACACCTGGGCTATTGACAGTGTACAGTATGAAAACAGTACACCTGGGATATTGACATTGTACAGTTCGAACACAGTACACCTGGGATATTGACATTGTACAGTATAAAAACAGTACACCTGGGCTATTGACATTGTACAGTATGAAAACAGTACACCTGGAATATTGACAGTGTACAGTATATGAACACAGTACACCTGGGATATTGACATTGTACAGTATGAAAACAGTACACCTGGGCTATTGACAGTGTACAGTATGAAAACAGTACACCTGGGATATTGACAGTGTACAGTATGAACACAGTACACCTGGGCCATTGACAGTGTACAGTATGAAAACAGTACACCTGGTCTATTGACAGTGTACAGTATGAAAACAGTACACCTGGTCTATTGACAGTGTACAGTATAAAAACAGTACACCTGGGCTATTGACAGTGTACAGAATGAACACAGTACACCTGGGATATTGACAGTGTACAGTATGAAAACAGTACACCTGGGCTATTGACAGTGTACAGTATGAAAACAGTAAACCTGGGATATTGACAGTGTACAGTATGAAAACAGTACACCTGGTCTATTGACGGTGTAAGGTATGAACACAGTACACCTGGGCTATTGACAGTGTACAGTATGAAAACAGTACACCTGGGCTATTGACAGTGTAAAGTATGAAAACAGTACACCTGGGCTATTGACAGTGTACAGTATGAAAACAGTACACCTGGGCTATTGACAGTGTACAGTATGAAAACAGTACACCTGGGCTATTGACAGTGTACAGTATGAAAACAGTACACCTGGTCTATTGACAGTGTACAGTATGAAAACAGTACACCTGGTCTATTGACAGTGTACAGTATAAAAACAGTACAACTGGGCTATTGACAGTGTACAGTATGAACACAGTACACCTGGGCTATTGACAGTGTACAGTATGAAAACAGTACACCTGGACTATTGACAGTGTACAGTATATGAACACAGTACACCTGGGATATTGGCAGTGTACAGTATGAAAACAGTACACCTAGGCTAGTGACAGTGTACAGTATGAAAACAGTACACCTGGGCTATTGACAGTGTACAGTATGAAAACAGTACACCTGGGCTATTGACAGTGCACAGTATGAAAACAGTACACCTGGGCTATTGACTGTGTACAGTATGAAAACAGTACACCAGGGCTATTGACAGTGTACAGTATGAAAACAGTACACCTGGGCTATTGACAGTGTACAGTATGAAAACAGTACACCTGGGCTATTGACAGTGTACAGTATGAAAACAGTACACCTGGGCTATTGACAGTGTACAGTATGAAAACAGTACACCTGGGCTATTGACAGAGTACAATATGAACACAGTACACCTGGGCTATTGACAGTGTACAGTATGAAAACAGTACACCTGGGCTATTGACAGTGTACAGTATGAAAACAGTACACCTGGGCTATTGACAGTGTACAGTATGAAAACAGTACACCAGGGCTATTGACAGTGTACAGTATGAAAACAGTACACCTGGGCTATTGACAGTGTACATTATGAAAACAGTACACCTGGGCTATTGACAGTGTACAGTATGAAAACAGTACACCTGGGCTATTGACAGTGTACAGTATGAAAACAGTACACCTGGGCTATTGACAGTGTACAATATGAACACAGTACACCTGGGATATTGACAGTGTACAGTATGAAAACAGTACACCTGGGCTATTGACAGTGTACAGTATGAAAACTTACACCTTGGATATTGACAGTGTACAGTATGAAAACAGTACACCTGGGTTATTGACAGTGTACAGTATGAACACAGTACACCTGGGCCATTGACAGTGTACAGTAAGAAAACAGTACACCTGGGCTATTGACAGTGTACAGTATGAAAACAGTACACCTGGGATATTGACAGTGTACAGTATGAATACAGTACACCTGGGATATTGACAGTGTACAGTATGAAAACAGTACACCTGGGCTATTGACATTGTACAGTATGAACACAGTACACCAGGACTATTGACAGTGTACAGTATAAAAACAGTACACCTGGGCTATTGACAGTGTACAGTATGAAAACAGTACACCTGGGCTATTGACAGTGTACAGTATGAAAACAGTACACCTGGGCTATTGACATTGTACAGTATGAACACAGTACACCTGGGCTATTGACAGTGTACAGTATGAAAACAGTACACCTGGGCTATTGACAGTGTACAGTATGAAAACAGTACACCTGGGCTATTGACAGTGTACAGTATGAAAACAGTACACCTGGGCTATTGACAGTGTACAATATGAACACAGTACACCTGGGATATTGACAGTGTACAGTATGAAAACAGTACACCTGGGCTATTGACAGTGTACAGTATGAAAACTTACACCTTGGATATTGACAGTGTACAGTATGAAAACAGTACACCTGGGTTATTGACAGTGTACAGTATGAACACAGTACACCTGGGCCATTGACAGTGTACAGTAAGAAAACAGTACACCTGGGCTATTGACAGTGTACAGTATGAAAACAGTACACCTGGGATATTGACAGTGTACATTATGAATACAGTACACCTGGGATATTGACAGTGTACAGTATGAAAACAGTACACCTGGGCTATTGACATTGTACAGTATGAACACAGTACACCAGGACTATTGACAGTGTACAGTATAAAAACAGTACACCTGGGCTATTGACAGTGTACAGTATGAAAACAGTACACCTGGGCTATTGACAGTGTACAGTATGAAAACAGTACACCTGGGCTATTGACAGTGTACAGTATGAAAACAGTACACCTGGGCTATTGACAGTGTACAGTATGAATACAGTACACCTGGGATATTGACAGTGTACAGTATGAAAACAGTACACCTGGTCTATTGACAGTGTAAAGTATGAAAACAGTACACCTGGGCTATTGACAGTGTACAGTATGAATACAGTACACCTGGGATATTGACAGTGTACAGTATGAAAACAGTACACCTGGGCTATTGACAGTGTACAGTATGAAAACAGTACACCTGGGATATTGACAGTGTACAGTATGAAAACAGTACACCTGGTCTATTGACAGTGTACAGTATGAAAACAGTACACCTGGTCTATTGACAGTGTAAAGTATAAAAACAGTACACCTGGGCTATTGACAGTGTACAGTATGAATACAGTACACCTGGGATATTGACAGTGTACAGTATGAATACAGTACACCTGGGATATTGACAGTGTACAGTATGAAAACAGTACACCTGGGCTATTGACAGTGTACAGTATGAAAACAGTACACCTGGGATATTGACAGTGTACAGTATGAATACAGTACACCTGGGATATTGACAGTGTACAGTATGAAAACAGTACACCTGGGCTATTGACATTGTACAGTATGAACACAGTACACCAGGACTATTGACAGTGTACAGTATAAAAACAGTACACCTGGGCTATTGACAGTGTACAGTATGAAAACAGTACACCTGGGCTATTGACAGTGTACAGTATGAAAACAGTACACCTGGGCTATTGACATTGTACAGTATGAACACAGTACACCTGGGCTATTGACAGTGTACAGTATGAAAACAGTACACCTGGGCTATTGACAGTGTACAGTATGAAAACAGTACACCTGGGCTATTGACAGTGTACAGTATGAAAACAGTACACCTGGGCTATTGACAGTGTACAATATGAACACAGTACACCTGGGATATTGACAGTGTACAGTATGAAAACAGTACACCTGGGCTATTGACAGTGTACAGTATGAAAACTTACACCTTGGATATTGACAGTGTACAGTATGAAAACAGTACACCTGGGTTATTGACAGTGTACAGTATGAACACAGTACACCTGGGCCATTGACAGTGTACAGTAAGAAAACAGTACACCTGGGCTATTGACAGTGTACAGTATGAAAACAGTACACCTGGGATATTGACAGTGTACATTATGAATACAGTACACCTGGGATATTGACAGTGTACAGTATGAAAACAGTACACCTGGGCTATTGACATTGTACAGTATGAACACAGTACACCAGGACTATTGACAGTGTACAGTATAAAAACAGTACACCTGGGCTATTGACAGTGTACAGTATGAAAACAGTACACCTGGGCTATTGACAGTGTACAGTATGAAAACAGTACACCTGGGCTATTGACAGTGTACAGTATGAAAACAGTACACCTGGGCTATTGACAGTGTACAGTATGAATACAGTACACCTGGGATATTGACAGTGTACAGTATGAAAACAGTACACCTGGTCTATTGACAGTGTAAAGTATGAAAACAGTACACCTGGGCTATTGACAGTGTACAGTATGAATACAGTACACCTGGGATATTGACAGTGTACAGTATGAAAACAGTACACCTGGGCTATTGACAGTGTACAGTATGAAAACAGTACACCTGGGATATTGACAGTGTACAGTATGAAAACAGTACACCTGGTCTATTGACAGTGTACAGTATGAAAACAGTACACCTGGTCTATTGACAGTGTAAAGTATAAAAACAGTACACCTGGGCTATTGACAGTGTACAGTATGAATACAGTACACCTGGGATATTGACAGTGTACAGTATGAATACAGTACACCTGGGATATTGACAGTGTACAGTATGAAAACAGTACACCTGGGCTATTGACAGTGTACAGTATGAACACAGTACACCTGGGATATTGACAGTGTACAGTATGAAAACAGTACACCTGGGCTATTGACAGTGTACAGTATGAAAACAGTACACCTGGGCTATTGACAGTGTACAGTATGAAAATAGTACACCTGGGATATTGACAGTGTACAGTAAGAAAACAGTACACCTGGGCTATTGACAGTGTACAGTATGAACACAGTACACCTGGGCTATTGACAGTGTACAGTATGAAAACAGTACCCCTGGTCTATTGACAGTGTACAGTATGAATACAGTACACCTGGTCTATTGACAGTGAACAGTATAAAAACAGTACACCTGGGCTATTGATAGTGTACAGTATGAACACAGTACACCTGGGATATTGACAGTGTAGAGTATGAAAACAGTACACCTGGGCTATTGACAGTGTACAGTATGAAAACAGTACACCAGGGCTATTGACAGTGTACAGTATGAAAACAGTACACCTGGGCTATTGACAGTGTACAGTATGAAAACAGTACACCTGGGCTATTGACAGTGTACAGTATGAAAACAGTACACCTGGGCTATTGACAGTGTACAGTATGAAAACAGTACACCTGGGCTATTGACAGAGTACAATATGAACACAGTACACCTGGGCTATTGACAGTGTACAGTATGAAAACAGTACACCTGGGCTATTGACAGTGTACAGTATGAAAACAGTACACCTGGGCTATTGACAGTGTACAGTATGAAAACAGTACACCAGGGCTATGGACAGTGTACAGTATGAAAACAGTACACCTGGGCTATTGACATTGTACAGTATGAAAACAGTACACCTGGGCTATTGACAGTGTACAGTATGAAAACAGTACACCTGGGATATTGACAGTGTACAGTATGAACACAGTACACCTGGGCCATTGACAGTGTACAGTATGAAAACAGTACACCTGGTCTATTGACAGTGTACAGTATGAAAACAGTACACCTGGTCTATTGACAGTGTACAGTATAAAAACAGTACACCTGGGCTATTGACAGTGTACAGAATGAACACAGTACACCTGGGATATTGACAGTGTACAGTATGAAAACAGTACACCTGGGCTATTGACAGTGTACAGTATGAAAACAGTAAACCTGGGATATTGACAGTGTACAGTATGAAAACAGTACACCTGGTCTATTGACGGTGTAAGGTATGAACACAGTACACCTGGGCTATTGACAGTGTACAGTATGAAAACAGTACACCTGGGCTATTGACAGTGTAAAGTATGAAAACAGTACACCTGGGATATTGACAGTGTACAGTATGAATACAGTACACCTGGGATATTGACAGTGTACAGTATGAAAACAGTACACCTGGGCTATTGACATTGTACAGTATGAACACAGTACACCAGGACTATTGACAGTGTACAGTATAAAAACAGTACACCTGGGCTATTGACAGTGTACAGTATGAAAACAGTACACCTGGGCTATTGACAGTGTACAGTATGAAAACAGTACACCTGGGCTATTGACAGTGTACAGTATGAAAACAGTACACCTGGGCTATTGACAGTGTACAGTATGAATACAGTACACCTGGGATATTGACAGTGTACAGTATGAAAACAGTACACCTGGTCTATTGACAGTGTAAAGTATGAAAACAGTACACCTGGGCTATTGACAGTGTACAGTATGAAAACAGTACACCTGGGATATTGACAGTGTACAGTATGAAAACAGTACACCTGGTCTATTGACAGTGTACAGTATGAAAACAGTACACCTGGTCTATTGACAGTGTAAAGTATAAAAACAGTACACCTGGGCTATTGACAGTGTACAGTATGAATACAGTACACCTGGGATATTGACAGTGTACAGTATGAAAACAGTACACCAGGACTATTGACAGTGTACAGTATAAAAACAGTACACCTGGGCTATTGACAGTGTACAGTATGAACACAGTACACCTGGGATATTGACAGTGTACAGTATGAAAACAGTACCCCTGGTCTATTGACAGTGTACAGTATGAATACAGTACACCTGGTCTATTGACAGTGAACAGTATAAAAACAGTACACCTGGGCTATTGATAGTGTACAGTATGAACACAGTACACCTGGGATATTGACAGTGTAGAGTATGAAAACAGTACACCTGGGCTATTGACAGTGTACAGTATGAAAACAGTACACCAGGGCTATTGACAGTGTACAGTATGAAAACAGTACACCTTGGCTATTGACAGTGTACAGTATGAAAACAGTACACCTGGGCTATTGACAGTGTACAGTATGAAAACAGTACACCTGGGCTATTGACAGTGTACAGTATGAAAACAGTACACCTGGGCTATTGACAGAGTACAATATGAACACAGTACACCTGGGCTATTGACAGTGTACAGTATGAAAACAGTACACCTGGGCTATTGACAGTGTACAGTATGAAAACAGTACACCTGGGCTATTGACAGTGTACAGTATGAAAACAGTACACCAGGGCTATTGACAGTGTACAGTATGAAAACAGTACACCTGGGCTATTGACAGTGTACAGTATGAAAACAGTACACCTGGGCTATTGACAGTGTACAGTATGAAAACAGTACACCTGGGCTATTGACAGTGTACAGTATGAAAACAGTACACCTGGGCTATTGACAGTGTACAATATGAACACAGTACACCTGGGATATTGACAGTGTACAGTATGAAAACAGTACACCTGGGATATTGACAGTGTACAGTATGAAAACAGTACACCTGGGCTATTGACAGTGTACAGTATGAAAACAGTACACCTGGGATATTGACAGTGTACAGTATGAAAACAGTACACCTGGTCTATTGACAGTGTACAGTATGAAAACAGTACACCTGGTCTATTGACAGTGTAAAGTATGAAAACAGTACACCTGGGCTGTTGACAGTGTACAGTATGAATACAGTACACCTGGGATATTGACAGTGTACAGTATGAAAACAGTACACCTGGACTATTGACAGTGTACAGTATAAAAACAGTACACCTGGGCTATTGACAGTGTACAGTATGAACACAGTACACCTGGGATATTGACAGTGTACAGTATGAAAACAGTACACCTGGGCTATTGACAGTGTACAGTATGAAAACAGTACACCTGGGCTATTGACAGTGTACAGTATGAAAATAGTACACCTGGGATATTGACAGTGTACAGTAAGAAAACAGTACACCTGGGCTATTGACAGTGTACAGTATGAACACAGTACACCTGGGCTATTGACAGTGTACAGTATGAAAATAGTACACCTGGGATATTGACAGTGTACAGTAAGAAAACAGTACACCTGGGCTATTGACAGTGTACAGTATGAACACAGTACACCTGGTCTATTGACAGTGTACAGTATGAAAACAGTACACCTGGGCTATTGACAGTGTACAGTATGAAAACAGTACACCTGGGCTATTGACAGTATACAGTATGAAAACAGTACACCTGGGCTATTGACAGTGTACAGTATGAATACAGTACACCTGGTCTATTGACAGTGAACAGTATAAAAACAGTACACCTGGGCTATTGATAGTGTACAGTATGAACACAGTACACCTGGGATATTGACTGTGTAGAGTATGAAAACAGTACACCTGGGCTATTGACAGTGTACAGTATGAAAACAGTACACCTGGGCTATTGACAGTGTACAGTATGAAAACAGTACACCTGGGCTATTGACAGTGTACAGTATGAAAACAGTACGCCTGGTCTATTGACCGTGTACAGTATGAAAACAGTACACCTGGTCTATTGACAGTGTACAGTATGAAAACAGTACACCTGGGCTATTGAAAGTGTACAGTATGAAAACAGTACACCTGGGATATTGACAGTGTACAGTAGGAAAACAGTACACCTGGGCTATTGACAGTGTACAGTATGAACACAGTACACCTGGGCTATTGACAGTGTACAGTATGAAAACAGTACACCTGGTCTATTGACAGTGTACAGTATGAAAATAGTACACCTGGTCTATTGACAGTGTACAGTATAAAAACAGTACACCTGGGCTATTGACAGTGTACAGTATGAACACAGTACACCTGGGATATTGACAGTGTACAATATGAATACAGTACACCTGGGATATTGACAGTGTACAGTATGAAAACAGTACACCTGGGCTATTGACATTGTACAGTATGAACACAGTACACCTGGACTATTGACAGTGTACAGTATATGAACACAGTACACCTGGGATATTGACAGTGTACAGTATGAAAACAGTACACCTGGGCTATTGACAGTGTACAGTATGAAAACAGTACACCTGGGCTATTGACAGTGTACAGTATGAAAACAGTACACCTGGGATATTGACAGTGTACAGTATGAAAACAGTACACCTGGGATATTGACAGTGTACAGTATGAAAACAGTACACCTGGTCTATTGACAGTGTACAGTATGAAAACAGTACACCTGGTCTATTGACAGTGTACAGTATAAAAACACTACACCTGGGCTATTGACAGTGTACAGTATGAACACAGTACACCTGGGATATTGACAGTGTACAGTATGAAAACAGTACACCTGGGCTATTGACAGTGTACAGTATGAAAACAGTACACCTGGGCTATTGACAGTGTACAGTATGAAAACAGTACACCTGGGCTATTGACAGTGTACAGTATGAAAACAGTACACCTGGTCTATTGACCGTGTACTGTATGAAAACAGTACACCTGGTCTATTGACAGTGTACAGTATGAAAACAGTACACCTGGGCTATTGAAAGTGTACAGTATGAAAACAGTACACCTGGGATATTGACAGTGTACAGTAGGAAAACAGTACACCTGGGCTATTGACAGTGTACAGTATGAACACAGTACACCTGGGCTATTGACAGTGTACAGTATGAAAACAGTACACCTGGTCTATTGACAGTGTACAGTATGAAAATAGTACACCTGGTCTATTGACAGTGTACAGTATAAAAACAGTACACCTGGGCTATTGACAGTGTACAGTATGAACACAGTACACCTGGGATATTGACAGTGTACAGTATTAAAACAGTACACCTGGGCTATTGACAGTGTACAGTATGAAAACAGTACATCTGGGCTATTGACAGTGTACAGTATGAAAACAGTACACCAGGGCTATTGACAGTGTACAGTATGAAAACAGTACACCTGGGCTATTGACAGTGTACAGTATGAAAACAGTACACCTGGTCTATTGACAGTGTACAGTATAAAACAGTACACCTGGGCTATTGACAGTGTACAGTATGAACACAGTACACCTGGGCTATTGACAGTGTACAGTATGAAAACAGTACACCTGGGATATTGACAGTGTACAGTATGAAAACAGTACACCTGGGCTATTGACAGTGTACAGTATGAAAACAGTACACCTGGGCTATTGACAGTGTACAGTATGAAAACAGTACACCTGGGCTATTGACAGTGTACAGTATGAAAACAGTACACCTGGGCTATTGACAGTGTACAGTATGAAAACAGTACACCTGGGCTATTGACAGTGTACAGTATGAAAACAGTACACCTGAGCTATTGACAGTGTACAGTATGAAAACTTACACCTTGGATATTGACAGCGTACAGTATGAAAACAGTACACCTGGGCTATTGACAGTGTACAGTATGAACACAGTACACCTGGTCTATTGACAGTGTACAGTATGAACACAGTACACCTGGGATATTGACAGTGTACAGTATGAAAACAGTACACCTGAGCTATTGACAGTGTACAGTATGAAAACTTACACCTTGGATATTGACAGCGTACAGTATGAAAACAGTACACCTGGGCTATTGACAGTGTACAGTATGAACACAGTACACCTGGTCTATTGACAGTGTACAGTATGAAAACAGTACACCTGGGCTATTGACAGTGTACAGTATGAAAACAGTACACCTGGGCTATTGACAGTGTACAGTATGAAAACAGTACACCTGGGCTATTGACAGTGTACAGTATGAAAACAGTTCACCTGGGCTATTGACAGTGTACAGTATGAAAACAGTTCACCTGGGCTATTGACAGTGTACAGTATATGAACACAGTACACCTGGTATATTGACAGTGTACGGTATGAAAACAGTACACCTGGACTATTGACAGTGTACAGTATGAAAACAGTACACCTGGGCTATTGACAGTGTACAGTATGAAAACAGTACACCTGGGGTATTGACAGTGTACAGTAGGAAAACAGTACACCTGGGCTATTGACAGTGTACAGTATGAACACAGTACACCTGGGCTATTGACAGTGTACATTATGAAAACAGTACACCTGGGATATTGACAGTGTACAGTATGAAAACAGTACACCTGGGCTATTGACAGTGTACAGTATGAAAAGAGTACACCTGGGCTATTGACAGTGTACAGTATGAAAACAGTACACTTGGGCTATTGACAGTATAGAGTAAGAAAACAGTACACCTGGGCTATTGACAGTGTACAGTATGAAAACAGTACACCTGGGATATTGACAGTGTACAGTATGAAAACAGTACACCTGGGCTATTGACAGTGTACAGTATGAAAACAGTACACCTGGGCCATTGACAGTGTACAGTATGAAAACAGTACACCTGGGCTATTGACAGTGTACAGTATGAAAACAGTTCACCTGGGCTATTGACAGTGTACAGTATGAAAACAGTACACCTGGGCTATTGACAGTGTACAGTATGAACACAGTACACATGGGATATTGACAGTGTACAGTATGAAAACAGTACACCTGGGCTATTGACAGTGTACAGTATGAAAACAGTACACCTGGGCTATTGACAGTGTACAGTATGAAAACAGTACACCTGGGCTATTGACAGTGTACAGTATGAAAACAGTACACCTGGGCTATTGACAGTGTACAGTATGAAAACAGTACACCTGGGCTATTGACAGTGTACGGTATGAAAACAGTACACCTGGGATATTGACAGAGTACAGTATGAAAACAGTACACCTGGGCTATTGACAGTGTACAGTATGAACACAGTACACCTGGTCTATTGACAGTGTACAGTATGAAAACAGTACACCTGGGCTATTGACAGTGTATAGTATGAAAACAGTACACCTGGGCTATTGACAGTGTACAGTATGAAAACAGTACACCTGGGCTATTGACAGTGTACAGTATGAAAACAGTTCACCTGGGCTATTGACAGTGTACAGTATGAAAACAGTTCACCTGGGCTATTGACAGTGTACAGTATATGAACACAGTACACCTGGTATATTGACAGTGTACGGTATGAAAACAGTACACCTGGACTATTGACAGTGTACAGTATGAAAACAGTACACCTGGGCTATTGACAGTGTACAGTATGAAAACAGTACACCTGGGGTATTGACAGTGTACAGTAGGAAAACAGTACACCTGGGCTATTGACAGTGTACAGTATGAACACAGTACACCTGGGCTATTGACAGTGTACATTATGAAAACAGTACACCTGGGATATTGACAGTGTACAGTATGAAAAGAGTACACCTGGGCTATTGACAGTGTACAGTATGAAAAGAGTACACCTGGGCTATTGACAGTGTACAGTATGAAAACAGTACACTTGGGCTATTGACAGTATAGAGTATGAAAACAGTACACCTGGGCTATTGACAGTGTACAGTATGAAAACAGTACACCTGGGATATTGACAGTGTACAGTATGAAAACAGTACACCTGGGCTATTGACAGTGTACAGTATGAAAACAGTACATCTGGGCCATTGACAGTGTACAGTATGAAAACAGTACACCTGGGCTATTGACAGTGTACAGTATGAAAACAGTTCACCTGGGCTATTGACAGTGTACAGTATGAAAACAGTACACCTGGGCTATTGACAGTGTACAGTATGAACACAGTACACATGGGATATTGACAGTGTACAGTATGAAAACAGTACACCTGGGCTATTGACAGTGTACAGTATGAAAACAGTACACCTGGGCTATTGACAGTGTACAGTATGAAAACAGTACACCTGGGCTATTGACAGTGTACAGTATGAAAACAGTACACCTGGGCTATTGACAGTGTACAGTATGAAAACAGTACACCTGGGCTATTGACAGTGTACGGTATGAAAACAGTACACCTGGGATATTGACAGAGTACAGTATGAAAACAGTACACCTGGGCTATTGACAGTGTACGGTATGAAAACAGTACACCTGGGATATTGACAGAGTACAGTATGAAAACAGTACACCTGGGCTATTGACAGTGTACAGTATGAAAACAGTACACCTGGGCTATTGACAGTGTACAGTATGAAAACAGTACACCTGGGCTATTGACAGTGTACAGTATGAAAACAGTACACCTGGGCTATTGACAGTGTACAGTATAAAAACAGTACACCTGGGATATTGACAGTGTACAGTATGAAAACAGTACACCTGGGATATTGACAGTGTACAGTATGAAAAGAGTACACCTGGGCTATTGACAGTGTACAGTATGAAAACAGTACACCTGGGATATTGACAGTGTACAGTATGAAAACAGTACACCTGGGATATTGACAGTGTACAGTATGAAAAGAGTACACCTGGGCTATTGACAGTGTACAGTATGAAAACAGTACACCTGGGCTATTGACAGTGTACAGTATGAACACAGTACACCTGGTATATTGACAGTGTACAGTATAAAAACAGTACACCTGGGCTATTGACAGTGTACAGTATGAAAACAGTACACCTGGGATATTGACAGTGTACAGTATGAAAACAGTACACCTGGGCTATTGACAGTGTACAGTATGAAAATAGTACACCTGGGCTATTGACAGTGTACAGTATGAAAACAGTACACCTGGGCTATTGACAGTGTACAGTATGAAAACAGTAAACCTGGGATATTGACAGTGTACAGTATGAAAACAGTACACCTGGGCTATTGACTGTGTACAGTATGAAAACAGTACACCTGGACTATTGACGGTGTACGGTATGAACACAGTACACCTGGGCTATTGACAGTGTACAGTATGAAAACAGTACACCTGGGCTATTGACAGTGTAAAGTATGAAAACAGTACACCTGGGATATTGACAGTGTACAGTATGAACACAGTACACCTGGAATATTGACAGTGTACAGTATGAACACAGTACACCTGGGCTATTGACAGTGTACAGTATATGAACACAGTACACCTGGTATATTGACAGTGTACAGTATGAAAACAGTACACCTGGACTATTGACAGTGTACAGTATGAAAACAGTACACCTGGGCTATTGACAGTGTACAGTATGAAAACAGTACACCTGGGGTATTGACAGTGTACAGTAGGAAAACAGTACACCTGGGCTATTGACAGTGTACAGTATGAACACAGTACACCTGGGCTACTGACAGTGTACAGTATGAAAACAGTACACCTGGGCTATTGACAGTGTACAGTATGAAAACAGTACACCTGGGATATTGACAGTGTACAGTAGGAAAACAGTACACCTGGGCTATTGACAGTGTACAGTATGAAAACAGTACACCTGGGCTATTGACAGTGTACAGTATGAAAAGAGTACACCGGGGCTATTGACAGTGTACAGTATGAAAACAGTACACTTGGGCTATTGACAGTATACAGTATGAAAACAGTACACCTGGGCTATTGACAGTGTACAGTATGAAAACAGTACACCTGGGCTATTGACAGTGTACAGTATGAAAACAGTACACCTGGGCTATTGACAGTGTACAGTATGAAAACAGTACACCTGGGATATTGACATTGTACAGTTCGAACACAGTACACCTGGGATATTGACATTGTACAGTATAAAAACAGTACACCTGGGCTATTGACATTGTACAGTATGAAAACAGTACACCTGGAATATTGACAGTGTACAGTATATGAACACAGTACACCTGGGATATTGACATTGTACAGTATGAAAACAGTACACCTGGGCTATTGACAGTGTACAGTATGAAAACAGTACACCTGGGATATTGACAGTGTACAGTATGAAAACAGTACACCTGGGCTATTGACAGTGTACAGTATGAAAACAGTACACCTGGGATATTGACAGTGTACAGTATGAAAACAGTACACCTGGTCTATTGACAGTGTACAGTATGAAAACAGTACACCTTGTCTATTGACAGTGTAAAGTATGAAAACATTACACCTGGGCTATTGACAGTGTACAGTATGAATACAGTACACCTGGGATATTGACAGTGTACAGTATGAAAACAGTACACCTGGACTATTGACAGTGTACAGTATAAAAACAGTACACCTGGGCTATTGACAGTGTACAGTATGAACACAGTACACCTGGTATATTGACAGTGTACAGTATAAAAACAGTACACCTGGGCTATTGACAGTGTACAGTATGAAAACAGTACACCTGGGATATTGACAGTGTACAGTATGAAAACAGTACACCTGGGCTATTGACAGTGTACAGTATGAAAATAGTACACCTGGGCTATTGACAGTGTACAGTATGAAAACAGTACACCTGGGCTATTGACAGTGTACAGTATGAAAACAGTAAACCTGGGATATTGACAGTGTACAGTATGAAAACAGTACACCTGGGCTATTGACTGTGTACAGTATGAAAACAGTACACCTGGGCTATTGACGGTGTACGGTATGAACACAGTACACCTGGGCTATTGACAGTGTACAGTATGAAAACAGTACACCTGGGCTATTGACAGTGTAAAGTATGAAAACAGTACACCTGGGATATTGACAGTGTACAGTATGAACACAGTACACCTGGAATATTGACAGTGTACAGTATGAACACAGTACACCTGGGCTATTGACAGTGTACAGTATATGAACACAGTACACCTGGTATATTGACAGTGTACAGTATGAAAACAGTACACCTGGACTATTGACAGTGTACAGTATGAAAACAGTACACCTGGGCTATTGACAGTGTACAGTATGAAAACAGTACACCTGGGGTATTGACAGTGTACAGTAGGAAAACAGTACACCTGGGCTATTGACAGTGTACAGTATGAACACAGTACACCTGGGCTACTGACAGTGTACAGTATGAAAACAGTACACCTGGGCTATTGACAGTGTACAGTATGAAAACAGTACACCTGGGATATTGACAGTGTACAGTAGGAAAACAGTACACCTGGGCTATTGACAGTGTACAGTATGAAAACAGTACACCTGGGCTATTGACAGTGTACAGTATGAAAACAGTACACCTGGGCTATTGACAGTGTACAGTATGAACACAGTACACATGGGATATTGACAGTGTACAGTATGAAAACAGTACACCTGGGCTATTGACAGTGTACAGTATGAAAACAGTACACCTGGGCTATTGACAGTGTACAGTATGAAAACAGTACACCTGGGCTATTGACAGTGTACAGTATGAAAACAGTACACCTGGGCTATTGACAGTGTACAGTATGAAAACAGTACACCTGGGCTATTGACAGTGTACGGTATGAAAACAGTACACCTGGGATATTGACAGAGTACAGTATGAAAACAGTACACCTGGGCTATTGACAGTGTACGGTATGAAAACAGTACACCTGGGATATTGACAGAGTACAGTATGAAAACAGTACACCTGGGCTATTGACAGTGTACAGTATGAAAACAGTACACCTGGGCTATTGACAGTGTACAGTATGAAAACAGTACACCTGGGCTATTGACAGTGTACAGTATGAAAACAGTACACCTGGGCTATTGACAGTGTACAGTATAAAAACAGTACACCTGGGATATTGACAGTGTACAGTATGAAAACAGTACACCTGGGATATTGACAGTGTACAGTATGAAAAGAGTACACCTGGGCTATTGACAGTGTACAGTATGAAAACAGTACACCTGGGATATTGACAGTGTACAGTATGAAAACAGTACACCTGGGATATTGACAGTGTACAGTATGAAAAGAGTACACCTGGGCTATTGACAGTGTACAGTATGAAAACAGTACACCTGGGCTATTGACAGTGTACAGTATGAACACAGTACACCTGGTATATTGACAGTGTACAGTATAAAAACAGTACACCTGGGCTATTGACAGTGTACAGTATGAAAACAGTACACCTGGGATATTGACAGTGTACAGTATGAAAACAGTACACCTGGGCTATTGACAGTGTACAGTATGAAAATAGTACACCTGGGCTATTGACAGTGTACAGTATGAAAACAGTACACCTGGGCTATTGACAGTGTACAGTATGAAAACAGTAAACCTGGGATATTGACAGTGTACAGTATGAAAACAGTACACCTGGGCTATTGACTGTGTACAGTATGAAAACAGTACACCTGGGCTATTGACGGTGTACGGTATGAACACAGTACACCTGGGCTATTGACAGTGTACAGTATGAAAACAGTACACCTGGGCTATTGACAGTGTAAAGTATGAACACAGTACACCTGGGCTATTGACAGTGTACAGTATGAAAACAGTACACCTGGGCTATTGACAGTGTAAAGTATGAAAACAGTACACCTGGGATATTGACAGTGTACAGTATGAACACAGTACACCTGGAATATTGACAGTGTACAGTATGAACACAGTACACCTGGGCTATTGACAGTGTACAGTATATGAACACAGTACACCTGGTATATTGACAGTGTACAGTATGAAAACAGTACACCTGGACTATTGACAGTGTACAGTATGAAAACAGTACACCTGGGCTATTGACAGTGTACAGTATGAAAACAGTACACCTGGGGTATTGACAGTGTACAGTAGGAAAACAGTACACCTGGGCTATTGACAGTGTACAGTATGAACACAGTACACCTGGGCTACTGACAGTGTACAGTATGAAAACAGTACACCTGGGCTATTGACAGTGTACAGTATGAAAACAGTACACCTGGGATATTGACAGTGTACAGTAGGAAAACAGTACACCTGGGCTATTGACAGTGTACAGTATGAAAACAGTACACCTGGGCTATTGACAGTGTACAGTATGAAAAGAGTACACCGGGGCTATTGACAGTGTACAGTATGAAAACAGTACACTTGGGCTATTGACAGTATACAGTATGAAAACAGTACACCTGGGCTATTGACAGTGTACAGTATGAAAACAGTACACCTGGGCTATTGACAGTGTACAGTATGAAAACAGTACACCTGGGCTATTGACAGTGTACAGTATGAAAACAGTACACCTGGGATATTGACATTGTACAGTTCGAACACAGTACACCTGGGATATTGACATTGTACAGTATAAAAACAGTACACCTGGGCTATTGACATTGTACAGTATGAAAACAGTACACCTGGAATATTGACAGTGTACAGTATATGAACACAGTACACCTGGGATATTGACATTGTACAGTATGAAAACAGTACACCTGGGCTATTGACAGTGTACAGTATGAAAACAGTACACCTGGGATATTGACAGTGTACAGTATGAAAACAGTACACCTGGGCTATTGACAGTGTACAGTATGAAAACAGTACACCTGGGATATTGACAGTGTACAGTATGAAAACAGTACACCTGGTCTATTGACAGTGTACAGTATGAAAACAGTACACCTTGTCTATTGACAGTGTAAAGTATGAAAACATTACACCTGGGCTATTGACAGTGTACAGTATGAATACAGTACACCTGGGATATTGACAGTGTACAGTATGAAAACAGTACACCTGGACTATTGACAGTGTACAGTATAAAAACAGTACACCTGGGCTATTGACAGTGTACAGTATGAACACAGTACACCTGGGATATTGACAGTGTACAGTATGAAAACAGTACACCTGGGCTATTGACAGTGTACAGTATGAAAACAGTACACCTGGGCTATTGACAGTGTACAGTATGAAAATAGTACACCTGGGATATTGACAGTGTACAGTAAGAAAACAGTACACCTGGGCTGTTGACAGTGTACAGTATGAACACAGTACACCTGGGCTATTGACAGTGTACAGTATAAAAACAGTACACTTGGGCTATTGACAGTATACAGTATGAAAACAGTACACCTGGGCTATTGACAGTGTACAGTATGAAAACAGTACACCTGGGCTATTGACAGTGTACAGTATGAAAACAGTACACCTGGGCTATTGACAGTGTACAGTATGAAAACAGTACACCTGGGATATTGACATTGTACAGTTCGAACACAGTACACCTGGGATATTGACATTGTACAGTATAAAAACAGTACACCTGGGCTATTGACATTGTACAGTATGAAAACAGTACACCTGGAATATTGACAGTGTACAGTATATGAACACAGTACACCTGGGATATTGACATTGTACAGTATGAAAACAGTACACCTGGGCTATTGACAGTGTACAGTATGAAAACAGTACACCTGGGATATTGACAGTGTACAGTATGAAAACAGTACACCTGGGCTATTGACAGTGTACAGTATGAAAACAGTACACCTGGGATATTGACAGTGTACAGTATGAAAACAGTACACCTGGTCTATTGACAGTGTACAGTATGAAAACAGTACACCTGGTCTATTGACAGTGTAAAGTATGAAAACAGTACACCTGGGCTATTGACAGTGTACAGTATGAATACAGTACACCTGGGATATTGACAGTGTACAGTATGAAAACAGTACACCTGGACTATTGACAGTGTACAGTATAAAAACAGTACACCTGGGCTATTGACAGTGTACAGTATGAACACAGTACACCTGGGATATTGACAGTGTACAGTATGAAAACAGTACACCTGGGCTATTGACAGTGTACAGTATGAAAACAGTACACCTGGGCTATTGACAGTGTACAGTATGAAAATAGTACACCTGGGATATTGACAGTGTACAGTAAGAAAACAGTACACCTGGGCTGTTGACAGTGTACAGTATGAACACAGTACACCTGGGCTATTGACAGTGTACAGTATGAAAACAGTACACCTGGTCTATTGACAGTGTACAGTATGAATACAGTACACCTGGTCTATTGACAGTGAACAGTATAAAAACAGTACACCTGGGCTATTGATAGTGTACAGTATGAACACAGTACACCTGGGATATTGACAGTGTAGAGTATGAAAACAGTACACCTGGGCTATTGACAGTGTACAGTATGAAAACAGTACACCAGGGCTATTGACAGTGTACAGTATGAAAACAGTACACCTGGGCTATTGACAGTGTACAGTATGAAAACAGTACACCTGGGCTATTGACAGTGTACAGTATGAAAACAGTACACCTGGGCTATTGACAGAGTACAATATGAACACAGTACACCTGGGCTATTGACAGTGTACAGTATGAAAACAGTACACCTGGGCTATTGACAGTGTACAGTATGAAAACAGTACACCTGGGCTATTGACAGTGTACAGTATGAAAACAGTACACCAGGGCTATTGACAGTGTACAGTATGAAAACAGTACACCTGGGCTATTGACAGTGTACAGTATGAAAACAGTACACCTGGGCTATTGACAGTGTACAGTATGAAAACAGTACACCTGGGCTATTGACAGTGTACAGTATGAAAACAGTACACCTGGGCTATTGACAGTGTACAATATGAACACAGTACACCTGGGATATTGACAGTGTACAGTATGAAAACAGTACACCTGGGCTATTGACAGTGTACAGTATGAAAACTTACACCTTGGATATTGACAGTGTACAGTATGAAAACAGTACACCTGGGTTATTGACAGTGTACAGTATGAACACAGTACACCTGGGCCATTGACAGTGTACAGTAAGAAAACAGTACACCTGGGCTATTGACAGTGTACAGTATGAAAACAGTACACCTGGGATATTGACAGTGTACAGTATGAATACAGTACACCTGGGATATTGACAGTGTACAGTATGAAAACAGTACACCTGGGCTATTGACATTGTACAGTATGAACACAGTACACCAGGACTATTGACAGTGTACAGTATAAAAACAGTACACCTGGGCTATTGA
The DNA here is from genome assembly GCF_978046115.1 of Saccoglossus kowalevskii. NCBI lineage: Eukaryota > Metazoa > Hemichordata > Enteropneusta > Harrimaniidae > Saccoglossus > Saccoglossus kowalevskii. Next base: position 27,509,153 of record NC_140658.1, read on the forward strand.
CAGTGTACAGTATGAAAACAGTACACCTGGGCTATTGACAGTGTACAGTATGAAAACAGTACACCTGGGCTATTGACAGTGTACAGTATGAAAACAGTACACCTGGGCTATTGACAGTGTACAGTATGAATACAGTACACCTGGGATATTGACAGTGTACAGTATGAAAACAGTACACCTGGTCTATTGACAGTGTAAAGTATGAAAACAGTACACCTGGGCTATTGACAGTGTACAGTATGAATACAGTACACCTGGTCTATTGACAGTGTACAGTATGAACACAGTACACCTGGGATATTGACAGTGTACAGTATGAAAACAGTACACCTGGGCTATTGACAGTATACAGTATGAAAACAGTACACCTGGTCTATTGACAGTGTACAGTATGAATACAGTACACCTGGGCTATTGACAGTGTACAGTATGAAAACAGTACACCTGGGCTATTGACAGTGTACAGTATGAACACAGTACACCTGGGCTATTGACAGTGTACAGTATGAAAACAGTACACCTGGTCTATTGACAGTGTACAGTATGAAAACAGTACACCTGGGCTATTGACAGTGTACAGTATGAAAACAGTACACCTGGGCTATTGACAGTGTACAGTATGAACACAGTACACCTGGGCTATTGACAGTGTACAGTATGAAAACAGTACACCTGGTCTATTGACAGTGTACAGTATGAATACAGTACACCTGGTCTATTGACAGTGAACAGTATAAAAACAGTACACCTGGGCTATTGATAGTGTACAGTATGAATACAGTACACCTGGGATATTGACAGTGTAGAGTATGAAAACAGTACACCTGGGCTATTGACAGTGTACAGTATGAAAACAGTACACCTGGGCTATTGACAGTGTACAGTATGAAAACAGTACACCTGGGCTATTGACAGTGTACAGTATGAAAACAGTACACCTGGTCTATTGACCGTGTACAGTATGAAAACAGTACACCTGGTCTATTGACAGTGTACAGTATGAAAACAGTACACCTGGGCTATTGAAAGTGTACAGTATGAAAACAGTACACCTGGGATATTGACAGTGTACAGTAGGAAAACAGTACACCTGGGCTATTGACAGTGTACAGTATGAACACAGTACACCTGGGCTATTGACAGTGTACAGTATGAAAACAGTACACCTGGTCTATTGACAGTGTACAGTATGAAAATAGTACACCTGGTCTATTGACAGTGTACAGTATAAAAACAGTACACCTGGGCTATTGACAGTGTACAGTATGAACACAGTACACCTGGGATATTGACAGTGTACAATATGAATACAGTACACCTGGGATATTGACAGTGTACAGTATGAAAACAGTACACCTGGGCTATTGACATTGTACAGTATGAACACAGTACACCTGGACTATTGACAGTGTACAGTATATGAACACAGTACACCTGGGATATTGACAGTGTACAGTATGAAAACAGTACACCTGGGCTATTGACAGTGTACAGTATGAAAACAGTACACCTGGGCTATTGACAGTGTACAGTATGAAAACAGTACACCTGGGATATTGACAGTGTACAGTATGAAAACAGTACACCTGGGATATTGACAGTGTACAGTATGAAAACAGTACACCTGGTCTATTGACAGTGTACAGTATGAAAACAGTACACCTGGTCTATTGACAGTGTACAGTATAAAAACAGTACACCTGGGCTATTGACAGTGTACAGTATGAACACAGTACACCTGGGATATTGACAGTGTACAGTATGAAAACAGTACACCTGGGCTATTGACAGTGTACAGTATGAAAACAGTACACCTGGGCTATTGACAGTGTACAGTATGAAAACAGTACACCTGGGCTATTGACAGTGTACAGTATGAAAACAGTACACCTGGGCTATTGACCGTGTACAGTATGAAAACAGTACACCTGGTCTATTGACAGTGTACAGTATGAAAACAGTACACCTGGGCTATTGAAAGTGTACAGTATGAAAACAGTACACCTGGATATTGACAGTGTACAGTAGGAAAACAGTACACCTGGGCTATTGACAGTGTACAGTATGAACACAGTACACCTGGGCTATTGACAGTGTACAGTATGAAAACAGTACACCTGGTCTATTGACAGTGTACAGTATGAAAATAGTACACCTGGTCTATTGACAGTGTACAGTATAAAAACAGTACACCTGGGCTATTGAAAGTGTACAGTATGAACACAGTACACCTGGGATATTGACAGTGTACAGTATTAAAACAGTACACCTGGGCTATTGACAGTGTACAGTATGAAAACAGTACATCTGGGCTATTGACAGTGTACAGTATGAAAACAGTACACCAGGGCTATTGACAGTGTACAGTATGAAAACAGTACACCTGGGCTATTGACAGTGTACAGTATGAAAACAGTACACCTGGTCTATTGACAGTGTACAGTATAAAACAGTACACCTGGGCTATTGACAGTGTACAGTATGAACACAGTACACCTGGGCTATTGACAGTGTACAGTATGAAAACAGTACACCTGGGATATTGACAGTGTACAGTATGAAAACAGTACACCTGGGCTATTGACAGTGTACAGTATGAAAACAGTACACCTGGGCTATTGACAGTGTACAGTATGAAAACAGTACACCTGGGCTATTGACAGTGTACAGTATGAAAACAGTACACCTGGGCTATTGACAGTGTACAGTATGAAAACAGTACACCTGGGCTATTGACAGTGTACAGTATGAAAACAGTACACCTGAGCTATTGACAGTGTACAGTATGAAAACTTACACCTTGGATATTGACAGCGTACAGTATGAAAACAGTACACCTGGGCTATTGACAGTGTACAGTATGAACACAGTACACCTGGTCTATTGACAGTGTACAGTATGAACACAGTACACCTGGGATATTGACAGTGTACAGTATGAAAACAGTACACCTGAGCTATTGACAGTGTACAGTATGAAAACTTACACCTTGGATATTGACAGCGTACAGTATGAAAACAGTACACCTGGGCTATTGACAGTGTACAGTATGAACACAGTACACCTGGTCTATTGACAGTGTACAGTATGAAAACAGTACACCTGGGCTATTGACAGTGTACAGTATGAAAACAGTACACCTGGGATATTGACAGTGTACAGTATGAACACAGTACACCTGGGCTATTGACAGTTTACAGTATGAAAACAGTACACCTGGTGTTATGATATTCTATTTTTGCTGTAAAATAAATGTATTTTGATAATGCCCAATTAGCTAGTGAGGCTTGCCCAGCTGCGGAATTAGAATAGATAGCATGTATTGTCATTGCTAATTAATATTCTTTTGTTCGTGCTTGTGCAAGACGAACGGGAACATGAGTTAGTCAGTTGTCACCCAGCTCCCGACCAGTGCAGTGCAGTTCAGCTCAGCTCCGGTGCAGTGTCAACGTGGCAGCCAACGTATGTCTCAAGATAATGCCTGACCAATTCGGCATGTGGGACTAATAGATGCAAAACAGCCTGCTTTGGTTCTGCGCTGTAAAACCAACTTTATCCAAAGACCTGTGTTGCGCCAGAAAGCGTGGTTTGCTGAGCTTGGTCTTTTCTCTGCACAGACGGTATGGAAGTCGTGTAACATTACGGTCAGTGTCGTGTAATTTGCATTCCCCGAGACCTCGTAGTTTGGAGCTGTATAACTGATATCGCCGTCGACGTTGCTGTGATTAACTGTACTATTGCTGAAGCTACGCAGTACGAGTTCTGCACTTCGGTAGGGTAGGCAATTCCGAGCTGGGCTATTATCATTAATGTTATATTTATTGTGATGTATATTGTTGACCGGTTTGTGATTTATATCACTCCTGTTATTGGTTTATGCTTATTGTATTATTAAATTAGTATTATTGGACATATCCTGACTGTGTGCCTTTGTTTGACCCTTTAGTGTTGCGTTCTGGAGTGCGAGATATTGGCGGCCAGGTTCGCGGGAGACTATCTCGTATTCCCGTTCGTAACAAATTGGCGAGCGTGCCAGGATACGACACGAATTGTTATGGTACATTCTAATATATAAATGATTGAATTGCGTTTGGTGGCCGTACTAATGAATTTAAATTGTACTGAATTTTGTTTGGTTATGCATGGATATGTAATAATCCGTACTGTCGTAGTTCTGTAACAGGTCAAACAAAGCATACTGGTAATTTGCTTACTATTGAATATATTTGATGAATATTGTGGGTATATAATTGTTCACTCTATTATATTGCGTAAATTTTGGATATTGTGTTGATACCTTTTGTTTTAGGGCTAAGGTGCATTCGAGTCTTATTTGCATAATATTTGTATTGTAAAATATTGTATCTAACACCTCTCCAATCATGACTTCTAGTGTAGAGTTTAATGCTGAAAGTTTTCTGAAATCTGCCAGTTTATGTGTTAAAGATGTAGAGGCATTGCGCAAAGATGAGTTGAAGGCCCTTGGGGAATACCTAGGTATTGGTGAAACACTGACAGGTATGTTGAAATCTAAGATGGTGCGAGTATTAAGTGAACATTTGCGGTTAGTTGGGGAGGAGGAGGAGGAAGAGATGTGTCTTGACAGCCAGGTAGTTCTAGCTAAGATAGCATGGGAAAAAGAGAGATTAGAAAGACAAGAAAGGGAAAGGGAAAAGGAGAGACAAGAAAGGGAAAAGGAAAGACAAGAAAGGGAAAAGGAAAAAAATTTTGAGTTGGAAAAGATGAGATTAGAGCAGGAACTTAATAGAAGTGGCCCTAGTGGTTCAGAGTTTGGGTTTAGGTATGGTGGTGGTAAAGTTCAGGAATTTGATATGGCTCGGGAAATTAAATTAGTACCGAGATTTCAAGAGCAGGACGTGAATACCTATTTTTTGTCATTTGAGAAAATTGCCAAACGACTTGCATGGCCTGAACGTTATTGGACCTTGTTGTTGCATAGCGTGTTTACTGGAAAAGCTAGCAAAGTATGTTCCACTCTTGATGAGGAGCAGTATGCAGATTATGAGTTTGTCAAAGCTGCAGTTCAGTCAGCCTATGAATTAGTGCCCGAAGCTTATAGACAGAGATTTAGGCATTTGCAGCGTACCGGTGGGCAAACATTTGTTGAGTTTGCTAGGGAGAAAGAGCTAGTTTTTGATAAATGGTATAGGTCCCTCCAGGCAGAGAAAGATTTTTGTAGTTTGCGGGAGGTAGTGTTGTTGGAGGAATTCAAAGATAGCATTCCCCTAGATATTAAAACCCACCTTGATGAGCATAAAGTGAAAAATATTAGAAATGCAGCTGCTGTGGCTGATGATTATGAATTAACCCATAAGAATAAGGCCTATTCCCCCAGATGGAATAATAGGCGTTCCTGTGGTGCTAATGGTGCATTGGACGGTGAGGCTAGTGGTGAGAGTACTAAAAGTCAGTCTGTAACACCTAAACCAGCTGAGAACAAGAGAGTATGGGAAAAACCTCTTTGTTACTATTGTAAAAAGCCAGGGCATGTGAGGGCAGAGTGTTTCAAGTTGAAGAATGAGAGGCAGTGGAGAAAGCCAGTAGCATTTGCCAGGGTTAGAGACCCTGTTAGGAAAGTAGTAGGGAGTTCAGCCATGCCTGGAAAAAGATGTGGAATTCTTGATGTACCTGAAGAGTATAAAAACTTTGTGTCAAAGGGTGAGGTATCCCTTGGTAAGGTTAGTGATAGTAAGCCTGTAGTTATACTCAGAGATACTGGGGCAGCTCAGTCTTTAATGTTGGCTGGTGTATTACTTTTAGATAATGTAAATACAGATAGATGCCAGTGTGCTGGTTCAGGGTATTGGAGGTGGTTATGAGTCTGTTCCCTTGTATAATGTCAAGTTGAGGTCTGATTTGGTCACTGGAGATGTGATTGTTGGTGTGGTCAAGTCCTTGCCGATAGAGGGCGTTACTTTTCTGCTGGGTAATGACCTGGCTGGGGGTAAGGTGATTGTACTCCCCGTGGTTTCTTGTAAGCCTGTGGTTAATGACAAGACTGAAGAGTTGCTTGAATTATATCCTGGTATATTCCCTGCGTGTGTTGTTACTAGGTCACAAACTAGTAAGGAGAGACAGGATGAGCTGGTGTCAGAGGTAGTGAAGGAAGACTCTGGTGTGTGGTTAGCGGAGACTTTTTTTGGTGATTTGAAGGATGGTAATGAGATTAAGACTGACTTCAGTCACTCTTCACTAGTAGAGCAGCAAGAAGCAGATTTCACCTTGAAAGAGCTAATGGCGAGTGCATTGAGTGAGAATGAGGCTGAAAATCTTCCGAAGTGTTGTTATATGAAGGATGGTGTTTTAATGAGGAAGTGGCGACCTCCCAGTTCCCCAGCTGATGAGGACTGGACGGTAGTTCACCAAATAGTGGTGCCTCACTCTTATCGGCATGAGATACTTAGAATAGCTCATTCTATCCCTGTGGCTGGGCACTTGGGTGTAAGAAAGACTGAAGCCAGAATAATGGCACATTTTTACTGGCCCAAGTTACATAGAGACGTGGTTGACTACTGCAAAACGTGTCATACTTGTCAGGTTGTAGGAAAACCCCAGCCTGCTATTAAGCCTGCCCCTTTGGTGCCTATCCCAGCATTTGGTGAGCCATTCAGTAAGGTGTTGGTTGACTGTGTTGGCCCATTGCCTAGAACCAAGACAGGTTTTCGTTTTATGTTAACAATCATGGATATGGCCACTAGGTATCCTGAGGTAGTGCCTTTGAAAACTATAACTGCTAAGGTAGTGGTGGAGGCATTGGTGCATTTTTTTACAAGGTATGGGCTTCCTAAAGAAATTCAGTCTGACCAAGGGTCAAACTTTATGTCTGGGTTATTTCAGGAAGTTATGCATCAGCTGGGGGTGAGTCAGCTCAAATCCTCTCCTTATCATCCCCAGTCTCAGGGAGCATTATAAAGGTATCATCAAACTTTGAAGAACATGCTCAGGTCATACTGTACAGAGTGTCCGGAGGATTGGGATAAGGGAATACCCCTTGTATTGTTTGCTACTAGGGACACTCCCAGTGACTCTACAGGGTTTAGTCCATTTGAACTTGTGTATGGTCATAATGTCAGGGGTCCCCTGTAGCTTCTAAAAGAAAAGTTTCTAGTTGCTGAGACCAATATGCTAGATTATATATGCAAGTTTCGAGAACGCCTTTTTAAAGCAGGCGAGATGGCTGCTGAACATCTTAAGGTGTTCCAGAATGTTATGAAGAAGAAGTTTGATAGAAATGCAAAAGCACGCCAGTTTAGCCCAGGTGACAAGGTCTTAGTATTATTACCGTTAGTGGGTGAGCCATTAGCTGCTAAGTTTAGTGGGCCCTATGAGATTAAAAAGAAACTTAGTGAGGTCAATTATTTAATTAGTATCCCTGATCGCCGAAAACATCAACGAGTTTGTCATATTAACATGATGAAGAAGTATTTTGATTGTAAGGGAGAACCCCCTAAGATGATAGGTGTAGTTGGTTCTGGTAATCAGACTTTTGAGTGCGAAGATGAAGATGAAGATGATCCTGATCCTGGAGAGTTTGATATGTCACAACTGGATCCACAAACTGCTGTATTATCCAATTCTGAGACCTTATCCAACTTGTCGTCTTTGTTGAGCTATTTACCAGAGCCTCAAAAAGAAAGTTTTTGCGAGTTGATTTTTGAATTTCAACATTTGTGTTCTGATGAATTGGGTCGTACCACTTTGGCTTGGCATGATGTGGATGTCGGTGAGGCTATCCCCATTAAGCAGGCTCCATACAGACTCAACCCTGATAAGTTGGCCATGGTGAGAAAGGAGGTTCAGTACATGTTACAGCATGATATAATCGAACCCAGTCAGAGTAGCTGGAGTTCTCCCATTGTTCTCATCCCCAAACCTGATGGGTCTTTGAGATTTTGTATTGATTTCCGTAAGGTAAATGCTTTAACTGTTACTGACTCTTATCCTCTTCCCAGAATTGAAGATTGCATTGACAAAGTTGGGAAAGCAAAGTACATCAGTAAGGTAGATTTACTTAAAGGTTATTGGCAGGTTCCTCTGACTAATAAGGCCAAAGAAATATCAGCCTTTGTCACGCCTGATGGTTTGTTTCATTGTAAAGTTCTTCCATTTGGCATGAAAAACACTCCAGCAACCTTCCAGCGCCTAATGGATAGAGTAATACAAGGTGTACCAATTTGTGTTGTGTATATTGATGATGTGGTTATCTATAGCGAAAATTGGGAAAGTCATTTGCTCCATCTCAGAAAATTGTTTGAAAAGCTCACATGGGCCAATTTGGTTGTAAACTTGACCAATAGTGAGTTTGCTAAAGCTAAGGTGACCTATTTAGGTCATGTCATAGGTCAAGGTAAAGTGTTGCCACGACTGGCCAAGGTTAAAGCCATTGTCAACTATCTGGCTCCAAAATCAAAACAAGAAATCCTTAGATTTTTGGGCATGTTTGGTTTCTATCAAAAGTTTGTGGCAAACTATAGTGAGGTTGTGGCTCCACTTACCAATTTGCTAAGTACGAAGGTGAACTTTATTTGGTCAGATGAATGTGAACAGGCATTCGCAAAGATTAAATCTGTGTTAATAAGAGAGCCCATTCAAGTCTTTTAGGTTAGCGATTGATGCTAGTGATATTGGCGTTGGGGGCGTGTTGCTCCAGGAAGATGACTTTGGAGTTGAGAAACCAGTTTGTTATTTTTCAAGAAAATTAAATTTACACCAAATACGGTATTCTACAATTCAGAAGGAAACTTTGAGCTTGGTATTATTTCTCCAACATTTTGAGATATATGTGACGAATGGCAATGGTCCTACCACCATTTATACGGATCATAATCCACTTGTGTTTTTGGAAAAATTTAAAACCAAGAGTCATCGTTTATTTCGCTGGAGTTTGATGCTACAACCATACTCTTTGAAAATAGTACATATAGCTGGAAAAGATAATGTATTAGCTGATGCTTTATCACGAGTTTGAGATTTGTAAAATTGCATTAACAGTTTGGATTTGTAGTTTGAAGAACGCATTTCTTTAGAAAAGCGTTCTTTTTTGTATGGGGGAGATGTTATGATATTCTATTTTTGCTGTAAAATAAATGTATTTTGATAATGCCCAATTAGCTAGTGAGGCTTGCCCAGCTGCGGAATTAGAATAGACAGCATGTATTGTCATTGCCAATTAATATTCTTTTGTTCGTGCTTGTGCAAGACGAACGGGAACACGAGTTAGTTAGTTGTCACCCAGCTCCCGACCAGTGCAGTGCAGTTCAGCTCAGCTCCGGTGCAGTGTCAACGTGGCAGCCAACGTATGTCTCAAGATAATGCCTGACCAATTCGGCATGTGGGACTAATAGATGCAAAACAGCCTGCTGTGGTTCTGCGCTGTAAAACCAACTTTATCCAAAGACCTGTGTTGCGCCAGAAAGCGTGGTTTGCTGAGCTTGGTCTTTTCTCTGCACAGACGGTATGGAAGTCGTGTAACATTACGGTCACAGTCGTGTAATTTGCATTCCCCGAGACCTCGTAGTTTGGAGCTGTATAACTGATATCGCCGTTGACGTTGCTGTGATTAACTGTACTATCGCTGAAGCTACGCAGTAGGAGTTCTGCACTTAGGTAGGGTAGGCAATTCCGAGCTGGGCTATTATCATTAATGTTATATTTATTGTGATGTATATTGTTGACCGGTTTGTGATTTATATCACTCCTGTTATTGGTTTATGCTTAATGTATTATTAAATTAGTATTATTGGACATATCCTGACTGTGTGCTTTTGTTTGACCCTTTAGTGTTGCGTTCTGGAGTGCGAGATATTGGCGGCCAGGTTCGCAGAAGACTATCTCGTATTCCCGTTCGTAACACTGGGATATTGACAGTGTACAGTATGAAAACAGTACACCTGGGATATTGACAGTGTACAGTATGAAAACAGTACACCTGGGATATTGACAGTGTACAGAATGAAAACAGTACACCTGGGATACTGACAGTGTACAGTATGAAAACAGTACACCTGGGATATTGACAGTGTACAGTATGAAAACAGTACACTTGGGCTATTGACAGTGTACAGTATGAAAACAGTACACCTGGAATATTGACAGTGTACAGTATGAACACAGTACACCTGGGCTATTGACAGTGTACAGTATATGAACACAGTACACCTGGGATATTGACAGTGTACAGTATGAACACAGTACACCTGGGATATTGACAGTGTACAGTATAAAAACAGTACACCTGGGATATTGACAGTGTACAGTATGAAAACAGTACACCTGGGATATTGACAGTGTACAGTATGAAAACAGTACACCTGGGATATTGACAGTGTACAGTATGAACACAGTACACCTGGGATAATGACAGTGTACAGTATAAAAACAGTACACCTGGGATATTGACAGTGTACAGTATAAAAACAGTACACCTGGGCTATTGACAGTGTACAATATGAAAACAGTACACCTGGGATATTGACAGTGTACAGTATGAAAACAGTACACCTGGGCTATTGACAGTGTACAGTATGAAAACAGTACACCTGGGCTATTGACAGTGTACAGTATGAAAACAGTACACCTGGGCTATTGACAGTGTACAGTATGAAAACAGTACACCTGGTCTATTGACAGTGTACAGAATGAAAACAGTACACCTGGTCTATTGACAGTGTACAGTATAAAAACAGTACACCTGGGCTATTGACAGTGTACAGTATGAACACAGTACACCTGGGCTATTGACAGTGTACAATATGAAAACAGTACACCTGGGATATTGACAGTGTACAGTATGAAAACAGTACACCTGGGCTATTGACAGTGTACAGTATAAAAACAGTACACCTGGACTATTGACAGTGTACAGTATGAAAACAGTACACCTGGTCTATTGACAGTGTACAGTATGAAAACAGTACACCTGGGCTATTGACAGTGTACAGTATGAAAACAGTACACCTGGGCTATTGACAGTGTACAGTATGAAAACAGTACACCTGGGCTATTGACAATGTACAGTATGAAAACAGTGCACCTGGGCTATTGACAGTGTACAGTATGAACATAGTACACCTGGGCTATTGACAGTGTACAGTATGAAAATAGTACACCTGGGCTATTGACAGTGTACAGTATGAAAACAGTACACCTGGGCTATTGACAGTGTACAGTTAATAATAAACCCGAATTATTGACTAGTGCATCGTGACTACGATCGTAGAGCTGGTCGTATTGACCCCGCACCGCAACCTGGGCGGGTATATACTGGTCATTATTGTACGAAAGCGGTACATTACTTAAAGTACCACTGGTGATACGTGTAATGATTTCTGAAAGTAAAACGTATAATTTACCTGTATTCCGTGAACATACGGTTTTACAAGTGTAGAACTATTGTCATATCCCTCGCTCATAGAGTTTACAAGGCTATTAATCACAGAGTTCACATGTAGTATCAACATGATAACAGTGGATACGCTGACATCTGAGGTCACCACTCCCACTTAGAGGTCATTTCATGTACTCGATTTGCCCCTAGATGGCGCACTATAACGGAGCAACTGGAGTCCATTTAAACAAGGGATTCTTGGAGCAACAGATGCATTTGTTGTATCTTTATAAATATTCATAAATTTCACAATTCAAAGTAAAACAAAGAATTTATATTTTTAAACTTGCCACATACAGAACATTTGAAAAAAAAAACCTTCAAAGCCATGTTTTGAAGAGATTAAACATATTCACAGCACTGATTGGGTATTGTACTGTGTTATGTCAGACTTTGTAACTAAAAAATTTTACAATGTGTCAAAACGATACATTAACAGAGACAAATGTTTCCTTTATGGGGTGTGGAGAAATGCTGTCGTATACTGCACGTGCAACTTTGTGTTTTAACATTTGATCAGAAGAAATTTGGTTCGCATTCCAGGTCTTGCCACTAGAAAAAAACATCTTTTAACAAGTAAGATAAGGTACTTGTCTGGGGAATGACCAAACATTATTTAAAAAAATGGATGTTATGATAATTAGGCACCCTCTTCTCAAAATATTTTTAGTGTCCTTCTCCACCGAACAAAAATAAAGAAAAACGTCGGTTTAACTTTCAGTTGTAAAATATTTAAAGTTGTATTGACCTAGTTGTATTGTCGAATTCATTAAACCATGACCAGTCCATCTGCAACTTCAAGTCACAACAGTTGATAATTTCAGTGTCACTTTCTCCACATGATTCATCAAGTTCTTGAATTACATTTTTTTCATGTAGGCGTTTGCTGTTGATGTTATATGTTCCAAGTCGCAGTACATTAATGTATCGTTGCTCCGGGGGCAATACATAGAACTTGCCTAATGGGGCGTTCCCCTGAAATGGGTCTCGTTTTTCGAATTTTAGGTATAAGTATCGGTCGTATTTCTGGTCAAGATAGGTATAAATATCGGTAATATAACCTGAACATTGTGTTAATAATATTCTCTTATGTAAGTGACAGAGGTGTTTCTATGGTCAAAATACATATTTTAATAAATCTATTGGAGATGCTCTTCTAATAAAGCAAATACGGTAACTGTTTTATTTGGAATAAACAGTGATGACAGAAATGGTACTTTAATTTAAATACGGGTATATATTTTGCCACTATCCAGGTATAAAAATGGTCACACTTTTGAGCACTCAGGGCCACCTCCATATCCAGCTATGTATCAACTGCCCCGGGCAATTACTGTAACTGTGTCGGTAGATATATAAAACATCTTGAAACCGGATTCTTTTTTTTTGTTTGAGTATAATATCATTTATTTGCACCTTTATTGGCGTTGGGATGTTTTCCTCTGAGGAGACGAATAGATTTGGTGTTCAGTACTTTAATTGTCACACCAAAGAAATCTGATAAAATGTTGCATTGCAATTTTGTCGCGATCCCAGCACACCTGAAATAGCGAATTGGAACAGCCTATGGGACTATTCTCACTATGGGACATTATGGAATTCATAGGTCATGCACTTAAAGCGGGAGAGTCGTCACCTGCGCATGCGTCAGATGGCCATTGCGTGTCATTGTTTACAAACAAGCGTCTACCCATGAGCCTTTGTGTTTTTAGCATGTGTTGTTATCGTCGCGCGGGACTCAATTCCGGCGCGTGTTCGAATTTCATGTAATTAAACAATATATTTTACACGCGTTGTATACGTCGTTATGAGTCCCATATCATGAAGGACGCGGCAAGACGACTGCCGCCCTTTAACTTAAATGTATGTGGTGAGATGGCAAAGTTATCGCACTCAAACCAGTTAAGAGGGGAAAATTATATTCAGCGCATGTTTAATGTGAGATTTCTAGGTAATATGATTAACCCTAAATATTTGGTAGCTTTGACTTCCTGTAGAATACTGTCACCCATTTGTAGTTCTAGTGTTGGGATTGATTTATTTTAGGCTTAGGAAATGTTAGCATTGACTGTTAATTTACTAGCATTACACCATGTGTGTTTAGATTGTGCTGTAAATGTACAAGATGAGCTTTTATTAAGTGAGTGAAAAAGGTTTGTATCATCAGCGAATAATTTGAAGTTGAAAAACGAAGAAGTCGGGAGATCATTGATATATTCCTTTCAAAACACTCTTTGAAGCTTCTTTCATATCAATGATCTCCCGACTTCTTCGTTTTTCAACTTCAAATTATTCGCTGATGATATATATATATATATATATATATATATATATATATATATATATATATATATATATATTTATAGGAGGGGTAGAGGACCCAATATAGAACCCTGAGAAACAACGTAATTAATTGAAAGGGCAGGGGAACTCTAAGTATTACTTTATTAACAAAGTACAGAGCAGAATTCCTTTCAAAACACTCTTTGAAGCTTCTTTTATAAAAATCGTCATTAGGCTGCGATTCATAATGTAATCAAGTGATGTCATTTCCTTAGAAAGTCGTATATCGTAAAAATGCTTGATAATAAGTCAATAAGCTTGGCGTAATAAAACACTTTATATCTTTCTCACAATTATGACTACAAAAAATTGAATATTCACATTACGTCAATATACACATTAGTGACGATCCTTCCTGCAAAATGCTAATTGAAAAATAAAATAAAAATGAGGGAAACGAAGTGTTTACCAATTGAATTGTAGTAATCCATTATTTGTTGAAAGGTATGGTATAAGTCATGTGACCTAATATATCTCCCTGCTGTTTTGATTAATTTGAAATAATGATGTTTCTATAATATATATTGGTATTTTAATATAATATAATATGAATGCCTTGAAGAAAATGATACTACAAAACAATAGTACATCAGCATCTAACAATATTGCAGTGAAATCCATATAGTATACTATAGAGTTAGACCTATAAGGTAGTGCGTGCTAAACAAATTCAAATTTCCCTTGAAATCTTACTAATTTTCACCATATACATCACAAAGCGATGGGATGAGGGATAACAGAAGGACATTAGCTGTGCGATTTCTCCCTTACCTAGATATTACATCGCCATCAGTCAGTGGTAAGAAACCGTATCACGTCACGTTCACAATGTACTAATACGCATTCATACGATGGTTATGCGGTGTAACTCGTTCACCTGCAATAACTCACGTGAATGCAAGTGACCAATAGAAACAAAGCCGGAAACACTTGTAAATATTGATACCGACGCAATCATTGGAAAGTGATTGGTCAATACAAACTGATGCTTTGTGGTTTCTATATCTGAATGATTACACCTCCATTCGTACATTATCATATACAAACATATCAGCAATAACACAGTGACTTTAGAATTAATACTACATTTACTGTATTAATCTTGATATAGCAGGAATTGTATAAGTGTTCCAGTGTTTTAAATTACTGGTCACCCGAGTCCACCATTTTTTTCTGCTGGGACAAAAAGTTTTGTAACCTCGTCACGTGCCCCCCCCCCCCTATTTTTTTGAACAGTGGGTTATTGCTGATGAGCGCC
This sequence comes from Saccoglossus kowalevskii, assembly GCF_978046115.1. Taxonomy (NCBI): domain Eukaryota; kingdom Metazoa; phylum Hemichordata; class Enteropneusta; family Harrimaniidae; genus Saccoglossus; species Saccoglossus kowalevskii. The sequence goes on from NC_140658.1 coordinate 27,524,161, forward strand.
TGATCATTGCATTAGAGAGCGGTGGTCGTCACGCAGCGCGTGTTCGAATTTCCTGTAAAGAAACAATGTATTTTACACGCGTTGTATACGTCGCTATGAGTCGCATATCGAACAGGACGCGGCACGACGACTGCCGCCCTTTAATATACTACCTAATAACCTTGTTTAGCTTGTTATTCCATTGTATTTTCGATTGTAAAGAAGTGTTTGCCGCTTGCCATTTCGCTTCCAATAGAAAACTGTGTCTGTCTGCGCATGTGCATTTCAGTAATAATAAATGATAGAAAGTTCATTGGTTGCCGTTTTTCCAAGACCGTTCTGCAACATAAAGGGCGGTGGTCGTCGCGCTGTGTATGTGTGACATTTGTGTTGATAAACATTGATTTTCCCACAATCCAATGCGCTCTTCAAATGGAAATCACAACTTGCACTAATTACAGACGGCGACTTCTTCTATACCTTTAAATCACCTAAAAAATAACTAATTAAAGCTTGGTAACGTCTCAGTTTGTACTCGTTGATCTGCGCAACTGTCAAAATCGCCATCTTTGTTTATATGAAACCCATATATCTCGCGCTCTTTAACAATGCGCGTCTGGCAAATAAAGTAATATTTAAGCGTGGATAACAACTTGAACGCATACCGTGGCACGGCAAGGTTTACTGTGATTTTACGTTTTGTGCCACACACCGTTCGGTGGTATCGAAACTGATGCATCGAGTTTTTTTTTGTGGGGGAGGGGTGCAAACACGAAGTAAAAAGCCAAAAGTTGACTCAATGGTCGTGTTTTGATTAATTTCGTGGAAATATAGTTGGTAACAGCCTTCTCATAAATTAAGTAATTGGTATTATATCCTCTTCATTTGTTTTCAAGTATGTACGCGAGCATATGCGTGAAGACGAGTAATAACTTATGTACCAATAAAACAGGTAATGCCTTTCAGTTTGTAATCTGAGAGAACCTCAAACTGATTTGATCGGCGAACATAATGGAAAAAAAAGAACCAAATTACTTCTCGATAAAATTTAGGTGTGATTAGCACTAATAAATTTGTGAGAATTTGTATTCTCGCAATTAAATTATTTTAAGTTTACAGTTTTTAATTCAAAATTTTACACCACCGCCACGACAAATATCTCTTCGTTACCGACGAGGACAATATAAAGCGTAGCGTAGCTAAACTGCGGGAAAGTATTAGCTTCTCAGCCCAGTATCACAATTTTCAGTTCACAGTAATCTGCGCCTGCAAACGATTACCGGTACTCGATCGGTGACAAAATAACCCACCTAAATTGGAACCCTCAGCCACAATATAATTACAAAAATATTGATTAATTTTCGTTGCAGGTAACAATTGTAGACTTTCCTTTTTTTGTGTTTTTTTCGGTAGAAGCTGTCATTTCATTTGAGTGGCTTTGTGACAGTTTCTAAATGGTGACGTCACCAGGCGTGCTACAGAAGGTGTGATTATTTGACTAGTCTCGTTATGCATCGATTTATATGTATGTGATGATAGTTCAAATAGTGCAAAATATGTACGTAATAGTAATATTCTCAAAATTATTGAAAAATATAATACTAATAAAATTAAAAAAAATACACGCCATATAATACATCAGATTTTATTCAGATTCCTATACATCTATGCCACATATTATGTGTGTTGTTTGTGAGTCACAGATTCGACTTGTACATGTAGAAGTAGTTTTGGCGCTTTGCCATTGTCGTCTGTCCGAATTCCGTATTGCGCATTTATATATGTTTGTAATGCGGTTGTATTATTATTTTCGGGCGGACTGATATATTAATAATGAATACTAGTTACCTTTTCTACTTTTGTGTGTTTTATTTGCTGGTTTATAATAACGAAATAAAAATGCACATATGGACAGGGATTATCTCGTGCTTAAAATATTACACACCAGCTTGTGATTGTGAAATGATGGCAAAACATGTAATAACAAGCGCAGCTTTTGAATCGTGTGGACAAACATGTCTTTATAGTATATACGCCGATATTATAATATCACCAGTTCAGAAAATGCATCTACGAATGAGATATTCAAGTAAAGTGATGATCTTGTTTTAGTCAAAACAATTACTATTCGAGATATCAAAACGTGTGCTAATTATGGGTCTAATCAGTATGTGTGAAATAATCTGATCTTTCATTAATAGCGTGCTTTGGTATCTTCATAGGGTGTGCTGACGTTGTGAAGAATGCGGACTATACTCGTTTAATACCAATGTTCGTTCTCCGACGGAGTACGACACCATTGCCCATTACATTGCAGAGGCGGCGGCACCTTTTTTTGACTGTGGGGACGAAAATTTTATGTGAATGTCAACAAATCGAGCGACCTTTCTTGGGGGGTCCGGGTCATCCTCCCCTGGGAAAATTTTGAAATCTAGACCCTCTGAAATGGTACACTTAGGTATATTTCTCTTACGTTTTATTGACACATATAGATGAGTGTTTCACTTTATTTTAACGTGGGGGCAACCGCCCCACTTCCCACACGGCGCCGCCGCCACTGCATTGATCTTTTCCTAATTACATTTTGTTCGAAAACACACGTTTTAAGCAATCTGAAAATGTTGACGGCACATACTCATTCAAATATTCCCCATGGACAGTTCGTTGTCTTTCCCGGCGTCACTCAGCAATGATTCCACAAGATCATTAGTTCGTTTCTCTCTTGTCATTGCCCCTGCTAGTCGACATTTAATAGGAAAATTGTACACGTATTTTCATAGAAAATAACCATAAAATGTATTTAGTAACCACATGTTATAACTGATTCGTTCACTGTAAATAACTCCTATTCTCACAACCACCACGACAGACCACTGTTTTGAAAATCGGAAATCGTCGGATTGTCATTCACAATACTATGTTTTCGTCCAGTTTGCATATGTTTTGAATAACTAGTTTATATAAACTATTACAGTAGTGTGAATATTATTGCATATTAGGATTAACAGTTTAAATGGTCTGAGCTACGTGTTAATACTCTGTTCCACTAAATGTGTAAACACTGGATAATATGTTATGCAGTATGTCATAGTGTTGATGACAACACAACACAATAAATAGTATGAGCATTGATTTGTCAAGACAGTGCATATCCATAGCAACGTATATCATACGAGCGTGCATTCAATTGGCATCTTTACTCATTATTACAAGAATAAAAAAAATGAACAAAATAAAATAACAACAAACGAACACACGTCCCTTCAGATCAGAGGCCACAGTTTGATTCAAATTAATACGGACAAACAACGAAAATAATTGTGTATACAAACTAAACACACAGTACGACCCTTTTAGTTTACCGGGGAACAATATTTTATCGGTATCCATGCGCGGTAAACAGCTGACGCATCACACCCTAGGCCGTGTAGCGAAACATTAATATGGGCAAGATAACACGGCGGCGATACCATCAGGTGACATTACATGAATACAAATATACAAGACGATGCTAGGTAGTTCTATATGACAATAGCATCATATTATACATCATTGCGAGTTCATTGCTGCCAATAGGTGAATATAAGTCTCATTCATTATCGAATTCATCCGATTAGCACGATTCAGTGACTTTTAAAGCTAAATATACGATTCTGATGATATATTTGACATAAGCCGTAACCATATGACACGTGCGTATTCAAGTACGCACAATGAATGCATTATACCAGTGAACTGGAATATACGGTTCTGTATTGTCAATCGCAGTTGGTTGGTTGGTTTAATATCGGCAGTTTGGAGGTAAGCGGACGTCGTTATGTACAATTTGTGTAAATCAATTACTTTTGCGATAAATCATATTGAATGTGTCCCCTAGGTAGCATGCTAGGGAAGTGGATCGATTCCAAATGCAAGATAGGGAATTGCGTTCAAACCCAGGGGCAAGAATGTTCGTATAAAGCTGACATGTGACAAGCGATACGTCGATCACATGACGTGTAATATATATCTATATATAATCCATATTCGGTTCCTGGCAGCCAAGTCCAAAATTTATTGTCACATATGTGTGAATAGATACATTATTGTTCATACCCGATTTATGTAAACGATCGAGAAGAAATAGCTTTTACTCAAATGATTTTGTTAGTGAGGTTATCGGACGTGACATCTGCGCGGGTTCCTTTTTTTTACAGTCACGACACGCCGACAATATTGTCAGGGTTGAACAATTTAAAATCCTGAGGAAAGCTTGGGTTTTGTTTTCGTTTATTTCATATTAGTGTTTTTGTCTGACTTCTACCTTTTTATAATGTGGCTCGACCTATAGCAGGTGACTTTGAAAACAACTCCTGAAATCTTCCAAGCACATCTAATGGTTTCAAATGTTGATGCCTCACATGAATTGTCCCCTGTCATAGCGTCACAGCTTTGAAACCAATGGTCGAATGACGTCATCCTCGACCACAAATGTACGATTCAGTGACAGAGGTCAAAGTTCATTTATTTCACTCACAATCTAGTATTTATGGCTTCAAATAATGACCTAATATATTTAGAAAATATATTACTTCAACTCGGAAACACATGATATATTATTACTCCGATATTATCCTACGAGTGTGTCGTTCGAAAAGGTTTATGGGTTTAACGTCAAAGATGTATACATTAAACAATTAAATTTGAGTTATTTGTCTTATTTTTTATTTCAAATAGGAAACACTCACTCTAAATGTAAAATTTCAAAACTAGTTGCCAATAGTTTTGTTATGAATTCCACTCACTTTACCTATTCTGGTATCATATTAAATAGAACATTTTGAAATACAAGCATGTCAACCTCCTGTAAACAGATAGTATTGTAATATACGTGACTCACATATTGTGATTGTGATGTGAAATATACTGTACGTAGTTAGTGTATAATCTATTCACGGCTTCCCCTGACATGTACAATAATTCTCATTTGCATTGAACCCCATAACCTATAATGACATGTATACAATCATTTTCAGTGTTGAAATAATTAAAACGTAGCAGCTGTCCGATCATATGTCTGCCGTGGTAATATCCCATAGATCTAGCCGTGGTTTGGCGTCTCCAGGGTCATATTTTCACGACGAGATCAGAGCGTCAATAATATGAACCAACTCACTGTTATTGCACATGCAACCAAGTTGTACCAAGGAAATTTATTTTTGCTTGTTGTCAATTTAACAAGTTCGTGGTCCAAATTTAGCAACTTACCTTCATTTTTTTTTTTAAATATTGTACTTGTAGATGAACGCCGGTGTATACATTTTGGTGAGCTATTCGATAGTGTTATAGTACTTCGCACCATGTCAATTGCAGTGCCAACAAAAAGGCGCCAATGTTCGCACATATGAGACAATTGTTTAACAATTCAACATGTATATACTATACTAATTTCTGTTTTTTTTCAGGCATAAATTACTATGCTATTTCTTCAACATCGAAATGCACGATTTTCAACCTTATCTGGAAGTTTATGCTTACTTGTTGTCGGTGTCGTCTACATTTCTAGAGATGGGGCGTTGACAAGAAAATTGAACTACTACAGTGGCTCTCGTAGAAAGAATACCGATAACCAAGCAGAAAAAGGGTATGATTCGTCAATTCATCAAACGCTAATATATACGTTGTTGAAAACGTACCCGTGGTTGAACAGAACTAACGTTATCCCGAACTACTTCACAATAGGAATGCATAGCCAACACCTGAATCACGAAAATCCTATCGTATTTCTCCACAATCATAAATCTGGAGGAACGAATATCAAACACTGTATCAATCAAATCAATAACTTGACTCACAACGAACCTTACGATAAGCTCACTCACTTGAGATACTACAATTTTCAATCGATATATAAACAGCTGGATTCGGTAAAACTTCGTCCGAATTCCATATTCAGAGGTGGGTACACGTTTGGGGTGTGCAATCGATTGAAAAAGCCATGTTCGTACTTCACAGTTTTGCGAGAGCCGTATGACCGCATGGTATCACACTATATCTATTGCCATGACAACTCAAATGACCATATATGCAGACCGAAAGGGTCAGCCAAAATGACAGTCAACGAGTGGGCCCTCAGCGTTGGGAGCCACTTCTTCAAACAACTGTTTAACGACGTCGATTTATGCACCGCCACTTACCGTGGAGAGCAAGACAGGAGAAAGTTGCGATGTTGGCAAAAACTTGACGACTACCTCGATAATAATCTAAATGAAGAAGAAAGGGATGTTTTATTAGAATATGTCGTTAGTAATTTACACAACTGGTTCACTGTGATTGGTATAACAAGCCACATGGACGTGACATTTGAGTTATTAGACGAAGCGTACGACTTACCGTTTGTAACAAGATGTAAAAACGACGAGTATAACCTAGCTCGCAAGGCGCATGTAGAGAGTGAAAACATCACTGAGAGGAACGATATGAAGGTCAGATTGTTGGCTGACCGGGAGGTAGAACGCGTTCTTCGCTATGACACACTAATCTATAAGCAAGCTTTCAAGATTTTTGAAGAAGAAATGGCAGTGTTACAACAAATTAAATCATCCTAATATGTAAATGTTTAACCTAGATCAAATACAATCGTATTGCACCAACTGTTACATGCTTAACATAGCCACACAACTGTTGCGAATTGTTAATATATGGATGTGAAAAACAATTATGTTAGTATGGTATATTGTATATACCTAGTTTTGAAGAATGATGACTGCCACTAAACGCGTCCAACCTTGTATATACCCATATGCACGCTTTGTGTATTTAAATACAACTATTTGTCCTATCTATCGAGATTCATCCACACAATGTGTTTCTATACATATGGTTAATATGTTATACATGTTTTCCGATTACTGACGAGAATACATTGAAATTGTTGTTCTGTATGCATTGAAATCAGTGGTAAATGGCGGACAAACGAGTTCCGATAGTGTTAATCGTGACTTGTATGTCTTATTGCATAATGCTAGTATGTAAGTAGTTTTGACCACGTTTTCGTATTAAATATTAATTATTTTCGACAATTGATTTTTAAATAAAATATATAAAAGTCCGTCAACCAATTATTTAAGATTTGTAAACTTTGAACCGACCAAATGGGGGGATGTTTATTTTAAACTTTATTCGTCAAAAAATAATAACATCAATGTTGGTGTTTAGTTCCATAACAGATAAAACAGATGTCTTGGTAGTGTACATGTTTATGGTTCTACACGATAGTAAATAACAGCCATGCGTGACAAGTATGTAAGCTTTCTCAAATTGTGATGACCTTCTTTGCCACATTATTAGAGGGCGCCACCACGCGGTTTTCTTCTTGACAAACCTATTTAATGAAGGGTAAACTACTCTCAGATTTTTGTGCAGACCCAGACAAGTGTATTGAATGTCTGAATCTATATTTAGGTATTATTCCCTAATATGTAATCCAGTTTGAGGATCTTGTGATAATATTTGCGTCAGCCATCAGGGATATGATGGAGCATTAACGTTTTTTGTAACATTGCTACGATAGAGTCAGGGACAGACACTGTTGGTGGCGCTATAAAGATTCACGCACATGTAGGGGCCGAAAATACGCGGCTGTGATGTTTTTGATTAATGCCTTTGATTAATAATTGAACCTTAAAATAATATTCATGAGATATGCCCACGTCGTAACCTAATTAGCATATTATATGCACTACATATGCCTGACCTCGTTGTCATGTGTTTCATCACGTGACTGCAAGCATGTTCGTTGAAGTATGGCAACGACTGTACGACAGCAAATGGTTGTACAACACCATAACTTCTCTGATGAAGACAACTAGTGGCGATTTTGCAATGGCTGCAACGGGAATGCGGTCTTTGTGCGCATGTGTGAGCCCTGCTCAAATATGCGATGGTTACAACTCAGGTGCAGCCAACGAGCAATAAATTGAAATAGTCAATTCTCTGGGACAAAATTTATTTTATGGGACTTTTGAAGTATGCTAATTAATATAAAGAAAAGTGGAGAAATTAAAAGCTGTTCATAAGCTTCCCTCCACCTGAAAAAAATGTCTTCCCTTCCTGCTGACCAAATTCATCTTTCCCCTGCCCTCATTAAATAAACGCCTTTATGTCTACTCCCCTACCGCCAACTTGCCGTTCTTGCCCTCCTGCTGACCAAATTCATCTTGACCCTCCCCTCATTAAAAAACACTTTTTTGTCTACTCCCCTCCCCCCGATCGACTTGCCCTCCTGCTGAATACCCGGGTGAATATTCACAGTGACAGAACCTACATTGCTGTGCCGATTGGTGGCGTAATTCATCGAGTCATTGGCTTCTTTGGGCTTCTTGAATATATTAACCACTCAGCAGATCAGTGGGTGATTCGCATTTTCAGTTATTGATAACACACGGCTGCCCACATTTAGCAGATGTTATTTCCCCCAATGCGAATTTTCTTATTATACCCTGACCTAAAGACTGTTTTGCCCACCCTGTGATATTTTTTTTATGTAAGTACCCTACCCACTAAAAAAAAAAGTTTCACTGTCCTTACATTTGTTTTTAGAAATCTGTCCTGCCCACTGGGGGTACTGAAAAAATCCCCTGCCCTCAATAAAAATTCATTGGAAAAGATTTTCCGATGAACAGCTCAATTGGCTGTACCTGACAACTGCGATATTGTATTTTACGGATGTATGGGTAGGGTGTATGTACATGGAACCAATCATTCGCTGTCAATTAAAGGGCGGTAGTCGTCGCACCGAGCATGTGCGACATTTGTGTTGATAAACATTGATTTTCCCACAATCCAATGCGCTCTTCTAATGGGAATCACAAGTACTAGTATGAGGTTTGACCTGGGCGCGACTTGAACTAATTACCGCCGGCGACTCCTTCGATAACTTCCAATCACCTAAAAATACCTAATTGAAGCTTGGTAGCGTCTTAGTTTGTACTCGTTAATTTGCGCAACAGCCAAAGTCGCCATTTTGGTTTATATGAGACCCATATATCCCGCGCATGCGTGGCGCGACGACTACCGCCCTTTAAGCATCCGTTTTTCGGGATACCCGGTGACCGAGGGGAGGACGTGCAGTGAAGCTAGGCGTTTAGGTGCCGTACGCGAGCGCCGGTTCGAGTCACGCACGCAGTACGTGTTTACTCAACCTGATTAAAACCTGATGTAGTGTACGGGCTTTAATTATTTTAAACTTATAAACTTATATAAACTTATTTTAATTTTATTTTTTATTACTTTTCTAATTATTAATGCCTTTTTATTTTATTATTTTACTTTGATTTTGTGATTTTTTTTAATTCCGCCCTACATACATCTGATCCGATGCCTATGTAACGAGATTTCAACGAGACCCACTATCGACGATTTTAGTCAACGAATCACATGATGACGTCACCGGGCAGAGTCAGGTGGCAAACACACTCAAATAAAATGGCGGATTATACCGACGTCAGCGACCGAGAAAAACACGGCTTTTTCGGTAAGTTTATCATTGTCAAATGCAACGAAAGTCATTTTTTATGTTTATATTGTGGCTCGAATGGTTCGAGTTTAGATCGTTATTTTGCGTAGTTATTCTAGGAGTGACGATTTTGTTTCCACTGGTTCGACCGAACACCGGTGTCTTTTTATACAATTTAAAATCAGTTTGCATTGTTTACTACAGCTGTTTACAGTGTTCTAATCATTACGGTTTACTTATTTTTTTGCTTCCATTCTAGATAGTTATGCTCAGTGTTTGATGTAAAATTGAAGCGATGACTGAATAAACGAACCTTGGCTGACACATTTGTTGGAAGTGAAAAAAAATATTCAATGGAATGACAAAACTTGTAAAATGCTGTGGAATTTCTTTTGTAAATAAAAATATACTAGCAATTTTCTATTAATGGTTTATTCAAGTGGCAAAATATAATGTACAGAAAGATTGCCCGTAGAGTATCGCTACACTGAAAAGTAAGCAACCGACAGCCTGTATGAAAGGGGGGCTGTGATTGGCTGTTACTTACGCGAGATTTGAACGGGACTAACATAGGCATCGGATCAGATGTATGTAGGGCGGAATTTAAAAAAATCACAAAATCCAAATCAAAGTAAAATAATAAAATAAAAAGTCATTAATAACAAAAGTAATAAAAAATAAAATTACAATAAGTTTATAGCCAAAATAATTAAAGCCCGTACACTACATCAGATTTTAATCACATTGGTGTTTACTATGATTTGACGTAGTATTTACCTTGCCTTTTATTCGGCGGTATTTGCATACATCACATTAACTATGTGTATTACTTTTACTTTACACTTCATACGTGTACGCCTACTGATCAGTGTCTATGAATTTGTTTAAAAAATGTATGTTCACATGAAATCTATAATGTATTCACCTTGTCATACAGTTTTGAGTTAAATTAAATAATTTAAAGTTAAATAAATAATGAATAAGCCATTGCCGCAGTGCAAAATACCAAAGATTGTATCTTAATTACAACAAAGCTCATTGAGACAGCTTTTATGAAAACCCTTCAATATTTGGTAATATTGAATATTTGTTTCTAAAACTATTTTAATTCACAGTTGATGCACAGGCAAAACAATACATAATCACACCATTGTTTTTAAATCAGGTCTGGAGTAGATTTATACTTTCTTTTACTAAAATTGACATTGTCTCCCATACATAGTCCAAATTTATTTAAAACAGACAACAAGTAGATATGTTCAATATGATAGATAGTATACCAATCAACGCACAACTCCGTGACAATTCGCGATTGTTGCTTAAGAGTGGAAAATAATTAAGATCAAATATAGCATAACACACTCTTTGCCCCTTTGAGCGTTTTTTTTTTTAAAAAAAACTTCAAATATCAATACCGCCAATTTATTCCTTCAGAAAATTATTCCTAAATTGGATATTGCAAAATAAGCAGCTTTTATATATAATAGTAATTAATATAACATCACAGATTACATCCCTTCGACTCTTCGACGTACACGGCGATCATCGGAGTCACTGCGCCCTCATCGGCGGACTTATAGGCAAACTGATAGAATTGTCCGTACATAATTAGATTGCGTTCCATCTACAGTTTATGTGAGATCCACCCCGTCTTAGTAGTTATTTTAGAAAGATAAAATGAAATATCTCTGATGATTCTATGACTTAAAAACACTTTTAATACACGTGACATTTACCGACCACTACATAAAGTCGTTTGTGAATAGCCGCTCACTTGTGTATACTTAAAATCAACTTTGTCAAAAAAATAATAAGGGAACACCATTAAACGACCAGTGCTGGTTTGGGGTTTCAAATCCAAAACAGCTCTTGTTGTACAAAGTTTAATTTTTGAAAAGCAAACTGCAAAAATAAAAAAATCCCAAGTTTTGTGGCAGAGTTGACTAACTAGCATTGACCCATGTGAAAAGCTGCTCACATCCACACAACAGAAACTGATTGTGGGAAAAACTTGGGATAATCAATGAATTTTCGAGGGGTGGGTAAAATTTAAAGAAAACATTGGTGAGCCCCGTTTTTTTAAGAAACCAGTATAATAACGTTTCGCCATTCACGTTAAAATAAAGCATCGATATTCACGTTTAGTTGATTTACTAGAATACGGATACGCCACCCTCATTCTTTGTCCATTCCTATACGTGAATATTGTTTTTGTATTGTAGTCCGGACGGCAATCGATTGATTGGTTGCAGCTTCTGTCCAATTGTGCATATTTTCCACACAGCAGAACAATAAGTCTTGGAGCCGCAGTACTTAAAAACCAATCATTTCAGGATTACATTACATTCCTTATTAGTTTGATGAAATTGTTACTGTATTCTTTTGGAAAAAAATATACTCCTGAGTTATAAATGCCAATTAATGATAGAACTAATATTGTGCGTATCGTATGGAATTGTTGAACATCTAAACGCTCAAGGGATGAGGCGTGTCACGTGTTGTGTTATATCAATTATTCGTTGTTTATATTTGGAAGCAGCTGTTCGTCGCGCCTTTTACTGGTTGCGTTGTCTAAATGCGTCCATGTAACAAAATGAGTTTTAACATTTTCGTTACAGGGACAAAGAAAACGTATTCGCGTTTACATTGATAAAATCTATACAACTCAATGGGGTGAAAGGTGTGTTATGTGATATGTCGATTATTCTCTTTCATTATGCAATGGCCGCAATAGGTTACGGACTGTAAATTTATGATGCATTTGTCCAATATTCATTGCAATATCTTCTCCATTTAATATTAATATTTTTTCTGTTGTGAAAAATTTACAGATTTAAACTTCTTTCTACAAAATTTTTCATATTGCTTTTTTGCATTCACTCTTCTCAGATCACAGACGTCAAGAGTAAGTAAATCGCAATATTCTTCTTCATATTTCAATTTTCCCCTACATCCATCTGTACTCTCATATAGTTTTTGGCGAAATAGTGACAAATCTCTGTCGAAGTCGCCATCGTAATTCTGTATTTTGCTCCAAAGTGTTGAGTTAAAGTATTCATATAATTCAATGTCAAGGGCTAATGTTGTCCCAATTTTTTGCTTCATTTCTGCCGTCATGGGTTGACGCTGTATATCAGACACTTTATTTGAATGATATATGACGTCATCAAATGTCCAACACATCATTTTTTTCAACAGGACAAGCGATTCGTCCATGTACTCTGTAATCATCACCAAATCAAACTGTTTTTCCATTTCCAGCAATTCATGACCAGAAGTCAAATCAAACCAAGTTGATACCCGTGACACTAACACCGTGTTTATGTATTTCTGATAAGCACTGTTGAAAAGAAATATTTCAAGTGGATTAATTTGATTTTGCAATCCATATTTTATATGGTTGTTCGTAAAATAAAATTTAGACTCGAATGTATCAATTGGTGAACGGAGAATTGTTATAAATTTGGCTTTAGGTATAAAGTCTTTAAGCACATTGTAATTGTAATCAAGGATATGACTTGCGATGTAGTTGTATCCAGGAAATGTGTGGTTACAATCATATTTTGTAGTCAATACTGTAACATTTGTGACGTGTAACATCATTTTACTCGGTGGATCTGGAAGAGCAGCTACGAGGTCATGGTAGAAGCCATACCTATACAACAATGCTGCTACAGTACTGCTACCTGTTTTGGCAGTTTTCCGAAATATGAAATAGTTGTACGGTGTGCAACCTTCTGGTTTCGTCGAAGACACGTGTAAACTGTTATAGTCACTTCCTCGATGAGTGGGTATACTTTCTTCAACTGTATAGGTAAAGCCAAGCTCAACGCCAGAACGATTTTGTTTATAAGTCATTAATCTAATGGGAAAAAAACAAGAAATGAAACGTTAAATTTGGAAGAGGAATAAAATATCGTCAGTTTTATTCCTTTAATAAATGAAACATATTAAGTTTGGTGATTGACAAAATTGGTCATCAATCGCATGCCGATGTTCATTAGTTTATTATGACGATAATGTCTCATGTTACAATGAAAAAGCATTATTTTGTGTGATACAGTTAAGCTTTTTGAGAAACATGTTCTATTATTTCTTAAAAATTGCTATTTTTATAACAATTCTATAGAACACAATGTTAAAGAACAATTGCATGTTTTTACACTGTTTAAAACACAGATTTTTTAAAAAAATAATTCAGAATAACAAAAAGTACTCCATCATTAACAAAATATGATTTTTTTCAGCCTATGTCACCAGGCTAGATTTTGAGATATTGCATAATATCTCTGCCATAGGAAATATCTTAAGGCTTTGAGGATAATTTCTAGTGATTTCATTAGAATTAGGTACTCAGGGGAATAGATGTGTGTGTATGTATAGATTGTGTTAGACTGAGGTTTACCTGTGTATATACTTTATTTTTATATGTGTAGGCAAACGTGTGCAATGTACATATCAGCATAATAGGGGTAATGTCGACTATTGTCTATTAACAATGGTTATCTAAGCTGCTCTTTTATATAATCTAATCAAGAGAATGTCGCCATTGATATCGCATTTGAAAAGAGAATGATGCTCAATGTAAATTCTCAAAGGCTGTCAGCGTATAACTATGTATGAATATAAAGGTATTGTATATTTATAACATGCAAGGATATATCTATAATGTATTTTCCATCAGCTTAAACCATTAGTATCTGTTCATAAACACTATTCCTAACTTATAAATGTCTTTACAAATTGTTATTCACTGTCTTTTATATAGAGATCAAATGCATGGCTGCTGATGACATATTGCCTGCAGTCAATATAATCCCAAACACAACTCGGTACATAATATAAGTATACACACATCTAATATATAGATACAAAATACAAGAATGCCATTTTACTTCAAAGAAGATATAGCCACAAACATTTCCCACACCAAGAAGCACTACCCAACTTATATGTACAAAAAACGATGTGATTCGTATGGGCGACAATTCACATTTTACTAACCCCATGACACTTCCCGTGTCTATTTATACTTATGACCTGTCATATCAGAGCTAAAACATATCATTTAAAATAACTTATAAATATTTGCATCATTTTGTAACCTAGTACAATACACACCTTAAAGTATAGTCATAGTTCAACATCCGAGACGATATTTTCTTATAACAGGCAAATATGTACAACGATTTAAATAGGTTTAAGTTTAAGTAGGTTTTAGTATTTTTCGCTAGCAATAATTACATGAAACATGGGCGCTCTAAATGGACTGTTCACAAACTGCAACCAGACTAATTAATTAATTACTAGTAGTGCAAATGTTTTAGTAAATATTACATATAGAGAGTCCCTTGCCAGCAGGCGTTGTGCAGTCAAACACAATAATTAAAAAATCACATATCTATAATTTTTTTAATCACCTCACACTATTGTGATTTATGATTGGTTACCTTCCAGGTTCTTTATTCACTGGTTCCATGTCGACATGTGTTAACTCGTAATAGTACAAGCACATTAGGCAGCATACTAACACCAACGAGATAATGACGACTTTTTTCATCATCACCGAAACCTATAAATAAAAGAAACATTGCAATATCTACATTGTATAACCACTAATGAACATTACATGCATTTTAATGGAATAGTATAAATACAATTGAATTACCAGTCTTTGTCTGTTTCTATTAGTAGTTTAGTACACGATAACCCATAGCGTGGTTCACGAACTGTTATACGCGCAAGTAGGATACACATGTAATGGTAATATAAGCACTCAATACTTTAGGTGACCTATATACATAGATCAACCAATGTACAAAAAAAAAAATTTAAGTTACCTGGCTGTGCAAATACATATTTCTTATGATAAAATATCTCCAGTCAGACATAGCGCTACACTGTAATGAAGGAGCACACGTCAGAAAATATGACTCTTATCCCAACACAATTTCTGTTACGATTTTATACGTACTCACGTAAACGAATATCACCATAGCAACAACAACACCATCAACCAATCGTTATGATATGGTTTAGCATAGGGGAGTGTACTAAATTTAGTTCAGTTGTTCATACACAATTCATTGAACCAATCTTTAATATGATTTATCACGTAGAAATATACTCAAGTAATTGAAACGACTTTTGATGTAATTTAATATGGGTAAATTTACTCAATTCACTGAAACATCTTATAACTTGATTTAACACAGTGAAATATACTCAATTGATTTGAAACATAATTATATAAATAAATACTCGAAATGTTATACATTTAGTTATACATATACATATAATATAAAACACATTCTTTGTACAATGATAACATGAACTGGTCAAATGAACGTAAATCTACAGTGTTTTTCAAAGCAGATTCAACTGAAAACTAAGCCAGGAGATACAAAATGTCAATTTATTATTTACGCTATACATTAATCCAGAGATTCGCGTCTGATAATGCACGAGTGTGATTAGGTTTTTTATGCCTTTCATAGAAACACGCCGTTATAATTGCAAGCAAACACGTGTATTACATTATAAAATACCTGTATTTTCAATCAAAAGAGTAGTGTTTTAGAATTTTTAGAAAAGTGTTTTGGGAGTTATTAAAACGTTTTTTAATGAAAATTAAGCTCATTGAAAACACACAAAGATACACTTTTTCGAAATAAAACACAGTGTTTTACAGGGACATAAATGTGTCATTGAAGTGTTTATTGATAGGACATTTATGGAGTATATCATTCAACTTTATGCAAGCAGTATTAACAAAATTAAGTGTAAAGTTTGGAGACTTGTAAATAAACATTATGGTATATATACTAACTAAACAATCACCGAAGGTGACGTAATTCGTCGCATGATGAGATGGTTAGAAACAGTTTTATGTCAAACACCAGGTTTAGTACAGTCATTCTAGCAAAAAATGGGGGTCAACCCATCACAAATTGCAACAGAAATAATTTCTTCACAGTGCTTTTCGCAAAGGTATCTAGATTGACATTCTAAAAGTCTAGGAAAATCTAGGCTTCCGAAATATACCTAATTTGCATATATTCAAAATGGCCGTTTTGCACATTTTTACAATATGGAATATAACTATTTGGACATAACTTTAATTCTAGATGAGGTATTTTAAAAATTCAAGATGCTATGGTATTGTTTTGAGTTGGAGAAGGTATGAGAGTGCCAAATGTGTTGATTGGGTAGAGGAAAATTAGCATAAATCCAATATGGCCGCAGTAATATAATTATTTAATGTAACTTCTCTTCTATGTGGCATGAGTAATAAGTTTAAGATGCTAGAATATAATTTTAAACAGAATCGTACAGTACAGAAAAGATGTAAATAAATGGTTTCCTGGGTAGACAGATGCTTCATTTGCATAAATCCAACATGGCCGTCACATCTAAAAGAAAAACTGAAAGGAATGAAACACCTTGGTTGGATCTACAAATCTGCTATACTATATACATAATAGACCATTACAACGTAACACTCTGTAAACTATATTTTTGATTTAACAAACTGTATTAAATAGTTGTAATTCTGTCCAAAAGTTTATAATTAATGTTATTGCGAGTCGTCATCGCTATCTTCATCAGATATCTGAACTACATTTGTGCATCCAGATCCTCGACATTGACCACAAATTGCAGAACATTCAAGGTTGTGCTTTCTGCAGGTACATCTGAGACTGCGACAGTCTGTGGAGCAGTTGCATCGCACTATCTTCAAGAGAAATTCAGGTGCTGCCCCCTTGTCAGTCATTACAGGAATGAGTTTTCCATCACTTGTGATCCAGCCCCATTCTTCTGCTAGAAGTTCTTCATTTCCCATCCACTGCTGTACTTGAAAGTAAACACGATAACTGTGATATCTTGCTGCTGCTGATGTAGGTGGAAGACTCTGTGGTTGAACATGCGAATTTTTGGTCGCAGCCTTTTCACAGAACCGCCTGTATCGAAGAGTGTCCAGATTTTCACCAGACTTCCCATTGTACAGGCTTACTAAAGCTTTCTCTCCAGCAAGTGTTATTTGATCTGAAGAAGAGCATGGATTGTTGAACACTTTTGCTTGTTCACGAAACTCATTATTAGTGGTAAACTTTTTAAGCGAGGCTCCTTTTCCTAAACCAAACAAACGGGAAGTTGTGTCACATCCCAAAATTGCATGGACAAACAGAATGTGAGTGCATACATCATGACCTAGCTGCTCCTTTACCACCTTTATGTTCCACACTCGATGTTTCTTTGAATGCCTCTTTTGTTCAGGCTGGAAGAACAAATCAAATGCACCAGAAATTGCATGGTAACACAGCAGAATAAGAAGATCTGTGTCATCTCCAATCAATATGGTGTTAGCCCTGGTGGAAGATTCTACAGCTTTCTGTACTATGAGAACATCTGCATCAGCTTGGGCATGATGTACTTTGCAATTCGCCATCTCTAGATAGTGACCTAGCATGCAGATGAAACGCTGTTTGTTGCTTGTGTTAGACAGGAAGATGTCCTTCTTCATGGTCAGTTTCATTTTATCTGAAAAAGTTACATTTGGACCAATTTTTCCATCTGTTCGTCTCTGCTGGGTAATGTGCTTGGTTGAGATAGTGTCATATCCGTCAAAAACTATGATTGCATTTCCATACTTCCTAGTAACATAATCAACATAGATATTGCAAATTTCTGCATATGTGGAGAATCCTCTAGGCCATGGAATATGATGTATTAATGCACCACCATCGAGCACAAATTGCATATCACCAACTATCTCTGTATCATCAGGAGATAACTTGCCCCATATAACATCTGCAAGTAAAGGCTTTTGTGGCTGTCGCAGCATGAGTGAGGAATCAAATATAGCTGTTGGGTAACTACATAGCTCAAACTCGAAGATTCCTTCCATATCATCAGATGTTTTGCAAGCAATTATCAGGCGTTGAAACAGAAGTTGTGGATCCACCTGTATCTGCTGACCATCAATTTTGATGGATGACTTTGAACCAAGTGTAATAACTTCACTACTCTTTTTGAATTCACCAACTGATTCTCCATTCATGGATCCCAATATGGTTCTTCCAATGATTTTAGCTTTATCCACATTCACAGAGCTATCTGCATTCACACCAGTCATGATATTCTGAAGACCCATATGGGGAGTAAATGGATTTCTGTCAGTTAAAGCAATCAGCATGGTGCGTGTATCATTCATATCACGGAGTTGTCTTGCCTTGGTCATCTCTTTGTTTTGCTCACCTGTACTATATTTTACATCTGTGAGCTCTTGCATTGCTCTGTTGATTTCAGCACAGGCTGGAGTTGACAGTAGCCAAGTAAGACGCTGTTGTTCAGTCATACCCCTGTCTCTCGTAAGACCACCACTCGTTTTCATGCTTCTCATGAATACTTGCTCTATGACAAGATCTGTGGACAGGCCTGCCCACAGGCGATTACTTTTTCTAACTACATGAAATTCAGCTTCAAAGTTCTGGTATATATCAGGGTGATCATTCTCAAGGCTAGACATGAATTGCAAATACAATTTAGCTGATTTTGTATATGAATTGTGTCCCGAGGCAGCTAGGTAAGGAAGCATCTCTGACACAGCTTGGAGATGTAGAGCCCAGTTTCCTATACGTTCAGCTTTGATAAACATTCTAAGGATGTCAACCATTTCCATGTATTGTAACCATAGTGTGGCTATTCGAACAATCTTCATTAACTCTTTCTGTTTATGAAGCTGGTCTTTGATCCTGTTCAGAACTTCAGCTGCACTGGCTTCCTCAGCCGACTTATCCTCTTTCATCAACTCATCATATATTGACTTGACTTCCTCTAGATCTGGGCAGTTAGAGATGTGTAATTCACCTGATGATGCTATGCCTTGACTTTGCTCACCATTACCATCTGTACTATCTGTGATACTTTATTCACCTGAATCACCTGGAATGGATACATCTAATGCAATGGACAGAATTAATGCATTAAGAACTGTGTCAATCAATATATGAGCTCGTACTGCCCTAGAAATGGCCTTACCAGCAACAATTTGCTCAACTGCCTTTGGGGCATATATTATTTCCAGAAGCTCTACCAGACCAGAACCTACCATTAGATTGCCAATGCTCCCAAGAAAACTCATTTCAGTATGCAATCCGCCCGGACTTAAAACCATTTTACGTAAATTGGTTTCCATGGGTGCGGCAACTACAAATGTGAGAGCTTTCCACCATAGTGGCTGGTCAAAAGTGACAATTGGTGCTACATTGTGACGCTCTGCATGTTCCGTGATAAACTTCAGAGTAGAGAAAACACATGTGATATCACTTGAACTCATATCAATCATTGGGAGGAATACCACTGATGATTTACCAGGATGGTTGCCATGATGAACAAACTGCATCATTCCTGACCAAGCAGGTCTAGAGGGACCAAACAAAAGTGTTGTCTTCCAAATGATGTCGAGATTTGCTGTTGGATCTTTAGCTGTCTTGAAGACTGTATCCCTGTACTTCACTTCAGCAATACCCTGGCCTTCGACTACATGGAACTGTATTTGAATGTGTCCTGTTGTCGATATATCTTTTGGACTAACATTTTCTCTTGGAATACAGTTGGTTTGCTTAGTGCCTGGAGTGACAGTAGCTATTATCCCCATACCATGAAATGTATTATTTCCATCCAAGGTTCTTATGTTATGGTCCCCATTGTCTGCTGCATACTGAACAAACTCACTTGAGAAGTTGGGTATGTCTGTCCTTTGATATATTGCTGCATTCTGTCCAAATCGTTGTGTCTCTAAGTATGAACTACAGAATCCATGATGGTGGAATGAGTCTATTAGGAAACGTGATGCAAAATGGTGATGTAGCTGCACTGCCAAACCAATTTGGAGTGGCGCAAGTAGAACCCTGGGACGAGATGCTTGTATAATAGCCTGTCCAATTGATTCCAGCTTCACTTCAATGTCTTTCCCCACAAATATTTCTTTTAAAAAACACTTGAGAGACTCTGGTACAAATGCAAGACATTCTTCTTCCGATTCCATTACACTAGAGGGTGGGTATGTATCATTACAAGTTTCGATTGATTTTATATCATCTCTAATTAACTTGGCAGCTGCTTCTATAATGTTAAATTTCTCTCTCTCTCTGGGTCCTTTTCCTGGCGAGCATGAAATTCTTGGAGAACAGCCTCCGCAGTTGTCTTGAAAGTGACTACATTAGCCTTTCCATTAATTTCTGTTATTATTATCTGATTGCCAAAATGTTCATTAAGTTGAGCCTTCATGTGTGTATGGCTATATGCTGTACTTTCAGAGTTCACTAAAAATCTGTCCATCAACTCGATGAAATCACTTATGGTAACTTGCTCATCATCATTTTCTTGAAAGAACTGTGCGACTTCAAGAAATGCATTTGTTCTTTCTTCATCATGTGGTCTACCCATCTTCTTTCTTTTGGAAACATTTTGCCTAGCCATGTACTTCTTAGGAATTTGCTTCCCAGTACGAAAATTTACACTGCACACCTGGTGATACATAGCATCAGCAGCAGGTAAGTCATGTACACTTAGAATTCTATCTCGTACATTGTTGACCCATGCATCTTGCCTATCTCTGCAGGTTGCCAATAATGCTCCTTTGTAGTCAATGGTAGTTACTGGGAAATAGCTTTCACGTATTTCGAAGTCCATTGGAGTGTTACAGAAGAGACAATCAGAGCAAAAGATGAAGCTTTTTTCAAGTGAACGCAGTTTGTGAGTACTCGGAACTTGGACTTGCTCAACCTGCCTCTTTGCCTGGGCTATTTTCAGTGGATTGCAGTGAATACGACAACATTCCTTGTGAACTTGTTGGCCAGGCACAGTATGAATAGTAGTGTCACCACGTTCTTCACTGGCTTTGTTAATACCGACACTTCCGTTCACGCCCAGGGTAATGATAGCTGATTTTTCACCACCTAAAGACCTTTCACATATAGCACATTTACTTACTTCAGCCATTGCAGACACGTAATGAACAACAGTCTGAAATAAATGTAATAAAATAGACCACTCATTGTTGGCAGTTTAATAATAATCAAAAATGTCATGTTAAGTCTAGCAAATTATATACTTACCCAATGATAATACTTTTCTTGTAATTAAATATTAACCCAACAATTGCAATGTCTTACACCTGTAAGTGAAAACATGATCAAATGTTATATTGGTGGCCATTTTGAATAAATTATGCAAATGAGACATGTCTAATAAGAAGGTCATACACTAGTTAAAATTTCTTCTATTCCAAAATTATAGTTTTTGCATCTACATCCTGTACATAATATCACCTGAATGCCAAAACATTTAAATGATACTATTTTGGCGGCCATATTGGATTTATGCAAATGAGATTGTTATTCAATCAAATGTTTCACAGTCACATACATTCAAACACACCAAACCATATCGCAGCAACTTGAATACCTAATAAATGTCATCTAGAATTAAAGATATGTCCTAATAGTTATATTTTCCATGTTGTAAAAATGCACCAAACGGCCATTTTGAATATATGCAAATTAGGTATATTTCAGAAGCCTAGATTTTCCTAGACTTTTAGTATGTCAATCTAGGCACCTCCCCGGAATGTATTGTGAGGAAATTATTTCTGTTGCAATTTGTGATGGGTCAAACCATAAATTGACTGGACTAGTTGTGGAAGAACTAATTGTATGTACGCTTATATGGTCTTGCCAACCTACATGTACAAATGAAAATCGAGACACATGGTTAATTATGTACCTCGTAGCCTAATGGATTTTGATACTCCACATTTGGTTAACGGTAGTTGTAGTTCCAATCACATCTAAGCTCACATGTGATTTAAACATATTTTTGAAAAACTGTTCAATTTGAAACACTGTTTTAACCCAAAAAACCAGACTAGAAAGTGTCATTGTATAAGGCACATTTCTGACGATAACTAAAACACTTCTTCCACACTGTTTTGAAGCACTTTGAAAACAAACAGGCATTGAACGTTTCAAGCTAAAACACACAACTATGCATGTTTCTTGAGTGTTCCTGTATACGATATGTACGCAAGCTCATAAAAGCAACTAAAACACCCCCTAAAACAAACACACATGCAGTGTTTCAACCTAAAACACCCGACTATACAGGTGTTCATATACAGACAATTCTTATGCCGTCTACGGTATGCAATACTTAATATCGAATGTATGCAGCATATTTATTATAAAAAAACACGTCACCATCGTCAGAAGACATACTGTGAATGTAACGATAAATTTATTGATTTCAGTATTTTTAATAATGAATAGCGTTATATATTTATATGTGCATACCATGTACCTGTCACAATATAATAACCGATGGAATTAAACATGCACGGTGTTGTTATCAATGCTAGAGTTAGTAAGCTGGACGACGCTGCGCTAGACAGGCGTTAATTCCATGTGATCTGATCACTAGATTCATTTACAGCTCTTATTCCATTGGCGAAGCCTCAATGTTGAATTTCATATTATATGATGATTACCACACACCTTTGGAAATTCACGTATAATTTAAATGAGCTCCCCTAAGTCCATAATATATAATAATAACAATAATACATAACCATTTAACTGATTTTAAAAATTTCATTAATAAAAAAAACACAATATGGAAATAAATATTGAACAATATTTTAGTTTCAATATTTTTGCTACTTATTTGCAAACATTTTGAGATACCTTTCGTAAACGACGATGTTCACGATGAACACTATTATATGTTGCGTGTTCAAGTAACTGGTAACTTGTGTCGTGTGCACGCTCATTCAACGATTGCATGGTAGTATAGGGAGACAGGTGGCATATTCGTTAAAGATGCAATAATAACTTGACCGAATGACGTCTTTTAGATATTATGAGAAAAGAAGGGAACCGGAGGTTACCCTAAATAAACCTCATCATTACAAACGTATAGAAAGTGTAATTGATAGAGCCAGTTGTGCACTGTAGTATTATTTGCAGCGGCCTCCTTTCATTATGTGCGGGATAACGGATTAAACTCAAGTTCATGCATTTGATGTGCCTGGTCAGACTGCATTCGAGACCACATGGGAAGAAATTGATTATACTCAATCTTACCTTAATGTTTATATTATATTTAGGAATCAAGACTTACTTGATTATGTGATTATGTCATGATTGCTGTAAATAGTGCAAAGTGATTTATGATGACGCATCATTTGATATATTTTTCTCATTAACAATTTCCAAAATCGTAATGTAATAATTTCACCATGTGGAAATACATTTTAAAATGTGTCTCTGTTTCAAGCACTTGTCAATATTCAGTTTGTGTTTTGCGTGAAAGCACTTTGCGATGATAAACACTTTTTCATTACATATTACATGGTTTAAACACTTTTCAATGGTTTTCAAAATATGTGTCTAGTGAAATCACTTTTCAAAGAGTTGTGATAGGAAATACTTCGTTAAAACATGTCCTGAGAGACACTTTTCTACGTGTCGTGATCATAAACACTTAATGTGTTATGTGTAAAAACATCCCTGAAATGTTTCCATACGACACATTACGCAGATTATAAAGTGTTTTGAAAATGGGGAAACAAAGCTTATAAACACTTTAAATGTTTTACCGCAAAACAGTAAAAATGTTTTATTTTAAAACAGTGTTTAGTTATAACACACTTAAAGCGGGACACAAATGTATCATATTTTAAAACAATGTAGCTATTAACTAAGCTACATCCAGTACTACTTGAGTGTTCTGAACAATTGTCTAGCAAAATAATTCGTTTTTCAAGACCCTACATATTTTGTCCAATAGTATCGATCTCCACTAAATTAGGATTCATAGTAGTTACATGTCCGATGCTGTACATCACTACATGGCGTTTCATGTGGCGTCTAACTGACCGCTCATGAAAAATAAATGATCGCTTGTTCATACACACAAATAAATAACCAATGATCTATCCCCTATAATCTGTATCATATTATAGGATTATACGAGTTTACTAGAATAACAATTACGTCCAAATACTCGTAAATGTAGCTGATTGTTTATCTTAGGAAGTCCCGAGTCTGTCAGCAATACACATTGACCTCTGACCCCAAAACAGGAAAGTCACAGAAGTGTGTGTTCAAAAAAATTAAATTTGGGTTACTTTGTGTTATCGCATAGATAAAGCAGTGTAATAATTATCAATGTCAGCAAAGTGCAGGTTCGGATGACAACATCGCAATAGACATGTATATACAACTTGCAGTGGCACAATTTACAAAGCCATGACTGTATTATCAATATGTAGGCTGGTAACAGCGTTCTCTGATTGATGCTGCGCCCAGGCAAATGGTAACACCATCAACCATGGCAACTACGGTTAACCAGTAATATTAATAATAATAATAATAATAATAATAATGTTTATTTGCCATAGATTACATAAAAAAATAACAATACAGCAATAAATAATAACTAATAAATAATAATAATATTAATCTATGGCTGGGAAACAGAAATTAGCTCATGCAGAGCTAGTCTAGTCTATTTCCCATCAAAATATATTTGTAAATAGCTATTTATTAAAAAGGGCAATCAAGTAGACAGAAAAAACTTATTTACAATGGTTTGCTTACACACCGATACATGTTTGTATGCCTCTATATATACATATTGGAATATAACTATGGATGATTACAGTGGATTAAATAGTCTTTCACTTCTTTTTTAAAATTTGCTCGAATACGAATCAATTGGATATCCAGGGGTAAGCTGTTCCAAATTTTAGTTTCCTGGTAATCGACTGAAAACTGACCCAAATTTGTCTTTTTCATTGGTAGAAGAAAGTTTGAATTATCCCTTGACCTAGTGTGATAATGGTGAGTATGGAAATTGAAATAGTAATTAAGGTCACGTGGCAATCTGTGAAATTGTAGGTCATGTATAAATGTACATAGCTGATACTTAAATTGGTCATAAATATTGAGAATACGTAGTGACTGAAAAAGAGGTTTACTATGTGCACAGTAGTCTTTAAATAGCATGATACGAACAAGCTTTTTTTGTTGTTTATATATAGGGTCTAGAAATGTGCGATACGTACTACCCCATACTTCTAAACCATAGGAGATATGAGGAAGAATTAGAGAATTATACAGAAGGATAAGAACGTATTTGGGAAGTGTATGTCTGAGCTTAGCAATTAAGCCAATTAGAGGAGTTATCTTTGCTAAAACTCTATTAATATGCGGCTTCCATGTGAGATGTTTATCTATCACCACACCAAGATAAGTAGTAGTATCGACTTCCTGGAGAACTGCATTGTTTAAATGTATGTTTTGTTTGTTTACCAGCTGTTTCTTAGAGGTGGAAAACAGCGTGTAATTAGTTTTGTTGGTATTAATTGTAAGTTTATTAGTGTTGCACCATGTGTTCACCATATCTAAATGTAAATAAACTTCAGAGCTGGGTATATTGTTACTGGAAAATGAATGAAAAAGATTTGAGTCATCAGCAAATAATTTAATTTGGAAGTAAGTTGATGATGCAGGAATATCGTTTATATAAATTAGAAAAAGTAACGGTCCAAGGATGGAACCTTGTGGCACACCATAATTAATTGGGAGAGTGGAGGAGGTATGGCCATCAGCTTGAACAAACTGTTTACGATTCAATAGATAGTTTTCAAGCCACTTTAAAGGTTTTCCACGAATACCATAGGAACTTAATTTGGAAAGAAGAATGTTGTGATTTATCGTGTCGAAGGCCTTAGTAAAATCGAGGAATACCCCCATCACGATATTACCATCATCAATTTTATTAATTAATTCATAGAAAAGATCTATTAACGCAAGCTTGGTACTGTATTTTCTGCGAAATCCATATTGGTGCTTATTGATAATATTAAATTTGTTAAGAAAGGAAGATAATTGTTTGTGCAGAGTTTTTTCAATAATTTTACTGATAACGGGTAAGATTGAGATGGGTCTGTAATTACCAGGCAAATAGGGTGAACCTTTTTTAAAAATAGGAGTAATTTTGGCTATTTTTAGTTGGTCGGGGAACACACCAGACATAAAGGATTGATTTATAATGTGACAAAGAGGTATTTTAATGAAAGGGGCAGCATCTCTTAGAAGACGGGAATAATTATAGTCATGGCCACAAGATTTACGCGGGTCTAATAATTTTAGATCAGATTCTATTTCATGGATGGTAACTGGTTGGAGAAAGAAGGAATTCAAATTGGTAGTTGTAAAGTAGTCCAAGGGATCGGCAGATGTGTTAATATTCATAGCAAATTCCTCCCCAATGTTAGCAAAAAATCTATTAAAATAGTTGGTTATTTTTATTGGGTCATGAATATTCATGGTTTGAGAAAGCGGGTTGTTTATGGTAAGTAGTTTAGGCAGTCTACCACCATTCCCAGTGGCCCTTCCTGTTAAATCATTTATCGTTTTCCAGAGTTTAGTCGGGTTGTTTTTATTTAGATTAATTAAATTGGAGTAATATTTTTTTTTAGATTTTCTAAGAATAGTTGTTAAAATATTTCTGTAGGTTTTGTAAGCAGACAGGCGATTTTGATTGTAATTACTCTTAATCACTTTCTCGTATAGTTTATTTTTATGTCTGATTGACTTTGTAATGCCCCTCGTTATCCATGGCTTCTTGGGTAGTTTTGATCTTTTTTTCATCTTGACTAAGGGGGCCACTTTGTCACAAATAGTGCTAAAATAGACGAAAAAGTATTATACGCATTATTTACATCCAAGCTGTTTAGGACATCAGACCAGTTGACACTGTTTAATTTCAGATGAAAATTTTCAATATTATACCGGGAAAAGTCTCGAGTATAATATACACTCTGCTTTTGGTACATTTTGTCAAGATTTTCAATGAATGCAAAAATGGGAAAATGGTCTGTTATATCTGTCAGAATAGTGCCACAGTGCACAAAATAATCATAAAAGTTTGAATATATGTGGTCAATTATTGTTGATGAGCTATTTGTTGAACGTGTGGGTTTATTGATTAGTTGTTTGTAATTGATACTGGCCATAGAATTGATGTAATTCTGATTTACTGTAGCTGATTGATTATTATAATCAATATTAAAATCACCAATTAAGATACACTTTGATTTAGTAACATTTATATTCATAAGGTGGTTTTCTAGGCCAGTACTGAAGTCAACCACATTTGTTCCTGGTTTCCTATATATAATGCCTATGTTAAAATAACCAGAGTTCAAGTGTAATTCTAGCCACAAGGTTTCAGAGTGGGGAATAATGTTAGAGTTCAATACACGGTAATCAACCGAATTGTGGATATATGCTGCCACCCCTCCCCCAAGTGCACCAGTACGACATTTCTTGATAAGAGTATAATTTTGGATATTAAAATAAGATGAATCATTGATTTGCCAGGTTTCAGATAAAGCGATGACATGGAATTTTGGGGATAATGTATTTTCGCATAATAATTTTAGTTGGTCAATATTTTTGTTTAATGATCAAATATTCATGTGTAAAATGGACAAAGCACCTGGTGGAGAGTTTGGAAATTGTGTATTGAAGTCTTGTACAGAGTAACTATTACATTGAAATTCATGTAATGAAGATGAGTCTAAGACTGTCATGAAAATAGAAATTAATTCACATTGCTATTTCACTACCACAATTTAGATGTATTAAACAATGCGGGGTATATCATGTTCACCCGAGATAAGCATACCTCTTGAATTAACTTCTTCTTAATATAAATCTTTCCATTATTTGTCCATAAAAATCTATACCCAGCTCTCTTTCTTGCAATATTTACCTTAAACAGAAGTTGACGTGTTGCTAATACTAAATTTTCATTAATAAAGATTCTCCCGGTGCTGTTAAATCCAAAATTCCTCGCTGTAATGTCTTTCAAGTTCTTTCTATTTTCGTAAATGGAATTTCTAGAACTTCGTGTGGCAAACTTAACGATAATTGGTCGTGGTTTGGTGTGTTCATTTTCACTGTTGTTTTCTTTTGTGGGAAGACGATGAGCAATGTCGATATCACTTGCCTGTATCCCTGGATTGACTTTCTTACATACTGACAATACGATTGCTGTTGTATCTTCATTTTCACTCACAGGCACGCCACTAATTTCCAGGTTAATTCTCCGTTGATACTGATTAAGATCTGAAACTTCTCTTTCCAGCGCTGTCACTCGTTGACTCAAGTCTTTGTTTACTTGTTTGAGTTCTTTGTTACATTGAAACATCTGGTCCAGACGAGCGGACAGAGCTTCATATTTCTCATTAAAAAAATCAAATGAGCTGACCAAGTCCGCTTGCTTTTTTTTCACCTCCATTAAGTCATTTCCGATTTTCAGTAGTTGTGCACTGATGGGTTGCAGCATGGCATGTAGTTGGTCAGCCGGTGGCATACCAATGGACATGGACGTCGCCATCTTGTCTCTTTCACTTTCACTTTCGGTTGATGTTGATGTTGACCTTTTTGCATTACAACTTGAGCATAGCATCAGGTCGCCTTGGCACAACTTTACACCCTTTCTGGCATTACAATCGTGGCATTTCATGATGAGGTAGATAGATCTATACGCTTGAACGAGTAAAAACTTAAAAAAAAAAAAAAAAAATGTTGGTTAACCGTAGTTTTATTAAAGGGTGTTGGTCGTCGCGCCGCGTCCTGTTCGATATTGGACTCATTGCGACGTGTGTAAAATACATTGTTTATTTACATGGAATTCGAGCACGCACTGCGCGACGACTACATACTCAGAAGAACATACTCAGAAGTGATTTTTTTCTAGTTTGTCATTAATTGTAGTAGACTTTTAGTATTATTTGATTAAGTAGCCTTACGTTATACCTTACCTTCCCACATCACGCCGAACACATATATGCAACAGCAGTGTGGTAGTGAATACATCACTGTACAAACAGTTAATGAACGAAGGTCGTTATGAGTATCACTGTGTCCAAGGACGGTGGTCCCTATACAAAGAGTACATGTACTCAACTTTCAGTAGAAATCGATAATTTACAGTACTTCCAAATATAATCTTAATAAAATGGGCAATTGTTGTAGGATGGGTAAACTATAGACAGAAACTTGCTCTGTTTGCCTCTATTGATGTTTTTGCGTAAACATAAAACTAAATAGATATGATGCAACTCGCTATGCAATAGCTTGGTAGCCCCACAATAAATCAATCCCCGAATATATTTTCAGATTATCACCAAGCAGAGAATGTATTTTTTATAGCTACGAGAGTTTATCTACTATAGATCGTTCATGGACTAATTTAGTTACATCCTTCATGATTATCAAATCTTCAATAATTACTACGTTCACGTTACGGGATCTCGACACGTGCCGAAATTTTTAATCAGTTGTGTTTGCAGAGGGATTACAGCAGTTGTGTTCACGTTATTCAGGACCCACTTAGGACCGACTGGGCTCGTGCCGAAATCACGCTCTCATTCGTCGATCTGTTGGCCCAAACGATACGCATATGATGATAATAATAATTGTTATAGTGAAATTATATCCATTTGCTGCAATGGTGTTTATTACAAGCCATCGTGCACATGAACGGCAAAAAAGATTCGAAACATAATTATTTTTTTCACGTCAATGTAAAATGTGCAAGAAAATAGAGGTTGTAGCAGCACATTATGATAAATATGCGTCGCTGATGACGGTTTGCATTCATTACTACAGCATCCGACCATCTACTAGTATATCCGAATTTCCTGTCATCGTACTTTCATGCTAGTATCAATCAACTTATGTTTTTCTTAAATTTACCACCGAGGGCGTGATTTCGGCTCGTGCCGAGCGTTCAGGCAGCAAATCTCGGCACGTGCCGAGTTTCGGTCCCAAGCATCCATCGGGACCGAGATCGAGTTCTTTTCGGCACGTGCCGACTCGGTCCCGACCGTTCACACACAATTTTCGGCACGTGCCGACTCGGTCCCGAGTCTCAGCACGTGCCGAGATCTCTAACGTGAACGCCACTATAGAACCCATAGTTTTGTCTTTCTAAACATTGGTTTTGTAAATAACGCCGATCGTCATTGAATACTAGGGGATTAATCGGAGTCGCGTGACCGAGAAACGACTTTTGACAGTTTGTACAAACATATCCCCCCCCGCGATATGCGATGTATATTTCTACGCAGTGTATTGTTTTCATTTCCACTGAAACTACTGTGTGAGATGTGTTAGTATGATCATAAACATGTCGAAAAGTATTTACGTGATTGAAGAGGAAAGGCGAGATTGTACGTCACGGCGTGTTGTCGGCGCATTCGATCGACGTTGATTATTTTTATTGTTGAGTTTTTATTTTGTCTCGCAACTGAGGGCACTCGCTGTCTCATACTTGCCAGCCAATAAACGTTTGTTTTGGGTCACCCCTACAAACAGTCATAGTAAATGTAGTTGTAGCGTGGTATTCCATAAATCTATTCACAAGAACGTCGACGTTTCTCTTATAAATACTCTTGAACGTCTTGTTGATCTGTATGTTTCTGTACAGATATATCTTTAGAAAGGCAACACACGAGTTACAACCAGCAAAATATCGGTGCAGCGTCGGGGATACGTATGAACATATTGCTGAAGCGGATTGTGATTGTGTGCTTATTCGTAAGTGCTTGTCTCTTTTCAATTGTCACAACCAGCTGTCGCCACACATACAATGGTTGCCTATATATGATGGGATTACAGTAAAACATTGAAAGGTAGCCATTGATAATGAATTTATAGATTCAGATTATTAAGTTTTAACTCGTCTCCTTGCTGTTATGCCACGTGCCATGTGTTATTGGAATTAATCTGAACACATTAAAAGGAAGGAAAATCACAATGAGGGGTAATAATTTTCCCCAGGCATGTTACGCAATTTACGAAATTATGAGTATATATATTGCAATTAATAATGTGCTTGCAAAATAATGTGATCAGCACATGTTGTCATAGTGATGAAGTCCAATTTTACTCCAAAAAATCAGAAACGTTTGTTTGAGGCTTTAATTACTAGGGTTTATATATCTAACACTTCTCTGGAATTTTTGCTGAAAACAATCAATTGTGGAAGCTTCTGAGTATTTTATTTATGGTGTAAATTCACAATGTTCCATGTGTACCTTCCTGATTGGGGTAAAACAAGTCTATTTTTACAACTGTATGTTTTTTATTCACCAGAACGTGTTATTCGCCAGAACGTGTAGGAAATAGCCAGGTTCAGAGAGATGTTGTGAGGGTGTAGCCTGAAACAACGGTAGCGGTGTTAGCTACTTATACACTACGTGGATTAACTATTTAAAACATTGATTGACTATATTTGTCGAATTCAAGTTGTTAATTCAAGTTAGTCGTGATGAATTGATGATGACGTCGGTATATTGCATAAGAAATTGAATCAGCCAAAGAATAGAATTCCAGGAAACATTTTTCTTTGGCATAATATTGTACTTACATAGACTCTCAATATCTGAATTCATGACAGAATAATGATGAATCCAGTGGAGGTAATTTTGCACTAATGAATTAATTTTGTCAAGTGCCTAATTAACCAATACATGATATTTTGTTGAGGATTGTAAAATGTCGTGTAAAATGAACTATTACCCTAGAAATATCTTGACCTTCGTTTTAATTAATAGTTTAAAAACAAACTTTTAAATATTTTATAGTTATAAGAAAACAACAAAGGCAAGAGTTTTCAGGATGAAATTCGTTTAATTGCAAGTATACACAACATAACATCTCCATCAGACAATATTGTTTCTGATTTATATAGAACACAGTTGTAATTTAAAAAAACAAAACATTAAACTGCTCACGCCCATCGTTTAAATATATATATATACCGTGCTTCCGGGTTGAAACGCAATATTGGAAGCTTGGGATCCCAGGTCATCATCAGGGTATGTCAATAAGGAAAGATTTCATTTTGCACCCCTTAACAGTAACCCTACCTCTACCGTCTTGTGTTTCACAATTTAATTGTTTATACAACTAAGAACACCGTGGTAAGTATCTTCAGAGGGGCATACTTACAATTTAATTGGGGGTTAGGGTTAGGAGTGGGATGCAAAAAAAAAAACTCTTTCCGTCAATAATCCTATATAAACACATGAATTTTGTAGGGAACGCCAGTGCAAGTTTAAAATGGGTGAAATAATGCAGCGTGAAAATATATATGCAAATAAGGCTTCGGTGACCCCACTGCCATGTGCCCTTGAATATATCACTTCAACGAAGGGGGCGTTCACTAAGTATGAACTAATCAAATGAATAACAAAATACCCCTACGTTTTTTATTTGTATAAAACACATTTGATGGTTAAATATAAGGCGAGTTCTATTTGTTTATCAATTAATAATTGAACACACGATGAAGTTCCTCACTGATGTGTCGGCGTTCAATTGTTAACTATTTATTTGTTGCGATTTAGACATCCTCATACATCAAGACGCCTACCATCGATAAGCTCGTTAACAGTGGTGTAAAATTGAATAACTATTATGTTGCTGGTCACTGCGCTCCATCGCGGACTATGAAATGTCTGGTAGACATGTGGTATGTAATCAATAATTGTAATATTTGAGTCAAAATGAGGATTTAGACAATTTGTTTCGTGTACATATGAAATTGTAAACTATAGTGTTCACAATGTTCACAATAAACAATGTTCACCCAGAAACATTGATATGGGGCGCCATTTGTATATTTCTTGATGTAATAATTACACTATACATGTAATTACACTAATTGTATTTGTATATAATGCAGTGAATTATTAAATTATCAGTTGCTAGTGTATAGTGAGTTTTTTTCAAGATCATATTTATGATTTGTAAAATGAAACTTTTGTTGAGATGAGATGACCTTCTTGAAGGTCTTCCGTGTATGTGTGTGTTCGAAATTAATACACACAGAAACCTTAATAATGAATAATGGACGTGCTTCTAATTTTGTGTGGCACTCTTTATTATCACTGTCACTCATCATAAAGGTATCAACAGGAATGGTGTTTACCACCAAGATATTGGTGTGAATTTAAAACAGTATGCTATACCTTGATTGTGCTTGTAATTTGACCAGCACACATTGCTATTCTTCTCATGAATGACAAGTATATAATTTATGTACTTATTCAAATAAGTAGCAAATTATTTCTGTTCTATTATAAGATTGACTTTGGTTTACAACATGGCCACATCGCTGGAAATCCCCGGGGTTTACCACTGAACGAGTCTACTTTTGTAGACAAGTTGAAAGAGGCTGGATATGCAACCCATCTTATTGGAAAATGGCATTGTGGATGTTATACGAAGGACCATAACCGCATAACAGAAGATTTGACACATTCTTAGGTTAGCGTATTTGCATTCGTTTTAACAATATACAATTCACCTATGTAGAGCAAGCCTTTCGAATACAGTTGCAACAGTTCAGTTGTATTCATACTAGAGTTGTACAAGACACACATTTATATAGAACAATCACAACCGACAACACATACTGCTAACTGACAAGCATAAGGTTTATTACAACATCATATAATAATGCAATTGAACGACACAGATAAATAATTGTGGGACTGCATTGAAAGGTCTTTTCAATTGAATAGATTTATGCAGAATACTCATGTCCGTTACATACCCTTGGTTTCTTTCAAGACTTTATGCCGGGTTGAGTATTTCTTACTCGTGAAAAATGTGTTGCTCAATAATATATGTACGTTTCTTATATACCGATTACCAAATAAGTAACTATTTCAAAGAAAAAATACTTAAAAGACTGTGTTGAGGGCCATTTTGAAATATAGTATTTCTGTATTTTGTCTAAGACTAATAGATATGAAATGTTTTATGGTTTTATTTACAAGGAAAACAAAACTTCTTATGTTCGCTGGATGTGCGATTAGATAGAAACAAATGGTTTTCTATATCTCATCTGACACAGTTTATGTGATGAGTGAATGAGAACTTTCAACAACATCAACTTTACCCATAAACAAGTACATAATAGTGTTACTAGATAAATTTGAGATATAATGAATTGATTTACGTGCCAGGTAGAAAGTTCCAAGTAAATGTAATTGTTGTACAGCTTATTTTTGTTGAATTCACATATTAGGTCGTGGCATATTTATACGTGTTGTTGGGTATTAAAGCGGGAGGGTCGTCACCTGCGCACGCGCGGGAATTAAGTCCCAAGCGATGATAATAACACACGCTAAAAACTCAAAGGCTCATGGGTAGACGCTTGTTTGTAAAGATTAACACGCTATGGCTATCTGACGCATGCGCAGGTGACGACTCCCCCGCTTTAATATTTAGTACTTAGTACTGTTCTCTTCAACTTATCGGCACATAACTATCCATAACTAATCAAAAGTGTATATTTGTAGGCTTTCTTGGCGTTTGGGTCGATCACTATAGTCACAGAAAGCATGGCATATCAGACCTGAGATTCAATGACGAATGTGTGGGTTACAAACATGTTGGTGAGTTCTCAACAATTATGTATGCAAACGAAGGAAAGAATATAATTGAGCAACATAATCCAACTAAGGTAAGTACATGCATTTAATGCCAGTAAATAGTACGCTAAAATTGAATGTTTTTTAACACTAATTGAAAAACAATTGTTTGTCAGTTAAACATATCAAAGTTGGTATAATTGATCCATTGTGTTGTATATTGATATAGAACATTTATTTGCTGATTATATTGTATTATCTTCCGTATATCACATAATACGATGATAAGTGGCCATATCATTTACTGTATGATAACTCATTATATCTAATAAAACAGTACATGACTTTTTTTGTGACAAATTCACTTTGCTGTGTGTAATAGCCCCTTGTTTCTTCTGATGGCGTTTTCTGCAGTCCATACGCCAATACAAGTCCCATATATCTATGAGCACCAATATGAATCAACCATCCGTGACCAAAATAAAAAAATATACGCAGGAATGGCATCGTGCGTTGACGAAACTATAGCGAATATCATCAAGGCACTCGACAATAAAGGAATGTTGAAGAACACTGTAAATGTATTCACAACAGGCAAGTAGTCGTGCTGATCAATGTATGGTCTCACATGCAAACCTCATAAAGAAATTATATAAGCACTGTTTTCTTAACCCATTAAACATTGTACATGCATTTCAATCAGTTTGTTGGACTTCAAAATTTCATACTTTCGATTATAACATTCATTTTCAGACAATGGCGCCGGAAGATATGGAAGCAATTGGCCTCTGAGAGGGGGTAAAAAATCGCACTGGGAAGGTGGAGTGCGAGCAGTCGGTTTTGTCTATAGTGATTTACTACCAATGGTGTTGATCAATGGGACATGATAAGGTATTTATCAATAGTTTAGAATATTTAATTTAACGATGTAGTTCTGGAATAACACATTCTTGCAATACCATCAAGTTATATATTTTTAGAAAGCTTATTTTTCAAATAATATAATATAAATATTCCAACAAAAAAATGGAACCATGTAATCACGTGATTATGTGCAAATAGAGAGATGTTATTTTTGAAGAAACGGAAATAAGGCCACATAAATGATGTTCGTGGTACTTAGAGATACTATAAAAGGTTTGAATTCAATTTTCTAGTTCGTCTACTGTTGCGTGGCCTAGGTTTTGACCTCATACCACTTTTTAAAAACATCGTCAACGGGAGAGTTGTTTCATATTTTCTAAAGTCAAAGTGGTAGACAAACTATCTTTGCCAGATTTCATTAGCAGCTATCACAGAATACCTATGCAAGAATGACCATCGTGGAGCAGCTGGGAGTCGAGATGAACTCACTCGACTAACCTCAAATACCGATGTTTTCTTATGCGTGAAAAATAATAATCTCAGATTTACTCAAAATGTATCACCCTTTTTCTAGTTAAATGCATGTTTTATATATTTTTGTAAGAGAATGTGAAAAAAAAGTAAATCTGATATTTTCAAAGAAAAAAAAAATTTACTACATTCTTAATCAGAAATCCAGAGATATATAAACGACATGGGTATACACGTAAGTAATTAGTTTTGAGTAAAGATTTTTAATCATTGAATATTTTAACAGCTTTACCAGTCGAGTCAATAATTAAAACGTTTCTAGTTTTTGAATTCATCAACAGATATCAACATTCTTTATATTACACAATACTTCATTCGTTTCAATTATACGAGTGTCATATGACTGTCACTGACCAGAGCTTTAATGCGGCGTGGTAATAAGAATGTAATAAGATTACAAGTACGTTGATTCACAATGTGTATACCCGTCACGCAAGCTATTTTATTTATTTATATAACTTTGAAAATTCGGTTTTGTAGAAATCATTACAAATAAATCAGTATTCATGTTGTAATATATAATTTGTCTTCCAAAAAGTGTTCTCAAATCGATTTCGGGATATTAATATTGTTGTGTTGAAAATAAAATATATTTAATTTCAATTTATACAATTAGACTGTGTCTCAATGCTTGCATATTTAAGGTTTAAACAGGCAATCAATTAAAGAGATTAAAATAAATGTATAATCAGTTTGACGTCACAGAAGATCTATTTTATTAGAGAGCGCTTAATGTGTATTTTCTTATCGTTCATAACACCATTTAGTAATTCAGTGATATGACTGGTGAAATACATCTGCGTTTGTCGGGAAAAGCACATCATGAACATTTATTAATAATTTTAATTTCTTCATGGTTTTGCCTAACATAGATGAGAATTGGTGAAATATTGTATGTTGTTTACAATATTACAATACACTGACTTAAAAATAATGACACCCACCTTTATCTCCTTACTCACGTTTTATTCACAGTGGAAAGGAACTGTCGGCACGTGGTGATGTATTGATTGGTCTCGACCCGACAGAGAAAGCAGGGAAAAAATATCGAACTGGTCCTTTCAAAGATGATAAATTTGACATAACAATTTATGCAGCTATAAAAATGAGCAAATGGAAGTTACTGGCCGGTAACAACGGACGTGAGTATTTACAATGCAAGTACCACGTTGGTCTAGAAACTGATCTCATATGAGCTGAATTCAATGTTATTTGATGTAAACAGTAAATACACTGAGATTTCTGTCTTGTTTGACATTGAATTTACATTGTCATGTACACAATGCTGGTTAATCTAAATGAATATATCTAATCTACTATATATTATTCAAGCTAAACTAATACTCATGATTAATTTACTGATTTACTGGGAGGCCAGCAATTAGAAACTGCCAGCACTAGTGTTAACGACTGCTATCCTCGGGAGCGGACATCCGGGCGTTTTCACCGCCTGGCAACCCTCGCGGTGAAAACAAAGACCAAAAACTCGCAGAAAATGGTACTTTGGGATGATTGTTGAGACTCCACTGAACAGTGTAACAAGATTAGCCCTACGTGTGTAACATATATAAATTTGGTTGTTCAGGATTACTTCAAAGTTGAGTTTGTGTTGTTTTCTCGAATTTTCATCGGCTCGACCGGCGTTCCACAGAAGCGCGCACCGAGCCCATAGAAATGCATGTACAGTGGTGCGCGTCTTAGCAACATGGAACGTTTTGTAACGTAGCTCCGCCTCCGAGGATACCAGGAAGTATTTTTGATTACAACATACGCATTCGGAGTATTTAGAAAACTACCTGTATTTCAATATAATTCAATATGACATGTTTTACTAATTCAACTCAATTCAATCAATTACATTTTAGCCCGTAATTCATGGAATATGGCAGACCCAGTCGGGGGTCAAACACGAGATTTGGATTTCGACGAAACACGCATGGTTCGGTTATATGACCTAGTGGATGATCCTTCTGAAAGAACTGATGTGTCCGAGGAAAAACAAGAAATAGTACACAAGATGCTCGCTAAACTTGATGAATATGCTAAAAAAGCTGTGCCACCGCAGATGTAAAAAGAACCTCGTGTTGACAGTAATCT
The DNA here is from genome assembly GCF_978046115.1 of Saccoglossus kowalevskii. Classification (NCBI taxonomy): domain Eukaryota; kingdom Metazoa; phylum Hemichordata; class Enteropneusta; family Harrimaniidae; genus Saccoglossus; species Saccoglossus kowalevskii. Next base: position 27,562,656 of record NC_140658.1, read on the forward strand.
GATTGGACTCAAAGATGTCGGCATAATGAAACTAATATTCAGGATGCACGATAGCCCTGCGTACAGTGCAGTGTGTACGAGGACGCGTTCAGTTGATAGATGTCCCCACCACAGCCCTGCGTACCTCCATAGACAAAGTCCGGGTGCGCAAGTTAAAAATAAGTAGTTTCCCAGCCGAAATCGGTTGAAATGACGATAATTATCCGAAACAACCATTACAAAGTTATCTAAAACTGAAATGTCTTTAAAAAGCGACTAGTAAAGGCGGACAAAATGTAAACGCGTTGGTACCGGAGGAATTATACACCAAACGCCGCCATTTTTAATTTCATTCACGCAAGAGAATGTGTTTGTTTTTAGGGCAAAGTAGCCGATTCCATCCACAATTGGACTCCGAACTGGGAGTTCTGGATATATCTGGTGATCGATCATCATTTTTGGTACCTGGGCATGTTATTTCATTAAAAAATTTATATTTTTCAAAGTCCCGGACTTTGTCTATGGAGGTAAGAGGGCTGCGGTGAGGACATCTATCAACCGAACGCGTCCCCGTACACACAGCACTGTACGCAGGGCTAGATGCACGATTGCATATAAAATCTGCAAGTAAAGTCTGTGTATTGTAAGAGTTGATATCTTTGTAAATGCATTGCATCTGTTTAATTGATTCAATCTTGGCATCACCCAGACGCACACAGTGTTGAATGTTGTGTGTATGTAACATACCGTTCACAAAGCCTCACAGATTAGTGATACAGTGGGACGAATACGTACGGGAATAATACATTTTTGGGCTCGGCACAGGAAAGATACATGTGGTCCATCGATATAGTCACCAGGACCGGAAGCAGTGGCGACAAAACCAGGCGGCACACACAGACACTTACACAATCTTTAATGCAATCTACTTCAGTAAATATACAAAGGTACAATAATTAGCATATGCATATAGTTTACAAAGCCTTTCAAGAAAGAATAGATAGTTGATAGCTTTGAATTTTATTATTATTAGTCTTAGTTTTATTATTATTAAACTTATTAGTATTAGTAAAAAATTTAACACATTACATTTTACTTTTATACGTAACATTATAATATTTTCTCTTTCTTTATTATTTCATTATTATTATACTTTTATTGCTACTGTACTGATAGAAATACTGTATTTCTAAAGATGCAATAAATATTATTATTATTATATAGTAGGATATCCCTGAAATATATTAAAGAAAGAAAGAAAATCTAACCTTAGCTAATTAGAGTTGAGTTTGAAGCGGAGGGGTCGTCACCTGCGCACGCGTGGAAATCGAGTCCCAACCGACGATAACAACAAGTGTTTAAAACTCTTGGGTGGACGCTTGTTTGTAAACAATCCGGCATTGTAAATAATGGTCATCTGACGCATGCGCAGGTGACGACTCCTCCGCTTTAAATGTGTTAATCGGTCCTTCAATGAATAATAAAATCAGCTAATTCGTACCTAACAAAGCCAATCAAACAATCAAAAAAAAAAAAACACAGGTGTGGATAAGGAACGAACACCTGAATACATCAACAGTTTAGCATCAATGTTCAAATCAGGTTACAGTTCACTTACAGTCAGCGTCTGTGCACGGTTCCTGAGATTTGACACAATCCAAGGTTGAGGGCGCTCTTCAGAAAAATTGGGCGTGGCTTGGGTGTGTCCACAAATAACTTACTTGATGCTGATTGGCTGAAATAGTGAATAAATAAACGCTGGTCGAACCGATAAATATTATATATATATTTAGCAGATAATATTTGATAATCATTGCACTAAGTAACCATTCAAAAGAGCGGGACGTTTCGAGCATTAGCTCTTTATTGATGGCCTAGAAGGAAATGTTTTTTTTTCACTTAGTTTTGTGCTTTCACATCTCCTGAACAAATGTTGAATTTTTGGAGCGTATGAAGATGCAACACCTCACATTTAATACCGCCCTCACTCGACCAAATACGTCATACCTAATGAATGTGTCGATGTATGTTCCTCCGATACAATACCAACCTTTTCTTGGTTCTGGCATCCCATTATCGCTATCTCAATGTGGAAACTTTTTCACTCGCTCCCAGCTTGGGGTTAGTGATTTAATATATCCTGTGCTGTAGTTTTTTGAATTGCTATTTTCACCACACACATTTTTAAGAAAAATGTTCTGTGACCGGAGAAACGTAAACATCGCCCTCTCAGACGAAACAGACATGTGGCGGAGAAAGCTTTTACACTATACTAGTACATTGAAAATCAAGATGACTATTTACAGAGATAGTACCTTGATAACTTAATTGACGAAGACAACTCAGAAACAAATCGCCCAACGTGACTGGCTGGCCAACTAATTAACATAACTTCACGTGTTGTACTTCAATGTTACGTACTCCTCCCGAGTCATTTACACAAGATATACACATTACGTCCACTGTTTCCCTGTTTTACACGGGTACTCGGCGTTAATGTTGGTACGTAATGGTGCTGCCACCACCAGTGAGTAAAGCTATTAAAAACAAAAGGCTTAGGTAATATGACATTGTACGTATAGTGGCGTTTACCATTTTGGATATCAAAGTAATACTTTGTTAAGCAGTGAGTCCCATTTCAGTATTATGTTCTTGTGAAGAAATCTTCATAATATATGTATATTGGGGCGAAAATCCGGGCATTGTCACCGATTTTCACGATGAAAACAAACACCGAAAATTTTCAGAAAACGATACTTTGGGATGGTTGTTTAGACTCCGCTGAACAGTGTAACAAGATTATCCCTACATGTGTAGCATATATAAATGTAGTTGCTCAGGATTACTTGAGTTGAGTTTTTGCTGTTTCCTCGACTTTTGCTGTTTTCCCCGGCTATTCGATCGACATTCCACAGCAGCTCGCTTAGAGCCCATAGAAATACATGTTGGTCCCCAGAAATATCTTACAAATGTGAGTACAGGTATCAAAATACGTATTAGTTTTTTGTTCAGCGAATAATCCGGTAAACGTGGATGTCTACAATAAAAATAAGTTCGGAACAAAACTAAAGGTGGGATAGTAAAATATCTGCTAGTGCGGTATTTCGGACAACCGCCGTACTAAATCGACATCGACATCAGTTGCTAAGCAACCAGGGGACCCAATAAACTCAAAACTCGTCTATTAGAACGCGTCTTACTAGAGATCCCGAAGGTGAAGGTGATTTGTATGCCAATTGTTTTTAATAGAATGCACCGATGTAATTAGATCAAATTGTAATCAGATTGATCAAAATGTTATGGGTATCCAGATCTGAAAATCAAGGGTCAAAATTTCAGATAAAAAATAAATAGTAATACGGTAAAACCATTTTAAAAATACTCGAAGGGTTGGGGTATGTGGCATTCAAATAGGTTGATTTTAGGCATGTTGGTGTAGTTTACTTCAAATTGGTTTGAATGAAACTGTTTGAATATAGGCAAATTATTGTAGACCAAATCGGATTATGATTTATCAAAAAAATTAAAAAATGTTGCGTTTGCAGGACCCGCGACAGTATTCGTTTGATGAAAAATTAAAACCACTAATACGCATGTGTGCGAAGTGGTTATTATTGTGCGTACTAACACAACTACTGAGTGCGCATGCGTATTGGGGAATTCATTGAATGAATACTCAGATGTGAGCCACAACAATAGCGATTTTAGCTTATGATAATTGAAGTTCAATATCTATCAATATGCAGTGTCAAACAACTGTATTAAAAATTACATTTTCTCGTTCAGATTGCGTCTTTAAATATATATATTTACAACACTAATGTATTGTTAAAAATATTTATTCTAAAAACAAAGAAGAAAATACAAGCAATGATTAAACGGATTTTTTTACATTTTAATTGAATAATAGATTTTGAAAATGCCGTTGTTAATGTCAGAATGTTAAACTCGACGAGGTCTCTGAATATTATTTCAGGTATGCGGAACATGATTGTTGAGAGGAAAGCCCGGGCGAATATCATAATAAGCAAACAAACGAACTTAAATCATTGTTAACTCCACAGAAAGTAAGAGAAAGGAGACATTGTTTACATGTTATCGGCACGTGATTCCACTATTTAAATTTATAACAAAAATGTTAATAAAACAATGCCTTGGATTATGTTCTACCAAGTTATCAGCCTTTCAATGCGCCCACGATGACGGATTTCATCACACCCCATGCTTTCTGCCAGGCAGCCTTTGCAGCCGGTGTGAAAGCACTGCCGCCTTGTTCTTGGAGTGTGTACATCAGAACTGAGTCCATAGCCTGAAGCAAATGACACAAATTCGTTAATGATGTCCGAATTTGACAAATGAGACAAATTCGTTAATGATGTCCAAATTTGCATTGACTGTTCACACGTATTCGAGGTTGTCTTGCAGTTGAAACTCATTTTGCATGTTAGAAAATTCACCCCACTTTTAATTTACTATAGTATGGTACGTGATACTAATTTAAGATGATTGTGAATTAGTGTATTTCGTTACTTTGAATAACTTAATGTGTAAGCAATATATTAAAAATTATTAACCAAACTTATCCATTTCCGCTTTAAAATTTTATAAACATGTGTCATAGAACGTGGTCAAAGATGAAAACTTACATTAAAGTTGTCTTCGGTAACTTTAAGAGCAATGTGAGTCGTTCCGAGATGTTTGAGTTGTTTCACCAGTTCGGCTCCATTGGTCAAATTTCCCATCCACTCGTTGATTCTGTCCATCACCTTTACACCGTGGTTTTCCAGGGCTGGCAACGTCTTCATATCACCATCAGCAACACCAGACATATAGCCGAACTGCGACTTGAAGCTAGGATTCTCGGTAAATAGCCTGTTTTAGAATAATAGTATTATTATATACGTCAAATATTCTTTCATATTTGTATTAATATTAATATTAATTATGATATTTACATTAGTAAAATAATGCAATGATCAAACATAATACATGTAATATCAACGGGATTTGGGAATTTAAAAAATAATTTTAAAATTTTTAGTATATTTTCTGTTTTCAGTTCTTGCTAATATAATCAAATTTTTTTGTAATCATTTATTTATCATATTTTAATAAAAATTACCGTATCAAAAACACACACTGTGGCAAGGTGATGGGAAAGCATGACAAGTTCGGAGAAAACTTTCGTGTACGAACCGCAGGCATTGTAAAAATGCTCTCAGAGCGTTCTTCAGATTTACTATTTGCGGAGATCATGGGGAAAATGCTCATTGCCAGTGTCGCTCTAGGACACAGTCGACGTGGAAGTGGTGAGCGCCGACAGGGTTAGATGACATCGTTATTTTCCGTCACCGTGACGTGGATAGATTCGGTGAAACTGCAGTAAACCTTTTAATTGTCAGTGCTAACACTATTCACTATTTCAGGATTCAATGGAATTCGTGATGAAATTTCACGAAATTCACTGACACTTAGGTCTCCCCCCCAATGTTCAATGCTACACAATTTCGCGATTGTCACTATTAAACTTGCTAAAGTTTGTCTCTTTCGAAATTAACGCGGCTCACAGTAGTTTGCACGTACAACCTTCCCGGATCTGGTGACGTCGGACCCTGATTTAGCTTGATGTCATTTCATTGACGTTATTTTTGGGTATCTTTAATTTATGATTTGTGGAGTAGCACAAGCAACTGATGGTCATGCCTGAATGCGTACCGCCGCCATATTCAGACGAACTCATAAAACTCTACTCGGTTGTTATTGTAAAGAACGACATCGATTTATCTGCCCCTAAATTGCCTCGTTCATGTTCCCATGATCTCCGAGATTTTATGATGGCAGTCTATTCAAGCAGTACACTTACCTTTTCATTGTCACTGGCCAAGTAGAAATGAAATATACACCCAAACTAACATAAACAGTACAACGGCTGCCGAAATAATGTTTGCAATATAAAACGGCCAGTGTCAAGTTGTGTGCATTGATTATTTAGTGTATTGTCATAGACCAGGGACGTGATACTAAAAAAGTAACTAAAAGCTACCGTACTTGTTACTATTGTTCCTGCTGTTAAAAGACAGTAGTCGTCGCGCCGCGCATATGCGACATTTGTGTTGATAAACATTGATTTTCCCACAATCCAATGCGCTCTTCTAATGGAAATCACAAGTATGAGGTTTGACCTGGGCGCGACTTAAACTAATTACCGCCGGTGACTCCTTCGATACATTCCAATCACCTAAAAAATACCTAATTGAAGCTTGGTAACATCTCAGTTTGTACTCGTTGATCTGCGCAACAGCCAAAGTCGCCATCTTTGTTTATATGAGACCCACATATCTCGCGCATGCGTGGCGCGACGACTACCGCGCTTTAAATGATAAAATGATTTCGAACAAATTGTATAAAGGAACAATAAGTAAAACTCACTTTACGAATAATGTCACTCCGCTTTCTTTCTTCTTGTCGTAGACGGCGCTCCACGAACTCTTAATCGCTGCAACCTCGTCGGATGTCAGGGTAGTCACTGGATCTGCCATCTTGATTTATTGTCACTGCGTGAACATATAAGCATATTATTATTATTATATTATTATTATTATTATTATTATTATTATTATTATTACATGTGTATATTATTATTATTATTATTATTATTATTATTATTATTATTATTATTATTATTATTCAGTATTTGTAGGTTGTCAAGTTGCCAGATTGAAATCAAAGAAACACCATCGCCCTCCATTGTTATTTTTATGTTTCAATTCGGCATTTGTGTTTTAGTAACGCGCTCTCCCGTCAACACGCGTCGCGAAGTTGTCGGGCTTCCATACACATGCTGACATGGTCAACCACAGACTACTAACACATATTTACCCGTCATGCAGTGGTGTGATAGATATTCGGAGGACGATTTTAGTGGCGACGAGTAGCTACGAACGAGACACCAGATTATATGACGTACTCAACAATAATACCACCTGACACTGAAATACATTGAAAGTCATGTGACTAACCTTGTCTGACTAATTAAAATTTAATCGCATTCATGTTATTAACCGTGAACATCTTTCTGTTATATTCAATAGTTTATACGCAGGGCATTGAAGGCAGGTCATAAAGTAAGGGGGCTTGGCTTATCCATTCACCGTGAAATGCCTACTAAAATCGATACAAAACAACCACAATCTGACACTATAGCTGGGGGCTAAACAATCGGACACGCGAGGCCGTGTACTTGGAATATCTGACAGTTGGTATCCCAATCTAGCGAACAATGACCCTTTAATAAATGCCCGATAAACTATACGCTCGGTATCCCTGCATCGCCAACCCAACTGTAACGTCAAACCGGCAATATACTAGTACTAGTATTCAGATCCAAGGCTGCCAGATTGTTTATTTATTTTTGTGGTATTTACCACCCCGTGAAACCTGATCATTTTCCATTGGATTTTTACTTTGTCCTAGAGTATCGATAATATGATGACAACACACGTTTCCTACAATCACATACATGGATATGGTCTTCTCATCGTGCAAATTCATTTGGCAATTATAAAGTTACATTATATTACAATGGTTTAAAAGTTGTTTTGATCACATTGTAAATACATTTCAATTTTACACCCATATTATATTGTTCTCATTCCATACATAGCAATAAAAACTCAATATTTGAAGCCAATGTACATCATTATCGAAAACTTGGGAAATGTCAATACATTATTCAGTATGAATACTAGTAGTCCTTTGCAAATGCTGGAATTTTCTCCGGAGAGTGTGGAAATGGTAAAGGGATAATAATGCACTAAATGTTACAAAGTATCAGATATTAGCACGTGGTCGAAAAGTGGAACCTCAGTTATTTTTTGGTTTAACAGAATACGTCCATGATTATGACAAATCTGTGACAAGCCGTCGTTTCTTGCACTAGTTGTGAAGTTGCAATTTAGGCTTGTTCCTGTAGATTACGAGGGGCTATATTACATAATCACATAAACACAGGCCGGTGTCTTCTCCAGATGCCGTGTGACCCGTCTACGTGGAAGCGCAGGGGAATGTAGGTGTAATATGAAGTTTAACACTAGTTCATCAGTGGCTGCGGAACAGCGGGACCAGAGAGAAACAGATGTTGGGGGAGTCTCCCCTCCAAAGTCAAGCTGAACCCCTTTAGCAAATTTTGCCCCTCAAAAAGCAGGAAATAGCGTTTCAGGGGGTGCAGATCTCGCCCTCCCATGCAAATTTACATAATAATGAATTACAATTAGCATTGAACGTGGAGACCATTTTGTCAGTTCGCGACATGGTATTTTCTCTCCGTAACAAAACTTCCCGGTTTTGGCAATATAGTTTACACAATATATAACTACATGAGAATAATCTCTAACAATAAGTTCGGAAATATTACTGTGGAACGTTTCTTTGAATACTGTGCTGCTCCATCTGCGATCAAGATACCCGGGATACATTTTTTTTTTTTTAAATTTTCGCACCGGGTATGAATGATAAAAAAAAAAATACCTGCGCTCAAAGTTGAACAACAATATAATGTATGATCAAAATTCCCCATTATGTTGACACGGCGAAACAGTTGCAAACAACTTGAATTTAAAACATCAAAACGAAAATGTGGTCGCGCATTTTTGTGCGATAAGCAACAATTTGGGACGAGTAAAATAAGGTCGGAAAATATATTTAGAGACATGTAAATTGCTTTAAAACAGCGGTTATTCAAGTTTACATTTAATGTCTTTTCAAACACGTTACAGGTATACCGTAGATGTAACGGAATGGTTTTATTTTGCCTTGCAGAAACCTTAACGTAAAGTTGACTATACGTACCTGCTATCCTACAGCCTGAATCAAGTGGTTGGATCGAAGCGGAGAACTCAACTGAGCAGCGGTCGGATGTTGCCGGGTTGATGTAGACCCAGTAACAAAAGGGGTCTTATCACGTGGTTCGCCTAAATGTTTATACTGCAATACAAGTCATGTGCTCTCGCACGTAGGCCAGTATAATTCACTGGCCCATTAGTGTTACAACGATAGTGGAATTCGGGACATAAAAGTTGCGTCGCTATGGAATCGCGTGTTTCAATGTAGCAAGTGATGATCGGTGATGGGCCTTGTAAGATGCCCGTAAATAATGAGAGATGTGAAATCCACTAAGCGCATCTGAAGTTACGAGTTTTTGTTTCATACAACTGAGAGGCGCTGGTGTGCTGGAGTACGTGGCGGCTCACACGTTTTACATTTTTATCACTTTCATTAGATGGTTTGAATTCACATGACCTTCACGACCCTGGTATCTGCAAATTTTAATTAGTAAGCAATAAACTAAAATGTGTTAATAGTACATGTATATTGAATATGTTTGTCGCTATTTTCACGCTACCCTATTTCGGAAAACTGTGTCTACGTGCGCGTCCGCTTACAATGGCGAGACGTTTTGCCGTGTTCGTGTTCGAATCTTGTGTGTTCGTGTTTATAAGTCTTAATTTGTCTGTACTTATATTTATAAAGTCATTAATTTTGCTTTTAACGTCGGTCACGCGGAGTTGGGTTGCGTTACTGCAAGCGGTCATAATCAACTGAAGAAGGACGGGGTATCAGGAGGGGAGGAGTCCAAATTACCGAGCTTGCCCGAGTAAGGCAAGGGCGGAGTGTTCGGTTTGCAACTGTAGTTTGGGACGTGGTATTGACCGGCTCCAGATTTGTCAACATTTTACACATGAAACATAATTATATACTCTCCAATCTTCGGCCTTGCACCAGCTCAATTTAACGTTGGATGAAAGAAGAATTTTCTCATGCGAACTTTAAAATGATTGTCAGCTGAAACTAATAAATTTAATATTGTCACGAATATTGGGACCGGTCAACAGATGTAATTAGGAATGCAGTAAAATTTGCCAAAATTTGTCAAAAAGTAAGACGAAATATAATTTTTCTACCAACCACAATTCAATCTTTCGGCCTTGCCCCAACTCATTGGATGAAAGGTTACGGTTCGTTCAGGTGAACATGAAAATGGGACCCCGGAGGGAATCTCTTTAATATACACCATTACAATTTTTTGCAGAATGTAATCATGTGGCAGTGGTTTTTATTGCGAACAAGCTTATAACGAACGCGGACATAATTGGCCCCATACACAAATAGATGATGACGTAACGCAATACTGATGTTATTTCGCTGTGACGTCAAGCTTGCTACCCGGGTTGCCGTGGCTGTGTGGTCTGTGATTTTCAGTGGCAACATGAACACAGTGCATCGACCTGAGTTCAAATTTCATCTTCATTTCCATCTGAAGTAAATCGGTCATCAGTGTTAATGAACTCTTTAACCTCAGACAAGACATCCTAGTAGTTAGTGTAGGTTCTCCGATGGCGATAATTTCCATTATTATACCTCAATTTATGTAAATTTTGTTAACGACAACAGCTTTAATTTTTTGTAATATGACAAAAAATAATTTATAGTGAATTTGCACCCCCAGAAAGTACCAGGATGTGTGACCTTTAGGAATCGTGCATGAGGCATATTGTTAGGTTACCATAGTAATTCTATTTAAAATGTACATAGTTTCTGTAATTATGAGCACAATCAATCAATCAATCAGTCAATCAAACATCTCATTCCTGTAGATGTAATATTTATGCTTTGACACTCGCACTACTTTTTCGAAAACGTGTGAAAAAAAAATAGAGATAAAATAGTAACGTGTGTGTATTAACATACTAGCATTCGAGCTGTGACCTAGTTAACACGGCGTGCGGTGTATAATTCAAAGGGCGTGTAGTTGAAAAAGTCGCCAGAAAGTTCGTACAGCATTAAAGAACTAGTTACACAGATATTAGCGTCTATATCAAACGGTTAAAGTTGTTCCGGAACTTTGAAAGGGCGGTCCATCTTCTCATAAAAGTTCCTACATACCAGACGACTTCAATGTATTCATGGTCTTTCACAATGGCGGTTCTGTCTTGGCTTGCGCAATTATGTCAAGCTGCACAAACAGCACACCATTACGCCTGCTAAGTGTTTGACAACGTAATTAATCATTCTTACACGGGAGGAATGGAATCTGCACCGATTCATTAATAAATTATGACCGTTGTGAATGTTATGTCGGTTCCTCCTAGGGATGAGAAGCAATAAGCTACCAATATAACAATTGAAATATTATCGATCCCTTTTACTTTTATAGTCTTTTGTACACTACAAATAGTAAAACAATGATGTCAAGTTCAAACACTAATATAACGGTAGCGGGTTATTAAAGAGCCATGCATGAACAAGACGCGGCTACTCCTGAACGTACATGTTGTTGGACAACCACGAATGACCACGATGACCGACCTACGCCGACCACCGAAAATAAAAATCACTCCCGTCTTTTTATAGGGAAGGAATCATGGGTCACGTGGTATTCGCAATGTAGTTACATTGGCCAAGCAGACCCAGCAATATGTAAATTGTTGTATTGAGCGTCCATTAATGGAGCAACTCACAATCAATACCAAAGTAATAAAACATCAAGACAATTGAATGTTAGGTAACGCTTGGTAACCTTTTCAAAATAAACGAGAATGACTGGGACTTCACGGTGGCTTAATATATGGTTTAAGAACATTCGAGTGTATCCAGGGCTGATAACATGCTAATTTTCCCAATATGGAGTGACCTCACTTCATAAAATGTGTCTTCGCTCAAAAGTATCCAAGGCTGATAACATGCTAATTTTCCCAATATGAAGTGACCTCACTCCATAAAATGTGTCTTCCCTCAAAAGTATCTAGGCCTGGTAACATGCAAATTTTCCCAATATGGAATGACCTCACTCCATAAAATGTGTCTTCGCTCAAAAGTATCTAGGCCTGGTAACATGCAAATTTTCCCAATATGGAGTGACCTCACTCCATAAAATGTGTCTTCGCTCAAAAGTATCTAGGCCTGGTAACATGCAAATTTTCCCAATATGGAGTGATCTCACTCCATAAAATGTGTCTTCGCTCAAAAGTATCTAGGCCTGGTAACATGCTAATTTTCCCACCATGGAGTGACCTCACTCCATAAAATGTGTCTTCGCTCAAAAGTATCTAGGCCTGGTAACATGCAAATTTTCCCACCATGGAGTGACCTCACTCCATAAAATGTGTCTTCGCTCAAAAGTATCTAGGCCTGGTAACATGCTAATTTTCCCACCATGGAGTGACCTCACTCCATAAAAAGCGTCCTCACTCAAAAGTATCTAGGCCTGGTAACATGCTAATTTTCCCACCATGGAGTGACCTCACTCCATAAAATGTGTCTTCGCTCAAAAGTATCTAGGCCTGGTAACATGCAAATTTTCCCAATATGGAGTGACCTCATTCCATAAAATGTGTCTTCGCTCAAAAGTATCTAGGCCTGGTAACATGCAAATTTTCCCACCATGGAGTGACCTCACTCCATAAAAAGCGTCCTCACTCAAAAGTATATCACTTTGATTAGCAACATGTATAACAATACAAGTGTGCGTCTCTGTAGTACCGAAACAAGGGTCATACAATTTACAATGGCTTTACAAATTTTAAACATACTTGATATGACGTCAGTATAGTGTTATAGGTCAATAGTTTGTTGATGTACATACTTTTTTTATCGATACTTGCGCAACTATGTGAGACAAAAATAAATAAATGTGTCCCTCTTTACCCTAGAACACTTAAAACTAGTATCATGTCAGAGCATAACGACTAAAACGACAAGGTGTGGTGTCTCTGACCACCAATCCTTCATTCACACAACTCAATAACAACAAAGTAGGTACAATAACAACTCAGTAATATTAAATACAATAAATAAAGCGTTAGGTTCTCTGACCATTCATCTGTCGCTTGACTTATTTGAAACTTCGATGAAATAATAACTCTCTTATTGTAATCACAATTAAAAAAAACAGGTTTGGCGAATAGAGAACTACAGTTGGCTAATCTGTAATTATCCACTCTGCCCAAAATGAAATGTTTGCACACATTCCGCGTCAAATTAAACAGCGAATTCAGTGCACGACAATAGCCATGGCAAAACAATGAGATAAATCACGTACATTGGAATACACAAAGTTTGTAAAAAGTCATGTTGAAGGATGCAATTTCAATGATATTTTGAAAAAAAAAATTCCTTATATTGACATGTAATTTCATAGTCTTCCGTAAAACTCGATGACTGTTGAATTTTCGATGTTCGGTGTATTTTTATATATACTTTTCAAGTTGTCGCTGGAGGTGTTCCATGTAGTTTAATTTCTTGTGAAAGTTTTCTTGAACTTCGTGTTATTCTGTTGGCGATGTATGTCGGTGTTTTCTTTCAAATTTGCATCGCATAGTTTTCACTTTATCCTGGTCCCGGGTCGTCAGTTTTGGTCTTCGTCTAGATTTGAAATAGATCACATACCTCCATATTCTTGTAGTAGTAGTTATTTTCTTTAATGTGTTGGGGAGTAACTCGCTTTGCATGTTGGTCCGTTAGCAGTACCCACACCTGCTAATCTCGGATCTTCTGATTCTTCCACTATGTCGCAGATTTGAAAGCAGCTAGCTCAAAGATCAGTTTTCTGAGAGGTTTCGACCTTTGTTTTCACCAGTTATACCCGGATATTCGCCACTGAGAATAATAAAACGTAGATAAAGCCCACGAATACAGACTCAAGTGAACAGTTGCCAAATCGAGATACAAATGGTAATATTTTAGTAAAAAAAAGAAGCCGTAACTGTACGTCCTTTTCCAACGTATTGAGACCAGTTATCCACATTGATCCTTCCATCTCAATTTCCAACGCTTCTTTTATCCTTACTCTCTTTTGTTATGATGAAATCACTGCGATTAGCATTAACCAGACTCGACTGGTGAGATTGTCTGTATAGTATTTCTAGGCTAGTATATTGTTGGGCCATTTGAGAATGGTAACATTTGTACAATCGTATCACCATATGCCCCAGCTTCCGGGAAAAAAACATACATTGCTTAAATATAAGATTATTATTAAGGTGTTCATCTCGCCGTCACTTTAAGTATCTTATTAAGTTTTGTATATGGTTGTAATGTGGATGAGGATTTGTAATGTTTACATATGTTTTCTTACATATTGCATATGAATAGTAGTTTATAAATAAATAAACGCTGCTCGGACTGATAAATATGATATATAGAAGATAATATTTGGTAATCGTAGTCCTAAATAACTATTAAAAATAGCTAGACGTTTCGAGCAATGGCTCTTTATCGATAGCAATTTCTTCTATGCTATCGATAAAGAGCCATTGCTCGAAACGTCTAGCTATTTTTAATAGTTATTTAGGACTACGATTACCAAATATTATCTTCTATATATCATATTGCATATGACATTGGCGTACTAGTATTTGTCACATTTATAAACTTCGAAGTCGGTGATTGGATTCTTGATACATTTACGAGGGGCGTTAAATAAGTAATGCTCCTGACCTATTTCCCATAGCAGGAGATTAATGAAACATGGCACAGTTATTAGTCTTTCCTTACACAGAAACCACCCAGCGTTATGCAATTCTCCCATCATTTGATGCAGCTCTGGGCACCGTTTTTGTAGAACACCCCAGGTTGGTCTTCCAACCACGTAGTAACGTCAGAAATCAAGGCTGCATCATCTGGCAAACGCTTTCCTTTCAAAAAACAACTTCGCGGCTGGGAATAGATGAAAGTCAGAGGGTGCAAGGTCAGGAGAGTAATGGGGGTGGGGAGGATTTCATAGCCACATGCCCGTGCTTCTGATCTGGCGACATGCGAGTTGTGGACCGGAGCGTTGTCCTACAGGCGGAGGATACATTTGATGAACTTGCCCCGCCTCTTGATTTTGATAGCTTCTCTTAATTTCGTCAAAAGTAAAGTGTAATAGACTCCTGTAATTGTGGTCCTCTTTGTCAGGAAATCTGTCATCACTATTCCGTCCTGGTCCCAGAAGACTGTGAGCACGACCATGCCAGCGGATGGCTGCACCCTTGCCTTCTTCGGAGATGGTGAGTCCAAGTACTTCCACTGCATTGACTGGGCTTTAGACTCTGGATCACCAGTGTTTTACAAGGTCATATGACGGGGCATCATCACCATAAGTTTCTTTCATTTCATTAAAAGTCTCCTTTGGCGTGCGTCCTTTCAAATACAAAAACCAGATCACTGAGCGACACTCAACTGGCTCCATTTCACACCTGACTCAGTTCAAACACCTGTAAATCAGAAACCACAATTAGTTCAGAGCTGTTTTTTGGCAACATAACCCATAGAGATGTAAATCATTAGACATGCAAAATTTCATTTAGATCAGACAACTGGAAGTGGGTAAGGGGCATTACTTATTGAACGCCCCTCGTAACATGACTCTTACGGCCGCAAAAAGTGACACACTTGACATGTTTCTGTACAATGCAGCATTACATATTCTGGTATAAAATATGGCAGGAAATCATCTGCTGGGAAGCTGTCGCCGATTGGCCGCTCCCGATGTCGAACATTCGGCTGATGTATAATGCATACGACTGTCCTTTCGCAGAATTGTTCATTGCCTATGATTCTATCGCAAATGTGGCATATTCAATATTAGTATGACCCTTTCACAAAATATATTAAATTGAATATATCTTCACGGTGCAATGCGCAACTTTAATAACACACAAACAAAGTTGAAGAGAAACACGCCCATTTCAATGTTATTATTGCACTTACATCTAACATTACATCAATCATTCCACTTTGTTGACAGCAATTGTACGTAACGTCAAACTGACTGCACAGAAAAACAACTGATGGATTAGGATACAATGACACAGCAGCCACCTGCTGCCGCTAATAGGATATCATTATACATTTATACTGAACGCTGATCACGTTTTATAATACTAATGTAATACTCAAAGACGCAGCATACTACAAAATGGGAGACTCGAGGACAATTATGTTTATAACTATAATACTTACGCTGTTCATCGCAGTAATGTCGGCACTCTGTTACAGTGTATTAACAGTCGCGGTACAGCAATGTACAGAATATAAATCGGCCAAAAGTTCCACTGTGTACATTGATGTAGGAGCTAACAGAGGGGACACATTGCAGGTATTTTATAACACTTTATCAGCCGATTTATCAAACAACCCATATGTTGAGTTACCGTACGACTACGAACCATCGAAGTGGAAAGTGTTCGCCTTTGAAGCAGATGAGATTCACAGTGATGAATTACATCAACTGCAAAAGAAGTTTCATTTCAAACTCTATAGCGGGACAGCAGCATGGGTGGATGATTTAGGAGTTATGTTATACCTTGACCGATCTGCCAAAACAAATGGGTACTGGGGCACGTCTATTTCTGGCACTAAACGTAATCTGAACGACACACATCCGGTGAAAGTGCAAAGCCTGGATTTCAGTGCCTGGTTACGTGAACACGTGACTAATGATGACTTCGTGGTCTTGAAAATGAATATAGAAGGTGCAGAGTTTGCTGTTTTGGATAAAATGCTTCGCGACGAGACTTTTTGTCTAATAGATCAATTGTTTATTTTTTACCATGTCAATGCAGCCTTTCAGAAAAAGAATCCTTTGGCTAACGATATGCCAGGCCGGGTGACGCGGAAAGCACGAGAACCATTTTGTGGAGTTCAGATATTATTCCAGTCAGAACACTGACAGATCTTCGTGGTTGGTGTTCTACTGTAACAGCTGTTCGATACATCAAACCACTAACATTGCAAAATGTACGAGGTGAAAATATGAGTAAAACAAATGGCGGGGATTTATATTTATTTATATGCTTGCTATTTACACATCTTTTTATGGTTATCTCATTTCGCTCGTCATTTCATGTTGTTTCACCCCTGGTAATATTGGACACTAGTTTCGTTCATTTTCAACACATCATTAGCACTAGTACTGTTATATTCATAACTATTCATTTCAATCAATCAACGCAAATCGAGGGACGAAAAATGAACTGACAATGAGACTTGATCTGTACTGATTCATCCTGTTATTCTGCAATTCTGTTATTCTGAATTTGAATTGATATTGTTTTATAACTGTAGAACTAACATGTATTAACATGTATACCTTCCTGGTTACTGTACATAGTAATCATAGTTAACAGTACATTCATAACAAGGTTGGGTGTTTCTTAGCCCACGCCAATCGCTGTTTCCCCCGTGCGTGAGCGCAATTGGCTCTAGCCAATATGCAACTGATGCAAACATATAGGATTAGCTTAAATCTTAGCCCGTACTTATGGGTGAAAATAAATCCCAAGTTGCAAACTTTATAAATCAAAGTTTGTTCAAACATTGTGAAATTTAGTATTTATTTATTGACACATAGCATCCCTCGAAAGAGATGAAAAGTGTTACAATTGAAAACTTAACAATGGACGAAACTAACGCTAAGAAATAAAGAGTGCAAGAGGTATTGACAAGTCATTGGTGTCAATTATACCGCATAATATACAATTTCGTAAAAATTACCAGAAAATTTAAAAGGGAGAGGTGATTTTTGTTTTAATTTAAAGGTATGCCCAATATTATATCTTTCTGAGAAAATTGTATGTAAATATTGCCGTTAATCTCTAAATAATTTTCTACCTGTGTCCAAAGCTCAAGCACATGGGGGCATTCAAAAAACAAATGATGACATCTTTCTACAAACAAACAACAAAAAGAACATCTTTCATCCTCTACCAAATTTCTTAAATGAAAGTATCTGTTAGTTGGTGTAATTTTATGTAATAATCGAAATTGAACATTTCTCAATGATACATCGTCCGTATTTTTATATGGCAGAATGAAAATATCTTGAAATTCTTCAGTTTGTAAAGAAAAGAACTCACTCCACTTTTTTACAGCAGTAAGTGGTTTTGTTTTTATAGACATAATTGACGAATGTAGTAACTATAAATAGTTTTAGATATTTTCTTATTGCCACTGGGAATATAACAGACATCCGTCTTGCATGTTGTCTGTTTATTTTTTTTTCAGTTTTGTTTTCCAATTTTGGGGGATTGCAGTAATTAAAGATTGATATTGAAGAAACTTTGGAGTAATATTCCATTTTTGGCCAAATACATTCAATAACATAATGATTTTACTTTCATCCAATAAATCCCCAATTACATCAATTCCTTCGTGATACCAATTCTTATACATTACAGTGTTATTTCCTACCAATATTGCTGGGTTATACCAAAGTGGTTGATTTACAATATAATCAGCTTCTGTTTTGGTAATACAAATTTCTTCCCATACAGTAAATACATCTTTCCAAAATGGATTATCACTCAATACTGTATGTCTAATATAACGTATTTGTTCTTCCCCCATACGCTTGAGCAAGTGATGTTTAAATTTTAATTGACTATTAAAAAGTTGTTTCCATGTATAAAAGTCATCACTGAGTAATTTATAAATCCAGGTATATTTCATAGATTTCATAAATGATAATAAATGGGTCAATTTCAAGCCACCATCGTTGTATTCTAGGCACATTCTATTTCTATTAATTTTATCATAATTAGAGTTCCAAATAAAATTATTTTTTCCAGGTCTTTGATGATATTAGCCGACATGTTTGGCACATTCTTGTATTGTAAGCTCTTCCTCTAACGAATTTCTTTCTTCTGTTGATAATTTTGGTATATTTGTTTTTAGAAATTAAAAATTTCGATCAGAAATATCCCCGACCGTTTGATTGGCAGATTTATACAAGTTTTTGTAAAATTGTTTCATTTCTTTCAAAATATTTCCTTGATCTATAATTTCTGAACCATCTTCTTTAGCCAGTTTTCCAATCGTTTTATTTACATACTGTCTTTTTTCCAGGGCACAAACATATTTAGACGAATTGATTGAATTCTTAATATCCAGGTCCTTCCTTTCAAAAAAAAAAATGTATGTTTTAGCAATCTCTTTGATTTTTCGATTTTTCGGTACTTCCATTTTGCAAACCAGTCTTAGATTTTGACATAATGACCATATCATCAGCATAGAGAAGGCTGCTAAAACTGATACTATTTAAGAATGGTGGGTCACAGGCCTTTGGGAGGTCATTGACAAAGAGGTTGAACAGGGTGGGGCTTACGTTACTAAGGTGACCGTCCCGTCGATTGCCAGGCGAAGAAATATAAAGAAACGAAAGCACTTAGTGGCATTGACGGTTAACTCGTCCTACTGTCACACCGTTTGTGCTACGGACAGTAAAAAAATGAGTTTCTCACTTTGAAAATAACCAGAATCCACAAACAACGCGTATGCTTTCGTCAGGTTTGAAAATCGAACACCTGCATGGCAATGTTTTGGTGGGTGTCTCTGAAAGTAGTACCACTGTAACGCATCGACCAATCAAAGACAAGCATAAGATCGCGTGGTGGCAGAGATATATTCGTAGAAATAGAACTCTGCCTAGTAGAACTCTGCCCAGGAAATGTGTCTGTGCAAAGACAGCGCGTCATGTGACGACACAACGCAAAGTTCTTTCATAATGTTATAATTATAGGTAAGTAATAATAGATGATTGGTTAGAACCTTATAACTTGCCAAATAAGGAATGCCAGACACGTGTGCCCTCTGTAGGGATCCTGAGTCAAAATGGATGATATTCCCCAAAATCAAGATGAATCAGCTTGTTGACTGCTTGATGTATGTTTCGTCGTGCCAGTGAATTAGCATATTAACTAGTTGCGTCACGACAACTTTTCCTGCGCCATATCGTCTTAGAGGACACACTGCGAGGGTACCAGACGTGGAGTGCCTGAAAATGTGAATATGGTCTAGGCACAGTACGTATTAACTCTATATGTTAAAAGTGGGACAAAAGTAATATTGCATTTTCACGTAGTAAACGCGGCATTATCAAATTGAAAATTCGATCTTGAGTTCATTGCCGCTGCCATACTAATTGTGAATTTCCAGTGACGGAGGGGGAGTTCGCCTCCTCGAAAAAATATTGGGGACGTCGCCTCTCCAAAATCAAGCTGAAACCGTTCGTGCCAGCAAAATGTGCCCCTCAAAATGCAAAAAATAGCGTTTCAGGGCCCCCGTCTCGCCCCACGCAAAAGTTTCGTGCCGCCGCCTCTGATTTTTGATTGAATCTGTGTTATTCTAGCAATAAACTTGTGTCATTATTTTTGGGAAAACAAATTATGTGAATGTACGACTTGAACACACGTACACTGGATGTCACGTAATTTTTTGGCTGATTTGTGAACTTCTGCATAGCTCTACCATTGGTCTCTGAGCCCCGTCTGTGTCTCGCTGAAGCTAATATTGCGGGCCATCTTTACACACGTTTCCATTCATATCACAAATAATTACGATTTATTGAATGGACTAAAAAGTATTGATTTAATTAGCACATGAGACATGAATAATTTCCATTCATATTATTGCGCGCACTTGAAAATCAATTATTTTGCTGCCGCGAACTAATTGATGTATTACGGTACTATGTGTCGGAGCATAGGGGGATTCCCCATTGCCTGTATGGGTATGTTACGGACCTATGCGATAACGAGCCTCGGTGGTAATGGAATAGGGTTTCCGTGGACACATTGACTAGCCAAACGATTTGAACTCTGTGATAGTGTCGTTTGAACTCCGTGTCGTGTGACAGTGTAACCAAATATAACACAATGGCCAACGGTTCCTGCGTCTGTTTACGTTTCTATTGAGTCTGGACACAGTCTCATTGAGGGACTGTCGTCTGAAGTGTACATTCTTTCAGTATATGGGTAACTAGAGTACACAATCGTGTCCGGTATCATCGATAAGCGAACCTAATCTAGACATCGTTGCCGACGTGTGTGGATGGCGCAAAGGTCACGTAAGCCATCGCGTACGTACTGACGGCGCAGGTCCGTATCCTTCTTACACCCCTTTCACCCCTTAATTACACGAAGAACTGCAGTCATTATCAACATCTGACTGCAGTTTTTCGTGTAAACAAGGGGTGAAAGGGGTGTAACACCTTTTCTTTTGAGACAGCGCGCCGCGTGACGACGTAACGTCCTAATGTATTTACATGTGTACCCTACCGTAAGCTATGTATTAGTTATATATTATGCTGTGCACATTGAGGAATTAACGTCATGCAGTTTTATCCTCAGAGTTTGTAATTGACATCCCATAACAGTAGGAAAACATGGCAGTTAGGTGTCACTTGATTTGTTTAAGATAACAACTTTAAACAGGTTGTCAATATTTGCTTGGCTTAACAGTGTTAAAAACCAACAAACATTTGCAGTACACACATCGCCTTTAGGGGTAGAAATGTATTTTCACAAATTTACGTAGGAATATCGTTTTTAGTCTGAGAGTGTGCGAAAGTGATCGCGGAGTTTTCTGATCTACTAGTATATATTTTTGTACATTTTTCTTGCCAAACGATATAAAACGAGGATTGACATTTTCTCGCAGTATATTCAATCAAAGTGCGTATTATAAGTATTAAAAGTGTATTTTCTGACTGAATATTTACTAGCTGCTGACACAACACAATGTTGCTTGTCTGAGTTTAGTTTTGAATTGTCGTCACACAATTGGTCAGAATAATGTTCAAATGACGCGCGCAGAACTTGGTGAAGAGGTGAATTATTATTATGAATTAAAAGATGAAAATTAATGTTCACAGTCATGTTTGTACATATAAAGGTAATCATGTATCCAACCTATACAATTGAGGATAAAACACACCAGGCAGTAGAAATGACTTTATTGTGTATATGTTTAAAAAATCATCCTTCGAGTACTAGTATATCGAAAAAAAAAGGATCAAAGTCTTTCCAATTTGTTCACTAAGCAGTGACACGACCCATTTTCACTTAATCAAACTGCTTGTTCATTTAAATATATCTGAAAATATAAAACCATCAGTGTTTTTGTTTTTCACTTCGAAAAATCTCATCAGAATGGCATCCATGGATTCTCAAGTTTCATATAAGCAACCCATAGTCCGCAGCCCACAACAGTGGCTTGGGCAGAGGGGCGAACGAAAAATATTGGGGGGGGGGGTCCTCTCCAAAATCAAGCTTAAATCTCAAAATGTAGGAAATAGCGCTTCAGAGGTTTCAAAATGCCCCGAACCCCCTGGTAAGGCCGTGCCTTCGGCGCGAGATTGTTGAGCAGACCCCCCCTCTCTAAGCAAAATTTCGCGCCGCCGCCTCTGTACAATTAGCATATCCGCTCGTGAGAAAGGTTGTCGATGTTGGTTGAAGAACGACTCAATTATATCTGTAGGCGCAGCTGGACATGAGGCAGGGGATGGAGCAGAGAGAGAAAAGTGCATGTGCACTGATGATAAACATAAGCTGGGTACACAAGTCAATAAACAAAAAACAATGTTACTTAATACTCTATTATTGGATGCAGCAATAATACATTGAATTTAAATGTGATTTTCATTTTTTTTAAATACGCAATCAAATTGTGCTTAAATTCACCTAAAATTGTCTGTTAATGTTTAGTTACACATTTTCAGATTTCAGCTACGTTATTAAGTAGAAAAAATGTTTGGCAGTGTTATCCCTCAGATGCTACTGGTTGAAACCCCTGTACCATAAATGAGACAGTCATATTCATCAACTCGAACAACCAAACACTGCACATTTACTGGTGTACTGAACTATTGAACTCAACTGAGGAGGATGTTAACAGCTCGCAAACAATTATTTAGTATATTATACTGATGGCAATGAGTCATAGTTATTAACATATTACCTAGGTGCCTGGAGTAGCCAATAACAATTTAACAATGACACTGGTCAATAAACCGGATCAAAAACGTGACATGATTCATCAAAGTCAACCATTTTACACGCAAGCATCAGAGCTTGAGTTCTATAAAGCGGTTTTTGGCCTATTAGAAGGAGGAACGGATCGAGGGAATGAGACGGAGCTCACAGTTGACTTAGAAGCTCAGAAATCAAAAGTCAAATCCGGAAGCGTCAAACAAATGAAATAGAAAGGAATTGTACTGAATTATTACATATAAATCAATGGGGATACAACTACCATACACACACAGGGGGTGAAACATTTGAAATCACGTGGGGGTGGCTTGAGGGTATCACCAGTGTAATTGTTTTTCGCAGTGCATTGTTTGTAAATTTGCATTCTTCTTGAGTGTGCCAACATGTGTTCCCTGCACCATACTCCTTTCTCTCGATGACTAGCTTGCATTTTTTCACAAATCTCCTAGCCAAACCCCTACTTTAAAATGGTGGACCCCAGTCAAAATGCATGTAAATGTATGCTTCATTCTGTAAATAACGTTACAGTCAGCTGGCGTACAAGTGATAGTCAAATAAATGCGATTAATCTATCGATATATTGGTATACCCATTTATTTGATTATCACTTGTACTCCAGCTGACGGTGATTAACCTATACATCTTAAATCCACTCAGTAACAACCAAGTAGGCTGCATGTAGAAGATTGATTACTAGTATTCAAATGAGCGTAGTTTAAATACTCAAATTGTGTGTGGTTTGGGTCTTTATATGTCGTTCATAAACAAAGTGTACCGTCATAGAGGGCGCACGTCTACAAACCAATGATATGTTTCGCATTTCTCTATTATTCCGGGAAAAACATTGTTTTATATCACAACAAAATGAGGCAATGTTGATAAATGAGTATTCTGAAATCCTAAAAATGTTTTTATATTGCATCACAATAATGAAATACTGCAAAGCCTTTAAATTAATTTATTCATAGTGTATTAATTTGCCAATATATAAATACTGCGGTTTTAAAGTAATATAAATTGTTCCGCTCACAAGATCCAAGGAATTGAGATCAAATTCGCATTTGTATTTGTGTGCAAGAATATATATGGATCTTTTGAACAAAACATGTGAAATGCATTTCGTAGACATATACTACACTTTATGTCACTGTTTGGGCATAAGTGTACAATAATATTCCATACTATAAAGTTAATATACACACTCGCATCCATATTTTGAATATAAAATGATAACAAAGACATTCTTTGTACTTAAATACATATAATGCATTTTTTGTAACACCATGGACAAATTAAAAGAAATCTTACTAATTGACATTTCTGTTATTCTTGTGATACGGGAAAACAAGTTTTTCGACGATGAAAATTGTTTTGTGTGTGTGTGGTTGTTCTTCAATCTTTAATTGTAGCCTAAATATACGTTTTGAATTTGAAAAAAAATGCATACACACAATATATTAGTACAATTGATAGCCATGCTAGTTGCAAGACATACTTGAAATGTTAAGTCAGGACCATTTGATAATTAATCACACCATAAGACACAGTATATTGTCATGAATTTGTTTTTACGTATCTGTTGATCGACTTAATTAGTTGATTATTAGCTGAATTGCTGTGTTATGTCTGTCATCGTTTAGGCCTATTTGAAGTTTTGGACGGAACTTGGCTCAGTTATTTGGAACTAATTACCAGATAACCGTCGCGATTCTGACAGTTGATATCCATAGTTATTAATGTAGTGAACGATTAATCAAAAGATATGACGTATTCAGTGCTTAGTGTAATTGGCTTTATGATTGAAGGTTACGCCCTAGAGTCTTTTTACTGCTTTGTAATTGGATAGAGTCTTGAAAATGAATAAAGAGAGTTTGAGTTGGTCTTGGGGAGCACAGCACGATAGACGCAGTAGAGAGAGGGGAGTCCGGGAGAGACTTGGGGCGAGCCTGGACGCAGTCTAAGAGAGTCTTGGGTCAGCCTTGTGATAGTCTTGGGGACTTTTCCCCAGGGCGCTGTGTCTTATAGAGTGCTCGATTGACCGACTTGGACGAGAGCTGAAACGTATTTCGTTGTGTGTGCCTTGTTTGACTGTAAAGTTAAAGTGACTTTCCCGATCCCGTAACTCAAGGGGACGCGATAGAGAGACGAGACGAGATTCCCCCCTGGCAAGTGTGGAGAACCCGAGAGAAGGAGATTTCCCCCCTGACAATATCGGCATATCGTATAATGACATACACACATTGTATAAAGAATAAATACTTTCACTGTGGAGGTTTTTCCAACCATGACAAATTTAAACATGCCGATTCACCATTTCCCTAATAACATATAATTATACACAATGCATTATCCGATTAATATAACGTTCATACGAAGACTAGGTACTGTCGTGCAATTCATATTGACCATGGGAATATTTGTTTATTACGTTTATGGTTCATAACAATATTGCATGTATAATTACTGTAGTTTATTCTGCTTTCAATTAAGTTAATTTCAACTGTAATCATACTTGTCCAAACAAGTTCAATCAAACGGGATAAACAGGGTGTATCTTCATTCGCGAATCAATAAATGCAGCGACAGTTTAGTTTACTGTTTATTTATTTGGCTTTCTATAATAATACACGATTTTGCAACAGCTCTTGAAGCATTAAATGTCGATAATTTACTAACATTTGGTTCTGTGTACTTAATGTATATATTTACATTTTTATATATGATATGGTTTGCACATATAGAAATTATTAACATTAAAAATTAATTAAAATCATGGATTTGCTTGGGAAATTCATTATCTGCTGATGAAACGTGAATATTCTATTCTCTAAATTCAAAGTGCTTCTTATATTTTAAATAAAAGCAGACAGCCAAAGATTTCATTAGTGTAAAAAATAGTGGCTTTGCACTGGATGGAATTTTCTATTAGCGCTGTTTACTTTTGTGTACTTTTTTCAGACCTTGGTGGACGCTTGTGATAACTAATGTCGGATTGTGATGAAGCTTCATGAATCTGAGCAGCGTCAACAATACAAATATTCTCAATATCAGAACTTGCATTCTTTAAGAGATATAAATAAGCGGTTTTAGTGTTGTCATCGAGCCAATCATTTTGTATTAATTTGTTAATTATTTCTTTGTTAATTGTTATTTTATTTAACACCTGATTGCATATTTCATGCATTTGGTCAGTATCCATGGTCACAATAATGTTTTGGCACAATGTTTCACGCATATGCTTTTGGTTCAACTGACAAGTCATAAGATGATCTTGCTTTCGAATTGTGTTGCTTCTGAAATAAAAAATGATGTGATTTTTCAAATGATCGGGAAACTTGTTTGAACGAGGTTGTTAGGTAATTGCCATTTGTTATTCACATTGTCATATTGATCTAGTATATTTGAAAAAATAGTCAGTCGTCAAACTGTTTTTATGAGTTGAAACTTAGAAATGCTTAAAATGCACAGTTTCAGATAACTCTGACTTTCTTGGACTTTTAACTAGGATGATAAGTCATTAAAATCAAATATTGTTGCAGCCCATTTCGTGGACAATAAAGTGTTTTGGGCACAGCCATTTTCCATGCAAAGTTTATTGACTAGTAATAAACTCATTTAGTCCAGATAACTACTAAATACACGCTCTGTGAGTGAGCAATGCAGAAATAGTTTCTCTCTTAAATGCATATCCTGCTAATTTATTGCATCATGGGCAAGTAAAATCTTGTCTTTGTGTCATGTTTTGCAAAATGTATTATTATATCCTCTATACCTATGTTATTGAATGAGCTTGAATAATTAATTGATTTGATGTTGTTGTCATAGCATCATTTACTTCAATTGTTAACTCATCTTCTTTAATGGTATTGGCTGGCTCTGTTTCACTAGAAATTATCAACGAAGCAAATAGTGGTTTAATCCATACTGGCATTGCCGATGTCGTTGGCGAGTCAAGTGAGTATAGGCAGTTTTTCTGATATTTGAAAAAAGATAACTAGCAACGTATCCTCTCATCATTGCAAGATATAGCATGGTAATCGTGCAGTAATGTTGTAGTGTAATGCCCAGAGTGTGCAGAGATGCCATGGTGATTAACTATTGACTGTACTGTGTATACTATTGATTGATCAGTTATTGGTAAACATTGAAATATCTAATCTGTTATCAATTCTGACTGGATTGCTGAGTTTATTTTTATTTTCTGTGTTCTTTTATACACACTTTCATATGATAAAGTCAACATAACATAGAATGTCATGTAAGTTGGTTAAAATGTAGTTTTTTCCAAAATCAACAACACAGGTTTAATCTGTGTTCCTATAAGTTTCAAAGATAAACTCAAGACAAAGCAATGTTAGGACGTGTTATCAGTAGCTTTCTGACACACAAAGAGTGTTTCCAAACACTTGAGTGGTTAAACTCCGCCCCTGTTGTTTCACATATGAATGTGTCAGACATAAGGTCACACAGCCACTGAAAACAAAATCGTTGGTTTTGGTGTTCCCATTCCTTTATTTTTTTGGTTTGAAATAGCCTTACACATTTTGATGCCTACACAGACCTTGAAGTGAAAACAAGTCGATTGTGCCGATAAACAAGTTTGAAAATCTTTGCTGTGACTTCATGGATGTTTTCTAGGAGTTTATTTTTTTTCAAAATACAAGGTCTTTAACAAAAAATAACGTATACTTATTGTCGTCAGATTAACACCAAATTTTCACAGCTTCAAGGTGACAATGAGAGGAACTTCAATGTGTCCAGACAAACTATTTTGTGGATTATTTACCAACGTGTTGTGGTTTGAGTTGGGGCAATGCGACTAAAACGGAAATTAATATTCAGCACACCACTTTTTTAAAACGCATTGCTTGAATAAAACTGACAAGCCACATTCAAATAACCAGACTATTGAACAACTAGGAAAAGTGAGAAAAAAACTTCTTATCACCAGCATAAATGTGTAATTATTTTTATTACAGAAAAAGTAATTTTTTACCTTTGATTGAGTAACGCGTCGTAGAATGCAGATACGGGCATGAAAAACACACTTTTGAAAAGCTTGTAGTCTGGCGATTCCATCAATACATTCCTGGATCTTTTGTAGTCATTTAGTCACAATTAGAAGATGAAAACAAGTATGCAAATATTAGTCTCGCTACCTTAAAGTGCCTGTGCAATGCCCACCCTCACGTTTCCCATTTTAGATCTGTGTCCCACTGAAATGAGCAGTTATTGATTTTTTTGCTGAAAATGATTACTCGTATCCAAGTAAATTTGGGATATTTCTCGTGTTGTAGCCACGCCCACCTATCCTGAAACGTTCGACTGTTTCCGGATTTCTGACTCTCACCGAAAATGCGCCACCAAATGACAAAAATGTGAGAAGAAGTCATACCCCCGAGCCGTAAGAACACTGGTCATTCAGTATAGTTTTAAACGATATACATTTTTCGGTCGGCGTTTTTTCTTCTTTTTTTTGTCTATTTTATTTTTTTTGAGAGAGAGTTTTTAGTTGTTGTGTTGTGTTGTGGGCAGTTGCAGTGAAACGTATAGTCATAGTGTATGTATTCACACGTTTCTAATCGATCCGAAGGTGCGACATCAGTGGACGAAAGCCACTTAACATAAACCTGGCGCAACACTTTTGAAAGAAATAGATTCCGGACCAGCCCATGATCACCGAGGCGGATTTTAGAAGAGAGAAAGAGACGTCCGGCAAGTGTTTCAAATGAGTTGACTTTTTTTGCGATCGTGATTATCGTTTTATCGTTTAGCCCCTGTTAGGTAAAAGGTAGCAATAATGTTGACAGTGACACGAAAACGAAGCGTCGGACAAACAGGAAATTACACAGCCCTTACACACTTCTAATTGTTTTCATTTTCGAAGGCTAAAAGTTTCTGAATTGTTTGGTGATTGGTGTTGAATGTCGAATTCACACCTCTGTTCTTTTTTTACCTCCATGCTTGCAGCTTGATCTGCGCACAGTCAGAGGGACTGTGATCTGCGTAATAATTTATGAAATAAGAATTATTATAATTATGACAATCACGCCATAGATCACGCTAACTCGAATCCACTCTGAATTTATCTGTATGTGTGTCGATCTCGATTATTTTTGTTATCCAATTAAACGCCGCTTTTAACGCACTTGCCCTCGTCCTGATCCGGCGCGTTCACCTATTTCAACAAAAAGTCAATTTATTTCCACGCGGCTGTCATTTATTTAGTAACTGTGATTTGTCGTTTTTTATAATTATTTTATAGTGATCACTATAGTCTAATGTTTAGAATGTCAGAATATGTTCTCTTTTATTTTGATTTTGAAAGTTTTACTCAGACGATCGATGAAATAAAACAGTGTAGTGACGTGCCTAGTAACCTGCTAAATAACGAGATAATTCCGACGTCAAATTCTATTTTGTTCAGCGACAGTGTACAAACGTGCGCCGGTGTCGGTGACGATCACGGTTACCAGCTACACCAGAACGGACATATTTCGCATCTAACTCAACCCCATGCAACAAAAATTGATACTATGTGTTTATTATGGTCCATTCTTCCTCAACGAACAAGTACATAAGTGACAATTTAGTCAAAGACGAGAAAACTGCACAAGAAATTTGCCTTATTTACACGTATCGGCAATGCAAGCTGCCATGCGACTTCCCTTTCTGACGCCACAAGGGGAATTTCTGTATGCAAATGAGAAGCTAATGAGGAGCCTCGTTTTAAAATACACAAAAATAAAGTTGCCGTAGACTGAGTTTAAAACACATTTTTTCACTTAAAAAAATAATTCATGCTTAGAAACATAAAAATTAATAATATTTATGTATCAAATGATAATTTTAGGCGTGAAAATAGCAGCCATTTCACAGGCACTTTAAGAGATTAACTTAATTATTGTAATTCAACTGTTCTCATATTACTGAATCGTTTCGTAAGCAAGCTTTAAATGATTGTAAATTCACATGATGTGATAGTGTCAATGCAAAATTAAGTCCGGCAATACTAACCGATTTCAGTTTAGCCCACTATCTCACAAGTTAATATGTTAAAGCGACCCTGTATACA
The DNA here is from genome assembly GCF_978046115.1 of Saccoglossus kowalevskii. Lineage (NCBI taxonomy): Eukaryota > Metazoa > Hemichordata > Enteropneusta > Harrimaniidae > Saccoglossus > Saccoglossus kowalevskii. The sequence goes on from NC_140658.1 coordinate 27,592,515, forward strand.
TATCTTTCTGAAATTGATCTAATTTTGAAAACAAGTCTGGTTTAAAAAACACACACTCAAACTGCAATGTTTCGCATGACTGATTATCTTTTTGATAACATGGTAAAAGGAAGAATGTCTTATTTCATATCTAGAATTTTCAAAAGCAGTTGATCTTGTTAATCGTGATTTTTTGTATTATGTTTGTATGGTATAGGAGCAATTGTAATGGGTTGGTCCTGGGTCCTATTTAAAAGAAAACAAGTTGTGAGTTATTTTTGTAAACTGTTCTCAGTTCATGAAATTTCATTAGAAGAACCACAAGGCTCTACTCATGGTAGTTTACATCTTTTTCATTTTCATTTTTTCAATAGAGAACCAAGTATTAAAGCAATCAGTTTTGCAGTTTTCAAGGAGTTGGAAACATAAAAGTTGATGATGGATAATGACTGACAATCAGTAGAATGATTTCCTCCGCTCGACAAAATCACCAGCGAAGATAAAAAATATAAACAAACCAATGAGAGAATTGAAGTGTTTAAGTGAACTGTTGTTGTATTTAGAACATTTATGTTTCTAATTCTGAGTAATTAGTCGACTAATTCGTCAATCTTTCACAACCTAAGCCCAGCACATGTCAAACATTTATGACAGAAGTATACACCTCACTATGTTTCAAATATTTGTATAATTGAGTATAAAATATTGATATTTTTGCTCCTAATAAAGTTAACCCATCAAATGCATAGAAGGAGCAAGGTATTATACAGACGAAATCTAAGACTGGTAAAAAAAAGATAACACCTACTTTGCAGACGGAGTGTTATCCGCTAGAGCCTGCTCATATCTAGAATGTCCCATTATCATCTGAATTGTATTTCCACAGTCATTTTATCTGTTGACCCAACAAAAACTATCGCACTGCCGACTGGAGCAGGCAGATACATTGGCAAGAAGTTTGAAGACTGAAAATGTATCTACTGCAAGGACAACTAAATAGGAGATTTTTATTTCATACTCAACTGCAAATGTTCAATTAGACAATATTTTAATTCAAAACTACAAATAAAAAATGTCTTGAAAAGCTAATGTGACACATTAACGGCTGCCATTATGATTCAAACCAAACAACAAGCAAAAAGTCAAAGCAATTGAGCTCATAGTTTTCAAGGAAAAGTTGAAAATAGAATTGTTGACGACGACTGACAATCACCTATATGAACAGATCCGCTCTGTCATCTCATCTCAGATGACATCAGTGATAACAAATTGACGTGCATTAGTCATGTTCATACCAAATAAAAAAATCAAATTGATGTGCATGTAGCTCATTATGACTTGTCTTTGTACTAACTTTGAACAAATCCTGTCCTGGCACGTCTGAGAAATAATGATTGAAGCATGGATAGACGGACAAGTTCCTGTTGCAGACTCCATCCAACGGGAACCAAGGTCCCATGGCTTCATACCAAGGATTGACTAAACTAACAAGGTTTGCAGGAAGGTGAGAGGATCGAGATCAGTTGATTGTGGCCTTCTCAAAAGGAACATAATCGCTAGAGGAATTAGCTTGTTTGGCTGACTGATATGAAGGAGTGAATTGAACATCACCGTAGTAAATTCCGAAAAAGAACAAAAGAAACAAGAGAGAGAAGATAAGTTACATGCGAGAGAGGATATGTTGGCCAAGCGAAAAATGGAAGAAAAAAGACTTTAAGAAATTAAGGTTGAAAAGGCAATGAATTAGAAATGGATAAGTTAAAAGCCAAACTTGCTAGGGAAAAACTGACAAAGGAACATGACCTAAAATAATTCGCCCTTGATAATGGTATTGACCGGGGGGATTCAAGAAAAACAATCTACTAAAAATAACAACAACACATTAAAAATACTTGTATTACATATACACCTCTAGCTGACTAAAGGCTCAATAGAATTATTAGGTGTTAATTCTACTAATACACAGAAAAAAACAATGCAAAATTGCAATGTTTGAAGATGTAGATTCTCAGGAGGCAACAATACTGTAGACTTTTCTTTCCAGAACAACAGCTAACTATTTTTAGATTAATATTTCAAGGCTGAAGTAGATTTGCATACAAAGCATCTAGCATGCAACATGATACCCGGTAGTTATCCCTAGAGAGGATGAATATAATGATGCAGTTCATAGTTGTCTCAATATATCATTAATAGTGTTAATGAAGATACCTGGAGAAATACCTGTTTCGACTTTAGAAAATGTACAGATCTACGGTATGATGGCTCTGCTGTGATGGTTGGCTACAAAACTGGGGTAATCATTTTAATTATTTTATTCAACACATACCTTAATTTATAAATTTTGTAATAAATTGCAATCATGCGATTTATGGTTTATGTACAATTATTAATTACTTGCTATTGTTTTATTGGTAGGTCTCCAAAATATTGAAGGAGAAGAATAAACAGATGATTGATAATAATATTGACTGTGTAACACATATACTGGCTCTGGCTGTAGGTTAAGCAATGACAGGAATTACATATCTAAAAAATAAACAGCACCCTCCAACAATTGTTTTACTTTTACCAGAATTCAGCTGTCAGAATGGCACAGTCTCCCATACCTGTCAAGATTGACATTGATATTAAAGGTGTGTCTATAATTCCACCTTTAGCATAATTTCGCTTTCACATGCAATGACCCCCCTCATACACTTCACGATAACACGATTAAATTTTGTTTGTGTAGAAGAAAGAGAGAGATGTGACTTGATTAGAGACTGTTATTTAGCAATATTATTACAATAAGACAGCTGAAGACTACCCATGGACAATCTTGAAAAATACATAAATGAAGATTTGAGTGAACATAATAACATCACTGTCACCGAAAGTTTACAAGAACATTTTTTGTGAGATTAAAACTTCAATATAAACATTGCAGTTCTGCTCTACATTTTGCATCTCACTATTTCACTTGTGTCCTGCACTGGGTATATGATAAATATAATGATGGTGTTTGTGAGAATTTAGAAGAAAAATTTCCTGATTTGCTGTTGGTCCATCTTTGATGGAAAAAGCTTATGAACACAAACTACAGGTGGCTTTAGTTTAACAGTGTTTCTAAAATACTAGTGGAAAACAGAAATAAAAACAAGACATGTTTAACTGCAAATATTTAATTGCAAGTTTTGCTTCACTCACTCCTGTATAAAGTATAACATCAAACCAAATTTGATTATATTGTGGATGCTACTATTTTTCTTAAACATTCTACTATATTTCAGATTTTAAGTGATCACTATAGCCTTGACAATGAAATGAGTCCTGTCTATTAAAGACAATGACAGTAACACAACACAGTGAAGTTTTCTACAAAGATATGTTGAAGACAGTGATTTCAAAATATGGTGATGTGTTACCTATCTTGCATCAGCTGGCTGTCATAGCCTTAACAATACCAATTTCAACTGCTGGTAAGTAAATCGTAATTTATTTTTATTTTTTTAACGATACTACATAGACTAAACTAGCCACATTTATTGAGGTCACCAGTTATTAATGTGTTGTTACTATATTCATTCCTAATGTAGAATGTGAGTACGTTTTTTCTGCTGTTAGAAGAGTAAAAACCAACCTCCCAAACGGGCTGTCAGAAGAGTTGTTGATGAGTTTGATTTCAGCAGGGTGGCAAACATTTGGGCAGTAGCCAAGACTTGAAGAATAAGTTTAGAATAGACTTATTGTGAAATTATTATTTGTAAATAAATGGTTTAAGGCAACTGTACATATATTGTTTAACATGTCTGTCCTTGTTATTGTTGAAGAAAAAATGCAAATAATATGTTGATTATTATGCAAATTAGGCATCGTAACTATAAATGTTTTGTCTTTAGCAATACGTACAAAGTGGGGATATCACTAAGCATTTATCAAACCATTAGTTGGTTTGATGTCTTCGAAGTGTGGCTTAAATTAGTGTTAGTAACAAGAATTTTGATTTTCAAAATTTATTTACTTTGACAAAATTGTTCTGTTATACCAACATTATATTGTTGCATGAACTGTATGTCAAATACAGCATAAATATTTTTGAAGGCACTTTTTTACCCAAAATTCGGATGCAACATTTTTGATAACTTCGGACTAAACAGCCATAATTTTTTACTGGCTTCAGAACTCACCCAAAAGTTTGATACCCAAAGGGTTATTCATAGGAGTGCTTATATTGATTAACTGACATCTTATTTTCTATCAAGAAACTTTATGTACTTTATTGGTATGTATGAGAAATTACAACAATTCTCTTCATGCGTTGACATTGAAACCCGACCTAGTATTCCAATGGTATTGATTACAAGATAAATTATTTGCTATATTTATCACATACCACAATGCATATTCACTCTGGGACCAGTGACCTTTGAATGCATATCAACAATGTGATCAGTCAAGTAGAAACAGTGTACATTTGTTATCCAATTTGGTCTGCTGTTACTATAACGTGACCCAGAGTTAGCGGGACCAGCGCAATACAAACGTGACCTTGATAATAGGATTGTGTTCAAATAATAGAAGCTGACATTTTTGAACTAACATTATGTAATTGAAACACAAAATATAAGTATTAGAGGGATGACAAAAGAGGCTATAGTTAATATGGGCAGATGATTTGCTGGAGCTGTTGGTAAATTTATGTAATTGATTTTGCTGTGACAATGTATACATGTATGAACAATTATGTGAATATGATGTTGTGTGTTATAGGAAGTAGGTGATGTCTTAAATCTTTTGGTTATGTCATTTGAATCAAGAGGGGGAGGTTAAAGTACTTGATCGGAAAGAATGATTATATTTGTTCTTTGGCTTATTTGTACTTACTTGACTGTGACCCACCCACCACTCGATTGTAATTTGGCCAGCTACTATTAGACATCACTCAGCATGACTAGTTGGAAGACAACCATGTAAAAATAGTGTGAATAGAATAAACGTCTGTAATGAACAAGGAAAAAATTAAGTTTTTATTTTTTATCTTAACCATCCATATACAACAAGTTTACAAAAAAATTTGAGTAAGAATAAAGCAAAAAGTTGAACCAATAGGAGATACAGGTGATGGTTGAATTATCTCGCCTGGAAGAAAATAAAAAAAACAAGTGGTAAGGATTATATATTGTAATGAATGATTTGAGTAAGGTGTTGAGTAGAGGAATGTTCAATAGGAAGAACATTGTTGAAATGCTTTGGAAATGATTGGACTTTCCATAAATAAAATCTTGAGGCACATTGTAAATAATGAGAGGATGCTGAAAGTACTACCGTGCATTCAAGCATAATCTCAATGAAAACACAGGTTATGCACATTAACATTATAATGAGGTAAATCAGTGTTGTCAACAGAGTGTCATGATTAAATCTGGTATGATGTGCATGGAACGACTCATGGTGCAAAAGCAGATAAGTGTTGACGGAAGACCCAAATGATAGGTATCACCACCGACCAATTTGGTAGTAGTCATATTGCCGAAAATACTATTATCTTGTTGTTTTCAATAAGTATATGTGAAGCAACAATAAACTGTACAAAACCAGTTGTTAACTGTTTACAAGACAGTATTATAGACCCATATCATGCAACGTTACAGGGTGTTGTACAAATATACCCCCATACTTTTAGGCTATTGTATGTTCATTCAACTGTCCATTCAGAATGAATAAGAAATAAAGTAGGTGCAAAGAGACTGTATGAAATGTAATTGTACTTCATAGGAATATCAATGATGATATCAACTCCATCAGACTGATAGAACCAGTAAAAGTAATGAATTTATCGCATGGCAATGGTAATGTGTCATCTGACATATAACCAGAGTGAATTGACCATGTGCAAAAACAGCATTGTTGGTTTGCATAAGACAGCCCACACACATGCTATAAGGAGTAAAATCCTGGTATCACCAATGACAGGGCTGTGAATGAGTCAACATCAAACCAGAAACATAGAATGTAAATGCATGGACCTGTTTGTACAGAATCCCAGTTCATCCCTCATTATTTATGTGGATCATGTTAAAAAGATCTCAAACCATTATGAGGCCAATGAAAAACAACTTTGGTGTTTCCAGTATTAGGGTAAAAAATATTGGGTAGTTAGGCAGGGATTTTATTATTTTAGATTTATTTTGTCCCCAACATGTTCAGTCTATATCAAATACAATCATTTTAAACATTTTTTTTACATGATGATATTACTATCAAATTTTGTTTATTTTAAAAAAAGGTAACTCATTTCCATAAAAATAAAATTAATAACAAATGACAACACATGTCATTGTTTAAGGTTGAGGTGAGTGGCATGAACTGTTGATCTGTGGCACCATTTCAAAAATGGCAGCTGGCAACAGAAAAACCTTCACTGATGTACATGTGTATGTAGTGAGCACAAGGAATTGGCCCCTATCAGTTTCTGCCTAATAAATGACAGTTATGTACATTCCTGCTGTGGCCATTTACCTACAATAGCAACACCACAAGCATGATAAAAGCCCCCTGATGTACACATTGCAGCTCTTGCTGTTTCTTGCATGTGACAAAAATCTGCCTAAATCACAAGAAACTTGTAGTGAGCCAAACAATGATCATGAAAAAGTAAGAATGAATACAGCCAGCCATGCCAATGTGGTGAATCAAATGCAATTTCTTGCATGACTTTCTGCTCAATATTATACAGTGGGTGGGAGCCTATGCCGAATAATCAATGGTGTGGTCACAAATGATCATGAAGATTAATCATGATCACATACTTCATATACACTATAACATTACATTAATGGGCAAAGACTATAATCATATCCATGCCCCTAGACATGGCTACATCCGAGGTCATCATTTTGCCAATGCCATTCTTGCATGTCATTATTGCTGGTTGCATAGACTAGACTATTAATGTACAAGTATTTACACATATCGGCCTTAATTGGTTTTAGATGCTATTCTATTGAGATGCATCGCGACAACTGTGGCCGTGAAGGACAGGTAGGTTAGGTAATTGTTACTAGTCGCACCGTGCACACTCATCATATGAGTTCACAGGCCATAGGCCGAGTAAATCGCTGTCATCATTTATATACGATGCAATATTTATTTTTGATCATTAGTTTCTCTGATTCATGACATGTGCCAATAAATCCTGAAAATTGGCTTTGCTAAGCGATGAGTCGTTTAGTAAAAAACACTGAATGATCATAGCATGGTGTGCAGAGTTTTAGAGGTAAAGCAATTGTTAAGAATATATTAAAATTTGTGGAAAAGGGCAAAGGCTCTTACCTTAGTACAATGTCTAAGTACGGCGTCCTGGGCTGGCTGGCAAAATAATCACGTCATCGAAAGATGCGTGTACGTGTACTGTAGACAATTTCCATGACGCTGCATTGCATGCGTAGAGTCAACGTCACGATTTCTGCGTATCATTTTTTCTCCGCTTTTTTCAACAAATAATTCACTTTTTTTCCCCTGGGAAAACGTCGTCAATCTTATTTTATTAACCTGAACTTTGTCTTGACAGCGCAAATTATACCCAAATAAACGTCTTTGGATGATTTCTGGCACCCAACATTGATACTTGTCTCAGTCCTAATTACGCGTTTAGGAATGACCTGGTGATCCAAAATTGACCTCGCATGAAAATACTGCCGCCTATGGCGGGTCCCGGGATCATTGCGTCAAGTTTGATAATTGTTAGATTAGAATTACTCAAATTATCATGTACAAATTATTAACTTTAATATTTTTCTGCTATTTGAGATTCACAACATGAAAACAATGTGATCCACATTATTGAAGTTTATAATAGTTACAGAAAATACATTTGATTTTACAAGTGTGGTTTTCAGTCTAATTAATTCATGAGCACCTCTACCACAAGTTCAGTTTAAATCCGATTTTTCGAGATATCAGAAATTGGCTAATTAAATAATCAATATTTGCTGCAGTTTAGCAGCTCTTATTGGCCGCTTAAGCTATTTTGATATTACGTTGCGCCCCGCAACGTATACCACGACCAAGAGAGCTGCATAAACTGCAGCAAAATCAATATGCATGTTTTTTATTATTAGACAAATCACGTCTTTGGATTACCCCAGAGCATCTGAGAACCACATTTCAATGAAATGCGATGATTGTGCAAATTTGGCAACTGATATCCTTGAATTTCAATTCAAAACTAATGCATAAATGCAATAATTGTTTTTTTTAAATTGTATTGTTACATGGCAAATATGTTTCATTGTAATGTGATGATTAATTCTTAAAAAATAGGTGAAAAACCAAGTAAATTATTATGCAAATTATGTAATTATTATGGATAAATATTCTAATTACATCATTGCATTGTCTTATTTATGTACCAAAATTCATTGAAAAAAGATAACTACTTGAGATAATGATGGAAAAACTAAAAACTGAATAATTATTATGCAAATATTGTAATTGATATGCACACAAGTTTAATGTAAAACTAATAAGGTCTGCGGAATGTCACAGACCAACCATGTACCAATTCCATTGAAATGTGATTTGAATTAGAGATATCAATGGAAAAGCCGAAAAATTGTGAATTATTATGCATTGGGTAATTAATATGTACCGATTAAAACTTATTAGGTTCATTTACCAAGTTTGATTTTCCTTAGAAAGAAACTGACGTCATCAGCGTAATGCAGTGGGATTGTTTTTTGTTGTTGTTTGAGTTGCACTGGGAAGCCTTAGACCATGTATACCACTTTCCGTTCTGATTTTCTGTAAGAGAGGTTCAATAGCGATGGCATATATTTGCCCAAGCAACCCTGGTGCATGCCACGCATAAAAGGAAGTGGTGAGGTGAGGGGAGTGAAATGTTCATACGTATGGGACATTCTGTTTGTGTGTAGATTAGTTTTATATATTTGATGAAACCCTCACCAAACCCTGTGCCTGTAGTGTTTTCAGCAGGTACTCGTGGTGCACACGTAAAAGGCCTTTTTTGCCAACGATACGATGCCCAATGTGATGTTGCTATTATTATTATTATTGTTGTTGTTGTTGTTGTCGTTTGCATACGTGATGACGTCGCACACTAGACTGATGTTATCAAATATTTGTCTGCCAGGGATACAATAACTCTGGACAATGTGAAAGATGTTACTTAGTGCAGGTTTCAATCTAAGGGAAATAGACTTACAGGACGCCAGTTTGTCAACAAGTTAGTATTTCTTTTTTTTAGGAAGAATAGTTATAATAACACGTCTACTATGGAGTGGAAGTTCACCAGATGATATTGATGCTTGGAACATCTGGAATAATTCATTGCCAAAGGTTGGCCAAAAGTGTTTGGAAAATTCGGCTGAGAGGCTGTCTATTCCTGGTGATTTGCCTGTGGCAATCCAATGATAACTGGGTCATTATTCAAGTGGTTAAGAACACCTTTAAGAACCTTAAAACATTTAAAAACTCTGGCCCATTGGTTGGAGCATATACATCGATTAACACATCAATATCTGTGTTTCTTTTAAAAGGTACAGCAACCTTGGCGGAATGAGTATTATTATGTGAAAAATAGATTGGTGCTTTCCAAACATGTCAATGTGGTTCATCAATGGGTATAGTATGAGTTTCCTTTAGGAAACAAAAATAATCGCACCTTAGAGGGTTTAAAGTAAACACAGAAGTCCTTTGGCTTGGGCCCTGGAAAAATCGAAAAGAAACACATTCTGGTATTAAATGGCCTAAGGAGCCACTCATTTAGTTGTAACTACGGACTTGAAAATTTGAAAATCAACCTGTCCAAATTTTATCGTGAAGCCTTGGTAGCTTGGTCCACACTTCAAAATTTAGATATTTAAAATCAAATTTCACATCATATAATTTGGAATAACAAGGATATCCTAATTGGTAACAAATCTGTCTTTTTCCTTATAATTGCCAATAAGGGTATCGGTTATATTGGTGATTTATTTTCAAATAACACACCTGTTAGTATTGCTGTATTATCTGCTAAACATAACCTAACCAGACTTGAAATATATCTTGTGAGTGGTTTTTAAGCTTGGTCACATGTTTCCTATCCTATCCTAGGGTTTTCGTACGATTCAGTGCCAAATAGTTTTATTCTAAAAACAAATTGTAATTACATTTTACGGAAGTGGTCTATTATCTCTGATAGTGTGTAAACATTTTTCATTTCAGTGCATTAGCAATTATCCTTTTTTTCTCTGTTACTTTTGTTTGCTTGTCTTTTTCGCTGTAATGTATGTAATGAAACTATGTGGAATACAATTGTTTAAAAGAACAAAAAAACAAGTTTTGTTTAATGTGCTGGTCATTTGTTTTTCTTTGGTCGGAAAGTGTTTTTGCGCATGTGATTGAGTGAGCGTGTAAGAAGCCTTAAATCAGGGCAGAACTATGTGGCATGTCCAATAATTCTTTTTGAGTAATAAGAGCTCTCTATACAGGCTCTAACTGTATTGTCGGGTAAAAGTTGTTCTTTTCATCTGCAAACAACTGAGAGACATCAGACATATCAGAGTCAACTAACTCGATCTTGTCTATATTGTCAGACTTGACGTTTCCTGTCACAAACATCCGTGTATCGTTCGTGTGTAACATTAATAACACCATCTAGATTGTCGTCACAGTGCATATATACTTGTCTGCGGAATAATTTCACGTATGTGTCTGAGATCTGGAAGTTTATAACCAAGAGGTATTATTCTGATCAAACTCACAACACGTCCATAATTCTGTAGTTCAAAATCAAGTTCAGCATTAGAAATAAACGGGGGGTACACCTACTAATATTACCTTGGCAGACGGTTTGACTAATGGCTTCACATAGACAAAACAATCACCAATTAAATGTATACCAACAGTACAGACCTCCTCTACGGAGTCCAAAAACACATCAACGCTGCCACTCTTTAAGCAGCTAACATTTTCAGGGAACTATGGACATAACTTTAAATACTAACGCCAATAATTGACTCATTGACATGTGTGGTCAACGTGGCAGTCACCATCTTGGCTACACTACCAAAACAAATAAAGTTATTTATGTCCATGCTATAGCTGATATTATTGGACTTCTAAAAATAAATTATATTGTAGTATGTTAAAGTCACCAGATAATACCGAAATCGGTAATAAGTATAAAAGATATCGAAATCTATTGACAAAACTTCTAAAAGCGGCCCAAAACATATATTATTATTCGAAATTTTCTAGTGCCAACGGTAATTGCAATGCAATCTGGAAAACTGTTAACGGAATTCTTAATAAAAACAAAAATATGTCCTCCCCAAAAACATTAAATCGAATAATAATACTGAAAAGATTTTATCGAAAAGTATCGATGTTGCTGAACAATTCAATGAGTATTTTACAACTGCTGGCCCCAATCTTGCAGCAAAAATAATCTCTAACAATGACTTTGAGCAATATCTCAATGACAGTAATCCAGCCTCATTTTTTGCGCCCAGTCAATGAAAATGACATTGCCAACGAAATATTTCGTTTGGATCCCCATAAAGCTGTGGGACAGGGACACCCCCCGGCTTATAATTGACGCTGTTTATCATATTTCTCGTCCTCTAGCACACATTGCAAACTTTTCCATAACACAAGGTATATTCCCAGATGTCCTTAAAATTATAGCATTATATAAAAAGGGGTCAGCTTTAGATGTTAGCAACCACAGGCCGATTTCAATTTTACCTGTCCTTAGCAAGATAATAGCGTCTATTATTAACAAACAACTAATGTCTTTCCTTGATAAATACAATATTCTTCTGCAATCTCAGTATGGGTTTCGGAAAAAATTGAATACAAAACTTGCCCTTGCCGATTTAGTGTCTGATATTGTAGATAAAATGGATGAAAGCTTTGTAACATTAGGTATTTTTATTGATCTAAAAAAACCTTCGATACAATTGACCATCAAATTCTCCTTCAAAAATTAGCATATTATGGGGTCAGGGGTCTCCCACTCAAGTGGCTTCATAGCCACCTTTCCAACCGCCATCAAGCAGTAAATATCGATAGCAACGACTAATTAAATGCGGGGTTCCACAGGGTTTCATTTTAGGGCCAATTCTGTTCCTTCTTTATATTAATGATATTAATCAATCCACTAATGCATTTATTTTTCGTTTATTTGCCGATGATACTAACCTGTTTAAATACATGAAAGCACATACTATTGACCTTAACACCATTAACAACGACTTTGGTAAAGTGATAGAATAGTGTAATGCTAACAAACTAACAGTGAGTGTAGACAAGACTAATTATATGATTATGAAAACGCCCCAAAAACCAACCCAAATAACAGGTCATCTAAGTATGACGGGTACGCCGATAGAGGGCGTACAGTCAGCTACATACTTAGGTGTTTCTATCGACCCCTCACTTACCTGGAAATCTCATATAGAACAAGCGAGACAAATTATTACTTCCAAAATTTGTATATCCCGAATTCGTCACTATATTTCTCGTTCTATACTAATTTTACTATATAATACAATAATCCTTCCACATCTAACATACTGTGTTGAAATTTGGGGAAATAATTATCCAACTTTACTTGAGCCAATTCTTTGTCTACAAAAAAAAAAGGTAGTTCGACTTATCACTTTTTCCGACTTTCATGCTCACTCTGCTCCCCGTTTTTGCCAACTTGGAATTTTCGATATTCACAAACTCTGCAAACTTCAAACATGTTTATTTATTTTTGACCTCAAATACGACCGTTTTGCCCGTAGTCTTAGGTATTATGCAAGCAATCCGACACATAGCTACCCTACTAAAGCGACAACTGAAGGAAACCTGTCAATTCCTAAATTACATTTGTCCATTTCCCAGCATAATTTTCAATATGCAGCTGTTGCACATTGGAACTCCCTCACAGTTTCATTAAAAAGTTCACATAATAGAAATCAATTTAAATCAGACCCATCTCATAAGTAGTTAACTGGCATATCCATCTTTCTTGACTATTATTAGTATTTTAGTTACTTTATTTTACTTGTATTATATTTGCTAACAAGGGTTTATTTGTTAGTTCCTTGGAAGATTTTGTTTATTTCCCCTACCTATTCATTATTTATATTTATTTTCGTTTGATTAGCTGTTTGATTCGTTTAATTGTTTCATAACAGGTTAATTAATTATTATATCAACTGGTTGCTTGGTTAATTTTTTTGATTAATAGTTATTGATGAATTGTATTTTCATCTATTTTGTTTCCTAGTACAGATTTAGAAATATAGTTTGTCTGTCAATGACCTTTACACAAGTTTACTAGAATGGCAGGGCTGTGGACTAGACTAGTTCAGGAGAACTATTTTCACACTCCTCAGATTTTTTTTTATCTAATTAACTACTTGTACTTTCATTTTTTTCTGATGAAATGAACATATTAAATAAGAAAGTATGTAATGTATGTATGTAGTGGGTGTAAAGTATGTAAAGGAATGGCGGACGTGTCGGTACATCGCTCCGAGTAAAACCACAGGCGCTCGGAACGTTTCTTGGCTAATAAAAAACGACCTGAAGTGGGATCGGCATAGTTAGTCAGTCGCCGGTAAATTCCCCTACTACTCACATAATTATATGAGTAGTAGGGAAATTTACCGGCGACTGACTAACTATGCCGATCCCACTTTAGGTCATTTTTTATTATCCAGGAAACGTTCCGAGCGCCTGTGAGTAAAACAACGAAATCTGCTGTATTATATCATATTCCTCTTATTTATCTGGTGCAAATGAAGTGCTCGGACTGTGGCAGTAATAGGAATGTTCGATTGAGCCAGGATTCCTACCTTTGCCGAGTATGTGAATCAAATCGATCGCATAAAAGTAATAATACAACCAAAGACATAACCAAGATGGCGGCCGACGGAGAAGAAAGCCAGCTGGGTGAGATAATGTCTACTTTAAAATCCTTATACCAGAAAGTTGATAAGATTGATGATTTGCAAAAAGCTGTAGAGTTTATGGGGAAATGTTTTGAAGAATACAAGGAAGAAATGACCAAACTTCAGGCGTCAAACAAATTATTAACCGAGCAACTCGAATTAGCTCAGAGCACCGTAATCGTCACACAAAAAGAGCTTCGCGACCTACAACAATACTCCAGACGTAATAATCTTGAGATTCATGGAATTCCTGAACAGCAACAAGAAAATACTGATGTCATTGTCACGTCAGTTGCTAAAGCTACTGGAGTTGATATATCTGAACACGACATAGATATTAGTCACCGCTTGCCATCAAGACGTCAACAGCAAAATCATCACAACCCTCCTCCTATAATCGTCAAGTTTGTACGTAGATCTGTCAGAAACAAGATATACAATGCAAGGAAACACATGCAAAATAAATCTACCAAAGACCTGAAAATTGACAATAAGACGAACACCCGAATCTTTATAAATGAAAACCTGACTCCCGAAAGTAGGCAGTTATTCCATAAGGCAAATGAAAAGAGAAGGTTGTGCAAATGGACATTTATTTGGACAGTTAACGGGAAAGTCCTTGTCCAGAAGTCGGAAGGAGAGCGGCCGATTCGAATATCGTCAGTCAATGACATCGATTACATTACAACATAATTTGGATAGTACTGCAACAATCTCATGAATTCCATCAATAACACTACATCGCCAATAAAATTTAATTGTGAATCATATTCTGTGGAACAATTTACCTCCAATTATAACACTGATCTGAAGAAATACTTCTCCACTTTTCATGCAAATATCAGATCCATCGGTAAGAATTTTGAAGATCTTGTTTCACTGTTAAGTATTATACCACATAACTTTTCCATTATCGCTTTGACTGAAACTTGGTTACATAATGACTCTGATTGCTCCCTTTTCAATTTGCCTTGCTATAAATTTATCACATCAAACCGCTCACATTCTCAAGGTGGCAGGGCTATGCTTTATTTACATAAATCATTACCATTTTCACACCTAAGTACAATTGAACTAGTTCACTCTGAATCAATATTTGTTGACACCCTCATGCAAAATAAGAGAGTCGTTGTTGGTGTAGTTTATAGGAAACCAAATACCCCAATTACCGAATTTCTTGATAGCCTAGAACGATGTCTTGACTACATTTCCTCCAAAAATAGAGACTGTATCATATTAGGGGTCATGAATATTGATACCAGCGTGAACAGTTCAACAAGTGGCAGATATATTGAACTTTTGAACAGTTATAATTTTGCACAAATAATTAATACTCCAACTCGAGCCACAGCTGACTCCCAAACTGTTATAGACCATATTCTCACTAATATCTCCAGTTATTTCTTGGAGTGTGGTACCTTAGAAACCGACATTAGTGATCATTTACCAATTTTTTCTATTGCAAAGAATCTTGATTATGTTCTTAAAAATAATAAAAAAAAATATATAAATGCAATTTCTCCCATTATAATTCTACAAACTTTCATTCTGATCTGAGTAATATTTCTTGGCAGACAGTATATAATAAATCGGACACTAATGTCGCTTTCAATACTTTTTATGATATTTTTTATGGGGTTTGTGCTACTCACGCTCCTATTTTGAACGCAATGCTAGGGACGCCCCAATACGTAAACCCTGGGTATCCAGGGGTCTAGTTAATTCAGCCAGGACTAAAAACAAATTATTTTCTAGTATGAAAAACAACCCCACAAATACTGATATCAAAGCTAAATACAAGCAATATCGAAACATTCTTACAAAACTGTTAAAATTGGCAAAAAAACGTTATTTTAAATATAAATTTATTTCCGCAAATGGGAATACGAGTAAGATTTGGATAACAATTAACAGCATTTTAAATAAATGCAATAATATAACCACCCCTCAAAGACTTAAATCACCGACGTGATGCTCCCGATAAAGTTTTGACAGGAAGTTACGATATTGCAAATGAATTCAATAATTTCTTTACAAATATTGGCCCTGAGCTAGCTAGAAAAATTCACCCATCTGTAAATTTTAATCACTATCTCACAGGGAATTTTCCGTCGTCTTTTTTCCTCCAAGCAGTCACAGAACGGGATATTATGAAATTTATTTACCGATTAGACCCCAACAAAGCAATGGGACATGATCATGTGCATTCTAAACTTGTAATTGATGCTGTAAAGTATATTTCTAAACCTCTGGCGCACATTCTGACTCTCTCAAACTCGCCACAATCACACCAGTATATAAAAAGGGATCTGCCCTGGATGTCGGCAATTATAGGCCCATATCTATTCTACCCGTATTCAGTAAAATATTTGAATCAGCTGTAAATCATTAGCTACTTGGTTTCCTAAATAAGTTCAACATACTCTTGTCCTCACAATATGGTTTTCGGAAAAAATACAGTACCGCCCTTGCCCTAGTTGACCTTGTTTCTGATATCACTGCCAACATGGACAACGGTTTTGTTACATTTGGGGTATTCATTGACTTAAAAAAAGCATTCGATACTATTGACCACAATATTCTCCTTAAAAAAACTGGCTTATTATGGGATAAGGGGTCTCCCGCTTTCATGGTTCCGAAGCTACCTATCTAATAGACACCAAACAGTAAACATTGACGGAACTGCATCCACACCCAGACAGATTCAATACGGGGTGCCCCAGGGATCAATATTAGGGCCTTTACTTTTTCTTCTCAACATAAATGATATTAACCACTCTACTGATGCTTTTAATTTCCGCCTCTTTGCGGATGACACTAATTTATTTAAATTCCTGCAAACTAACTCTATTGATATTTCTAATATTAATAATGATTTTGAAAATGTTGTACAGTGGTGCAATGCTAATAAATTAACAATTAATGTAGAAAAAACAAACTATATGATCCTGAAAACCCCGCAAAGAAAAGTAAAAGTGGAGGGACAGCTCGCAATCAATGATACGTTGATAGAAGGCGTGTCTAAAGCCACTTACCTGGGAGTAACCATTGACCCATGCCTAAATTGGAATTCTCATATTGAAAAAATTGTGAAAACCATTAGTCCCAAAGTGGGCATTATATCTCGCATTCGTCACGATGTTCCCAGATCAATTCTCATCCTACTATACAACACACGTATTCTCCCACACTTAATGTACTGTATTGAAATCTGGGGAAACATACCCAACACTTCTTGAACCAGTTCTGCTTACAAAAACAAGTTGTGCGCCTTATCACCTTCTCGCACATTCTGCTCCTCTTTTTATCTAATTACGCATACTTGATATTCACAAACTTTGTAAATTACAAACCTGCCTATTTATCTTCGACCTTAAACACAACAGATATGCACATAGCCTCAATAAGTATGTTAATGATTACCCACATTGCTATCCCACAAGTTCAGTGTCTAGCGGTAACTTGTCAATTCCTGTTGCTCAACTTACAGTTTCACAACATAATTTTAAATTTGCTGCAGTAAAACACTGGAATTCACTTCCAGACTCCCTCAAAAACATCACTAACAGAAACAAATTTAAATATGAAATGAAACATTATTTGCTTTGTTAAATTCCTCGATTACCTCCCATTTCCCTAAAAAAATTTTTTCTTTTCTTCTGCATAAAAGTTCGTTGTACAAGCAGTTCGATTATATTATTATTACACATAATTTTTGAGTCATATTTATATCTAAATCATATAGATTACCTTTTAATTTTCGTTATGTAAATAGTAATTTTCCTTTCCTTTACCAGTAAATTGTAAATATCTACTTGACAGTCTGGGCCATGGACTGGACTAGTCCATAAGGACTATTTCCATGGTCCACGCCGGAAATACTACTATTGCATTTTGTTTATGAGTTCTGTTATAATGGTCATTCTGGTGAAATAAAATAAAATAAAAAAAAAAAAAAAAAAAAAAGAACATAAAACAAAACCAGTCAAAAAACCGCCAAAACGAACCAAAAATGAACAAGCAAGCAAACATTAAATAAATGATTTAAAGCAGGGGGGTCGTCACTTGCGCACGCGTGGGAATCGGGAGTCGAGACCCGAGCGACGATAACAACACACGCTAAAAATGCAAAGGCTCATGGGTAGACGCTTGTTTGTAAACAATGACACGCTATGGCCATCTGACGCATGCGCAGGTGACGACACCCCCGCTTTAAACAGAAAGAAAACTCGCGCAACCACTTTCAGGTTACGTTCCAAACTGGTCGTTGAAGAAGCAGTAATTATATGCTTCCACGATCGTATCGGCAATCCCCCGTGAAATGGTGATGTTGGAGCCAGGGTGGCTTTGCTTGCCCTGCCCATAACAGACAAACAAGCGCTTCTCACTGCCCCAAGACACCTTGGTGCGATCGAAGTACCAGCTCAAAGCTTGTACAAGACATAGAATCTGTTCCTGTCGGTCTTCCGTGCCTACTAAGTTAGTTAGACGTAGGATGACGATCGTTTCAGGGTCATGCCCTGGGATTGATTCTTGGCAAGAAATCCCATTTGAGTCTTCAAAATAACTTGCGAGTTCATGAAGGAGGCACATCCATCACCGAAGGACAGTGCCCCTATCTCTGAACGCTGCCGACCTGACGCCAGAGACAAAAGAAAATGACATACTGCATGTCCGCCGATTCATAGGTTCGAAGGGGTGTCATAATGCTGCTAGAACCAACGACAAGTCCCAGTCTAGAGGATTCGTTAGCCCCTTGGTGTGCGGTCTCTTCGAGCGGAAAGTTGATGCATAATTGAACTCGAGGCCAGTTTCAGTACGACTGATATCTAAGAATCGTTGATATAGATTTTCCTTGATCAAAAAATGCAAAGAAAAATTGGCTACCTCGCTAATAGTGGGACAGAGATGATCAATCTTCCTTCCGTTACACCAATCGATGTAGAGTCTCCAACTGGGCTCATACAAACGTCTAGTGCCGTTCGACTGTGCTGAAAGTGAGGAACTTGGATAACTATGCCGAAAAGCCTTGTGCTTGCATGAGTTTGTCGACAGCCTTCATGCATGAAGATGGAACAATGTGGGGCTGATCAGGAGAGTGTCATCCGGCTGGGACAACATATCAGGAAGATCCGGCAACTCCCCTGGGGATTCAACCACAGGGGCTTGTCGACTCTTACTTCGTTCTCGCCAAGGGGCTTTCGCGCTCAGTCGACAAGCCCCTGTGGATTCAACTAGAAGGTCCAGCAACATAGGACCTTCTTGGCCAATTGGGTGCCACCAGTGTCAGAAGGCAGGTGGGCTCGTCTCGCAGTTTTTCCAACACTTGGTGCACTAGTGGGAAGAGTAGAAAGGCGCAAGTGTCCATGGGACTCCCGGAGATCAATTGAAAAAAAAAAAACTAGGTTGCGGAACAGTATGGGATTGGACTAGAGAACTATTAGTAAGTATTATACCTACATGATTCACGTTTGGCTTTGACAGGTTGGGAGTATGAAAAAATACGTCTATATGACAACTGATGGAAAAAAATAGCAGTCTTGATTGTTTCAAAGCACGACTGACGTGCAAGCGAGACGTCTGCTAAGTCCACTGGGAGCCCAGGAACTATAATCAACCAATTAAAACTTGCCAACAAGTGAAACTGGACCAGATTTGGACGAACCGCCGCCAACACGCCTGAGCAATGGTGCACATGCGGAATACTCACACGAAATGCATAAAACTGGCTTTTTTTCTTTGAAAAACGAATTCTGCTACATCGTAATAGTATTTTTTTCTCGAAAAACAAACTTCGCTACATCATAATTATGAAATAAATTTTATTTTTCTCGAAAAACAAACTCTGCTACATCGTAACAAGATAAAATTAAACTTTTCTTGAAAAAAATATCTCTGCTACATCGTAATAAAGATGACGTTCTGGGGTCTAGATTTTACTGCAACTTACCCCATTATTTAGGACACCTCATATGATCGGTTGGTTTAATGTTACCCCAACGAATCTTTTGGATGGGAAAATATATTTTCTCCCTGATTTGCAGGCAACTGTTTCTCAACTTGTCTCTTTATTTAGTTTCAATTAGTGTTCAAGATGGCCCCCATATAGTAAATATCGGTGGTTTAATCACATTTATCATTATCACTTGTACGCCAGCTGACTGTGGCCATTCTCAGGCTGACCAGGAAAACTACTTTCACATTATCACACTTCGCAAAGCAAATCAGTCAGGGGAATCCAGACATGTACCAGGCTACGTGAAAGCATTCTATGTTCCCAATGCAATATAGACGCGACCACGACTCGGCCCCAGCAAGATTTGAAAGCCAACTGTTTAGTCAAAATCCAAGCAGTTAGCCAATTTGCTAGTGAATTTGCAAATTGGCTGCCCCAATACTTCTGAGACTTGCTGTAAAGTGGCTAGCAACAACTACTTGTTATGGGTAATCTTTTATTAGAGGTAACAAAAATTATCACCAGCGATATTTGTCTCAATGAAATCATCACACCAGCAGATGCATCAGACTAGGTGTGAAAGCACAACAGTGGCTACATCACATAGTGTTCAATATGGGACCCATAGCAACATGCACAATATGTGTAAAATGAATTCAAATACTTGTATGACGGCTGTTGAGCTTTAAGTATGTGCAAGGTGTGTCCGAGTGTTACGTACCTGTAATTTTATGAGACTTGAAGAGATTGATTTCATAGTGTTTGTATTAAATTAATATGGCTTGTGGACAAAAGGTTGAATGCTCACTAGATTAGGGCATGGTGATTTGCAATTTTTGTGTTTTACCGACTGAGTATGGAAATATTTAAGTTAAAATATATTGTAATTTGGTTGAGCATATATATTGTGCAGGTTTTGAAGAGCTGCTAAGTTACGAGTTGGGAACTGCGTTGCGTATGACATATAAATTACCTCCAAGCTAGGGAGTAGATACGTCGTGCAAGGGTCTGAACCATGATCGACCTGAGGGGTCCGATTTGACTACGTAAAACAGAGAATTGCAGAGCTTGAAAGGAGTTGCAGAGCACGAGACGAGCTGCAGTGTTATGAAAGGAGTCCTCACACGTGGTTGCTGACCTTGCTGTACGCCGGATCTGTTTTGTTGTTGAGATAACGTGGTTGTGCTCTTCTTTGTGGAGTCTTATGACTGGCTGACGAGTGAATTGAAGAATTCGGAAGATACTTATTATTTGCTAATCAAAACGTCGTTTCTCGTCGAACTGAGTACAATACACTTCGTCAAGACCGCAGACTCTCGCCGAATTGTTAACCCAACGAACCGGCACTGATTTAGAGACATGCTCATAGTTGAATATATTTTTGTAGTGATTATTATTGAAAACGACCACCTGTCATTAACTACTAGGTATTATTTGTAATATAAATATTTATTAACCCTGGCATATGCTCACTGTTATTACTGTCACTACTGATTGGACTAGTACAATAAATCTAATTTTGTAGCATTTTATTGTGTCATTCTTCCATTACCGTTAGTGGGGGCTCGTACCATACGTTAGTTTCAGGGGCTTGGTTCTATTTGACAACTAGACCTTGCCCCGGGGACGTAACGCCGAGATATAGCCTCAGACGCACAGGAGACTAAACTACAAGTACTTTTGGCCCAGATGTGTGAATTTACCAAATTACAAATTTTGTAACTAAGATGTTTTTGAAGACCACAACATCAATATACGAATTCTGCTTCGTCATTTATTAACATAACAAGTTGCGTCACCACAAATCTGAGTAACTGGTGTACCATATCGGCTGAGGACATACTGATCAATGTTTGAATAATTTGCAGGGCTAATAAGATAACTAGACCAATGGATATTTTTCCCCCGGACCAAAATTTAGTGTATACATCTTCATATTTTGTCAAATATTAAACCATACAGGCAGTTTCAGATTAAACGTTTTGTCAAATTTCTATTGAAAGGGTTGAAAACTAGCGTATAGCGTGCATAACATTGAAAATAAACCCTCTGGCTTGACATGTGGTCATTTTTACTGGAAAGTCAATGTCATTACCCAATCATAAGCTTGCTCGTTGAACTATTCGTACAATGACATGTCTTCACATGCTTCTACAGAAAAGCATTTTTTGCCAGCTTTTTAGATATTTGCATCACAAACCATCTTTCAAAAAGCCTTAATTTTTTATTTACAGATAAAGAAACACAGTATGAGACATTAACAATAGAATAAAAAACAAAATATTTTTTAAAATAACGAACAAACAAAAAGCAGGTGTCCGCAAGTGTAAAAGAAGACAGTAATGACCAGGAAAGGTACACTAAATGTTAACTTCAGCGAGTGGTGTTGTACGCTGTCTATCGGAGGCATGATGAGACACTGGCTTCAAGAGATGCGGACCAAACTATCAAGAAAAGATGAAGGAAATAAATTAAGATGCGTTTCTATAAAAACAATTGTTTTTTAATAAATACAACACATAGTACCTGCCAGAAATTTTTATGAATCATCAATTCAATGAATTTTACTCAGATATTTTTTTTTTAAATTCAGTACAAAAGGTTTGGGAAAATATCAAGTCATTGAACCAGTTTTGATCATTGTTTTTGTATTTTGTAAATATTTACTGTATTTTATTAAACACTGCACATTCTCTCAAACATTTTTCCTCATGTGTACCGTACTTCTATTAGTAAGAACAAATACAGTATTCAAAATGGCCGACAGGGTTATTTGATTTTTGTCATGTTTTTTGATGCTTTTTTTATTATACTTTTCAATCCATGTAACACTGAGCGCTGAAAAACTGATATCAAATGAGGAAACATAAGACAGTGTGTAACATAACATACATTTATTTATTATACTGGGATGAAAATAATCTTTTGGTAAACCATCAATTAATTTTCCAGCTATCTATGTGCCGTTTACAAACACTGTGTAGTATGAACATCCTAACACAACATGAAAAACAAAATTTTGATGAAAATATTTATTTATTTTTCAATACATACCTTTATTGGACTGTTTTTTGAAAACATTGGACTTGATTTGGGAGATGGGGTTGATCCTACACTGTTTTCCTTATCAGGACTTTCCATCGCACGCCGATGAGCAAACTTTTTTCGAAGTGCCTGTGCTATAAGTGATGCTGGGTCATTGTTGTCAGCTGGTTTAGGTGCCCTTCTGAGTGGTGTGCCACCAGGGGACCTGCAGGAGAAAAGACAAGAAAGACTTGCATTTTACAAACCACTGACAACATTTTTACGCAAGTTGGTGAAGCATGCTTATAGGCATGGTTCATTCTTGAAATCAACTATTTGAAACAAGCAATTTACTACCGGGTAAGTCTCAAAATCTCACACAAGTTTATCACATTTTTGTACATTTAACTTGAAATCCATTCTTTTGTTTTGAACAAAATTGATATAACTTGACTGTGACGAAATATTGAGGTCTATTTTTGAAACTAACTCGGACCAATATTTTTGTACATAATTTGTTAGAGATTTTTCTGCAATCTTTGTTAATTTTGGACTGAATGGACATAAGACAGTCAGCAACTTGCAGGTCATGTTGCCTCAACACCAGATTCATGTGATTCCAGGCTAATATACCAGGTAACTCAAATTACAAAACACTCCAAGTGTATTTTATTCATAAGCAAGTTAGCTATCCTTCCAACCATCCATGATCAGACTACAAAAAGATGTACTCATGTAATCAAGTTTCACTTTGATTCACTTACACACACAAAATGAGCCTTGTAAGTGAAAGTGGACAAGACCAGATGTAATATACATGCAAGTTTCCATGTAGACTTTGTCAGAGTTACTTTTGAAAACAGATTTTGTTGGGTGTCAAAATGGAATTCCAAAAATCAAGTTCGTTCAGTTTGGTGACTGCTGAGTTTTCAAGAAAGTATAAAGACTGTAAAAGTGAATTTATTTCACCAAATTGAATAACTAAAGTAAGAAGTTTTCAATATCATTGCTTAGAGGATGCTGACATATGTATAGTAATGATCTCAAATCTGTTAACATATGTGTTACCTGGCAGTAGATCTAAGCTTAACAGAGCCCAGGCCTTTTAATACATCACCCATACTGGGAACACTGGGTGCAGGTCTGCTCCTCTTCACTGGATTGCTGAGTTTTAAAGAAAATATAATCAAAGAAAGCTTAGAAAGAACTCCCATGTGCTGAGAGTAATGGAGACACATTAAATATAATTTGAAATTACTTAGCTGAAAACTAATTATGCAAATCAGAAAATTAATATGAACCAGATTTGAGTGTAAAACTAATGAGGTCTGCGCAATGTAACAAAAAATCTATGTACCAAGTTTAATTGAAATGGATTAGAACCAAAAAATTATGAATTATTATGCTAATTAGGGAATTAATATGAACAGATTTTTACCCCAAACTAATTAGGTTTGTACATTGTCCTAGAGCATCTTTGTACTAAGTTTCATTGAAATGGAATAATTAGTACTTTAGATATCAATGTGAAAGCTTAAAATTGGTTAATTATGCAAATTAGGTAATTAATATGTACAGAGTTTAACCCACAATTATCCAGGTCTATCTATTGTTCTACAGCATCCATGTACATTCATTGATATGTGATGTTTAGTACCCGAGATATCAGTGTGAAAGTTGGTTAATTATGCAAATTAGGTGATTAATATGTACTGATATTACCATAAAAACTATCAGGTCTGTCCAGTGTCATATGACATCTATGTACCAAGTTTCATTGAAATGTGATGATTAGTACTTGAGATCAGTGGAAAAACCGAAAATTGACTAATCATTATGCAAATTAGGTAATGAGTATCCACGGATAATTACCAAAAACTAATCAAAACCTAGCATTTGTTCAGAGCATGTATGTACAAAGTTTCATCAAAATCCAATGAGTGGTTATTTAGATATCAGTGGAACAATCATGGAACAGCTAAAAATCAGCTAATTATCATGCAAATTAGGTAATTAATATGCACGGATTTTTACCAAAAACTAATCAAATCTGCGCATATGTTCAGAGCATCTATGTACCAAGTTTCATCAAAATCCAATGAGTGGTTGTTTAGATATCAGTGGAACAATCATGGAACAGGTAAAAACCAGCTAATTATCATGCAAATTAGGTAATTAATATGCACAGATTTTTACCAAAAACTAATCAAATCTGCGCATATGTTCAGAGCATCTATGTACCAAGTTTCATCAAAATCCAATGAGTAGTTCTTTAGATATCAGTGGAACAGTCATAGAACAGCTAAAAATTAGCTAATTATCATGCAAATTAGGTAATTAACGAGCATGGATTTTTACCAAAACCTAATCCAATCTGCGCATTGGCCCAGAGCATCTATGCACCAAGTTTCATTAAAAACTGATGTATGGTTCTTGAGATAGCAGTGGAACAGTCTGACACACATACACACACACACACACACACATACATACAGACGCACTAACTGCAAAGACTCCCATTATGTGCTTCGCACATGGGAGTCAAAAACTGTAAAAGTGAATTTATTTCACCAAATTGAATAACTAAAGTAAGAAGTTTTCAATATCATTGCTTAGAGGATGCTGACATATGTATAGTAATGATCTCAAATCTGTTAACATATGTGTTACCTGGCAGTAGATCTAAGCTTAACAGAGCCCAGGCCTTTTAATAAATCACCCATACTGGGAACACTGGGTGCAGGTCTGCTCCTCTTCTCTGGATTGCAAGCTTTGTTCTACAAATAATGACAAGGTAAAGTTGACGTTATATTGGGGGGGGGGGGGGGGTTGATCACTCCACTTGAAAAATATCCAAATGACAATTTTTTAGTTAACCATGTGCCAGATTGGAATATAGTACGTCTTTTTAGGAATGAATGAATAAAATCAATAATGATCATTAATGATTCTCACAACAGTTTAACAATGATGAAACAGAAAAAATATGCACATTTTATTACAATATTATTTATATACAAACAGAATGTATGGTGTAACAATTAGTAGGATCTGTTGAAAAACAGACTCAAGATCATTATCTTTGTTGACAAATGTTTTTGATTACATGCAAATTATACGATGGGTAATTTCGACAATGATGTTTTTCAAGTTTGCTATTAACCAATCAGAATGCTGTGTCATATTGTAAAATAGTTTATTTTAGCTGAAATTAGGCGCCCCATCCACTTTTGCGCAATTTTTATATTCAGTGTCACATTCGGCAAAGTGCTCACCTTAGTATTTTTTGGAAGATGGCTAAATTGTCAGTACCATACTCTACCACGTTAGCATCCAGGGTCCTCAACTATTAGGGTTGTACAAACCCGTTTGTTTACTTAATCATACCTACCAGAAAGTCCGTGGAAATAATAAATTCCAATCGGAAACTATTAGGGAATATACCCTGTTCACAAAGAACACCTTAGGGTAGCATTCCCTATAGGAAAAAAGGCCTCTCCTAAGGGGCCACCCCGTGCGCGTGGTGGCCACACTAACGAGGCATGATCCGATATTCCCACAAAACGTTTCCGCTGCCACAACGGGCGGCCAGAAGCTTGTGGGGAGGTGGGCGGGTTTTCCATTGACTTTCTGGTAGGTATGATCAAGTAAACAAACGGGTTTGTACAACCCTAATAGTTTACTACATCACCTACCAGACTGTCCGTGGAAATAATAAATTCCATTTATTGCTCGTAGGCAGAGTAGCACGCTCACCGGAGGTGGGGAAGTTCTGACGGCTGGATATATATATATATATATTTCGACCCCAAAAGGGTAGGTCCAAAAACAAAAACTGAGAAATCTAAAGCTACTCACCAACAAAGAGTCTAATCCCAGGATAAAACCAATTAGGTGACTCTTCAGGGACCAAGTGCCCGAGGGTGGACCCCCCAATTTAGGGAGGCTACTAAAGCCGGTCAACTGAACAACAAATAGGCTCCTAACAATTTTAATGCATCAAAACAGTATATTGCTAGGGTTCGATAGTGCTGAACGAAAACTGGTAGCGTCAAGCAAAGGAGGTTGGTTTCAGCACTATATCTAACGCTTTCGCGCATAGGGCCCCTTGGTGGTGCGGGCAGGGTCAATGAACACAGTCTGACCTGTTACAACTGGACCCAACCTGTAGAGGCCCTCCTACAGTGCTTGAAGGTCTCTCAGGTAATAATTAATGAAGACATTCTGAGATCTCCAGAACCCTGCTCAAAGCACCTGCTCGAATGAGGCCAAAGACATTAAAGTCAATGAGTTAGCTACCCCGCCCGTATAAATAATCCACCGCGAAATGGTGATATTCGAAGCAGGGTGGCTCTGTTTGCCCCGCCCATAAAAGACAAACATGCGCTTCTCACTGCCCCTAGACACCTTGGTGCGATCGCATTACCAGCTCAGCGCTCCTTGCCCATCATGTTAGTGAGGCATGGAATGACGATCGGCACAGGGTCGCGCCCTGGGATTTGATTCTTGGCAAGTAAGCCTAGCCGAGTCTTCAGAATAACTTGCGAGTTCATAAAGGAGGCACAACCGTCACTAAAGGACAGTGCCCCTATCTCTGAGCGCCGCCTACCTGATGCCAGAGCCAAAAGAAAAACTGTTTTCATAGTGACATACTTCATGTCTGCCTTATCCATAGGCTCGAAGGGGGTGTCATAACGCCGACAGAACAAACGACAAGTCCCAGTCGGAAGGATTCGTTAGTCCCTTGGCACGTGGCCTCTTCGAGCGGAAAGACTTAAACAGTTGATTCATAATAGAACTCAAAGCCAGTTTCAGTCCAGCAGATTCTGATAAAACTGGGAATAAAACCGACCGATATCCAAGAATAGTCGATATAGATTTCCCTTGATTAAACAAATAAAGGAAAAAATTCGTCTACCTCGCTAATAGAGGGACTGAGGTGATCAATCTCCCTTCCATCACACCAATCGGAGTACAATTTCCATCTGGATTCGTACAACCGTCTGGTGCCGTCCGACTGTGCCAAAGCGAGGAACTTGGACAACTCTGCAGAAAAGCCTTGCGCTTGCAAGAGTTTGTCGACAGCCTTCACGCATGAAGATGGAACAATGTGGGGCTCATTGGGAGCGCCGTCCGGCTGGGACAACAGATCCGGAAGATCCGGCAGCTCCACTGGCAACTCGACTAGAAGTTCCAGTAACAACGAGAACCAGACCTTCACTGGCCAACTGGGCGCCACCAATGTCAGAATACAGGTGGGCTCGAGTCATAACTTCTCAAACACTTGGGGCACCAGATGGAAGGGTGGAAATGCGCAAGCGTCTATGTGGCTTCAAGAGATCGATAGTGTCCGTGGCAAATGCGCTCGTCTCCGGGAGGAGTGACATGTACGTTGGGAGCTTGGCGTTCTGGTGATTGGCAAATGGGGTATCGATTGACCCAACGGAAGGCATTGGACATAACCGCTCCGAAACCAGGGTTAAGCTGTTTGTCCTTTTCCCCCTCCATCGCCTTCTAAGCCCCCTCCATAGCCTGGGTCACACGAGGTGCCCAGGAGAGTTGGCCGGCAGGCGTGGTCTCCACGCCGGCAGTGGGAGAGGAGAGTGCCAATGAAAACAGGTCCAAAGGCGACTCCCCCATCCGGGGGGGTGGGGATGTTGGATTACAACCGGCCCTGTGCGAAACAAGAGTCTCGCGGCCATCACTGCACGGTTCACAAGCTGTGACCTTAACTGCATATTAGTAAGGGACAGCCGGGCTTCGGTTGGTTGGGTATCCTGTGACTGCCCGGCCAAAGTGGGGACGAGAAACGACAGAGCGCTCGCCCCCCTTCCTGTTGGGGAAGTGGTCGCTGTCCCCCATAAGAGGGTAGCATACCACCCTGTCAAGGGGTACCAACACTGGAGTCCCCTCCCCTCGCAGAGTCATAAGAGAGGACACTCTGCTTGGGAAGACGCAGGAAACAATGCCTGGTTAGCCCGAGCCTGAGGGGGGTGTGGGGAATACGGACAAGGACATGTAAGGCGGTCCGTTCCGGGGAGAGGGCCCCCTTCTCACTGATGTGAATTGTCCCCCCACTGACCCTCTAAAGGAGAGATCACTTGGAGAAAAGGACACACCTGACCCTAGCCCTGGTGGTAAGGGTACAGGCAATATCTCAGCCTTACCTCAACGGTAAACTGTTCAGACGGTCTTGTCGCACTCCAGGACCCCGCCACCTCGAGCAGGGAGTCAGATCATGACAACTCTCCCAAATTCTCGGCTGTTGAATGTAGGCGAGCCTCGCGGTGACCACCAAGCGTAGTAGGAAAAGATTTCTCACTCCTACAAACCAACACACAGGAGCTAGCGGCAGTAAGGGATTTCCCCTTCTTTCAGCGATCTCTACAAGCCATCAATCGCTTGCCTTCCGCCTTCCACCCTGCTTTGCACATGAGCCACATTTTATGGTCCCACTAATCACAAATACCCTCAAGGCAAACCCCGGAGTCCCGGACGCAATTAAGGCAGGAGTGACAGCACATATGGGGATCCCACTCGAGCATAAGCGTATAGCAGGAAGAGCATGTCCTACGTTCCGTCTGAGGCGGGACATTCAACTTTTTTTGAGACTTAGGCATTCTATTAGAGTCTGCAAAAATTAAGAAGTGAGATAGAAAAAAGAAACAGTAAATTCACCACGCCAAAATTCAGAATCAGGTGGAAGCAAACTGAGCCGGCAATTCAACTAAAAACAGGTAAAAAGGGCCTCCTAATAATGGAAAGCCTTTACTGTAATGAGTATCACCACACGAGAAAATCTCAGTCAGAAAACTGTAACCTGTCTTTCGTCTGCTTGTAAAACCACGGAGTGTAAAATTATTGCTGCCGTTGTTCAGCGTAAACGAAAGGGAATATCGGATCACGGCTCGTTTGCGTGGCCGCCGTGTGCACGTGCGCGCGCGGGGTGGGGTGGGGTGGCCCCCTAGGAGAGGTTTTTTTTCCCATAGGGAATGCTACCCTAAGGTGTTCTTTGTGAACAGGGTATATTCCCTATAGTTTCCAATTGGGGCTGTAATCTGTAGTTAAGCCTACGAGTAATAAATGAAATTTATTATTTCCACGGACTTTCTGGTAGGTGACTCAGAAAATCAAATTTTTTTTAGGGGTGGGCGCTTACCCGAGCACCCCTCTCAGAAAAGAGTGCAAATGAAAATTTTAATTCATTATGTGACAAATTGAGGGGGATGTTACGTCATTGAGGGAAAATCAAATTACGAAATTAGTTGCAGCATCATTGACTTTTACATACCATGCGAATTTACGAGATTAAAAATATAGAGATCTGTTGGAACACAGTCAAAGTCAAAATTCTCTTCATTATCTCCACTGACGAACAGGTTGAATCGATATCTACGCTGTATCATATAAAAACGATTACCAAGATTCGCTACGGAATTATCAAAGACCAAGTTTTAAATTGGTTGCATTTTGAAGGGGTGGACGCTATGCCGAATATGACCACGAAATTATCAAAATTGCGCTTGGCCGGGCATGGGCACTAACGTGGTCAAGTAAGGTAATATCACTCAATTTTGAACACCAATATGATGCAGACAAACGTCACTGCACTGTACCATGACAATAAATATATATTCAAGATAAACCAACTCACCTTTTTTGGTACTAAGCGTGACTGTGTCAGTGGAAGTGGTGGTGGTGGTGGAGGAGGTGGGGGCGGTGGAGCTGCCACTCCGCTCTGTGGTGTCAATGGTGGAGTGTCCATACAGGTGGCTGACAATGTAGGAATTCCACAAGGAGTCATTGGGGTGGCTAAAAAAAAAATTATATAATTGATCAATACTTTTGCATTGCAAACTTTACCACATGTACATGTATGTAGTAAAATGAGTCATGAATTATAATTAGCAGTTACAAGTTACATTAGAACCTGCTCGACAACTATTCCCTGAGGCATCACGGTACAGTGGCGCTTGGACACACACCTGTGATGCTTATTGCTTAGTTTACAAGTGTCAGTCTCGTCTTGCACAAATTTAAAACAATAACATGTATTGATCGAAAGGTAATCCTGCTTTTGTTAGCCATACAAAGACAATGATACAAATTGAAGTTATGAAGTCTTTCAAGGGTGCAGAGCCTCAAAAACCAAAAACTAATGCTAGGGTAGTAATAATTTGCCCATTGCACGTAACAGCATCAAAGCTAGTCTCACAAATTACAAACACAGCGTACGTCAGAAATATCTATTTCGTTTTACTTCACTGCGACTATTTGCAGTTTTTACACCCCTTTCACCCCTTAATTACACGAAGAACTGCAGTCAGATGTTGATAAGTCGTTACAATTGGTCAGGCAGTTGTTTTGAAATTTACTTCATCTGTTCAAAATGTTGGCAACAACCCGGTAATTATCAAAGGCGTGATTGACAGGTCAACAACAACAAAATTAAAATGTAGCAAGGCTTGTTCATTTCGATAGACACCATGGCGACGCTACTAAAATTTAAAAGTTCCGTCAGTTGAGTTTCATGTCAGTATCCAGGCAACTATTATAGGTCGTTGCAATGGATAAGCAAGGTGTGGAAAAACCCGCTGTAATAAGAGAGAGGGTAGTTCAGCTTTATTTGGGAGCAATGTCTTATTCAATATTTAAAAAAACGTTTTAATACAAGACAGCAGCACCTACATAAACTAAGCCAGTAACACATTCCTTGTATACAAATTTTTATCTTTTTTTAATGCTTTTTTGTTCCCTTACTTTTTGTGTAGTTGTTTTTCTTTTACTAATATCTGATTTGTAACCCTTTTCATCCCCTCCGGGGGATGTTGTGTGTTAATAAATAAATAAAATACCGAGATCGGTCGACAGAGCGGTGTTTCGAAAAAAACAGATCACACTATTGTGAAGCGATACATCGCAACTGGTAGCATTCTTCCTGGGAAACGTGGTGCTTGTCAAGTCGTCCACAATACATGTAGCCTGGACAAGCTTCATATACACACACTGCTTTTTTCGATTTCCTGCTTCCTTGTGTCCTCTATGGTGGCAATGTGCACACGTTGCTTCAACAACGTTTAATCCCGGTAAAGCTAACGGGGGTAGCGGCGGGAGTGGCGACTTTAAGTCAGTCAATTCGCATTCAACCGAGATCTTTACTTGTGAAAGTGTGTCCAACTTGTCAGTTAATTCATTCATTCTCCCGATCCTGTAACGATGGGGCTTTGTACGTCGGAATTTTTGCGGGTGTTACCCTGTTGGAATAATCGGTGACAAAGTCAAGTCTACGCTTTCGCGACATCGAAGTGTCGTTGTCGGTGTTCACGTATTCTTTGGTCTCAGAGGACTTTATCGCTGGGGATTTCCCGTCCACCGCGTGTATTTGTAATTTCAGTGTCCCACTTTTTGAGCACACTATATTGTCAGTGAGTAGAAGTTTAAATCGGTCATTCCGTGGTAAATCCAGCTTTTGGGTTTCATCATCGAGTACTTAAATGCGTGTTGCTCCCATCCGACCGAGGTATTTGATTTCTCTGGTGATTAGCAAACAAAACAAAATCTTCGAAAGGCATCTGGTGTAACCGAGTTTCAGTGATGTAAATTGGGGTGATTCGTAAACTTCCATAGTACATATAATGTACTTTGAATAACATCTCCGGCTCGCGAATTTCCATCATCTTGAATTTGTCTGGCACAACTGGCAACTTACCTTCCGCATGTGTGGGAACGAACTGGGAATATTTGTTCTGTTATGCAAATTAGCAATAATGCTAAAGATATTGGCCAATCAGTTTATTTGTACCGAGCCGCCGTGGTGTCTATCGAAATGCACAACTTTTGCTACATTTTAATTTTGTTGTTGTTGACCTGTCAATCACGCCTTTGATAATTACCGGGTTGTTGCCAACATTTTGAACAGACGAAGTAAATTTCAAAACAAACTGCCTGACCAATTGTAACGACTTATCAACATCTGACTGCAGTTCTTCGTGTAATCAAGGGGTGAAAGGGGTGTAATACAAAATCGCTGGTGACACTAATTACCAAATATTTAAAAAAACAAGTGAAATCAAGTCGCACTGGAAAGAAAACTGTTAATAAATCAAAGCAAAAATTATTTAACTGCAGATGAGACAGCAGGAGAAAGACTAACCCTGACCTCTGGAAATACCTCATTCATAGAGTGCCTTAGAACCGAATATGACAGCGCGACCAATGCATGCTGGGTTACTAGGGGAATTCTGATCAAGGTAACACAGATAGTGGGGCAGAGTGCATGCATTTCCGCGATGTAAAAAAACATCTCGTTGACAAATTTGATGTAATTTCTAAGATAATCGTCAATGAATAGGGTGCTTCCGTCGCACGACCTCAGGTCGCAAAAGCTGTATCCAGTCCATAATAAACAAGCCATGCATGTCACAGTCCCCGTTAGTTATCAAATTTAAGATATATAGTTTTGTTTATAGTAATATAGCTGGAATATAACCATGTCAGAAATATGATTTTTTAACATTAAAATGATTGACATTTGTATCTAATCGTCAAACAAGTACTTGTCCATATTGAGAGATATTGCTCTGGAACAGCATTCAAAATTAACCATTTTGAATACATGTATATATATAACATGATGTATAACGAATATATAAAATTTGAACATAATCAGTCAAAGCATTTAAGAGACATGGCTCTAAAAGCCCAATCATTAAAACAAAATGGCCGCCAGTCAGCCATTTTGAATCCAATCTGAAAAATAAAATGATGTGCATCAGGAACCCGTAATGTCTAATGTATGTACCAAGTTTGAACAAAATCGATCCATAAATGCCAGAAATGCTTGATATTTGATGATTTTTTAGCACAAAAATGACCACCATTCGGCCATTTTGAATAGGATCGTCGAACCAATATATCTGTTTATCTATGACATGATGTATAATGAATATTTAAAATTTGAACATAATCAGTCAAAACAAGTCGGAGATATAGGTCTAGAAGCCCATTCATTGAAACAAAATGGCCGCCAGACAGCCATTTTGAATCCGATCTGAAAAATAAATGATGTGCATCAGGAACCTGTAATGTCTAATATATATACCAAGTTTGAACGAAATCCATCCATAAATGCCAGATATTTGATGATTTTTTAGCACAAAAATGGCCACCATTTGGCCATTTTGAATAGGATCGTCAAACCAATATATCTGTCTAGTTATGACATGATGTATAATGAATATTTAAAATTTGAACATAATCAGTGAAAGCAAGTCAGAGATATGGCACGAGAACCACATTTATTGAAAAACAAAATGGCCACCAGTCGGCCATCTTGAATCAGATTGTAAAACAAAATGATGTGCATCAAGGTCCTATAATGTCCAACGTATAAACAAGGTTTGAACAAAATCCATCTGTAAACAGCTGGGAAATGCTTGATTTTGATGATTTTTAGCACAAAAATGGCCGTCATTCGGCCATCTTGAATCAGATCGTGAAACAAATTGACGTGCATATGTATATTATCATGTATGATGTATGTGTGAAGTTTGATTGTGATTGGTCCACGCACACATGCACGCACACACGGTGGTCAAAACATAAGTCCCTGTTTTCGGACTGCGTTCGAACGGGGACTAATAATCTTCCTATACACTTCAGTCGCAGGTAATAATTGTCATAATAATCTTTTACCTGGTTGCTGTGCCTGTACAGTTATAATAAGTGCAATTTGAGCTCGTAGTTTTGCCAACTCCTCCTCCAAAACGTTGATCTTCTGTAGTGCACCTGGATCAGAACTGACGGAAGATACATTGACGCTTGTAGAAGAAGACAAATTAATAGCAGATTCGTCCAAAGCCGGACTGCTGTTTATTGAACAATTAGTGACCACATGCATGTCGTGTTCGGGTATTGGCGTGCTTGCTAATGCTGGGAGGATGATATTACTGGGTCTGGGTCTGCGTTTCCGTTTGCTTCGCTTTGACTTGATCGGTCGGATTTCAGATCTGTCAGAGAAATGGAAGCAAATGGTTATCATTAATGAAACAATATTCAATACCCTTTGATGAGTTGGGTGTAACATGTCAAGATAAGCAATTCAACCTCTAAATATAAATATCAAATTTACCATTTTTTATAATTTTATTAACTGAAAATACACATCACACAGGACAGCAGACACTTCTACAGTATGATGATAGTTTACAGCATTTTGTATTTGCCTCTCTACCCGAAACATTGTGCAGTGTGTATGACTTGTACTGCACAATGTAACACAAAATGTCACATGGTCACTGCTGAATCAGATTGAAAATCATTTGAAATGGTAATTACTAGAATCATACATTTGTACTACTGATAATAACTAGTATGTAAATGACAGTACATGGAAATCTCAAATTAATTCCTGCAATTCACATATATACTGTGGACTACTTTATTTTCGCTGAAAAGGTGTTTTGGGCATTTTTTATGGAATTTTTTTTTTCACTGATTTTTTATGAGTTTAATGTGAAATATAGGAAAAAAAGTACCGTAAAAATCCGCAAATAAGCGCCACCCTCAATTAAGAGCCACTCAGTGAAAATTTGTTACATTTGACCCTCCATTAAGAGCCACCAAGATTTGAGTGGTTTTGTCAATAAGAAACCAGAAATAAGCGCCAGCCGCCCGGTTGTTTACAATCAGGCAGACACAAGCTTGTCGTGCCTCACTTCCACCCTGCATTGTTTATTGCCCCACAGAAGGTGTGAGACAAATAAAGATTATCCCCATAGCTTGCCTGATGTCCAGTATAATTGAGAACGGAAGAATGACAGACGAAAGAAATACACTGAGAGCGTGAATGTGACTGTCAACTTGTCTATTTTAAATTTCTGACACACAATCGACCAATTCACAAACTATTTAGTAGTAACTATGTTTTTTGCGGAAACACCGAAGGACACGTTGAGATATTCATTGCCAATGTTGTCTTTATAACCAAGTAAAAAACGTCACGATTTTAGAACGCCTTTATCGGAAAATCGGAGGTATAGAAAATACACAGACGAACCGGAACAGGAAGTCAATAGAAAACAAAAGATTTTTTCCTTAGCGTGGGGGAAATTTGGTTAGCGTGGGGGGAAACAGAGGTGTTAATCCGGTCCTGGCAACGTTTGAGGGATCGTGACTTAGCTCCGACTGTGAGAATGTAATGATTACGCAGCCCACTCTCGCTGATCGTGATTTTGGGTTATTTTTGGCATTTCATTTGAGACGTTCGTTTTGGGGTGATTCGAGACAAAATGTTCAGGGAAGTGACAAAATAACTGGCATTAGTTTGGAGAGGACTCTCTTGCCGAAAATAATCAAAATTGAAGTCGAATGGATTAGTTCCACAAACTTGCGCGATCAACTTGTCTTACAGCAAAGCGAAGTCGACGTGACCCGCCTGACCCAAATATTTAAATTAGCTATTTGTGAGAATTGAAAATAATCTGGACTTGTACCAATTAGAAAATGCCTTGTAACAGGCCTGGGCTTTCGTAAATGATTTAGTCTCTCCGATTGGTCACAGGAAATTATTTGCAATACATGTAATTGTTACTTTCTCGGTATCGTTTCGTATTTGGTTATATAGGGGTGGGGCTATAGTTTGACCCCGTTTGCCTGGACAGTGAAGTACGTAAATATCATTAACATATCATTATAAGCTGGCTTGATTATGAAACAGGAAATATATAAACCAAAGCTGTACTTTCAGACGTCTAGCGCAATTAAAACAATGCCCAAGTACCCAAGCTGTAAAAATCTATAGAAAAACGTGTTTTTCTTTATTGTTTTTGCCATAAATACAAATGATTGGGCATCATTTTTTTCATTCGTTCCATGCTCCTGTCGCTGCTGGTCAGATAAATTCTATCGAAACTATTTTATATCGTCACCAAATCAACCACCACGCCAGCCACAGCCACGCAAGTTATTCCCAGTTTTCAAGAAAAAAATTGGAGTTTGCCGTACCAGACTTGGTAAACAATTGTACAACGGAAGTACAAGTGTGGGTCAGACCCTGAGAGTGCTACCAAATCCGACTTCAGGCATCGCTACGCATTGTCAGTGAAACATGACTTCAGGCGTCGCTACACATTGTCGGTGAAACGTCGAATCGTCGTGTACGCTAAGCAGCACGGTCAGCGAGCAGCCGTTCTTATTTATTTGACATTTGTTATTCCCATAACAGTATTTTTTACAGAATAAATTAATTGCAATTATCCCTTCCCCATTTCACAATGAAAAAGTTTGATCACCCTGGTTTAAGAGCCACTGGCTACAAAGTTGTCAAAATGTTACCTCAAATAAGCACCACCCAGAAATGAAAGTGTTACAAAGTGGCTCTTATTTGAGGGTTTTTACGGTATATTCACTGGATTTTATTTTCATGGAATCATCCCTTCAGCGAAAATAAATTCCAAGCGAAAAATAAAGTATTCTACAACAGTTTATGTAAAATAGATTATATATTATACTCCAAAATGATTTACCCCTTATCCTGCCAGTCCTATGTACTTGTACATTTTCCTGTCCTGATAACTTTAAATACTGTGGAATACTTTATTTTCGCTGAAATAACTTTTTGGGCGTTTTGTATGGAATTTATTTTCACTGATTTTTGGTGAGTTTAATGTGAAATATAGGAAAAAAAGTATATTCGCTGGATTTTATTTTCATGGAATCATCCCTTCAGCGAAAATAAATTCCAAGCGAAAATAAAGTATTCTACAGTATTGTGGCAGGTTGTGAGGTTGATATTCTGTAAATATTACTTTTATCACTGGCTTATGTTTAGACAGTCATATTTTCAGGTTGTCAAATGGCAAACTAGATATTTTTTTTAATTTTAAAATATTCACAATTTGAAGGGATGTATATACATAGAAGGTACAGCTGCATGCATGAACTTTGACCTCTAACAAAACATGTGACACTTTTCTTCAAGTTTGGTTATATATGTAGACAACATACTTACCGTCCCCTGATTCTTTTATCTGGACTCTCATTGACTATCCACTTCAAATCAACCAATGATGGAACAACTAATGGATCACTGTCTTCATCAAAAAACACAGGTTTCCAGTCTCGTTTCTGTGCTATTGACTGAACTGACTCATTCAATGTAATCTGTAATCACAATTAAAAGGTTTATTTTTCACAAAATCCTACAAAAAAAACAAAAACAAGTGTACCACGCTGAACGACAACCTTATGCAGTGGTTTGATGGACATTGGAAAAATGGAAATGCCATTGCTGGTCGAGATAACAGTAGAAGTTCAAGAAAAGGGATACATCAGTGAATCTCTTAAGTATTTTTTTTTTAATTTAAAAAAGTTGTCTTTAAAAATGTGATCAATAAGATTCAAGATGACCACCGCTGTGTTTTCCACATAAAATATTTTTATTCTTCTTTTAAATCTGTTTTCTGTGGTTCCCAGTAAATATTATGCATGATCAGAACGAGTCACGTCATGCCAAAAGCATGCGTCATTCAAGATGGCTGCCACCTTGTAAACGTTGTGATTAAGTTTTTCTTTTGTTTTTCGCATCATTATTTGCTATCTAGTTTCATTCATTCCACAGATTTAACGGTATTTTTTTTTATTTCCATGTTTTGCCTGTAGTTTTATTCTTCATTTCAGTTTGTTTACCGTGGATTAGAAATGCATTTCCGAGAAGGAACAATGACTCTAGGCGGCTACTGATATGGGACTCCTGTAGTGTACACCCGCTGTCAAAGAGAAATTGTATTCTCGGAATGTGGACATTGCAATGATTCCAGGAATATTGACATAACTTCTCAAAGACTATATGCACGCTGAGTGGGATAATTGGATGAAGACGGCGAAGCACTGTTCACACCGGATGGTAAAAGAAAGGCCCCTGCAAAGAAGACTGTACTTGAGTGGGTCGTCTCGTCGTGGAACAAAGTTCTGCCCCAAACTGTCATCAATTCATTCAAGAAGACGGGCATATCTAACTCACTTGATGGCAGTGAGGACATGGTGTAGGAAGATCTCGAGGCAGACGACAAGGCAATCCGGAGAAGAGATCGCTGAGATATTTTATAGCGACAATAAGTGTTGTTCTCCACATACAAACCAAACGGCCCTTTTCAGGGCCATCACATCCTCCAAAAAGTTATACCGCTACCATGTGTATGTGTTTGTATGTTATATAGTATTTATTGAATGGTTTGTATCTTGAGTATATATTTATTGAATATCACTGAAAATTGTCCTTGATTTAAACATTTTTAGCTCCATGATTTAAAGTAAAAACTTGATACATTGTTGCGGTTTGGAATTTGCATGCATCTCAATAGCATATCATTAACTCATTTGCATATTTCGCATGCAGACACTGAGATTTTAGACAATGCTTCAATAGAAGCCACACCCTGACTTCACCACTTTTCATGGGGAGGGCAGCCATTTTCTTTTTAATCACTTCTATTAAAAAATGTTGTGGTAGATAGTTATTTGACTATACCAACTTCAGTTTTGCTCTGACCATATTGATTCTGTATTGTAGTCATCCATGTTGCCTCGCAAACTTTTCATAAAATGTGTTTTTACATTCATAGAGTCAAATTGAATATTGACAAACTATCATTTATATACTTTTGATATCAGTTTGCACCTTTGTAACATAATTCTGGAGATAACATACAAGCATGTGTATTCCAACTGATGCAAACAGACCCCAGACGGCCAGTTGTAAAATTTGCTGTCATTTCTTTTGAGAGTACAATCACTAACGTGGCAACCATCAAACATGCCTGGGAAAACTTCTATCTAATTTCAAAATATGTAGATAAGGTACACTCACCTTAAAGTAAGCTCTTTTACATGGTTTTAGCGGAAGAATCGTCCCGATTACTCTGACTATTGAACGTTTTTTCATTAACGCTTCAGGAACCCAATCCTGTATAAATAGAAGACAATTGTTACTACACCATAGACACTTAGATCAAGTTGAGAACAACGTTTTCAACTGATGTAAACAAGTAAAATACCATTTATTTTCTCACCTGAATAAATAATTCTGTATCAAGCCCAAAATAATCCATAATCATTCTACTTACACGTACCACGGAGTTTACACTGCCTAAAAAAAAACAATATATCTGTTACTATGGAAATGCAAGTGAATATGTATCATGCAAGCGTTGAAGGTAACAGTACTTTTTAGCATGTTTGAATATTTTTTCTCAATAAATACATTTTGAATTTTCAAGGTGAATGTACCGGAAAAGCATTCCACTATCACCTTGAAGTATTTCATTAAAACTATGTGACTAAAACTATCAGAATATCAACAGCCATTCAGATTGTTTCTTTTATCAACATGCTTAGCCAAGCTATCAAAATCTTGAAGGTAGAGCTACGTCACAAAACGTTCCGTGTTGCTAAGACGCGCACCACTATGGACGCCTGGCTTTCATCATTCAAAACAAAATGCGTCATGCTAAATTACGTCTTGTGTTTGAGGTCACACCGTGCTAAAATTGTAATTACACCTATAAGGTATATGATAACAGATTTATGAACTGGATATAGCTTTTACTGCCCTTGGTCGTGCGGCTTAAGCGCACTCACAAGCTCGGGTGCTTCTGCCACACTACCTCGGGCCACAAAAGCCATATCATGTCCATAAAGAATATTACTGGCCTTGGGACAATCAAGCTTGGCAATAGTGTTGTTACCACTGTTGAGTATTGTGGAGGAGCAGGTGTTATACCCTCGTGTCACTGCAACATATATCAGCAAAAATAATGCCGAAGATGAATACATCAGAAATGCAAATCAAATTCAAATTGGGATAAGCGTTTTTTTGGCAGTCGTTTGTAACAAAGCTTTCTATATCGTGCAACCATGTGACATACATTAGGTTGGGGGGAAGGGAGGAATGTCCGAATGGTACAAGACCGTGCAGGTGGACGTTGTGAATACAATTTACATTAGCCATATTTTCATTCAAATGAAATCCTCGATTTGACAGCAATTCTAAAAACTAATGTATATAAAGGTAATTAACAGTCCGATTTGCATGGTCCCACTAAATTCAACTTACATGTAGGGACACGTAAATACAGAACACGTTTTGACAGTCTCACCAGCCTCGGAAATATCAGTGTTCTCCCCAGACTAATTTGCCGATCGCACCGCCATGCTTGGCGACCCGGCCGCCATGCTTGGGCTCGGACCGCCATGCTTACAACTTCACCGCCATGCTAATAGGATGCATTGTTTACATCCACTGGGATGCTATATGACAAAACATGTAAAGGAAAAAAAGGTGATGCCACCCGGTTAAAACGTACAATCACCGCCAGCACAGCACAGAAACGGAAGCGTGTAGAAACACAGAAACGGCGTGAGGCTGGTTTTGATGAGTCGTGGAAGAAGACATTTCCCTGGTTAAGGTCAACTTCAGATTGTTCAGGTAAGATTTCGTAATTTTAGAAATAAAATGCCAGTAGGTGTTTGTTTTGCCGATCGTAATAACACCGAACATGGTACAAAATGTAGGCCTACACAGATTTCAATCAACATCTTAGACGCGAGCCTGGTATCGACACGGCATGAAAAAAAAACATCACTCGTTACTGTCAACTTTTTTTTAGATTATTTATGGATATCTTCATAGATTAATGGGTACGCGCATGTTATAATTTGTCCAAGCAAAAAAAAAAACCAAATTTTTGTATTCTTCCGGTCACATGTTGACCTGTGTGGGTATTTCCAAGATGGCGGCCACTCAACGTCTTGCGAACGACAGCTGCTATCGTCACGAGCTACATGTATGATCGATGGAATCCCGATTTCTATACATAATTCTATCGTTACGTTTTAATTTTAATTGAATAGTGACCTCATGTTTTTTTTCCTCAAAATTCCCCGAGTCCTTGTCGTTGACCTGACAAAACCAACATGTAAACAACATGTTTTGCAGACGATATGCTATCCATACGGCACTGGGTTCCCGATCGCGACAATTCAATCCAGTGTTCTCCCCAGGCCTCTGAAGCAACACGGTACCGTGACGCTTGGACACTCGGTCGTGATGCTTGGTCACTCGCCCGTGATGCTTATGTTTTTGTTTACAAGTGTCAGTCTCGTCTTGCACGTATTTAAAACAATAACATGTATTGATCGATTTAAGTAATCCCGCTTTTGTTAGCCATACAAAGACAGTGATAAAAACGGAAGTCTGCAATATGTTGCGAAGTCTTTCAAAGGTGCAGAGCCTCCAAATCAAAAAAAAAATTAACTAGAGTAGCAATAATTTGCCCATTGCACGCAACGGCAACAATGTGACAAAACAAGTCACTGCGTACGTCGGGAAGATCAACCCTATTTTTGCTGCACTCTGATTTGTTATCACTCAATCACTGGTGACATTAATTACCCCAAAATTAAAAAAAAAAACAAGTGAAATTATGTCGCATTGGAAAGAAAAGTATGAATAATTCAACAGCAGACGAGACGGGTCGAGAAAAAACAAACTCTGACCTCTGGAAATACCCATTCATAGGGTGCCTTAGTACAGAAAAACGCCGCCCTAAGACGACATAATGCACGTTGCAACATTGTGACCGGTGCATACTGGGTTACCAGGGATTCTGACCGAGGTAACAAAGATGGCGGCGTAGAATGCATGATTT
This sequence comes from Saccoglossus kowalevskii, assembly GCF_978046115.1. Lineage (NCBI taxonomy): Eukaryota > Metazoa > Hemichordata > Enteropneusta > Harrimaniidae > Saccoglossus > Saccoglossus kowalevskii. The sequence goes on from NC_140658.1 coordinate 27,635,114, forward strand.
TCCACAATGTTTAAAAACATCTCGTTGGCAATTTTGATGTAATGCCTATGATAATCGTCAATGAATCGTTTTAATAAACAATTTGTGTATTTCACACCAAAAAGTCAGATACCGATGATCGCAATAGCAGCGGTGAATACCCGTCCAACGCAATGCCGCCAGCTGACAATGTTACGGTGATCGTAGCGTTGTACTCACAAGGTATATTGCAATGAAAAATCGCCGAACTGCCATTGTAGAATTTTTTTTTAATTATTGATTTATTAATTTCAACATATTTCGATATCTTGCCGACTTTATAAATTTAACCAAAAAATGTATTCCCCGACGTTTATATGAACCGACATTGACATGGGCTCTAAAAACTTATACACAAAGATGAACCAGTTACATCCATGGATAACAGTATATTCACTGACTGGCAATAACACAAGTTTTTCAATTTTTTTTCCTTTTTATGATGTTCCATTTCAAACTTTATTTGACTTGATACAAAAACATAAAATACAATGCAGTAAAATGATATAAAATTTATCAGATATAAAAATATCTTGTCTTTAATTGTAGATTGACAATATTTGTTGGGAAAAACTGATTACTATATGCAAATAAAAATTATGCAAATTAGATGCATTGTTATGCAAATTGGTCGTGATGCTTGACAGGAAGTCTGGGGAGAACACTGATTCAATCGTTATATTTACATTTATTTGAACCTCAATCCTCATTGTGTTTTTTTTTTATTTTTCATTTTTCCCCACTAGGAATGTTGTGCAGTTTATGCTCAAAGCACAACATGATTGCAAAAAGTGGGTCTTCTTTATGGAATAAAGTCCCGTGCACGTCTATGACGAGTTTAACTACAGTAAGGCAGCCAATGTTTGGAGCACAGCAAAGTCAAGGAGGATTAGTTTAGACTAACTTTTAACTTTAAATGACGATCTTGTCAAATTATGGTATATTATGTAAAGCATTATGTAATTTAAATAAAGTCTCTCATACATTTTAATACTCTCTTTTATGTTTGTTTTTGTGAGAGTGAATCCTGAAAAATATGCAAATTAGTATGCAAATTAGTCCGCCATGCTTGCCTCTGAGCCTGGGGAGAACACTGAATTACCTACCGGGTGCAGGAGTTAGGTGTATGTAAATATCTTGCGCTCGCTGTAACACATATCCAGCACTCCTAGTTCGGAGTCCAATTGTTGATGAAATCAACTACTTTGCCCTAAAAACAAACTATTCTCTCGCGTAAAATAAAATAAAATAAAAATGGCGGCGTTTGGTGGATGATTCCTTAGTACCTGCGCGTTTACAATTTTCTGTCTTTACTAGTTATTTTTTTAAAAGTTTGTCAGTACCGCTAAAACTATCTTCGCCAGTCATGGACCAATTATTTGGCCAACATTAACCCTTGGCAGATTTCACCACCATTTACTGTATGTTGCACGCCCTCAAACGATTATAGGATTCACTTCAGCTCATTTACATCACCCAATCAGAACTCACAAAAGAAACTACACATTACTTGGTAAAATTAAAATGGCGGAATCAAATAAACGTCAGGGATCTCGTCACGGTGGTCGGCCCGGACCGGCACTCAAAATTAGCAACCACCGCGGAAATGCTTTCGACCAGGACTATTGTTCGATTGTTATGATTATGTACCGACCGACATGCATCCTGTCAGTCGTGGATTATAATTTGTAAACAATAACCTAGTCGCACAATACGTAGCGACTAATCAATTTTGTGAAACTAGCATCTCTTTGTAAGTAAATACTTTCTGCGATAGACACACACAGTCTTTAAGATTGAAAGCTAAAATTCTTTCAAAATCAATTTCACCCTGATATAACATGGTCAAAGTGGAGATCACGATCTGACAGTTTACGCTACCCAAGAAAAAAAACAACATGTTATTGCGTGATTTGGTAAAATACATTTGAACTGTTATCGCGATTCATGTAAAAACTTTTTAGACCTATTTTACCTTTTAAAAATTGCTAATCACCTCTTTCGATAACCATCGTGCAGTTTTCAACTGAAATCGATGTCAACACATCGTGCTACGACATCGCTTCACTTCCACAATGTAATTTTTATGATTCGGAAGACTTCGGATTCTACCGGCATTACCATGCGGCATTCTGTTTGGTTAATGGAATTATTGACCCATTGGGTCAAAGGACACATGCTGGTCAACTAATATGTCACAAACATCACGACGGGCTTTGTTTTTCACCGAAGCGATCGAGTAATCAAAAATATCCACTCCCGATAAAACTAAGTCAAATTTTACTTTTATTTCTTATCAAAAAAACGAAGTAACATTTTTTGCTTGGCATTATGACTGAGTAAGAGGAATTATTGGTATAATCGGTGTATAACATCGCGAAGTAAGTTATGTCACGTCATAACTATGAAAGTTCAGAAGTTTTATTTGTTTGTTCATTACTGTGAATATATACGTTTTAGAAATTGATGGTACGAAAAATAAATTACAACAATACTCTAAATAATTACGTGTTCAATTTTTTTTGAAGGAGAATGTATTTGGAGTAAATAAGATCTTGAAAATATTCCTGGCTGAAACGTTTCAAATGCGTTTTATTTAACTTTTTACAATAGACATTAATATTGCAACAATAATATATTTGTTTCTGTTTTTTAGTCTGCAGCATTCACATTTCGAATATATTTAATTTTTAAATTCAAACTCTTCTAAATTAATTCCAAAAATATTTGCACTGCAACCGAACTCGTTAATATTCATTGCTAATTAATATTCATATAGTCATTAATATTCAAGACCGACCTGCACTCACGTTGGGCTGGCGAGATCCCTGAAACGTGTTGCTAGTTTTTTCTCTGAACGAGCTTATTGACCATCAAAAGAAAGCACTTAGTGCTGTATCTGAAGAAAATGATGTGTTGAGGGACTGTGTTGCAACAGTAATTGGACGAAACGTTCATTGAAACTGATCGGAAACGGAAACTTAAAAAAAAAAACATTCACTACCCTACCGACGAAAATAAAATAGAAAAATATATTCTCTCTAAAAGTGTACAAGCGTTCGAAAATAGAATCTGGAGCCAAAAATTATTCAGCCCACAGGCTTTTTCAAATCGTAGGTTTTGAGAAAAATTAGACGACGTACTGTCGAAGATTAACTGCATTTTATTCGATACAAACATAACCTCCAGTTAGTTAGTTAATATAGAAAAATTCTCACGACAAAATGATGGATAATCTTACCTGTTAAAATCGCAGTGAAAATGTGCAAGAACTCGTGCCAACGATGTTCACATTGAACCCTTTGCTTTACAAATGACCCACGCATTCAAATGACCAATCAGCGACCAACTTCGACGAAAAAAAGTGACGTATAAGTGGTATCAGCCAATCGCAATCCAACGTTCAAAACACCGCCATTTTTAAATTTCATTGCTTGAACTTCGTAGCAGCGTGAACTCCTTTGTACGTTCCCCTGGTTTTATTCGTTCAATATTATCGGTTAGTATTTTTTTCTTATGTTTCAACGAAAATTTACACAACTAACTACACAAATTTTTCAATTTTGTTGCGTTTAATCAGGCAGCCAAGAAATTTCTCTCACAAACGTGTCTAAATGAAATTCAACATGTCCTCTTTTGGCCTTTGCGAATGTTGTTGTTGTTGTCGCCCCAATATTCAAAACGGTCAGTGTTCATCTCAAAGATTTATTACAAAAATCGAGAAAACAACTTACTTTCAGTAGGGTGCATCCAATTGTTGCCTTTAATCGGACAACCAAGCAATTTCTCTCACAAACGTGTCTCAATGAAATTCAACATGTTCTCATTTTGATCATGCTGTATCGCATTTGAACATGTTTTTTTTTGAAGTTACCCCAAAGGCAAATGTGTACCCCTTCATTTGGGCCAGTTCCCTTCTATGTCATGTACAGGTTACTGCCCAAAATTAAGTGGTATACCGTTGAGTGGAAACCTCGGAAAACACTAAACCTGTCGAAAAACACTAAACCTGACAATAAAAACACTAAACCCGAGGTAAAGGGTGTATTATGGGTGTACCATAATCGTCCAGTGAATATTTGATTAAAAGAAAGCGAAAACATGAAACGGAACCTACGACGGCAGCTGATTTCACAAGGGCGCCCTCAATGTAATCTAAACTATTAAGTTTATTATATGTATTAAATCTGGGTTAAATACATTTAGTTATGTGCTGTTTTCCGAGGAATTTTTAAAAAATTTCCAGCATGGTCAGGGTCATTTTCGAGGCGACTTTTTTTTATGATATATACCCAATATAGCCCAGTGTTAGGGTTATGGTTAGGGTTAGGTTTAGTCTTAGTCTTTTTCAACAGGTTTAGTCTTTTTCAATAGGTTTAGTGTTTTTCAACTGGTTTAGTGTTTTCCGGGGTTTCCACTCAACGTGGTATACTCTGGGCGTGGTTATTTTTTTTATACATGTACATGTCGTATGAGGTTATCACCTGATATCACTTGTTGTTGGAGTCATGGTGTCATGGTGGGAGTATTATTCATGAACCGATATTACGGCCCATGACAAACATGACTGATGGTGTGGAGACTGTTGTGCCTTATAAAGGGCAATGGTCGTTGTGCTGCGTCCTGTTCGTCATAGGAATCCTGACGATGTATACATGTACGTGTGTAAAATACCTTGTTTTTATATCGAACATGTGCTGTGACGACTGAGACTAATATAATCTTTTTATTTACTTGCAGATTGATTACAGCTGATATATTTTCTACACCAGATTTTCTCGTAGTTATTTGCTTCCTTCTTGTTTGTGATTCTGCAATTCTTTGTTATGGATGCCTCTTCTGTTGTAGCGCAGTTGAGAGCATTGGCTGCTGATCCAAAAAATAGGGCAATGCTGGTCAAGGTACACATCAAAATATATTTCCATAATTCTTGTTGCAATATTCTTTATACACCAATTACTGTAGAATGTCAACCAAGGTCTCATTAAGGTAGAAGCCTAGTCCTAATTTTTGACAAAATTGGTCATAAATCACATGCCAATGTTCATTAGTTTATTATGTACAATCATAAAGCTAATGTCCCATGGTACAATTAAATAGCATTATTTTGTGTGTTACAGTTAAGCTTTTTGAGAAACATGTCCTGATATTTCTTGAAAATTGCTATTTTTAGAACAATTTCATAGAACACAATGTTAAAGAAAAATTGCATTTTTTGACAATAATTCAGAACAACAAAAAGTACTCTTTCATTAACAATGTTTTTTTCAGCCTACTTTATGTCACCAGGCTGGATTTTAAGATATTGCATAATATCTCTGTCATAGGAACATATGGTAAAAGTGTTGTAATGGCGACTTTCCACTAAAATACAACCATCATTTTCTCGAAAAAAAGGCTGGAGACCCCAACTTTTTTTAGGTCAATATCCTTATATTGCCTTGGAGTACAGTTTATTGCAAAATGAATAAGTTTACATCTAATGTCTTGTAGTCCATATTTTTGCAAATATCAGTACAGTGATCTGCCCAGGAAAATAGCAGAGTATTCGCATAACAATGTGATATTTTTATCACCTAAATGTATTCCTTGTTAAGCTAATTAGACTATTATTTAACAAAAACAGTTAGGAACCCCTACTCTTCAATGCCCTGGAGAGAACCCTGCAGTAGATGTATGTATTGTGATCAATTTTCAATAATGGGCTTGATTTTCATTTATTCGAAGAAACCCCATGACAAACCCCGCTTGACAAATTATCAATAATTGATAAATGTCTTTTTTTTCATATTTTTTCTTCCATCACTAAAGGAGCTTCATGTACAGTGTACGTTTGTATTACTTTTCTGTAGGACCAAGGTTCCATGCAAGGCTTGGTGTATTTCTTGGACAATAAAGATGCTAAAGTCATCATGACAGCGCTGGAGGTGAGGCAAACTAGCATTACAATGACTCAACTTTCTTCTAGCGATCGAAGAAAACAGATTCTACCTTTTTTGTTTCCAAGTGGTTCCCCAAAAACATTGTGTCCCTTCCCCACAACATTTTTAAATAAATTAAATAAAATGAAAATGAATGTTTTAAAATAATCAATGTAGTGATATATAAAAAAAAAAGAGTATATGTTGTTGAATTGCACCAGGTGAGGAAACACTTGCAAATTAGTGTGCGTCTATGCGCATGCATGGTTGTGTTTTACCTCTGCATTCAGTAATGTGATCAGCTGTGTTGAACATTTCTTTTTCTATATTGTGTATCAGGCTTTGTACGACTTATCAGAAAATACATCAAACAGACCGGTTATGACAAATTTACCCTACGTCATGGATGGGTTACAAGATGTTATACAACGGTAAGAGAATGTCAATATATTTACTTTTATTAAACATAATAATGTCTTGTACATGTTGTAAATTTATGTAAATTTACTTACAGGCAGAAAAGTCGAAAAATTTTGAATTTAGCCAGGGAAATTTTACATCGAATATCACCAGCTAGCCACAGTCCATTGCGAGATCACGCGAATCAGACAAGAAGACAGGCTTCAACATGTAAAAATGGCCGCCATAGCAAATCTTTTTTCGTTGGAAATGCGAACAAGAAAATAAAGTTAATTACACTTCAAATACGAGGACTTGTTGACCAGGTGAGTATTTAAAACGATGAATGGCATGCAGCACATGTTCATACTGAACCAGGGGTTTTAACAGGGCGCCGCGCCCTGCTATCTGCTACATGTATCTGAAATTGGCGCCCTGTTTAAATTGTCAGCGCCCTGTTATATTTCCTATGCACCCTGCATGGTCCCAGACAAAGAATAGTTTATAAAACAGACCATCACTCATTGTCTTCCGAAGTTGATTCATCGTGCTAAGGATACATTGTAATTGGTTCATTGTTTTAAGGTGCAACTGTGAAAATTTCGGCTTGTTATCGTAGGTCACCCTGAGGTGATAACACTACTGAACAAAAAGTTGCAAGTTTTTTAACACGATTAAAATTAAACAGTGGCCTAGAAACAGGTATTACCGTACCCATATTTTTACTGCCATGGTGACATCAAATATATAAAATTGATATCGGTAAAACCATTCGTTAAAACATAAGGTCCATGGTTAAAACCAAGTTCACGCCGTGACATGTAGCGGCAACATCGTCACCGCCGAGCAGAACAAAGGCAGCCATGCACTTGCATGATCGGTAAACAACCAGTGCAGCTGACGTACCATCACAGACATTGCTGACCACCAAGAATGCTTGCTTAGACACGTAGATGTTTATATTTTGACGAACGTCACTATTCAAAGTTGAATCTTCTTTAAATCACGATTTAAAATCCCCGTTAAAACAGCCATGCTTTCAACTCACATCATAAGTGGAGGAAATAAATTTACTAGTGTTCTTCTTGGAACAAATATTCTGATTGGTTGTTTTTCGTGTCAATGCGTGTCTTTATCCAATCAAATGCGTCGTTACACAGTATTAGGGTGGACACAGTAAAATGAACTGTTTCCGTGTCAGCTGTTTTCAACGAAGCAGACATCAACAAACTTTTGATTCAAATGAAAATTATTCTTTTAAGTATGTATTTTTATACATAATGCTATTATTGTCGAGAGAAACTTAACTGCAGATCGAAAATCTTCTATTGTGTAGATTTTATTTCATTTGATCATCTTGCTTTTCGGTGCCGATGACGCACATTAATGCAAGTTTTTTAATGAACCAATTTCGAACGTTTGTGCGACAACATAAATTTGATATTGCTTTGTCCAAATAATTAAAAATCACAATTTCTGCGACTAATTTAAAATTAAATAAGGCATGTATGCATCTATTTGGTAAAACAAGAGTTGGCAGAGCCATCTCGATGCTGGGAAAATAAGAGCTTGTTTTAAGGATGCTGTGTAGGTTTTTTTGCTTTGAAACCCAAAATTCTACTTTTTTGTATTTTTCAATGCTTGACTACAAGGAACAAACACTCAGTAGGAAAAAAAGTGATTTGGATGTTTTTATAGGGTGTAAAAATCAATTTTTGTTAATTAAAAACAAAAGCACATGTCATTGTTTTGAAAGCTATGTTTTAATTAATCAGCCAAAGACATAATAGACAGATAATTTGCATAATAGTCACCACCCATAGCAAATATAAACAGTCTCTTGCATTCAGTACAAGCTCAGACTAGTAATACAAGTATTAATTTCGTTGAATTTCTCGCTCTTCAAACAGTCGATTATGAAACCGTCTTGGGGTCGACTATGACAGTGACGAAAGAAAACGAATCCAAAGAAATTTGGAGAAGAACGTTAACAGTATGTAAAGCGATTATTATTAAAATTTAATCATGAAAGGTACTAACGTTAGTACCTTCCACGATTTTATCGACTAGACCATGGAGGTATAAACAGAATGTAGAAAATTTGAGCACATGACAGACTTAGTTTTCGTGACCAAATTACGTGTCATGGACTCCGACCACAATGAGTCGGAAGTGAAACACTTGGCCACACCACCGTCCCTCAACATGTGGCCACACGTAAAGCCTGAGACAATCAGCTGTAAAAGAAAATGTACGCGTCTGTGTGTGTGAGCATCCTTGTTTTACCTGTTTTATTTTTCTTAATCTTCACATTCTCAATAAATAACTTGACGGATTCAATTAAGTTAGATTTGTTGTACATGATATAGAAAGTGAACTGAATGTAAGATACCGGGAGTGGTCCCGCCAGCGGTTGTTCCGGTACTATGCATTACGCGTTGAAGATGGAAGAAGAATCTTCACACTAATTTTGTCACAACAGTTTTGGGAACTAAAAAACGGAAAACTCGATTTATGGCGAACAGGTTATTTCACAAATCTACAAAATAATAACGCAAAAGCAAACAAACTGAAAATTCACCGCCCGGTGGACAGACAATTTTAAACCCAAGCGATCGCAACTCCCGATTCAGTTCAGTACTCGCTGTGACTTCTCTCACCCCCATTGCCATTCAAATCAGATAATACAGATCTTAGTCGAGACATCTCGCGTTGTAAAAACAAAACTTGGAAAGAAAACTACATGTAGTTGACTCTGGTGGTGCGTTCTGTCACGGTTACTGGTTCAGCAGCGGAGCAAGAGAATGACCTTCCATAGAAGGCAATGTATGGTAATGAGTCTTCCAGAAAAGGAGTGTCTCCTCCCACAACTTAATAATGAATATGTAAATCATGACGTCATTTTGGCGCGACTTTGTCACGCCGTGAAACAGTGTTTCCTATTGGATTCGGAAGCATAATTTCGTACTTTATAACCAATTGCAACCACGCATATCCACACATCTGCGTGATTATGACAGACTGATACCATGACTAGTCGTTATGAGTTTGTTTTGATCCAAGGGACAAACGGATTTCGAGTTAGCCAACGATACGTTGCTGCTAAGTTGTTTTTGCCGTTTTCTCGGTTAAACAAAACAGCGATTCACGGCAACTGCAGGCCTTTGATCTCGAGTTCTAGTGGACGAATTATACTAATTTTTCGCACAGACACTCTTCGATATGTTGCCTCTCAAGCGGCGCTGGGATTTTTCTATTTTCCTATTTGTTTCGAAATTACGTTCTAATTTCTGAATACAGAAAAGAACAAGATCGCATTGTTTTTTCAAGATAGCTAAATTATTATTTCTTCTCCAACTATCATGTAGATATATATCTCAATCAACGCAGAATGGTGGTGAGCGTCGTCTGAAAAACTGTTTTGTTGCCAATGTTCCACTAAATTCGTTTATTCATTGGTTCAATTATTTTTTTACCGAAAATGGCTTCTGTGTTTACACAGAGATCACGTGACTTTACACGTCCATACACACACTATCTTGTCAATTTCACATTCAGTGTGAAATAAGCTTTCCATCAATATATATAGCTTTGTATGGTTCAGTAAATATTTTATATGGAAACACCCGTTTAGAAAATCAATACCAAAAACCTATACAGCATCCTTAATGAAAACTTGAAGTATACATGAGGGTACGTGTTATTTATTTATTTTGGAAGCTCAATTTTTAACTGAAGGAATTAAACTAATTTAAAATTAAATATTCATTTTTGGTTTATTCTGAACCTTAGACTACTGTTCAACTCCGGACGTTTAATTGTACATAACGTATGTTACTATGACAATCAACCAATTCGAGAAAAAAAGTCGACAATGACTAAATGCATGGCCACAGCCAAATCGCTGTTTAATTGAAATAAAAAATCATAGAAAACAGAACTCTAATACAGGAAGAGAAACACAAGCGATTAGTCGAACAACAGGCATTACGGCAGCCATGTTTGTTTCACCTTGATCAATACAGTATTACCCACAATGCACTATTCCCATAAGCGTGGGTGTGTGGAAGTTCATAGCCAAGCGTACTGCGGTCAAGAACAAAGTAAGAAATTACGTGGCGAGACCATCCCGATTTCCGGGTTCGGGTGCGTTTCATACAAGAAGATCGATACGCACTACACCGCCAAGTGTAGTAGACATAATCCCGATGGCAATAGGAAGTTCGAAGGAAGCTAATACAGTTGATTTATAACAGACGAAATAAATGGAAATCACTTTTCAGTCCTCGTTGAGGCACAAACGTAATTAAATGAGTTGGTAAACAAGAGAGTGAGACGATGGCAACTCCACGTTGTGGCAGATTTACACACTACTTCAGTTCGACTAAAGTTTACAAACACCACCGTCAGTCACACAAAGTCCCCCAAATTCAAAAGGGATTTTTAAATGCGTTGGGGAACAGGTGACGAACAATTGTGCATACTCATATGACGACTCCACGTTATAACGCAGCGAGAAAATGGCAATTTAAACTTTGCTTGCAGATTTTCACGGGGCAGATTTACATAATACTACAGCTCGATAACACGGCCAGTCACACAAAATCCATCAAAAGGGAACTGCAAGTTGTATAATGCCAAAACAGTACCATGATTTCACAACTTTGTAAATACGTTCGCTTGTATCGATGTCCACTGTACACCAGTAAATGTCTTCCTGTTCGCAAGAACACAAAGCCTAAACTATCAGAAATTCATATAATTCGAGTGGTGGTATAACATAATAACTCATTATTTGTAAATTCAATTCATCGAAAAAGTATGAAAAACATTTTCATAAACAATTTTTATTAAATAAATACAATTTGAAAAGAAACAAGATTCATAAACATAAATCTATTTGAATACATTCTCACTACAAATTACACAACACTTATTTTATAATGGAGTTTCTTCACAGCACAAACTATTGGAATCATGCACACGTGTGAGTACTTCGGTGACACATTTTATAGCTACACCCAGAATAGTCCATCATTTATTGCGCAACTGTGACCAAACTACATCGTTCTGCTAACATCCACACATTTTCATAAAATTTCCATGGACTTTTTGACCTTTCATAAGTAAAATACACTACAATTTACTCCAGAAACACTCCTACATTCTTGCATACTAATGAGGGGTTCAGACACATTCCAAGCTGAACAATTTTCTTGGACTAATAACAAAGCTGCTCAATCTTTTCCCAGCAATAACAAACTTGTTTAGTCTTTTTCTAGAAGCTATCATTATTGGTAAACAACTAATGTAGCCGTGATAAATTTGCCGTGATGAATTTTGGAGCTAAAATTAGCTGATTGTATGTCGTCACATTTACTTAATAATATCTCTTCAATGTTCTCATTCATTTAAGGAAACTATTTTAATATATATATATATATATATATATATATATATATATATATATATATATATATATATATATATATATATATATATACATTATGCATAGGTAATTGTACAATAGATTTTTGGTTTCCATTTTTTTCAACATCCATGTGAATGATGCATGTTACAAAAGGTCAAGAGTCAAGTGCCACGCCCACTCCACCTTCACATTGGCACGCCCTGTTTAATTTTCAAACCGTGGAGAACCCTGTGAACAATGTATTTTAAATGTGTTGGATACACCTCTTATTAAACAAGGCACAGCTAGAGCAACAAGGAAAATCAGGTTCCATTCATTTTATCAATTCATGTAACAGAATCAGCTGAAAATCACTATAATTTCCTCTGTGAAAGTCAATGACTCTTTAAAACCTCAGTAAGTTACCAACTCTCTAGGACCATAGTGGTAGTTACTGTGACTCCACTGTCCTACTAGTAAAAGTCACCAATTCTCTAGAACCATAGTGGCAGTTATCCACTGATATTGCACCTTTGGATCTATTGGAAACGTGTGAATACTTACACTATTACTATACGTATTACTGCAACCGCCCACAACACAGCGTTTAACCATCATAAACAGCTTCTAAAAACTCTCTCTCTCTCCACAAAAAAAAAAAGAAACTCCGACCAAAAAATGTATATCGTTTAAAAGTGTATTGAATGACCAGTGTTATGACGGCTCAGGAGTATATTGGCATTTGGTGGCGCACTTTCGGCAAGAGTCGGAAATCCGGAAACAGTCAGGATAGGTAGGCGTGGCTACAACACGAGAAATATCTCAAATTTACTTACGAGTAATCATTTTCAGCAAAAAAATCAATAACTGCCCATTTCAGTGGGACACAGATCTAAAATGGGAAACGTGTGGGTGGGCATTGATTGCACAGGCACTTTAAAGCAATTGGTTGACATGATAGTAGAATCTCATTGAGTAAGCTTTAATGTGTTGGTTGCTGGAAATGTACACACACACAAAAATTCATTAAGTTCATAGAATTTATTTGCAGCCATTTTACAATATAAAATGTTGATTACTTTCAGCAATCCAGAAAGATTTGTGAAGAACACATTCTAAAAGTCAAAGGCGTTATCAGCTTCACCTTTGACCTTTCTAAACATAGATGCACGCTGAGAGCAAAGAATGATCTCAAGCCTGAGGTGAGTTCCACATTGAGTGAGCTGTTCACTATTATAATTTGACATAACATTTTAAACTATGGTTCAAAGAAATTTTGATTGAAAAAATGCAATCAGTTTTGTTGTCAACTTTTGAATGTAGCTTTTCCTTCAACCAGTGTTAATTATATAACAAAAGTCCCACTATACTTGAATAAATTAAAATATAATTTACCATTTTCTTACTTTCCAAATCTGACTATGATTTTTGTATCCAAATCCATAAATCCTTTCACTCACCGTTTGAAGAGGGTGTTGTTTTTTTAAAACACTGCATCTCTCGCATGAAAATGAATGTGACAGGGAGTGTCAGCTTGGTGGGTTGGAAAGACAAAACAAACACTGCAATCTTGCAAGGGAAACTGCTGTAATTTTGGGACATTTTCTTCAAACTTGTTGCCATGGCAAAACTTGATAGCATACATTTTTTGTTTCTAGTCATTGATTGCTGCTATTGCTAAGTCTAAGACAATGTCTGCTGAACAAGTCTTGAAAAATGAATGTGGGGAAGAGGTAGGCAACATTTACCTATTTCTAAAGTATGTATGTATGTATGGGATTCGTGTTTTCTCATAGGTAAGTATGAATATGAACGAGTTTTGATCTGGTATGAAATAGAATCCAGAGACTGAACACGTGTTTGCACAAGGTAAAATGTTTTTTGTTGTCATTTTGGACTGTTATCTCATTAAAATATTATCCTTGTGTGAGCCAGCGCCCCCCCTCCTGTCTCGATGTATGACAACTACCAATTACTGTTCCAGTGTATGACAACCTCGGCACCATTTATTATGCATTTCACTAATCAATCAAAAATTAGTGTCATTTAAATGTATAAGATTTGTTAATATTCATCTATTCTACACATAGGTGCTTTTATCTTTTGGTGCCAACCCAACGACTGTCGATAAAGAGAACAATGCCCTACCACAATATTTGCCCGAAGATGACAGTCCGATAAAAGGTGTTGACAAAGCTGTTGTCAGAACTGGTAAGCAGGAGCAACAAGGATCGTGGCTTGGTTCAGCAGCTAAATTTCTTTCACAGTCTTTCTATTGGTGAAACTCGTAGCTATCCAAGAAGTAAACAACAACAAATATTTGACAATCGTTAGCTTGTCTGGCAGCTTTAAAAGAGGAATGCACCCAAAGTTGTCAACGCCTATCTGAGCCAGATTACCAAAACACTCTTTGTTTGTAACTTTCATGTATTCATAGAAATTTGTCTCCCATATCTATTTAGAAGGAAGTTTGTTGTCATGCAAGTCATACATACATAAACCAATGGGCATGGTGTTTGTCCTATTTCTGACTGTTCTGTGGTGATGCCTATTTTTTTTTCAATAATTAATATATCATATGAATTATCTCCATTTTTCTGTGTTCTTTTCTTTTCAATTTGTAATTACTTGCATTTATAATTGTTTTCGAATTGAACTTGATTTATTAAAAACAAATTTGTTTTTTAAATTCCATTGTCCATCTCATTAATTGCATATACAATGTATAAAATTAAAATAAATTAATTGGTGAAAACCTAATTATTTGGAAATTGTTTGTTGATCCCCCAGATATTGGCCTGGTTGCATAGACTACATCTTGTCATCACAATCACTTGGGATATCATTTGAGTCGGGAGGATTTGGATGCTAATCAAATAGAACTTTAAGTGACTGAAATTATTTTGAGGTTTAACCTTTTCATGACCTTGCCCAAATTTGTCTGCACTTTCTTCTTATCTTCAACATTTCTGGAAATGAACCCTAATTTCGGAGCCAAAGGACAAAATTTTAGTCAATTTTCAGTTTTTACTCAACAAATTTGGGACTATTTTGTGAATTTGTGATGAAAAGGTTAAATCAAAGATATAGCTCTATTACGTACATTTATTTAATCAGATGTACGATTCGGCTTACAATGAATTTTGGAGTTATTTGCACTTTTATTATATTTTGTGGATTGACCACAGTTAGGTTATTCATGGACAGCTATTCGTACATATAATGCAGCCATGATTAAATGCAAATTCATGACTATTGCAATGCCTTACTATATGGCTTACCCGACACACAAATTCATCTACTTCAAAGAGCACATAATTGTGCTGCTCGTCTCATCACATGTTCAAAGAAGTTCAACCATATTACCCCTGTTCTACATCAATTACATGATTGGCTCCCAGTTATTTACAGAATTCAATTCAAGATCCTACTACTGGCATACAAGGCACTTCATGGTTTAACACCAACCTACATATCAGACTTGATTTAACTCTGTCAACCTGGTAGAACTCTTCGTTCAAGTAAGGGACGACGTCAAAAGATCGATGTTGGATAAAAAACTTAATTCCTTTAGTTTTTTTCCAAACCCCCCCTTCCCCCCACTGAAACTTAATTGATAAATATTGGTCATGGCGTCAGACTACATTCACCATTAAATACAAATTGATAATCGACAGTAGTATTGCATAGCAGTTGGTTGTCGGGTGGGTGTAAAAATATTTTACAAATGCACCTCATTTGACACACAGATTTACACTCGAACCAAACCATTTTTTCTGTTTTTTTTCCTTTTTCGGTTATTTCTGTCCATGATTGGATAGAAAAAAAAAACGAACTACAAATATACCAAGATTTTTTTGACTTCATTAAAAAATAAAATCGTTTTTGTAGGATGGAAACTTTTTGAGGTCAAAACCCCCACCCCCAAACTAAAGGAAATAAGTTTTTTATCCGACATCGATCTTTTGACGTCGTCCCTAATGCATCTACACTTACATATGACGATCGCTCATTCTCGCATGCTTCTCCGTCATTATGGAATCAGTTACCAACAGACGTTCGTTCTGCATCCAGTTTTCAAATCTAAACTCAAAACTTGTATGTTTCAGCATAGAACCTTTAAAAGATTTTTTAGAGGGTCTATGGTTTCAGAGAGCATTTTTGTGAACTGACAGTGTCATTGGACATCGTCATGATGGATATTAGGCACTATACAAACTATTATTATGTTCTTGAGCCATGCACGTCTCGTAACATGCAATGACTGGTCACAATCAAACTTTCTAACTGCATTATACATGTCATTTGTTTCATGTTTTGATTCAAAATGGCCGACTCATTTCAGTTTTGTTTGGTAACCAACAGTGACTCTGTCATTAGAATTAATTATTCATGAACAGTTTCAATCAACAACAAAACTGAGTAAACATAATGCAAGATGCATTTATAACTGCTGTAATTTGCGAGATTAGTAACTTAAAGGCAATAAACTCCCTTCTGATTCAGATCGCAGAAAAGTCCCAGTAAATTAATGTATTGTCTACATGTCTGTATTTTATTTTTTCATGCAGTTTCTAGAAATTACGTTTTATATGCAAAACAGTTTTTTATTATCACAGATTATATTATATCAAATGCTGGTATGTGATCAGATGACAATACATGTATCACTGTATATCAATACCGAGTCTCGATTCGTTCATCATTTCATGTTTTATTCCTGGTAATAATGGCGATGAATATGATTCATGTTTTCTTGCTGTTGACTGTCTATACATCACAGTTGAATGGACAAAAGGTACAATGTCATAATGTGCAGTCTAACATTTGTTTAGTCTTGTGTTATGTAAATGTTCGTTTGCCTGTAATATTACATTTCCTCAGCAGATTTTCTCTGGTGGTGGACAATATTTGCTCTTCAGATAATCATAAGTCGAATGGCTCATATTGAATCGTGAATATGAGGCCGTATCCAGTCCATAAATATTATTATGGACTGGATGCGCAAGCTCTGGCGCTCCCGCCACACGACCCCGGGTCACACACCCCTATCCAGTCCATACAGGTTTGATCATACACCTTGTAGGTGTAATTACAAGTTTACTACGGACTGGCTACAAATACACGATATAATTTAGAATGACAAGTTTTGTTTTGATTAATGAAATCCGGGCGTGGTACGGAAAATTATTGCCCCGATGTGACGAGGTACGAGGTATATGATATTCTGAGCGTTCCCAACAATTTGGTGGGGGTGGTGTGATCCAAGAGTGTAAAAATAATATCTGTGTGTCACCAATCTGCGATACACCTAAAAATATATAAAAGTATTCCCTCTTGCTATATGAACAATTACATGAGATGTGCGCTGCCAACCCAAATCCTGTGAGTGCACACCATATGCATAGCTATGATGGAGAAGTCACAACTAAAAATGCAAGAGATTCTGGCTCTTGGAGTTATGTTTCAACTCACTCTCAAGTTTCAACTTTGGAAGGACAATGCTAATGGCAGTGAGGAGTACATAGATCCAGTGTACCCGTCACTAGCAGGAGGCAGTCCTACAAGTCCATGAGATCATTGATGCACTAGGTGGGGCTTTCTCTACTATCCAAGAGGCACGCGACAAATTGGAATCAGAGAGGCTATGGTTGGGTGGTTGAATTATGACTCTCTGGCTGGACATTGTTCGGTATCGGCCACTGAGGAACAACTCCTATATCCCACTACCAGCAGCAGTGAGAAACAAGAAAGTGGTCATCAATGAGACAACACAAAGATGATAGCTAGATGAACCACAAGGCCACACTCATATTTGAATTTGTTGTGGTCACAATGTCATATGGCTAAAAAAGATCAGCTTGGTTGACTTCGTTTTGTGTACTCGCATAACATTTTGGATGTGGAATGAGCCTTGGGGCAGGCAAATGGCTTACTTCTTGAGACGTGTCTGATCCAGGTCCCAGTTCTTGATGGCTGCAATGCCTTTCTAGTAGCCTCAAGGGTTGTAGTAAAGACTTGTAGGCTGACTTATTCATGGTATCACCTAAAGTGGTAGCGAACTGAGTCTCCAAATTGATTCTTTCATTATAACCACAGATTCCAGAAAAATCCACTTGTTGGTCTTTTTGACACCATGTAAGCCACCATGACAATGAAAGTGTCTCATGTACTTTATTTGGTCAGAAAGCTAGAGCTCAGGTTCTTGACAAATAAAAAGGTCTGCTTGACCTGTGATATGGACTGTATATTCCATGTCCTTAAAGTGTAGACATCACTGCACAGAAAAAGGATCTATATTTGTATTTAGCTCCAACTATTTAACAGGATATGGTTTTAAAACTGGATGATGTGCAACTGGGCACATGGCCAACATGAAAGAAAACAACCAATACCTTCTAAACCACGCCCTCCAGCAATGGCTAGAGGGGAGGGGATCAGTAGGAGCATTGTGGCTATTCCTGAATATTGTTGAAGCATAGCTTATCTTTGTCATAGCTGCGCCCAACCTGGCCTCATACATGGCATAAAGCATCACTTATGACGTCAATCTGATTCGTCACCAGGCAGTATGTTCCAGATACTGTTTGACCTACTCTAACAATCAGTGCACGAGCCTTTCTCTCTGGTGATGAAAATTCACAGGTGAATTTTTCGATAGACTCTTTGGTTCAAAGCTGGTCGATCAGATTGCTTTCAAACGACGTGTTGCCGTAGTCAGTTGTCGCCAAAGTCTTATATACTCGTACAATCCACAGAAAATGATCACCAAAATTGATACTGAATAAAACATAGCAAAACTATTGAAACCTTGCCCGCAAAGGAATACAATGTAGTTGTTGCAACTGGTTCAGTTAAGACCAAGAATTCGCTAAATGTTCTACACTTTTTCAACTTAATCTCTTCGCATTACGCTCTTTCTCAAGTTTTTGTATATTTCTCCTTTTTAATCTCATTGTTTCTACTTAATCTCTTTGAATATCTTACATTCTCCAGTTGTGAGATATTTTGTCTCTTTATTTGTTTATTTCTTAACTCTGATTGACGATGACATTGGTCTTTATGTTTCTGTTATTGTTTTGTATAATCCCTCTTACGATCAATAACATCACCTTTCACATGCCCCTTTTTTATATCGTCAAGCTCAAGTTGCCTGTGTAATTCTTTACTTAACATATAATATTGAAGAGATGAACTAACATCAGCCTTATTTTGAACCTGATCTTTCACATCAGTAGATAGTGTTGGCTCTCTCAGGTGCCCTAGTTTCTTCATCAGACAAATGGGGCATCAAAGAGTGGGTCAAAAACATCTACAGAGCCTTGGACGTGTCCTGACCAAGCTAAGTCTCCTAACCCATGATTGGTGTCAATTCGCCTCCAGTCGGTGCTTAGAGAAATTCGTTTTTACCTGAGCCAATGGTGTCTGCATCTCAGATAATATTCGCCAAACCTGATTTTGCACACATGGAAGAGACAGCGGACAGATGCACCACATCCTGTTGTCACACAGCAAACAGCAAAGTTCAGCTGGTTTTACCAGAACTGCATAGGAATATTGTTCCATGACCTTACCACTGGAGTGGACATTTCTGAAAGATATACATGTAAGTTTTAGAGTTGAATTCGCTCTCCAACCCTTGTTCAGTGCTAATACCTGGATTCTGAGACTGGTTAGTTGTTCATCTGTTATTGTTGCAAGGTAGGCAGCACTGGTTTGCCTCCTTGTTGAAACTGTATGCCATTATTTAAAGCCTATTTTTGATTCTATATCTGACATGTTTAACACCAACATTCTAAAGTTGTTGACACACTGGTTGCACTGTTCCACTCTCCAGCCAGGTTACATGCTTTTAGCTTTCCACCTACTGCACCAGAGCAACATTTCCCCTAACAGCTAACTTACCATGGGCGACCTGCCCATCCTGTCTTGTGACATAAGTCACTGCAGTTAAGTTGTTGCAGTGCACTTTCTTGTCCTAGACCTCGTCCAGAATGCAAGCCAGTGCCCGTATTAGGGCTAACATCTCCAGTATATATTTATGTGTACCATCGCTTCCTGTGAGGTCTAAAACACCCTGAATTGTCCATGAATTATGCTGCCCATTCTACTTTTGTGTGCACTAATTCAAATGGCTAATAGGTTTATGATTGGGCACAATCCCTTCCATTATTCTTGCCTACCAAAAACTTGAAGAGTAACACAAGGGGAGGGAATCGGACAAAACTGTGGCCTTTGCTTACAAGTTCCTCGTGTAACCTGCCTGCTTTTTAGCACCCCTACAGTAGGGTAATTGACATTGGGAGGCTGTCACACGCAACGTAATATTACCGTAATTGGTATAGTACAGGTGTGATGGTTCAAATACCAAAATGGCAACAGCAACAGAAAGACTTCCCTGGCGGCGATGATAAAATACGAACACGGAGCCAACAGATGAGGTTTCAACTGGTACTGGTATTATTATACTCTGCAAACATCAAGTACAATAACGCGGTAAAACTCCACTACTCCAATAACTAGATACTTAAACTCCAATACAATTCAACGAGATCTTCGATCTGATCTCAGTGCTGAACAACTCCCCTATATATACCCCACTGTCTATAAATAGACCATTACATCAGCATACATAATGAGTCTGGAACTTACTACAAATTTCTAGAATGTTCCATTACCTTCCATTGCCTCCTACAGTGTTCTATTACCTACTGTAAAGGGGGAAATTATTCACTGGGTTTTAATTTAGCTTATTTCGCTGACTGGAAAATGCGCTAAATTAAAAACCAGTGAATATGTAAAATTTAACATAGAACAAATTATCTAAATGACGAAACCGTGAATTTAAAACCCACTGAATATGCCTGAAATGGTAAATCAGTGAAATTTAAACCCAGTGAAAATTAGTCATTTTACAGTATTCAACCAGTTTCTAAAAAAAATCTATAATATTCCACCCAGACACAGTACGGTTCTAGAACATTCTCAATGACACGGAAGTGGTAAATAAGTCGTATGCAACAGAAGCATGGCACAATAGGAAATGAGTGGTAAGGAACAACCCATATTTGTGAAATTTGCACCTCTAAAACACGTCTACAGACTTGTCAAAAACGTCTGGGTGATGTGTTGAATCATGCTTAGACAACAGGAAAGTATTTCACTGAGCACCAACATTCTAATATCATTGGTCATAGAAATGTGTAGTGTTTGTGTCTAACAATTTATGTAACACTGTGTTGTCTGCTAAGATCAAACAATTTCTCTTGCTGATAAAATGATAACATTTAGCTTTATGGCTTTATGCACTGCAATTAATTACTCCCATTCTGTTGCTGCCTCAGTGTCCAGCTCAACTGACAGCATAATGATCACAAAAGAGTACCCTCCATACACACAATATCTCGCCAGAATATACTTGGCATCAGAGCTCCCAAAATTATCACCTTGTGTCACAATTTCTGTGGCCTGCAATAGCTGATGTTCTCCTACCATCAATGTGAATGAAAGTCCACGATTCACCAATACCCACTCTGTAATTAATTATGAGGGCCCAATGCCTGCAATACCTGCTGTAGTGAATATAAGTATCTAAGCATACACTAAAAACAAATAAAATTATAGTTAATTAGTAGTCCATGACAATATGATGGTTTGCAAATCGAACATACAATGACAACAGTCAAAATGGCGGTTAAATCCATGTGGACTTCTGACCTCTCCAGAAAACTATTTTCAAAACAAACAATAATCAGTTGAAAATTCTGCACCAGGTAGATATCACTATCCAACATCTTGATTTTGGGGCAATTTACGGAAAGCCTATTGTTGGAAATTGATTCATGTTGAAAAAATAGAACGGGAGATAGGGGTGCTTGATTTTCTAGATGTGTCAAATAGGGGGTACTCCTATAATTGAAAAGTATGGCGATGCGCCATTGTTTTGGTCACCCATTCTATTTTAAGTTTCTCGACCATTATATCACAATTTAGGCAATATTTTGAAACACAATGTGTCCTCAGTGTTGATCGATTTAGTTCAATTCTTCAACTGTCACACCACCACAAATCCCGATAAGTAACCACACGGCACAGAGCTTTATTCAATTTAAGCCCGCAAGGCTAGACATTGGATTTTAGTAAAAAAGGAAACACGACACTGTATTAAATTTCAAATTACCCAAAGAGAAATTTATTTTATCACAGAAAAAAAGTGTTGGTGGTACAAATAATGAATTTTGGCACAGATACGGTTTACCATACTCCAATACTCCAATACTGCGTTACACATTGGCTGTGTACATCTTCCTGCCACAATGGCACACTATCAATCATTGCTCTTAATATTATACTCTTTAATATTAAATATATTGAATATTAAAACTAATGCAGCATATATTATTTGTTTGTTTTACAGACTCAGGAAATTCAAGGTATGTACTTTGTCAAGTGTTTCATCAATACTCATTCACTTCATGATTGACTATATGATGTATTATAATATATTATGATGATTACCCCCCCCCCCCTCTCTCTCCCCATGTGCCAATAATCAATGTTGTAGGGGTAGTTATAAGTACACGAGACTGTACATGTGTTATGTTCCCAGCATGGTGAACATAATTTTCCTGAAGGGCAATCCGAGCAGGATAGGTCATTCTGAGCATAGAATGCCTGGACTTATACATATCACAATTGTCTGTGATATCACATATTTGCATATTTAGTCTTGTAGTACACATTCATTTGTGCTTTTTTGGACATTGGGTGTTTCATGGCGAGTTCACTTTTTGTGTGGGTATATGTTAGTAGTATGTCTGTAATTTATTCATTAAAAGGCCTTTCCACACGCATTTGCTGTTTAAAACATTTTCTATAGTGGACATCATAATTTAACAAAGAATGTATATGGTTTAGTGTGTAAATCAACCACAAAAAATATTGGTTGAAAGACAAAACAAATCATGGAATTGATTGTCTATTCTGCAAATAAAATACTGTGAGACCTTACGTAATGTGTGAATGATGTGGTTCGAACATCTGCCACAAAAATCTAATGATTTTGAACTTGAATTTCATAGTTCAATGTCAAGATGTCAATTTATCAATTCTAGAGGATTATGACTTTGAGATATCATCCTAGGTGTAAAGCACATTATTAAATGTGGAAATAACTCAAAAATAGTTAGACGTTGTTGAATCCCAAGTGATGTTTTGAAGCCACTACGATGCTATACCATCGTTTGTTCTGGTTTTGTACACACAGAATGGCTTATTATAATAGCAAAGCATAGAATTATCAAGCTGAATAAAGAAGTAATTACTACTGTAATGCAGACATTTTATCAATAGCACTACATGACAAATTAACACAAATTTTATTCACGTTAGTTAAATTATCAGCCCCACTGATTTTCAGAATCACGTGACGCTAAAACAAACACAATGTTCACAAAATATTAATAGTAGGAAAATACAAGTCAAAAGCTTTCTAAACATATATAGATTGTATGGTTTCTTGTAAAATTTATTCCGATTATAGGTGTTTACATTTTTCTATCCTGCTACCTTAACGAAGCAGTAACAAAATATTTGCAAAAAGCTTATCTTCCCACTGTACTGTATTCAGTAGTTCTGAGATTGTTAGGAAAGTTACACATAGCCAAATTTGTGAAGAACAACAAATTATTATTGGTTTGGTTATCCTAAAACAGCTCTCAACCTTGTATTTTAGATGTCATTATATGCATTGTACTAATATATATTCTGTGTTTAACTATAATGCAGATATAACTGCAGGCAATGTATTCTACCAAAATGAAGATGACAGTACATCTTTCATATTTCAACAATGGAAAATAACTGAAGAAGATGTGGAATTAAATGATACTACTATTGTAGAAGTCGAAGTGACCTTTGGCAATACAATTGAACGCAGCATTTGCATCTGTCCACCTGGTTATGAGGGCATACATTGTGAGAAAAGTAAGTCTAGATATATCACCTGCTGTGGAATATGAATATTGACTTGAAATATATTTTGATATATCTTGATATAAATATAATTATTTTTGTTTGTAACAGCTGTACAAGGAAATACCGGACATGTTGTATCTGCCATTACATATAATAATGGTGGAACATCTGCCCTGACCTGTGAGAATGGTGGAACATCTGCCACGACCTGTCAGAATGGTGGAACATCTGCCACGACCTGTGAGAATGGTGGAACTTCTGCCATGACCTGTGAGAATGGTGGAACTTCTGCCACGATCTGTGAGAATGGTGGAACATCTGCCACAACATGTGAGAATGGTGGAACATCTGCCATGACATGTGAGAATGGTGGAACATGTGCTGTGACTTGTAAGAATGGTGGAACATCTGTCACGACTTGTAAAAATGGTGGAACATCTGCCGTGACTTGTGAGAATGGTGGAACATCTGCCGTGACTTGTGAGAATGGTGGAACATCTGCCACGACCTGTAAGAATGGTGGAACATCTGCCACGACCTGTCAGAATGGTGGAACATCTGCCACGACCTGTCAGAATGGTGGAACATCTGCCACGACCTGTCAGAATGGTGGAACATCTGCCACGACCTGTGAGAATGGTGGAACATCTGCCACGACCTGTGAGAATGGTGGAACTTCTGCCATGACCTGTGAGAATGGTGGAACTTCTGCCACGATCTGTGAGAATGGTGGAACATCTGCCACAACATGTGAGAATGGTGGAACATCTGCCATGACATGTGAGAATGGTGGAACATGTGCTGTGACTTGTAAGAATGGTGGAACATCTGTCACGACTTGTAAAAATGGTGGAACATCTGCCGTGACTTGTGAGAATGGTGGAACATCTGCCGTGACTTGTGAGAATGGTGGAACATCTGCCACGACCTGTAAGAATGGTGGAACATCTGCCACGACCTGTCAGAATGGTGGAACATCTGCCACGACCTGTCAGAATGGTGGAACATCTGCCACGACCTGTCAGAATGGTGGAACATCTGCCACGACCTGTCAGAATGGTGGAACATCTGCCACGACCTGTCAGAATGGTGGAACTTCTGCCATGACCTGTGAGAATGGTGGAACTTCTGCCACGATCTGTGAGAATGGTGGAACATCTGCCACAACATGTGAGAATGGTGGAACATCTGCCATGACATGTGAGAATGGTGGAACATGTGCTGTGACTTGTAAGAATGGTGGAACATCTGTCACGACTTGTAAAAATGGTGGAACATCTGCCGTGACTTGTGAGAATGGTGGAACATCTGCCGTGACTTGTGAGAATGGTGGAACATCTGCCACGACCTGTAAGAATGGTGGAACATCTGCCACGACCTGTCAGAATGGTGGAACATCTGCCACGACCTGTCAGAATGGTGGAACATCTGCCACGACCTGTCAGAATGGTGGAACATCTGCCACGACCTGTCAGAATGGTGGAACATCTGCCACGACCTGTCAGAATGGTGGAACACATTTAAAATGTGGATACAGTCAGTTATGCGATGTGCCATGTGGTGAAGGTGTAGTATGTAAAGTCCCATGTGATGTGGGAGGTATTTAGAAGGGAAGATTTATTAAAATCTTAAGTTAAGCATTCTCTGTAGAAAAACGATTTCCGACATTCATTTGAATCTTACATTTCCTTTTCTAATATTGCATTGCGAAAGATTATACTAACAAATTGAATGACATCATGTACCAATACTGAAGTTGCATCTCAAGTAATAGCATATGTAGTTGTTAATAAAATATATAAACATTGAAAGAGAGGCCACTGTCATAAATTATTAAATGATTCATTCAAGGCAAGCATAGGGAAAAGAACAATGAAGAGCTACATTCTCATTGGAGGGAGACTGTGCCCCTCACCAATCTGTATAATGATGTCAAATCAGAGGCGAGAATTTAAGTTTACTAGTAAACTGCAAAACTGGTTATAAGATGATGTGAATAAGTCTTTGAGGGATTGTTGTCTCAACTACATTTGTGTTGTGGGTTAATTTATCTAAAAATGCCTGTACCAGTGTAGTTGTCTCAACATCACTTGTGCTGTGAGTCAACTTACCAAAATATTCCCTCTACCAGTATGGTTGTCTCAACTTCATTTGTGCTGTGGGTCAACTCCCAAAATATTGCCTGTACCAGTATGGTTGTCTCAACTTCATTTGTGCTGTGGGTCACCTTATCAAATATTGCCTGTACCAGTATGGTTGTCTCAACATCACTTGTGCTGTGAGTCAACTTACCAAAATATTGCCTGTACCAGTATGGTTGTCTCAACATCACTTGTGCTGTGAGTCAACTTACCAAAATATTGCCTGTACCAGTATGGTCGTCTCAACATCACTTGTGCTGTGAGTCAACTTACCAAAATATTGCCTGTACCAGTATGGTTGTCTCAACTTCATTTGTGCTGTGGGTCACCTTATCAAATATTCCTTGTATCAGTATGGTTGTCTCAACTTCATTTGTGCTGTGGGTCACCTTATCAAATATTCCCTGTACCAGTATGGTTGTCTCAACTTCATTTGTGCTGTGGGTCAACTTCCAAAATATTGCCTGTACCAGTATGGTTGTCTCAACTTCATTTGCGCTGTGGGTCACCTTATCAAATATTCCCTGTGCCAGTATGGTTGTCTCAACTTCATTTGTGCTGTGGGTCAACTTCCAAAATATTGCCTGTACCAGTATGGTTGTCTCAACTTCATTTGTGCTGTGGGTCAACTTCCAAAATATTGCCTGTACCAGTATGGTTGTCTCAACTTCATTTGCGCTGTGGGTCACCTTATCAAATATTCCCTGTACCAGTATGGTTGTCTCAACTTCATTTGCGCTGTGGGTCACCTTATCAAATATTCCCTGTACCAGTATGGTTGTCTCAACTTCATTTGTGCTGTGGGTCACATTATCAAATATTCCCTGTGCCAGTATGGTTGTCTCAAATTCATTTGTGCTGTGGGTCAACTTCCAAAATATTGCCTGTACCAGTATGGTTGTCTCTACTTCATTTGCGCTGTGGGTCACCTTATCAAATATTCCCTCTACCAGTATGGTTGTCTCAACTTCATTTGTGCTGTGGGTCACCTTATCAAATATTGCCTGTACCAGTATGGTTGTCTCAACATCACTTGTGCTGTGAGTCAACTTACCAAAATATTGCCTGTACCAGTATGGTTGTCTCAACATCACTTGTGCTGTGAGTCAACTTACCAAAATATTGCCTGTACCAGTATGGTCGTCTCAACATCACTTGTGCTGTGAGTCAACTTACCAAAATATTGCCTGTACCAGTATGGTTGTCTCAACTTCATTTGTGCTGTGGGTCACCTTGTCAAATATTCCTTGTACCAGTATGGTTGTCTCAACTTCATTTGTGCTGTGGGTCACCTTATCAAATATTCCCTGTACCAGTATGGTTGTCTCAACTTCATTTGTGCTGTGGGTCAACTTCCAAAATATTGCCTGTACCAGTATGGTTGTCTCAACTTCATTTGCGCTGTGGGTCACCTTATCAAATATTCCCTGTGCCAGTATGGTTGTCTCAACTTCATTTGTGCTGTGGGTCAACTTCCAAAATATTGCCTGTACCAGTATGGTTGTCTCAACTTCATTTGCGCTGTGGGTCACCTTATCAAATATTCCCTGTGCCAGTATGGTTGTCTCAAATTCATTTGTGCTGTGGGTCAACTTCCAAAATATTGCCTGTACCAGTATGGTTGTCTCAACTTCATTTGCGCTGTGGGTCACCTTATCAAATATTCCCTCTACCAGTATGGTTGTCTCAACTTCATTTGCGCTGTGGGTCACCTTATCAAATATTCCCTGTACCAGTATGGTTGTCTCAACTTCATTTGCGCTGTGGGTCACCTTATCAAATATTCCCTCTACCAGTATGGTTGTCTCAACTTCATTTGTGCTGTGGGTCAACTTCCAAAATATTGCCTGTACCAGTATGGTTGTCTCAACTTCATTTGCGCTGTGGGTCACCTTATCAAATATTCCCTGTGCCAGTATGGTTGTCTCAACTTCATTTGTGCTGTGGGTCAACTTCCAAAATATTGCCTGTACCAGTATGGTTGTCTCAACTTCATTTGCGCTGTGGGTCACCTTATCAAATATTCCCTGTGCCAGTATGGTTGTCTCAACTTCATTTGTGTTGTGGGTCAACTTCCAAAATATTGCCTGTACCAGTATGGTTGTCTCAACTTCATTTGCGCTGTGGGTCACCTTATCAAATATTCCCTCTACCAGTATGGTTGTCTCAACTTCATTTGCGCTGTGGGTCACCTTATCAAATATTCCCTGTACCAGTATGGTTGTCTCAACTTCATTTGCGCTGTGGGTCACCTTATCAAATATTCCCTCTACCAGTATGGTTGTCTCAACTTCATTTGTGTTGTGGGTCAACTTCCAAAATATTGCCTGTACCAGTATGGTTGTCTCAACTTCATTTGCGCTGTGGGTCACCTTATCAAATATTCCCTGTACCAGTATGGTTGTCTCAACTACATTTGTGCTGTGGGTCAACTTCCAAAATATTGCCTGTACCAGTATGGTTGTCTCAACTTCATTTGCGCTGTGGGTCACCTTATCAAATATTCCCTGTACCAGTATGGTTGTCTCAACTTCATTTGCGCTGTGGGTCACCTTATCAAATATTCCCTCTACCAGTATGGTTGTCTCAACTTCATTTGTGTTGTGGGTCAACTTCCAAAATATTGCCTGTACCAGTATGGTTGTCTCAACTTCATTTGCGCTGTGGGTCACCTTATCAAATATTCCCTGTACCAGTATGGTTGTCTCAACTACATTTGTGCTGTGGGTCAACTTCCAAAATACTGCTTGTACCAGTATGGTTGTCTCAACTTCATTTGTGCTGTGGGTCAACTTCCAAAATACTGCTTGTACCAGTATGGTTGTCTCAACTTCATTTGTGTTGTGGGTCAACTTCCAAAATATTGCCTGTGCCAGTATGGTTGTCTTAACTACATTTGTGCTGTGGGTCAACTTCCAAAATATTGCCTGTACCAGTATGGTTGTCTCAACTTCATTTGCGCTGTGGGTCACCTTATCAAATATTCCCTGTACCAGTATGGTTGTCTCAACTACATTAGTGCTGTGGGTCAACTTCCAAAATATTGCCTGTACCAGTATGGTTGTCTCAACTTCATTTGCGCTGTGGATCACCTTATCAAATATTCCCTGTACCAGTATGGTTGTCTCAACTACATTTGTGCTGTGGGTCAACTTCCAAAATATTGCCTGTACCAGTATGGTTGTCTCAACTACATTTGTGCTGTGGGTCAACTTCCAAAATATTGCCTGTACCAGTATGGTTGTCTCAACTTCATTTGTGCTGTGGGTCAACTTCCAAAATATTGCCTGTACCAGTATGGTTGTCTCAACTTCATTTGCGCTGTGGGTCACCTTATCAAATATTCCCTGTACCAGTATGGTTGTCTCAACTACATTTGTGCTGTGGGTCAACTTCCAAAATATTGCCTGTACCAGTATGGTTGTCTCAACTACATTTGTGCTGTGGGTCAACTTCCAAAATATTGCCTGTACCAGTATGGTTGTCTCAACTTCATTTGTGCTGTGGGTCAACTTCCAAAATATTGCCTGTACCAGTATGGTTGTCTCAACTTCATTTGCGCTGTGGGTCACCTTATCAAATATTCCCTGTACCAGTATGGTTGTCTCAACTTCATTTGCGCTGTGGGTCACCTTATCAAATATTCCCTGTACCAGTATGGTTGTCTCAACTACATTTGTGCTGTGGGTCAACTTCCAAAATATTGCCTGTACCAGTATGGTTGTCTCAACTTCATTTGTGTTGTGGGTCAACTTCCAAAATATTGCCTGTACCAGTATGGTTGTCTCAACTTCATTTGTGCTGTGGGTCACCTTATCAAATATTCCCTCTACCAGTATGGTTGTCTCAACTTCATTTGCGCTGTGGGTCACCTTATCAAATATTCCCTCTACCAGTATGGTTGTCTCAACTTCATTTGTGCTGTGGGTCAACTTCCAAAATATTGCCTGTACCAGTATGGTTGTCTCAACTTCATTTGCGCTGTGGGTCACCTTATCAAATATTCCCTGTGCCAGTATGGTTGTCTCAACTTCATTTGTGCTGTGGGTCAACTTCCAAAATATTGCCTGTACCAGTATGGTTGTCTCAACTTCATTTGCGCTGTGGGTCACCTTATCAAATATTCCCTGTGCCAGTATGGTTGTCTCAACTTCATTTGTGTTGTGGGTCAACTTCCAAAATATTGCCTGTACCAGTATGGTTGTCTCAACTTCATTTGCGCTGTGGGTCACCTTATCAAATATTCCCTCTACCAGTATGGTTGTCTCAACTTCATTTGCGCTGTGGGTCACCTTATCAAATATTCCCTGTACCAGTATGGTTGTCTCAACTTCATTTGCGCTGTGGGTCACCTTATCAAATATTCCCTCTACCAGTATGGTTGTCTCAACTTCATTTGTGTTGTGGGTCAACTTCCAAAATATTGCCTGTACCAGTATGGTTGTCTCAACTTCATTTGCGCTGTGGGTCACCTTATCAAATATTCCCTGTACCAGTATGGTTGTCTCAATCACATTTGTGCTGTGGTTCAACTTCCAAAATATTGCCTGTACCAGTATGGTTGTCTCAACTTCATTTGCGCTGTGGGTCACCTTATCAAATATTCCCTGTACCAGTATGGTTGTCTCAACTTCATTTGCGCTGTGGGTCACCTTATCAAATATTCCCTCTACCAGTATGGTTGTCTCAACTTCATTTGTGTTGTGGGTCAACTTCCAAAATATTGCCTGTACCAGTATGGTTGTCTCAACTTCATTTGCGCTGTGGGTCACCTTAACAAATATTCCCTGTACCAGTATGGTTGTCTCAACTACATTTGTGCTGTGGGTCAACTTCCAAAATACTGCTTGTACCAGTATGGTTGTCTCAACTTCATTTGTGTTGTGGGTCAACTTCCAAAATATTGCCTGTGTCAGTATGGTTGTCTCAACTACATTTGTGCTGTGGGTCAACTTCCAAAATATTGCCTGTACCAGTATGGTTGTCTCAACTTCATTTGCGCTGTGGGTCACCTTATCAAATATTCCCTGTACCAGTATGGTTGTCTCAACTTCATTTGTGCTGTGGGTCAACTTCCAAAATATTGCCTGTACCAGTATGGTTGTCTCAACTTCATTTGCGCTGTGGGTCACCTTATCAAATATTCCCTGTGCCAGTATGGTTGTCTCAACTTCATTTGTGCTGTGGGTCAACTTCCAAAATATTGCCTGTACCAGTATGGTTGTCTCAACTTCATTTGTGCTGTGGGTCAACTTCCAAAATATTGCCTGTACCAGTATGGTTGTCTCAACTTCATTTGCGCTGTGGGTCACCTTATCAAATATTCCCTGTACCAGTATGGTTGTCTCAACTTCATTTGCGCTGTGGGTCACCTTATCAAATATTCCCTGTACCAGTATGGTTGTCTCAACTTCATTTGTGCT
This sequence comes from Saccoglossus kowalevskii, assembly GCF_978046115.1. Lineage (NCBI taxonomy): Eukaryota > Metazoa > Hemichordata > Enteropneusta > Harrimaniidae > Saccoglossus > Saccoglossus kowalevskii. The sequence goes on from NC_140658.1 coordinate 27,666,402, forward strand.
GTGGGTCACATTATCAAATATTCCCTGTGCCAGTATGGTTGTCTCAAATTCATTTGTGCTGTGGGTCAACTTCCAAAATATTGCCTGTACCAGTATGGTTGTCTCTACTTCATTTGCGCTGTGGGTCACCTTATCAAATATTCCCTCTACCAGTATGGTTGTCTCAACTTCATTTGTGCTGTGGGTCACCTTATCAAATATTGCCTGTACCAGTATGGTTGTCTCAACATCACTTGTGCTGTGAGTCAACTTACCAAAATATTGCCTGTACCAGTATGGTTGTCTCAACATCACTTGTGCTGTGAGTCAACTTACCAAAATATTGCCTGTACCAGTATGGTCGTCTCAACATCACTTGTGCTGTGAGTCAACTTACCAAAATATTGCCTGTACCAGTATGGTTGTCTCAACTTCATTTGTGCTGTGGGTCACCTTGTCAAATATTCCTTGTACCAGTATGGTTGTCTCAACTTCATTTGTGCTGTGGGTCACCTTATCAAATATTCCCTGTACCAGTATGGTTGTCTCAACTTCATTTGTGCTGTGGGTCAACTTCCAAAATATTGCCTGTACCAGTATGGTTGTCTCAACTTCATTTGCGCTGTGGGTCACCTTATCAAATATTCCCTGTGCCAGTATGGTTGTCTCAACTTCATTTGTGCTGTGGGTCAACTTCCAAAATATTGCCTGTACCAGTATGGTTGTCTCAACTTCATTTGCGCTGTGGGTCACCTTATCAAATATTCCCTGTGCCAGTATGGTTGTCTCAAATTCATTTGTGCTGTGGGTCAACTTCCAAAATATTGCCTGTACCAGTATGGTTGTCTCAACTTCATTTGCGCTGTGGGTCACCTTATCAAATATTCCCTCTACCAGTATGGTTGTCTCAACTTCATTTGCGCTGTGGGTCACCTTATCAAATATTCCCTGTACCAGTATGGTTGTCTCAACTTCATTTGCGCTGTGGGTCACCTTATCAAATATTCCCTCTACCAGTATGGTTGTCTCAACTTCATTTGTGCTGTGGGTCAACTTCCAAAATATTGCCTGTACCAGTATGGTTGTCTCAACTTCATTTGCGCTGTGGGTCACCTTATCAAATATTCCCTGTGCCAGTATGGTTGTCTCAACTTCATTTGTGCTGTGGGTCAACTTCCAAAATATTGCCTGTACCAGTATGGTTGTCTCAACTTCATTTGCGCTGTGGGTCACCTTATCAAATATTCCCTGTGCCAGTATGGTTGTCTCAACTTCATTTGTGTTGTGGGTCAACTTCCAAAATATTGCCTGTACCAGTATGGTTGTCTCAACTTCATTTGCGCTGTGGGTCACCTTATCAAATATTCCCTCTACCAGTATGGTTGTCTCAACTTCATTTGCGCTGTGGGTCACCTTATCAAATATTCCCTGTACCAGTATGGTTGTCTCAACTTCATTTGCGCTGTGGGTCACCTTATCAAATATTCCCTCTACCAGTATGGTTGTCTCAACTTCATTTGTGTTGTGGGTCAACTTCCAAAATATTGCCTGTACCAGTATGGTTGTCTCAACTTCATTTGCGCTGTGGGTCACCTTATCAAATATTCCCTGTACCAGTATGGTTGTCTCAACTACATTTGTGCTGTGGGTCAACTTCCAAAATATTGCCTGTACCAGTATGGTTGTCTCAACTTCATTTGCGCTGTGGGTCACCTTATCAAATATTCCCTGTACCAGTATGGTTGTCTCAACTTCATTTGCGCTGTGGGTCACCTTATCAAATATTCCCTCTACCAGTATGGTTGTCTCAACTTCATTTGTGTTGTGGGTCAACTTCCAAAATATTGCCTGTACCAGTATGGTTGTCTCAACTTCATTTGCGCTGTGGGTCACCTTATCAAATATTCCCTGTACCAGTATGGTTGTCTCAACTACATTTGTGCTGTGGGTCAACTTCCAAAATACTGCTTGTACCAGTATGGTTGTCTCAACTTCATTTGTGTTGTGGGTCAACTTCCAAAATATTGCCTGTGCCAGTATGGTTGTCTTAACTACATTTGTGCTGTGGGTCAACTTCCAAAATATTGCCTGTACCAGTATGGTTGTCTCAACTTCATTTGCGCTGTGGGTCACCTTATCAAATATTCCCTGTACCAGTATGGTTGTCTCAACTACATTAGTGCTGTGGGTCAACTTCCAAAATATTGCCTGTACCAGTATGGTTGTCTCAACTTCATTTGCGCTGTGGATCACCTTATCAAATATTCCCTGTACCAGTATGGTTGTCTCAACTACATTTGTGCTGTGGGTCAACTTCCAAAATATTGCCTGTACCAGTATGGTTGTCTCAACTACATTTGTGCTGTGGGTCAACTTCCAAAATATTGCCTGTACCAGTATGGTTGTCTCAACTTCATTTGTGCTGTGGGTCAACTTCCAAAATATTGCCTGTACCAGTATGGTTGTCTCAACTTCATTTGCGCTGTGGGTCACCTTATCAAATATTCCCTGTACCAGTATGGTTGTCTCAACTACATTTGTGCTGTGGGTCAACTTCCAAAATATTGCCTGTACCAGTATGGTTGTCTCAACTACATTTGTGCTGTGGGTCAACTTCCAAAATATTGCCTGTACCAGTATGGTTGTCTCAACTTCATTTGTGCTGTGGGTCAACTTCCAAAATATTGCCTGTACCAGTATGGTTGTCTCAACTTCATTTGCGCTGTGGGTCACCTTATCAAATATTCCCTGTACCAGTATGGTTGTCTCAACTTCATTTGCGCTGTGGGTCACCTTATCAAATATTCCCTGTACCAGTATGGTTGTCTCAACTACATTTGTGCTGTGGGTCAACTTCCAAAATATTGCCTGTACCAGTATGGTTGTCTCAACTTCATTTGTGTTGTGGGTCAACTTCCAAAATATTGCCTGTACCAGTATGGTTGTCTCAACTTCATTTGTGCTGTGGGTCACCTTATCAAATATTCCCTCTACCAGTATGGTTGTCTCAACTTCATTTGCGCTGTGGGTCACCTTATCAAATATTCCCTCTACCAGTATGGTTGTCTCAACTTCATTTGTGCTGTGGGTCAACTTCCAAAATATTGCCTGTACCAGTATGGTTGTCTCAACTTCATTTGCGCTGTGGGTCACCTTATCAAATATTCCCTGTGCCAGTATGGTTGTCTCAACTTCATTTGTGCTGTGGGTCAACTTCCAAAATATTGCCTGTACCAGTATGGTTGTCTCAACTTCATTTGCGCTGTGGGTCACCTTATCAAATATTCCCTGTGCCAGTATGGTTGTCTCAACTTCATTTGTGTTGTGGGTCAACTTCCAAAATATTGCCTGTACCAGTATGGTTGTCTCAACTTCATTTGCGCTGTGGGTCACCTTATCAAATATTCCCTCTACCAGTATGGTTGTCTCAACTTCATTTGCGCTGTGGGTCACCTTATCAAATATTCCCTGTACCAGTATGGTTGTCTCAACTTCATTTGCGCTGTGGGTCACCTTATCAAATATTCCCTCTACCAGTATGGTTGTCTCAACTTCATTTGTGTTGTGGGTCAACTTCCAAAATATTGCCTGTACCAGTATGGTTGTCTCAACTTCATTTGCGCTGTGGGTCACCTTATCAAATATTCCCTGTACCAGTATGGTTGTCTCAATCACATTTGTGCTGTGGTTCAACTTCCAAAATATTGCCTGTACCAGTATGGTTGTCTCAACTTCATTTGCGCTGTGGGTCACCTTATCAAATATTCCCTGTACCAGTATGGTTGTCTCAACTTCATTTGCGCTGTGGGTCACCTTATCAAATATTCCCTCTACCAGTATGGTTGTCTCAACTTCATTTGTGTTGTGGGTCAACTTCCAAAATATTGCCTGTACCAGTATGGTTGTCTCAACTTCATTTGCGCTGTGGGTCACCTTATCAAATATTCCCTGTACCAGTATGGTTGTCTCAACTACATTTGTGCTGTGGGTCAACTTCCAAAATACTGCTTGTACCAGTATGGTTGTCTCAACTTCATTTGTGTTGTGGGTCAACTTCCAAAATATTGCCTGTGTCAGTATGGTTGTCTCAACTACATTTGTGCTGTGGGTCAACTTCCAAAATATTGCCTGTACCAGTATGGTTGTCTCAACTTCATTTGCGCTGTGGGTCACCTTATCAAATATTCCCTGTACCAGTATGGTTGTCTCAACTACATTTGTGCTGTGGGTCAACTTCCAAAATATTGCCTGTACCAGTATGGTTGTCTCAACTTCATTTGCGCTGTGGGTCACCTTATCAAATATTCCCTGCACCAGTATGGTTGTCTCAACTACATTTGTGCTGTGGGTCAACTTCCAAAATATTGCCTGTACCAGTATGGTTGTCTCAACTTCATTTGCGCTGTGGGTCACCTTATCAAATATTCCCTGTACCAGTATGGTTGTCTCAACTACATTTGTGCTGTGGGTCAACTTCCAAAATATTGCCTGTACCAGTATGGTTGTCTCAACTTCATTTGTGCTGTGGGTCAACTTCCAAAATATTGCCTGTACCAGTATGGTTGTCTCAACTTCATTTGCGCTGTGGGTCACCTTATCAAATATTCCCTGTACCAGTATGGTTGTCTCAACTTCATTTGCGCTGTGGGTCACCTTATCAAATATTCCCTGTACCAGTATGGTTGTCTCAACTACATTTGTGCTGTGGGTCAACTTCCAAAATATTGCCTGTACCAGTATGGTTGTCTCAACTTCATTTGTGCTGTGGGTCAACTTCCAAAATATTGCCTGTACCAGTATGGTTGTCTCAACTTCATTTGCGCTGTGGGTCACCTTATCAAATATTCCCTCTACCAGTATGGTTGTCTCAACTTCATTTGTGTTGTGGGTCAACTTCCAAAATATTGCCTGTACCAGTATGGTTGTCTCAACTTCATTTGCGCTGTGGGTCACCTTATCAAATATTCCCTGTACCAGTATGGTTGTCTCAACTACATTTGTGCTGTGGGTCAACTTCCAAAATACTGCTTGTACCAGTATGGTTGTCTCAACTTCATTTGTGTTGTGGGTCAACTTCCAAAATATTGCCTGTGTCAGTATGGTTGTCTCAACTACATTTGTGCTGTGGGTCAACTTCCAAAATATTGCCTGTACCAGTATGGTTGTCTCAACTTCATTTGCGCTGTGGGTCACCTTATCAAATATTCCCTGTACCAGTATGGTTGTCTCAACTACATTTGTGCTGTGGGTCAACTTCCAAAATATTGCCTGTACCAGTATGGTTGTCTCAACTTCATTTGCGCTGTGGGTCACCTTATCAAATATTCCCTGCACCAGTATGGTTGTCTCAACTACATTTGTGCTGTGGGTCAACTTCCAAAATATTGCCTGTACCAGTATGGTTGTCTCAACTTCATTTGCGCTGTGGGTCACCTTATCAAATATTCCCTGTACCAGTATGGTTGTCTCAACTACATTTGTGCTGTGGGTCAACTTCCAAAATATTGCCTGTACCAGTATGGTTGTCTCAACTTCATTTGTGCTGTGGGTCAACTTCCAAAATATTGCCTGTACCAGTATGGTTGTCTCAACTTCATTTGCGCTGTGGGTCACCTTATCAAATATTCCCTGTACCAGTATGGTTGTCTCAACTTCATTTGCGCTGTGGGTCACCTTATCAAATATTCCCTGTACCAGTATGGTTGTCTCAACTACATTTGTGCTGTGGGTCAACTTCCAAAATATTGCCTGTACCAGTATGGTTGTCTCAACTTCATTTGCGCTGTGGGTCACCTTATCAAATATTCCCTGTGCCAGTATGGTTGTCTCAAATTCATTTGTGCTGTGGGTCAACTTCCAAAATATTGCCTGTACCAGTATGGTTGTCTCAACTTCATTTGTGCTGTGGGTCAACTTCCAAAATATTGCCTGTACCAGTATGGTTGTCTCAACTTCATTTGCGCTGTGGGTCACCTTATCAAATATTCCCTGTACCAGTATGGTTGTCTCAACTTCATTTGCGCTGTGGGTCACCTTATCAAATATTCCCTGTACCAGTATGGTTGTCTCAACTACATTTGTGCTGTGGGTCAACTTCCAAAATATTGCCTGTACCAGTATGGTTGTCTCAACTTCATTTGCGCTGTGGGTCACCTTATCAAATATTCCCTGCACCAGTATGGTTGTCTCAACTACATTTGTGCTGTGGGTCAACTTCCAAAATATTGCCTGTACCAGTATGGTTGTCTCAACTTCATTTGCGCTGTGGGTCACCTTATCAAATATTCCCTGTACCAGTATGGTTGTCTCAACTACATTTGTGCTGTGGGTCAACTTCCAAAATATTGCCTGTACCAGTATGGTTGTCTCAACTTCATTTGTGCTGTGGGTCAACTTCCAAAATATTGCCTGTACCAGTATGGTTGTCTCAACTTCATTTGCGCTGTGGGTCACCTTATCAAATATTCCCTGTACCAGTATGGTTGTCTCAACTTCATTTGCGCTGTGGGTCACCTTATCAAATATTCCCTGTACCAGTATGGTTGTCTCAACTACATTTGTGCTGTGGGTCAACTTCCAAAATATTGCCTGTACCAGTATGGTTGTCTCAACTTCATTTGTGTTGTGGGTCAACTTCCAAAATATTGCCTGTACCAGTATGGTTGTCTCAACTTCATTTGTGCTGTGGGTCACCTTATCAAATATTCCCTCTACCAGTATGGTTGTCTCAACTTCATTTGCGCTGTGGGTCACCTTATCAAATATTCCCTCTACCAGTATGGTTGTCTCAACTTCATTTGTGCTGTGGGTCAACTTCCAAAATATTGCCTGTACCAGTATGGTTGTCTCAACTTCATTTGCGCTGTGGGTCACCTTATCAAATATTCCCTGTGCCAGTATGGTTGTCTCAACTTCATTTGTGCTGTGGGTCAACTTCCAAAATATTGCCTGTACCAGTATGGTTGTCTCAACTTCATTTGCGCTGTGGGTCACCTTATCAAATATTCCCTGTGCCAGTATGGTTGTCTCAACTTCATTTGTGTTGTGGGTCAACTTCCAAAATATTGCCTGTACCAGTATGGTTGTCTCAACTTCATTTGCGCTGTGGGTCACCTTATCAAATATTCCCTCTACCAGTATGGTTGTCTCAACTTCATTTGCGCTGTGGGTCACCTTATCAAATATTCCCTGTACCAGTATGGTTGTCTCAACTTCATTTGCGCTGTGGGTCACCTTATCAAATATTCCCTCTACCAGTATGGTTGTCTCAACTTCATTTGTGTTGTGGGTCAACTTCCAAAATATTGCCTGTACCAGTATGGTTGTCTCAACTTCATTTGCGCTGTGGGTCACCTTATCAAATATTCCCTGTACCAGTATGGTTGTCTCAATCACATTTGTGCTGTGGTTCAACTTCCAAAATATTGCCTGTACCAGTATGGTTGTCTCAACTTCATTTGCGCTGTGGGTCACCTTATCAAATATTCCCTGTACCAGTATGGTTGTCTCAACTTCATTTGCGCTGTGGGTCACCTTATCAAATATTCCCTCTACCAGTATGGTTGTCTCAACTTCATTTGTGTTGTGGGTCAACTTCCAAAATATTGCCTGTACCAGTATGGTTGTCTCAACTTCATTTGCGCTGTGGGTCACCTTATCAAATATTCCCTGTACCAGTATGGTTGTCTCAACTACATTTGTGCTGTGGGTCAACTTCCAAAATACTGCTTGTACCAGTATGGTTGTCTCAACTTCATTTGTGTTGTGGGTCAACTTCCAAAATATTGCCTGTGTCAGTATGGTTGTCTCAACTACATTTGTGCTGTGGGTCAACTTCCAAAATATTGCCTGTACCAGTATGGTTGTCTCAACTTCATTTGCGCTGTGGGTCACCTTATCAAATATTCCCTGTACCAGTATGGTTGTCTCAACTACATTTGTGCTGTGGGTCAACTTCCAAAATATTGCCTGTACCAGTATGGTTGTCTCAACTTCATTTGCGCTGTGGGTCACCTTATCAAATATTCCCTGCACCAGTATGGTTGTCTCAACTACATTTGTGCTGTGGGTCAACTTCCAAAATATTGCCTGTACCAGTATGGTTGTCTCAACTTCATTTGCGCTGTGGGTCACCTTATCAAATATTCCCTGTACCAGTATGGTTGTCTCAACTACATTTGTGCTGTGGGTCAACTTCCAAAATATTGCCTGTACCAGTATGGTTGTCTCAACTTCATTTGTGCTGTGGGTCAACTTCCAAAATATTGCCTGTACCAGTATGGTTGTCTCAACTTCATTTGCGCTGTGGGTCACCTTATCAAATATTCCCTGTACCAGTATGGTTGTCTCAACTTCATTTGCGCTGTGGGTCACCTTATCAAATATTCCCTGTACCAGTATGGTTGTCTCAACTACATTTGTGCTGTGGGTCAACTTCCAAAATATTGCCTGTACCAGTATGGTTGTCTCAACTTCATTTGTGCTGTGGGTCAACTTCCAAAATATTGCCTGTACCAGTATGGTTGTCTCAACTTCATTTGCGCTGTGGGTCACCTTATCAAATATTCCCTCTACCAGTATGGTTGTCTCAACTTCATTTGTGTTGTGGGTCAACTTCCAAAATATTGCCTGTGTCAGTATGGTTGTTTCAACTACATTTGTGCTGTGGGTCAACTTCCAAAATATTGCCTGTACCAGTATGGTTGTCTCAACTTCATTTGCGCTGTGGGTCACCTTATCAAATATTCCCTGTACCAGTATGGTTGTCTCAACTACATTTGTGCTGTGGGTCAACTTCCAAAATATTGCCTGTACCAGTATGGTTGTCTCAACTTCATTTGCGCTGTGGGTCACCTTATCAAATATTCCCTGCACCAGTATGGTTGTCTCAACTACATTTGTGCTGTGGGTCAACTTCCAAAATATTGCCTGTACCAGTATGGTTGTCTCAACTTCATTTGCGCTGTGGGTCACCTTATCAAATATTCCCTGTACCAGTATGGTTGTCTCAACTACATTTGTGCTGTGGGTCAACTTCCAAAATATTGCCTGTACCAGTATGGTTGTCTCAACTTCATTTGTGCTGTGGGTCAACTTCCAAAATATTGCCTGTACCAGTATGGTTGTCTCAACTTCATTTGCGCTGTGGGTCACCTTATCAAATATTCCCTGTACCAGTATGGTTGTCTCAACTTCATTTGCGCTGTGGGTCACCTTATCAAATATTCCCTGTACCAGTATGGTTGTCTCAACTACATTTGTGCTGTGGGTCAACTTCCAAAATATTGCCTGTACCAGTATGGTTGTCTCAACTTCATTTGCGCTGTGGGTCACCTTATCAAATATTCCCTGTACCAGTATGGTCGTCTCAACTTCATTTGTGTTGTGGGTCACCTTATCAAATATTCCCTGTACCAGTATGGTCGTCTCAACTTCATTTGTGTTGTGGGTCAACTTATCAATGGTTATTTTCATATGCAAGAGACAGAGATCAATCCATCAATATAAAAAGGCACTACTCATCAAAAACTCTTCTTCATTGTGGCGTACCCCAAGGGTCAGTACTCTCACTCTACATATATCCACTCGGTCAGATCATTCGTCAACATAGTCTGGAATTTCACCAATATGCCGATGTTAGTCAACTGTGTTTAACATTCACCAGAGCCAACACTTCAAATGCAGTTACACAAATGGGACATTGTCTACATGACATCAAGAAGTGGATGACACTCAACAAGCTACAACTCAACGATGGAAAAACAGAAGTTTTGCTCATTTAATCCAAATTTGACCATACTCCTTGTCCTGTCAGCAGTATCCATGTTAATTCTAGTCATTGAGCCAGTCATAGCTGCATGCAACCTTGGAGTTGTATTTGATAATACTCTTCAATTCGAAATAAAATCACCATATGGCCAAAGTATTTACTTCAACATTAGATGTATAGGACAAATTCGACAGTACTTATCTACAGAAATTTGCCTCAAGCTGTTCACTCAACTCTTGTCGCTAAACTGGACTACTGCAATGCTCTGCTATGTGGCTTACCAACTGCACAACTAAATCAGTTACGAAGAGCCCAGAATAGTGCTGCTCGTCTCATTACTCACACAGAAAAGTTTAATCATATGACACCAATACTCCAACAGTTGCACTGGCTTCAGAATCCAATTCAAAATACTCATTACATACAAAGCTCTTCATCAGTTGGCTCCACCATACATTTCGGATCTCATACAACAGACATGGCTGCCCCCAGGGTTTGACCGGACCCCACACAAAGAAGTTAGTAAAATCTGTTCTAAACGTTTTGGATTCCTATGATGTATTCCTGATAGGAAAAGACGTACAATAATAAGGTTATTACGAGGATACTACAAAGTATGCACTCAGACAGTACGCTGTTGCATCAACTTCTGCTGTGTATCAGTCGATACCGCTGTACTATCTCTGTGCATACTTTGCAGTATCCTCGTAAAAACCTCATATCATACAGATGCGCCAACTGCAAAGACTAATTGTGGGCAATTGTATTTCCGCCTATAAAATAGTACACAAAAATATATTATTGACAGAAATTGCCAGAGTGGCAAGTCTAGAAACTATGCATCAATAATGAAACAGTGTATATACCAGATTGCAAGATTAACAAAAATAATTGGCAATGTACAAGAACAATTCAAAAATTACAAAAATATTTGCCAAAAATAAATGTTATTGACACTAAATGAACAAATCTGATAGAGAGCCACCCAGCATACTTAAATAAAACATATCAAATCAATTGTGCTGGTAGTTTTGAAAAATAGTCCAAAATAGCATTTTTTTTTTTTTATACCATTGGTCCAAAAATTACATTGAAATGAAGATATAGTCCTGAAATGAACAAATCTGACAAAGGTCCACCCAAGGTACCTACAAACCCAGTATCAATTGAGCTGGTAGTTTTCAAGGAGTAGAAAATGCAATAATTGTTGACAGATGACCATGACGAACAATCACCTATATGAACAGATGGGTGTAACTCGGTACGTTAACAATGTTAGATAGAAGAATTGACTGTCGTAGATATACTATACAAATAAACATGAACAGTTTATGCAGTATGAAACATTTTTTGTTTCTACCTTGATCACCTGGTAACGATTTGAGTATCCTAACTTTATGTGCAGTTAGTCCAATTATGAGAGTATAAAGCCGAGATTATTGCCGAACATCTGCAAGAAACATTCAATATTCCAACTGTGACGAATAACCTCAGAAACGCTACAATACAGTTTTTACAAAAGTTGGTTCATGTACATTCCTTGCTACCAGGATCAACATCTAAAATCATTGAAAAGCATGAAAAGTTCTGTTTTAATTTTGTATGGAGGGAGGAGGCGTGTCAATCAATACAATTAGAATTGACAATAGGTGTGACAATAACCTTAAATATGTATTGTTAATGTGCATTAACCAAGCAAATCAGTCCTATAAGAGGACACACTGGTAACATAACAGTAATAGCTCACAACAATATGATGAAGGCATGTTTTATTATAATATATTATGGGACAGGTCTATTGTAGACAAGTCAATGTACATTTTATAAGGTCACACAGATGACAAAAAAAGGAAACGTTACAGAGAATACAGAGTAAAAGTAGTTGGCAAATTCGCCAAACTCAAAAATGACACAGCTATTTCAAAGCGTTTTACAGTAATTTGATATTGGATGAAAAGCACAGATTTCCCCCATATTATGTAAATCTTTATATTAGTATCAAGTAGTATCACACAAATAAAAGTAAATATTGCTTGAAAACTCAGTATTACCAATGCACATTTCCTTGCACACATATCGATAATACTGGGAATTATTCCAAATTACAACCTTTAATAGGCACAAGTTTTACAGATGAGTAGATATGTGGTCACCTCATGATCAGTCGAAGACTAAATCTGAATAATAGCTAATGGTACATTCAGTGGTTCCTAATGTGCTATTTCTTCATAGGTACATGTCGGATATTATAACAATTTATATGAAATACTGACATTCTAGGAGAAATTAACGAGGATGACATATTTGCTTTATTAGTAGTGCATGTACCCTTGTAAATTACAGAGGTATGTGTATGTTCAAAATAAGTTGTGATTCGGTGTGCAATTATGATGCGCTTCTAATAGAGCAAATATAATAATGTTAACATGTGCAGTTTGCTTCACTTAGAAGTGATTCTAGTCACAAAAGAGCAAAAAAAGCTTTTTTACTATAATATATACATACATCTTAGTTAATCGTACAAGGGCAGGATTGTTTAATAATGGTTTTGATAATTTGTAAACACGAGTCAGTGAAACACTGTTTATTTACAGAAAAATTGTTTTTAGACTGCGCTATAACCACCATACAATCACGAAGAAAATGTAAAAGGGCTTTTATTTTGTATTATAGAATTCACCTGTGAAAAGAGCATAGATTGACAGAATCAAACTTATAAATAAGACCATCATCGCTGAATTTTTCAGGCTAAATACATCATCCCTGTTATTAATATTGATTTTTTACTAAAAATAATTTATAAAGCAGGTATTAATCACCGACAATTTAATCTGAAACGAGCATTCTCTTTGTTTATTTGCGTGTATGATGGTTGATGATTCTACATTCATTATTAAGCAAGACTATTCGAAATAGTATTATTATTTGCACTATCTAACATACAGTACGCTGTAGTATCTGCAATATCGCAAAGAACATATACAAACTCATAGGAACTGGTAATAATGACATCAAATTTTAACTGATTTGACAAGGGAATGAACAAAGCTGGGCAACCTAGATTTTTTAGAACTGTAAAGTATTTTCTGATTGGTCAAAATATTATATAATTCAAATAAGGGAATTAGAATACTAGTAAGATAGTTTTTAGTATTACAGAAAGATGTTAATTTTGTTAAAATTAATTTCAGTCGAATAAATGTGCTCAGCTATTACCACTCCCAATTACTGCACAACTGATAAAAATAAAATGTACCTCATTAAAAACAACGTTTCCACCTCTGTCTAAAAATATTTGGCAGCGATAATGTTTGACCAAGGAAGCACAGTACATTCCTACAAAAACTCAATGTTCAAAATACTTAATTTGGGGCACACAAACAGACAAACAGACAAAAATATTACCGAACCCTAAGGTTAGCTTTCACATGAAATGTTGAAATTGAATATTTTAACCTAATTATTTAAATTGTTGAGCATTATATTTTGCATATCTAGGTTGGCAGCCATTGTGCAAATAATACATCCTCTTTCAAGGTTAATATTTTTAATTCATTAATTAATATATCCTCTTCCTAGGATGGAAATTACAAATTTCGCAAAACGTATGTCTTCTTCCCCGGTTCATATTTTCTAGTTCATGAAATAATACATCCTCTTCCCAGGTTCATAGGTTCATTAAATGGTATATCGCCTCTTTCCAGGTGACAATTCCTGTTTTTCCCAAATGATACATCTCTTTGCTAGGTTGTTAATGACTTAATCTCGCTTGGAGTTTTTCTTTGTACTGATTTCTGTTTCCACAGCTTCCCAGGCAGCCTCGTCCCACCCACCAGCATCATCCCAGGTGTCTTCAAGAGTTAGTTTACCTTTAGGTGCTGAATGATTCATTTTGGCACTTACTTTGTCCCTGAAAGAGAAACCATAGTGGAACAAATGAAGCCATACTCAATTACAAATAATTCTACAACTTCCACGATATTTTCTCTTAGGTTTACAACAGCATACAAGAGTTGTATCAATCCAAGCCATCTGCAGCATGTTACTCTAGCAGTCATCTCGAGTGTCAACGGGTTTTTTGAGCATATTTGATAATTTTATCAGAAAGAAAGAATGGGGTATTATTTATTGATGAAATAGTATAAAACGTAAATGCAACCTTCCTGGATTATGAAAACTTACTGTTCATCGTCATCATCTAGCCCTAATAAATCGGCAGTACCAGCAGTGCCGTCATCCCACTGGTTATTCCAGCTATCATTCGTGTTGCTATGACCAACATTATTAGTCACAGGTTTATTCCAATCAGTCGCATCCCAGTTCCAGTTATCTTCGTCAACTTCCTGTGCCGGAGAGGGGGGTCTGTCGTACAATAAAGGTGTATTGCTATCATCAGGATCCATATTTCTGGATGTAGATGAAAAATGAAGGGACAAACACAGGTGAACACTCCCTGCCCCTAACGCAGCTAGCTAGACATGCCAAGAGCAAAGTCAGTAAGAGCATACGTACAGGATGCTAAGAAGCAATGAGCAAGACAAACAAAAATATGTTATGCACTTAAAAAAACATAGAAACATAACAATGGGAGAGGAGCATGCTAGAATGTTTTTAATGGCTTGACTTCCATGTAATTTAGTGAAACAAAATGGGAAGATTGAATCACGAAAATTTAAGACATTCAGAGAGTGCCATGCAGGAAGTACATTAAATGTGAAACGTCAGACTTTAAGCAAGCTCAGGCGACAACAAATTGGAGATGAAAGAACTCAATGGAAATATAACCAGAAAAGATATTATTATGAAAAACAGAATAGACAAGTCATTGTCAATGACACGTCCCCGTTCCGTTCATATTTGAGTGACATATACATTCAAAGCAGATCATGACCGAAATGCACCTGCATATGTACAACACATTGTGCTAAATCTGAACAAAATCCATCCATGCATGACTGAGATCCGGTTCTGGAATTGTGAGAATACGTGATTTTGATGCATTTTCGGCCTTAAAATGGCCATCATTCCGCTATTGTTAAGCAGATCATGAAACAAATGCACATATCTATTTGTGACATGATGTACCATGTGTGTGTGAAGTTTGAACTTGATCAATCCAGACATGTCTTGGATACGGATCCAGAACTGAATTCTTTAACAAAATGGCCGCCAGTCGGCCATTTCGAACTTGATCCGGAAAAAAAAGACGTGCATCAAGGTCCTATTATGTTTAATGTATGTACCAAATTTGAACAAAATCCATCCATGCATGACTGAGATCCGGTTCTGGAATTGTGAAAATACGTGATTTTGATGCATTTTCGGCCTTAAAATGGCCATCATTCCGCTATTGTTAAGCAGATCATGAAACAAATGCACATATCTATTTGTGACATGATGTACCATGTGTGTGTGAAGTTTGAACTTGATCAATCCAGACATGTCTTGGATACGGATCCAGAACTGAATTCTTTAACAAAATGGCCGCCAGTCGGCCATTTCGAACTTGATCCGAAAAAAAAAAAGACGTGCATCAAGGTCCTATTATGTTTAATGTATGTACCAAATTTGAACAAAATCCATCCATGCATAACTGAGATACGGGTCCGGAATGGTGAAAATGTGCGATTTCAATGCATTTTCGGCCTTAAAGCGGCCCCCATTTGGCTATCGTTAATGAGATCATGAAACAAATGCACATACATATTTGTGACATGATGTACCTTGTGTGTGTGAAGTTTGAACTTGATCAATCCAGACATGTCTCGGATACGGATCCAGAACTGAATTCTTTAAAACAAAATGGCCGCCAGTCGGCTATTTCGAACTTGATCCGGAAAAAAAAATGACGTGCATCAAGGTCCTATTATGTTTAATGTATGTACCAAATTTGAATGAAATCCGTCCATGCATAACTGAGATCTGGGTCCGGAATGGTGAAAATGTGCGATTTCAATGCATTTTCGGCCTTAAAGCGGCCCCCATTTGGCTATCGTTAATGAGATCATGAAACAAATGCACATACATATTTGTGACATGATGTACCTTGTGTGTGTGAAGTTTGAACTTGATCAATCCAGACATGTCTCAGATGCGGATCCAGAACTGAATTCTTTAAAACAAAATGGCCGCTAGTCGGCTATTTCGAACTTGATCCGAAAAAAAAAATGACGTGCATCAAGGTCCTATTATGTTTAATGTATGTACCAAATTTGAATGAAATCCGTCCATGCATAACTGAGATCCGGGTCCGGAATGGTGAAAATGTGCGATTTCAATGCATTTTCGGCCTTAAAGTGGCCGCCATTTGGCTATCGTTAATGAGATCATGAAACAAATGCACATACATATTTGTGACATGATGTACCTTGTGTGTGTGAAGTTTGAACTCGATCAATCCAAGCATGTCTCAGATACAGATCCAGAACTGAATTCTTTAAAACAAAATGGCCGCCAGTCGGCCATTTCGAACCCGATCCAAAAAAAAAAATGACGTGCATCAAGGTCCTATTATGTTTAATGTATGTACCAAATTTGAACAAAATCCGTCCATGCATAACTGAGATCCGGGTCCGGAATGGTGAAAATGTGCGATTTTGATGCATTTTCGGCCTTAAAATGGCCGCTATTCGGCTATCGTTAATCGGATGATGAAAAAAATGCATGTGCATATGTCCCATATAATGTGTGATGTATGAGTGAAGTTTGAACTTAATCGGTCCATGCATGTTCGAGATACAGGTGATCACGGACGCACGGACGCACGGACGCACACAGGGCAAAACATAAGTCCCCGTTTTCGGACTGCGTCCGAACGGGGACTAAAAAGAGAAGAGAATGTGCACATAAAGGAGGATAAATGATGATGATGATATACAGATGAAGAATTGGTATGCGTCCTGCGACAATATTACATTTATAATTGTGTTAGCTGAGATGCAAATTAAAAGAAACTATTTCATCAGGAGAGCAAATTGCAGTGCTGCAGCAGCTAGAATCAACCATTGCAGGTTTCAAGGCCACATGTACCACCGATACCAACCAGACTTTATTTTGATATTTTTTGTTAAGGATATACATACACACTGACAAAAAAGATACTGTAGGAGTTCCCAATTCCCCAAATGAATTATCTTCAGAACTGAGATGAATATTTGACAATCTGCTTAAAATTAATTGTTTTAGTATGTGGATTTTTCTAATTCACTGTCGCAAAAAACGGTCTAAAATTATAAATAAAATTGCAATTTGGCAGTGGCTTCCACAGACCACAATGAAAACACACATGAACAAGTACATGCTATGACAATATATATATTTTTTTTTCACTCCATGTCAACAACCCAAATTGTGAGATATATGCTTGCCATAGAGAAAAAAATGATAAAATGCCCAAAACAGACAAGACATGTTACATGTCCATTTTTTCTGAACCAAGTAAGATAAAATATTTTCATTTGATTTTCGTCATCTTTGTAACATGGAATTTCACATGCATAATATTGAGTACAATTCTACCTGAACAAATCATTTAAGTCAGCATATTATGTGCTTTTAATAGATCTAACACGCTAATGTCCACATAAATAACATTTTCACGATAGTGATATCAGTGGTAGAAACAAAATGTGATCATGAAACATACAACTGGCATATTTGAAAAAATTACTATTTGAGTGTTTGTCTAGAAGCACACAAAAGTAGCATCAACATCTTGGTATCCAACAGATGTTACATGAATGCGATATCCATATTAATATTAAAGATTAATGATTACCATAATTCTATATTTATTTCAGCATCAATTACTAATACTATTAATAATCTGAATTAATTTATTAGATAAATTTACACATTATAAAAGCTATCTTAACCTGCTGACACTATTTTCCCATTTCTGACTATTCACAGAGGCTTTCAGCAGGTCATGTGATAACTCATTCATCTGCACAATTTTTCCATCAAAATTTTACAAATTAGTTTGTAATTTCTATTTTAATGTTAGACCAAATACTGTTTCCATTTTCACTTTTCCATTGGCTACACGCCTTGATCTAATTTTTGAAAAATATTTGGAACAAATTATGCAGATTTTATTTTGTGAACATTGACAAAAGTTGAGGTTAGGGTTTGAGGTAATGCCATGAGATATAGAGAAAGAAAGGGAGATTGCAACAGTATGTTAAAAGTTAAATAAAACTTTACTCTTGGGTAGCACTGCACATTCCAATTGTGTTGGATAGTGTCAAATTACAGTAACGTCTCACACTTCCCGACTGTCCATGTATATCATTTTTTTCCCAACAACACATACAAGACATGTACAACATGTTGGTTTACACAATTCAAATGCTAGCTGTAAGAGACTGTATAACTTATGTACAACTTATTTTGGTTTTGGCAACAAACATTTGATTATTATACTGGTCTATGTAAAATTTCAATATATAAAATAAGAATGTTATTATATTTTGAAAAGAAAAATTCAAGCAGCTGTCATTGACAGTTTAATCTAGAACAACTTAAATATCGGTCCTACTATTTAACGCCCGGACACGCGAGGGAGTGTCCGGGCACGCGCGGAGGCGAACAGGGGGGAATACCTAACGCGCGGGGCAGCGGCAGCAATCCTTGTACTGTATAATATTCGTTTATGCTCAAAATTTGAACCGGAGTGGCGAATTCGAGCAGCTAACCACACTTTTTATGATCGACGCCCGGGCATTCCGGCGAGTCGAGTCCGCCATGTTGTTTACTAATTTTGGTTAGCGTTTAACAATAGGACAATACCATTCGATCCATGGGGGTGACAGTCCTACGAATGTGCCGACATTGTCAAAGGACAAGGACAGGACAAGTTTGTGGAAGTGTGGCGAGACTCCCGTAGTATTTTTTAGTAAGATTCATTTAAAAATGACCATGTAAGACGTCTGTTACGCAGAAATTATTCACCTCATGTTGTTTTCTCATTGTTATGTGTCCCCGTAAACACAGCATTGTATGCAGGTGACAATGCTACGTACACTTGCAATGAAGTCGGTATCCTAAGAATATCGTAACGTCTTTGTGTTTCCTGTTGCAGTGCAAGTTTGTATACGGTAAATATCGTGAACGGTACAGAGTTTGGTAAATCTCGTGTACGGTACAGAGGGGATATTTTCGTCCAATGTTTGTATACTTTGTAATGTAATTCAAACAAATAAACAAGCAGCCTATCGGCTGAGATAGCTCCGCTGTTAGCAATGCACATTTCAATTAAAGAACTGAAGACATCATTAGAAAATGAACAATATGAATAGTATCAAAGCAATCGGACTTACAGTTTTTAACAAGAAGTCAAAAATATCACTTTTTACCAAAAATTACAAAAATATTCACCAAAATAAATAGAGAATTGAAGATATCATCACAAAACAAACAAATCTGAGAGAGGTCCACATGTAGTACCTATATATGTAATATCAAAGCAATCGGACTTACAGTTTTCAACAAGAAGTCGAAAATATCACTTTTTACCAAAAATGACAAAAATATTCACCAAAATTAGAGAACTGAAGATATCATCACAAAATGAACAAATCTGAGAAAGGTCTACATGTAGTATCTATATATGTAATATCAAAGCAATTGAACTATTGGTTTTTAACAAGAAGTCGAAAATATCACTTTTTACCAAAAATTACAAAAATATTTACCAAAATTAGAGAATTGAAAGTATCATCACAAAATTAACAAATCTGAGAGAGGTCCACATGTAGTACCTATATATGTAATATCAAAGCAATTGGACTTGCGGTTTTTAACAAGAAGTCTAAAATATCACTTTTTACCAAAAATGACAAAAATATTCACCAAAATTAGAGAATTGAAGATATCATCACGAAATGAACAAACCTAAGAGAGGTCTACCCAAGGTACATATACACCAAGTATCAAAGCATTCAGGCTTGTAGTTTTCAAGAAGAAGTCGAAAAAGTAAAACATTGACACGAACGACGGACAATCACTCATATGATAAGCTCCGCTCGACAAAGTCGACAGCAGAGCTAAAAACGTATATTCGTAGCCATGGACAAGACTTAAAATGTAATCAACCGTTTTATTCATCCATGATTTGTACAAAGATCGTATATTTTGTAAGTGTATAAAGCATTTTCCACATTAAGCTTTCAATATAGATTCTTAAACACAAAATATCAAATATATCTTTAAGTGTAAAAATCGATTTTTTTATTGTAAATGGTAACTTCCTGTAAAAACTTAAGATGCCTTTTTCCTGTACCAGTCACCCACCCCCTGTCCCCACTCTTACAGCATGCGGTAAATTTCTTATTGTACACGCAGTTTACGGTAAACCTGGTTTATACCTCTTGTCGAAAACACAGAGTTGGGTCAATCTCGTGCACAGTATAGCGTACGGAATATGTTACGTTTCGTCCACATATTTCAAAGTGTTGACGCCGCGACACATATTCAGCTGTGATTGACACTCTATTGTACAACTACAACAGAGAGGGGAACATATACTGTCCCTAATTCAGTTCAACCACGGTCACTATTTTTAGTAACCGTGGTTCAACCCAAGCAAGGCACGTTTTTTTTCAAATAAACATGACATACCAAATATGATGAACTTGTGTAATTCAGAAAAAAAAGGTTGTCATTTGTTCCGGCTTGGAGCCTGATGGTAAGGGAAAACATTTACATAACCAGGGCGAGTTGCGTCGAGAGACAAAGCATTTGTTGTTTCTGTTGGAGCTATAACAGGTAACAAAAGGTCTTGAATAAATTAATGGCGTGATAAACGCCACCTTGTATTTCTATTTTATGGAATCTTTTGTAATTTGTTTGTGCAGTGTATAGTTACAGTAGATTATTTACAAGCTGATCCCAGACCAATTTGTAACGGCCGGGCTCGTAACACGGACCACATGATCCCCGAGCAGGGTGTGAGTCCAGTATGTGAGCTACTATAAAATCGCGATGCGACGGCTATGACCTCTATTCGCACACATGCTTCCGGTGCGCTAGTGTAATCTGCCGTTAACAATGAAACTGAATGACGTTCCCACTTTTATTAAATATAGGTAGTAATAAAGAGAGTATCACAACGCTTTGGAAGCGACACATCGAAAGGTCAAGTTTAGTTCATCGCCCGCTGTACGAATTCACGTTTGCGAATGAATGACCACTTGACGCGATGGAGAGATCCCAAGCCCAGTTGGCGAGCTTCATACCAGTAGTTTTCTGTATACACGCCCCGTGATCGATCTTTTCGATCTTTTTTTTTTTTTTTTAAATCAGTGTATGACGTTGCTTTTAGTTTGAACAATTTAACTTGCCGACATGATAACACCTTCTTTTCAGAACTATTACAGAGTTATGACATTGTCTTCGGTGTGGACGATTGAACTTGCCGACATGTTAATGTTTTGCTTTTTCAGAACTATTACAGAGTTATGCCATTGTCTTAGGTGTGAACGATTGAACTTGCCGACGTGTTAATGTATTTTTTTCAAAACTATTAGTGTTATGCCATTGTATTCAGTGTGGACCATTGAACATACCGACGTGATAATGCCGTTCTTTGGAACTAATGGGAGGCATGCGCAATTGTACTTCCCCGTTAATATTTTAACTTGGAGTTCTGATACTGCATTATAGCGACAACGAAAAACACGTTTATCATAGCATTGTCAATTTCGAATAATTTTGAATAAAAATATTTTCCACAAGGGCGGGGTGTCTGTCTATTTACTATACATGTTTTAATTTTCGTTTTAGTTGACTTGTACTTTGAATGATTTTGAATAAAAATATTTTCCACTAGGGCGGGGTGTCTGTCTATTTACTATACATGTTTTAATTTTCGTTTTAGTTGACTTGTACTTATTTTTAATAAAAATATTTTCTAAAAGGGCGGTTTGTTTACTATACATGTTTTACAGTGGGCGCAAACAAAGCGAGACTTTCTTAGCGGCACTGTTTTGAAAACGATTTGCTACATTTTGCGACAATCTCACTTTTTCTTGCAACACTCGATTATCGACAAATTATGTTTGGTCTCGATACGTATTATGGTTATAACATTATAACACAACCACGAAGCTCTTGGATGCTAGCCCTGAATACAGTGCTGTATGTACGGGAGCGCGTTTGGTTGATAGACGACCCCACCACAGCCCGGCGTACCTCCATAGACTGTACGCAGGACTACCTAGATCCATGATACGATACAATATAGCACAACAATGAGAAACATGCTTTTTTTTCACATGAAGTAAATAATTTCCGCGTAACTACGGGAGTCTCTCGCCACACTTGCACAAACTTTTCCTGTCCTTGTCCTTCGACAATGTCTGCACATACGTAGGACTGTCACCCCCATGGATCGAATGGTATTGTCCTATTGTTAAACGCTAACCAAAATTAGTAAACAACATGGCGGACTCGACTCGCCGGAATGCCCGGGCGTCGATCATAAAAAGTGTGGATAGCTGCTCGAATTCGCCACTCCGGTTCAAATTTTGAGCATAAACGAATATTATACAGTACAAGGATTGCTGCCGCTGCCCCGCGTGTTAGGTATTCCCCCTGTTCGCCTCCGCGCGTGCCCGGACACTCCCTCACGTGTCCGGGCGTTAAATAGTAGGACCCTTAAATATAGTCATGGAAATTATTGCTGTTGTATGACAATACCCCAACAATGTGCGACCTTTAGGGGTCATGCACAAATGCCGGGATGTGCGACCTTTAGGGGTCAGCACAAATGCCGGGATGTGTGACTTTTAGGGGTCATGCATAGGTGTGGGGATGTGTGACCTTTAGGGGTCATGCACAGGTGTGGGGATGTGTGACCTTTAGGGTCATGCACAGGTGTGGGGATGTGTGACCTTTAGGGTTCATGCATAAGTGTGGGGATGTGTGACCTTTAGGGTTCATGCATAAGTGTGGGGGATGTGTGACCTTTAGGGTTCACGCATAAGTGTGGGAATGTGTGACCTTTAGGGTTCATGCATAAGTGTGGGGATGTGTGATCTTTAGGGGTCATGCATAGGTGTGGGGATGTGTGACCATTAGGGGTCATGCATAGGTGTGGGGATGTGTGACCGTTAGGGGTCATGCATAGGTGTGGGGATGTGTGACCATTAGGGGTCATGCATAGGTGTGGGGATGTGTGACCATTAGGGGTCATGCATATGTGTGGGGATGCGTGACCTTTAGGGGTCATGCATAGATGTGGGGATGTGTGACCTTTAGGGTCATGCACAGGTGTGGGGATGTGTGACCTTTAGGGTTCATGCATAAGTGTGGGGATGTTTGACCTTTAGGGTTCATGCATAAGTGGGAATGTGTGACCTTTAGGGGTCATGCATAGGTGTGGGGATGCGTGACCTTTAGGGGTCATGCATAGGTGTGGGGATGCGTGACCTTTAGGGGTCATGCATAGGTGTGGGGATGTGTGACCATTAGGGGTCATGCATAGGTGTGGGGATGTGTGACTGTTAGGGGTCATGCATAGGTGTGGGGATGCGTGACCTTTAGGGGTCATGCATATGTGTGGGGATGCGTGACCTTTAGGGGTCATGCATAGGTGTGGGGATGTGTGACCTTTAGGGGTCATGTATAGGTGTGGGGATGTGTGACCTTTAGGGGTCATGCATAGGTGTGGGGATGTGTGACCTTTAGGGGTCATGCATAGGTGTGGGGTTGTGTGACCTTTAGGGGTCATGCATAGGTGTGGAGATGTGTGACCTTTATGAGTCATGCATAAGTGCAGTAGGTAGTGTATTTTTAATAAAACTAAAAGATCTCTACCTATTAATACAGAACAGAGGTCTGCTCTTACATATAGGTCTCTTTTCGCCTTCAACCTCCAAGATGGAAGGGAGAGAGATGGGGAGTACATATAAAGGCAAAAATGTGTATTTCAACATGCAGTTCTCAAGTAAAGTGTTATATACATACATTAATGAGAATAGATTGATGTACTAACCGTATCCTTTCTTCATTTCTTTGACTGGCTAATAATGGAGAGTCTTGATGTGGTACATTATTCACATGGTCTAGTGATGAGTCTTTGTCTGTAAATATTGTCTGGAAACTAGACCAGCCTTTAGTGGTGCCTTCAGCTACCTGTAAGCATATCACAACATTAACTACCCTGCATAAATACCACAATTTTGAAATAGGAAGTCTTTTTGGTGTCATTGCTGTCTGGAACCAATATATACAAATCATCATATAGTTCATGTATTGGTAAGGGCTGTCAGTGATTGTCAGTAGATATCGGATCATTTATTTGTCAATGTTCATATCTGCGGATTACCCCAGAGTATATGTGTGCAAAATTTCGATTAGATACAACAATGATGCATATTTTACAAATTAGAAATTCATTGATTACTTGATGGTGCCTGCCATGCACTAAATGCAACCAATATGGATACATGTTATAAACACTGAGATGTGAGCATTGTGACATCGTCTGCACTAAATGCAACCGTCTATACATAGGCATGACTAAACACTTTACAACTTTATTTTCTGATGCCATCTTGTGTAATGACAAGCATAAATTAATCGGCAATAGAGGGAGTTTGGCCGGCGTATTGTGTTCACACGGCACATAGTGTTGTGCAAGAGCTGGTGTGACAACGGTGTTTAGGATCTGGTCTACCCTTTAACGACGGTGTCAAATAAAAGACGTTGTGACAACAGCTTATTTCGTCCAGTGAGAACACACGCTGGGATTTGAGAAAGTGGGTATTGTTACTGCATTACATCCAGAACATTGGCCTTTCATATTGCGACTCAAAAATTACTAATTACTACTAATCACTTTTTTTGGCAGCCATTTTGAATTTATGATGAAGTCATTAGCGAATCAGTTCTCTCGGTAAAAAGGCATGTTCACGAAAGAGACATGTTTTACAGTATGTGCCAAGATCTGGCTCCAGAATGGCAGAAAAGCTTTATTTTGATGAATTTTAACATTAAAATAGCCACCATTTGGCCATCTTGAATCTGATTGTCAAACATATGATATGATGTATCTATAAATTTTGAACATAATTGGTCAAGGCATGTAAGAGATATGACAGCTGAACAGTAGTTGTTAGAAAAAATGGTATACATTTGACCATCTTGAATCAGATCATAAAATGAATAGACGTTCATATGTATGATGTATGTGTGAAAGTATTTGATGATGGTGCTCTGTGAAAGATTTCTGATGACCATGGATACATTTTTGAGACAGGGATATTTTGAAATCCTCTTAAATTTTCCTCTATGACTTGCTTTTTGGAAATTTGAAGAAAAAAATGCATTGATACTAAACCTAAACTAAGAAAATAACAGCCATATTATGAATGCTGGCTAGGCTGGGTGGCACATTACAATTTCTACCTGTGTAAGACAGTAAGTGGTTTTACCTTACTAGCGAGTGATTTGGTTCCTTTTGAAAGATCATCCAGTAAAGTGCCTTCTTTCACTTTATCTTTGGTTGGTTTAATAACACTCTCGTTCATTTTATATGCATATTCTTGTGTCTAAAAATAAACAGTACACATTGTTACAGCGGGCGTAAATATGATTTGTACCGGTAACTTGCAACTTCTCTGGAAAATTTCCTTTCAAAGTTTATCAATATCTGTATTAACTTCCCCAGACGATTGATCATACATATTATTTACAACTTTTTTTGTGTAGTCACAACAATGTTGCAATGTCCTGAGTAACAACCTTACATTGTAAAAAAATCCTGAAGTTAATCTGAAACTAGTACATTTGACTCACAAACTAATATCAAACTCGCACAATATACAAAAAGTCAGAGTGTCATGTCTACTGGTAGTTTGGATACAACAGAGACATAGTAAATATACACTGCATTTCTGAAAGTGTAGTCACTCATTTTTCTATTTATTAAATAATGAAATAATATATAAATATGACAAATGTGACATATTGCTAAATATTGGTATGTGTTACAATGTTTCAACTTAATCAAGTACATATGTTCTCACTGAAATTACCACACTGGACAAAAAAAACACTAAAATCACTGTTATGCGGTTATTCATTAATGATCTAAATACTGTTTAAATATCAATAAATTCAGTTTGGGAAACAAAAAAATGACTCAACTCATCTTGAAATCATCTCTTTTTGAGTATGTTGTCCCAACGATGTCTTTCCAATGACACCAGCCATATTGCCAATAGAGAAAGATTACATTGCTAAACTGCCACTCAAAGTTACATATGTATAATAAACAAGCAGCCTCTCAGCTGAGATAGCTCCGCTGTTAGCAATGCACATTTCAATTAAGAACAGAAGATATCATTAGAAAATGAACAAATGTATAGTATCAAAGCAATCAGACTAGCTGTTTTTAACAAGAAGTCAAAAATATCACTTTTCACCAAAAATAACAAAAATAATCATCAAAATTAGAAAATTGAAGATATCATCATGAAATGAACAAATCTGAGAGAGGTCAACATGTAGTACCTATATATGTAATATCAAAGCAATTGGACTTGGGGTTTTTACCAAGAAGTTGAAAATATCACTTTTTACCAAAAATGACAAAAATATTCACCAAAATTAGAGAATTGAAGATATCATCATGAAATGAACAAATCTGAGAGAGGTCTACCCAAGGTACATATACACCAAATATCAAAGCATTCAGGCTTATAGTTTTCAAGAAGAAGTCGAAAAAATCACTTTTTACTAAAAATGACAAAAATATTCACCAAAATTAAAGAATTGAAGATATCATCATGAAATGAACAAATCTGAGAGAGGTCTACCCAAGGTACATGTACACCAATTATTAAAGCATTCAGGCTTATCGTTTTCAAGAAGAAGTCGAAAAAGTAAAATATTGACACGGGCGACGACGGACAATCACTCATATGATAAGCTCCGCTCGACAAAGTCGACAGTGGAGCTAAAAATTTAAAACTATGATTTGAAAATTGTATTATAAACATTAATACATAACAAATTAAAACAAAAAATTACACTCACCTTTTGTGTTGCCACTGATCCAAATTTAATTGCCTGAAAATATGATATCACGAGTCGTTATGTTTTGGTTAACAAAATGAAGAATGAGTATACAGCTTATTTGCACTTGATGTTATTGTCAAAAGCAGAACAGCAAAACAATTTTGAATCTCATATTTGTCCCTAATTACACAGTTATGTGCAATCTAAAGAGAACCATACCAACCTATATCCTATATATACAAGGATACAATTTTATACAAAAGTTATGATTATTTTTTATATTGTTCTTCAAACATTCGGCCGAAAATTTTGTTAAGTGAAAAAAGCACATGGTAAAAAGACTACAATGAAAAAGAGAGCTAACATTACCCCATCTTTTGTAGCTGATGCAAATTTGGTTGCTCCTAAGGCAAATGTACTCCACCCCTGTAAATAAAATGCTTATATTAGAGTGATTAGGGAAATTCATTGATGGGGTCAATTTCATGTTGTTTTGCCTTTCTTTCACTTCTTTACAAAAAGCTTTTGCATCAAAATCCATCCCGCAAGATCATTCTTGATTACGAAAAACTGTAAGATACTGTCTCTCGGACATTTTACATACTGGTAAGTGCATATACTTCTAACCGGGAAAATATACAAAACTCTTAGGTAATGACGATCCAAAAGGTAGATATGGATATGATGAACTCAAAATATGTTAAAAAACTCACTGAAGACAAAGAAGATAATGCTCCATCTAAGAATTCATTATTGCCGCTGTCTGGTGGAGGATTTGGTGTATTTCCAAAACCTGTATAGCGCCCTCCTTGACTTGGTGGCAGATCACTGAGAAAGATACAAAGAATAAAAATATACCACAAAGCGCTTTATTTTGGAGAGTCACAGAAATTTTGTAGCTATAAACACTTCATTAAAGTTGTACTTTATCAGGGTCTTGGGACTACTAGGTTAAATATTTGATTTCTTATGAATTGTGGGAAATTATAATGTTCAAATTTCAAAGCTTTTAAGGACATCGAAAAGCGATCATTTCAGCTTTCCATTTGATTGTGCAACAAAAATACACAAAGATTTCTTCCAAATCATTTTAGGCTTCAGTAATTCAAAAGAAGACGAAATCCTTGCGAAAAATATTTTTTTTTTCAGACAATAAAATATTTCACGTAACAGTCTCAATGCCCAAATAATGCTAAATATGTTATTATATTTGATGTTATTTACAGATACTTACGCTGGCTTAACTGCATTTTCTCTCTGTCGTCGTTCGAAAAAATCTTCTTTTTGAGCATTTATTTCTTCCCTGATAAAAATATAACAGTAAACATCTTTATACAATTTGTCTCCCCCAATCTACAATGTAAATAATGTCAGCAAAGTTTGGTAACAATTCCTATGGATTGCATGCAATAGAGTTGTATCAGACCTACACTTAATTCAGTCTGAGGATGAATGACACTCTCACACTTTTGATGCAGGGATCTGTAATTTGTCTTATTATTTGTGACTGGCTATTTAAAATCTGAAGAAACAAAAATTGTTTCCATGAAAAACCTAATGATGCCTGGTGCTACAAAACTGCACTTTAATGTTCAGTTAATGGCAAGGGAGATATCTTGTTTATACCATAGCTATTGTATTTATTACAGTACACGTGTAACTTAAAATATACAAGGCTTCAAATAAAATGTCGAAAATATGACAACCACAAAGACAGACCATACCTCAAACTTGCCCCTCTATTAAGCAAAGGCAAAGTGAAGGCATTGAACATATAAATGTAGTACTGGGAAATAGGACATACTTTTTTAGTGAAAACATTGCATCCCAGTCATCCTGTGTTCCACTCTGATAACCCATTCCTTGTCCAGCATCAAAGTCTCGATACACGCCTCCAGAACTGTAAGAACCTCGGGATGAATTACCGGTACCGAAGGCTGGCGAAGACGCAGAGTGATTTAATTTCAAACTAGAATTGGAACTTGATGCACAATGTGGTATATGATTTCTGGCTGGTGATGTGGCTTCAGACCATGTCTTGCCTTGTGCTTCTGTCAATACCTGCAAGTATGAAATGTAAATGATTGTGGTACATGTAAATTTCATCTTATCACTTCTGTAGACAATAGACCTGAGAGCGAAATGTTCTTTGAGATCTTGCTGACAGCATCACAAGACTGGTTTTAGCCACTCAAATAGGATTCTATTTGCTATTGTGCTCACTATTCTAAATATCTGATATAACAGATCAGGGGAATAGCGGACACAGTGATGGGAGAGAATAGAACACGATTTGTAGGGAAAACATTTTCTGGCTCTCTTTTGTATCAAAGGTCTGTTATACAAAAATTCGTAGATGAACTATTGAGATAATGTAGCAGATGGACAAATGAATGAACAGACAGAACCCTATCCATAAGGAGGTATGTAAATGTGTCGAAATGGGCGTAGTGCGAGTGGTTAGTGCTAGTAGCACTAATCCGAAATAGTACTAGATCTAGTGCTAAAATGGCACTAGATCTAGCGCTAAAATGGCACTAGATCTAGTGCTAAAATGGCACTAGATCTAGTGCTAATATGTACATAGTGCGAGTAGCATTGATATCGCATTGTCAACGACGTCAATACATCCTGTAATTGTCCGAAAATGAATTAATATTTATGTAAATTGTTGTATCTTTCATTCATTGGAAATGTGCTGCAGTGGGAAAATTGAGAATGTACATGAATGTCATTGTCCACGTTTGTCGTAATCACGGTTACTAAAAGAGACCTTTGAAACAACGCGATCGGCCGGGAAACTAGCTCCACGGACAGTGAAACTGCAGGTCAAACTTCGCAATTTTTACAAATTGTGAATAGATACACTGTATGAAATCGTATTGTGTGGAAGTTTGTGTTTTCAGCTTCGGTGGATATAAACTTGTAACTTGTATGTAAATGGGGGAATTCAGCGTTGATTTTTTTTAAATCGCTGACGTGCCGTTTTATTTCTAGTCGGCGCCACATTTAATGAAAATAGATCTTCAATGAAAATATGATGCCATATATGAACTAAATAAAAAAATTGTATACTCCTAGTCTAAGTCCCGGGTCCCTGTAAAACTCGGTGGATTTTGTGTGTACGGCGACCTGTGAATGGGCATGTCGCTCAGTACCGCTGGGAACCAGACAGAAAATGAACCGTTGTCTGGTTGTCATGACATTGACCTTTGCGGACATAATCAACCAATGATAAAAGTGGATTCACACAATCCTGTTGTTACATTGTACCAAGGAGCATAGACCTTAGAATGTCTATGCAAGGAGGTACTAACGGAAGCAGCGACAACCCCTCTCAAGTGGCCATTTAAGCCTCTTAACTGACTTATTCCCCTTTGTTTCAACCCAAGTTAATCCTGACAAGGACACTGTCAAGCTCATCTTTACACAAGTAACCAGTTAGCGGAATATGATATAACCTCGCCGATTTTTTAACATGACCATATAATATATGTCTAGACACTTTCTCAGCAATAGTATTTTTTAGGAGTCCTATTATTTGTTCTAGACTCTCGAAATTTTGTTCTTGTTACAGTTGCTAATAATTAAAACATGCGAAATCTGTGAAGTTACAAGTTAGTCTGTTGAATTTCCGGTTGTGAAATGCGTATTTTAACCCTTCACAGCTAAACAAACCCAGTGCGCATACGTGATGACCGTAGTTTTGTATAGCGGCGATTTTTCGGCAGTTTTTTAATATTTTGGCGTAATTTTTTAGACATTTCAATCTTTCCGGACGCCTAAAATAGTCTATTTAAGCACCGTCCCTCAACACGGACGGTGATTTAAATTTTTATTCAAGAGCGTGTTTATTGTTACAAGCGTGAATGGGTAAGCTTCGTTTGGACAAAGAGCTGCTATCACTGTAAACAATATTAAATTATTCTTCTGATGCTCAGTTCATCTTTTGAAAACAACTATTTTTTGACTTGAAAAAAAAAATCATGCCATTTTCCCATCAAAATCCAAGCCAAAATATCGTACTACAACATCGGCAAATCTCTCTCAAATCCGCGTTGCGTTCAACCTATTTAAATGAGCTATGGTGATTTGAACACATGGGCATCCTTCAGCATTTTGATTGGTTAATTAGCGATTTGACCTATTAGCTCAACTCATGCAAAAGAAACATGGCGGATACCCATACAGCATCGAACGTTTATATGCGATCGGAATCATTTGCTTACGATGAAACTAAGTGAATTTTATTTGAATTTCATAACAATTCAACGAATTTATTTTTTGTGCATTATTATAATCACTACTGAATAATATTCAACAATTGTGAGACGCAGCATGACCGGATTGCGCAACCATAATCATTTGCTACTACCATGGAACTATAAACCCCATGCTACTACGCAATGCAGTTGTGTTCGTTTTTATTTGAAACTTCGTTGAGAATATACTTTCGTTACCAATAAAATAAAAACAAATGTATTTGAAAAATGACACTGGGCGATATTGTAATGAAATTGCAGGCGGTCTACTTTTTAATTCAACAAGAATTATTAATTATTATTGTTAAACTCTGCAATAGTTTCTTTCGTCTTAGGTGGCCCAACTGACGGTGTTGGAAGTCTGCGTAGTTAGATACTTCAATGATGAAAATGGAAGTCCCCAAAAAATATTTGATGATTATTTTTTGAAATTCTGAGCCCAAAATAAGTGCCCACCAGCGGTGAAATCCCCAGGGAGATTTTCGGATGGCTAATTTACGACGGCATATAAAGAAAGTATTATTATGGATATCTCGCGTATATTGCCGATGTTTTATACTGTTTGTAGTTTGAATATGAAAGTGGTTGTTGATGCCCCTCCTATTATTCGACGTCGTTGACAATGCGATAACAATGCCACTCGCACTGTGCACATTTTAGCACTAGATCTAGTGCCATTTTAGCACTAGATCTAGTGCCATTTTAGCACTAGATCTAGTATTTTTTCGGATTAGTGCTACTAGCACTAACCACTCGCACTACGCCCATTTCGACACATTTACATACATGCCATAAGCTTCCAGACTTTGTCCAGTCAGGGGCTAATAAAATGCAGTCTCAACATAAAAACAATCAGGAATCAGATAAAATTACATTTACCTTATCTCTAAATAAAGCAGCAGCTTTACTGTTATATTTTTCATGGAATGACCAATTGGAATTATAATCTGGCTGTGATTGTAAGAAAGATTTAAATTTATTATTTCCACCGCATTTCATCTTTTCTAATTCTAAGTCTTTCCATTTATCCATTGTAGTTGACCTAACAAAACTGGAAAAAAAATACAGAGGTACATGTAAGTATTTCTGAGAAATTCAAATGCTCAAGAAAACAACAAAATATAAATGATTACCGGTACCCTTTAAAGGGTATAAGTTTTTTATCCCAAAATTAGTAGCAGCATTTTGCATATTTTTATATATTTTTCAATGATTGTTTTGTTAACTTTGGATGAAATAGTCATAATTTGTTCACAGGTCTGAAAAGTGATTTAACTTCATGTATTTTGTATTCGTACATGTACATACCTGATCCAAGGAGGTTTTTGAAAAGAAATCACAAAATATTTTTCAATGACAAAATTTCTTTTAGAAGAGACCATTGGGTAGGGTTATAAAATGCAATGTGCTTACTGATATCTACTGTTGTCTTTACCCAAAATCACAAATAAATCAGTCAAGTTGATTACATACCTTAAATGTACTCCAAGTGACCGATGCTTTCCTGAGCATTCTAAACATATCCATATTCCATAAGTGACACTAACCCACTGTGGATTATGACCTCCACATTCAAAACATAACTGCAGAGAAAAAATAACGATTAACAAGAGTCAATAGCGTAGATTTCAATAAATTTATGAAGTAAACAAATAAAAACACAAACACTAAAATATAGGAATACATATTTGTAACTGTTTTGGGGTTGACAACACATCACTTATTATCTAATGCACTAGAAGTTTAAACAATTTTTTTTTCTAAGAATTGGAATCTTGTTTCTCAAAATATTGAAGATAAATACTTTGCTTGATACCTGAGGTAGCAAAGTAAAGTAAAGTTGAATGTGAAATATAAGACGAGCAGCCTCTTGGCTGAGATACATGTATCTCCACTGTTAGCAATGCACATTTCAATTAAAGGACAGAAGATATCATTAGAAAATGAACAATATGTATAGTATCAAAGCAATGGGACTCACTGTTTTCAACAAGAATTTGAAAATATCACTTTTTACAAAAAATGACAAAAATATTCACTAAAATTAGAGAATTGAATACATTATCATGAAATGAACAAATCTAAGAGAGGTCTACCCAAGGTACATATACACCAAGTATCAAAGTATTCAGGCTTGTAGTTTTCAAGAAGAAGTCGAAAAAAGTAAAACACTGACACAGACGACGACGGACAAACACTTCTATGATAAGCCCCGCTCGACAAAGTCAACAGCAGAGCTAAAAATTTACCTCAACCCTGTACGAGTATGTCACAGACTTGATGGAAAGGCCAAAGCCATTGGTCAATTATATTAATTAATTGACTTACAGAAGCGATGTTTGGGAAACCTTGGCACTAAACATGGGTGATGCCAGGATAGTGCATTAAGTCACACAAAGCACTGTGTCACACACTTGCAGTCCCAAATTTCAGGGTTGTATGCTTTTTGTGAAGACAACACTGCTACAAAATTTTGACTTTATAATGTTTTCTGTACATGTACATTAACTAAATTGTTGGCAAAAGAGTAAATAATCAATTAACAGCTCCTAGCATACATTTTGTAAACACAATATTTTGATTCTATATTTCAATGATACAATGTACTAACTACACTACAAGCAGTTTACACAGACACATACTTTAGAATACTTTATTTTCGCTGGAATTAATTTTCGCTGAAATGGCTTTTTAGGTGTTTGTATGGAATTTATTTTCACTGATTTTTGATGAATTTAATGTGAAATATAGGGAAAAAAGTATATTCGCTGGATTTTATTTTCACTGAATCATCCCTTCAGCGAAAATAGCGAAAATAAATTCCAAGCGAAAATAAAGTATTCTACAGTAAACTGCTGTTACTATTTAGCAGAATAATTTTATCCATATTAGTCCGTCTGAATAAAGCTGTGTTTTTTGTCAAGTGCATGACTGTGAATGTTGACAAAAGCTGACTTTGACCAGTGTAGGAAATTTGTCCAGATTACATACCAGACATCAGGGCTGGTAACTTTCAAAAGTTACAAGCCCTGCTAAAATGTTACCAGTCCCGCACATTTTTTTCAATTATTTTCGCACACACACACAAATAAACACAAGTTGTATACAATATACTATGCACGGTTTATTTTAACAACAAAGCAGCTGTAGAGAACATGCATATTCAGAACATGATATATCAGATGTCTGTGTCACTGTTGCTCTCAGCTAGATCAGAAAAATCTGAACCATAGTCAGAATTTAATCCAGCTACCAAATGAGCATTACCATCTGTTACAGCCTCGGAATAGCTTGTCTAACCTGTCAACACTTTTACCATTCAACATTTCGATGATTCTATCAGCAGGAAGTTGCTTTGGTGGTGGGGCATTCTTTGCTTCGAATATCGATTTGGCTTGTTTATGACCAATTGACATTTCATGGCATGCAAGGGCATCATGTTTTAAGTTGGTACATCCCTTTCCGTACTTACGAAGTTTGTCTGGTATTTTGCGGTTTGATAACGGCCCGTAAATAGCCCGGCAGATACACCGTATGATTACCGGTGTCATCGGTGACCAGCCATTCTTTGAACACCGTCTTCCAGCTTGGAACTATTTTGCGAGTACGTTTTGACTGGTCATACTCCTTATTTGCCGCAATTCTATCGATGCTCGACTTCTGTTTCTTTGTTGGAGGGTCTATCCCCAAAAAACGATACATGTTGTACGCGAAATGAAAACTACGCAACTATAGAACTGGTCAGGGGTCACCGGAAGTCTCACTGCACCATGGGAGATAGGACCTGACCCGAGGTCACGTACCTATTATTATGTTAATAAGTCAATGGATTCCGTGTTGTGGGATGAGAATGCGTGTCGGCAAGTCGCGATGTGAGACGGCAATGCAATATTTTCATAGTTAAAATGTTTAGAGCACACATAAAGAATGGTAGCTTGTTTTTATTTTAATTTCGGCGGAAGAATGTGGTAACATGTTACCCGACCATTGGACAGGGAAGTTTGAAATTCAACCAGTCCGATACGAAAGTTACCCGTCTCGGGCGTGCGGACGGGCAGGAATTTCCTACACTGCTTTGACATTCAAAAGGTTTAACCCTTTCGAGCATCATTAGTTTTACCATCAAAATGTTGGTGCACCATTTTGCCTTCTTTTATTTATTTTCCTATACATTTTTTTAATTTTTAACCAAATGAACATAATTTCTTACCAGTCTTGATAAAAATTTTGGAATAATTATAAAAAAATAAGGGGGAGGGGGGGTTAAAATTTGTGAATGTTCACCAAAGCTGACTTTATATCAGTATAATTATTTTACAGACATATTCAGATGGGGTTCCCTTTATAGGACAAATAATGAAATCCTCTTATAGCTTATTTTATTAGTACACTCCAATGATCTAATGTAAAAAACAAATATTTAATTTATTTATAAATATTGTAACTTGATAATGATAGTTTTACAGGTCGAAATAGAGAAAAAATTATACTGAATGCTTAAAATTGATTTTATTTGATATCTATAAAAATATGCCTGATTGTAGTTGTGTTTTGTACTGAGTCAAAATGAAATCCTCAAATTCAAGTTGTGTCACCTCATTGACATTGAATTTCATTTTACTAAATTACAAATTCCACAACAACAGTGGCGTCAATGACACATCAGTGAAATAGGACAACTAATTGTATCACAACAAATCCTTGCGTGTCAGTGGCATACCATATCGGCTTAGAGGGCAAACCGGAGCTATGGCATCATCCCTTATTTAAAACCAGCTAAAATTCACAGGCGAAATACGGTATTGGCGAAAACATAAGTTTATGCTCTGTGAACAAAACTGTCATTTCTAAGAGTCATTTAAATTGAATTTTAAACATATTTTTAAAGTAATTCTGGAATACTGATCATGAATAAATGAATCTCTGTTGTGGATCAACTAAAAATGTGTTTTAATTAACGCTAGGGATTGTGAGATACAAACCTGTGTTGGCTGTGTTTAAGGTTACCTAGCATATGAGGATATTTTTAGCTACAATCTGCTTAAACACTAAGTTACATGTACCACTTTTCATGTATGGGATCTCCTGTAGCTTAAGCGGGAAGGTCGTCATCTGCGCATACGGAGTCCCAATCGACGATGAAAACACGCTGAAAACACAAAGGCTCATGGGTAGACATTTGTTTGTAAACAATGGCAGGCTATGGCCATCTGACGCATGGCGACGACTCCCCGGCTTTAAGAGAGTGACCCAATAAAATAAAATGTCAACAAAAATTAATTAAATATAAAAGGTAGGAAAACATTGGTGGCAATCTGGAGCTATGGAACTGTAGCTACTTAGTAAACATGACATTATTCTTGCACAATCCTTTAATCAGGGCAGATGAGTATTGTAATTGGCAATCAAAACAAATTTCAGAATCAAGCAGAGCTTCGGCTTTAACTAAAATACGCTACCTAAGGTCGAGCAAATGATAAGCAAAAATCACACAAACTACTTGATTGAATAAAAAATATTTATAAATTATTAATAAAATGAGTTAAATATATGAATACTCGTAAGTCCTATAAAAGCATGATTTAACAATAAATCAAATAATTTTAAAATGGTTCAGTTATAAATACCATTGTTGGCATGACTTTATTAATTAAGGTTGTTCAATACAGTTTAACTTTTGGAAACCTTCTTGTTTGAATATACATGTAAGTAAAATGCCAATTTAGAAAAAAAATTGTTTTATACATGTACATGAATCTTAAAAATGTTTTATTTTGGGGGATTTAATTTCACATCATTGTATTAATTATACCTCTATGAAACTCTGTGCAAAATGATCAGAAATTCTAAAGTACGATTGTAAAAGCTACACATGTACAAATGTACATGTACATCACAAACTTTTCAAATTTTATGAGGAATCGTTTTCACATTCTGTTGTACAAGTATTAGTGAAGCGCTATTAAACTTGAATACCATTTTAAAAAAGTCAGTAAACCATTGTTTTTATTTGTAGAAAATGTTGTTCTTTAAAATTACCATAATTACCATGAGTTCCACAGTAATTTGTCATACAGTCTGTGTATTAACCATGTTATATGAGTTCCCCAGTAATTTGTCATACAGTCTGTGTATTAACCATGTTATATATGCATGTATGTATGTGTTGAAATCAACACAGAACAAGTGGTCAGTGCAAGTAGCAATTGTGCAAAATGATACTAGATCTACATGTAGTAGTGAAATAGCACTCGTTCTCGTAGCAAAATGTGCACAATGCAGCATGTACATGTACACGTCGTGTAATTTTGCCTTAAAAATGTTGTAATACAATGTACATTTTAAATTACATAAATGAAAAGACTAAAAGTGTACATCACTTTTATTGCTAATTCATCTCTATGTTTAATACTCTTCATAAATTTTCAAAGACAAATATTGGAATGCGACCGGGGAAGTACAAACAGACAAAACAATCAGACAGGTCAACAGTAAAACTACAAGTTGAACTTTTATAGATGGTGAAATTGAGAGATTGCATGGTATGGTTATGGTACAGGTGTTTTGATGGAAAGTTTGTTTGAAAAAAAAAACACTGGCGTCACCAGTGTACTGAGCTGGAATGTTTTAGTTCTGATCAATGCATATGTTTTTGTGTGTACATGTATTTGGTTTACACAGCCAAAACTAGGGTTTTTTGCACCGAATCAATCAACAAAAAGTGACATTGATTACAGTACAGTTCAAAACTTGTTTACCAAAATGCAAAACATTAACACATGTCAAATGCATATGCACACAGGGGTAACATGCCAGCACATTAGTATATTCAAATATTGTTTGGAGTAAAAACACGAACAACAGTGGATGGCATTATTCTTTGAAAAATAAAACATGACCTTTTAATCTAGATTCGACTTGGATGTAATCTATTTTTAGTACCAGAACAGTCCCTCAAAAAAAAAATATTATCTCCATGGATAGAGAGGTCCTGTGGCATCAGGAATAAAATAGAGGTTTCTTTTTCATTGTCAGTGTTATTTCACATAAGCTGTGTAAATGGATTGGATTTAAATCTACTAACAAAGTACAGTATGATTATCAGGTTTGAATAGTATATCGGCATGATGTCTTGTTTTGCTATTAAATGCACTAATTTTATTTTGGTATAAAACGATTGATCCTGCCCCGATTTTTTCAGTTTAAATGTTGATATATTATTAAAATTAGTCTTTTGCGTTAATACATTCAATGACTATTACTGCCAATGTTATTTTTATTGAAAGTATGTTTGACATAATTAATTATGAAATTAAACTACAACGCTCCATTCTCGTTGTCAATATGGAGTGATTATTGGGCAGTACTTGAAGAGAAATGAAAAAGGAAAATGCAAGTAGTGATATTTCGTTTTACTTGTTTCCACTGCAATTGTTGTTGTCATGATGTCATGGTGCTGAACCAAGACTACAGCAGCCATCCAATGAGAATTGTGAATCCACGAAGTTGTTTTGACAATTTGTACATGTTTTTGAATGACAAACAATATGTTAATTTATGCAAATTACATGATAATTGTTATGCAAATTAACTGTAACTCTAAGGAAAATTTCTGGAGAAAACACTGAGCTGACCTACATGTGTATGTTCAAAAGCTGAACTGTAAACAAACAAAATGGCTGAAGTTTCGGAATATGTCGCACCGAATCAGTTTTTGAAGAAAATGACATGAGAAAATAAGGTATACCAGGCTAGTGCAGATTGTTTTGTTGTTTACAGCAACGCACGTCTTACATGAATGTATAATTTATATTCAACAATCTGCTAATGATGAATCGATCGGTCCAAAATTATTTAGAGCGAAAATTATTTTTTACAAATTTGAAGATGCCCAATCAAGTATTTACTTTAATATGTAAATTAACAATCTTCTAATTATTTGTTCTCTGCTATGTTTTATGTCCACTGTTGTTCTCTGCTACGTTACATTTTTGTATATGCCGAATGTTGTTCTCTGCTACGTTTTTAAGCCCGCTGTTGTTCTCTGCTATGTCTTATGCCTGCTGTTGTTCTCTGCTACGTGTTATGCCAGCTGTTGTTCTCTGCTACGTCTTATGCCTGCTGTTGTCACTACTCAATATTTTATGCCTACCGTTTTTTTCCCAGTAAAATATTTTTGTTGGTATTCCCAAAAGTCTCATGTCCTCAGTTACGAGGCATAACAAATCAGTTGTTATCAAAATAACTTTATCGCAACTTGAGATGATACCAGAGAGTCATCACCTGTGCATGCTTCAGATGGCCATAGCGTGTCATTGTTTACAAACAAGTGTCTACCCATGAGCTTTTGCGTTTTTAGCATGCATTGTTATCTTTGCTTGAAACTTATGATTTGAAGGATGGCATTTTGGAGTTTATTTTCAAAATATAACTTGTTACAGAACCACCCAGGCATCTCTATTTTGAAATATTGCTGTCGCACGTGTTCATCGCAATAAGCTGCAGGCCTCCTCTGTTAACTCCAGGTTGGAATGGTCATATGATAACACAATCTTAACGCAGCGTTAACGTACGCAAGCACATTAGGTTAGCAAGTTTTGAGCTGTACTGTACCTCAACACATAAAGTTATGATGTCGAATGAACCTGATTGCCTTGAAAAATTGCTAGTTGCAACTATTGAATTTGTTTTTTGACAGTTTTAAATCTCACAATGAAACAAATTTTAAATAGACAAAACATGCATAATTGTATAAACCAGATCATCATTAAATGTTACATGTATTAAAACAATTGATTTACTGGTGGAAGAAGGAATGGATTCTTGAAAAAAATACATTTCTCTGCAGATGACGTGTGGTGTTTCGACCCCATGGCTGTGCTGGGGCTAGGGAAAGTCCTGATATGAATATCCCCACTAAGACAGCCATGTACGCAGTGCTATATAACTACTAAGTACCGGTACATGTATTTCTCAAAACTAGGTTGGTGACCCCATTTTTTATTATTTCTATATAGTAGAATAATCTGCCAGTGTATCAAAATGTGTTTGTAAAACTTTAGTGGCCATCCTTAATGAAAAGCTGGTAAGTTTAAGTTCACATCAGGTATTTTACCACCATGGTAGAATTGTCTGGTTATTAATATCACGAATGGCACTATAATGTTACGGCATGGCGTAACGTATGGTGACAACTTCCGTATGTCTCACGCAGTACTGACATTCTATTTCCTGTATAATTTTCACACCCGTCTGTAAAACAATTCCAAATGTGGATAAAAAAAAGTAAACGGTTGACTTACTTTATTGCCGTCTTTTACATTGAGATCTTTCAGAGCTCGTCGGGTTCTCGGGCTTGACATCTTCGATGATTTTGACTCGACAATAAATATAAAGCCAAAAAAAATGGAGGGAATCAGTGCAATAAATCAACTGATGTGACTGATATATGTGTCTCGCTCTGTGTTTTTTTAAGTAATTGATGGAATTTGATAATTTTTCAAGGTGGGTGATGTGTCACTTCTCTCAATGACGTTTTCCGATGTACGCCATATTGAAATTAATACGGACTGCCTAACTGAATAAAAATATACACAAAGGCAGCAATTTTATCAATTAAATAAAATAATAATTTCATAAATATAATGTAAAAGTGGTGTAACTAGTGCCGATAAACATTATTAGTTAAAAGGGTGTAATCGAATGTTTCACTAAAATGCCAAAATTCGAACATAAATTGGCGTTAGCTACCACCTAGGCTGAGAAAAATTCATACCCGGATGTTCGTCACTGGAGGGAGCACCTGGCTTTGTTGACCTCAGTGAGAGATTTTCCTTCTGTCAACGTACTTTGTGTTATTGCGAACGAGAGTCGGGCGATCATCCTGTGGGTTGCACTATGCGTTCGTGAAGTATTGAAAATCACCCAGTGCTTGGAACAATATGTCGAAAGGAGCAAAACAAGGCGACAAAGGGTTCGAGACTCCAAGACCATATAGATTATAAGTATACAGCGTGATTTTTAACCGCAATCACTCAATTTTGTTTACTCTTTCTTATATGTTTGTCATCCCTTATTTGCATCTTAGCAAGCAAGTTATTGCAATATAAAATTGTTTTAGGAAACAACAACAGCTATCCTCATGTTGGACGGACGGTATAACGCCCTCTCTGGCAACAATTAAGACTACAACCCGTTGCTTTTAAAGTAATGCCTCTGGGGGCGTTGTACAATCGGCTATGTCATGCTATCACCATGTTCATATTAATTATGTTTACGTAAATGATAAATTATAAAGGTGATGGTTCAGTGTAAGTTTGGTGTACTTGCCTTGGCTCACAATTGCCTGTGTTGGAGACCTGCTTCCTTTCCTTGTAAATTTTATTGGAAGTTCTTGAAATAGGAATGCTCTATCTTCAGGAACGGACATCCAGGCATTTTCACCGCCTGGCAACCATCGCGGTAAAAACAAAGGCCGAAAACTGTCAGAAAACTGTACTTTGAGATGGTTGTTGAAACTTGCTGAACAGTGTAACAAGATTACCCCTGTGTGTGCAACATATATAAATTTGGTTGTTCAGGATTACTTCTAGGTTGAGTTTGTGCTGTTTTCTTGAATTTAGCTATTTTCACCGGTTCTTCGAAAGTTTTATACGAGTCCATGTGACACATTCAATATGTGTGATATGTGATGATGACATATATAAAATGTTGTGGGAAATGAGAGACGATCACTAATTGCAAGACAAACATGACTTCCTAGAAATGCAAATAAGTGAGTCAGTGCTCTTGCTCATATCTATTTGCTTTCCATGTGTTCATTGAGTTCTGTGATGCTTTTGCCTAGAAGTATTTTCGATTGACTCGCTTGCAGAATAAGATCTTTATTGCATATCACTGCACACAGTTATCAAAGTTACACACATGTATCTTATAAATCCATGATAAAATAATTTGTTCATTACAAAAAATGGCATGATGATGGCTTGACATACATGTTTTTTGGCACTTTAAAATTCTACCAAAACCACAGTCGCCTAACTTCAATTTTATGTGGTTGGAAGCTGAAGTCTAGATTACTGTAAAATACTTTATTTTTGCTTGGAATTATTTTTCGCTATTTTCGCTGAAGGAATGACTATAATCCAGTGAATATATTTTACATTCAACTTGACAAAAATCAGTGAAAATAAATTCAATACAAAACACCCAAAAAGTGTTTTCAGCGAAAATTAATTCCAGCTAAAATAAAGTATTTTACAGTAGTATACATGTAGTTTAGTGATTGGATGACATTACATTATCAATCTGTTTTTATTCTGTAATTTGAATATTTTGAGATAGTGTTGTATCAGGATATCAGGAATAGGAATCCCTTTATTAGACGTTTCACCCCATAGTGTTTTTGAATTAAGGGAAGGTATGACTAAAACACTTGGCTCACATGTAACTACAAGCAAATATCACTAATAAATTATGTTAGCATATGTATCAGTCACTAATAATGTTGTTATTTTTCCTTTTTTCTTCACGAGTCACCAAATTCTGTGTATCACTGGTGTCAATTTCCAGAGACGGTCCTTAATTGTAAGTATACAGGGTGGCACACTTTAAACAAATGTTTTTCAATTAAAACATGCATATTTCCACTTTTAAAATCATAATTTTTATGTATGAAGTCATCTTATAAGACAAATGAAATTTTTTTTTTCAAAATCATTATCAAGTATCTTTTGCTTTTATTTGTGTATGTCCAGTGGGCAAGGTTTTAATAGTTCCACTATGTTTTATTCTTATTTTGCAGGGATATGTAGAACTACATATTATTCCACTGAAACCCAACCTGAACCGAATCAAGTTGAACAGCAAGCAGTGTAATATCCTTTGTCTATCGATATACTTTTTTTTACTGTACATTTAACCTACATACATAGATCCACTGTGGTTTAATTTTTTGCATACATGTACAAGTGTACTAAGTATACCCTGACAATTGTGTTTAATAAGTGTCCAACTCAACATACTGTAAAACATGTCTTTTTAGCTTGCATGTTATTTTAGCTAATTTAGCTAATCTGTAATTTCGCTAATACAAGATATAGCTAATTTAACAGAAAGTCTATTCTCACAGGGAGATAATCAACACTTAGCTAAATTAAGATTCTGTTAATTCATGCCAAGAGTCAAATCTGCTAAAATTGCATGCAG
Source organism: Saccoglossus kowalevskii (assembly GCF_978046115.1). Lineage (NCBI taxonomy): Eukaryota > Metazoa > Hemichordata > Enteropneusta > Harrimaniidae > Saccoglossus > Saccoglossus kowalevskii. The sequence continues at coordinate 27,709,644 of NC_140658.1, forward strand.
CTATTTCAACGTGTTCTACAGTATACAATACTTGTAAGAACATTGTTTCCTTTGAGTGCATGCTGTAAAACCATGTTGTGGCACAATTACATATACTTTAGATCTGTTAAAAAGGGAAGGATGATATACAACATTGCTTTTGTCACATTTGGTAACTCATTATTTGTGTGTGAATAATTTTGTTTGCTTACAAAATTCGATGGGAGGAAATGATAGAAAACATATTAACATTGTGTATTTTTGTTTCAAAAACTTGTCATTAACCTTGACTTATTAGTGTAAGGATTTATCGAGTATGTATCAATGATGTATGGGAGGCGTCATTCTTGTATAATGATCCTACATTGGCAATTTGCCAAAGTGATGCCAAGCAGTAAGTACTACCTACAGTGATTATTTCATCATTATGTCATTCAGGAATCTTTTACGCAGTTGTACCGTAAAATCTGTATTAGAAGCCGCATCCCTAATAGAATTCACACCCATTCTTTTTGAACAATTGAGAACCAAAAATTCACTGTTTCTCATATGTGTAGATGCTCCAATAGAAGCTGCATCACCTCTGTTGCATTGTACCATTTTAATAGAAGCTACGGCTTTTAATACAGATTTTATAGTAGTGTATTATATGTTATAAATTTAATTTAAAACATTTCTGTATTTTTTAATTAATTTAACACACTGTGACACAATTTGAATGCAGTATTTTTTTCTTGCTGCAATTTGGTGCAACATTTTGCAAATTTCTATGATTTTTTTTAGAATTTGGTCTAAATTGATATTTTTTTTGTTGAAAAATTTCATGGATTCAATATTGGTAGTGCTAATAAAAGTTGAAAGGGATAATTTTTTGCACCCTGAATGTTGTTATTATTTCCATTCACAATATACACCTGCATAACCCCATAAATTTTAATCAAGACCTGTAGACTTATTTTCTGATTATATAAAAAAATTAACCGTATATACTTGTTTGTGGCAAAAACTAGTATTGTATATAAGATTCCTTTTTTTTTCTCTCGTTAGGCGTAATTTGAATTTCTTCTCGTCTTGCCATGCCAGTGCTGTCAGCTCCGTAGATGCTGATAGCGGCAATGGTGAGCTGACTATCAGAATACCGCAAGAAGCCATGCATATTGTTCAAGGTACGGTAGTATATGTTTATGATAATATTCATTCCGTAATCAGTATTAGTTGTGTATATTGACTAATTTAAACAAATATCCGTAAAACATGTACATTGGTAAATGTTATTGTTTTGATGTTAGCCCTAATAAGGGCCAGGAACTAATGTTCTATTGTATTCTGTGCATCTGTCTGACCAGCCTGATAAGTTGGCGTGAGTGGCGCCCTGGACTGCTGCGAACCAGCCACTACAGTTTATAAATTGCTATACATGCAATTGCAGTGCTTTGTATATCTAATAATCTTGTGGATCTGTTAAATTTTGCTGAATGTATGTATTTTATTTTTAGAGTTAAAACCACTAAGAGTGAGCATAGAATACTCACTGGAAAAACCGCAAGGGGGAATCCAGTTTGTTGTACCAGAGATCGAAGGAACAATGACTGAGGTGAGACGATGCACTATCATGTAAACCACATATTTAGTCAATTCTACAAGAGACAAATACTATAATGAAAAGAATATTTACACAATTGTTTAAAATTTATCAAGCTAAACAAGTAACATGAAACAGTTAGCAATTTGCATTGAATATAATTCAAATTTACCACAGATAGCTTTCAGTTTTTTGCATGATCAATTTTTGTTGATCGACTATAGTTTGTCATTTAATTTTAGACGTCACATTATTTATTTTACATGACATCATTTTATATACCGGTAAGTTTGAACAGTACACAAATAACAACATGAGAACTTCAGACTGGATAGCAATTGTTCTCATGGTACAATGACATTAACTCATCGGTGGCTGTATCTACATTGTACAAATAATTTTACATATACTCTATCAACTTGCAATGTGTAAAATATGTATTTGATGTAAGAATAAATACAAATATTTGTCGTCAGTTTGGGTGTTAACTGACAATATGCTAGCTATCTTTTCATTTGATAGTTGCTTCTTTGTATTAGTGTGCATTGCGATATTGCAGTTCATACAATCATCTACAAAATATGTGATCAACTTTGTAATAATTTAATAATTTATGTTGGCCTTAAATTTGGGTGTCCTCAGATCACTTACTTAAACCTTGATGATGTGTTGTAGCAATGTAATCGTAAGACTTAAGGTACAATACTAGAAATATTGGAATAATTGTTACTTTTAAATATCATTTCAGAAATCAGCGCATATGTTTACCTACGGTTATGAGAACTCGGCCAGACTTTGGTTCCCCTGTGTGGATTCCTACTCGGAACCATGTACATGGAAACTGGAATTCACGGTAGATGCCACAATGACTGCGGTGTCATCAGGAGATCTCATTGAGACGGTATTTACACCTGATATGAGAAAGAAAACGTACCATTACGTATTGAATGTACCCACGGCTGCCCCTAATATTGCTTTGGCAGTTGGGTGAGTATATCTTTTCTGATTGGTCATTCAAAGTCACATGATTAAAATCAGCTGTTCAACTAATGATTTTGCTGTCTTAAGAGATTTTTTTCTGATTATCTGCTTTAAAGTCATGTGATTAAAACATTGGTTTGATCGTTAAGCGAATGAAAAGTGTAAGGGTTAAACTATTCTCTCTTGGGGGGGAGCTAAATCTGAAGTTTGAGTAGATTTTATTGTTTTGTTGTGTAGGACTTTTATGCACACTTTGATTCTGCTCAACATAAAATTTCATCTCATTTTCTAGCCCCCCCTCAGAAACAATGGTTCATCCCTTATATTGAGCATTTTTGTTCACATATCCACAACATTGATTCAATTGATGTAGACTGTTTAATCTGTTTTATTTCAGACCGTTTGAAATTTATGTAGATCCGTATATGAATGAAGTCACACATTTCTGTCTACCACAATTACTTCCTGTATTGAAACATTCCACTGTTTTTCTACACCAGGTAAGTTCTGTCATCGTGTATGCTTTTAGATACCACTGCTTTAATTTTGTGGGAAATATTATTTTGCAAATTTCCTGAGTTGGGAAAGCAAAATTTCACTAGTTCTTTAGGCAGTGAGTTACATTGAGTTTTTTTGAATTTATGTAACTGTTTCTGTAAAAAGTCTCAGTCAACTGAATCGCACATGATCATTTCTTAGCGGAAAATTTGAGGAGGTTTACCAATACATATGCTTCTATCAGACTGCTTTCCAGATAGGGTTAGTGCAGAATGAAGAATTTAAAAGTAAACTTCAGTTTCAAACTATGAAAATAAAATTGTGTGCTAATGAATTATCCATATGTAGATTCATATTGTACATACCTCTCTCAGTAATGATTAATTTTTTTGAGTGGTAACTATGGCAATACAGAATATTGATTGACTTTATATCAATTTCTCTTGAATTTGTGCTGGATTGGTAGAATTGTTAAAATCAGATTTATAATTTTTTTTTCTAGGCATTTGAATTTTTCGAGGAGATTCTTGGTACACGATACCCGTATACCTGTTACAAACAAGTATTCGTAGACCAAGCCTACAGAGAGGCTGCATCATTTACGTCAATGACAATATTCAGGTAAATAGTGCCCTCTATCTTTGTAACCATGTATGTGTACATCTTGTGTAACTGAACATATTGAAATATAATGAATTTAGCAGAATTTCCAATAATGCATCACAATTTTCCCACAATGCATCACATATTTGATTATTTTTCTTCCAGTACCAATATTCTTCATTCCAGTCGTATTATAGATCAAACGTTCAAATCTCGGCTATTGATGGCACATGCTATAGCCGAGCAGTTCTTTGGTTCATACATATCCATGCAGTCGTGGGCCGACGCGTGGCTAATCAAGGGTATCGCTGATTATCTCAGTGCCTTGTATACCAAGAAAACATTTGGAAACAATGAATACCGAGATGTCATTAGCAAGGTACGTAGTATCTTAGTTTTAAAATGGCGTAACTAAGTATAATCCGACAGACTACAAGTGTGGATGAAAATAAATTAAGAAAAACAAAATTAATATTATGAAAAGTAAAGGGTTCATTTTTTTATGGCAAAAATACCAGGACAGATAATGTTTTTTTTTAATGCACAGTTTTATAATTCTGTCACTGAAAAATAAACCACAACTAATGTGATATTATAATCAATTAAAAATTATTATTCCAAATAATTATATTCTTCTTATCAAAATGAAATAATAATTTCTATTCTCATCCCATCTCAGATTTTAGCAAAAGTGTGTGATTACGAGAGAGAGTGTGGTGGACTTGTTCTTTACCGCAATAGTAACTCACACTCCAGCAAATCAGACACTTTGAGTATGAGTAGTTCCGGATCCATGCACTTCCCTAGAAAGTTCCCACATACTACATCTTGGAAATATGCCAAGATGTTACGAATGAAATCGCATCTCGTCATCAGACTGATAGCTCTTAGGATTGGTCAGCATTTATTGCTTCAGGTAAGCATTGTTCAAATAATATCATAAATTGATTTAATTTTCAAACAATAAATTATTGAAAATTTCACAAATCGGGAAATTTAATTTGAAATTTTGAAATTATTTAGAATCCTAGGAAGTCACTGAACTGTTTAGAGTCCTAAGGAGTTACAGTGAACTTTTCTCTAGGATCCTAGGAAGATCCTGTGAACAATTTTTTGAAGTAACAGTAAACTATTCTCTGGGGTCTTGGGGAGTTACGATGAACTATTCTCTGGGGTCCTAGGGAGTCACAGTGAACTATTCACTGGGGTCCTAGGGAGTCACAGTAAACTATTCTCTGGTATTCTGTAAAGTCACAGTGAACTATTCTCTGGAGTCCTTCGGAGTCACAGTGAACTATTTTCTGGGGTTCTAGGGAGTCACAGTGAACTATTTCCTGGAGTTCTAGGGAGTCACAGTGAACTATTCTCTGGGGTCTTAGGGAGTCACAGTGAACTATTTCCTGGAGTTCTAGGGAGTCACAGTGAACTATTCTCTGGGGTCTTAGGGAGTCACAGTGAAATATTCTCTGGGGTTCTCGGGAGTCACAGTGAACTATTCTCTGGTATTCTGTAAAGTCACAGTGAACTATTCTCTGGGGTTCTTGGGAGTCACAGTGAACTATTCTCCGGAGTCTTAGGGAGTAACAGTCAACTATTCTCTGGGGTCTTAGGGAGTCACAGTGAACAATTCTCTGGGGTCTTAGGGGGTCACAGTGAACTATTCTCTGGAGTCTTAGGGAGTCACACTGAACTATTCTCTGGGGTCTTAGGGAGTCACACTGAACTATTCTCTGGGGTTCTCAGGAGTCACACTGAACTATTCTCTGGTATTCTGTAAAGTCACAGTGAACTATTCTCTGGGGTTCTTGGGAGTCACAGTGAACTATTCTCTGGGGTTCTAGGGAGTCACAGTGAACTATTTCCTGGAGTTCTAGGGAGTCACAGTGAACTATTCTCTGGGGTCTTAGGGAGTCACAGTGAACTATTTCCTGGAGTTCTAGGGAGTCACAGTGAACTATTCTCTGGGGTCTTAGGGAGTCACAGTGAAATATTCTCTGGGGTTCTCGGGAGTCACAGTGAACTATTCTCCGGAGTCTTAGGGAGTAACAGTCAACTATTCTCTGGGGTCTTAGGGAGTCACAGTGAACAATTCTCTGGGGTCTTAGGGGGTCACAGTGAACTATTCTCTGGAGTCTTAGGGAGTCACACTGAACTATTCTCTGGGGTCTTAGGGAGTCACACTGAACTATTCTCTGGGGTTCTCAGGAGTCACACTGAACTATTCTCTGGTATTCTGTAAAGTCACAGTGAACTATTCTCTGGGGTTCTTGGGAGTCACAGTGAACTATTCTCTGGGGTTCTCGGGAGTCACACTGAACTATTCTCTGGGGTTCTCGGGAGTCACAGTGAACTATTCTCTTGGGTCCTTGGGAGTCACAGTGAACTATTCTCTGGGGTTCTTGGGAGTCACACTGAACTATTCTCTGGGGTCCTAGGGAGTCACAGTGAACTATTCTCTGGGGTCCTTCGGAGTCACAGTGAACTATTCTCTGGGGTCCTTCGGAGTCACAGTGAACTATTCTCTGGGGTTCTCGGGAGTCACAGTGAACTATTCTCCGGAGTCTTAGGGAGTAACAGTCAACTATTCTCTGGGGTCTTAGGGAGTCACAGTGAACAATTCTCTGGGGTCTTAGGGGGTCACAGTGAACTATTCTCTGGAGTCTTAGGGAGTCACACTGAACTATTCTCTGGGGTCTTAGGGAGTCACACTGAACTATTCTCTGGGGTTCTCAGGAGTCACACTGAACTATTCTCTTGGGTCCTTGGGAGTCACAGTGAACTATTCTCTGGTATTCTGTAAAGTCACAGTGAACTATTCTCTGGGGTCTTAGGGAGTCACAGTGAACTATTCTCTGGGGTCTTAGGGAGTCACAGCAAACTATTCTCTGGAGTTCTTGGGAGTCACACTGAACTATTCTCTGGGGTTCTTGGGAGTCACAGTGAACTATTCTCTGGGGTTCTCGGGAGTCACAGTGAACAATTCTCTGGGGTCTTAGGGAGTCACAGTGAACTATTCTCTGGGGTCTTAGGGAGTCACAGCGAACTATTCTCTGGGGTTCTTGGGAGTCACACTGAACTATTCTCTGGGGTTCTCGGGAGTCACAGTGAACTATTCTCTGGGGTTCTTGGGAGTCACAGTGAACTATTCTCTGGGGTCTTAGGGAGTCACAGCGAACTATTCTCTGGGCTTCTTGGGAGTCACACTGAACTATTCTCTGGGGTTCTCGGGAGTCACACTGAACTATTCTCTGGGGTTCTCGGGAGTCACACTGAACTATTCTCTGGGGTTCTCGGGAGTCACAGTGAATTATTCTCTGGGGTTCTTGGGAGTCACAGTGAACTATTCTCTGGGGTTCTTGGGAGTCACAGTGAACTATTCTCTGGGGTTCTTGGGAGTCACACTGAACTATTCTCTGGGGTTCTTGGGAGTCACACCGAACTATTCTCTGGGGTCTTAGGGAGTCACAGTGAATTATTCTCTGGGGTTCTTGGGAGTCACAGTGAACTATTCTCTGGGGTTCTTGGGAGTCACAGTGAACTATTCTCTGGGGTCCTAGGGAGTCACAGCGAACTATTCTCTGGGGTTCTTGGGAGTCACACTGAACTATTCTCTGGGGTTCTCGGGAGTCACACTGAACTATTCTCTGGGGTTCTCGGGAGTCACACTGAACTATTCTCTGGGGTTCTCGGGAGTCACACTGAACTATTCTCTGGGGTTCTCGGGAGTCACAGTGAATTATTCTCTGGGGTTCTTGGGAGTCACAGTGAACTATTCTCTGGGGTTCTCGGGAGTCACACTGAACTATTCTCTGGGGTTCTCGGGAGTCACAGTGAATTATTCTCTGGGGTTCTTGGGAGTCACACTGAACTATTCTCTGGGGTTCTCGGGAGTCACACTGAACTATTCTCTGGGGTTCTCGGGAGTCACACTGAACTATTCTCTGGGGTTCTCGGGAGTCACAGTGAATTATTCTCTGGGGTTCTTGGGAGTCACAGTGAACTATTCTCTGGGGTCCTTCGGAGTCACAGTGAACTATTCTCTGGGGTCCTAGGGAGTCACAGTGAATTATTCTCTGGGGTCCTAGGGAGTCACAGTGAACTATTCTCTGGGGTCCTTCGGAGTCACAGTGAACTATTCTCTGGGGTCCTAGGGAGTCACAGTGAACTATTCTCTGGGGTCCTAGGGAGTCACAGTGAACTATTCTCTGGGGTCCTTCGGAGTCACAGTGAACTATTCTCTGGGGTTCTTGGGAGTCACAGTGAACTATTCTCTGGGGTCCTAGGGAGTCACAGTGAACTATTCTCTGGGGTCCTAGGGAGTCACAGTGAATTATTCTCTGGGGTCCTAGGGAGTCACAGTGAACTATTCTCTGGGGTTCTTGGGAGTCACAGTGAACTATTCTCTGGGGTCTTAGGGAGTCACAGCGAACTATTCTCTGGGGTTCTTGGGAGTCACACTGAACTATTCTCTGGGGTTCTCGGGAGTCACACTGAACTATTCTCTGGGGTTCTCGGGAGTCACACTGAACTATTCTCTGGGGTTCTCGGGAGTCACAGTGAATTATTCTCTGGGGTTCTTGGGAGTCACAGTGAACTATTCTCTGGGGTTCTCGGGAGTCACACTGAACTATTCTCTGGGGTTCTCGGGAGTCACAGTGAATTATTCTCTGGGGTTCTTGGGAGTCACACTGAACTATTCTCTGGGGTTCTTGGGAGTCACACTGAACTATTCTCTGGGGTCCTTCGGAGTCACAGTGAACTATTCTCTGGGGTTCTTGGGAGTCACAGTGAACTATTCTCTGGGGTCTTAGGGAGTCACAGTGAACTATTCTCTGGGGTCTTAGGGAGTCACAGTGAACTATTCTCTGGGGTTCTTGGGAGTCACAGTGAACTATTCTCTGGGGTTCTCGGGAGTCACAGTGAACTATTCTCCGGAGTCTTAGGGAGTAACAGTCAACTATTCTCTGGGGTCTTAGGGAGTCACAGTGAACAATTCTCTGGGGTCTTAGGGGGTCACAGTGAACTATTCTCTGGAGTCTTAGGGAGTCACACTGAACTATTCTCTGGGGTCTTAGGGAGTCACACTGAACTATTCTCTGGGGTTCTCAGGAGTCACACTGAACTATTCTCTTGGGTCCTTGGGAGTCACAGTGAACTATTCTCTGGTATTCTGTAAAGTCACAGTGAACTATTCTCTGGGGTCTTAGGGAGTCACAGTGAACTATTCTCTGGGGTCTTAGGGAGTCACAGCAAACTATTCTCTGGAGTTCTTGGGAGTCACACTGAACTATTCTCTGGGGTTCTTGGGAGTCACAGTGAACTATTCTCTGGGGTTCTCGGGAGTCACAGTGAACAATTCTCTGGGGTCTTAGGGAGTCACAGTGAACTATTCTCTGGGGTCTTAGGGAGTCACAGCGAACTATTCTCTGGGGTTCTTGGGAGTCACACTGAACTATTCTCTCGGGTTCTCGGGAGTCACAGTGAACTATTCTCTGGGGTTCTTGGGAGTCACAGTGAACTATTCTCTGGGGTCTTAGGGAGTCACAGCGAACTATTCTCTGGGCTTCTTGGGAGTCACACTGAACTATTCTCTGGGGTTCTCGGGAGTCACACTGAACTATTCTCTGGGGTTCTCGGGAGTCACACTGAACTATTCTCTGGGGTTCTCGGGAGTCACACTGAACTATTCTCTGGGGTTCTCGGGAGTCACAGTGAATTATTCTCTGGGGTTCTTGGGAGTCACAGTGAACTATTCTCTGGGGTTCTTGGGAGTCACAGTGAACTATTCTCTGGGGTTCTTGGGAGTCACACTGAACTATTCTCTGGGGTTCTTGGGAGTCACACCGAACTATTCTCTGGGGTTCTTGGGAGTCACAGTGAACTATTCTCTGGGGTTCTTGGGAGTCACAGTGAACTATTCTCTGGGGTCTTAGGGAGTCACAGCAAACTATTCTCTGGGGTTCTTGGGAGTCACACTGAACTATTCTCTGGGGTTCTCGGGAGTCACACTGAACTATTCTCTGGGGTTCTCGGGAGTCACACTGAACTATTCTCTGGGGTTCTCGGGAGTCACAGTGAATTATTCTCTGGGGTTCTTGGGAGTCACAGTGAACTATTCTCTGGGGTTCTCGGGAGTCACACTGAACTATTCTCTGGGGTTCTCGGGAGTCACAGTGAATTATTCTCTGGGGTTCTTGGGAGTCACACTGAACTATTCTCTGGGGTTCTCGGGAGTCACACTGAACTATTCTTTGGGGTTCTCGGGAGTCACACTGAACTATTCTCTGGGGTTCTCGGGAGTCACAGTGAATTATTCTCTGGGGTTCTTGGGAGTCACAGTGAACTATTCTCTGGGGTCCTTCGGAGTCACAGTGAACTATTCTCTGGGGTCCTAGGGAGTCACAGTGAATTATTCTCTGGGGTCCTAGGGAGTCACAGTGAACTATTCTCTGGGGTCCTTCGGAGTCACAGTGAACTATTCTCTGGGGTTCTTGGGAGTCACAGTGAACTATTCTCTGGGGTCCTAGGGAGTCACAGTGAACTATTCTCTGGGGTCCTTCGGAGTCACAGTGAACTATTCTCTGGGGTTCTTGGGAGTCACAGTGAATTATTCTCTGGGGTCCTAGGGAGTCACAGTGAACTATTCTCTGGGGTCCTTCGGAGTCACAGTGAACTATTCTCTGGGGTCCTAGGGAGTCACAGTGAATTATTCTCTGGGGTCCTAGGGAGTCACAGTGAACTATTCTCTGGGGTCCTTCGGAGTCACAGTGAACTATTCTCTGGGGTTCTTGGGAGTCACAGTGAACTATTCTCTGGGGTCCTAGGGAGTCACAGTGAATTATTCTCTGGGGTCCTAGGGAGTCACAGTGAACTATTCTCTGGGGTTCTTGGGAGTCACAGTGAACTATTCTCTGGGGTCTTAGGGAGTCACAGCGAACTATTCTCTGGGGTTCTTGGGAGTCACACTGAACTATTCTCTGGGGTTCTCGGGAGTCACACTGAACTATTCTCTGGGGTTCTCGGGAGTCACAGTGAATTATTCTCTGGGGTTCTCGGGAGTCACAGTGAATTATTCTCTGGGGTTCTCGGGAGTCACAGTGAACTATTCTCTGGGGTTCTCGGGAGTCACACTGAACTATTCTCTGGGGTTCTCGGGAGTCACAGTGAATTATTCTCTGGGGTTCTTGGGAGTCACACTGAACTATTCTCTGGGGTTCTCGGGAGTCACAGTGAACTATTCTCTGGGGTTCTCGGGAGTCACACTGAACTATTCTCTGGGGTTCTAGGGAGTCACAGTGAACTATTCTCTGGGGTTCTTGGGAGTCACACTTAACTATTCTCTGGGGTTCTTGGGAGTCACACTGAACTATTCTCTGGGGTTCTTGGGAGTCACACCGAACTATTCTCTGGGGTCTTAGGGAGTCACAGTGAATTATTCTCTGGGGTTCTTGGGAGTCACAGTGAACTATTCTCTGGGGTTCTTGGGAGTCACAGTGAACTATTCTCTGGGGTTCTTGGGAGTCACAGTGAACTATTCTCTGGGGTCTTAGGGAGTCACAGCGAACTATTCTCTGGGGTTCTTGGGAGTCACAGTGAACTATTCTCTGGGGTTCTCGGGAGTCACACTGAACTATTCTCTGGGGTTCTCGGGAGTCACAGTGAATTATTCTCTGGGGTTCTTGGGAGTCACAGTGAACTATTCTCTGGGGTTCTTGGGAGTCACAGTGAACTATTCTCTGGGGTTCTTGGGAGTCACAGTGAACTATTCTCTGGGGTCTTAGGGAGTCACAGTGAATTATTCTCTGGGGTTCTTGGGAGTCACAGTGAACTATTCTCTGGGGTTCTTGGGAGTCACAGTGAACTATTCTCTGGGGTCTTAGGGAGTCACAGTGAATTATTCTCTGGGGTTCTTGGGAGTCACAGTGAACTATTCTCTGGGGTTCTTGGGAGTCACAGTGAACTATTCTCTGGGGTCTTAGGGAGTCACAGTGAACTATTCTCTGGGGTCTTAGGGAGTCACAGCGAACTATTCTCTGGGGTTCTCGGGAGTCACACTGAACTATTCTCTGGGGTTCTCGGGAGTCACACTAAACTATTCTCTTGGGTCCTTGGGAGTCACACTGAACTATTCTCTGGGGTTCTTGGGAGTCACACTGAACTATTCTCTGGGGTTCTCGGGAGTCACACTAAACTATTCTCTTGGGTCCTTGGGAGTCACACTGAACTATTCTCTGGGGTTCTTGGGAGTCACACTGAACTATTCTCTGGGGTTCTCGGGAGTCACACTGAACTATTCTCTGGGGTTCTTGGGAGTCACACTGAACTATTCTCTGGGCTTCTTGGGAGTCACACTGAACTATTCTCTGGGCTTCTTGGGAGTCACACTGAACTATTCTCTGGGCTTCTTGGGAGTCACACTGAATTATTCTCTGGGGTCCTTGGGAGTCACAGTGAACTATTCTCTGGGGTTCTTGGGAGTCACACTGAACTATTCTCTGGGGTTCTCGGGAGTCACACTGAACTATTCTCTGATGTCCTATAAAGTCACAGTTAATCCTAGAAAGTTGCATTATTAATTAATTTTCTACAAACATCGCCATGATTAATGCCCGAGTCAATCGTTTTGATTATTTGGACTTAGCAGTCAAACGACAAGGCATGCTTTTTGACAGAGTTGTTTACATTTTGACGTCAGGGCGGAAACTGGCATCTCACTCGTAGTCACCGTAATTTATCGAGAATTTAAGCTTCCATGCTTCACACGCCACAATTTAATTTAAATATTAATTTATTTGATGATTTTGCTGTGATTTTTCTGCTTCAGTGTCAAACATTTCCTCCATTCGGTTGTAGGATTATAATATTTACAGGCTTATTAATTTTTTATCATATTTAACATTTAATTTCATTTGCTTGTTTTCTCTTCAGGCTCTGAATAAATTATTGTCATTGGCATCTTCTGCAGCTCAGCAGAAGTTCCAGAGTAACACCTGGTCAAACATGCTGCTGTCTACCAATGGGGTGAGATTATGCAAATAATAATCAAATTTGTCTTGTTCCTTTATTCCTTGTGATTAACTGTCATGGCAATTGTAGGTCAAGTCTTCTTCTGTTCATTTCATGAGAATGACACACATATTTGTGTTTGCTTTCATGCAATTTTCTATAATTTGTAAAATATACTTAAGTTTTTCAGGTAAAATGATTTAGGTCTGAATCTTATTTTTCTTCCTTTTTAATTTTTCGTTACTGAATTTCAGAATTACTTTAACAAATGGCATCACCAAACAATTTGTTATGATAACAGTGTTTGTATTTGTGTTTGTATTTGTGCAAAATTATGTTGAAATACAATTATGAAAAGTATTAATATTTAGCAAACAATAAATAGCTATGATACTCTCTATTTTTCTAGTTTCTCAAGTCTGTTGGAACCGTGTCGGGTAAGGATTTGAAGACTCTGATGGACCAATGGGTGTATCAGGGAGGATGTGTTCGTTTCCATGGTAGCTTTGTGTTCAACAGGAAGAGGAATATCGTAGAGATGGAACTCAAGCAAGATCTGACGAGTAAAGGCGTCATGAAATATGTTGTGAGTTTTACCAACTTACCTGGACAAGATATTTTAATTGAATGTCTTGTGTTAAATTTGATTGATTTTATTGAATAAATAAATTGACGCAAGCACGTTGTATACCTGCCTACATAACAGTTAATCTAAACACGCTAGATGTATGTAAATATTTTGCGCCCGCTGTAAAATATTAACTTCAACAATTGTCACATTATCTTTACAGTTTTAATAAACAATATTCTTCTATTGTGTAGGGACCATTACAAGTCACAATACAAGAGTTAGATGGCTCATTCAATCACAATGTACAGATAGAAGAAAACAGCACAAAACATGAAATGACATGTCACTCAAAAAGTAGAAGGTGAGAATAGAATTGGACATATAAAGTATAATGGCATTTAATTTTTGGCCAATATTGACTCGGTTTATTAATGCATCACCTGCTGCTGGTTATTGTGTAGATCTTGTTTTGTGTTAACAAATTTAAACAAATAATGTACACTTGTTGAATAAGTTGCATATCAAACATGGCGTGATGTGAATACTTTTTTTTTTTCAATATTTGTGTGCGAGGTGACAGTTCCGGACATTATGTGTACTTTCCAAGTGCGAGTACTGACATATAGTGCATTTTGAAACAGAGATTATATTACAGAGTGGGACAGATTTTTGTAGCAATTTTCCTATCCTAATGACATTATGGCAGTTTAAGGCACTATCATGGTACTATTATGCCACAACCAACCTTCAACTTTTGTCAACTTTCACAAAACAATTCTTCAAAATTGTTTCCATATTTGTTATTCAGAAATTCTGTTGGCAATGGAAAATTGCTTCAAAATTAACCATTTAAAAATTTTTAGAAAAAATGTGCAGCAAGTTGCTCCATGGGATATGGGATGCAAGACGTGGCAATTCATCGTAACATTGCCACTCATCACACAATTGCTATTCAGTATTTATTATCTGTTACCTTTATTGTTTATGTCATCTTTTTTGTGTTTTTTTATCAAAGACACAAGAAGAAAAAGATCCCCCTGGCAAATGGTGAAGAAGTTGATATGGACCTAAGTGCAATGGAGTAAGTGCAAATTTTCTCTGTCATGTATGAGTGGCACAGAAATAATACTTTAGTGTTCATATGTATATTCTTTTATTTGTAATTTACAATTTGATTCATTATGTCACTGATTTCGCTTTGTCACCACTGATTTTACCACCAGGCATAAGTCAATTTACCTTTTTGGCTTTCCACCAGGACAATGGATTTGATCAGTTTTTGATTCAAATCTTTGCATAATAATTAACCAATTTTCTACCTACATGTATATCTCAAAAACCAATTATTGCATTTCAATTTGGAAATATGCAAAATCATCACATTTCATCGAATTTGGTACCTTAATGCTCAGGTGTAATCCACAGATTAGTTTAATGTTGAAAACCATGCATATTGATTATCTATTTATTATCAGCCAATTTCTGATATCTCAAAAAATCAGATTTAAATTGAATTTAGGGTAGAGGTGGTACTATCAAATTTAATTTCTGTAAATATTATAAACGTCAATTGTGTGAATCAAATTGTTTTCGCATTGGACATGTCAAATAGCAGACAAATATTAATTGCCAAGCTTCTTGTTTAAAAGGCTAATCTTAATTTTTGAATTAATTTTTAATACTCTGCTGTTGTTAATTTTTGTACTTGATTCCTGGTGAGATGCTCAGCTGTGATTCACAAGCACTGTACTGATAGTTGTAGAATGTTTTCATTTTCTGTTTCTGTTTCTGTGTTCATTTATTACAGCGCAGATTCACCATGTTTATGGATTCGTATTGATCCTGAGATGACGACGATAAGACATGTGACGTTTGAACAGCCCGATTACCAATGGCAATATCAGTTGAGATACGAACGAGATGTTGTGGCCCAGTCGGAGGTACAAAATCACCGTTGTCCAAAATCTATATTGTTGCTATGATGACTGTTGCAGCAAGTATTACAAGTATTGGGGCAGCCAATTGGCAACCTCAATAATGAATTGGCTTACTGCTTGGGTTGTGACTACCAGTAAACAGTTGGATTTTGAATCTCGCCCACTCTGCTGCTGCCCTCTCTGGCTGCCCTAATACTTCTGAGAATTGCTGATATAATCCATTCTCTGGAAAAGAAATGAGATTGGCATGCTGGTTTTCACTGAAAAAAAGAGAAAAATTATTTTTAAATATTTGTAAATACCTTGGTATTTAGATGTGGAATCACTTTACGTATTTTTGTTTATTTTTAGGCTATTTCTGCCCTTGGACTGTTCCCAAGTACGGCCACCAGAGTAGCATTATCTGATATCATTGAAAATGAACAGTGTTTCTATAAAGTCAGAATGGAAGCCACGCATTGCTTAGCAAAGGTATGTTATGCGAAACTAATCATAAACATTAAAATTAGGTGCTGTACACGAGCGCCGGTTTGAGTCACGCATGCAGTACGTGTTTACTTTGATTTGATGTTACAGTAGTATTTACCATGCTGTTCATTCGGTGTTATTTGCTAACATTGAAATTATGTTTATTTTTTGTAATGTTTACAAAAAAATTATTATAATAGTTAATAAAGATGTGAAAAAGAACAGTTTTTAATTTTGCTCTGTTCTATTTTTAACTTTTCCAATAAAGTAGTTTTAATTTTAGAATTGTTGCTTTTGTATTTCAGGTAGCGAATGAAATGACAGCATCTTGGACAGGACATACTGCTATGATGTCGATGTTCCGGAAGATGTTTGGATCATTCTCCTGTCCGAACATCGTCAGACAAAATCATTTTATGAATCTTCAGGCCTATTTTATACAAAAGGTAACAAATTTTCAGTCTCAGAAGCAGATTTCGATCCACTAACAGATTTCGATTTTACTAACAAAGTCTACTTTGTAACTATGGTGACCAAAATCAACTGATGTGTATTCCGATGTGTAGACAAATTCCAAACTGTAAATGTATGATTTAGTCTTTATGTGTGCGTCCTCTGGAGCACTTCATACATACATGTATGCACATACAATGATTTGTCATGTGATCAAAGATGGCCGACTGTTGACCATTTTAGTTGTAAAAAAAAACACAGGTATTTTGACATGTTCAGTCCAGAATCTAGGGCATGTGTTGGTCAATTTTCTTCAAATTTGGTGGAGAGAATAACCATGGAGGTTGATGCATGTCCTTTTGATTTGTAAAGGCATTTTCTATAGTTCAGCTATATATGTTTTCATTTAAAGGGTGGTAGTCGTCGCATCACGCATGCGCGAGATATATGGGTCTCGTATAAACAAAGATGGTGACTTTTACTGTTACCAAGCTTTAATTTTTTAGGTGATTGGAAGATATCGAAGGAGTCATTGTCGGTAATTAGTGCAAGTGTCGTCCAGGTCAAACCTCATACAACTGTGCTTGTGATTCCCATTAGAAGATCGCATTGGATTGTGGGAAAATCAATATTTATCAGCACAAATGTTGCACATGCGCAGCGCAATGACTGCCACCCTTTAAATGTACCTCTGTTAGACCAAACGGTATTCACAATCAAATTCTTGTTTCCTGACACCTTTAATTTTATTTTTATTTGTCTTTATAATAATCACTTTATTGTCGTCATGGATTACATAAGGTATTCAACTGAAAAAAGAAAATCATCACACTGTTAATTGAGTTCCTTAAAAACTATAGCAACATGTATTTAAACAATTTTGAAAATTTCTGTGGACAGTGGAATCCTGTGACTTTCATGATATTGTGTCTTCACAATCCTGAACTCACGAACATTTTTACCAGTGAAATTTATGGCATCGTGATGCATGTACCTAAATACAATAAAGTTGTGTTATAGCATTTTAAGAACTGAACTAAATTTAAATTCTCTCTTTAGGGACAAAGATGTAGAAACAATGACAATTGTTGTGTAATATTATATACGTAATATTATATACTTATTAAATGGTCTTTGAATCAATATACAACGAGGATGATGCATTTCAAAATTCTTGTTAGTCCCTGTTCGGCTGACTGATGGCCATTTTGTTTTTCATGATACCCATGCCTACTTTCCCATGAATACAATGAACATTTCTGTTTTGTACAAAGACAGTATACCAATAGATATATCAACATGAACATTATTTTTGTAATTTGGTTCAATATGACTGCCCAATGTTCAATTCTCGTGTAAAAGCACTAATTTAAAATCATAATTTTATACAAATCCATCTCCTTTCAATCTAATCTCAATGACTTCATCAGCATCACATTTTGGACGGGGACTGTGTCATTAGCAATGACTTGTTTTTCCCGATTTTTTTCAAGAATTTATATTTGTTTTCATTTGTTTGAAAAATTATTATAGCAAAAATGAACAGGATGATTTGATGAGAACTTGAACCGGAAACTAGATGTATCAATATTATCAGTCTTTAGTGTTTCTTGTTATAACATTATTTGTTTTCCCCTTACAGACAGTTCCTGTTGCCATGGCGAGTATTCGTAATGCAGTTTGTGTCTGTCCCAAAGAAGTTGTTGATTTCATATCTGATTTAATCAAGTACAATGATAATAGAAAAAATAAGGTATATTATGACAGTTGGTTAGGGACTGACCATTCTTTATGAGGGGGGTGTTAGCTACATGTAGAATCAGAATACCAAAAATACAGAAAAATCATAGTTACACTAAGACAAGATTTAGTATTCTGTTTACATTGTCTACTGATAATTTTGAGCCCGGATATTATTTTTCTGTAAACAGATCCAGATTGAAGCCTTTCATATCACTGAATCTCAAATAATAGAGAAGTATCAGCACAAGTTCATTTCTTTTGCTATGTTTATGCATTTTAAATGGTTATACTATGTGTTTAGTTTTCAGATAATTACTACAGAGCAGCTTTGATAAATGCATTGGCACAAACCATCACTCCATCGGTGTCTCTGGTTAAAACAGTAGAAAACTTGTCACAGGAAACCAAGGTATACACGCATCATAATAAATTTTGTCCTGATTTTGATCATTTTTATGTGTTTGCCGATGTGATTTATTGTTAAAGTAACAAATGTATGCCTGAGTATGCCGTACAGTGTGAAGGTATTGTCTGAGGCGCATAGCTGAAAAACACAGGAAGTCTCTGCCTTTACAACTTTGTTATGATTGTTGTTTTGATTTTACTGACAACTTTGGAGCAATTTGCTGTACATTAAGGGACTACCGACGATAGTTTGATATTAACTAACACAATTGTTTTTACCCATTCATTATCATTCAGACAAATGTGGTATCGACATTAAATAGAATCTTCTCAGATGGTGAGGTAAACATAAAAAAATCATAGTAAAAATAATTAAAAAAAACACAAATAAATGAAATCCAAAGTCTAGTTTGGTCACTTTTTACATAATAAACTACTCAAAACCTGTCATAATTTTTTTCAAAAAAAACTCATCAACCTGTGGGCAAAGGAGGTTCGGTTCATTTGGTCAACAATTCTAAGAAATTAAACAAAAATGCATAAAAATGGGAAAAAATTGACTCCAACAATTTGGTAGGGAAAATTATGTTCTTATAGTTGATACAATTGAGTAGCGAAACTCTATGGATAACTTTCTGTCAGGAGATGGTGTCTCTTTAAAAAAACTCTCCAAACATACCGGTAAATACGGTATATGCATAACTTTCATTTTAGTTTGATCTTAGATGCAAATTACTGTGGAGAGTTTGTCGCGAGTAGGAGAATCACGCAACTGTTTTTTTCCCATCCAGTAGTGTTCCATTCTCTCCATCAATACGATCACCATGGTGATGACCCATATTGATGACTGACATGATGATGGGGGGAAAATAGAACAACTATTTCAGTTGCATAGTTTTCTCGCTCTCAATGAGATCTCAACCACCATTTGCATCATAGATTTATTAGTTCAATGGAAACATTCCTTAACTCTGCTGTTTCACTCACACAGTTGGTTGTTGAAGAAATCACTCGGTTTTTAAATCTTGAGAAATTGTTGCCTTGTTATCGGCATGTGGTAACAGTGAGCTGCTTGAAAGCCATCAGAATACTTCAGAAGAACGGATGGATACCAAGCGATCCTGGATTATTCAAGAGTTATGCCGAATATGGACACTTCGTCGATATCAGGGTTACAGCATTAGAAGCTTTAGTTGACACAGTCAAAGGTCAGTAGTAATCTCTGAATCAGAGTTGATGTGTCATGTTTTTATCAGTGAGCAAGAGACCTCAAGTTTTACTAGAAACTATATGCTTAAATATTGAATTAATGTTTTGTTTTGTTTTTTTGTTTTTAAATGTTTTTGTGCCAGACGACAGTTCTGGACATTGAGTGTCACTGTTGTCTCTCCCGACTTTTTTGTAAGTGCAAGTGCTAGTGCTGACAAATAGTGCTTTTTGCCACATTTGGGACTACATGACAGAGCTGTGTGGCCATCTCTATGCACTATCCTGGCGTCAACCAGGCTCGGTTGAACACAAGCACCTGCAGACCTTAACCAAGGTTCCTCCAAAGTTGCATTAGTTTGTGAATGAATGGCCTTCCCATTGAGTCTGTGGTACACTCACCCAGGGTAGGGTCTACCCTTTTGATGTTCAGCCTAAGGTAGGATTTGAACTTGGGTCTACCGATCATAAGTCTGATGGGACATCCACTGTGCTACCAGTGACTGGGAATTAATATTAATTATATCAGGATCAAGCCAAAATGATAATTCTGAATACTGTGGAATACTTTATTTTCGCTGGAATTAATTTTCGCTGAAAAGATATTTTGGGTGTTTTGCTTGTAATTTATTTTCACTGATTTTTGTTGAGATTAATGTGAAATATAGGAAAAAATGTATATTCGCTGGATTTTATTTTCACGGAATCATCCCTTCAGCGAAAATAGCGAAAATAAAGTATTCTACAGTATTTAGTTGTTTACTGTGAAAAATATTCCATGCTGTATGAAATCTTAGGTCACTGAAGATCAAATTTCAATATATATATGACAATGGGTCAGAGGTCAAGATTTTTAGCACCTAAAATATATCTGTAGTGGTAGATTCTCTCAGCCATATTTCATGTTCAGGACTACATGACAGGGCTGTGCGACCAATTTCCTATCATAATGGCATTATGGCAATTCAGTATTTTACTTGGTGTCAGGTCAGTTGGAACACATGCACCTGCAGACCTTAACCAAGGTTATTAGCATTAGCTTTGACCTTCACATTGAGTCTGTCACACACTCGCACTAACTCATGATAACCAAATTGTTGGTGTTCAATCTCAGATAGGATTTGAACTCTGTATCTTTGGTTTGGTACACCCACCATTATATTGCCAGTGATTAATACATTCAATACTTAATATTTTCTCACTTCACATATCTCAACAGATTTTTAATACAGAATTTTTCACTATTTTTTCTCCCAAGTTGAATCAAATGAAGAGGTATTCTGTTGGTTATTAGAAGTAGTAGAACAGGATCCACTGCCATATATAAGGTAACCATTTTGTTTCAATATGTTTTAGTTACCAAAGATACTGCTTCAAATTTATTTTTAATTTGCCACAAAAGGCTTTATTCATTTACCATAATGTCTTATTTTTTTATTGAATAATTTTGTGCTAGAAATTTGTATTTTGGTCAACATGATTGATATGAACATTGTGTAAAATCAGATTAGCTGGAAGTTGATTTCTCTGATATAACTGATTGAAAATATAATCTTGACATTTGGTCCACATTAATCAGATTTTAATCAGATTGGTTTGACATCAGTCTAGTTTTAGTATTTCTCTGTGTGATTAATTAATGAAGCAATGATACAGTGGTTAACATGTTTTCAGAAAGGTTGCAGGCTTGATTCTTGTCAAATTTTGCTTAGATATGTTGCTGTACTATTATTTTTAGAATCTTTTATACAATTTATGTTATGTTATTTTATAAGGGTCATTGAGATTAATACAGTACATGTAGTATAGAGGAACGTGAATATTAATTAATTTTTTATGTAATTATGATGACTTTTATAGCCTCAATTTTTCTGTGCAAAATGCTTATATAGTATGTTATTGCATTGTTTGAGGATTTTTATTCTCACTTTTGCCATGCAAAAAAAAGATAATGCATCGTTAGTTTGTATCCATCCATCCATTTGTTATTTAAAAATCTAGGTTCTCAATGGACAAGGTCGTAATAGTTACACTATGTTTTATAGCTAAATGTCAAAATACCGATCTTTGAGAGAGAGATATTGTGATGGGATACCCTTACTTCACCCAACATTGACATCTTCAAATGTACATTGCATATAATTAAAAGTAAAAGCCCTCAACAAATAGTTCCATGTTTGTTGAATCCCATATAATGTTTTGACAACACTATACCTTTATTTGTTCTGTTTTCACGTTTTGATTTTAGACACACAGTGTTAAAAATGTTAACTAATAATCCACCATTCACTAAGAAAGACAGCTCTCCAATGAGTAACGAAACCATGGTAGAGAGAATATGGTCATTAATGAAGTAAGTCAAAATGTTTTTGTTTGTTTTTCTTCAAATTTTGAGGAGCTATGGTTATTGCTGCAACTCAATTAAGTCATGGTATATTGATTAGGAACATTTGCATCATGGGAAAACATAGACAGCAAAGACGTATTTTTTTTTTTAAATTAATTTAATAAACAAATATTATAACATATGCCCGATTTGGATACATTATGTGGAACATAGATCAAATTGCTGGAAGGTACCACTTTCACCTATTTAGTTAAACATACCTAAACTAGACTCAACTCAATAACTGACAGCAAAGACGTATAATTTATGCCATATTTAAAACAATTACCGATTTGCACTGTTAGTGACACATTCGCTTGCGTGAGGTCTGTCTGGTCTGGTCATACAAAATGTAGTATAAAGTCACATTTTAATAATTCCAATATACAAAACATATGCCTGCAGCTCGTGCATATATGTCGTGAATTGTGCAATATCGAGTGGTATACCCAACTTCGGCGGGGGTTATTGCTATTATATTATACCAGTATATTGACAATTCAATAAAACTAGTAAAAAAAGAGATCATGGTTATGGCCCTTGAACATGAATATTTATAAGAATAGTATGTAGTTGTACGCTGAATGCATACAAAAATTACATACGCAACACAGTTTAAATTGAATACAAACTAATTTTTATTCCGCATGAAAACGAAACGTATCCAAAGTGAATAGAGCAGTGTAAAAACAAAAATTAACATAACAAAAGATGACCTTTCTGACCTTTTACTGACTGCGTCAATGCCATTTGACATACAGGGTCGTGTACAGTTTGGATCATTAAAACTACGGATTTACCACGTTTTCATTTCGGGTTTTGTACAATTTGGATTGTAATTTGCTCATTGAAATACAGTTGTGAAATAAACCGGTTTTGTTCAGTGGTACTTGGTTCTACCGAAATTTGAGGCGCGGCGAGACGCGGTGTATCATGTATGGCGATCGGCACGGCGACTTCAGTTCCAACATCTAACCTGGATACCTTTGGTATAACCAAAGTTTTGTGACAGTATGACTGACAAGTTTTGTTGTTGTTCTGGGGTAAGTTTGATGGTGTAAGATCGGATTCTCGCATCGTTTTTGTGACACTTACATTGTCTCAACTCAACTCCGGCTGAAAAAAAGACGCCGTCGCTCTAATGCAGTGGTTTGTGTACACTTGGAAACAAATCTGCAGCTTTCGAAATTACCTTCATCATCTCCTGTAATTCATTTACCCATAGTGGAGAATTACAATACCATATATCGTCGTCGAACTCTGCGTTGTCCCGTGTTCTTTGAAACAGTTGGCAATTATCCTGGTGCAATTTCACTGCAGTTTTGTCAGCTAGAATTCGAACGCCGCTACATTATTGGTGGCATACATTTTTTGCCTGTGACTCATAGTTTTTTGCATTTTTTTGTCCCTCAATCTCATCTAGTACTTGATGATCATGTTTTCTTTGTTGGAGGTTCGCAATCCATTTCAAAGTCACGACACAGCGTTCTGGCTTTCGTTTAGGCACCTCACGGTTTTGAGGGACGGTGGTTTAGGTTTGTGTGGCGAACGACAATCACCCAACGACCGACGCTCACCATTAACAAAAAGCAGTATTATGGTTATACAATTTTTAATTCAGTATTTTTTTCGGTATTTTTCCAAAATTCAACCACTATATTTCCCTAAAAATCATTGAGACAAATAATACCGGTTTTATGTATTTCCCTATTAAACCTGTAGTAAATTCATGTTCCAGGGCCACTTGTTTAGCCGTGCATTATCAGCCAATATACCATTAATTGCATATGCAAATTTTGTGTTTGGACCAATCGAATCAATCAATTAACACCATCAAATAAATCATAAATATTTTTGTGGTAAATCAGTAAACACTTTGTCATATATCATTCAACATGTATTGATGAGAATCGTATGCAAAATCATAAATTTTTGTTGCAGTAAAATTGTTTTCTGGAGTTATAACGACAGCAACTTTTGCAAAATATTGTCGTAAATGCAAATCACTGAAAATTAAATAGTTCACAATGCTACATTGTATGCATATCATAACGTGAAGATTTGACCACATGGGTGTTCATAACATCAATCATTCTCAGTATTATATAGATTAAAAATATGAAAAGAAATGAACATTTGTTGTTTTTCCAGTTCTGGTCTATCCCATGATGCACGTTTGCGCTGTGATGCTGTTGATTTGTACAATGCATTGTGGGGCAGAACAAGACCTTCATCGCTACCCATTCCTGAGGTAAGTTGATTTGTACAATGCATTGTGGGGCAGAATAAGACCTTTATCGCTACCCATTCCTGAGGTAAGTTGATTTGTACAATGCATTGTGAGGCAGAACAAGACCTTCATGGCTACCCATTTCTGAGGTAAGTTGATTTGTACAATGCATTGTGGGACAGAACAAGACCTCTATCGCTACCCATTCCCTGAGGTAAGTTGATTTGTACAATGCATTGTGGGGCAGAACAAGACCTTCATCGCTACCCATTCCTGAGGTAAGTTGATTTGTACATATTCCTTCATGGCTTCTGGTGTTTGAAACAATATGGCGATGATGCATTCGGAACAGTATGGCTGTGACAGTAAATCGTGTGTAAGTTGAGTTTGATTGTTTTTGTTTCTTTTTCAGCTGGGAATGGTATTGAACTTGATAGAAAAGAAAGCTGTTCTAAATCGATACTTTGTTCCAGAGGAATCGTCTGCAAACGAATTCCAGTCACAGGTATGTACTCGGGAGTACCGTTATGTACTTTACGACTCAGGAAGTGAGATGCATCATGGGAGTACCATCATGCATGTAGGATCAATGAAATAATGTTATTAGCGTAGTTCCAGGGAGCTCTAAAAATGTTTTCTTTATTCTGTTCTTTCTTAAATTTTTTTTTATTACTTTCTTTGTTAATGTGCTAATGGCTAATGGGTCTTCATTTAATGACATCATTACCCATAATGCACTGCATGTAACCTCTGAATTAATGTGAGTGTACACTATCTTTATGATCTAATACTAAAGAATTAATGTAGCATTCAACATTTAAGTATGTGTTTAAAATACCATAGTGATGTTTATTCTCATAGCGGATGTAAACTGAAATGCAGTTGCCATTCCAGTTAGAGTTAAATAATGGCTTCCACTACTGTAGGAACTGTAGTCCTTGATGAAGCAACATGCTAATTTTTCTACTCCAATCATAAATAATAAATCAGCTGTGGTTAGTTCCATATCTTAATTGTGTAATTCATGTATAGTAAGATGATCTGTAGACTGTCAACAGTCCTCTGGTCTAATTTGTTAGTATACTAAATCAGTAAATGCCGAAGGCAAGGTGATTCAGCAAAGGCCTTGATTTTAAGTATGCATGCAAGCGAATGACACCACTCTGTTTTAATAATAGGCTGAGCATGGCTCAGTTCACTTACTGTTTAGAGGTCAACAAAATAAAGGTCACAGATCCATGTGCTTTTTTCGCTGTTCTTTCGTGCTCGTGATCAGCAGATATTTTAAACTAGAAACATCAAAGCGTATTCAACTTTCTATTTCCTGTGTACAGTACACAATGATGTGTCCACCGAATCTGTGATTGGCTGGTTGCTTTGTGACGTTGCATGAGCTGTCAATCATTCTCTGATCAGTACCGGTTGAAAACCATGTAATTTCGCGTGAGGGCATTTACAAGCGTTAACAGTCCTCAGGCCTCCAACCTTCGCCTGAATGCCTTCAGCCTTTGGTGTTAGCAGATTTAGTATACTATTATTCCCGATTACTGTCAACAGTCTAGATGGATCTGTAACAATTTGTATACACTGATATGTTTGACAGTCATGGGCCATTAACGCATATGCCCCCCTAGTTACCAGTGATAAATAAATGATTGTTTACATAACAGTTCAAGTTTATCACATATAGCAATATTACATTTTATTGAACTTAGTGAGTGTGATGTAAAGTGACAACCAATTTGAGAACAATTATAATTGAACAGTATCCCTTTAATAATAATTTTGAAACATTTTTATTTTTGTTTTTATATTATCAAATTCTGAAAAAAAACAAGGAAATGAAAAATTACAATCCCCCAGTGTAATTTTCTGATATTCCATCTGTAGAACAGCTACAGTGAGGTTAATGAAAGTGAAATTGGTAGAGAGCCCTCCCGTGACAACAAAAGGAAAGCTAGCTCACCTTTGACCTCACATGATGTACAGTTGGAATCAAGTTCTGATCCTAATATTAGTGTGCATGCATCTGAGGAAAGCCAGTTCAAACTCAAAATAATGGTGAGTATTGTATCTCTGCACAAATCCCTTTTTTAATGCCATATTTTTTTCCCGCCAAAATTTTGGTTCTATATTTTGCATATTTTTGTGTATTCTCCTGTATTTTCTTTAATTTTTAATCAAAATGACTTAATTTCCCGTTTCCTCCAGGTCTGGATCAACATTTTTGAGATAATATTCCAATAAAATGCTGGTTTATTTTGTGATTAGTGACAGTTTAAATTCAATGGAAAACAAAACGTACTTTCATCTGTAACACAGAATTGCGCTTTTCAGTAAACCAATCTAACCTGATTCACAACCTGAATCTGGACTAAACTGGAAACCAAAGTGTGTAAAGCAAAAACCAGAATTTTCAGAATTAATAAAGTAGTTTGTTCTGTTAAATTTTGTATCTCCTCAAAATTTTTGGATTACTATTTCTACTACATGTATGCGACAAAGTACAAATAATATATACAATTGTTAATAAGTAGACATGAACAGTTGTATAAACATCAATAAAATTGAGAGAAAATAAAAATAAAGCAGAAATGTAGTTATAATTAGTCCCCGTTCAGGTGGATTGGCATTTGTCTGTCTGTAAGAATGCAACAGTTTCTCACAAATTTTGCAGCCGATAACATTGTTGATGAACAATTTGTTTTTGAATCTGTATATCCGACGGACCACTGCGCATGTGCAGTTAGGTTGTAAAATTGGAATGAGATTCAAATCAGATTCATGAATTCACTGATTTGGAATTCACAATTTGTGCATTGTATGTGTGATCTGAAATAAGTCTGTGTGTGTACTATGATTGGAAAATACATAGTTGTCATCAACCCAGAGAAACCTATCACAGACCTATCATTGAAAAATTTATAAAGTTTACGAAGAGAGGAAATTCCACCAACAACAATTTTTGTAAAAAAATTAATATTATTCTGTATCACCTTTATATTAGATGTTGTACAAGAAATATTTCCCAAAAAGATATTATCTTTATTTTATGTATTGCTTTTCTTGTTATTTACCTTTTAATACGTGCATATTATTTTTCATAATATTAAGTACTTACAACATGCAAACATATTGATTTTATAAAATTATCAGACACTGACAAATTCAGAGTATTAATGGCATTAAAGTTTTATGAATTCTAGTAATTAAATTCATGCCATGGGTATGTGTATTCTTTGAATCAATCTTACTTTCAATTATAATCTCAATTTTGTGTTCTTATATTACCACTGTTTTTCCCTAAGTCAATGTTGTGTCCATAAATATTATATAATTACTGCATGAATTATTGAAACAGTTTACTGGAAATAAAGTTTATACTGGAAAGAGGCGATGATTGCTAGAATAAATCATGAAAGTTATGTAGGTGAATCATGGAAAAACAAATATGAAGCTATGAACCTGGAACACTGCATGACCTCTATGAACTACCGGTACATGTGTTTTCTTAGTTTCACAAAAACATGAGAAGACAGGATTTGGTCTGTGGCATGCATATAGTAGTTTGCGTCAAATATTACTGGTATGAGTTTAATCTTTTATTAAATATTGAAGGGAACGTTTGTGGTATTGATCGTAACCATGAACATTAATTCACTGTACAGTCGCCATATTGGTGCCCCTTTGCTTATTAGGCTGAAAAGGGGGACTTATGTTTTGACCTTTGTGCAACCATGCCTGCGTCCTGACCTGTATCTTGGACATGCCAGGACCAATCACAATAAAACTTCACACATACATCATACATAATATTATACATATGCATATCAATATGTTTCATGGTCTGATTCAAGATGGCCGAATGGTGGCCATTTTTGTGCTAAAAAATCATCAAAATCAAGCATTTACGGATGGATTTTGTTTAAACTTGGTACATACATTGGACATTATGGGACCTTGATGCACATCATTTTATTTTTCAGATCCAATGTAAAATGGCTGACTGGCGGGCATTTTGTTTTAATGAATGCAGTTCTAGTGCCATATCTCTGCCATGCTTTGACTGATTATGTTCAAATTTTTAGCTCCGCTGTTGACTTTGTCAAGCGGAGCTTATCACATGAGTGATTGTCCGTCGGTGTCCGTGTCAATGTTTTACTTTTTCGACTTCTTCTTGAAAACTACAAGTCTGAATGCTTTGATACTTGGTGTATATGTACCTTGGGTAGACCTCTCTCAGATTTGTTTGTTTCGTGATGATATCTTTAATTCTCTAATTTTGGTAAATATTTCTGTCAGTTTTGGTAAAAAGTGATGCACCTTGATGCACATCATTTTATTTTTCAGATCCAATTTAAAATGGCTGACTGGCGGGCATTTTGTTTTAATGAATGCAGTTCTAGTGCCATATCTCTGCCATGCTTTGACTGATTATGTTCAAATTTTTAGCTCCGCTGTTGACTTTGTCAAGCGGAGCTTATCACATGAGTGATTGTCCATGGGCGTCCGTGTCAATGTTTTACTTTTTCGACTTCTTCTTGAAAACTACAAGTCTGATTGCTTTGATATTGCATATATAGGTACTACATGTGGACCTTTCTCAGGTTTGTTCATTTTGTGATGATATCTTTAATTCTCTAATTTTGGTGAATATTTTTGTAATTTTTGGTAAAAAGTGATATTTTTGACTTCTTGTTAAAAACCGCAAGTCTGATTGGTTTGCTATTATATATATAGGTACTACAGGTAGACCTCTCGCAGATTTGTTCATTTCGTGATGATATCTTCAATTGTCTAATTTTAATGAATATTTTTGTCATTTTTGATAGAAAGAGATATTTTCGAATTCTTGTTGAAAACAGCAAGTCTGATTGCTTTGATACGATACATATTGTTCCTTTTCTAATGATATCTTCAGTTTTTTATTTGAAATGTGCATTGCTAACAGCGGAGCTATCTCAGCCGACAGGCTGCTTGTATATATTCGTTTTACATCATGTTATAGATAAGTAGATGTATTCAAAATGGCCAACTGGTAGCCATTTTGTTTTAATTAATGCTGTTCCAAAGCAATATTTCTCAATATGGACAAGTACTCGTTTGACGATCAGATACAAGATGTCAATCATTTTAATGTTAAAAATCATCATAATCAAGTATCATCTTCTGGATCCATACTTCTGACATGTTTATATTCCAGCTATATTAATATAAACAAAACTGTATATCTTAAATTTGATATCTAACAGGGACTGTGCCGTGCATGGCTTGTTTCTGCTGTTTTGAATTTCTAAACCAAAATATATTTATTTAATTATGTTCCTTATTACACAATAAATAGAAATA
This sequence comes from Saccoglossus kowalevskii, assembly GCF_978046115.1. Lineage (NCBI taxonomy): Eukaryota > Metazoa > Hemichordata > Enteropneusta > Harrimaniidae > Saccoglossus > Saccoglossus kowalevskii. The sequence goes on from NC_140658.1 coordinate 27,739,041, forward strand.
ATTTAAACTGATCAGAATATAATGATATTTGCTTAGTATCATAACAAAACAAAATCTGTAGGAGAACTACATGAGATTGGTGCCAGTGAGGTGGAATTATTCACAAACCTGCAGTTTAAGGTTAAAATCCATATTTGCCTAATTTCAATTCTACTAATACATCTTACTAATAATCTTTCCCTGTCCAAAATCAAATATTTTTCTTGTGTTATATTTGTAAGTATTCTCAATATCATGTCATGTCTCATTTACCCACATGTGTTCATTCAAAACTCTCTTTATTATACTCTCTTTTAACTACTAACTGTTTTTTTTACAAACAGCAGTGGCATTTTATGTCTTTAAATATTGATCTATTTACCCTATATCAAGCTAACATTGTCATTAAAAATGTAGTAATATCACTCACCAAGAAGACTTCAGACAATTATTGTTACTACTCCATTGAAGGTTATGAATGACCAGCCCTTATCGATACTGGCTTGCTTAATTATTACTTTCTCAAAAGACATACTACATGTATGACAAATAGTCTTGTTGCAATTGTGTACTTTGCGATTCTGGGGTCTGGGTCAATGGAAGTCTTGTTACAGTAAAATACAAGATTATTTTATATGACATTACTTTATGATGAGTTGTGCTCACAACAATGTATCACATTATGAATTTTTTTAAATCAAATGACAAGGACTGTGACATTCATGTCTTGTTTCTCAACTGAATAATTATGTAACTGTTAAAACGAATATTATGTTACCAAATGTCTTTTTGTCTGAACATTTTTGGATTACTTGTTGCCCCTAGCCAAAAAAAAATAAAAACAGAATAACTAGATATGAGGTTTAATTACTTGGTTAAATAGATATTACGGAAATGACATCAGACTAAAATTAAATTGCTGAATTTTCATTTTTGTGGCATTAAAATTAAAATTTGATAACAGTACTATGGATCGATATACCTGGAGGTGATAAGACAAACGGATAAACAAAGGATATCTCTTGTTTCTCTGATGTGCAGATGTCCCCAATCTGTTCAATACATAAATCATTTAAAATCTTAGATATTCTCAAGTTTTATTACCATGGTTACAAGATGTTGCAGATTATTTTATAGAATATCACGTTTTTGAACAGACAAGAAATATCCAAGAATTGGTGTCGATTAAATGGACACATTTTCACTTCTAGGAATGTGTGCAATTTGAAGATCTAGTGGGAGTTCATGAGAACAAATAAAATGTTCACTGCTACGAACAGAACAGAATAATGTTTGCTAACTTCTGATATTTAAATGTGAAATCTTTTTTATCTGCTATGTCAATGAATAATTAAATTTATCCTTTTGAAGGTCAAAGTTGACTTTTGTCACTTTCATATAATTTTTATTTATTTATTAACACTTACTCACTCCCCCGGAGAGAGTGGAAATGGTTATAGATAATAGTAAAAGTTTACAGTATTAATAAGCTAATAAGGAAGTAATAAAAATAAACTAATCTACATATTAATGGAAAAAAACAATTCCTTCTATAAAAAGAAAGATGTACATTATTCCCAAATTTGTTGTCTAATTTCAAATAATAAACCCCTGTTAAATAACCATTAATTTTATATTTTTTGATTAAGATCTATATCTAATGGAATATCTTATCTAAAATTGAAAAAGAAATTACAAAAAAATACACAAAAAATGCAAAATGTTTCACCCAAATTTTGTTCACGTAATGACCTCATTTTAAGTCAATGTGAACGGAGCATGTGTGCTATAATGAAAAGTTTACAAGTAACCTATAAATATTGCTAGTTAAACAAATATTCTTAGCAACATAGAGTCACTAATGACGTGAAAGTGACATTTATTCTCTGTTCCATTTCACAAGTACACATTTGTGGGACCATCTGTTTTATTGCTCACATCTCACAGTGTCAATAATTCTGATCTGGATGTTCAATGTGTACAATACTCCACAGTCAACCTTATGTTTAATCCTTCAATGTCACATATTCTAGCACTATTTTTGAGGGAGGGAGGGGCATTGTGGTCTTTAAAACTGTAGACTACAATGTTTGTTACTGGGTAAACTGTTTTTGAATCACAACCACTGGCGTTTTTTTTTAAGTATCCATGAGAAAAAGGGGACTTGTGGATTGATCTCCACGAATGTGTGCATCCTCACCATGCATTGCCCAATCACATTCAAACTACACACATAGGACATACATCTTCAGAGACATGTGCTTGTTAGTCCCCGTTTTGACGCAGTCCGAAAACGAGGACTCATGTTTTGACCTCTGTGTGTCCATGCGTACGTCTGTGCGTGCGTCCGGACCTGTATCTTAGAAATGCCTGGACCAATCACAATCAAACTTCACATATACATCATACATGATATTATACATATGCACGTCAATTTTTTTCACGATCTGATTCAAGATGGCCGAATGGCGGCCATTTTTGTACTAAAAAATCCTAAACCTAAAATTAAATCCTAATCAAGCATTTCTCGGCTGTTTACAGATGGATTTTGTTCAAACTTGGTATATACATTAGACATAGGACCTTGATGCAAATAATTTTGTTTTTCAGATAAGATTCAAAATGGCCGACTGGTGGCCATTTTGTTTTAATGAATGTGGTTCTCGTGCCATATCTCATTATACATCATGTCATAGATAGACAGATATATTGGTTTGACGAGCCTATTCAAAATGGCCAAATGGTGGTCATTTCTGTGCTAAAAAATCATCAAATATCAAGCATTTCTGGCATTTATGGATGGATTTCGTTCAAAGTTGGTACATACATTAGACATAACTGGTTCCTGATGCACGTCATTTTATTTTTCAGATTGGATTCAAAATGGCTGACTGGCGACCAATTTGTTTTAATGATTGAGCTTCTAGAGCCATACATGTATCTCTTAAATGCTTGACTGATTATATTCAAATTTTATATATTTATTATACATCATGTTATATATATATACATGTATTCAAAATGGCTGATTTTGAATGCTGTTCCAGAGCAATATCTCTCAATATGGACAAGTACTTGTTTGACGATCAGATACAAATGTCAATCATTTTAATGTTAAAAAAATCATATTCCTGACATGGTTATATTCCAGCTATATTACTATAAACAAAACTATATATCTTAAATTTGATAACTAACAGGGACTGTGCCATGCATGGCTTGTTCATTCATTTCTTGATCTGATTCAAGAATCCTGAATGATGATTATTTTTATGTTAAGAAACCAAGCATTTCTTGAACCAATATCTTTGAACTCTCTTGACCAATCATGCTCAGAATTTATATACATTTCATACAAGGTTTTCTTCTAACATTACACTAAACTGAATATGTGTGAAAATCTTTATGAAACTTTGAACTTTTGTTAGTTCTCGTCGGACGAAGTCCTAAACAGGGACTTGTGTTTTGACTTGTGTTTTGGGTTTGTTCCATCCATCGGTCCTTCTGTCTGTGTGTCACTGTGTTTGTTTGCCTGACATCATTTCCCGGACATGCCTGGACTGATGTTGTTCAGAGTTGGAACAAATGTATTAGTCTTAAAGGGAGACATATATATGATCAGGATTCTGCATAATGAATTAGTTATTCAAGAAAATGTAAAATCTAGAGACATCGATATTTATAGGTGCAATATCTGGTTCAAGAACATGTATGACAACAAGTATTGCAGTTGTAGCTACATTTCATCTTCTATTTGACAAGTTATATATCCTATATGACTCGCGATGTGTCCCATAGGACTGTTTCCACATCCTGTTTAGCACTATTATAATATTATTATAGTATTTATTCTGTATGTCCTAAAAAGTGCACTATTTGTCCTATAACACTGTTTTCATGACCTATGACCTATATGACTTGTGCCATGATACCATATATGACTTAATAGTCACAAATATAATGAACATCAGAATGTAAAGAAGTTTGAAAATCAGAAAATTCAATTTAACTCATGAATTTTCATCTTGTATCATTTTTGTTTTTGTATTTCTGTAATTTATTTCAGAAACCTTAAGAAATGTAAGATTTTAACACTTTTATACATTCCTATAAAACTCTTTAAAAGGCTGTAGGACATTGATTTCTTTTCTATACTGCTTGTAAAAACATTGTTATAAACTTATTAAAAAGTGAATTCAATGAACTAATTAAAAAGTTGCCTTATATCGTTTGATTACGAAATCTTACTAAAAATAGAACTGAAGTAATCATAGAATGTGGTACAGTGCATAAAATAGATTAAATGAATGAATGAATGAATGATAAATGTGTTAAGCTCATGAATTAAAATACCCAGAATTTATTCATTTTGTAATAAAATGTACTCCAAGGCAATATAAGGATATTGACCTAAAAAAACATTGGGGGGTCACAAGCCTTTTTTTTTTCAAAAAATTGATGGTGTGTATTTTAGCCATTTTGACACTATTATAACACAGGTTGCTATGGCAGAGATATTATGCAATATCTCAAAAGCTAGCCTGGTGACAATAATATATCGTTAATGATGGAGTACTTTTTGTTGTTCTGAATTATTTAAACAATCTGGGTTTTAAAAAGTGTCAAAAAATGCAATTTTTCTTTAACATTGTGTTCTATGGAATTGTTCTAAAAATACCAATTTTGAAGAAATATTAGGACACATTTCTCAAAAAGCTTAACTGTAACACACAAAATAATGCTATTTAATTGTACCATGGGACATTAGCTTCATGATTGTACATAATAAACTAATGAACATTCTCATGCAATTTATGACCAATTTTGTCAAAAATTATGACTAGGCTTCTACCTTAAGACAATAATATATTTTTAAACCCAACTGCACTGTATTTGAGATTTTTGAAGATTTGTTGTGAATACCAAGGAAGTTTATTGTCTGAACAATGCTCTTAAGAAATTATTTTGGACAAACAGTATTGTGTTCAAATGATTATTAAACATTCATTATATTTGCAAACTTAAATTGTTTCACTTTGTTTACAGTTGGGAGGAAAAAGCATTGATGAAAAAACAGATAACAAAAAGATAGATGTGGATGAGAGAAAAGAAACAGAGGTTGCCCAGGGTAACACTTCATCACAGAAATTAGAAATGGATCACCGTCCTATAGACTCTTCGTTTGAAGACCGACCGCCGACTCCTGGAGCTATGTTGCCTGACACATTAGGGGATTCATTCAAGCCAGGTACATGTACTGTAAAATGCATCTTTTTGGCCAGCTTGTCTGATTACTTCAAGATGTAGGTACACAGTCTTTTGTCTGACCATAATCCAGTTTTCCAACCATTAACCCTCTGGTCTTTTCATCTAGTCTTCGTAGGATGTAGTCATAATTTGTCATAATTGTTTCCCTTGAGTACCTTCAAAAACCCATTAGGAAACATGGGGCAATTCAGTACTGCTCAATAAATGCTTAGGAGCCAGCCACTAAGTATGTTCGGGGGGGGGGGGGGGGGGTCAGTTTGACACTACATTTTTTCCGCCTTCATTAAATTTGTTTTTGTTCAGGGTGATGAGTATTTAGCAACTGTTTTTCTTTATTTGACACCCCCCCCCCCTGCATTTATTTAATGATCAACCCCCTCATCAATGTGTTGACCTTGCTTGGATGCCATTTACATTGTTCTCATTCAAATGACAAGCTTGCACAGATCCAATTAGTTTTGACTAAAAATATGTGCATATTAATTACCTAATTTGCATAATAATTCATATTTTTTCTGTTTTTCCATTAACATCTCAAGTCTAATCACATTTCAATGAAACTTTGTATATTTATGGTCTGTGGCATTGCGCAGAACTTTTTTAGTTTTCCATCAAAATCTGTAGTTATCAATTACCTGTTTTGCATAATAATTAGTTTTCAGCTTTTCCATCAATATCTTTTTTTCAATGAATCTTGGTATGTAAATACACTTTGTACGTAAATACAACGACAATGCATTAGTTTAGGATTGAAATTCGAACATACAAATTGCAGAATATGCACAATGTGCATAATCATCCCATTTGACTGTAATTTAGTTTATACAGACGTGATTAGTTTAATAATGAAAAACATGCATATTGACTATCTAATTATTATTGATTTGAAACATATTGAAAATCTGAAAACCACAGATGTAAAATCAAATGTATTTTCTGTAAGTGAAATTCAATAATGTGGAGCAAATTGTAGCAGACAAATATTAGTTGCCAAGCTTCTTGTTTGAATAATTAATTAATTGTTAATGTGTCTCCAATACACTCATCAAACAGGAGTCCTTTCTAAGCTTTCTTTGATATTTATTTTCATGACAAGTACATTTTCTCAACTTGCAATGAAACAGCCATAAACAAGACTCTGTAGATGACATTGACATTGAATTGTTTTCTGACCCATTGTCTTTTTATTTCTCCTCCCAGCAACTCCTAAAATGGAAGAAACACTAAGTTCAAGAAGCAATACTCCCTCCCCGATTCTGAAGAATCCGACACCTCTCACTGGTCTGACTGGTGGGGGCAATAGTACACCAATATCATCTAAGATGCATTCTACCATACCCCCTATGCATACTCATATCAAGCGAGAGAGACCTCTTCATGGAGCAAGTGGCACTGATAAATTGCATAAAATCAAGAAGAAGAAAAAGAAGAACAAACACAAGCATAAACACAAACATGGCAAACATGACCACCATGATAAACATAAAAAACATCATGGTGGGTCTGCAGGTGGTTCATCCAGTCAATTTCATAAAGGATCATCATCAGAGAGGAAGTAGTTGCTATGCCAACATTAAGGTAGAGATGCAGTTTACCTGACAGATATTTTAATTAGTTAATTAGGAAACCAAGATGACCACCCTTATCCACAAAACTATATATTTTCGGAAAGCTTATTGTATGAATTTTAAAATTTTTTTAGTATTTTTTTTATGGACACTGTAGTTTGAAATATGCCCAAGAATGTGCTTTTTTGGTCAAAAGTGATTTAAAAAAAATTAGCTCCTAAACCATGCTTCTGTTTCCTGTCAAAATTGGTTTGTGGGTACATCTGTTTACTATGAAGAAAGCACTGTCTTGAAAACCGTCTACCAGTTGTCAATTTTGCAGGGCAGCAGCCCAAATTTCACTACTTCAAGTTTATGCATAAATTAACACCCAGGCCAGTTGTCTGTACGATTGTTGTAACACTGTTCAACCAAAAACAATGCCCCGACGGCGTTTTGAAGATAAACACATTGTCAATCATTTGTGAAAATTTCAAAACAAAAGGTCAAAGCGTCTAGGAGCTATTGTTTTTTAAAGTTCTAGGATGTGCACTAAAAAGCTGAGATAATGGCTAATTTGCATAACAATTCACTCAGTAAGAAGATTGCTAATGCTCATAATTAAAATGGCTGTAACAGTTCCAAATTTAAATGTTTTGTAAAAAGTTAAATATAGTGCATAATATGGAGATCCCATCATTTCTTTTTTTCAACATGTTTCTTTTTTATTATTTATGTACAGCCGTGCTAAATCTTGCTAAGCATTCAAAAGAGAGAATGTTTGCACCTGTTATCTATATTTTAAAATCGTTTTTGAGTATGTTCCACTATTCACAATTCTCCAAAATTTTAACACTCCCAAATGCCCACAGACATGCATCTCTACCTTAATTGAACCATTACATTGGAGTTAATGTGCTGTGATGATGGAACAAGTTTGTCTATTTGTTATGTAATCTGTGTCGGCATCTTGGGTGTTTAAACCACAATTGACATGTGACCTTACACCACATAGAACATACACCATATATAAATTATGTCATAAACACCATGGAGGACATTGATATCATGTCTCCATACACCACACACAGTTGTTTCATTATGTCTTCATACACCACACATGTTACCAAACATCACACACAATTGTTATAAATTCATACACTGCACATGTTGCCATAAATCACACAATTGTTATAGCAAGTCTTCACATACAGTCACATCACGTCATCACATCACATCGCATCGCATTGCATCGCATCGCATCGCATCGCATCGCATCGCATCACATCACATCACATCGCATCACATCACATCACATCACATCACATCACATCACATCACATCACATCACATCACATCACATACAGTCATTATATTTATGTCTTCATGCATCACACAGGACAGTGGTAAGATACAAAACATTTTAGGTGAAAATAATCATAAATGATTTATTGTTTTTAACACATAAACAGTAGATTATGGACGTAACATGTATGTTAATGATCTGCTTGTACATTTTTTTATATAAATAAAGTATTGAATGTTACCCATAATCATGTATTCGTAGATTATTTATTGAAGGTTTAAATGATGTCTTGCTGCAATGCTGGGTAAGATTATTGTGCTCAGGTGTACATACCTATATTTGGAATGCTAGGGAGATGTTAGGAAGAATAGATGGTAAGCTGGATAGATTTCACTAAAACAGGAAAAGATAATCTACAGTGAAGTAATGACAAGTACCTGTACTTCAACGCTCTCCATGCCCTACCCTATGCCCAATAGAGAGCATATTGGTTGTACATAATGTGAAGGACTTTAGATAGTTATGATATCACACGTTAGTGGCACAAAATTTGACAGACTTCAGATGGTTATGATATCACACATTAGTGGCACAAAATGTGACAGACTTCAGATGGTTATGATATCACACATTAGTGGCACAAAATGTGAAGGACTTCAGATGGTTATGATATCACACATTAGTGGCACAAAATGTGAAGGACTTCAGATGGTTATGATATCACACATTAGTGGCACAAAATGTGAAGGACGTCAGATGGTTATGATATCACACATTAGTGGCACAAAATGTGAAGGACTTCAGATGGTTATGATATCACACATTAGTGGCACAAAATGTGAAGGACGTCAGATGGTTATGATATCACACATTAGTAGCACAAAATGTGAAGGACTTCAGATGGTTATGATATCACACATTAGTGGCACAAAATGTGAAGGACTTCAGATGGTTATGATATCACACATTAGTGGCACAAAATGTGACAGACTTCAGATGGTTATGATATCACACATCAGTGGCACAAAATGTGAAGGACTTCAGATGGTTATGATATCACACATTAGTGGCACAAAATGTGAAGGACGTCAGATGGTTTAGATATCACACATTAGTGGCACAAAATGTGAAGGACTTCAGATGGTTATGATATCACACATTAGTGGAACAAAATGTGAAGGACTTCAGATGGTTATGATATCACACATTAGTGGCACAAAATGTGAAGGACTTCAGATGGTTAGGATATCACACATTAGTGGCACAAAATGTGAAGGACTTCAGATGGTTATAATATCACACGTTAGTGGCACAAAGTGTGAAGGACTTCAGATGATTATGATATCACACATTAGTGTCACAAAGTGTGAAGGACTTCAGATGATTATGATATCACACATTAGTGGCACAAAATGTGAAGGACTTCAGATGGTTATGATATCACACATTAGTGGCACAAAATGTGAAGGACTTCAGATGGTTATAATATCACACGTTAGTGGCACAAAGTGTGAAGGACTTCAGATGATTATGATATCACACATTAGTGGCACAAAGTGTGAAGGACTTCAGATGATTATGATATCACACATTAGTGGCACAAAATGTGAAGGACTTCAGATGGTTATGATATCACACATTAGTGGCACAAAATGTGAAGGACTTCAGATGGTTATAATATCACACATTAGTGGCACAAAATGTGAAGGACTTCACATGGTTATGATATCACACATTAGTGGCACAAAATGTGAAGGACTTTAGATGGTTATGATATCACCGTTAGTGGCACAAAATGTGAAGGACTTCAGATGGTTATGATATCACACATTACTGGCACAACATGTGAAGGACTTTAGATGGTTATGATATCACACATTAGTGGCACAAAATGTGAAGGACTTCAGATGGTTATGATATCACACATTAGTGGCACAAAATGTGAAGGACTTCAGATGGTTATGATATCACACATTAGTGGCACAAAATGTGAAGGACTTCAGATGGTTATGATATCACACATCAGTGGCACAAAATGTGAAGGACTTTAGATGGTTATGATATCACACATTAGTGGCACAAAATGTGAAGGACTTCAGATGGTTATGATATCACACAGTGGCGCAAAATGTGAAGGACTTCAGATGGTTATGATATCACACATTAGTGGCACAAAATGTGAAGGACTTTAGATGGTTATGATATCACATTAGTGGCACAAAATGTGAAGGACTTCAGATGGTTATGATATCACACATTAGTGGCACAAAATATGAAGGACTTCAGATGGTTATGATATCACACATTAGTGGCACAAAATGTGAAGGACTTCAGATGGTTATGATATCACACATCAGTGGCACAAAATGTGAAGGACTTCAGATGGTTATGATATCACACATTAGTGGCACAAAATGTGAAGGACGTCAGATGGTTTAGATATCACACATTAGTGGCACAAAATGTGAAGGACTTCAGATGGTTATGATATCACACATTAGTGGAACAAAATGTGAAGGACTTCAGATGGTTATGATATCACACATTAGTGGCACAAAATGTGAAGGACTTCAGATGGTTATGATATCACTGTTAGTGGCACAAAATGTGAAGGACTTCAGATGGTTATGATATCACACATTAGTGGCACAAAATGTGAAGGACTTCAGATGGTTATGATATCACACATCAGTGGCACAAAATGTGAAGGACTTCAGATGGTTATGATATCACACATTAGTGGCACAAAATGTGAAGGACGTCAGATGGTTTAGATATCACACATTAGTGGCACAAAATGTGAAGGACTTCAGATGGTTATGATATCACACATTAGTGGAACAAAATGTGAAGGACTTCAGATGGTTATGATATCACACATTAGTGGCACAAAATGTGAAGGACTTCAGATGGTTATGATATCACTGTTAGTGGCACAAAATGTGAAGGACTTCAGATGGTTATGATATCACACATTAGTGGCACAAAATGTGAAGGACTTCAGATGGTTATGATATCACACATTAGTGGCACAAAATGTGAAGGACTTCAGATGGTTATGATATCACACATTAGTGGCACAAAATGTGAAGGACTTCAGATGGTTATGATATCACACATTAGTGGCACAAAATGTGAAGGACTTCAGATGGTTATGATATCACACATTAGTGGCACAAAATGTGAAGGACTTCAGATGGTTATGATATCACACATTAGTGGAACAAAATGTGAAGGACTTCAGATGGTTAGGATATCACACATTAGTGGCACAAAAATGTGAAGGACTTCAGATGGTTATGATATCACACATTAGTGGCACAAAATGTGAAGGACTTCAGATGGTTATGATATCACACATTAGTGGCACAAAATGTGAAGGACTTCAGATGGTTATATCACACATTAGTGGAACAAAATGTGAAGGACTTCAGATGGTTAGGATATCACACATTAGTGGCACAAAATGTGAAGGACTTCAGTTGGTTATGATATCTCACATTAGTGGCACAAAATGTGAAGGACTTCAGTTGGTTATGATATCACACATTAGTGGCACAAAATGTGAAGGACTTCAGATGGTTATGATATCTCACATTAGTGGCACAAAATGTGAAGGACTTCAGATGGTTATGATATCTCACATTAGTGGCACAAAATGTGAAGGACTTCAGATGGTTATGATATCACACATTAGTGGCACAAAATGTGAAGGACTTCAGATGGTTATGATATCTCACATTAGTGGCACAAAATGTGAAGGACTTCAGATGGTTATGATATCACACATTAGTGGCACAAAATGTGAAGGACTTCAGATGGTTATGATATCACACATTAGTGGCACAAAATGTGAAGGACTTCAGATGGTTAGGATATCACACATTAGTGGCACAAAATGTGAAGGACTTCAGATGGTTATAATATCACACGTTAGTGGCACAAAGTGTGAAGGACTTCAGATGATTATGATATCACACATTAGTGTCACAAAGTGTGAAGGACTTCAGATGATTATGATATCACACATTAGTGGCACAAAATGTGAAGGACTTCAGATGGTTATGATATCACACATTAGTGGCACAAAATGTGAAGGACTTCAGATGGTTATAATATCACACGTTAGTGGCACAAAGTGTGAAGGACTTCAGATGATTATGATATCACACATTAGTGGCACAAAGTGTGAAGGACTTCAGATGATTATGATATCACACATTAGTGGCACAAAATGTGAAGGACTTCAGATGGTTATGATATCACACATTAGTGGCACAAAATGTGAAGGACTTCAGATGGTTATAATATCACACATTAGTGGCACAAAATGTGAAGGACTTCACATGGTTATGATATCACACATTAGTGGCACAAAATGTGAAGGACTTTAGATGGTTATGATATCACCGTTAGTGGCACAAAATGTGAAGGACTTCAGATGGTTATGATATCACCGTTAGTGGCACAAAATGTGAAGGACTTCAGATGGTTATGATATCACACATTAGTGGCACAACATGTGAAGGACTTCAGATGGTTATGATATCACACATTACTGGCACAACATGTGAAGGACTTTAGATGGTTATGATATCACACATTAGTGGCACAAAATGTGAAGGACTTCAGATGGTTATGATATCACACATTAGTGGCACAAAATGTGAAGGACTTCAGATGGTTATGATATCACACATTAGTGGCACAAAATGTGAAGGACTTCAGATGGTTATGATATCACACATCAGTGGCACAAAATGTGAAGGACTTTAGATGGTTATGATATCACACATTAGTGGCACAAAATGTGAAGGACTTCAGATGGTTATGATATCACACAGTGGCGCAAAATGTGAAGGACTTCAGATGGTTATGATATCACACATTAGTGGCACAAAATGTGAAGGACTTTAGATAGTTATGATATCACATTAGTGGCACAAAATGTGAAGGACTTCAGATGGTTATGATATCACACATTAGTGGCACAAAATATGAAGGACTTCAGATGGTTATGATATCACACATTAGTGGCACAAAATGTGAAGGACTTCAGATGGTTATGATATCACACATTAGTGGCACAAAATGTGAAGGACTTCAGATGGTTATGATATCTCACATTAGTGGCACAAAATGTGAAGGACTTCAGTTGGTTATGATATCTTACATTAGTGGCACAAAATGTGAAGGACTTCAGATGGTTATGATATCACACATTAGTGGCACAAAATGTGAAGGACTTCAGATGGTTATGATATCTCACATTAGTGGCACAAAATGTGAAGGACTTCAGATGGTTATGATATCACACATTAGTGGCACAAAATGTGAAGGACTTTAGATGGTTATGATATCACACATTAGTGGCACAAAATGTGAAGGACTTCAGATGGTTATGATATCACTGTTAGTGGCACAAAATGTGAAGGACTTCAGATGGTTATGATATTACACATTAGTGGCACAAAATGTGAAGGACTTCAGATGGTTATGATATCACACATTAGTGGCACAAAATGTGAAGGACTTCAGATGGTTATGATATCACACATTAGTGGCACAAAATGTGAAGGACTTCAGATGGTTATGATATCACACATTAGTGGCACAAAATGTGAAGGACTTCAGATGGTTATGATATCACACATTAGTGGCACAAAATGTGAAGGACTTCAGATGGTTATGATATCTCACATTAGTGGCACAAAATGTGAAGGACTTCAGATGGTTATGATATCACACATTAGTGGCACAAAATGTGAAGGACTTCAGATGGTTATGATATCTCACATTAGTGGCACAAAATGTGAAGGACTTCAGATGGTTATGATATCACACATTAGTGGCACAAAATGTGAAGGACTTCAGATGGTTATGATATCACACATTAGTGGAACAAAATGTGAAGGACTTCAGATGGTTATGATATCACACATTAGTGGCACAAAATGTGAAGGACTTCAGATGGTTAGGATATCACACATTAGTGGCACAAAATGTGAAGGACTTCAGATGGTTATAATATCACACGTTAGTGGCACAAAGTGTGAAGGACTTCAGATGATTATGATATCACACATTAGTGTCACAAAGTGTGAAGGACTTCAGATGATTATGATATCACACATTAGTGGCACAAAATGTGAAGGACTTCAGATGGTTATGATATCACACATTAGTGGCACAAAATGTGAAGGACTTCAGATGGTTATAATATCACACGTTAGTGGCACAAAGTGTGAAGGACTTCAGATGATTATGATATCACACATTAGTGGCACAAAGTGTGAAGGACTTCAGATGATTATGATATCACACATTAGTGGCACAAAATGTGAAGGACTTCAGATGGTTATGATATCACACATTAGTGGCACAAAATGTGAAGGACTTCAGATGGTTATAATATCACACATTAGTGGCACAAAATGTGAAGGACTTCACATGGTTATGATATCACACATTAGTGGCACAAAATGTGAAGGACTTTAGATGGTTATGATATCACCGTTAGTGGCACAAAATGTGAAGGACTTCAGATGGTTATGATATCACCGTTAGTGGCACAAAATGTGAAGGACTTCAGATGGTTATGATATCACACATTAGTGGCACAAAATGTGAAGGACTTCAGATGGTTATGATATCACACATTACTGGCACAACATGTGAAGGACTTTAGATGGTTATGATATCACACATTAGTGGCACAAAATGTGAAGGACTTCAGATGGTTATGATATCACACATTAGTGGCACAAAATGTGAAGGACTTCAGATGGTTATGATATCACACATTAGTGGCACAAAATGTGAAGGACTTCAGATGGTTATGATATCACACATCAGTGGCACAAAATGTGAAGGACTTTAGATGGTTATGATATCACACATTAGTGGCACAAAATGTGAAGGACTTCAGATGGTTATGATATCACACAGTGGCGCAAAATGTGAAGGACTTCAGATGGTTATGATATCACACATTAGTGGCACAAAATGTGAAGGACTTTAGATGGTTATGATATCACATTAGTGGCACAAAATGTGAAGGACTTCAGATGGTTATGATATCACACATTAGTGGCACAAAATATGAAGGACTTCAGATGGTTATGATATCACACATTAGTGGCACAAAATGTGAAGGACTTCAGATGGTTATGATATCACACATTAGTGGCACAAAATGTGAAGGACTTCAGATGGTTATGATATCTCACATTAGTGGCACAAAATGTGAAGGACTTCAGTTGGTTATGATATCTTACATTAGTGGCACAAAATGTGAAGGACTTCAGATGGTTATGATATCACACATTAGTGGCACAAAATGTGAAGGACTTCAGATGGTTATGATATCTCACATTAGTGGCACAAAATGTGAAGGACTTCAGATGGTTATGATATCACACATTAGTGGCACAAAATGTGAAGGACTTTAGATGGTTATGATATCACACATTAGTGGCACAAAATGTGAAGGACTTCAGATGGTTATGATATCACTGTTAGTGGCACAAAATGTGAAGGACTTCAGATGGTTATGATATTACACATTAGTGGCACAAAATGTGAAGGACTTCAGATGGTTATGATATCACACATTAGTGGCACAAAATGTGAAGGACTTCAGATGGTTATGATATCACACATTAGTGGCACAAAATGTGAAGGACTTCAGATGGTTATGATATCACACATTAGTGGCACAAAATGTGAAGGACTTCAGATGGTTATGATATCACACATTAGTGGCACAAAATGTGAAGGACTTCAGATGGTTATGATATCACACATTAGTGGAACAAAATGTGAAGGTTTCAGATGGTTAGGATATCACACATTAGTGGCACAAAATGTGAAGGACTTCAGTTGGTTATGATATCACACATTAGTGGCACAAAATGTGAAGGACTTCAGTTGGTTATGATATCTCACATTAGTGGCACAAAATGTGAAGGACTTCAGTTGGTTATGATATCACACATTAGTGGCACAAAATGTGAAGGACTTCAAATGGTTATGATATCTCACATTAGTGGCACAAAATGTGAAGGACTTCAATTGGTTATGATATCTTACATTAGTGGCACAAAATGTGAAGGACTTCAGATGATTATGATATCACACATTAGTGGCACAAAATGTGAAGGACTTCAGATGGTTATGATATCTCACATTAGTGGCACAAAATGTGAAGGACTTCAATTGGTTATGATATCTTACATTAGTGGCACAAAATGTGAAGGACTTCAGATGATTATGATATCACACATTAGTGGCACAAAATGTGAAGGACTTCAGATGGTTATGATATCACACATTAGTGGCACAAAATGTGAAGGACTTCAGATGGTTATGATATCACACATTAGTGGCACAAAATGTGAAGGACTTCAGATGGTTATGATATCACACATTAGTGGCACAAAATGTGAAGGACTTCAGATGGTTATGATATCTCACATTAGTGGCACAAAATGTGAAGGACTTCAGATGGTTATGATATCACACATTAGTGGCACAAAATGTAAAGGACTTCAGATGATTATGATATCACACATTAGTGGCACAAAATGTGAAGGACTTCAGATGGTTATGATATCACACATTAGTGGCACAAAATGTGAAGGACTTCAGATGGTTATGATATCTCACATTAGTGGCACAAAATGTGAAGGACTTCAGATGGTTATGATATCACACATTAGTGGCACAAAATGTGAAGGACTTCAGATGGTTATGATATCACACATTAGTGGCGCAAAATGTAAAGGACTTCAGATGGTTATGATATCACACATTAGTGGCACAAAATGTGAAGGACTTCAGATGGTTATGATATCACACATTAGTGGCACAAAATGTGAAGGACTTCAGATGGTTATGATATCACACATTAGTGGCACAAAATGTGAAGGACTTCAGATGGTTATGATATCACACATTAGTGGCGCAAAATGTGAAGGACTTCAGATGGTTACTGCATGTTGAACAACTTTATTGTAAACTTAATATGTTACTTTTGCAGCACACAGTCTTTCAGCGAAAATGACAAATGCTTATACATTTGTGCAGTGATTGTAATATTGCATACCAAAACACAAAGTGCGCATGCGTATTAAAAATGTTATTGTATTATTGTATACTTAGTTGTGTACTGCAAAATGTGTTTAAAAAAATAGTTCACGATAAATCACATTCCATTGTTTTCATCAACATACAGTATAACACTCATATTACTAATTACATAATTTTGCATATTTTATAATAATTCTGGTAATTAAACTTTATATACATTGTAAGGACTGTAAATAACAAATATATTCGTATAAAGTCCAACCACCAGAATTCAAAACATCACAATTATAGATATGACGTTTTTTCGTTTCAAAACTTGGTAAAATAAATTGTTACAATAAAATACGCCCTCTAGAGACAAACCCATTCTGTGACGTAAAAATAGGACAATTCTGTATAATGAATACGTTCGTTCTTTAGAATGTAATAAATCGATAAAATAAAACATTACTTTTATTGTCGGACTCCCACGGATCAAAATGATAGTGACGCCGCAAACTGCGATCAATTACGTCACTGAAGAAAATCCGAGTTTACACTCAATTATTGGCTGGATTATTCTGCCACAATTTTTATTTAAACAAAAAGAGCCTGTTTCAGCGTTGCCATAGTAAATGATGTCTTTTGGTATGAAGCTTCGCGACGTCGAATATTCCCTCATCTCTGCAGTATCATCCTATGAAATCTACGCTAGATCGATAGATTCACTTTTCGTAGGCAAGTGTCACGGTATCTGAACCTTTTGCACTATCAACCTCTTACGTCTTAGTGATTGCTTGTAGCTGATCCATAAGTATCACACTACATACCATGTTGTCATGGCAATCATCATTAGTTTCAAAATTCGATATTTTAAAGTGATCCATATGCCTAATGTGAAGTTCGATTATCGAACTTAGCTTACTAGCTGAGAAAAAAAAACATACTTCAAAATTAATCACATTTTTCCTAGAGTTGAGTAATGAATTAAATAATGGTACAGTGGTTGTGGGATGTCTTCTAGATGACTGCGCATGCAACAATGCAACACAGACCACCAAGCATGTATCATTAGGTTTGGGAGAATCTGCCCGTGATGTGAAGGAGAATATCGTCCTTTCCGATGTAAGCGATGAAAAACTATCAGTAAAACTACTCGTATCCGTATTGTCCTTAGCACACGTTGCACTTGAAAAACCAATGTATTCTCATTACAAATATTTTGTCCGTTGCTTATTGAGTAAATAAATAATCATCACGTGACCAGAATACAATTTTCACTTTCTTTCCTGTGTAGAACAATTTATCGTATTTTTAAGAATCTCGCCATTACGAAAAACTAAAATTCCAACATTTGAAAAAGCTGTCATCAATAAAAATCTCACCTATCTATTACTCATGTGCGTAACTAGTAACTTAGCATACATACTTGACGAGCAATGTCGTATTTAGAATACTCAGTAAACCCTTACTGTGTAAATCACGTGATCCTAGATATGAACACATCAGACGTAACACACTTGACACTCAGTCTGGTAAACCGTAAGAAATAAGCCTGTTCAAAATGCAACCATGCCTTGCGATGTTGAATACCTGTGAATGTCAATAAAGATTAAGCCCACCTTAGAATTAAATATTTCTGCGCAACGGCTTGAAGTGTAGAAATGATGCCCTTTGTGCGGTTTTCACGGAAACCAGCTTGCGAATCAGAATTTATTTTATTTAACAATTTGCTGGTGCTGATAAGAAAGAAAGTTCTCTGTAGTTATTAACATCTGATCTGATTTTGTCAAGTACCATTCTTTTATGAAAATATAGAAAACAATTTACTGATTACTACAAATACTTGGTTATAAAATCACTCCTGCACTTAAACATCTCATTTACAAAAGCGCCTGTGTCTGCATGGCAACTAATGAAAAGGACATATATACTGATAAGGAACCGATAATATTGTAAATGTCCCACTGCAGACCGTCGCTTTGTCTTAGGTCTGAGCACAATTTCTTATGAAATGTAACAATAATATGATGTATTATAATAATGTCATCATATTTAGTTGACATGCGAACCACATTCAGCAGACTGAATTTACTTTGAGGTAAAATTTCCTGTCCTACCAAGCGGCACTGTTTTTACTGTCATGGCGTCTGTAAGTTTAACCTTATGACGTGCTTTTAATATCTTCGATTATAAGGTCCACTGTCTTGTCATAATTAAAGGTGGTCGTCGCGCCACGCATGCGCGAGATATGGGTCTCATTCAAACAAAGATGGCGTCTTTTACTGTTGCGCAGACCAGCGAGTACAAACTGTGGACACAAAGCTTTAATTGGACAATTTGTTAGATGACTGGAAGGTATCGAAAGAGTTGCTGGCGGTAATTAGAGCAAGTGGCGCCCAGTTCAAAACTCGTACTCTTGATTTCATCAGAAAAGCGTATTTAATTGTTAGGCAATCCATGTTTATCAACACAAATTTTGTACACGCGTGGCAGGATGACCTCCGCCCTTTAAGAATAGCCGCTTGGATAAATCGTTGAAAATTATAAAGATTTTAAAGCGGGAGGTCCCAGGCGACGATAACAACACGCGCTAAAAACGCAAAGGGTAGGCGCTTGTTTGTGTGTATGTAATAGTCTTTATTGAAGTCGTATCCTAAAAATGGACATAGATCTAAGTACAATAAAGCATGGTTGTCATTCCATGTCAGAAACATGATACACTAGAAGATACACTAGTATAAAAAAACTAAACTAAACACAACTAAAACAACAAACTTGCCCGAAAGTGGGTTAGAAATGCAAATTAATAAAGTAAATGTTAGGATTACTTATTTAGATATCTGTGAGGCAGCTGTGGTTTTTTTTTAATTTGCTTTCTCTTATGTTGAAACATTCGTATATATATTTTACTAGACATTTTAGCATGACAGTATTCTTTGTGCCTAGTATGTTAATAAATCTTGTATCAGTGTTGCCCTCAGAACACTGTCTAATTGTGTGGAGAAGGATTTGTCTTTCACGTTTGTATAACTGACATTTTAACAGAAAGTGTTCTTCATCTTCAATATCATTTGTATTACATACAGGACAGCTTCTTTCAGTAATGTAAATTTTATGGTATCTGCCCATTTCAACTTATAAAACATGTGCGCTTAATCTTAGTTTAGTCATTGATGATCTGTGTAGTGGGTTATTTACTGTCAGCAGATAATTTTCAAGTCCAAATTCAGTTTTAAATTTTCTATAAGTACGTAGTTTATTTCTGTGGTTAATACCTTTATTGTCATTGTTTAGAGAATCCCTACTGTTTATTTTGAAGTTTGTTTCAAGTGCTGTAGTAACATTATTTATTAGGTATTTGTTCTCATTAATCTTTATATTTTCCCACTCATGTTCCATATTAAAGTCTTTGAGAATTGTTTTAATACAATTGACCCAATTTTGGCTGTCTGAGTTATCCATATTGATTGTCAATCGGTATGCTTCATTTATGAGGTTGTTTTCAGACATATTACGCAATCTCAACCAATATTTAAGCATCTGTCTGATACATGTAGTTATTAGGGCGTATCGTCCCAATTCTAATATGCAGGCAAGGTGTGTGGTCCTGCAGTTTACTTTCAGTATGTACTTGCAAAATTTTAAGTGCATGTTTTTCCATTGGTGGCAATAAGTGCATGAGATAGTTTTTATTTTTTATTATGTCACATGTCTAAATTTCTGCACAATATGTGAGTATTGGTTTGATCATAGTGTCAAACATTTTCAGATAGATTTTGATGCGAACTTGAGCGAGTTGAGCATCTGCTTCAGTTTGAAAAATGCCTTCAGAGCCCGGTTTTTCAAGTCTACTTGTGCTATATCTAGGTTGTAAACAATGACATGCTATGGCCATTTGGTGCATGCGCAGGTGACGACTCCCCCGCTTTAAATTGACTAGTCTACAAAAAAATGTTCCCGATATAATCGGATTGCAACGGTATTTGACCCAATTGTGTACGAGGCAACGATAACCTTTCTCACATTGTGTAGATCCTCGCCGAACGGATAAGTAAATGCCATGGGTTCAGATATGCCCCCCACGCCATAGCTCTAAACGCCCATCTGACCCCACTCCACTTTGTCGAGTTCATTGCATTCAGCAGAGGTCACATGGTTATCAAGCTGATAAATCACATCTTTGCGGAAATGGTATTTCAGACATTAACGAGAACGTGTTATTGATTAATTGATTGATCGACCTCCTGATTCTATGATTGTAGTGATTTCACTTTGTCTGCTGTAGTCGATTTGGAAATTGATGACATCGTTATTACTACCCAAACACGTTTAAAGGAGAAACTCGCGTGTCAAATCTGACTATCAAAGTTACCAAAGACCGATTTTTAAGTAAATTTAGTATAATTTGAAGCATAAACCCAACCAGTTACTGTTACATTTAAATTGTAAACAAAAAGAATATTAGCGATGGCAAAACACAAGTAACGTTTTATTATATGCTACATCAATTTGTATAAACAAACCACATTACTCTATTTTATTGAGAAATGTTATATAATACTGTCATTAAATTTCATTTTAAAAAAACGAACAGAGGTTGATACTTATTCGGAAACTGAATAATTGCACTGTGCTACCTGTCATCTATGAAGAGTATAATTGTAGTGTGAGACATGTACATTGTCATCTATGAAGAGTATAATAGTAGTGTGAGACATGTACATTGTCATCTATGAAGAGTATAATTGTAGTGTGAGACATGTACATTGTCATCTATGAAGAGTATAATTGTAATGTGAGACATGTACATTGTCATCTATGAAGAGTATAATTGTAGTGTGAGACATGTACATTGTCATCTATGAAGAGTATAATTGTAGTTTGAGACATGTACATTGTCATCCATGAAGAGTATAATTGTAGTGTGAGACATGTACATTGTCATCTATGAAGAGTATAATTGTAGTGTGAGACATGTACATTGTCATCTATGAAGAGTATAATTGTAGTGTGAGACATGTACATTGTCATCTATGAAGAGTATAATTGTAGTGTCAGACATGTACATTGTCATCCATGAAGAGTATAAGAGTATTGTCATCTATGAAGAGTATAATTGTAGTGTGAGACATGTACATTGTCATCTATGAAGAGTATAATTGTAGTGTGAGACATGTACATTGTCATCTATGAAGAGTATAATTGTAGTGTGAGACATGTACATTGTCATCTATGAAGAGTATAATTGTAGTGTGAGGCATGTACATTGTCATCTATGAAGAGTATAATTGTAGTGTGAGACATGTACATTGTCATCTATGAAGAGTATAATTGTAGTGTGAGACACGTACATTGTCATCTATGAAGAGTATAATTGTAGTGTGAGACATGTACATTGTCATCTATGAAGAGTATAATTGTAGTGTGAGACATGTACATTGTCATCTATGAAGAGTATAATTGTAGTGTGAGACCTGTACATTGTCATCTATGAAGAGTATAATTGTAGTGTCAGACATGTACATTGTCATCCATGAAGAGTATAAGAGTAGTGTGAGACACGTACATTGTCATCTATGAAGAGTATAATTGTAGTGTGAGACATGTACATTGTCATCTATGAAGAGTATAATTGTAGTGTGAGACATGTACATTGTCATCTATGAAGAGTATAATTGTAGTGTGAGACATGTACATTGTCATCTATGAAGATTATAATTGTAGTGTGAGACATGTACATTGTCATCTATGAAGAGTATAATTGTAGTGTGAGACATGTACATTGTCATCTATGAAGAGTATAATTGTAGTGTGAGACATGTACATTGTCATCTATGAAGAGTATAATTGTAGTGTGAGACATGTACATTGTCATCTATGAAGAGTATCATTGTAGTGTGAGACATGTACATTGTCATCTATGAAGAGTATAATTGTAGTGTGCGACATGTACATTGTCATCTATGAAGAGTATAATTGTAGTGAGAGACACGTACATTGTCTTCTATGAAGAGTATAATTGTAGTGTGAGACATGTACATTATCATCTATGAAGAGTATAATTGTAGTGTGAGACATGTACATTGTCATCTATGAAGAGTATAATTGTAGTGTGAGACATGTACATTGTCATCTATGAAGAGTATAATTGTAGTGTGAGACATGTACATTGTCATCTATGAAAAGTATAAGAGTAGTGTGAGACATGTACATTGTCATCCATGAAGAGTATAATTGTAGTGTGAGACATGTACATTGTCATATATGAAGAGTATAATTGTAGTGTGAGACATGTACATTGTCACCTATGAAGAGTATAATTGTAGTGTGAGACATGTACATTGTCATCTATGAAGAGCATAATAGTAGTGTGAGACCTGTACATTGTCATCTATGATGAGTATAATTGTAGTGTCAGACATGTACATTGTCATCCATGAAGAGTATAAGAGTAGTGTGAGACATGTACATTGTCATCTATGAAGAGTATAAGAGTAGTGTGAGACATGTACATTGTCATCTATGAAGAGTATAAGAGTAGTGTGAGACATGTACATTGTCATCTATGAAGAGTATAAGAGTAGTGTGAGACATGTACATTGTCATCTATGAAGAGTATAATTGTAATGTGAGACATGTACATTGTCATCTATGAAGAGTATAATTGTAGTGTGAGACATGTACATTGTCATCTATGAAGAGTATAATTGTAGTGTGAGACATGTACATTGTCATCTATGAAGAGTATAATTGTAATGTGAGACATGTACATTGTCATCTATGAAGAGTATAATTGTAGTGTGAGACATGTACATTGTCATCTATGAAGAGTATAATTGTAATGTGAGATATGCACATTGTCATCTATGAAGAGTATAATTGTAGTGTGAGACATGTACATTGTCATCTATGAAGAGTATAATTGTAGTGTGAGACATGTACATTGTCATCTATGAAGAGTATAATTGTAGTGTGAGACATGTACATTGTCATCTATGAAGAGTATAATTGTAGTGTGAGACATGTACATTGTCATCTATGAAGAGTATAATTGTAGTGTGAGACATGTACATTGTCATCTATGAAGAGTATAATTGTAGTGTGAGACATGTACATTGTCATCTATGAAGAGTATAATTGTAGTGTGAGACATGTACATTGTCATCTATGAAGAGTATCATTGTAGTGTGAGACATGTACATTGTCATCTATGAAGAGTATAATTGTAGTGTGAGACATGTACATTGTCATCTATGAAGAGTATAATTGTAGTGTGAGACATGTACATTGTCATCTATGAAGAGTATAATTGTAGTATGAGACATGTACATTGTCATCTATGAAGAGTATAATTGTAGTGTGAGACATGTACATTGTCATCTATGAAGAGTATAATTGTAGTGTGAGACATGTACATTGTCATCTATGAAGAGTATAATTGTAGTGTGAGACATGTACATTGTCATCTATGAAGAATATAATTGTAGTGTGAGACACGTACATTGTCATCTATGACAATGTTTTGTTGTTGTTCTTTTATTGCATCATATACTAGACTGATTGGGCCATTCTTTATAATATTTTGGTAGTATATGATTACATTCAGTTGAATTTTTGCTAGTAATGTTAGTCATCCAATTTCCATTCTACTACCAATGTTACTTGTTCTGTTATTAACATTTAATAAGCGTCTACAGAACATTAAATGGTGTTTATCTGTACACGTATTGTCCCAGTACTCTGGTCTGCCATTGATTCCCCAAATTTCTGCAGCATAAGTTAAAATTGGTGTCTGGACGCCCTCAAATAATTTCAATTGTAAAAGCATGTTTAACTTGTTTGATGTTAATACTGGTTTGATTACTGCATCAGCTTTATTTTTTCTTTTTTGCTTAATCTACCAATTTTTCCATGGTCATGTTCATTGCCCCATTTGTATTAAATGTTACCCCTAGATATGTGAATTGGTTTAATTCTCAATTGTGTTTAGCCCATATGAGAATTCTGTATTTTTTGTTTTATGACCATTTCTAGTGAAAATCATAATTTTTGTTTTTCTTGTATTCAACTGTAAACCCCATTGTTTTGTATATTCATAAAGTGCGTCTAATGACCTTTGTAAGTCTTCTTTGTTAATAGCTGTTAGAACAATATCATCAGCGAATAGAAGTGAAGAGATGTTTTGACTATTTAGGTTTGGACTATTCATTGTACAGTTATCAATGTTGGCTACCAAGTCGTTTATAAAAATGTTAAATAATGTTGGGCTTAATGGACACCCTTGTTTGACACCTTCTCGCATTTTATAGCTCTGGGTCACTTTGTCGTCTAATTTAATTTAATTTTAAATTGCATATTCATATGCATATGCTTTAGAACTCGATATGTATTACCACATATAGGAACGCGTTTAATCGAGTTAATATCACAACTATATTAAAAGTTAATTCAACCACGGTCCCTCTATCCCGTGATTCAACAATGGTAAGACATGTGTGCGCGCGTGTGCGTATTACGTTATTTTTTTATTGTACTGTACGATTGTAATGTATTTTGAACTGAGCCCTGACTTCTGTAATAAATAACTAAACTGTTTGAGATGATGCAGCACCTGGTTTCCATGGTAACAAGTAGTTTTCACATTGTGTTCGCGCGATTCACGCAGTGTCTGTGAAATCACGCGTGAGAGCGTTCTGGCATTGTTCCAAATGATTCCCTGCTTCACACAGACCGGTTTGGTAATGCTCAATTCTGTCTGGGTTTTACTCAACAGTCGTTTCACGTCTACGAACCCATAGCTTAATCGGAAAATTAAAAATGTACCAGAGCACAGTCCCTAGAGGGACTAGATGGACTGTGACCAGAGAAAATAGAAAACACTTGAAAATGATAACGTAGGTAAAGTTTATATATATATAAACTATTTAATTAACCTAATTACGTGGGTGCATAAATACATATCACTGTCAAAATATAATAAAGACATGTGAAATATTTATAGATTTTCAAAATCGCGACTAATAATTAATAATTATTTAGCATTTTTGATTTATTAGTTAAATATAGAAAAGCAACGATTGAACCCCAAATATAAAGTAAACTTAAAGTTTTAGTGCAAAGAAGATTTACACTAAAACATATTTATTGTGCTGACATGGGATAGCAGTGACTTACAGGGCTGTCTTGCATCACCAGCTCGGAAGGTTTCGTATTAATTCGTCAATCTGTGGAAGCAATAAGCTCAAACATTATACCTTGAAAATCTATGATGCTGCATGGGTCCAGTTTTCTAAATGGTTCGCGAACCGAAGCGCTCCCGTGACGTCAAAATGAAGTACATGGATGTCGTTCAATGTCGTTCAAACAGACTACTGTAGTTGTAGTCTTTCACGATTTAGAAAATTAAAAATCTCATGAAATATTTTTGTCATTGTCAGACGACCACAGATGCAAACAATAACAGTGAATTGTTTGAACACCCCCCCCCCCACTACCACCGCCACCACCACCACCACCACCACCCACACTTAGGTGTCATGACACACCAAGTTACAAAATGAAATTCGTACAAATTTCTCACATAAACTACAACAAACACCAATATTACGTAAAATTCTCATCACGGAGTGGTCTTCGATTACACAATTCGTCAGATTTTACATGAACACATTTGGCAGCAAATATACAATATTTCAAGCCATGTCATCTTCATAAAGATTGTATATTTTGTTCAAAATGACAATCTAGTTAATACGATCTCTGCAGACGATTCTATTGGGGGTTTTGTCATTTATGTAGTGGGATTGAAATGAAACCGAACATTGTTGGATATGGATCATGCATTAATTGTCAATATTGCAAAATATTACGTTCATCTGCGAATTAAATTCGCCATGATAATTTTCCAACCAACAGGTTAGCTAACAATGTGCAATGCTAGAGAGCGAACATCCGGGCATTTTCACCGCTTAGCAACTATCGCTGGTAAAAACAAAGGCCGAAAACTCTCAGAAAACTTATTTTAGGCGAGTTGCTGAGTCTCTTCTGAATAGCGTAACAAAACTACCCCTACATGTGCAACATATACAAATTTGGTTGTTTAGGATTGTCTCAAAATTGGGTTTATGCTGTTTTCTCGACTTTAGCTCTTATCAAAGCAGCTCGCACAGAGCCCATGCATGTGATGTGTAGTCTTAGCAACATAGAACGTTCTGTGACGTAGCTCCGTCCCTGGGAATAATTTATATAGTTGTTGATTTGGGGCAAAATATACATCATTTTTCATTTCATGTGGGTTTATTTAGTGAAAAGTGACAACAGTTCATGACTTTGGTTTCTGTTCTCATGGATTAAACTTCATGTAATATAAATGATGGTAGCTGTATCAGGCAATTAGTCTGCGTTTTTTTACACAATAACTAATGAACACGGCGAGGAAATGAGATGTCGAAAGTACAAGATGGATACACATCGTCTTCATTATTCGTAATCACAAATGCAGACACCCCGCTGCGAAGTTCAAAAGTTCTGTTTCACTTAGGTGCTCAGCTGTGCAGTACTGTGTACAATTCCGAAACTGCTCTCGTCATACTAATTAAATGACCACTGGCGTTCTAATTAACTTGTATATATTTGATATGACTTGTTTTAACCCTTTGAACTCCATAATTGCTCCCATCAAAATGTAGGTGAAATTTATAAATATTTTATATAGCAAAATATTCACGCCTTCATGAAATTCACTGTACTCCGATTAACTTATTTCTACCGCAACAAAATCAACCTTTTTTGTTCGAATACCAGTTAATTTGTGCTATGTAACCCACTGAAATATACAATAACATCCTCCTTACTCGGACTCTTCTGGGATAAAAAGTCGTCCCCGCGATAATGTGGTCATTGATCTAATAATTTGCATACTGAAATTAATATAACTCAGTGACGGAGCACGCGAATTTGCCAGATCGAGCGTTGTATGGGCTCCGAGTTCGAATCCGACTTCTTTGGTTTTCTCTTAGCATAGTAAAACTTAGTCAGTGTTACATCTCTGATATAAACGTAGCGAACAATTTATGTAAAGAAAGGCGTATAATTATCCTAGGCAAGTCACGAGTACAATGAGATTTGACTTGAGAAAACAAAACATTTGAAAGTGCGGCAATGTGTTCCTTCCATGAACATACATACATTTCACCACAGGACTGTGATTTCACTATGGTAAAAATATTTTTATACATAACGGTCGACTGATTTGCGGATTACTTCTACAATTTGTTTTGAAATATTCTTCTATTGTTAGCGGTCTATTGTGTTCAATAGCGCACTTTAACATCTTGTCTTGTTGCAGTTTGATTGCTCATGGCTGGCCGTATCTAAGTTTGAGTGTCGAATGTGTAGGGCAGAGATATGTTTTACAACCAATGAGTGATGTACTCAAAAAAGGAATGACAGTGGTTTAACTATTGTTTAAAAATCAAACCATAAACGCCCAATTTTCAAAAAACGGTTGATTTACACTAAAAGCCCGCTCAAAGCAGTCTTGTCCCTGGTTATATTCGTCTGCTTCGCGGAAATGCAAATTCACCAAATACTGATGTTGTGTGTTCCTCCCAATTAATTATTAGTTTTCTTTTTGTAGAAATTACTTGTTGTACGATTACCACGCCCATTTACATCAAACTACAATATAGCCTCTCTAAGTCTGTCTATATTATTAACACCGGATCTGATTAGTTTTATGGGGAGGGGGTTCTAAAAAAGTGCAAATTAATTAGTTAATTTGTGTAAGATTTATTTTAGCATGTTACTATGAGCATATGGATATCAAATAACTAATTTGCATACACACTTTCACCTTGCATACTTTGTGTACTAGCAAATTTTGCTTTGTTCAGTCAAATGAGATACCATTTTGCGATTGTTTTGCGCTCGATAGTAATATCTCTCAGTATGGCCAGCAAGTGTCGAATCAGGGTGGCCTATCAAAGAAAGTGGCTTAGATCGTCACTGTCCGCGTGATCGACTCTAGCTTTCAAACGACGGTGTCCAGATTAACGCTGTATACGTGATCGACTCTAGCTTTCAAACGACGGTGTCCAGATCAACGCCGTACACGTGATCGACTCCAGCTTTCAAACGACGGTGTCCAGATCAACGCTGTACACGTGATCGACTCTAGCTTTCAAACGACGGTGTCCAGATCAACGCTGTTCACGTGATCGACTATAGCTTTCAAACGACGGTGTCCAGATCAACGCTGTACACGTGATCGACTATAGCTTTCAAACGACGGTGTCCAGATCAACGCTGTACACGTGATCGACTCCAGCTTTCAAACGACGGCGTCCAGATCAACGCTGTCCACGTGATCGACTTCCAATTCACATAGAAACAACGCATATGCCTACTTCGCCAATATATACGAGACACGAGTCAATAATGAATTAATGTAGTCAATATATATTTATATATATATAAGTTATCAGCTTATTTGTTAATTAATGATACATATATTTAATAGAGACAAATTAACGTGATATTCAATTTGGGTATTCTGTAAATGACATCCATATATCAATCTCTGTACATATAAAAAAGATGTTGACTGCATGGTTTCTATCAACTGTTTCGTTGTCATGTCACTCGCTGGTCTCTTAGTGAAGTATCGCCGGAATTATAGCACGCATTATGAAATGGTGCATTAACCGTACTTGTTCCGTTTTCAAGGGGTATTTAAGTAGTCTGTATAGTACATATCTATTTATTGCGTGCGCATGATCGGCCTCGTTTTTCCATTTGTCCATGGGCAAGAATAACTGCATTTTGTTATTTAATAAATCGTTTCTACAAATCAATATCATTAAGAGCACGAGAAATTGACTCTGACTTGCACTCTTAAGCTTGGTAAATTTTAAAAAAATGCGATTGAATGCGACGTGTTTTTAGCACGTTATGGGTGATCATAGAACGTTCGAAGTGTACTAATGTGATAAAGTAGTGATGTAAGTGGGTGCAATCAGAGCGTTGTTTACGGCGATGATTCGTTAAGATTTAATATCCACCCGTTCAAAATCACATAAAAACAAATGCGACGATGTTAAAGACATTCATTTCACGGTGGTCGTCGCGTCGTGTTCGATATGATCTTATTATGACGTATATAGTGATGGTTTATACACATTTCGAACACGCGCTGCGCGACGACCGCCGCCCTTTAAAGTCATAAAAGCGCGTTATCACCAGAGGACGAGGCGAAGATACTTGCGAGATTGTGCATGATTGCCCAATATAGTCAGGCCGACCAGGGAAAAGCTTGTTTGTTGACAAGTTTTTTGGGGGGTGTTTTTTTTTCAAATTCTGCCTTGTGCATATGTTTCGACTCATCTGGAGGACGCAAGTTGGCGGCCGTTATCGTCATAAGAACACCGCGCAATCTTTCAAAATACTGGACTGAATGAAATGTTTAAGTCGTCTATAAAATACTAATCACTAAGCGCTAATCGACGCTACCACCGATGTTTGTCAAATTGTAACGACTCTTCGTTATAGATTACCTTAGTTGGGATGAGCGAATTTGGAATGTACATTTAACGACGAGGTCACTTTATATAAAACAAGTAGTATCTATAACTTGGAGTATTTTTGAGAATTTTAAAATAGTTTTGTTTAATATCGCTTCTTTATTTAAAAACAGCATTAGGGTATGATTTATCGACAATTAAAAATATTGTTTTGACAGCAACCATAACAGTGTTTTAAAATGCTAGTGCGCGTGCGCTTCGTTAATAGCAAATTATTTAAACATGCTCAAAACTTAATATTGCCTTAATAATTATGTTTCGCTAACAGCCACCTGAGTTATTACTAAAATGTTATGAGATATGTATTGCCACATTCAGTCGTATTCTATATCTTCCAGTGTTCCCAGCTGGTCTAAATTCTGGATATCAACATCTGGCGTCGTCGTCTCCTTCAGTCGCATTTCCAAGCTTTCTTCTGAAACTTGGATTTCGACGTCCCGCCGCGTGACGGATTCGGAATCGATTCCCAGCGAGGTTCCTTGAAAAGTGTCAAACTGTAAACTTGGGAAATCGCCGCTTGATGGTCTATCTGGGCGCGGATTGTACGTTCCGCTGTCGCTATCGACGTCTGCTCCGACGGGAGATACGGAACCTGCGTGGTCGTTAACGTGAAAAACACGTTTAATTCGGCATTTGAAGCACAGTCGGACAATTTCTTTCACCCGAGCCCGGAAAGCTCTGTTCATCACACTGTATATTATAACGTTACAAACACTACTTGCAGTTCCTAGCCATAAAACGATGAATGCGAGCCATGCGTCGACTGACTTTGACGTAGATGCATATATCACAGAAGTAATAGCGTACGGAATCCAAGTAAACGAGAAACCACCGCTCACTACTAAGAACATTTTAGCAGCTTTCAAATTGCGGCGGTTGGATATTCCGAGTTTAGGGCCATCGTTAGCAACCGCTTGGTCGTCTATTCTGCGGGCGTGGTTTCTGGCAATCTGAATAATTCTTAAATAAATACAAATGAATGCTACACAAGGCAAATATACAAAAACAGTCATAGTTAATATTGTTAGACCCTTAAATTCGTCTTTTCCATAGCTGCCATAACATATATTGGCAGCTTCTAAGAAATCGTAGAACTCATCAAACAACGATCCAAGAATAACGGCATAGAGCTCGAGAAGGACCCACTTGGCGACGATGGCGACACATACCCGACGCACTGTAAACCAGCGCAGGTATCGGAAAGGCATATTTATGGCTATGAATCGGTCTACACTTATGAACATCAATGACACAATCGACGTTGACGTGAACGCATGAAGCTGCATACCACAGAAAACACACCAAACATTGCCATACACCCAAGTCTGTGTGATTGCCACGGGAATGGAGAATGAACTAAAGATTCCAACTCCCAAGTCGGAGGCTGCCAGTGAGATCATAAAACACCTGGTCGGTTGAGGAATTGCATGTGTCTGTGACAGTACGGTTATGTTTATGATATTTCCTAAAACCGCCAAAACGCATATAACGGTGATGACAAACGTTTGGACTATTGCCTCCACAGACATGATGTCCTTTGACCAATTCACGTGGGTAGGTCTTTCCACATAACGCACAATTCACTGCATTTAGTAAACCATAAAGTGATGGTCACCGTCTCACATCCGGGCGTGTATACTTTTTTTGCGAAAAACCCTTACGATCACAGACAATTAATTGCAGAATTAATCAATGTTCGCCAGAGGTTAAACGGCTGTGAAACATCGCGACGCTCAATTATTTCCATGGCAACGTGATTTAACATCATTATGTCCTTGTTGTCCTATGTCAGTCTAGCGATGGTGACTGGCGCACTGGATTGTTGAATCATAATATTGTGCACAAATCAGTGTTTTTTTCGTTGTTAAGTGGGTGACACAATTAAGAGACCAGTACTCTGCGTAAACACAGGAAATTCCAATTTCGAATATATCTAAGCAACAGACTCGATGTTTTGAAATACAGTACGCCCTTCGTTGGTTGCCAGCATCATCCACAATTTCTCGGGAAACAGTCCCTCTCTAGCAGCTAAATGATAAAACAAAACGAACTAAACTGTTTAAGTTATTTATGTGTGAAAAAATATTTGTATATATATATATATAGAAAGAGAAACTAAATTATTAAGAACAGTGGCAGTTTTCCTATCTTTGCCGACATGTCATCGACAGGGCGAGGTCACAACGCAACTGCAGGTGCGATGCAAACGCATTGCGATTTTTTAAAATTGGCAAATATTAAACAAAATACACGTAAAATGTATATGTATATACGTATATGCTGCTAATTCTGGTTCTCTTTGAAAATTATGAAGTTTGTCGTCTTTCGTGAAAAAAAAAATTACTTTTTAAAAAGCTGCCTGAGGCATAAATATAATTTTAGAAGCTTTACGACAATCTGAATACAATAAAATTAAACGCACCTCGGCTTCAATTTAAAATATCTTCCATGCTTGAGGATTTATTTGTAACTGGTTGATCATTGCGTATGTGGTTTGGAGTATTAGACTTACCTTTGTGTATCCGTGTCCCAGGGATCAGCTGAGGCAGTATACGACGACCACGTACTCTCGTAAGAGAACAAAATCACGCACAAGATTACACGCGGAGAAGATAACGGTGATATCCGATATTTCCTCTCATATGTGACTGTTTTGTCAAAACACGGAATTGAGCCAAACTTCACGATTCATCAACAGCATATAAACTCTCGCGTACTACAAAGGCTGCGACAGAGACACGGTGATCACATTTACCTCTCCGCGTACAGTGAGCGTGAATTACCTCGAATTACACAGACAGATGTTCCATGCTTTCAATATCATGCCAGTGCCTTTTTGCGTGGTCAATTGCCTCGAGCACGTGACAACCAGTTTAGAACACTTGAGTTTACACGATATGTCACCAAGGCATTCCTGAAAACAATGTTGACGATGAGTCTTGTTTTGATTTTGTTATGACGAAAACTTGAATTAATAACGGTTATTTTCAAAAGAAGAGCACGTATGGCTTATATAACCTCCTGGTAACGAGTGATATATGCTTATTTTCTTTCTTTTTCTGAAATATTAAAGACTTCCTCGAGACACCGCCATTATTTGTATACCTCCTAATACTAGTAATATCTCAGTTTTGTTGACAAGAATAATCGCAAGAATAATAATGTTTGCTCATTGAGATGGATAATTGGAGATAAAGAGACCAAACAAACATCCACGTGAAAAAGATGATTTGATGAAAAAATATCACACTGTCAAATACACAAAACAAAGGCTTCCACATTTATATTTTAATAGAACTATATTCGCCTTAAATGTTGGTTCCACCCTGGACTGAATACCCTGGCCTAATTCTTGTTTTTGTGAGCATGGCATCAATTTTTTCTTCAATCTCAGTTCTCGTATATTTTGTTCAAAACGCAACGGTTTCACCTCCCCATACGCATTTTTTATAATTGGCGTGGTTGTGGGAGACGATGCTTTGCGATTATGGAAAATAGCCAAAATTAGCATGCAAAATTATCGAATACACAATCAACACCGATTACCACATCAGAACGACTTATAATAAACTCAGGATTTATTTACTAACAGAAAGCAATCTGGAGACTTACAACGCGATATGACAAATTGTAAGAATGACACAGAACTTGCTGCATGTCCTTGATATACATCGATAAACTCTTGACCGTGTAAGAAATTTGCGGGAAAGCATATTATCGGCTGAATAAAAAAAATAAAACAAAAGAACACACTGCGGTGGTTTCTATCACGTTCGCACTCATTTCGTCGTTGCACTTCATAATCCGTATTTTGAAACAATGCATAAGTCAGAATATAGTATTATTAAAATTGTATAAAACGAAATGAATAAAACGATTAACAAATATTGCATGTTTCAATTACAATGCTTCACAGATAAATGATTCAGAGGTTACTCCGACAGCGGTTGTGTCGTCACAGGTGTTGGGAGGGCGCCGATCTGCAACGTCAATGAAGTAGCGCGTATCCTCAAGCGGACATCCGGGTATTTTCACCGCCTGGCAACCATCACGGTAAAAACAAAGGCCGTTAAAAATGTACTTTGGGATGGTTGTTGAGACTCTCCTGGACAGTTTAACAAGATTAACCCTATATGTACAAAATATGTATATATAGTTGTCTACGCGTGATTTTGTTGTGTTCGAAATTGTTCATGCACACACACTGTGATTTCTCGAAATGCATACTAATTAGGTAACTTGTCGCTGTTGAAAGTTATTGAAAACATTTTGAGCAATAGAGTGAGATATGAGCGTGCTTCTGCATTCCCCATGAATTTCGTAAGAAAAAACTTGTGGGTCGGTATGTGGTTCTGCACAAATGTTCCCACCTAAGAACAATCTATGATGCCCGTAACTCGAAGTTCGGTTCTAGGGGTCACATTTCTTTACGGGTATGCGAGGTAACACCTTTCTGTGAAAATCCCGGCCCGGGAGGCTAAATTCATCAAAAACCCGCTCCTTGAAACACAAACCACCCCTTTGAAGTGAACGTCCAAGGAAAACCCGCCCCTTAAAGTGGTTTAAACATTTTTCAACAACATCAGGAACAATGGTAAAATGGAGCTATCATTGCAACATATCACCACGGTTACTAAAAATCCTAGTAACTGTGATATCACACATTACATGCATTATTAGTATGTCTACACAGCTTTGATTTAGAACTGCATTAATTAAAATAAAATGACCACCAGTCAGCCATTTAAAATCCGACCTAGAAAATAAATTGACGTGCTTCAAGGTTCCACGATATACAACGTATGCGCCAAGTTTGAACAAAATCCATCCATAAATAATTGATTTTAATGTATTTTCAACTCAAAAATGGCCGCCATTCGGCGATCTTGAATCAGATCGTGAAACAAATTGATGTGCATATGTATAATATCATGTATGGGTGAAGTTTGAATATAATCGGTCCATGTATGTCTAAGATATAGGTCTATACAATAAATCTGTGTGTTTTAATCCAGCAGTCCTCGTACATAAAAAAATGCGGCCCTCCCCTATACCTGCACACATTACTGTAACCCCCCAACAACACTTGCACGAAAATCAGTAACCCACCCCCAAAAAACACCGACCTACCCCTTTGTACTTTCTGTCCAGTCCCTAACTTTGTACTTTGTC
Source organism: Saccoglossus kowalevskii (assembly GCF_978046115.1). Taxonomy (NCBI): domain Eukaryota; kingdom Metazoa; phylum Hemichordata; class Enteropneusta; family Harrimaniidae; genus Saccoglossus; species Saccoglossus kowalevskii. The sequence continues at coordinate 27,774,965 of NC_140658.1, forward strand.
TCTATAATTTGTGGTCATTCCTTGTACGTGATCACGTGTGCAGTGAAATTGACACATTTTCGAAGTTTAAACTTGAATATATACCCAATGCTGGTCCTAGATATATCGAGTTTTCTGGTCACTGAAAATTACAAATACTTTTTCCACATTAGTTCACCTGCGGAAAAGTACCCAACCTCACGAAAACACTACGACATATCAAAGATATTAGAAAATTTGTCTAACGTCTTTGGTCACATTAAACATAATCTAGACGTAGATGGCGCTATGTATATAAACTGAAGGTTGTCTAAACTGAAGGTTGTTTTTCTTTCTGGGCTACATTCCTGTGTAATTTCACGAGTACACAAACTAATCTAACATATACCACATCTGTCCATCCACTTTCGAGTTGTTAGCTGTTTTGAATTATAGATTGTGAAGTCATTATTGCCTACGATAGAGGGCGTTATCATGATGAATAAAACACATTTTCAGGGAAAATGAATGGATATATCTTTGTAGAAGTGAAAGAACTAAGCAAATGTAGGCAATTCGAACGCGCTCTGCGTGACGACTAGATTGTACACGTTAAAAAACACAACATGGTGCATGCCCAGTTATTATTTTAAGAACCAAATCAATCAGCGTGTATGTCATTGTTTTATCGAACTAATACTGAGTTGTATACAACAAGATCAACGTTTTAATAATACTCCTTGTTATCAAAATGTATTAATGAAAATAAACTAATATTTGACAAGAAATGAATAAGTAGTAGTGAAAGATATTAGAATAATATCTACAAATACAAAAACCAACAAATACAAAACAAGAGAAAGAATTTGGACAACACGAATCTAGTCAGACCTTTTTGACTGGTACCAGTAAATAAAATGTGTATATATCTCCAAACTAATACACAATTCTGAGTATTACACCTGGTAATGAAAGGTAAATAAATGAGTAAATAAATAACAAACAAACAAACAAATAAACGTACTATCTTAGAAAGAAAGGTTTATTTTTAAATTTGTTCTTGTTCTCCGCTGGAAGATTATTCTAAAGCATGGGGCCAGCATAAGATATTGCAAATTTCTCCAATGAAGTGTTCATTTTTTTGTACTGCATCATCCCCCCGATTTTTCTGCCGAATGTTGATATTGTGATGGATATAGTTTAAATTGTACATAAGCATAAAGGGTGGAGTTCTCCCATAGATAAGGTCAGGTTAGAAAGGAGGAATTGATGAAGCTCAAAGATGTCAAGGATTATGAGTTGTTTAAAAATGGGTGCAGAGGTGCAGAGGGCGCGGTGAAATCGGAGAATGTTAGAATTCTGGCGATCATTTTCTGTGTAAATGTAGTTACAATACTTTTCAAACGTAAAGATATGTATTTCCTCAGATTCATCCTCGTTCACAGGAGTTGATGGAGAGACAGCCTTCTGCCTCTGACGATTTACGACGCCCGCTTATTATCGTGTAGTTAGTTAGATAGTTAACGATTTATTGGTATTACACCAGCATGCTATCTCGTCACAATGTTTACTGAATTTTGTATGATCAATATCAATGCCTGATGAAAATATATGAAACAGATTCATCTGCAAACAATCTGAATTAAAGTAGTCAGTTGAATTTCGAAGATCATTGATATATAAAAGAAATAGAGTTGGGCCGAGGACAGAACATTGCGGACACCACAGGTCGCGGTTATTATGAGTTGGTGAGAAGTCAGTCCATTTGAAGAGATAAATAGCGACCTATTTTCAAGGTATTTTTTATCTAAAGGTTGTGAATCCCCGTATACCATAGTGTTACACTTTAGACATGAGTATCAGGGGGATAATTCTCTTTCTCTGGGGTTCTCCACCTTGTCAGGGGGGAAACTCGTCTCGTCTCTCTATCTCGTCCCTTTGAGGTACGGGATCGGGAAAGTCACTTATACTTTACAGTCAAATAACACGCACACAACGAAATACGTTTCAGCTCTCGTCTTAGTCGATCTTTCGAGCACTCTATAAGACACAGCGCCCTGGGGAAAAAATCCCCAAGACTCTCGCAAGGCTGACCCAAGACTAGCCCAAGACTGGACTGCCTCAAGGCTCGCCCCAGGACTGGACTCTCGACTCTCTAGGACTGCGTCTGTCGTGGAGTATTCGCCAAGACCAACTCAAACTCTCTTTATTCATTTTCAAAACTCTAACCAATTACAAAGCAGTAAAAAGACTCTAGGGCGTAACCTTCAATCATAAAGCCAATCACACTAAGCACTGAATACGTCATATCTTTTGATTAATCGTTCACTACATTAATAACTACGGTCGTCAGAATAGCGACGGTATCTTGTAATTAGTTCCAAACCACTGAGCCAAGTTCCGTCCAAAACTTCAAATAGACCTAAACGATGACAGACATAACACAGCAATTCGCTAATAATCAGTTAATTAAGTCGGTCAACAGATACGCAAAAACAAATTCATGACACATCCCTTCACCCAAACTGAGATATGCCTCTCGGCATTGCACGTTCATAAATCAAAGATACCGTCAGCCACACATCGTCATACAGGTTAAAAACAATACTAATAATAAAAGGTATAAATCAAAAAGAGAAAAACACACTAATTAAGTACAATGATTATAAAGTCTAAATACAATGGTTATAAAGTCTCAAATATCAACGGTTATAAATCAAAAACAAGGGAAAGGCTACCAATCGACTCACTTTTCTCAAACAGGTCGCCGAGGGAAACCTTTCGCTGCACTGTCTCCGTTTCTAAAGTTACAAACTCTATATCAAAAGGTCAAAAAAACTAAAGCGTGGCGGTGTAACCAAGCGATCAGCCAATCGCTGCAGTCGACAGCATGATCACGTGATTACCAGGGATGCGTCTCTCGGTTACAGCATTGCAAAGCGGTAACTAATAAACAATGAATAAAAAGCTATTAATCAAACTCCTGTCATATACGCTTATAAACTTCAACTGAACTCACAAGTCGTTAATCTAAACAAAAGTCATACGGCGTGGAAACAGAATGGAAAGATAAAGCCGCTTTCATAACACATTACTTCTCTGGCACTAAAGACGGGGAAAAAGACTAAAACGATAGAAACTACTGAGTTACATATAATCCTGTCAATCATGAACAAAAGCTTGCGATATCAAACAATACGTATATAAGCGCACCAAACTCTCACCTCAAAAAGACATTAAAAACGTTACAAAGGCGCTCTCAACTCAAAAAAGCGTCAGAAGTATTCCGGAAAACAACACATAAACAAAAACAACTCTTAAAACGTCGATATCTCTGTACTCGACAAATCTCAAAACTCTGAAAAACTCATTGGGGCATTACTTTCCCCATCATAATCCGTACTCATAAACTCATTAAAACACCATAAAAACTTAACAAAACTCAAAACACTGTGTTGCAAATACTTGTCCACTGCGGCGCGCTTAAATCGTTATAAAGGACCTCGTACGTCACTAAATATCACTTCAAAACAAAGATCTGGGCGCTTACATAACATACAATTCGACATCACTAAAAGAAACGGTAAAAACGATAGGAAAAGCAAGCAATACATTACATTACTGAGCAATAGGGTTAGGGTTCTGGAAAAGAGTTCAACGTCCTTGAGTTACACAGTGTCAGTTACAGTGTCCAGCGAGCAGTTCTCTAAGCAATACACAGATAGCTAAAGTCAAAGTCTATAAGCGTCTTCTCTCTTGTCGCGTTAGTCCGGGTCGTTCTTTTTCTTCATCTTCTTGTCTTTAATGTCGCTCAATTCTTAATTATACAGTCCTATTCGGTACTCGTCCTTCATAAGGGGTTCAGAAGTCTTCATCTCTTCGGCGTCGTTCATCGGTGCCATACTGGTAAAGTCGTTAGTCGTCAAGCGCAGTTTCCGAGTCGTCGAGCTGTTAGTTCGGTTCACAAGAAAGACACATCTTCGCCATTCCACTTCTCTTCACAGGATGTCAATGTGTGTAAAACACAATGCCCAGGGTTCTCACACCACGTATCAGGGGTAAAATTCTCTTTCTCTGGGGTTCTCCACCTTGTCAGGGGGGAAACTCGTCTCGTCTCTCTATCTCGTCCCTTTGAGGTACGGGATCGGGAAAGTCACTTGTACTTTACAGTCAAATAACACGCACACAACGAAATACGTTTCAGCTCTCGTCTTAGTCGATCTTTCGAGCACTCTATAAGACACAGCGCCCTGGGGAAAAAATCCCCAAGACTTTCGCAAGGCTGACCCAAGACTAGCCCAAGACTGGACTGCCTCAAGGCTCGCCCCAGGACTGGACTCTCGACTCTCTAGGACTGCGTCTGTCGTGGAGTATTCGCCAAGACCAACTCAAACTCTCTTTATTCATTTTCAAAACTCTAACCAATTACAAAGCAGTAAAAAGACTCTAGGGCGTAACCTTCAATCATAAAGCCAATCACACTAAGCACTGAATACGTCATATCTTTTGATTAATCGTTCACTACATTAATAACTACGGTCGTCAGAATAGCGACGGTATCTTGTAATTAGTTCCAAACCACTGAGCCAAGTTCCGTCCAAAACTTCAAATAGACCTAAACGATGACAGACATAACACAGCAATTCGCTAATAATCAGTTAATTAAGTCGGTCAACAGATACGCAAAAACAAATTCATGACATGAGTATGGAGTGGTTAATTGTTTCGAAGCCCTTGTCAATTTCTAGTGGTGGGAAGCAAGAACAAAGAATTTACGCATGGGTTTATAAGATAATACCGAAATGATTTGGGGAGTTTTAACTTTTGAGGCCAGATTTGGGCCAATATCAACAAAAAACTTGTTGAATGCGTAACTTAACAAATCCTAGGATTACGTAAGATTGTGTTGCAAGCATCTGAATTGATTGTCATGTCTTTCGAGAGCGTCATGTTTATGACCAGGCCAATAATTTTATTCACTGTGTCCCATGTCTTTCTTGTATCATTTTGGTAATTTGGTAATATTTGTCAACTTTGCGAAGTATACTTGTAAGGATATTAATTTCTATAGTATGTCAGATGTTGTTTAGCATAGTTTGTTAGAATCACGTTTGAGTAAGTTTATGCTTAGTTTTGATTGATTTTTAATAGTTGGTGTAATCCAATGTTTGGTGTTTTTGTTACTGGTACAGTTTACATTTGTCTTGACCAATGACACATTGTATTGACGTTTAATAAAACATGTTGAAAGAGGTGTTTATATCGCTACGTGTGTAAATATCAATTCAACTGAGGTTTACATCGGTCAGGTTAAACTTTCTAAAATCTCGATACGTTATTTTAATTTTGTGTGGTGAAGATTTACAAAGAACATTTTTGAAAGTGGCATAAATTGAGAAGTGATCTGAGATATCAATGGTTATAACTCAGATATTTGTACAACAGGAGTTGATATTATTATAAACATGATCTATTGTAGAATTACTGTTTTTTGTAACACGTGTGGGATCAGTACTGAGTTGATTTAAATATAGGCTTTGGAGGTTTGAAATGAAATCAACAGTATTAGAGGAAATGCTTTGATACATCGACATTGAAATCGCTCATACGGATACAATTATGTTTATTTATTTTAAGCTGGGATAAAACACTCATTAAACTCGCTTCGAATTCGTCGTGATCAGTGTTTGGTTTCCTGTATAATAAACCAACAACATATTAGATTTAGATGGAATGTCGATGCTAATACATGTATATCAAAACACAGTGTCAAACATTAATGACACAAACTATGCATTCTCGCCTCTATCGCATTTTTAACGTTAATTTATAAAATATTTGTATAACCGGGCTAATTTATATACATTCAGATGAATGCATACTTTCAATAAGACCATACGCCTCGTATATATACAAATTATAAGACTAAAACACAGATTAGTGCAGTGTTCGAAAAAATAAGCCTTGATCACAAAATGTTTGTTCGTGGTCATCTCGATTTACACGATTACACATTTTTTTGCGATCTATTAGCAACTTAAACTCAGAATGGTTTTTATTTAAAAAAAAGAAAAATTGATAATAGGAAATCTACTTTGAGGCAGTTGGCACGCAGTGCGTGCGTGTGTGTGTGTGTGCGCGTGCGTAGGTGCGTGCATGCGTAACGGAGTCGCTCAGCGCCGACCTCGCAATCGTATTGCACACATTTCGAACTGCCCATGATTTTCGAAAACTTTTTTTAAAACTTTTTAATTGTGAAATCGAATTTGCAAAATACACGGCAGCGGCGTATGGCAAATAAAGATCAGTCAGGCCAAAACGACGCTAGGGTGGACTTCAGCATAATAAGTTAGTGCAGGTCGTTAGACCCCCTAGTCCAGTGAAGATTAATATTGGTGAACAATTCAGCGTTTAGTTAGTATAGTCCAGATAACTTAGCAGTGTTCCCTGGAGTGTTCCACGTTCACGCCCAATTCCTCGACTGTCACATCTTTCAATCTACGGTATAACATGCAGGAATCCGCAATAGTTTTTCTTTTTGTATATTAGCTCCCCTTTATCCAGAAAACTCCTCACTCTCAACCAGTTGCGACTCTTTTTATAATTTTTGGCCATGCCGACATCGATTGCGACCCCGCCATCGTGAACGTCGTTTACATATAACGTGTTTGATGCTTTTTTCTTGAAACCTGTGTTAAATTTGTTCTTTGGGTACAACATATAACACAATCTTCCATCTTCTTTGGTCAGTTTACCGATGATGTAATCGTTGATAGGTATTTTAGGGGGACGATCTATCCCATCTCTACCACCTGGATTAAAGACTCGACATGTTGGTATAGTTGCCACCTCACCCGTTGCGCTGTAACATAAACAATTGTATATTATCATGATGACGACACAGATAGATTGCAATTAATAGTCGCATGTTGGCGCCCTTGTACTAGAAATCGAGTAAAGTGTGTCGATCAATGTTGTACTGTGAATCCATTGATGGATTTTCAAAGTACTTTTTTAAAAACTTTGTTAGTGTGTTTGAATAATAATCATGTTTAATAGCTCATCATAATAGATAATACAGTGAAGGGCGGAAAGCTTTCATTCAAATTCGTGATTGACTCAAGTGTTGAATATTTTGACATAGCGACTGCGATGGCTCACATATTCAAAATGAGGAGCATTCTGTTGAAGAATGTTGAACTATCTCATTAATATTATTCAGAACCGTAACGGTGACGTCACAATATCATTTCTGGATTGGTCAATTTAAATTCCAACATCCATTTGCAGAGGCGGCGGAACGAAATGTTGCATGAAGGGTGAGACCTGATCACCAACTTACTAGGGGGTTCCGGGGACATGCTCACCCTTAAAAAATTGAAATCTAGACCCTCTGAAGCGCTATTTCCTGCATTTTGATGGCATTTTGAGGATTTTAAAGAGGCGACGCCCTTCCAACATTTTTTTCGAGCGGGCGACCCCCCTCTACCACCCCCCTCTGCCGCCGCCACTAATTTATAACGACCACAGCTTTATGCCCTTCACTGTATTTGAATATGATTTCTGGTATAATAAGATAGTTGGTTTGGCAGCAAACTTGAAAATCCATTTTAGATTATTTCATATAAAGAAATCCTTTTGTTTTTGTTGCTAAAATACCTGTTTTATAATACATTAATTTGCATATTATCGGATGTTCGAAGCAGAAACGCCCGAGCGTTTCCGCCAATTCATCTAGCGACTAGTGTTTCTATTTTACGATAAAGCATACCAAACTGGTTTAACAAGATGTATATTAAGATATATAATATAAAGATATTAATTTAAAAATTATTTAAACATCTCCAAAAACCCACATTGCAGAATTTAAATGAAGTCATAAATAACATAGAAATAATTGTTTGTGAACGAGGACGGTGATTAACGGAAGCCTACCTGACGCATACTAAACAATGATCTGTTATGTGATAGAAACATACAACACTTGAAGGGTTGCTTGCCAGCCCACCTGCAGGACACTTATTTGTCGGAAATCCAGGAGGATTGAACTTGATAACTGTGAAGACATATATATAAATATATTAAAACATTTTTAAAACAGCGCCTCTACAGCGGGAGCCGGAGATCACTGGTGAAACCACCTGTTGGTAGGAAAAGTCGTTATTTCGCTTCTTTTCAAAGGAAGTCCACTTTCTTTTTTGAAATATCATATGGCATATTTGTACAAGATTATTCTTAATTCACGATGTTTCGCATCTATAATGATAATTGCAGTACCCATGTTAACCGAACGATCCTGTTGAAAAAAGGCCGCCAAACGATTTACATGCGCCCTGCTTATTTCTAAAATTGCTTCGGTTGTAGTTTAGACAACACATATTCTTCTCATTCAGGGATGTACCATTTATATTACAGCGGGGCAGTACAAATAAAGTGGGGGCCATAAAATAACACACACGATCTCCACACAAGCATACACATGATAAAAATGAAAACATTTGAAATGTCTGCCATAGCGACGCGAGCCGTGATATTGCCCCGCCAAGACCACTTCACAGCTGTTAGGACCTCTCACAATATCAACTTTTTTCCCTATTTACAGAAAACATAAACTGTAATTGTAGAAAATTACACAAATTTGGCAGTTTTGTGAAAACGTGAAGTATTTTTCCTACAATAATTTAAACAGCGAATGTGTTGTAAATTGCGTTAACCATGCAGACGACCAGACAATGCGGCCGCCATCTTGTTTCGTCCCGTGGTGACCGATAGTGATAATAGAATGTAAATTGTTTTTAAAAGGACTGATATTGCTTCAATTGACGCTTCGGCAATAAGTACACAAATTAATGATAAACGTTACACTGTCATACTTCAATGTAATAACCACAGGGACTCATCGCGTGAATACATGTTCAAATAATCAATCACAGCAATATTTTGGGAGTAGAATATTCCTCTGTCGTGTTGGAGGTTGACCTTAAACACACTTTGATCAGTTCACCATCGTCGTCACACATACGTCAATAATGGATATGCGACCATTGCGCAATGTAAGGCATTGGACTGTGCGAAACGCCGTGGTGAGATAAATTTACATACAATAACGGATAAAAAAAAAAACAGTTTCACCTGTCGGAAGCTATTATAACCACAGCTACCGTACTAAATAGGATTTGTCAAGCGTTCCGTGACTAGAGAGCGGCAACGCAATCAGACGTAAATACCAACATATTCAAATACACACCAGTACAGATCAATTAAAAAATCGTAAACTAAAATGGAATTTAATTACAACAATAACTGTCCCGAGTTACTGTTGTCAAAACGTTCTGTGTACGTGTCGTGTCCTACATTGCATTGTTACATAAAAAGGGTCACTGTATAAAACGAGCCCCCCACAAAAGAAACCAGGTCCTCTCCTTTGTTGACGCCAAACAATACGTATTGTGATGGCGGTTTATTTACCCTAACACTCTTGAAGACGCGCGTAGAAATATGTTCGAAATATTCAAGCCTTTACGTACCCTTGAAACGTAAATTGTGTCGAATGCATAACATTTGCAGTCATGCAAATAAAACACAGTCGGTCACCACATCGAATCACGCACAGCCATGAACTAAACATAGCTGTAAATTTAAACCCACTCGATTCAGAAACGTTTGCCTGGCAACTTAGAAATATCACTACGACTAATCTCTTAACATCCCCAAGCTATTCTCTTATATACTTTCTCTCTACAATAATATAAATCCAATTTAGTCTACTTATCGGGTTAAATTAAGCTTTGAAAAAAACGGTTTCGTAAAATTTCTGTATGACCCACCTTCCTTATAGAGCGTCATGATTTCTATCGACGTCTGTGTTTACCCAAGGATTAACTGCCAGGGGAACCGACGACCCAATGTGTTTGCACAAGCTAAAAATACGAGAAGAATTATTTCACAGTGGTAACTTATGACCATCTATACCGGGGTGCATTTCGACCTCGAGTATGGGTGATGTCTATTTTCTATTGTGGGAAACTTGTGTGTTGGATAAGAATACAGTTTATTTGGTGAATTGAACAGTACTGGCACACTTAAGTCCTCACGAATAAACATAATGCATCAGAGGTGGGATAAAAAGAGCATCCCTAACTAATAAATTGTTCTCCTAGTTATACATTCGAAATGGGTTTCTGACAAATCTTGCATTCTGGTATACCCGCTCAAAGTCTCCTCAGTCTGCTATGACGGACTGTGCTTTTCACGGGTACAATAATGTAGACGTCAAACAAAGCGTAATACGTTTCACAAAGCACATTGTTCATAATAGTGCTGTAAATCAAAAATACATAATGATCTACCAAGCATTGTCAGCGCGCCTTGCAGTCCTTGTAAAGTTGCTTTGTCGGCAACATTTTGTTGAAAGACCTTTCCGTAAATTTTAAAGCGGGAGGGTCGTCACCTGCACATGCGCGGGAATTGAGTCCCAAGCGACGATAATAACACACGCTAAAAACGCAAAGGCTCATGATTAGACGTTTGTTTGTAAATAATGACACGCTATGGCCATCTGACGCATGCGCAGATGACGACTCCCCCGCTTTAAGAACTCAAAAACGCTGTCAATCCAAATCTGCGGAAATGCATGGTTAATTTTCGGTTCTTGATAAAAGATTTCTGTCCGAGGTATTTTGCGAATAACATAGCTGTTGCAGTAAAATGACAAGCTTCAAACGGTGAAATATGAATCAGCAGACTGTTGGCGGGGAGTGGAAAAGAGGCAAGGAAGACATTAGAAAGAGAAGAGAGGGACAGGCAACTGGCGACAAACTTCAAGGAAACGGAGCCATCCCAACCCAGAGAAATCACTGGAAAAACATCTAAATACACACAGAATAAACCCACGGGTACACAGCCGCTATGTAGTAAACAAAAGATCACATGCTAGTCTCACCTTTGATCAAGGTAATGCATGCCCTAAAACGCGCTCACCTAAAAAAATTAAAGCAATTTCATTGTTTATTGCAAGGCATTTACTAGTAAACGAACGGTGACTGTTTTTTTTTTTTTTTTTTTTTTTTTTATTTGTTAATATTACATAAAGTTACAATCATAATCATCTATTTAAATAATACATATAGTATCTGTTAATATTATATATTATAACTACAAAAAATATTCGCTTAAGTAATGTGGCTACATTGTAATCAACAGAGACTTTTTTTATTATTAATTGAGAGAGGATTCCAGTTCAACTAGTCTTCCCCATTTTAATTTAGCTTTATGCTTATTAATTTCGTGTTCAATGTTAATTCTAAACATGAGCTCTGATTTAAATAATGAAAAACAATTAAAAAATTGGAATGTGCTTATAGACTGTAACGGTGACTGATTGATTAGTGACATAATTACGTATAACTAGCAGCGCCCCCAGTGTTGACATACATAAATGCATAAAGCGTGATAGTAAACGTATTCATTCCTCAGCTCCGAGAAGGAGGTTTCTTGTAATTGCTGTGTTTATGATCTCAATATAGTGAATGTCAATGCACTTATGTAGGGAAATGCTACTCGGAGTTTGTGTTTGAAATTTAAAGTTCATTCTAGAAACAAATAGTCATTAACAATAATAGTGGTGATGGAGTGGGGGTGTCTTGTGACCTCATTAATATGCATAACTGTAATATCTCAAGAGCTGTGGCAGATAGGAACATGCAACCAGGGACAAGTGATATGATTGAAACAACCTAAGATACAACTTCAAGTCGTTTTACCCCCAATCACGATCTTTACTTGAAAATTTGAAATTCCATTTAGTCGATCATTTCTAAAAGAATTCATGAAGTATGGATGTTTTTTCTACTGCTCCTAAATTCACATATATATTTCATTGAACCATTACAGGATTTTTAACAAATATTTTCAACTTTTATACTCAATATTTTCATTGTGAAACCAGACTTTACACTGTTGTAATATGAAATGTATTTTAGTATATTGTCAATAATACAAAATAATTTAACGTGAATTTAATGTGATAACTTTTGTAAATAATTGATATGAATTAATGATGTCCTTTTGATTAATAAATGTTCATGTTAAAAACCAAATATACTGCTCTCGGTTGACAGATTGGTCACCGTCAATTCGCATGTTTACGATCGGGGCCAACAACGCTATCAATTTCCATGTTTGTTTTGTTCAGGATGAACGTGACACCCCAGAAACAATTATCTCCAGGGCAGATGAATGTGTTGTTTGTAAATGCAGTTGAAAAACAGAAACTATTCGTGTGTCGATAGTATATATTTATAATATTGCATATATCAGCTTATTTATTTAAATATACATATAAATCCCATATTGTAAAATACTTTATTTCAGCTGGAAATAATAATTTTTTGCTGAAAAAAATTGTGGGTGTTGAATTGAACGAGTGAATGTAAAATATAGGAAAACAGGTATATTTGCTGGATTTTATTTTCACTGGATCATTCATTCAGCGAAAATTAATTCCAAGCGAAAATAAAGTATTTTACGTTATATTGTATTTATTAATGTGCACTGCTAACAGCGGGGATTAATACAGTACATGGATTAATTGAACATTTTAATTAGTATTTTCTTAGAAAATGATGGTGTACTATAAATTTTTCATACCAATTGTGTTATTTTATTTTTATTAATTATTGATGACTTCTCTGTGCAAAATAGCGTAGTTATATGATTGCATTGCATCAGGACTTTTATGCTCTTTGGCCACACAAATAAAAGGTCCACCAGGTATCGTTAGTCTGTATCCATCGATTTGTTATTTAACAAGATTCTCAACAGAAAATTTGTGCATAGTTGTGCTATGTCCTATTTCAATAAACAGTACCATCACAGCTAATGATTTTGGCACGAGCATTTTCAGTAAATTAATGATTAACATTTTGTTTAAGAGATGAATAATTATTAATACTTAAATAAACAAGAGATAAGCACATACGTCGAGTATCTGTACAAGGAACGATGTTGTTGAATAACCATGCAGTCAAATTAGAATTCTAAGCTCCGCTCAATGTTGGTATTTATAACCACCACGACAATGATACGTCGAGTGCTAGTAATACTCAAAGTCGGGTCATCTCTCACCAAGAACGCGTTCGAGCCAACAATAAATTCGCGGCATTTCATATTGCAACCTGACAGCGTGTCAGTCATTTCCGTGGATGTTGGTGAAACGGCCATCATTTAGAAATTCCCCTACTTTTACAAAGCCTGCATTGCAATCACGTGCAATGCTTTATGGGAGGCGGTCGGGGACCATGGATTGAATACTACATCTAAATCGGGGTAATCGGTATTACTTTGATCCTGGAATCACTTGAGAATTTGAAATTCGGACGACAAACTTATTAATTGAAATACTCTTTTCTTTAATTATATATTTATTTCGAGAAGAGCCTTATTCCATCAGGAAATCACATGTCGTTGTATTCTTTTTTTATTTGCCCATGCTCATTAAAACGGGGGTCGTTACCTGCACATGCGTCAGATGGCCGTAGCGTGCCATTGTTTACAAACAAGCGTCTACCCATGAGCCTTTGCGTTTTTAGCGTGTGTTGTTATTGTCGCCTGGGACTCAATTCCCGCGCGTGAGCAAGTGACGACCCTTAGTCCAGTGGATTTAGCCCTGAAAAAGGCCGAACCGGGAAGTAAATAGTACATTAACAAGTTTGGTATCAAAAGATTTTTTGTAGATTTACCAAAAAAAACCCCAAGAACTGATAACGTGAGCAATTTTTTTACACGGGTAGATGTAAGGGGTAGTGTTTTTCGTACATTTTAGATTTTTCTTACATTTATATTTTGTAATTAATATTACTTGCAGCCTACACATTATTTCATATAGATATTGCTAGTGTTTTCTATACACTTTTTATTTAGATAAACTAAAGAAACTATCCGCCAGTTATGAAACAGAAATTTGCTGATGTCAGCATTTTTTACAATTATTTTAATTCTGTCAAGTAGTCAACCAATCTTTTGTTTTACCAGATACCTATCGTTATAACAAAATATCTTTCCTTTATTTCTAAGCACCAGCATCTAGGAAACTGTTTAAACTTTTAATGACTCGTTTGTAATTTCCAGGGGTTTTCAAACACCCTGATATTCCCAAAATATAGCTGAATCCTGTTACACAAGGAAGATTGTTATGGTAAGACTTATATAAACACTTTGCTATGATCACTTCTCTTTTTCCTTTCTGTATTATTTGCTCTGTTTAGAGTAATCATATTTTAATATAGTTAAAACAAGTCATTTGCAAGTCCTTGCATGACTGTCAATCATAATAAATTGCTCAGTTTGTAAAGTCAATATGACTTTTGATTATCATCACGTGATTTCCTTATATGGCAACCAGACGAACCTCAAGTAGCACAAGATTATGTCGCAATTTTTTTGCTTGAACACGTTCAGACTTTGTGAATGCAAACACTGACAACTTTTACCAAGATTTGAAGGCCTTTGTGCGTACTAAACGCGTCTTGTTTATGCTTGTGATAAATTTAGATTTGCGCCGCGGCGTCCCTGAATTGCAACATTGCAACAACAAAACTCAAAGTACAAGTCAGACTTCTCAGCATCAGTAATTTTACATGAATTCCACTATCATGCAAAGAATGGAGACCCTGAATCTCAAAAAAATCAACTTAATAACTTATGCACAACTTATTAAAAATCATGTAAAATCACAACTAGTCAGTTATACCTAAACACTGAAGAAATGCAATCGACTGAGAAAGCCATTTAATACCTTCCGTACACCCTGAAAGTTTTACTTCAAGATATGCTTGTTGGAAAAGACACTGATGTTAAGGTGGCATTCATAGGGCAGGCCATCATGCCCACGAGTTATAGTGACTCCACTACAAATAGGACTTGCTGTTCAAATGCATCGCCAGTTTGGCTCAGGATTTCTCATTGATTCTCTCCATAGTCATGGGTTGTGTTCATCATATGCAGAGGTACAGAAGTTTGAACGTAGTGCCAACTTGCACCAACAACTGACTTTTGTGGAAAATCTCTTGGTTGTTACATCCATCTAGACCATCTTGGAATGGTTTTACGTAAATGGTACATCAAGGTCCTCATCCTGGGGTCTCATCTATAATGTTCATGCCAATCGATATGAAATCAACTGATGAACCATGTATCTTCTCAACTAGGTGTTTCATCAGTGAACAAGCCAAGAAGTATGATGTAACACCAGTGCTCACCTTCGACTAGCCTTTGTGGTGGAAATCACTGGAAATCCAACAGAATGAGCCAACAAGTAGCAGTGTGAGGAATATTGTTCTCATACTGGGTGGTCTGCATGTGCAAATGGGTTTTCTGGGTTGCATTGGACATTTGATGAGTGGATCTGGACTCGAGAAACTATTGGAGACAATTTATGCCGAGAATGCTGTTGGACATATGTTGAGTGGCAAGGCCATTTCCAGGCCATTTCCAGACACAACTCATCTTAGGCGTTCAATAGGGAAAATGTCTACAAATGTTAACTTTGATTCTGACATGGTTATGAATATGAAAAAACAACAGTTCCTTGCAAATGCAGCAAATAAGCAGCGGTTCATTAATATCATGGGAACTGAACTGGAAGTGAAGGGAATCAAGGTTCGACATTCTGAAGATGATGCAGATGCTCTTATAGTGATGACAGCTGTAGACACTGCTATCAATGCACCAATGGTAGTTGTAGGTGAGGACACAGACTTGTTAGTGTTGTTGATCTACAATGCCAACTTGAATAGTCACAAACTGTATTTAAAATCAGGGGCACGGCGAAATACAATAAACGAAGTCAAAGTGTTGGACATAAAACATACCAAAGACAAACTAGGACCACATGTTTGCAAAAACATATTATTTATACATGTTGTCTTGGGTTGTGACATCGCATCCAGGATATATGGATTAGGAAAGAGTCTGCCTGAATTCCAAACCAACAAGCAGTTTAAATGTCATGCTTCAGTGTTTGACCAAGATGATGCTTCAAAAGACGACATTGTGATTATGGAGTCAGGAGAAAAAGCTTTCAAATTGGTCCTTTTATATGATGGCAAGTCCGATGAAACATTGGATTCACTCAGAATTGCAAAATTCTTTAAATACATGTGTAGGGCCTGGAATATTCCACCAACATCTGCAGCTGTACGTTACCATAGTCAACGGGTATTACACCGGGTTCTGATGTGGAAAGGGCAAACTCATGTTAATCCAGAAGAATGGGGCTGGAAAGTGAAGAAGGGAAAATTGCTTGCTATCCAAACTGACAAGCTTCCTGTACCTGACGATGTAAATGTAAAGCAGATTGTCGAACGACACATTGCACATGTAGAAAACATGGACTAACATGACCCTGCATGTGTGATGAATGTAGAGGTGTAAGCTGTAGAAATTCATCCAATCTGGATCTTGATGATGATGATGATCAACTATAATATTATAAACTTAGAATTATACTGACTTGATTTGATGATTGGCCAACCAACCAACCAACCTATTTTCGTACCAATCCCAAACAGGATGAAGGTATGACAAAACACAAGTATGATCGTGGTAAGTTTGTAACTGTCTCATTTTACCACAAACTTTGACATATTTATTGATATAATCGATACCTCACAAGTTTTGACAATCACTCTTTTGATATTACCACATCAAACCTTGATATGAGCCCCCTTTAATATGTGATCATTGCCACATTCCACATACATGTACCTGTAACTGTGAAATGTCCTTCATATATATTACCTTTGTATTACCAATCATTACATGATACAATCACATATACTTTGATAAACACGATTCATTTGTGTGTTTTATGCAGATGTATAATTTGTGGAAGGTACGAGTTATGGAGACCGACTGCAGCAAAGTATCATGGTGATTTGGCGAATGATGGATCTAAATACGCTCCAAATAAATAATTTTGTTTAATAATGAAAATGATATATGAATAATAATCCCAGAGTTTTCTATATTGTGTAGACTTTATACTGATAAAATGCCAATGAAACAAGACTAATACCAGACCCTGTATATTTCTGAAAATATCACCACTTGGCGGCGCTGTACATGTACATAGAGGGCGCTATTTGCTTCACCATGCACAAACAAATTTTGGCTGACTAAATATGATAAGTGTGATAAATATGTGGATATATTGACCATTATTAACCCATATGCATTTGTATATGTACGTCTTACTGCATCAATAAAATGGCTTAATATTTCCATTATATGGGCAATATCAATACCAGAAAAAATCAACTTTCCCTTTGTCCGATTTTGGTAGACTTTTGATATGTTGTTTATAGATGTATATTGTTGCTACATCTGCAAAGAAACTTTCTGTTGCAATTTTGTATGGGTTGACCTAAAAATCAAAATAGATTGACTGGACTACTAGCTTTTAAAAGACATCAGCTTCACAAGGTCGACAGACTTATGCCGTCAGCAATGACGTCATCATGTATATGACGTCATAATGCATGTTGCAGTGATCTGTTACAGATGCAGATTTATATTTCATTCATTGTTTTTAAAATATGGTTGCTATACAGTAATACATTTCAATGGTAATTAGAGATCATTGCTTTGATTGATCATTGATGATTGGATATCTGCGGTAGGTAAAATCATTGCTAAAAAACAATAAATCTTCAACATGCTCTAAAAAAAATGCCCAACGGTTTAGGTCTTGGGTTTTTTTTTGGTCATTCTCAATGACCTTAGCCAAAGTTTGAAACAAAATTCGCTAATGTACTATTTTATTCCGGGTCAAACCCTAAATCCACTGGACAACCTTTTGCTTTAATTGTTGCAACCAGCAAAATATCAAGAATTTGCAGTGTTTTTAAACTGTAGGTCTTTTCACTGGCTATGTCCATCTTTTGATAGCCTCAGGCTGGCTACAGCCGGGGAGATTTTTCCTGTCTCAAGTGAATTCTAGAAGTATTTACACAAATTACAAATGGGGATTTCATCGATTGTAAAATATATTTATTTGAAAGTTTTTAAATCACATCACTCAAAAATGTTAACAGACTTAATAGAATGTCTTTTTGTGCGGCACAATAATGCAGTATACAATTATTATGTGATCTTTAAATCTATCTTAACAACTAAGTCTACATAGACTTCTAAATCTACCCTAACTACTGAATGTACTACTAACTACTAACTGCTTCTGTTTGTATTGATTTGCATTATTTGTCCTTTTCAATTGCAAATTATATATTAATTCTCCTGCGCATACAGTCTTGTGGAAGTACATCTAATTTGCTTAAAATCCTCTTTCAAAATAAGTGCGCCCTCTGGAACTCATTACATCAACATTGACACATCAATTTGTCACCAGTTTACCAATTTTTGTAACTATCGTCTCTGAATTTAGAATTTATTCCTAGTTATAACATGTATTTGATTTTTATTATTATAAATTTGAAGTTGAGCATTATTAAAATGCTTTTACACCAAAATATAGTGAAATTAATACTTGATTAAAGAAAGCTTAGAAAGAATTGTATTATACTGAAGGCATACTTAAAATTAATTAATTAATAAAAACCATACAAGTTTTTAATACTCACAAAAAATAAATTTGATTGTACATCCATGGTTTACATTTGATTTATTCCAGAATACCTCCTGCCACCAGTTCAATTTTCATTGAAGTGTGATGATTTGTTTTTGAGATACAATTATTATGTAAATTAGATAACTATAACTATAGGTCACCACATTGTTTTAGATAATTTATGTACCAAGATTCATCAAAATAAGATGATTAGTACTTGAGATATCAATGAAAAAGGTGAAAACCGACTAAATATTGAACAAATTAGGTAAATAACATGCACAGATTTTAACACTAATACGATCTATGCAATGTCACATAGCATCTATATACCAAGTTTCATTGAAGTATGATGAGTAGATATCTGTGAATAAACTACAAAAATACAAATTATTATGCAAATTAGGTAATTAATATAAACAGACTTTAATGAGCGATAGTCTCTGCGACACATATGCGCAAGAAATATGGGTCTCATATAAACACATATAAACGTCATATAAAGATGTTACCAAGTTTTAATATTTTACCCCAAACCGAATAGGTCTGTGCATTATGTTAGAGTACCTAGGTACCAAGAGGCATTGAATTGTGATGATTAGTACTTTAGTGGAAAAGGCGAGGAATGATTAAAGTGCAGTGGTCGTCGCGCAGCGTGTGTTCGAATTTCATGTAAACAATGTATTTTAGACGCATTGTATACGTCGCTATGAGTCCCATATCGAACAAGACGCGGTGCGACGACTGCCTCCCTTTAATAAATCAGGTAAATAATATGTACAGATTTTTACCTCAAACACATTGTCACAGAGCACTTATGTACCAAGTTTCAATGAAGTCTGACCAGTGGTTCTTCATATCTCTGGACCAGACAAACATACATGCATGCATATACTCACATACACACAGACAGGGTAACTGCATTGTGTGATTCACACAGGAATCACAAGCTTTGCTCTCTAATTCAGCAGTTCTTGGTATATCCGATTTACATTCGTCTAATTAACAGGTCAGCATTGTTGTTTGCTGATTCCATCCAAGTACATTTGCCATCAACGGACTCAGGACATGTTCACTTTTCTGCTCATTTATTACCTGTGAAAGGAAAAGTTTAAAAAATACAATCAAAGTCACTAATAATCCCAATGCTGGATACTCTGCTGTATCCCTGCATCATAAAATAATTTGATTGGTTGAATTATTTATTAGTTATTAGCTTGTGTATTTGAATGGAACCTCGTCAGAAAAAAAGTTTGCATAAGACTGTAGATAAAGCCCCCCTACATAAACAATGGAAACTGATTTTTATTTCTTGATTTTAACTCTCTGAAAGTCTGTCAATGGCAGGTTGTACATTACAAAGCCCTTTTTAAAGATTACAACCAAATTACCTTACATTACAGTTTCTACCTCACAGTAGAGGATAAATTAACCCATATTCTATGTCCTGTCCACAGCGCCCTTCACCTTTACACTGTATGGACTCAGTTCTTGAGTGCCTCCCATATAAACACCTATGAAAACCAACAAAATACATAATCCTTGTCAATCGTCCCAGGTGATTTGTTTAAGTGTCTTCATTTGGTAAGGGACAAATTGTTGCCACATAGAAACTGCAAAATGTTGTAGTAGTAAACATATTTGTCAACATATTAAACAACCTTTTCCAAAATGTTGCCCTCACAAAAGCTCCAATTGCCGAATTTTCAAAGATTTGGTTCAACAAGTCCATAGTATAAAAACAACTCACATGAGACAATAAAAAAACAAGTTAATACTTCAGAAGATTTTGCATGGTTAATGAAATATGCAAATGAAATTCCCTGAAACAATTTCATCAATGTCCCATTGTTGCCTTCTGAGATGTACTCAGAACAATCAAAATGTAAATTAATATTCATGGCTTTGAACTAAAACCAATTATTGTCCCAATTAAAGCATCCACAATTATCGCATTTCAACTCCCCAAAATGAGTTATATTCAACCAGTATTGAAATAAGCAGAACAACAAGTTATACTCACTCCTGTCCAGGTACTGCTGGCAAGTACTGTAATTCAAATGGTGTGGGATCTTCTACATCTTGTTTAACACAATATGGACACAAAGAGTAAACCTCCAATCGTACACCGGGCCACAGTTGTAAGATATCCAATATTTCATAGTATATGGTTAATATTAAATTCCATACATCACTGTAGTTACTTTCACCTGCTAACATTAAATAATTCAATGTTTTGAAAATAAATCAGATGAATACTGCAAAGATTTATGATGTCATATTTGTCGCAGCGTACATATTCTACATACAGAAATTATTTATTTGATATTCAGATTCTCAGATTTTATCTGCGCCAAAGCATTAATTTGTATCCTACTCTGGATAATTGATTTACGTTCCTCATTACTCAAGAAAAGGGTATATTTTGGTACTTCATTTCTTAGAGATATGCTACAAATATAGACAAATTAAAGTAGCTGATATCAGCAGATATAGCTCTGTTCGTGTTACATACTTGTTTTATTGAAGGTATCGTCACCACATTAACAAGATGTGGAAAATATAGATTTCGTTTATATCAAAGCAAAAAGAAAAGCTGTTTTAGGCCAAAAATGTGAACAGGCAAGTTTAAAGGATGGGTAGGTGGGGAACAGGAACAACATGTAGAAAGAAATTAAAATGTTGTTATTCAACATAAGGCCAACAAAACAAATATTTCTTTGCCCTCAGCGACCGACCGAAACATATGAAATATCAGGTCGCGTTTTTCCCATATACCTCGGCTATTTACGATACCCGACCGACCAACCCAAACTTGAGGGCAACATAAGTTGTTGTTATTTTTGGCCTAAGGGGTCTTCATGTTTTCAGCTTTCCTATCATAATATGAAAACTCACACTTTTTCTTTCTGGCAATCATAAACACTTCTTCATCATTCTCGTCAGTGATGTAGATAAGGGACTCCACTGACTGGTTATTGATCAACTTAATGTGCCTATGATATAAGGTGATCCTTAAATCTAAATCCTTTCGATGACAGGTCACAGATAACTTCTCAAAGAACCCACGAGGCTTCATTGGAAAAAGAGAAAATTGGACATTAATCTCTTCACATTCTGAACATTTAGAATCCCATATTTCTTGCTTGATGTTTGGTTTCTCTGAGAGATAGCATGGGAATAATGAAAATCTACTTTCTGCTCCAAGCTTTCGCCGTAATCTTGTCTTTGACTGATCAGGGTTATTTGAAGTAGAGCTTGCAGTCTCTAAAGACAGAGATGAAGTACTGGATACAACTGACTCGGTGTCTGCAAATGTTGTTTGTTCTTCATGATTTGGCATTGCCACACCTAACATGGATGTAGTATCTGCAGCTGCTTCCCCTACCTGATAGCCATTCCCTAGATTGGTCATAAATTGACCATTTACCATTAGGTTAGGTGCGCTACTGTATTGGTTATATGGAGGGCTATAGGTTGGAGAATGAGGAATTGTAGAAAACATGCCACTTTCACAGAAAGGAATATATGGATTTCTATCTGGCAGTATGTAATGTGGAGCAATTTGAGGATAAGGATTGCAATAGACCGGAGCTGGATATCCAGGTTCCACATCAGCCGAGGGCACATACATTGGGGAAGGATTTTCTGTAGTTACCATGCCATGATTAGTATGCAGGTATGTTTCCTGGGTATACATGGCTTGCATTCCGGATGGAGGAATTCCAAGTGCTAGGCTGCAATTGTAGTAATTGGGCATACACGGGGGAACTAAAGGAGGATGGTATGTAGAAAGCTGATGGCATGCAGAAACCTCCAGTGAACCGCTTCTAAGTTCAACTCCTGGAACCATTGGTTGATACATCACTGCATCTGTAACACTCATCACTGGTTTCCCGGTCTCGGATAGTCCCTTTGGTATTGGTGACAAAGGTTGTGTACCAGTGGGTTCCTGAGGCTGAAAATCTGGAGCTTTTGGATCCAGTTTCTGTGGTTGTGCCCGTACATCTGCGTCCTCTATCGTATGACATAGACCAAACTGCTCCAGAATTCGGACCAGTACACCTACTTCAGACTCTTTGGCAGGCAACTTCATCCAGAGAATGTACAGCAGCTTGTGATTGATAAAGGCTTCTTCTTGAAACTTTCTCAGATAAATATTGAACTTCATCTTAGTTAAACTTGACCGAATCTTCCAATCACGCCATTTTGTGTTACAATTTGTGAGGTTTTTTTCAAGATCATGTCTGATGACCATCTTGAATACATCTATCAGCATAGATGGGTTGACAAAGACATGTTCCTTCAAATCATTAATGTCATCAAACCAGATGATTTCACCCAAGTTATGAAGATAATGCAGGACAGGGTTTATGTTATCCAGTGTTTCCATACCAAAAATTTCTTTTTTTATGCGTTGGATAAGAGATTTGTGTGATCTCATTCCTGAAATAAATGAAAAACAATTCTTTGGGTTAACAATGGTCACTAAAACATTGTTACAGATAATATAAAAGTAAAGATAACATTATAGCCAATCAACCATGATAATTTTTCATGCCACAATGTTTTTTATGTTTTTCCTGTTTTGAGCAAGTTAAATCATAATCAGTAACTGTAAAAACATACAAAACAAATTGTGTATGTTCAACTAACAATTCTAAGACAACAAAACAAACATCACAATGCATGGCCAGTTAAGTGACCAATGTTGCAAATTTAAGGGTAGTACCTGTCCGACTTTTATCATCACTTAGAGAAACCTTTCTTTCCTCGAATAAGAAGTTCTCAACTTCCTTCCATGATTTGGGTCTGTTTTTGCCGCGCTGTGGAAATCGTTTCTGGTCTAATGCCAGACTTATGACAGCATCCTTGAACTCAACAAGTCCTTCTGTGTTGGGTTCTTTAGAGCAAAGCATTACGTAATTTGGACAGATCTGAAGAACAAATGATGAAAGATATGTGACAAATGAGTTGGGAATTAATTTCTTAAAACGGATTGTAGGGCCAACAATGTTTTTATTCATATTAATTATAGCCCATTGTCGTATTCTATTGCCCTCCAACAATTTCACTCGGCAATTGCATGAGTTAAAAAAGCTGTCAAATTGTACATAAGATATATATTGAATTATTCTAAACTCGACATGTCTAGCTAGTGTCATTGGGCTGTGAGGCTTGGTCGCGGGTTTTGGGTTGGTTGATTGTTATTTGTCATCTGGGGAAAATGTCTGGGTTGAATTTGGGGTATGTTGCTTGGTTTGAGTGTACCTTCTGGGTTACCGGTCACTGGTAGCATAGTGGTTGTCGCATCAGACTCATGATCGGTAGACCCAAGTTCAAATTCTACCTTAGACTGAACATCAAAAGGGTCGACGCCTACCCTGGGCGAGTGTGCCACAGATTCAATGGGAAGACCAATTCAACTGGTCAAGTTTCATTCACTAACGAATGTGATGTTGGGGGAACCTGACCGGGTACTCGGCGGAGTTCCACTGCATTGTGGATACCTTTGGAAGAAGGGGGGCTAAGGGGTAAACTCTACAGAAATCCAGAGTAGAGACCCTGAGGCACTTGGATCAACTATTAGTCGCCCTTCTGGCAGCTCCTGCAGCCAAGCCGGCTCCAAACGTAGTGCTCTGCATTTCCTTGGACTTCGTTGGTGCGGAAGAGAGGGGAACCTTGATGACTGGGCAGCACTAGGTTTCCATACACACATGCCCAGGCCTGCGCCCTGGAGAGACCACGAAGACTGAGCGAGCGACTCACTGGGAACAAACCCATCGTCTCCTGAGATGAAAGGATGCCTACTCTGGGAATTGCATAGGTAATATTTGAACAGCTCAACAATATTTACACTGCATGTCGTTTTCATCACTTTATAATATAACACACACCCAGAGTTGAACGTTCGGGGGCCTAATTATACATCAACGCAGAGTGGTGAGTCGTACAGAACAGATTTGTCGTTCATTCCGTCTTCGACCCAACTCTCTCATTGACCAGCTACCCTGCACTCTCCTCTTAACTCTAACTTAACTCTAACTGTCCTAACTCGTAAAGTTGCATTGTGGGATGTATCGTGTTACCTTGAGATCACTACACTCTTTTGCGTAATCATGCGAAATGTAGTGCGCCCGCAGCGACTGAGTTAAATACAATTCGGGCAGCAATCACCACTGTGATTGCTCATATAGGCAAAGGGAATACTTTCATATACTTTTAAGTGTATCTCAGACTGGTGAAAATAGTATTATCTATACTTAAAGACTGTAATTCCATTACTAATTAAGTCATAACTTGTTAATTGGTGTGTTCGCACATGGTCATTGTTGTGTGCTTACAAACAAAATAACAAAACATATACCTGAAGATCTGCTACCTTTTTTTCATTTTTCAACTCTCGTATTTTCCTGCTCAGAACTTCGAGTTTATCCTGTTGCACATCTTCACTTTCCTCCATGTCTTTTATTCTTTCATCTAAAGTAGTAATCCTACTTTCTAAGAGATCTCTTTTTTCTTTGAGCTGATTTGTTATTCTTTCCATGATATCTTCCATCTTTGCCTCAGGATCTTCACCTCTTTTTTTCACTACATCTATGTGTGTGCCAACTACAAGAACAACTGCATTAGGAACTCTCATTGACACATTAGCAATCCACAGATGGACGAGTTCTTTGTATGACATGTTTTCAAAGTTGTTATCAACAAGCTTGTATTCTGCAAGGTTGACAACAAGAACTACCAAAGCATCATGGGTAATGAAGATATGGTGAGTTTGATAGTAAACAAGCTGTCCAGCAAAATCCCAAAACACCAACTTCACATCGCGGAGATCAAGTAAATGCTTCTCAATACCTACTGTGCGCTCAGTTTCTACAGTGCATTTCCCTTCGACAATTGTTTTGCATAGAGTTGTTTTCCCAGCTTCTGATGCACCAAGAAATATAACTTTAAGTCTGTCATCCTTAATATCACCTTGTTTAAAAGCTCTACAATATTCACGCACTGCTGATAAACCACGAGTAACAACTTCTAGTGGGGGTTGTACAAGAGGATTCCCCTCAGCATGGAACATCTGCAGCTTGGGGTTTTCAAACAATTCCAATGGTACAGTACGCAATTTATTTGATGAGACCAACAGCTGTTCTAGATTCTGAAGCTTCAACAGTGCTCTTGGCAGTTCTGTAAAACGATTGCTAGCTAACTTTAAATATTTAAGACTCTGGCATTCTCCAAAATTATCAGGAATGTACCTCAATCTATTAGACCCAATTCTAAAGTTTACCAGGTTTTTAAGGGCAGAGAACCCAACTGGAATCTCCTCAATCTCATTCACGGAGAGACGAAGAACCTTTAATTTATGTAGTCGAAATATTGGCAGAGGCACTTTCTTCATTTGGTTGTTACCCAAGTCCAAGTTTTCAATTGTTGTCAACTGTCCAAAGTCAGGTTTAAGCTCCTTAATCTTATTCCGGTCCATACTACAGTTCCTCAACTCAACAAAAACATCCATACCTTCAGGGATATCATTCATTCTATTCACAGCTAATAATATCTGACTCACTCTTGGAGATCTTTTATCTTCACGTACATAGAATGGAATAGAGCTTAATACTTTACATTTTATTACTAAGCTGTATTTTTTATCCGTCAATTGCTTCCATATTGCAGTGCAATTGTGTACCTGGATCTTTGTTGTCCTCATCCAGTATGGATGTTCCATAGCTTTCCTAACAATTTGCTCCTGCTCTGGGTCTGGAAGCTCTTCTGCCGTGATCATAAACTGGTAGGTGCCTTTCTCTTGTAGATTCGCTGAAAAGTATGTACTTATGTCGATGGTGGGCCGAGCCATACTTACTCAAAAAGTTTTTGTAAATTTATTTACAAGTTCTGTGGAAATAAATAAGTAGAAATTAATTATCAAGACAAGTCCAGTAAGAGTTGTTAAACTGTTTAGGCAAGGTGATCATAGGATAGAAAACAGAACAAACATTTCGAAAAAATAGACTCTGATAAAAGTATATAAACACAAAAAAAGTTTCCACTGCCTAAAAAGCAACAAATAATTGGTCAAATAATGGTATTTCATTTTTTGTTTCATAAACGTTGGTTAGCAATTTCAGGGATTAACTATTTTTTTTTCAGTTTAGTATGTCGGTATTACAATTACTTACAATGACTTGGCAAAAAGAAAAAGAAATCGCTGGTCAATTAGTCAGACCAAAGCTGCGCAAAGAAAGGCACCTGCCCTTTTTCTGCAGGAGAAGGATAACAAATATCATCCAGGGAAATTTGATGAGAAAACACAATGAAGAAACTATAAGGAATACTATTAGTGTGCACTGGTAAATAATTGGCACACAGGTCCAGATATTTGTAAGTGAGCTTATCTGGCCTAGCACAGAAAGATGGTGGAGAAATAACATATGGAAAGTTACTAGCGAGATTAGACGTGAACCTTCGTTCTATTGGGCAATAATATACATCTGCAGCAAAATTGAGGATTATGTAGTGTAAGAAAGTTAAGACTTTGGTGATGCTATACTAGATTAGACTTAGATTGCATTCCCAGTAATGGACATTACTTCACAAGCAGGCTGGAAATAGAAGATGGAATATTCAGAGCCAATCTTACGGTTAGAAGGCAGTGATGACGTAGTTGATTTTGATATGTTTATGTTGATTGTTTACTTTGCTGCTTACCAAAAATAAATCGCTGCATATGAAATCGAGGCTAAGTATTGACAATGTTATTATTTGCTACTTTGATGAGAAAAACCATAATGTGAATGTTTGAAGGGATTGCTTCATAGAAGAAGGATGCTCATGAAGAAGGTAACAGATGGATTTTTCACACTAGATGTTGACTATACTCTCATCACAATGATATGTTTTTGTCATATTACATCAAATCCTACAAATAGAAGTGTGCATGGAATAATGAAAACAAAAACGGTGTGCATTGCCATGTGATAACTGTTATAAAGGTCGTACTTGTTTACAACTCTGGAAGGACAATTGGAGTGTACCATGTGTGATTGTGATTTACATAACAAAGGATGTTTACGATCTACTGACTATTTACTATCTACTCCCCTATTTTAGTGAATGTATTCATTGTATTATTGTATGTGCTTTGTTTCTTGTAATTATTAACTTGATATTTTGGTGTATGTGTATTTCCAGAACTATTGTCTGGTCTACCTTAAACTCGCAGTGAAATAACCCCCTGTCCAGTGTGAATTATGTGTAATAACATAGTATTTTTATATTTTGCCTGGCTAAGCTATTTTGTGGTGATGCACATATTCATTTGGCTGTTATTATAAATGAATTATTATTATTTCATTTCTACGGTTGTCGTCGCGCTGTGCATGTGGGACATTTGTATTGATAAACATTGATTTTCCCACAATCCAATGCGCTCTTCTAATGAAAATCACAAGTATGAGGTTTGGCCTGGGCACGACTTTCACTAATTACCGCCGGTAACGTCTCAGTTTGTACTCGTTGATCTGGGCAACAGTCAAAGTCGCCATCTTTGTTTATATGAGACCCATATATCTCGCACATGCGCCTTTTAATGTAGTGACTCACGTTCGTGGTCTCCCATTTTAACAGTTTTCCTGGCTTACAATAACACTCTTTGAGGACAGTTTATATTTATATCATCAGATATCAACTTCCTTTGACCTAGGCCAACTTGAACCTGGTCGTCTGGCAAAACAAAAGAATCAATTATGCAGTTGTTAAAGGTTTAGTCTTCAGGGGCGGATACAGAATTTTGTTATGGGGGGGGGGGGTTCAAAATTTAAAATCGCCATACTAAGTTAATGATTTTTATACAAAAACAAATTGAATAAATTTTTCAACGGAGGGGGGGGGGATTCCAAGAACCCCCTAGATCCGCCACTGGTCATTCACATTCCTGAATTTGTTTTGCAACAACAATTAAGATTGTTTTATGAGTACTATGATTAGTGTCAAAGGAGCATCATGCTCAATATGTTCGAAGTTGGTGGTTATTACTGGTAAACATTGTAAACAGCGATGCTTCAATTTCAAATACAGAACTGAAGGTCACACTCAAATCCCGTGATCCTTTTCATATAGAGTGGTTTGCAACTACGCCAAATCAAACGCAGCGTCTCCCAAATATTGCTAAACGCTAAGTTGGATCCCAAACAGTACAACCAAGTCGATAGATCACGAGAGATATAATGTGTTTTTTATCATATATCCCCAAATTGTAAATGTAATTTCATTCTGTAACCTACACTATTATTTGGATAATTTGATCTTAAATTTGATCAGAAAACCTATAAAACAAAACATTACAATTAGCCACGAACGTATGCTGATTACGTAATATCCCAGTACAACAGACTTTTTTAGAATTATTCAATGGCAAAGAACAAACCCGACGCAAGCGAATTGGCGGCAAAAGAAAATAAAAAGTTAGTTTTATTCTGTTGAATCTAAAATTTCTGGCATACAGCGAAATACAGCACTAAAAGGCAAAAAGCTTGAGGGAAAAAACAAAATAAACGAACCTAAAACAGAACTGTGACAAATCGATAAAGAGCACTCAAAAACGAAAAAAACAAAACAAAGCGTGATACTAATACTAAACGATAGAAAAGCGAGTTGGCATGACCGCGAGAAAAAAATGGGTGGGTGGGTGAAAATAACCCGAACAGAAATAACTGGGCACGAACAGCGTGCGATGTAAACAGTGCATGTAAACAGAACGAAGCAAATGGGCTACAATAATCGTGCGCAGTGGAGAAATGAAACAAACGAACGAAGCTTATGCAAATGAAAAGTATGCAAATGAATAATTAACAATTTTGAACTGCTTACAAAATACAACCATTCAATACAGGGAAACAGTAAACGGCCTGACAAAATATTACGTAACCAGGCAGTTTATTGTGTGTAGTTGTTTAAACATTCTATATTTGTTTGCAATGTTTCTTTTCCCCCTAATTGACCAATCATTTGCAATAACAAAGAATTGGCAGATTTATTGAAAAGTGCATGGACAATAAAAAAAAACATTCAATTTTCTTTTGTCCTGATTCATTTTTTTCTTCTTAATAACTAGTGTCACACTTTCACATGTTTCTATTTACAACATTTCTGTATTCAATCCAAAACCAAATTGTTGTGGCGAATTTGATTAGCGTGAAGATAACAGAACATACACCTATTCAGGCATTGATTTGACGCCATGTGTGCTACCAAAAGTTAGTACAATTGATTAAGAATTTTCTTTTTAGTTTTACTACAATGGCGACAAATATTATCAATGAAGCAACAACAAATTACGAATGATTGACAAATATTTTCGATGTGTTCGTTCAATTCCAACAATTGTAACAAATTGCTTACATTATTAGGGTGTCTAATTTAGATTACAATTATTCAGTGAGTCACAAAGCTCGTTGAAACAAAGGAATGACTTGGGTTAGTGAACTCTATCTACGCGGGATAGCATTATCTGCGATTGGTGAACCTAATGGTGTTCAAAAACCAAGGAGGGCGCTTTATCTAACTTAGAACCCACCGCCTCAAACCTTCTACAGATATATATATACGTTCTGTGGTATTTCGTAGTGGGAATGGGGATCATGTCCCTGTTTTAAACAGTATACGCTATAAAAGCTCTTTAATATCTGTTACTCAATGCGTGAATCGCGATCGGTGGACATTTAGTTTTAGTATATATAATGTCCTGCAATGGTGTATTCTGATTGGCCGAGAAGAACTAAATGGGCATAAGTACCGCTAGCCTGACAAGTTGGCGTAGCTGGCGCCCTGGACTGCTGCGATCCCTGTGGGCGCCACCTACGCCAACTTGTCAGGCTAAAGTACCGCTAGTTGCAAACACTATCAAATAGGTAATTTGGGTAGACCATTTGAAACTCTGGGGCAATGGCAGAAAAAGAACTATGCAAAATATTAGACAAAGACAAAGCCGTTCTTCTTGGACTCCTCTGGAATATAAAATCGTCCACGCGATGAAATCTTGGTCCACAGTCTCCCAACATCTTAAGGGACTGTGTCAGGTCGGACTTATATTCAAGAAGAGTCATCGTAGTCGAGCTTTATCCTATACACAGCCGGACGATGATGTTTACATATAACTCGGTGTGTGTCGGTGGTTTGTCTTATGAAAAGTGCTAAGTTCGTTCAAACATGATAAAAGTAGTTTCGAAAGAAATTACGTAATAAGAGAAGATTTTATGGGCGTTATTATGATTGTATATTGTACAGGTTGGCGTTACTATTTTAAGCAAATTATAAGTCGAGATAATTTTAAAATTGAAATTTGCTAGTTACTAATTTCAATTGTGTTTCTTATTAGGTTTCTAATATATTGTAATTGTTGTTTTGTTTAATTCTCCTTTATTGTTATTACTTATTTTGAGTATTTCTTGGGTTGTTTTATTTTTGTTCATTCTCCCCCTTAGGTTTCTCTATTGTTTTTAATTTTGATGCGAATGGCATGAATTGTTTAATTTTTTTCGCATTCACCCTTTGTGTTGTATGAAGAAAACCTACCATTGATTAATGTGATCAACATGAACAAATATAAAATGCGTTGCCTTGGCAATATAACTTAGACTGCACTGAATCAATGATGACTTTCAATATTTTTATCATTCAACTCCACTTTACTTTGTTTCAATTGCATGATTCTGTCAGATAATATTTCAAGCGAACTCTACAAAGTCCAAAGCCATTACGGCGCTTACGGGTTTCAGTGAGAGATTTTTTCCATACATGGGAATGCAAGTTTATTGTTTGATTTACTCCGTTGTATTGTTTACTTGAGGATTATATCAATTTGTTAATTCCGGCTGTAATATGTGACCTATATAATTTGCAAGCATGTTTGTACACAGTTTTTCTATTTCTTATTTTTCTTTATATATATATATATATTTATTTTCGTTAACTATTATTTCTCAGGAAGTTTCTATGTTTGTTTATAATTTTATTCCAGGTTTCAATATTGCTTTCAAGTGGTTGCTAATGACTCTTTTATTTTTTATCTATGTTTATTTTTCGTCTGGATTTTTATCCTTCATTTAGTAACGTGTCAAAATATAGTAGAGCTTCAAATCCAAGTCTGAAACCGCTGTAAAAAGTAAGTCATGGTATGTATGGAGTAAAAGTACGGTTGACATTTGTGTATAGAAAGTACGTTTTTTTTTTACTGAGCAATATTTTTTTTTTTGCGTGCTAGATGTATAATGATGACTGTTATATTTCTATTCACAGTTCCACTCATTGAATGTCAATGTTACCATTCCGCAAAACGTTGTCGCGTGACTAGTTTACTGTTGTGGTCACGTCGATCGCTTTTTTGGTGAGTGTAATGCGTGATTTTATTTCAAAATCAGGTAGTTTTATTTATTTGAAAATTATATTTTATGTTCACAGCTTAGTGGTTACTGGCGAGTTTCCAACATGTCACAATGCCGCTTGGCGTGGAATTTTTTTGAGTACAAAGTATTATTTAAACATTCACAGAATTCCTGCATCTAGCCCTGAGTACAGTCTTATAGGCTGGCATCCTTCCGCTGATCATTCGTCCCACAGTCCTGTAGGTTAGCCTCCTTCCGCTGATTGTATTAGCTGTACTGTGGCTGGCTATCCTGAATCAAACGTCCGTGTTTTATCGTATCGTCGTTAACCATATAAGCTTGCTGATTACGTCACCTATAAAATTATGGGCCTATAAATAGTTCTGTTTACAGCCTACAGAGGGCGCATTGATTATAATAAAATAACATTAACCCATAACGGCCCTAGGACGATGATTAGCTACTAAAATTTGTTCTTTTAAAATAGTTTTCAGGCAGTAGAATTATCTAATTTTGTTTATCTAGACATATACAGTTAATAATTGTACACCTCTGATTTGCCGTTCTGTTGCGCAATACGCATAATTGACTATGACGTCATACTTAATCATGGCCACACTTATTATTTTGGCAAAAGCCAAACTGGGAGTAAAAATGGTTGATAATGTAACATTCACTATTGTATAGCGTTTCATTAAGCTGTCACAATAACGTCGGGCTTAACTTCGTCATGGTATGTTTGTTTACAAACAAACCAGGGAGTATGAACAAAGAGGTTGACAATGTCTCGTCGGTACATACCTGGTTTTTCTATCGGGTTGCCACCCACGCAACACGATCAGTAATTATAATGACGTATATCAAGTCTTTTGAAACAAAAGACTGTTTCTTCATTACTGCTATGCGACAACTGCACATCATGCGATAGTTCTGGATTTTCCCTGTTGCTAAAAATAGCATACTCATTCATTTAACCATAGACCTAGAGGGTCTATGATTTAACCGGGGGGAATTCCCAATTCACACGAGCATACGCATGCGCATATCATTGTCAACGTAATTGTGACAAAGGGCGTTTCCGTAGACACAACTACCTGGCAATTATAAAATGTTTGAAATGCATGTATATACAGCATGATACGGGGTGTATATTTTAAAAACAGATTCGGCTTGTGAACAATTTAAAAAAAAATACTGAAAAAAATGCTATTATAAAAAAAAATGTTACAACAATATACATTTTCCAATCCTGGAAAGTAAAAAAAAATCCTTATCTAATGTAATGCGATTATTGTGGGAATGTTTATGTACAACCAGCAAGTTGTATTTATAAACTACTAAATTATGTTGTCACCATCACAAGGAAATAAAACAAAACAAAATTGAACAACCATAATTGAAAGGGAGGTGGTTGTCGCCCACGCATGCGCGAGATATGCGTCTCATATGAACAAATATGGTGACTTAGACTGTTGCGCAGACCAATGAGTACAAACTGAGAGGTTACTAAGCTTTAACTTGGTAATTTCTCTCGTGATTGGTAGGTATCAAAGGAATCGCCAGCCGTAATTAGTGCATGTTGCACCTGACCCAGGTCAAAACTCGTACTCGTGATTTTCATTAGAAGAATGCATTGGATTGTGGGAAAATCAATGTTTATCAACACAAATGTCGCACATACAAGGCATGACTACAACTGCCATTTAAACTTATTGAAGAGATTATAATACCTATAACACTTGTACAGTACATGACCAATTGTCTAAATTACAAAAAATAATTTTCTTATTCGCCGCGGCCAGGTACTGGTCAGTCTAATTATTTGAATATCAAATTTAATTTTGTGCACAATCCCTATAGGGAATTTGTAACCTATGTGTGAACTATAAGTTCTCAACAAATAGTCCGTTTTGATGTCACCTAGCAGTATAAATATTTTGTTTTACTGCCATGGCCCTCTTCAACATTAAGTACACAGATTTAAGAAAGAAGCCTACTCATCAATGAAAATAACAGAATTTTGCAATAAATTGTATTCCAAAACAATATATGGATATTGATATTAAAAAAGTTTGGAGTCACTAGCCTAATTTTGAAGAAAATGCTGGTTGTATTTTAGCGGATATAGTTGCCATTTTGACAGTTTTGTAATGCTTTCACCATACCTTCCTATGGCAGAGATATTATGCCATATCTCAAATTGTAGGCTGGTGGTAGGCTAAAACAATGATATGTTAATGATGAGGTACCGGTTTGTTTTGTTGTCCTGAATAATTTCAAAATCTGGGGTTTAAAAAGTGTCAAATTTAATTTTTCTTTAATATTGTGTTCTACGGAATTGAAAACTATTAGGACAAGATTCTAAAAATACATCACTGTAACACACAAAAGAATGTTATTTTATGGTGCCATGGAAAAATAGCTTCATGACTTTACGTGATAAACCAATGAACATGCGATTTGTAACCAATTTTCTGAAATTATGAGTAGGCTTCTACCTTAACAGCAAAAAATGACACTTAAAGCGGGGGTGTCGTCATCTGCGCATGCGTCAGATGGCCATAGCGTGTCATTATTTACAAACAAGCGTCTACCCACGAGCCTTTGCGTTTTAGCGTGTGTTATCGTCGCTTGGGACTCAATTCCCGCGTGTACGCAGGCACCGTCCCTCAACACAGGTGACGACCCTCTCGCTTTAAAAATTGAACATTGTTGCCCACTATACCTTAGCTGCATTCCAAAAATGTAATGATTAATACGACTTCATTATTTATCTTTTATTTATCTATATTTTTATACTAGTTAGTTTTCTGATTTCTTATTTGAGGGGAGGTAAGGGGGGTAGCTGGTACGGTTTTACGGGAAATGAAAAGGGCTTCTTACAATTTACAAGGAAAAAAAAGACGTTTTTACAGTTTACAATGTTAAAAAATGGAACATTGAATGGTCCAAAGAGCTCTCCGACTCAAATGCTCCGCCATTACTGCGCCGTGTGTAGAGACGCATGCGCATATTACCCTCGTAATGCTCTTCATTCGGTTAGAGGGCCTTTTACGTCTTGGACATTAAATTTTAGTGAATTGTGTCATCTAGTCGTTTTACAGTTTCTGAAATGTAATTTCCCTAGATTTTTTTTTCGATTTTTTTATTTGGATGAAAATTCTTGTACGTACCGAGAAAAATGACACATTTTCACAGTGTACGAAAAAAATATTTGATTGATTACGTTGTACGTCTAGCCTGTGATTACAGAATTACGGAATTTATTTTTTCTATTTACGTTGTACGAACAAAAAAATATTGCAATTACGTTGAACGAAAATAACCCTTGCCCCCCCCCATCTTATTTGTTAACCACTGATGCAAGATGCAAGAAAGGTAAATGAATGGCACATTAGCAGCCACTGAATTTATCATACTGATAAGCGCTACCACAAGTGCAGAGTAGGAAATGTTTTTATTTGTTGCAACAGGGTGGCACACTACCAAAATGTTACCCAATAGAAATAAATCCTACATTTCAAAGATGACAGTTATTATTGTAAACTACAAGCCATCTTGAAATCACACAGCACAGACTTAGGTCATTAATACACACATCATAGCAAAACTGTAAAAGAATTTGTAATAGCTATGATTTTGAACATAAGTAACCCCATAAAGATTATCCAATCTTACCAAAATATTGCTTTAGACACAATTGCATGGGCAAAGTGACCATAGGAAGGGTTAATGTCACATCAAATGCGTTGTTGAAACTAAGATTCGGGTAGTCGCCATTTTATTGAAATCGATCACATGATGGACACTGTAGAAAATTGGTATGCACGCCACACACTATTATCGGATATAACACATAACATTTTCAATGATAGACTGTCAAAGAAAGGCTTAGCCACTCATGATGACAACGTATCTGACATTTTGTCCAGGGCCCCTAATAAAGCTTTCATCTTGTACTATGATCACTGAGGTTCACTTGAGAAAAAATTGATTTCAATAAATGACGCCCTCTGGAGAGTTGGATGCAACCCAGCAGCCATCTTTTCCCACTTGAAAGTAATTTTAAAGCGTGGTAGTCGTCACGCTGCGCATGTGCGACATTTGTGTTGATAAACATTAATTTTCCCACAATCCAATGCGTTCTTCAAATGGAAATCACAAGTATGAGGTTTGACCTGGGCGCGACTTGCACTGATTACCGACGATGACTCCTTTGATACCTTCCAATCACATGAAAATTGCCTAATCTACTCATTGATCTGCGCAACAGTCAAAGTCGCCATCTTTGTTTATATATGAGACCCATATATCTCGCACATGCGCAGCGCGGCGACTACCACGCTTTAATGTACAACGTTGGTATATAGCATTTTTGTTATTCTTTGAGTGTCCACATTTCGCAATGACCATTACAGGAAATGTTTTATTAAAAATAAAAATGAGAGAAAAAAGATTAATAATTACAACTATTGTTGCTTTAAACACAAGTAGGGTAACAGTTCAGTAACAAACATTTCTGGTAAGTTAGGGGGGATTTACATTTCAGACATGTAAAATGATACTACAGGGGTCAGCCTATTGCAGACTTTTTTAGTATTATTTAAAATGAACTATTTGGGAATTCAAACAAGTTTTACTGTAAGATTCTTTATTTTAGCTGGAATTAATTTTCGCTTTTTAGGTGTTGTATGGAATTTATTTTCACTGATTCTTGATGATTTAAGTGTAAAATATAGGAAAAAATATATATTCGCTGGATTTTATTTTCACTGAATTATCCCTTCAACAAAAATAAATTCCAAGCGAAAATGAAGTAATTTACAGTACTGTATTTGACTGTGTTGGAGGTTTTTAAACTTGTTGTACAACTGTGGATTGTTTCGCAGATATTTCATTTATTTTTGTACTATAATAAGGTAATAAAAACAAGTCATTGTTGATGACGTAGTCCCTGTTGCCAAAAATAAAGTAATTTAGACAAAAAGCATAGTTAGTAATTGAGAGTAAATAATTGGCGGTCTAGTATCAACAGAAATTAGATGTATTAAATTACTCCTCCAAAATAGAAATATATGGTCAGAAATTAAAAAGGATATGCTATTCTTTTATTTTTTGTATCCAAACTGAATTTCATTTGTCCAGGCCTCGGTGTGTGTGTGTGTGAGTGTGTGTGTGTGTGGGGGGGGGGGTACTTACATTGAAGTGCTATATGTATATGTGCCGCCAAAAGGGGTTCCAAATTCACCACTTCTGTCTGAAAAGGGGTTTGTTATTTTACCCTGTCTGTCTGAAAACGGGTATCTTTTTTTCATTATTTCTGTCTGAAAAGGGGTCCATATTTTCTGAAGACTGTCTCTAGAGCTTGAGTGATCCAACAATCAGGAGACTGAAGCTGATTTTTTCGTTCTGTGACTTCATTTAGATCGTCAAAGCATTTTGCATTTTTTTCTTTCAAGTCCACCTGCTTTTCCCTTGGTACCATTTATGCTTACTGTCTGGAAAAGGGTGTCAAATATCCACAGTTTGTCTGAAAAGGGGTAGGTAATTTGAGTTTATTTCTGTCTGATAAGGGGTAGGGGTTTCAAACAACCAGCTACACACCCCTGTCAGTATTTTTTGCAAGTAACAATCCCCGACCCCCCACCCCCACCCCCATCAAGGCTCATGTATAGAGATATAGTAGTATGGTCAAAAAGCAAGATTGCAAGCAGTCAACCATCTTTGGCTCGATTGGAAAACTAATTGTCACAAAACTTACATTGTGCACTTTGCACATAGGAGTTTAAACAAGCAGCCTCTCAGCTGAGATAGCTCCGCTGTTAGTAATGCACATTTCAATTAAAGAACAGAAGATATCATTAGAAAATGAACAATATGCATAGTATCAATGCAATGGACTTGCTGTTCTCAACAAGAATTCAAAAATATCATTTTTCACCATAAATGATTGTGGTTTTTAACAAGAAGAAAATATCACTTTTTACCAAAAATGACAAAAATATTCACCAAAATTAGAGAATTAAAGATATCATTACAAAATGAAAAAATCTGAGAGAGGTCCACATGTAATACCTATATATGTACTATCAAAGCAATTGGACTTGCGGTTTTTAACAAGATGTCAAAAATATCACTTTTTACCAAAAATTACAATATTCACCAAAATTAGAGAATTGACGATATCATTACAAAATGAACAAATTTGAGAGTGGTCCACATGTAGTACCTATATATGTAATATCAAAGCAATTGGACTTGTGGTTTTCAACAAGAAGTCGAAAATATCACTTTTTACCAAAAATGACAAAAATATTCACCAAAATTAGAGAATTAAAGATATCATTACAAAATGAACAAATCTGAGAGAGATCCACATGTAGTACCTATATATGTAATATCCAAGCAATTGGACTTGCGGTTTTCAACAAGATGTCGAAAATATCACTTTTTACCAAAAATGACAAAAATATTCACCAAAATTAGAGAATTGAAGATATTATCATGAAATGAACAAATCTGAGAGAGGTCTACCCAAAGTACATATACACCAAGTATCAAAGCATTCAGGCTTGTAGTTTTCAAGAAGAAGTCGAAAAAGTAAAACATTGACACGGACGACGTCGCCGGAAAATCACTCATATGATAAGCTCCGCTCGACAAAGTCGACAGCGGAGCTAAAAATATCAGTTACATGTAAACCAAATGATAAATTATATTAATTTTATTAATTTAACTAGCCTAAGCCAGTAATTCAAATTGAATTGCTAATATATTACACATATGCATTTTCCAATACCTAAAAAATCCATTATGATACTACCAGTATGTTTGTAAAAGACATTTATACCACTGGTTTGTCCATACGTTATTCCACACACGTCTCTTTCTCTTTGCGCTATGTATAAATAGACTATGTGTTCATGAGGGCAAATTCTAAGGTTACAATCAAAGAAAGCTTAGAAAAAACTCCCGTGTGCTGAGAGTATTGAAGACACATTAAAAATTAATTAAAAATTACTTGTACATGAGATATTGATGGAAAAGCTGAAAACTAATTATGTACATCAGGTAACTAATATGAACAGAACAGAACCAAAAAATTATGAATTATTATGCTAATTAGAGAATTAATATGAACAAATTTTAACCCAAAATTAATCAGGCCTGTATATTGTCCTAGAGCATTTATGTACCAATTTTTATTCAAATGTGATGATCAGTAATTGAGATATCAGTGTTAATTAATTATGTTAATTAGGTGTTTAATAAGCATAAATATTTACCAAAAACTAATTGGGTTTTTGCATAGTTCTCTTTAAAAGTTTCATTAAAATCCAATTTGTGGTTCTTTATATATTAGTGGAACATTATGCAAATTAGGTAATTAATATCCAATTAAAACTAATCAGGTCTTTGCATAATCCTAGAAGATCTATGTAGCAAGTCTCATTGAAATATGATGATTACTACTTGATATATCAAAAGCTGGAAATTAATTAATTATGCAAATTAGGTAATTAATATGTACTGATATTACCCTAAAAACTATCAGGTCTGTGCAGTGTCCTGTGACATCTATGTACCAAGTGTCATTGAAATGTGATAATTACTACTTGAAATATCAAAAGCTAAAAATTAATTAATTATGCAAATTAGGTAATTAATATGTACTGATATTATCCTAAAAACTATCAGGTCTGTGCAGTGTCCTATAACATCTATGTACCAAGTTTTATTGAAATGTGACAATTACTACTTGAAATATCAAAAGCTGAAAATTAAATAATTATGCAAATTAGGTAATTAATATCTACTGATAGTACCCTAAAAACTATCAGGTCTGTGCAGTGTCATATGATATCTATGTACCAAGTTTTATTGAAATGTGATGATTACTACTTGAAATATCATAAGCTGAAAATTAATTAATTATGCAAATTAGGTAATTAATATATACTGATATTACCCTAAAACCTATCAGGTCTGTGCAGTGTCCTATGACATCTATGTACCAAGTTTTATTGAAATGTGATGATTAGTACTTGAGACATCAGTGGAAAAGCCGAAAATTGATTAATCATTATGCAAATTTGGTAATTAATATTGCACAGATTTTTACCCAAAACTAATCAAATCTGCGCATTAGTTTGGAGCATCTGTGTGCCAAGTTTCATCAAAATCCAATCAGTGGTTCTTTAGATATCAGTGGAACAGTCATGGAACAGCTAAAAATCAGCTAATTATCATGCAAATTAGATAATTAATATGCATGGGTTTTTACCAAAACCTAATCAAATCTGCGCATTGGCCCAGAGCATCTATGCACCAAGTTTCATCAAAAATCAATGTATGGTTCTTGAAATATCAGTGGAACAGACACACACACACACACAGACACACTAACTGCAAAGACTCCCTTTTTGTGCTTCGCACACGGGAGTCAAAAAGCAGAAAATAACAAATTAGGAACATACAACAAAATAAAATTAGCATTCAAATTTGAGCCATATTGGATCTTATGAAAAATATAAAACATTGAACCAGCTTAACTAGGTTTAGAATTTCAGCTCATTCACTTCCAATTGAAAAGTTGAGATATCAAGGAATACCTCCAGAAGAAAGAATTTGTACACTATGTGATCTAGGGGCTGTTGGCAGTGAAACTCATGCATTCATGGACTGTGAAAATATTGAAATTAAGAATAGTCGTATAGAATTTTTAAATATGGTTTTAGTTTATGATGAAAAAATTCAAGAATTATTTAAGGATAACTTACTTAAAAAAATATTTACCCCAAATGATAGTTTTTCATTGTTAATTTGTTCATCAAATTATAATGTCAAACAATATCAAATTTTTTTTTCTTTATTACTGCTAATATTTTATATTTTTTTGCTTACTTATTGCTTTATTTGTTATTCATGTTTGTTACTTGTTGTTGTTGATGTTACCATAGATAATTCAATACATTATTTTGTGCCAAATAAAATATACTATACTATACTCGTACGCAGAGCATAATTGCTACAGATAACTGTACATAACTCTTGTTAAGCTGGCGTTCTTGTACAATTTGATTGACGTACTCTGACCAAAACACCATAAGAAAATGTGGGTTACTTTTGTCTGAAAATTGAACAAGCATGAAGCAGGAGTGTGAGTGTGACTCTAACCAAAAGTGTGCATTATATATGATAACCCACATTTTCAAATGAGTGTTTCTTAAGTATCCCATGAAAAAACAATGAAATTGATACATTCAATGATCGACTGCATTGCCAGTGCACATAGCTGAATGTATGTGTGTTAATTTACATATACTGTAAAATGACTAATTTTCACTGGGTTTGAATTTCACTGATTTTCACTAAATTTCAGGCATATTCAGTGGGTTTTAAATTCACGGTTTAATCATTTAGATAATGTGTTCTACATAATGCTCAATTTTACATATTCACTGGGTTTTAATTTAGTGCATTTTCCAGTCAGCGAAATCAGCAAAATTAAAACCCAGTGAATAATTAACCCTTTTACAGTACAATGTAATGTAAGATGTAATGAACACATTTGCTTATAAATAATTCAAATTATACAACTTGACGTTGAAATGAGCCATGTAAATCCTCAGAAACCCTATTGAAAATAGAAATAACTCATTTGTTAAAGGCTCTACGTTCTGTGGTTGTGGGTTCAAAGCCCTTCCTTGGTCATCAGTCTTACCCAAAGTGCATGGTCTGATTTACAAGACTGGTTTACAAAATATGTACAGTTAGGCCAAGAAAAAAAAATTCTCTGTTTCTCGTTTCATGGAAATTTAAAAATGAGGTGGCGAAGCGATTTTTTTTTTATGAATACTGAGCTAAAATGTGGGAAATTTGAGACAAGTGCGATGACAAGCGCATTTTGGAATGCTTTAGAAGGAAAAAAAAAACTTTTGAGGCGCATAGTTCAAAATGATGCATGCGCGGAAACGAGAAACAGAGATATTTTTTTTCTCAGCCTTATCTGTAGCAATTACATTCTGCATTTGAATTCAAATGTGACCAGTTTAACGAAAGATTTACAGAACAATGGGTCACATGACAGAAGAGTGCTATAATAAAACACTCTTTTGTATGGTATTTCTAACAAATATTACTTTGTTTTTTAATATACAGCAAAATTATAATTTTTTTCAAATTATATTATTTGATAATATATAATTTAACATGTCATTGAAAATGACACAGTCCCCATTTAATTTTTGAAAGATCTCTTTGTGCTTGTCATATTAAAGCGGAGGGGTTGTCGTGAGTGTATCCTTGAAACTTGAGCCCCAAGTGACGTATTAAACAGATTGCTTATTTACATCAAATTCGAACATGTGTTGCGTGACGACCCCTCCGGTTTAAGACATAGCAAAGAAAAACATAGATCACAAGTGAAAGCATGTCAGAGTTATCACATTTCAAACAAACAAGATGGCCACCAGTCGGCCATATTTGATCAAATTGCAAATTGAATTGACATGTACATGTATCTATTTATGACATGCTAAATATCAATGGATGAAAACGATACATGGATGACAGAGATATAGTAATATGGCCAAAAATAAAAACAGCCGTTATTCAGCCATCTTTGATCTGATTATGAAACAAACTGACATGTATGATGTATGCACCAAATACGAATGAAAATGGTACATAAATCTTGGAGATATAATAGTAAGGTTAAAAAGTCAGATGACTGTCAATCGGCCATTCTTGATCCGATTTTAAAACAAATTGTCATGGACATGCATCCTGACATAAAGTATGTGCCAAATTTGAATGAAAACTGACAAAGCATGTCCAAGATACCACATATAAAAAAAACAAGATGCCTGCCAGTCGGCCATCTTTGATCCAATTGCGAAAGAAATTGTCATGGACATGTATGCTAGCATGTATAATCTATGTACCAAGTTTACAACAAATACAACATTTTCAAAAAACAGTCGGTCATTTTGAATCAAATCACTAAACCACTGCATGTGCATATGTCCCACATAAAGTACTAGGCACATGCAAAGAATGAACGGAATCGGTTCAAAGGATTCTGAAATATGACTCTGGACGGGCGGATGCACAGATGGATAGACGCACAGACAGACGGATGCATGGACAGTCGGGGGACATGTATCCTAACATGTATAATCTATGTACCAAATTTGAATGAAAACTGACAAAGTATGTCCAAAATACAACATTTTCAAAAAGCAAGATGGCTGCCAGTCGGCCATTTTAAATCGAATCGCTAAACCACTGCATGTGCATATGTCCCA
The DNA here is from genome assembly GCF_978046115.1 of Saccoglossus kowalevskii. Taxonomy (NCBI): domain Eukaryota; kingdom Metazoa; phylum Hemichordata; class Enteropneusta; family Harrimaniidae; genus Saccoglossus; species Saccoglossus kowalevskii. The sequence goes on from NC_140658.1 coordinate 27,818,236, forward strand.
CATAAAGTACTAGGCACATGCAAAGAATGAACAAAATCGGTCCAAAGGATTCTGAAATATGACTCCGGACAGACGCACGGACAGACAGAGACCGAATTATAAGTCCCCGTTTTCGCATAATGCTGGATCTTGTAGTGAATGGAAATATGGTCTATTTTATAATAATAATAACTTTATTACACAACTAAATCATCAGAAGATTTAGTAAGGTAAAGAGAAAAGCAAGACAAGAATAAACAAATGAAATAAAAACAAACAAACAATAAAAAAAAACTTAAAAGATAAAGACTAAAGAAATATCAATATAAAAACTTCACTATTTTCGCAACTTTTAAACAGGGGATTTATAGATGGTATCTTTAAAGTAAAGTGAAAGGGCTTTTGCATTTTTCATTACCACACTTCTAGATATAAACAAGTACATTTCAAGACACTACTGATATTTTCTTTCAACCTATGTCATCTTATAAATTGCTTGCCATAAGAAACAACAGACAAACATGCCATTTTTACTTCATTACTGTTCACACTCCATTTTGTACATCAATTTACCCTGAACCAATTTAGATGACTTCATATTTTCATTTCAATTTTGAAAAAAAGAAAAAACATGGGGCCCAGGGGCACCGAATTCCTTTGGAATTAAGTAGAACTTGGGTCTGGTAATTGATACATCAGAGCAGTTGTTTTGTTAGTATGGGCCAGGAAACTTTGAGTGAACAGTCTGCTGTGGGAGATGAAACCTCAAGTCACTGATGGAGGTGAACATGTTAGCCAATGTGCCACTCAGGTTCTCGGGACCTAGAATATTTATTTATGCATTTACCTCTTTAATTATGCATGGTTTTACCAAAATCTTATCAGAATTTGCATGTTCCATATTATCAGACTTGTTTCATCTGAATATGATGATCACTTCTAGAGATATCATTTGAACAAGTTTCCCACACAGACAGACCGAGCGCTCATTTTGTGCACATTGCTGACATAAGCTCCCCTTTGTGCAGAGCACAACTGGAGCCAAAAATGACAACTGATTTAAACATTAAAATATTTATTAACTTTTCTTTTGTCCAAATTACAATACATTTATTCAACTCAACTTTGTTAGGTCAGACTTTTTTTATTCCTTGTTTCGCGAGTTTTTATAAGGCAATTTTTTTGAGGAGGGCGAAAAAAAAAAAATTAATTCTTTTTTTTCATAAGTTTTGTGTGATCTCAAAGAATTGTAAGTGAGATCATTGATCGGAGAGAAGAAATGAAATAAAATTTTATTCCCTGTATAACCTTGTTTCTCATCTGCGTAAGACTTCGGTACTTTGATCATGATACTCCCACGAAAATGCAACTTGGATTTGTTATGCAGCATTTTTTTGCGCTTACAAGTCGGCATGCGCGAGAAATTACGCTGAAATAAAATTATATTTTTATTTCATTTTCGGCTCCTGTTCATTCGGCGGGTTTGCGAAACAAGGGATAATAAAAGTCTGGCCTTAACAAAGTACAAGGCAAGATGGCTACCTTGGCCAGAGCAGCTGCTCTGGCAATACAACACATCTTCTTTCTTGCCATCTTGATACTGTGAAGGTATATAATACATGAAGAACTTATGATTAATAAATAAAATGGTATCATTAGAAGCATAGACAGGCAGGGTTTTTACTGTATACATAACTACAGGACTTGACAAATTGTGAAAACATTTTACAGAAGCAATTAACATTTTACAGTAAAAACAATTAAGTGCCCTGATGGTGGACTGAGCTCAGCTGGTATATTGTCAGTGGAATACTGTAACAAGACTGGTTCACTGTAATAGAACAGGGATTTTATCAGGGCAAGCCTGATCTGAAGATACTATAAGCTTCCATCAAAATAAAATCAAGATTTTGACATGAAATGAGCCAAGTGCATGCATATAAATTTAATAAATACTGACATGTTGGTTTGAAGAATGTGAAAGTATTAATTTTGGACACAAAAAAAGTTTATTAAATTTTAATAATGAGTACAAAACAGCAATATTAATATGGCTAACTCTGCTTGCTCAATTTCATTGACATCAGAGGCAAAAAGTAAACTGTTTGATTAAGAACACTGCCCCATCATCATGTTCCCTCTAAACAAATTCGGCACTGAGCAACTTCAGCAATTTATACTTGAAAACCTTCTTGAAGTGTACATTTTTACTACAACATGAAATTTATGGAAAAGTTGCTCAAATGGATGAATTTCACTGAGCAACTTGGTCATCTCACTGAGCAAGTTGTGTGCAAATGAGGCTTAAAGGGAACACTTGCCCCATGTGACTATCAAATCCATTTGTGTCAGGGAAGACCAGGGTAGATATCCAATTCAAATAATAATGTTTGCACAAATAAAATACTGGCATAGACCACGCATTCGTCCACTATCAAAACAATATGTAATTTAGCTATTAAGTTGCATATGCAAATCATCCACAATAGCAACATGACATGCAGATTACATCAAATCTGTTGAGATGTTCATGAGATAACCCCAATTTAGTGAATAAATAATACGTAAATTAGCTGATTTACATAAGCAAATTATTCCCAATAATATGACATGAAGAATACATCAATGTATATGCCTACCAAATTTGTACCAAACCTGTTGAGTCATTTAAGAAATTATCCAAATTTAGTAAAAACAATATGCTATTGCCAATTTACATATGCAAATTAACCCCAATAGTAATATGGCACACAGATTACATCAGTGTACATCTCTATAAAATTTGGTCAAAATCTGTCGAGTTGTTTAGGATTTAATCCAATTAGTGAATTATCCCTAATAGTGCATCTATTACAACAATGCATATCCATATCAAAGTTGACTCAAAGGACAAACATTAGTCTCTACGAGTTTTGGATATATATCAACATAATGTTATCATCGACGCTCAAGTTCATTTTTTTCTTCAAAATGTTTAATTTGAAAACGACAAGTTGACAACATCGAGTTGTGTCATATCAGTACCTACCGATGATGTTGAATAATATTTTTGTGTTTGATTCCATTTACCCACTGACATGATTGACCACATTACGATTTTGTGTGCTTCGCACAGACCATGGAGCTAAAAAAATTCCATGCACAGACCACCCATGCTCAGGCGAAGCGAACGGTACTCTCGATGAATAGCTGTATGTGGTTCATAGCTCTCTTGTCGCCGCCCGACTTTTTTATTGCTCGACGGTATTAGTCGGCCCCAAAGGCGACTGACAAGATACAAAACCATACTACAAATATAAAATAAAAATGTAAAAATCAGTTGTCAGTCGTACAAAAGAGCTATGGAACCGCAGCTATGGATATAGCCGCTGGTTGTTGCCTGTCAGTGACCAGTTCGTGCAATAAAACAGCGCAGCAAGTGTTCAATTCGTCCAATAACACACACTACGGTATAGATCAAGCTCATTCAATGATCGTGACTTAATTTTAAAAATTGAATGTCAAATTTTACCAGACGTGGACCGATGTGGATTCGATATCGTTATTTTTGGAATTAATCACTAACATTTCCTCGTTTCTCTGCTCTGTCAAAAGGAGTTACCTAGGCTTTTTTCACGTAACTGTCTCATTAAAATAAAAATAAAAATATTACATCTAGAACAAGCACCCAAAACACGTAACAAGAAGTCCCAGTTCAGTTGCTTTCACGATACAAGTGTAATACAGCTATTAGATTTGAAGTGTCGTTCAGAATGTAATAATAGTTAATACTAGTTGTATGTTCACACTTTACTATCAAAACCACCATTTCGACCACCCATGTGCCAGTTTCCAGTGTTTGGGCGAGCGGTCAATGTTTTCAATGAGCGAGCGAGCGAAAAAAAAAACGCGATTAAAATGCGGTCGGTTTCCGGTCGGACAAGACCGCGTGGTCGGAAATTAAGCGATAAGCGGTCGATGTAAAAGCGGAAGGTTGGGCGAAATGAGTACTGTATGACCATGTTTCTCCGACGAAGTCTCGACTGACAATAATGCTGACAATGGACGTTAGATAAACACGCATTGTTTGCAACTGGAAGCTTATCACCCGTTATATCAGAATCGTCAACAACAGAGTATACAGATAAGATGTTATCATTTAATTCCTTCCAAAGATAAACACTATGCAAATATCCACGAAACGGCAGTTGTAGTCTTTTCTGCTAATGTTTTAAAACACTAATTTGAGCAACGTTATTTCGCAATTTCGATCTTTTGTAAACCTGGGGTGATGTATCAAGGTCTAAAGTAACCGTTTTATCAATTTTTGAAAAATCAAGAAAAAAGTGAAAATTTCCCTTCTCGCTACCTTAAGACAGCGCCCATGTAATCACAAATACACATCATGCATTGTATTCTATCAAAACTATTACTAGTATTATACTGTAATTTTCATAGCGAAATTTGAGACGTCGAATCACACTGTCATTTTATGCGTAACTGCGCATGCATGATAAATTCAAATTAGTACTATTTAATCTATCATTAAACGAATAATTTATGCGATAAACCATCACAACATACATGAACACATCAAATAATATACATTCTTTATTATGAAACTACAATTTGATAAGAGAAGTGTGTATCAGAAAAAATAACACAAAATGTTTACTATGCAAATTGTGGCACTCACCATGTATGGTAATTGAACAGAGATTACCTACACTAGAAAAGTCTGATTTTGGGAGGTTTTGGGGCCAAAAAGTAATTTTAAAATGATTCAAGCCAAATAAAACAAGCCATGCATGGCACAGTCCCCGTTAGTTATCAAATTTAAGATATATAATTTTATTTATAGTGATATATCTGGAATATAACCATGGCAGGAATATGATTTTTTAACATTAAAATGATTGACAATTGTATCTGATCGTCAAACAAGTACTTGTCCATATTGAGAGATATTGCTCTGGAACAGCATTCAAAATCAGCCATTTTGAATACATGTATATATATAACATGATGTATAACGAATATATAAAATTTGAATATATAATCAGTTAAAGCATTTAAGAGATATGGCTCTAGAAGCCCATTCATTAAAACAAAATGGCCGCCAGACATCCATTTTGAATCCGATCTGAAAAATAAATGATGTGCATCAGGAACCTGTAATGTCTAATATATGTACCAAGTTTGAACAAAATCCATCCATAAATGCCAGAAATGCTTGATATTTTATGATTTTTTAGCACAAAAAATGACCACCATTCGGCCATTTTGAATAGGATCGTCAAACCAATATATCTGTCTATCTATGACATGATGTATAATGAATATTTGAAATTTGGACATAATCGGTGAAAGCAAGTCAGAGATATGACACGAGAACCACATTCATTAAAACATAATGGCCGCCAGTTGGCCATTTTTAATCTTATCTGAAAAACAAAATTATTTGCATCAAGGTCCCATAATATCTAATGTATATACCAAGTTTGAACAAAATCCATCTGTAAACAGCCGAGAAATGCTTGATTTTTAGGATTTTTTAGCACAAAAATGGCCGCTATTTGGCCATCTCAAAATCAGATCGTGAAACAAAATGATGTGCATCAAGGTCCCATAATGTCTAATGTATATACTAAATTTGAACAAAATCCATCTGTAAACAGCCGAGAAATGCTTGATTTTTAGGATTTTTTAGCACAAAAATGGCCGCCATTCGGCCATCTTGAATCAGATCGTAAAACAAAATGATGTGCATCAAGGTCCTATAATGTCCAACGTATATACAAGGTTTGAACAAAATCCATCTGTAAACAGCTGAAAAATGTTTGATTTTGATGATTTGTAGCACAAAAATGGCCGCCATTCGGCCATCTTGAATCAGATTGTGAAAAAAATTGACGTGCATATGTATAATATCATGTATGATGTATGTGTGAAGTTTGATTTTGATTGGTCCAGGCATTTCTAAGATACAGGTCCGGACACACGCACAGACGCACGCACGCACGCATGCACGGACACACGGAGGTCAAAACATAAGTCCCCGTTTTCGGACTGCATCCGAACGGGGACTAAAAAAATGCCCTGGAGATATTCACACAAGCTATTATAATGCCAAGTTTCAGAAAAATAGACTGAAGGGTTTTTGAGATATCTTCGTCAACAGCACACGGTCTACGGCCTACAGATTGTGATAGCATTAGTCCATTGGACCGTTGGTTCAAAGGACTAATAAAAATGACAATATTTTCACTTTTGAGTAATATTCAAATATTCAATATAGGTGAAATATTCAAGTATTCTAGGAGTGAGACTTCCTGTCAAGGCAGTGTATTCCTGGTCAGGTGGTAATCTCATTATAGTTGCCAACTTGTACACTACTATATTTTATATTGAAATGATAATTCTTCATACTGGGGCTATTTACTATAATTTTCCCTTTGTTGTTCTTCTCATCTGTAAGAATAAAACGTAATAAATTAAATATTTATTTGGCTATAGTGTTTGATGGGGGTTAGTTTCTAACTTTCACAATTACCTGAACATGTGCAGTGGAATGGACGACTGTTTATGGGTAATACCTTTTTTATCACCTACAAACTTACTAGGTAGGGCTTCAATGATTGGCTAGATGGAAAGGTAAGGCTTCAATGATTGGCTAGATGGAAAGGTAAGGCTTCAATGATTGGCTAGATGGAAAGGTAAGGCTTCAATGATTGGCTAGATGGAAAGGTAAGGCTTCAATGATTGCCTAGATGGAAAGGTAAGGCTTCAATGATTGGCTAGATGGAAATGTAAGGCTTCAATGATTGGCTAGATGGAAAGGTAAGGCTTCAATGATTGGCTAGATGGAAAGGTAAGGCTTCAATGATTGGCTAGATGGAAAGGTAAGGCTTCAATGATTGCCTCGATGGAAAGATAAGGCTTCAATGATTGGCTAGATGGAAATGTAAGGCTTCAATGATTGGCTAGATGGAAATGTAAGGCTTCAATGATTGCCTAGATGGAAAGGTAAGGCTTCAATGATTGGCTAGATGGAAATGTAAGGCTTCAATGATTGGCTAGATGGAAAGGTAAGGCTTCAATGATTGACTAGATGGAAAGGTAAGGCTTCAATGATTGGCAAGATGGAAATGTAAGGCTTCAATGATTGGCTAGATGGAAAGATAAGGCTTCAATGATTGGCTAGATGGAAAGATAAGGCTTCAATGATTGGCTAGATGGAAAGGTAAGGCTTCAATGATTGCATAGATGGAAAGGTAAGGCTTCAATGATTGCCTAGATGGAAAGGTAAGGCTTCAATGATTGCCTAGATGGAAAGGTAAGGCTTCAATGATTGCATAGATGGAAAGGTAAGGCTTCAATGATCGCCTAGCTGGAAAGGTAAGGCTTCAATGATTGGCTAGATGGAAAGGTAAGGCTTCAATGATTGGCTAGATGGAAAGGTAAGGCTTCAATGATTGCATAGATGGAAAGGTAAGGCTTCAATGATTGCATAGATGGACAGGTAAGGCTTCAATGATTGGCTAGATAGAAAGGTAAGGCTTCAATAATTGCATAGATGGAAAGGTAAGGCTTCAATGATTGGCTAGATGGAAATGTAAGGCTTCAATGATTGGCTAGATGGAAAGGTAAGGCTTCAATAATTGCATAGATGGAAAGGTAAGGCTTCAATGATTGGCTAGATGGAAATGTAAGGCTTCAATGATTGGCTAGATGGAAATGTAAGGCTTCAATGATTGGATAGATGGAAAGACAAGGCTTCAATGATTGGCTAGATGGAAAGGTAAGGCTTCAATGATTGCATAGACGGAAAGGTAAGGCTTCAATGATTGCCTAGATGGAAAGGTAAGGCTTCAATGATTGGCTAGATGGAAATGTAAGGCTTCAATGATTGCATAGATGGAAAGGTAAGGCTTCAATGATTGCATAGATGGAAAGGTAAGGCTTCAATGATTGCCTCGATGGAAAGGTAAAGCTTCAATGATTGCCTCAATGGAAAGATAAGGCTTCAATGATTGGCTAGATGGAAATGTAAGGCTTCAATGATTGGCTAGATGGAAAGGTAAGGCTTCAATGATTGGCTAGATGGAAAGGCAAGGCTTCAATGATTGGCTAGATGGAAAGATAAGGCTTCAATGATTGCATAGATGGAAAGGTAAGGCTTCAATGATTGCCTAGATGGAAAGGCAAGGCTTCAATGATTGCCTAGATGGAAAGGTAAGGCTTCAATGATTGCATAGATGGAAAGGTAAGGCTTCAATGATTGCATAGATGGAAAGGTAAGGCTTCAATGATTGGCTAGATGGAAATGTAAGGCTTCAATGATTGCATAGATGTAAAGGTAAGGCTTCAATGATTGGCTAGATGGAAAGGCAAGGCTTCAATGATTGGCTAGATGGAAAGGTAAGGCTTCAATGATTGCCTAGATGGAAAGGTAAGGCTTCAATGATTGCCTAGATAGAAAGGTAAGGCTTCAATGATTGCCTAGATGGAAAGGTAAGGCTTCAATGATTGCCTAGATGGAAAGGTAAGGCTTCAATGATTGCATAGATGGAAAGGTAAGGCTTCAATGATTGCCTAGATGGAAAGGTAAGGCTTCAATGATTGCATAGATGGAAAGGTAAGGCTTCAATGATTGCATAGATGGAAAGGTAAGGCTTCAATGATTGGCTAGATAAAAAATAGGTCTTCGTAGATTGTCAAGAGGTCTATATATATGTTTGTATTAAATCTGAAATAATTCATACGAAGCGAATGGGAATGCCAAACGGTGATTCGCATAACTTAAACTATATAGATCACACTTGTTGTGGGTTCTTTTCACGGGCCATAAAGGCATTGGAAATCATTAAGATGGTTATCGTTACAAGACGACAATGATCTCAGGCCAATAACAATTGGACATCTAAGAACCATAGAGAATTTATAAATAAGGGAACGAACACATTCATCATACACGCACAGCACTAAATGACACCAAATTTGAATTAACTGCAATGTGCGTACGCACACTTTAATACAAAGAGCAAAAGTTTGACAGTAAATACACAAATAGCTTCACAAAATCTGCTAATTAAATATTACTGCATTGCCTAAATATTTTAGACGGTTCCGATAAAAGTAACCGCGGTCGAAATATGCAAGTAAGGCAAGGGGAAACTGAAACCTGGCTGTTTGTGCGTGTAAGGCAGATGTACTATACCGGACGTAACGATGTCGAACTGCAGCAACAAACGTGGCGACAAACTTCAGACGGCTTGGTTTCCAGGGGTGGCTCACATCACGAGGACGCTGTACAGTACTATAGCTGACACCAGGACGACCAGAGAGTGAATTCTCAATCCGGAGTTCCATGGTGATGTTATCTGTGTTATACCGTACTTCTGGTGGATCGTCCAACACGCCCACCAAGGCACGCTTTCTTGTTCAATTTATTGTGCACCATATGTAAATCGAGATGACACCCCTTTGTTTACACTGCTCATTTCTAATTGGTCGAAACCAGAAGAATTGCGAGAAACTACCACATCAGGTGCGACAGGAATGTTATGCAAACTGACAGAAATGCAAAACCGAGTTTGTTGACCCGGCTAACCAAATTCACCAAAGTTTATTGACCTCAAATTCATTCTGATTCTCGGGAATCAAGTCTTCGGTACCATAGTATTTGGAGACAAATCTCACCCCAGGTAAATTCTTTGTCGTCCAATCAGGCTGCTCCCCTTGCGAAGAATGTAACAATTCGTGCATGCAATATATGTATTAAGTATTTCTTTATTTCTCCACCTATAACAAGTAACAAAGTATTCCCCTTTCTATGTAAATCATGTATGCATTTAAAAGCTTATAAGCCTAACAGGGAGGGCGTAATACTTGGAAATAAATTAAACTTTGGATTCCTGACATAGATGATTGGCCACATGGTTAGTAAATGTATTCTGTGATTGGCTAGAAGATTGGATAGGTCTCACTGATTGGATACATGGTTATATTTTGTCTTCAGTGAATGGAGGAACGGTTATTTAGGTCTTCACATATTTGCCAAATGTTTAGTAAAAGATTCACTGATTGGATACATGGTTATATTTATGTCTTCAGTGAATGGAGGAATGATTATTTAGGTCTTCACATATTTGCCAAATGTTTAGTTAAAGATTCACTGATCGGACACATGGTAAGGTAGGTTTACCATGATTGTTCGTATGCTTAGGTAGATCTTCCCTGTTTGACCAAATATTTAGATGGACCTTGACTGATTGGTCAGATGGTAATTAAGGTAGGGGTTTAGTGATTGGCTACATACATGTTCAATACTGTTTTCTGATTGGTTACAGTTAATCACTGCCTCATTGCAGTTTGAATTTAACCATTTTATCATTACATATCCTAAAAATGATCCAATAAACAATGTATTTACTTGCATTTTATATGATGCATGGGACCCACACACACGGTGTGACAACTGTGATACCCTAGACTGAGGTTTGTTGAACTCACCTGATGCAACTGGCTGTACTAAATCATATTTTATTTTTTTGTTACACCTGTCTTCACCTTCACATTGCATCATTCCACTCATGTTTCGCCTATAAGAATAGCTGTAAATAACAAATAAACATTGAACACCAAAGAAAACAAAATACAAATATGCATGAGAATGACAAGTGACAAAGTAAATTATTTGAAAAAATATTATAAAAAAAAAATAAAACAGACAAGGTCAACATAAACTTGACATTGTTGTCAAAAGCGACATGTATGAATTTCCCCAATTATGATATGTATTTACACGAGTAATGTGAATACAAACAAGTCACAGATAATCCACATAAAGCCAGGACTGGTGATAACGCTTTGATCTTGGTGCTATGATTTTTTCAGCCATATTGAATTGAATATTGTTACAAATTTATGTATGACATGATGGAATCATTGCCATCATGTCATAGATATAAAAAAAAACAGCCTGTCGGCTGAGATAGCTCCGCTGTTAGCGATGCACATTTCAATTAAAGAACAGAAGATATCATTAGAAAATGAACAATATGTATAGTATCAAAGCAATCAGACTTGCTGTTTTCAACAAGAATTCGAAAGTATCACTTTTTATTCAAAATTAGATAATTGAAGATATCACCACGAAATGAACAAATCCGAAAGTAGTCCACATGTAATACCTATATATGTAATATCAAAGCAATTGGACTTTTGGTTTTTAACAAGAAGTCAAAAATATCACTTTTTACCAAAGCAGTGTTGTGTATGCGTAAAAGATGTGTGTGTAAAGTCATATCAGATATGGTCCATGTATTGGTTATAAAATGACATGCCCTTTATACATGGAACGCAAGTGACTGTAAAACCAGCCAGTTAGCTTCTAACATGGCTACAATTTGCAACAATTTATTCAATTTTATTTTTGTTTTGCGCAGTACAGTCAATCAATATCAGCTGACAAAGCTAAGTTCTAACTAACTTCTCTCAATTTATAAAGAGAATATAAATCGTGAATCCGGCGATCTGATTGGTGGAGGGCGCATAGCCATGTTAGAAACACGGGACAAGGATTCTGTGGCAAAATTAACTACCGGTATATGAATATGCTGCACAAAACAAATGTCTGAAAATAATTCACAGTAACATTCAGTGTTTGCACTCGCCACAAAATTATCACAAATATAATTGATGAGTGAACAATGTATAACTTACTGAAGTGGCAGTGAAGATGGTAGTTGAATTTCAAACACCGAGGCATTCTCCGGGCCTTTATCAGTCAAACATGTTGGACACAAGGAAAACATCTCCAAACGTGTACCAGACCATAATTCTAAGATCATCAACATACATCCATATATATTCAGTATAAGATTCCACATATCTGCAAAATGTTGGTTGGCTGCATGGAAATAAAATGAAACAAATGAAAATTTGGATAAAACTGCAAAAAAATGATGTACCCGGTAGGTTTTATTTTGTGAGTGGTAGAAAAAATTGACTTTAGTGCTCACAGGATTAAACTATCAAAAACAAAACAACTTACGTGAAGTCTTTCTGACACACATCATCATTATTTCGTCGTTCTCATTGTCAATATAGATGAGCGCTTCAACGGAATTCTCGTCTAATATCTTGATGTGTCTGTGTCGTAGAGTTGTTGATCTGAACTCTTCAGAATGGCAACACACAGACAGTCTCTCAAAAAATCCACGGGGTTTCATTGGAAATATCTCAAACTTTATTGTAATTTCATCAAAATTGTCAGTTGTATTCCATATCTCTTGTCTGATGCCATCCCTTGATTTCAGGTAACATGGGAACAGGGAAAACTTTTTCTCCATATTATGTCGTCGCTGTGTTGAGATATTTAGTGACCTATTTTCAGATTCCTGCTGACTGGAGCCTACAGCTTTAGAGGTTCGTGGTGTCAGAGGTGATTCACCAGATCCATGAGTTAACTCATCCATGTCGGGTGCAATGGAAGCCTTTCCAGGGGTCTCTCCAGGGGAGAACTGCGGTTGGCCTAGTGCTCTTGCTGATGAGTCATCAGTTTCAGGGCTCAGAAATTCTGGAGAGGAGCATCCACTATCAAAAGACTGTGACGCCATATTCCCGGGAGAGTTGGAGAGAGGTTGCCTATCTGGTGTTTCTGGTCTTGTGTACAATTTAGAACCAGGTCCTCCTGATGTAGAATGCTGCTCCAAAACTGGTTTTGTTGGTGTTTTAGCCTCATCTCTGACATCTATAGTGTAACACAATCTAAACTGCTCCAATACTCCAACTAATGTTTCCACCTGTGATTCATTCTCCAGTAAATCCATCCAAAGCATTTGCAACAACTTATGATTCACCAGTGCTCTCTCTTGAAACTTTCGCATGTACTCATTATATTTTGTTTGCGTTAGGTTGACTTTTTTTCTATCTCTGTTCATTTTTTTCAAATTCTTCTCCGGTTCATGACAGATGACCTTCTTAAATACACTAATCAGCATAGGAGGATTGATAAAGATGTAGTTCTTTAAATCAGTGACATCATCAAACCATATGATTTCACCCAAATTATGTAGGTACTTCAACACATGGTGTATTCTATCCTCACTGTTCATGTCATCTATGTTCCTACTCAGGATGAGGCTAACTGTATCTTCCAGCTTTCTCATGCCTAAAAATTAATATACAATGTAACAAAGATTTATTTCTCCAAGCGTTTATTCGTTGTGTTGAATAAAGTGAAAATTTGCTTATTTTATGTGTATGCAGTTAAACTTTTCTGCATGTCTACTGCATTCTCGAATTCTACTGGTTAGCAAAAGAGTATAGCGACCACCTAAGACACTTCCTTCAAATAATTTTCATAGACAGATGGTCTTCATATGGAGGTTCGATTATTTTTTTATGGATTGGTAACTCACACATTTGAAATAATATTTGTCCAGAAAAGAAGAAAAAGACATTTACTTGAGTTGATCAAAATCAAAATCAAATAAGTTGGGGTAATTCAAAATTGTTTCATGAACACAATGATTATTATAATTAAAATATTACTGAAGGGGTGTTCGCATAGGACAGGAGATCTTTAAACACAGGTATCTCATATATTATGCCCTGGGACTGCCAAAATTTGGTCTTTATATAGAGGATGTCACTATAGGCAGGTGGTCTTTATATAGAGGTGATCACTATAAGCAGGTGTTCTTTATATAGAGGTGGTCACTATAAGCAGGTGGTCTTTATATTAAGATGGTCACTATAAGTAGGTGGTCTTTATATAGAGGGGGGTCACTATCGGCAGAGGTCTTTATAAAGAGGTGGTCACTATAAGCAGGTGGTCTTTATATAGAAGTGGTCACTGTAAGCAGGTGGTCTTTATATAAAGGTGGTCATTATAAGCAGGTGGTCTTTATACAGAGGTGGCCCCTATTGGCAGGTGTTCTTTCTATAGAGGTGGTCACTATAGGTAAGTGGTCTTTATATTGAGGTGGTCACTATAGGCAGGTGGTCACTATAAGTAGGTGATCACTATAGGTAGGTGGTCTTTATATAGAGGTGATCACTATAAGCAAGTGTTCTTTATATAGAGGTGGTCACTATAAGCAGGTGGTCTTTATATTAAGGTGGTCACTATAAGCAGGTGGTCTTTATATAGAGGGGGTTACTATCGACAGGAGGGCTATATAAAGAGGTGGTCACTACAAGTAGGTGGTCTTTATATAGAGGTGGTCACTATAGGTAGGTGGTCTTTATATTGAGGTGGTCACTATAAGCAGGTGGTTTTTATATAGAGGTGGTCACTATAAGCAGGTGGTCTTTATATAAAGGTGGTCACTATAAGCAGGTGGTCTTTATAAGCAGGTGGTCTTTATAAGCAGGTGGTCTTTATACAGAGGTGGTCGCTATTGGCAGGTGTTCTTTATATAGAGGTGGTCACTATAGGTAAGTGGTCTTTATATTGAGGTGGTCACTTTAAGTAGGTGGTTTTATATAGATGTGGTCACTATAGGCAGGAGGTCTTTATATAAATGTGGTCACTATAAGCAGGTGGTCTTTATATAGATGTGGTCACTATAAGCAGGTGGTCTTTACATAAAGGTGGTCACTATAAGCAGGTGGTCTTTATATAGAGGTGGTCATTATAAGCAGGTGGTCTTTATACAGAGGTGGTCACTATTGGCAGGTGTTCTTTATATAGAGGTGGTTACTATAGGTAAGTGGTCTTTATATTAAGGTGTCACTTTAAGTAGGTGGTTTTATATAGATGTGGTCACTAGGCAGGAGGTCTTTATATAGAGGTGGTCACTATGAGCAGGTGGTCTTTATATAGATGTGATCACTCTAGGCAGGATGTTTTTATATAGAGGTGGTCACTATAGGTATGTGGTCTTTATATTGAGGTGGTAATTATAAGCAGGTGGTCACTATCGGCAGAGGTCTTTATAAAGAGGTGGTCACTATAAGCAGGTGGTCTTTATATAGAAGTGGTCACTGTAAGCAGGTGGTCTTTATATAAAGGTGGTCATTATAAGCAGGTGGTCTTTATACAGAGGTGGTCACTATAGGTAGGTGGTCATTATATTAAGGTGGTCACTATAAGCAGGTGGTCTTTATATAAAGGGGGGTTACTAACGGCAGGAGGGCTATATAAAGAGGTGGTCACTACAAGTAGGTGGTCTTTATATAGAGGTGGTCACTATAGGTAGGTGGTCTTTATATTGAGGTGGTCACTATAAGCAGGTGGTTTTTATATAGAGGTGGTCACTATAAGCAGGTGGTCTTTATATAAAGGTGGTCACTATAAGCAGGTGGTCTTTATAAGCAGGTGGTCTTTATACAGAGGTGGTCACTATTGGCAGGTGTTCTTTATATAGAGGTGGTCACTATAGGTAAGTGGTCTTTATATTGAGGTGGTCACTTTAAGTCGGTGGTCTTTATATAGATGTGGTCACTATAGGCAGGAGGTCTTTATATAGAGATGGTCACTATATGTAAGTGGTCTTTATATTGAGGTGGTCACTATAGGTAGGAAGTTTTTATATAGAGGTGGTCACTATAGGCAGGTGGTATTTATATTGAGGTGGTCACTATAAGCAGGTGGTCTTTACATTGAGGTGGTCACTATACGTAGGTGGTCTTTATATAGATATGGTCACTATAGGCAGGAGGTCTTTATATAGAGGTGGTCACTATAGGCAGGTGGTCTTTATATTGACGTGGTTACTATAAGTAGGTGGGCTTTATATAGATGTGGTCACTATAAGTAGGTGGTCTTTATATAAAGGTGGTCATTATAAGCAGGTGGTCACTATAGGTAGGTGGTGTTTATATTAAGGTGGTCACTATAAGTAGGTGGTGTTTATATTGAGGTGGTCAATATAAGTAGGTGGGGTTTATATAGATGTGGTCACTATACGCGGATGGTCTTTATATAGAGATGGTCATTATAAGCAGGTGGTCTTTATACAGAGGTGGTCACTATTGGCAGGTGTTCTTTATATGAGGTGGCCACTATAGGTAAGTGGTCTTTATATTGAGGTGGTCACTATAAGCAGGTGGTCTTTATATTGAGGTGGTCACTATAAGTAGGTGGTCTTTATATAGATATGGTCACTATAGGCAGGAGGTCTTTATATAGAGGTGGTCACTATAGGCAGGTGGTATTTATATTGAGGTGGTCACTATAAGTAGGTGGGCTTTATATAGATGTGGTCACTATAAGTAGGTGGGCTTTATATAAAGGTGGTCACTATAAGCAGGTGGTCTTTATATAGAGGTGGTCATATTAGCAGGTGGTCTTTATACAGAGGTGGTCACTATAAGTAGGTGGGTTTTATATAGATGTGGTCACTATAGGCGGATGGTCTTTATATAGAGGTGGTCACTATAGGTAGGTGGGCTTTATATAGATGTGGTCACTATAGGCAGATGGTTTTTATATAGAGGTGGTCACTGTAAGCAGGTGGGATTTATATAGATGTGGTCACTATAGGCGGATGGTCTTTATATAGAGATGGTCATTATAATTGTTGACTATTGACTGTCTAATGTCCAATTGATATGGTCATGTTTCTGGTTGCTATGAACACATTATTAGAATCATGTGTATACTAATGAGGTAATATGAACACATTGATAAATTTTCAGGCAAAAATAAATCCCCACTAAATTGAAAAAAAAACAATGAAACAATCGCCCAGTGATGACATTAAAGTCACTTACACATACCAGTTTGACTGCCACCACTAGCATTTTTCCTTTCCTCCAGCAGTAGCTGCTCCACCGCAACCCAAGATTTGGGACGATTTTTGCCCTGCTCAGGAAAGAGATCTTCATTTTCAGCTAATTTCATAAGAGCAGTCTTAAACTGAGGTAAACCCTCTGTCTTTGGTTCTTGTGAGCATAGCATATGGTAATTAAGTTGTATCTGAAAGGCAAATATTGATCAAGTTACTAATGCCAAATACACATCATGATGCACACTCTATAATGTGATGCACACCACACACATAGCTTCCACACTCAGGATGCACACTGTGATATGCGTGATGCATACTCCATAATGTGACACATACCAGACACATACCAGGCAAATATTGATCAAGTTACTAATGCCAAATACACATCATGATGCACACTCTATAATGTGATGCACACCAGACACATAGCTTCCACACTCTGGATGCTCAGTGATATGCATGATGCATACTCCATAATGTGATGCACACCACACACATATCTTCCACACCCAGGATGCACACTGTGATATGCATGATGCATACTCCATAATGTGACACATACCAGACACATACCAGGCAAATATTGATAAAGTTACTAATGCCAAATACACATCATGATGCACACTCTATAATATGATGCACACCAGACACATAGCTTCCACACTCAGGATGCACACTGTGATATGCGTGATGCATACTCCATAATGTGATGCACACCAGACACATACCAGGCAAATATTGATCAAGTTACTAATGCCAAATACACATCATGATGCATACTCTATAATGTGATGCACACCAGACACATAGCTTCCACACTCTGGATGCTCAGTGATATGCATGATGCATACTCCATAATGTGATGCACACCAGACACATAGCTTCCACACTCAGGATGCACACTGTGATATGCATGATGCATACCCTATAATGTGATGCACACCAGACACATAGCTTCCACACTCAGGATGCACACTGTGATATGCATGATGCATACACTATATTGTAATGCACACCAGACACATAACTTCCACACCCAGGATGCACACTGTGATATGCATGATGCATACTCCATAATGTCACGCACACCAGACACATAGCTTCCACACCCAGGATGCACACTGTGATATGCATGATGCATACCCTATAATGTAATGCACACCAGACACATAGCTTAAACACCCAGGATGCACACTGATATGCATGATGCATACCCTATAATGTAATGCACACCAGACACATAGCTTAAACACTCAGGATGCACACTGTGATATGCATGATGCATACCCTATAATGTGATGCACACCAGACACATAGCTTCCACACTCAGGATGCACACTGTGATATGCATGATGCATACACTATATTGTAATGCACACCAGACACATAACGTCCACACCCAGGATGCACACTGATATGCATGATGCATACCCTATAATGTAATGCACACCAGACACATAGCTTCCACACTCAGGATGCACACTGTGATATGCATGGTGCATACACTATATTGTAATGCACACCAGACACATAACTTCCACACCCAGGATGCACACTGTGATATGCATGATGCATACTCCATAATGTCACGCACACCAGACACATAGCTTCCACACTCGGGATGCAAACTGTGATATGCATGATGCATACACTATATTGTAATGCACACCAGACACATAACTTCCACACACAGGATGCACACTGTGATATGCATGATGTATACTCCATAATGTCACGCACACCAGACACATAGCTTCCACACTCGGGATGCAAACTGTGATATGCATGATGCATACACTATATTGTAATGCACACCAGACACATAACTTCCACACCCAGGATGCACACTGTGAAATGCATGATGCATACCCTATAATGTAATGCACACCAGACACATAGCTTAAACACTCAGGATGCACACTGTGATATGCATGATGCATACCCTATAATGTGATGCACACCAGACACATAGCTTAAACTCAAGATGCTCATTGTGATATGAGAATTATGCGCATACTGAGATGCATGCTGTATAGTTGGATGCATTGGTACACTGACACATGCACTAACAGCACTTGCACTTCAGAGATAAGAGGGTATATTTTTATGGTCAAATTTGATAACACTGCCTCAGCATTCAAGAATAACATAGGGAATATCTATATGAAGCACACCAAGGCAAACTCTTTTGGCATCAGGCTATTGCCCTAAGTTCTCAATGACCAATGCAACTAGTGACTACATTATTAAACATCTTTCACCTGCAGTTCTTCTTCTAACTGCCTTTCCAGAATCTCAATTTTTTTCCTTAGGGTTTTAAGCTCCAAATCCTTGTTGTTTACATTACTTAAATCTTCCTTCAATTTCTGAATCCTTGCTTCCAGATTTATTTTATCTTCAGCTTGTTGACATTTGATTCTCTTCATGATATCTTCCATCTTTGCTTCAGGATCTTCACCTTGTTCTCTCACTACATCTATGTGTGTGCCAACTACCAGAACAACTGCATTGGGAACTCTCATTGACACATTAGCAATCCACAGATGGACAAGTTCTTTGTATGACTCACTTTCAGAGTGTTCATCAACCAGTTTGTATTCTGCAAGGTTGACAACGAGAACCACCAAAGCATCATGGGTAATAAAGATATGATGCGTCTGATAATATTCAAGCTGTCCAGCAAAATCCCAGAATACGAATTTAAAATCACGGAGGTCAACAGTGTACTTCTCGATACCAACAGTCCTTTCGCTTTCTCCGATGCTTTTGCCCTCTTCAATGGCTTTGCACAGGGTCGTCTTTCCAGCTTCTGACTTACCAAGGAACATCACTTTCAAACGATTATCTCTAACATCACCTTCTTTTAAAGCACGGCAGTATTCTCGAATGGCTGATAATCCAGAATTCACGATTCCAATCGGTGGCTGCTGGAGGGGATTGCCCCCAGCATGAAAAATAGATAGGCTAGATTTATCAAAGAGCTCTAATGGCACAGTTCTTATCTTGTTAACAGAAATATTCAGTTCCTCAAGATTATTTAGTGCAAGTACTGGTGCTGGAAACTCAAAAAAACGATTGCATGTTAACTTCAAGTACTTCAAGTTCAGACACTTTCCAAATTCCCCAGGAAGTGTCTTCAATTTATTTGAAGACATCAAGAGGCTCTCCAATTTTGTAAGTTTTGAGATGCCATCTGGTATGCACATAATTGAATTAGATGATAAATGTACAGATTTCAATTCTGAAAGTTCTAACAGTTCATTTGGAATTGTATTTAGATTATTGTTACTAAGATCCACTGATTCCAATGTATTTAACTTCCCAAAATAAGGTTTTAATGTCTGAATGTGATTGCGGTCCAGCTTACATGTTTTCAAACTATCGAAGACTTCTATACCATTTGGGATTTCAGTCAATTCATTATTCGACAGCCTCAGTTCTATGACACTGTGACATCTTCCATCATTTCGAACAAGTTCGGGAATTACAGGAAGATTTTTACATTTTATCGTTAATGTGTACTTCGTATTGATTCTTTTCCACAAGATAGTGCAGTCTGAGAAGATGATTTGCGATGTCTTCGGCCATTTTTCATGCTGCATGCAAACTGATGATAGTGCATATTGTTGGTCATCGTTTAGGAAAAGTTTTTGCGAAACCTTAAACTGATAAGTTCCTGTATCATTTTCATTCTCAATGAAATATTTGTCAATGTGAGGTTCAATATCCGACATCTTCACAGAATTCTTTCAATTCGTTGTTATCTGTTGAAAAAAGCAATTACAAAAGTTACTTATTAATTATTTCATTTGTACATTTGCAACATCTGGAGTTGACGAAGAACGTTTTTCTTCAACTATTGGCCAAGTGCAGGTATTAGCCCCACATTAACAATCTCAGCTGCTAGAGCCTCTGTCCACACAGTTCGTCAATCTGGAAATTGTTGGTTTGAATTAAGAGTGTTGCTGCTCAAAAAAATGTCCAATTTTAAATAGTGCGAGGAAAGTTGTACTCTCCACTTGGATCATGTGAGAACAACCTTGTTTTGAAAACAGTACTTTCCTAGTAAATAGGCATTGTTGAGAACATAGAAAATAGTAAATGGGAACTGTTTGGAACAAGGAAAGAGTAATTTTCTAGTTAACAGTCAGTCCAAGTCGACCCATACACTTCAACAAATTGACAAAGCCATAATGATAATTCCTTTTTATGGCACAAACTGAGCACATCTCGCTGCTATACACTCCATGTTCTTCAGTATGTTTGTTCGTTTCTTGCATGCATAGTACCAAGATGATTCCATTTTAGTAAATTTCACCAAAACTGTGGGTATATATCTGTTATAACACTCCTTGCCTTGTTGCATTGTCATGCCTTTTATTTTTGTAACCAACACTTTTTCTCAGAATCGTTCAATTTCTTTGTTTATAAACTGTCTAATTTACTTATCAACAAGTCATTGTTAATGACACAGTCCCCGTCCAAAATTTTGTGATCTGACATATCAATTTGATGCTGATAAAGTTATTGAGATTAGATTGAAACCATTAATAGAAGATGGATTTGTAAAAAATTATGATTTAGTGCTTTTTCACAAGTGCTGGGCAGTCATATTGAGTCAAATTACAAAAATAATGTTCATGTTGATGTATCTATTGGTATACTGTCTTTGTACAAAATTTAAACAGAAATGTTCATTGCATTCATGGGAAAGGAGGCATGGGTTTCATGAAAAACAAAATGACCACCAGTCAGCCATATTAGTTTTAATCACAGAAAAAATATGACATGCAACTATAACCGAATATGTATGGTCATCATACCAACTTTGATCCAAATTGGCATAGTCATCTCTGAGAAACAGCTCCGGGCATGCAAAAATTACGATTTAGCACTTTTACCTGAAAATTGGACATTGGCCGGCCATATTGAATCGAATCACAAAAATAATGTTGGTGCACATGTATCCCTTAGTATGCTATCTTTGTACAAATCTAAAGAGAAACGTTCATTGCATTCAAGAGAAAGTAGTATGGGTACCATGAAAAACAAGATGGCCGCCAGTCGACCATATTTGTTCGAATCATGGAAAAAATATGACGTGCACCTATAACTCAATATGTATGATCACCATACCAGCTTTGATCCAAATCGGCCCAGTCATCTCTGAGAAACAGCTCCGGATATGTAAAAATGACAATTCAGCGCTTTAACATGTAAATTGGGTGTCGGCCAGCCATATTGAATTGAATCACAAAAATAATGTTGGTGCATATGTATCTCTTAGTATACTATCTTTGTACTAAATTTAAACAGAAACGTTCATGGCATTCAAGAGAAAGTAGTATGGGTACCGTGAAAAACAAAATGGCCGTCAGTCGGCCATATTTTTTTGAATCACGAAAAAAGTATGACAAGCACCTATAACCAAATATGTATGATCATCATACCAAGTTTGATCCAAATCGGCCATGATATGTAAAAATGACGATTTAGCGCTTTTACATGTAAATTGGTGTCGGCCAGCCATATTGAAGTGAATCACAAAAATCATCTTGGTATACTATCTTTGTACAAAATTATGTATGGTCTTCATGTAAAGTTTGAATATAGCTCCAGACGTACGAACGAACGGACG
Source organism: Saccoglossus kowalevskii (assembly GCF_978046115.1). Classification (NCBI taxonomy): domain Eukaryota; kingdom Metazoa; phylum Hemichordata; class Enteropneusta; family Harrimaniidae; genus Saccoglossus; species Saccoglossus kowalevskii. The sequence continues at coordinate 27,840,577 of NC_140658.1, forward strand.
GAACGAACCCAAATTATAAGTCCCTGTTTTCGGACTTTGGGGATTCTACTATAAAATTGTGAATTCTACTATAAAAACTAGTAAAACTTGCCAAATTCATGGTTTAACATAGTACACATACCTGATGATTTACGGAAATAAATTGTATTGTTTTGATTAAAAATCCATGGTGTTGTGAGCCTTTGAATTTTACTAAAAACAATGTGATTTACTTATTTCTTTAAATCTCAGAATCATACGTTCACTATCTGTAAACACACACATTTTTGTGGTGATTCTAACACATGCATACAGATTGATCAGTAGCTTTCATTTCAATTCTAATATTTAATGGTGATTGGCTCAGGGTTCAGTCTATACCCATAATGTACCCACATACCTTCACATAACATAGCAATTTTGACTACCTAAAATAAGGCGCTTGCTGATTGGATAATTGGATAACTATTTCATTAATATTAATTAGAACTAACGATGTCGCACTATAGTTTCTGGATTGGTAAATTTAAATTCAAACATCCATTTTGATTTATAAAAAGTATATAACGACCACAGTTTTATGTCTTTTACCATAATAAAAACCAAAACTACTTGTGTTTATGAATTCTCTAATTTGTAACATTTTATCTTATATGAAATCAGTTTGCCCACACCCTGAAATGTGCATGTAATATAGACTGATCACAAAATAAAAATACATTTTTCTTATTTCTGAATATATAATATGATGATGAAGGCAATACATAACCGGTAACATTCCACAGAGAATTTAGTATTGGACGGAGAAATTATGGTTAAAGAGCAGTGGTCGTTGTTCAGCACCACGTTAGATATGGGGTTCATAACAACGCATACAACATTGTGTAAAATACATGAAATTCGAAACATGCACCACACTTTAAGATTCAGCATAATTTGGGATTTGAAACAATGAAAAAAATAATAATTATTTACCAGACTGTGTAATATTCAAAATGGCAATGCATAGCAAACACTGGACCTCTAATGTGTGCAAATGCCGTTGTTACTCCAAGTACCATGGTCCACCTTGCACCAAAGATTAAAGGGCAAATTAAACAAATAATGTATTTTCTGATTAAAATCTGATGCATTGTACGGCATGTATTTTATATATTTATTTTACTTTTACTATTCTTTTTTAATTATTTTATATGTTATTTTTTATGCTTTTGCTATGTACTTGTGATTCGGTATATATTTTTAACATACATCTGAACCAATGCCTATGTAACGAGATTTCAACAAGACCTCCTCTGACTGGTTTAGTCAATTAATCACGTACCTCCTATAGTGAACCTGATAATATCACCGGGCAGAGTCAGGTCACAAACACGCTCAAATAAAATGGCGGATTATACCAATGTTAGTGATGAAAATGAAATGGAAAAACATTGTCAAATTCAATGAAAGTCTTCTATGATTTTTATGTTTATATTGGTTCCAGCTTAGGTTGTTATTTTGCATTGTTATTCCAGGAGTGACGATTATTTTTCAAACGGTTCGACCAAACACCATATTTTTTTCCAGTCACTTGCCATAGAGACGTGCGATGGGTGATGTTTTGTTGACGATTGTGCCATGTCAACATGGTATTGAAGCTGTAGCTGTAAATATTCATCAAAATGTATGCATATTTTGTACAATAACTCTTTATTAAAGTATTTGAGCTGATTTGGACTGAAATATAATATTTGTTATTTGGAACACATTGCAATTGATCAGGAAATATTTTTTTGCTCCAATATTTTGTGAGGATGCCGTGCGGCGGTGACCGTTATACAATGTTTACAGTGTTCTAATCATTATGATTTACTTATTTTTTGTTTCCATTCTAGATAATTATGCTCAGTGTTCGGTGTAAAGTGATGACTGAATAAACAAACCTTGGCTGGCAAAGATGTATCAGGAAGTGTACACATTTGTTGGAAATGAAAAAAAAAAAATTCAAGAAGGAATCTTTCAACAGAATGTATTTTGTTTCATTACCGATTATGTCTTGTTGGGAGTAACATCCGGTCCACGGCTAATGCATTGTTTGAACACATACAACTGTCCCACAACCGGTATGCTCAGCTTTACAGCCGCTTTCTACAGAGGTATCATTTAAATCATTTCTCTTTGTCTTGGGGTTTACCTGATCTATGACAAACTTTTCTATTGCATCCATTTTGGGTCGGTATTTTAGCCATTGTTATTAGCGAGTATGACATTGTCACCCTATAATCATCGTTGTCGTGACAACTACAGACAGTATTAGACCAGATCTTGTCCCTGTCATACGTCACAACGCTAAACTACACCACTAAACTAACTAAACTACACTAAGTTAATAAATGAATTCACATGTAAAAATTCTTGACAGGAAAATAATATCGTCAATATTCAAGAAAGAAACGGAATTTTTGTGAAGAGCGTATCCAACAGCGGTATTTACATAGCCATCTTTAAAAGTGACCTGACACGTAGGTCACTGAACACCTAATTGCTATGACACAATATCTAATTGGTGGTTGGAATAAAAGATCTATAGAATTGTGAACAAATATTCACCTAACTGTGAAATTTATCACAGTGACTTTGAAATACCTGTTTTTACTGCAAAAGATGCCCATCGTGTGATAATAATAATTACTCTAATAAAATCATATCCATTTTCTATTATGCTACATGTATTTATGGAATGAGTCATTGTGCACATGAACGGCAAAGATGGTTTTAAAGAACACTTAGTTAGTTTTTCATGTTGACGTAGCATTGCAAGAAGAAACCGATTGCAGCAGCACATAAATATGTGGACAGACAATGTTCTGCATTCATTTTACTCATTACTACAGTATCCAAGCATATTTATTTAGATTTACCCTTTTGTTAGGTACAAATCTCAGCATATGTTTTGGTCCTGTTTTCAACCGTTGCTTTCACTGGTTGTGGTTGCCAGGCGTTGAAAATGCCTGGGTGTTCGCACCCGAGAATTCCTGATTCCCAAATTGATAGCGTGTGCATCGTTATCGCTTGCCTGACATCAACAAATCAGAAGGATAAATTTTTAATGTTCCAATCATACAGAGTCATATGACACCACTTGTCTGTATTCCTAACTCGCAGCATAAAAAATCACCTCAAATAAAAGGACCATCATCTTTCAACTAACTCGTATAAGCCTCTGAAAATTTTCAACTTTATCTTTCTGTCCTACCCTCACCCGTTGCATGGATGGTTACGCATGCGCAAACTGAATTACATCGTGTCTGCCAGTAATTCTGACATGTGCTGATACTAAATACAAACAAATTAAAAAAGGGTGTGTTTATGGAGTCATGTAGCTGTGGGTGCATAGCTTTTTTGTGTGTCAGTCTTTAGTTTTAGCGATGGTATTTTAGTCCTTTCTGATACATTAAATTTGCTATTTTCAGACATTCGGATTTTTATCTACACAGAAGAGCTATGGTTCCTCCCATAGACTTATGTAACACAAACATGGAATGGTATTGCAAATAAAAGTGTAGGTAGATTCAATGCAGATAATCTTCCCTCATACGATAAATCACTCAACCCAGTTACACAGCGAGTGAATCTTCTTTGGACATTTTCCACAGTTCTCTCATCTTGCTTTCTAAGGTGGTACCATACGCTATCATCATAATCAAGGTGGGGCCTCACCAATGCCTTGTACAATTTAGTAAATGATAGTTGTGTTCACGTTACACGAAGTACGGGCTAAGATTTAAGCCAATTTAGGCTTATCTAGCATATTTGCATTTTGGCTAGACCCAATTGCGTCCACGCACAGGGAGGGCCAGTCGTTAGTACGGGCTAAGGGGCGGCATCAGTCGGTGACCTTTGGCAAGCTGCTATATACGAACGAAAAATGGATGACACACGCGAGGTTCTATTTCTGCTGCTGACATGTGCGACGTGCACAGGAACGCGAGAGAAGATGGACCCAATTTATGTGGATGCACAGAAACAGTATACAACGGCGTAACAGAATACAGAGTTTTATTAATGCATGTCGTAGACAGCAAACCAAATTTATTTTGTCTACGATTGGAGCTGCTGTGTGCTCTAGAGGGCGCTTAGCGTTTGCACACACTTCGTTAGCCCTTGCTAAGGGTCTAGACCGCGTCTTAAATTTGGATCAGATTTGGCCCGTACTTAGCATTCCTTAGCCCTTGCTAAGCGTTCACGCACGTTTGCTTAGCACGGGCTAAGGAATTTGACCTCTTAGCCCGTGCTAAGGAGCTGTGCATGAATGCAATTAATGATTGGTCCAAATGCCTAAAGCAACGATTGATAAGACCACACATTCTATTAGCACTATTCACAACTTTAGCAATATGTTTACTAAATTTAAGATTGTTCTGGAATACAATACCAAGATCCTTTTCTTCATTAACCATATCGATAGGGAACACTACACCTTCTTTGCTATACATACTATAACTATAATCATCAAAGTCCTTCTTGGCAAACTGCATCACCTTACACTTTTTAACATGAAATTCTAATAACCATTTTCTTGACCACTCACAAAGACTGAAAATATCATTCTGAAGTTCTATTTGATCCAGGTGACAAAAAATACACTTGTACAACTTTGTGTCATCTGCAAAGAGTTTACACACTGAATTAACCACATCTGACAGATCATTAATAAAAAGTACAAAAACAAGTGGCCCCAGAACACTACCTTGCAGTTATGCTACTCACTACAGGTAACCAACCAGAGAATGATCTCAAAAAGTCCTCAATCTATCTAAGAAGTGATCCACCAAATCCATATGCTTCCAAATTATGTATTAGTCTTTTATGGGGAACAGTATCAAAAGCTTTTTGAAAATCTAAATAAATCACATCCACTTGTCATCCCTGTACATAGCATACTAGTAAGTCTAATCCTCCAAAACTGTTAGAAGCTGGAGAATAGTACCACGTTTCCCCCTAAATCCAAACGGACAATCAGTTAGTAAGTTATTTACTTTCATATGACTCGTATTTTTTTTTATTTTTTTTTTATTTTTTTTAGGATAAAAAGGGTCTTACAGAAAGAAATTAAATCAAAGTTAAACTGTAAATAGCTCCCGTGTGATCAGAGCATGTATTATAAAGGTATAGGCTTTGCCTAATAAGTTAATGTAATTGCATGTCAATCCATCAATAAAATTGATCAAGATGTCTGAGAATCTATGACATACTGTATATGGAAACACATGATTTTGATATGGGCATTTTGAAAAACATGCAAGGACACTATACTTGTAAACAAAGGGCACTAATGAGGCACTCTATGAATGAGGTATTTCTAGAGGTCGGGGTTTGTCTCGTCTGCAGTTGAATAATTTTTGCTTTGATTTTCTTATGGTTTTTTTTCCCAATGCGACTTAATTTCACTTGTTTTTTTTAATTCTTGGTAATTAGTGTCATCAGCGATGGAGTAATAAAAACCGCAATTAACCTCAGTGCAGCAAATTGGGATAGATCTTCCTGACGCAATGGGCAAATTTCGCTATTTTCGCTGACAAGTAAAATCTGCTAAATTAAACCTACGTGAACATGTAAAGTAACAACAGATTGTTTCCTTGACAGATTCTTGAAATTAAAATATCAAAATAGTACAACTAAAAAGTCTGTACAACATACAATGTACCTAGAACAGATAAATAAAAACATCATAGTTTAATGTTCATCCGGACTTTGAGCCCTTGAAAGTAAGAGATCCAGCCCTTACATACGCCAACGATTGAAATTTGTTTAATTGCTATCAAATTATCACTCAAAAAAAATATTTCATTTGTGAGACGTGCTTTTGATACAAACTGAAGATCGCGATCGACCCTACACAAAACTACCGTCATTTTGTCTTCCTTGTCATCGTTTGGCAAAAACAAAAAACTTGCATATTTACTATTTGTTTAATGAGTGCATTTTTGTTTAAAAATATCAAACAAGAATAAACAATAAGTAAAATAGGAATCAACTGCTTCGTTTTATTTGAGTAAGATGGAAACCATACGAAAACAAATGTGAAACATTACTGTCTGCTCGAGGAGAAGACACTGGGAGTCGTGTGCAAAGAGATTGTTTACAAATTAGATTACATTGGAAGTGCTTTCAGTCACGTTGTGTAGCTCCAATGCGTAAAATAGAAAATTTATATCTTGAATAAAACTGACAAACTTCCTTGCTGTTGCTGTCGGGTGTCTACCTTATACATGGATTAAGTGTAGACGCAGGGATTCAGCTTTCCTTTTCTCTGCTGGTGGCGTCGCAATAGCGGTGAAGGTCAGTACTGGGTTGAACCGACAACCATGGCCACAATATTTTGAATGATCATAAATAATTTTTGAACCCAATAGTAGTGATCACTATGACCTGATGAGAACACTGCAGAATCGGGGGCGAAACAAAAGTTATGCGGCTATTGTCTAAGCGACGCAGGCCCGAGGAGAACACTGTACATGTAATCAGCACATTTACGAATCAAGATTGGCAGAAAGTTGTACGTCACCTGTCTTCGATTTTGTCTATTGATGAATATGATGCACAAAGTGAAATTGAACTTGCGTTCATGAAAATCGGAAAGGGTACTGCCTTTTCGTCAAACTGAAAAAATGGCCGTATCACTCTTGTAACTGCACATGCATACTCCCAATACTCACATACATTTTACGTTTTTAGTCGCTGTATCTGCTCAAATAACATCCATCATGATATAATAAATCATTATATACTAAAATTCCCAAATTTGCAGACCTTCCAATGAAATATTACCAGTTTTTTTTTGCGACAGAAAACGTTATTGCAATATGCAAATTAGGCTACCGGTACTCACCCGAGTCAAATATTTGTTAAGAAACTTTAAAGACTCTAAGTTATAAATTAACAAGCCATGCATGGCACAGTCCCCGTTAGTTATCAAATTTAAGATAAATAGTTTTGTTTATAGTAATATGGCTGGAATATAATCATGTCAGGAATATGATTTTTTAACATTAAAATTGACATTTGTATCTGATCGTCAAACAAGTACTTGTCCATATTGAGAGATATTGCTCTGGAACAGCATTCAAAATCAGCCATTTTGAATACATGTATATATATAACGTGATGTATAACGAATATATAAAATTTGAATATAATCAGTCAAAGCATTTCAGAGATATGGCTCTAGAAGCCCAATCATTAAAACAAAATGGCCGCCAGTCAGCCATTTTGAATCCAATCTGAAAAATAAAATGACGTGCATCAGGAACCCGTAATGTCTAATGTATGTACCAAGTTTGAACGAAATCCATCTATAAATGCCAGAAATGCTTGATATTTGATGATTTTTTAGCACAAAAATTACCACCATTCGGCCATTTTGAATAGGATCGTCAAACCAATATATCCGTTTATCTATGACATGATGTATAATGAATATTTAAAATTTGAATATAATCAGTCAAAACAAGTCTGAGATATTGGTCTAGAAGCCCATTCATTAAAACAAATATGCCAATACGCATGGAATTACACCAAAATCTAATCAGCGCATCTACTCATTATATATTAGCTGTGTGCCAAATTTCATTTGAATTGAAATTGTAGATCTTGAGTTATCAGTGGAACAAATTTTAGTCACAGAGTCACAGACACCGGTACCACATAAGCTCCGTTTCACGGGAGCTAAAAACTACAATCTAAAAAGGAAAACAAAAAATAAAAACTTTTCTAAAAATATAATACAAATCAAAAACAATAAAGACAATTTGCAGCCAATGGTGAATACAGAATATAGAATGAACACAAAATGTAGCCTAATACACTGATAGTTGTTTCTGTTTTGTTCCATAGCTGTTTTTTAAGAAGACAGCTAAGGCTGGTGCTAGAGTATGGTTTCCCATAATCAAAATGAATTTATTCTGACTATTTTCTTTATCATAATTTGGAACTTTATTTTGTGCAGTCAGGAATAATTTGTCCCTATGGTGACTGTAAGCTGGACATTTCATTATAAAATGTTGCTCATCCTCAATTATATTTTGGCTGCACATACCACATGTTCTTTTATCCAGTGGCATATTATTATGTCTGCCTTTCTCAATTTTAAGGTCATGGTTGTTTGTCCTGAATTTTGCAATTAACCTTCTAAGACCATGGTTCTGCATATTAATTAGGTAATTTTCTTAAATCTTGTTTGAAAAGTCTGTATGTTCTTAGTTTGTTTTTAGCCAAGGTTTGTTTTCTATTATCATTATGCATGTCTAAGATCCATTGGTTCTCAAATGATTTGTTTATTTTTTTATGAATAAAGTCTAAATTTTTCTTATTTATTATTTCACTTGAGTTTACAATGGTAATAACATCAATATCTTGCATGAGGGTTTCTACACTTGTAAACCATTTACTTTTTACATTCTTATTTACTAAGTAGGCTTCTCTTAATAATGTGTTATCAGAGTTTGTTACCCGGTTGAAATACTTAAGTCGTTGTTTCTTGGTAAAACAGTCAATGGGGTACCTTCCTAGCTCACCATAAACAGCCATTTTTGGTGTGAATTTGGAGAGACCAAGAATGAACCGACAAAATGAAAGATGGACATCCTCAATTGCAGACTTAGTTGTGCTTTCATCACCCCAAACATCACTACCATATACAATAATTGGTCTTATCAGTTTGTCAAATAAAGATAGTTGGAGGGGTATGTTTAGTGAGTTGTCATAACCGAGTTTGCATTTCAAAGCAAAGAGAGCTTTCATCCCTTTATTTTTTAAATTATTGATACCCTCTTTATGTTTGCCATTAGCACTTATAGTTATACCCAGATAATTAATTTGCTTAACTATGGCAATTTCTTTTTCAGCGAAGAAGAATATATTATTGCTCAGGGCTCTGTGTGATTTATTTAATACAATAACCTTTGTTTTCTCCATATTAACAGCCAGGCGCCATTTTGACGTATATATTTTTAAGTTGTCTAAACAGTTTTGTAGCCCCCTAGCAGATTTAGATAAAATGACAACATCATCTGCATATAGGAGACAACTTACTTTTAAATTATCAAGAACGGGGGAGTCACAGCTGATCAGCTGATCTCAAAGTTTTTCTAAGAGTTTAAAATTCACAGACGTTAAACTCACAGGTGAGTAGTTTCCAGGATCAGACCTATCACCCTTCTTGAAAATACAAGTAACATTAGCCTTACCGTGCACTTGGAACAGTACCTTCGCCAACAGATTTTCGGAAGATAACAAATAAGGGTTCATAGATGACATTTGCCACCTCTTTAAGAAATCTAGAATGAAAATTATCAGGTCCAGATGACTTGGATATGTAGTGTATATGACATCACATTAGCATATCAATGACGTCTAATTCTATATATGGAGATGTTCATTTGAATAAATTGTTTTTTCCTACCACTAGACTTAGCAATTGGGATCACACATTTAATGCAATTGTTCATATTTTCATCAAACAAATCCCATCCATCAATGATATCCAGGGTCTCCAGTCAACACTTCCAAGTATAACTCTAGCTTCATTATATCTACCCCGGTAAAAATTATAATGAACAGAATTATTCTTATTCACGAGACAAGAATACTTCAATTCAGACATTACAGAAACATGATCACTTAATGGGATTACCATATATAATATTCTCAACATTATGCTCATTATCTAATAACAACAAGTCCAGTAACCTGAGAGTCTGCCCATCCATATAACGGGTAGGTTTTGTTGGTGGGTGCATGGTCATACCATGCAAGGTACTAACCTTAGTACCTTCCATGCATGGAGGTAGTGAGTCATCGCGTATTCTTTTTAAAGTCAACAATGCTCGAGCGTCCAAAATAAAATTATACCATAAGTTGTACAACAATGGCCGTCTGTACCTGGCAGTGGCATGCATGATGTACGATCAAAATTATACAATATTATTACATAACGCCTTATAAATACTTTACATGTAATTTACCTGCAAACAACTGGACATGTCGCTCTATTTCGGTGATCATTGCCAAATCAATCTAATGTCTTCCACCAACAAGCATAAGGGAATTTCCCGATCTAAAAATAGAACCCACCACTGAGGGCGGCATTTTAAATTGAAAAAAAGATATTCTTGAACCTGTAACAATAATTACCCCTGCCACCCTTTCCCCGCCGAATCCCCCATCTCCGCGAGTGTTTTAAATATCGTTTTCTAAGGCGGGTTCTGTTACGAGCTCAGAGGATTCACGCAAGCGGCGTTTCGAGTAAAATACCATTGTAATCGTACTCAATGGCAGGCTGTCGTCAATCAAACTATGTTAAATGTAAATACGCAATAAAAGTAATTATTATTACGTTAGAATAGAATAGAATAATGCTTTATTAATACCGTAAAGAAAGAGTTAACATTTCTTTTTAGGTTTTCAGATTAATAAAGTAAATAATAAAATTACATGAAATGTAAAAATTGATTTAAAAACGAACTCAAAATTGATGAACGACAAAAATACTACACACAATTATTAATAATATAAGAAATATTAAAATACTGTGATATGTAAGTATCACTGTATGCAGCACAGAATATGTATAAGATATAAAAGAACATGACAAAATAAAAGAATTAGTCTTGTTTATATTTAACTAAATATTTGCAGAGAGTGATGAGATGGTTTGTATTTGGTGACTGTAGTACAAGTTTAAATTGTTCTTTTTTGTTTAAGTTTTGGTAATCACTGTTAATTTCTTTAAGGATATTATATATGTCATCTCTGTGTTCTGTGTACTGTTTACATTCTAGTAAATGCGTAGCAAATAAAAAAGTATTTTCAATAAAAGTATTACTGTAACAACCTACATATAAAAATACTTAATAATACCCTTCTTGAATATACTAAATCTCACAAAACTATCATTATTAGAGCGCGATTTAAAAAAAGTTCAGCATATGCAGACAGTATGCATTAAATTATCGCAGTCTTATCGCACATGAACACAGACTGAACATTTAATAGAATTGAAATTTGAACAACTGAGTTAGAGTCAGCACTTTTGTATTAAAACACAAAGATCGGCAACCTAACTGTGCAAATAGAAAGGTTTGCACAATTCTATATATTCTATATTTTGTAAATTTTCACTGACGTAGTAAACTGAAAAACGTAGTTCTTCTAGCACAAATCTGATTTCCATGAAACAACCTGATAACAGTATCTAATACGCATGTGCACTGGTTGTTTAACAACCACTGCGCATGCGTATTAGTGGTTTTGATTCACGTGTCTTGCATACTCAACAATGGTTTATCATAATCCGATTTGGTCTACAGTATGGAGTATATGAAAACATTTGTTTTCGTCTACACTACGTTCTTAACTGTTTACTATGAATGGTCCATTTAGTAATGTGTTTTAAAATTGTATCAGTAGTTTTGGGATGAAATATTTTGGGATGAAACCTTTAACTTTATACCTACCTGGTTCGATAGAAATAGCTAATTTAGATGTGTGCCTTGATAAACCTAGTAGGTACCGAGTACCGACAGACACTGAGATGTACATACTCAATGCTTGGTTTCATATCCTAACTCATCACCCCAAATATCGATACCGTAGATGATTGTTTTTCGATTAGTTTATTAAAAAGTGATAGTGTTAACTGAATGTTCAGTTTTCTACCATGGCAATTTAGTTAAATGTGTTGACAATGATAACGGTGTTATAACATGACTTCATGTAAAGGCCTTCATACCAAATGCTTTCCAGATGTTCATGAAACATGCATGGATTTTATTAGTAAACTCACTGCAGCTGTTGCTGACATATAATGTAAAGCAAGTAAATATTACCGAATAAACGGCATTTTAAATACTATCATGTCAAATCAAATAAGTAATTAAACATGTATTGCGTGCGTGGCTAGAACAATCGCCTATTCGCCTCGGTTCATGTCATGGCAAGTTTTCCCCTCGGCCACCGAACTTACTGCGTGAAGAGAGCGTGAAAGCCGTCCACGCCGACCCACGCCACGCAGCGTAGCTCCAGACATTGGGGCAAAGGCCCTCAGATGGTGAAAGTCAAAAGTAATGGCGCTGCACAGTGAAAAGTTCTGAGAAATAATAGATTTTATTAGTTTTTTTAATTTTAGATGTTGGAGTGTTTTTAGAATTTATGTTGTCACGATGGTACAGATATTTACTTAAACATTATCTTTAATATATAAAGAGGTTTGTACAACATTGTTGTCTAAAACCATAGAGGGAGGGTATATGCTAAAACCAAAATGCTGTTTTGATAAGTCGTTTCTAGTAAATATGATATCAGCCGATATCATGATGATATCATATTTGTCTTATGACTAGAATGGGTTTCGTCCTAAACGCTCACGTGAGTCACAGTTACTATTAACTGTCCGTGACTGGACGCCACCACGTGACAATTCATAAGAAGTGTACGGTTTCCGACACCGTATCTCATAATAATCTTATAAATAAATTGCATTGTTACGAGATAAGAGGTGGAAATAATAATTGGATTTCATTTTTTTTTTTATCAGACAATAAAGGTTTACAATCAATGAAACTGTTTCTGGATGGGTGGACGCATTATTATGCGTACCACAAGGGACAATTACAGACCGATACTATTTTATATCTTACACTAATGATATTGCTAAGAACATCGGTTTATATAATAAGCTTTACGAAGCTGACTGCATTTTATACAGGGTGATTTCTAATGATTAGATAGTTGGTTGATATGCAGTATCCGTTCGTTGATATCGTTAGTAAGCTCACGCACGCGCACTATCATTTTTATTATTTCGTCGATTATTTCCATTTTTGGCGCCAAAACAACGCTTTTTATCACATAGTAAATCGTACCCAGTTCATCAAGATGCGGTATGCCAAAACATTACATGAACATGCTAAAAAAGTTATCCATATTTTTTTTCTGTAATATTCGATCACGCGAAAACAAACCTAGCGAATCAGAATATCCAATGTAAGACCGTTATAACAAATTTTCAGAAATCAATCATTGGTTCGACGATTTTTAAAGTGGGGGAGTCGTCACCTGCGCATGCGTCAGATGGCCATAGCGTGTCATTGTAAACAGACGTCTACCCATGAGCCTTTGCGTTTTAGCGTGTGTTGTTATCGTCGCTTGGGACTCAATTCCCGCACGTGCGCGCGTGCGCAGGTGACGACAAATCTCACAAATGTAAATATTCTACTAATAGTGTCAGCTCAGAATTCCAAGGTTTAAAAATCGTTCTGAAAAAAAAAATAGTAAAAAATTAAACACGACGAAGGTTGTATCTCGAAAACACGCGCATTGATTGGGTGTCAAACTAGCCTGACAAGTTGGCGTAGGTGGCGCCCTGGACTGCTGCGATCCCCACCAACTGGATCACTGGATCGCAGCAGTCCAGGGCGCCACCTACGCCAACTTGTCAGGCTAGTGTCAAACATAATCGGTTGTATTATATTTGCAGTTGCATTTCTTGTTTGAATTCGACAATATGGCTGAGAATAGAGACGGCTTTATTTCTAGAATCAGTATTTAAACCCAATCTATCGGGACAGAAATAGCTTGTTTTATATTAGCATCCTGCGAAGACAAAGCATTGTTATAGAAAAAGATTTGGTAAATCTTAGAATTTATAGAAAAACAAAACTAGTTGATTCTTGTTTTTTTTTATTTGCCAATCATGGTATTATTCGATACATATTGTAAATACACATGTCACATATATACATGTAATATATTTAAAGCGCGGTGGTCGTCGCGCAGCGCGTGTTCGAATTTCATGTAAATAAACAATGTATTTTACATGCGTTGTATACGTCGCTATGAGTCCCATATCGAACAGGACGCGGCGCGACGACTACAGCCCTTTAACGTAATGGAAGTAGCTCACGCAATAGAGAAACTATAACGTATGTATTCTTCATGATCAAGCCGTTGGGGGCGGTGTTCGGACAAACTGCATTACTGACACAAAACATGGGAATCAGGAGGAATGACTCAGTTGTTTTCATCACAGTCCCGCGGTCCCACTATCACATTGTTTTCATGTACAACGCAACATGTATTTAAATTATGTCGAAAATTGGGTCTGAACACGTTGGTGTTCTCTAACTTATGGCTCAGTGTGTACGTCACGGTGGTGGAAAGGCCCAATGTTGCGTTAGGGGTCAAGCAGATGATATCATGAGGGTGGTTGGAAGAAGCCCGTGCATTTTTTTCAGTGTCTTATCAGTAGATTTTTCTTTTTCTTGAATGTGCCAACAGTTTTTTCCTGCAAATCCTTGCAGGCATTTTGCTCCCCCTCAGTGTCTAGCTTGCACATACTATTTTTTTTAAAAAATCTTCCAGCCCACGAGATTTAAAATTGCCAACCCCTTAATAACACACGCGCATTTTGCATACTCTGTATGTATTCGCACAATGAGGCAATATAGGATTGTTTTTCGTTTTTTCCCACTGAATATTATATAACAGTCTTATGTTCATACAATAACTTGAAACGGGATTCCCACTAGAAAAAAGTTACGCCGACGTCTAGTAAAGGAACAAGACAAACGCGATAATAATATTTCTTTTCTGTATGGCATCTTTCCGATAATATATACGTTGCTATAGCTACACGGCTAATCATGTATGGAGAATTCCGTTTTACAAATATAAGTTTCAAATATAAATTGTAGGTGATGTGAGGAAGGGCAGGTGGTAGCAAATTTAAAGCCTATCTGACAAGTGCCGCCGGTGTAAGTTGCGCCCGGTAATTAAAAGCATATCAATCCCATAGTTTTGTGACGTAAATGCGCCTAATGCCAGTGGCACTGATGATTGTTTCGGTTGGCCATACATCTGCCGTCTGTGTACTTTAAGTTTTTAATCGAGCACTAATGTTTAACAATTCTTGATCATGTGAAATATCAAAATAACATACCATACATATAATATAACAGCCTAGACTCAGCGCTTTTAAATTCGACGAACTTACATCGCAAGTACCTGATTTTAAATAAGATACACATAAATAATTTTGGCTGTGGCACTCAAATTCAACCAGGAGGCCACCACACCCGTTGCGAATAGTCGCCGGCGTTTTTCCCTTCAAAGGGATTTAAAGCGGGAGAGTCGTCACCTGCGCATGCACGGGATTTGAGTTCCAAACGACGATAACAGCACACGCTAAGGCTCATGGGTAGACGTTGGTTTGTAAACAATGACACGCTATGGCGTAGGTGACGACTCCCCCGCTTTAAACTTTACTGCCATTTACGCAGGTGTAACTTGTTCACATCTGTTTTAACCCGGTGAAAGTATTAGTAATAGTTTAACTAATACGCCTGTGCTGATATCTCTTTATAGCGAGAGATCTTCATAGAAATTATCTTTCATTCATAATCACACAACGCCATCAATCTCATGAAACTAACCTGAATGTCCCTCTTACGATGTTGAAAGAGGGTCGGCAAGGGGTATTTTCGTAAGCTGTAATCAATTCTTTTTTATTTTCGTGATAATGTAATTTGAATAAATAAAACAACGTAAATTTGTAGACATGGACAAGGTGTAAAAAGATCTTATTTTTTTGTAAGCGTATAAAGCATTTTCCACATTAGAATGTCGTAATTCGTACGCAATTTCCAATTTTGATTCTTAAACACAAATTATCAAGTATATTATAAAAATGTAATTAGTAATTTGCTTTATCTGTAAAATGTAAAAAAAAATATTTGTTATTGTAATTTGAACTTTCCTTTTTATTTCCCGTAAAAACGTAAAATGCATTATTTTATTTCCTGTAACCTATACCAGCTAACCCCACCTCTTGACATGTGCGGATATTTTAGCGCATTTTGCAGTGACAATATTCTTTTCAAAATCGGTCTATGATTAATCGTTTTAGTATTATTCATCATTATTTGGACATTTGCTGACTGTCACGGGCATGCAGTAATAATAATAATAATAATAATAATAATAATAATAATAATAATAATAATAATAATAATGTCATTTTTTAAAAAGAAAAATAGCTGTAGACATAAACACCATCGACTCGTTTGTCACCCCATCCCACTAAGTAAATGTTGAGATATTGAGATATTCCCTGTTCACAGGAAACACTGATTCCTTAGCGTTATTCTTTTAAAGCAACCTTTTCAAACCTCATTCCTAAATTCCCTAGTGTTGAAATTCAAGACCAATAATCCCCCCTTTTTTTAACAGATGTTCACGTTCAAGTTCTCATCGATTGCCGCCGACTTGGCAGCGGCTTCTGACTTGTGGGCTCCCGGGTGGGTAAACACAATGAAATGGAGGTTGGGCATGGAGGTCGTTTGAGTTATTTTTATATAGCTGTAGTTCTGTGGCTCTTGTTTTCTCTGTAACGATTCGATTTTTTCTGTAACGATTTGTTTATTGCGAAATCAGTGATCATACTACGACGGATAAAATTACCCTACCGACAATAGTGCCAGGCGATACGAAAAATGAACTACAGTACAGCGAAACCAAAAGCTACAGAACTACTACAGCTATTTTCGATTCCGTTATGTTATGTTTACAATCCAACTGCAAAGAAATCATCAGGTATTCAACAAAAGAATAACAAACCATGTGCTAGACAGACTAAGAGACGTGTGACACCCGGTCCAAAACCTCAGAGCTGGGGAAACTCGACTTTTTTTAGTACACGTTACCCTGGCTGCCCAAATATAGAAACAGGGAATCCCTTTATTAATATTCATAAGAACGTCACTTCCTGTTTTGTCAAAGGCATGCTGGGAGTGCTCGTTTCCTGAAATTGGAGAGCTTGAACTATTATTCGTGGCTTTGTGTTTTTACACAACTGTATAGTACGGACTCCAAAATTATGAGTGGAGATGACTCTATCGGTGCACACAGCAATCAAAACTACCCAATAGGCATCAACTCGACACGGTCCCTATTGCAACACTGAGATCGCGATCTGCATTTGACTCGTTTGTGGAGTGCTTCAAAATCGCTTGGTCAAGTTGGTGTGCGATAAGTTAAAACGATATTTAGATCGTTTGTACGCCAGTTCGTAGACTTTCAGCCTCCGCCAAAAATTACTACTCTCGTATATGTATTCCAGGTTTATGCTTGCCATGGAAGTATGTCATCAGCTGCCCTTCCTACCGCTTGACAGACCAATTCCCAATCATGTTCTGCAACGAAGAGGAGCCATCTCGTTCAGCTCAAGCACGTCTCTGTTCAAGAGCCTTCCCCGACTTCACGTAAGTTCTCTTTATTTCACCCTCCAAAAAATGAATGATTTTTCTTCTGTCCTACTTTTGGGACGAAGAATATTTTTGCATTGCCCGACACGACTCGGTATATGTTGGTCTGACACTATGTGCAATTTATACGGGGAGCTGTCGTGATGTGTTGTCAACGTTCCATGCGCAACCGGGAAAACAGTCGGATATAAGAACGAAAAAAAAAAAAAATAGCTCGAACACAACTCAAAATTCAGTTGCTTTTACAGCTCAACACACAACAGCACTGTCACACAGCATGCAGAATGATGCGCTCTGCGCGAATTTTAAGTAGGAGGTGTTACACGGTGACCTTGAGAAGAAGTCGAGTTTAATATCATCGGTCGATGATGTCATAACAAGACGTGTGGAAACATCTCGGCGCCTGTCACAGTACACTTGCCGCGTTTGAATGAATTGAGAAAACAATGATTATGCACCTGTACCTTTAGGTGTCGTCTGTTATATCAGTCCATGTTATTGTTCAATTGTCCTACGCCGTCATCATGACGTGCTACACTCGATGTTTTTTTGTTCCCCGTGAGAGTGCTGCTGCATCACAGATGTACCCCAAGTAGACGTATTTATTGCACATAACGAGTCATGTCAACCTGCATTTTACAGGGGCTTCTTTAAATGAGTGCATTTTGCATCAAATCTGCAGATTTCTGCAACAAAGATGATCAATACTTATTTCGAAACCATTGATTGACCTAGATCTTATTTCAGCAATCCATATTTTCGCTGTTCTTGTTTTGCAAAGATGTCTGGCTAAATAACATCAATGCATCATTTAATTTTTTATTAGAAAAAATAGAATTGATTTATACACATATTTTCTTATTGCAAAACATGCACATTTGTGTATGTCTTAATATTTGAAAAAAATATTACTGTATTGGCAAAATAGATGAAAAACTCATTAGAATTTTTATTTTTATTGTTGCCTTTATTTTGCCATATAAAATTGATGGCCGCTATTCAAGTGTTTTTATTGTAAATTATTGTTCCATTAATTAGATTTATCTAGCATCAACACTGAGTTTCATTGGGCATTTATACACAGTGGTTTTGAACAGTACAGTTATCATGATCACAACTGTCATTTCCCCCCTCAATTCTTATGCAAATTACATACACAACTGTCAGTTCAGCAGATTACTGTGCAATTCCCTACTGGACACTGCTGTTGTTTACTGGTAGCAGGATCATGTTATAAAGGATGTTATTTCTAAGTCAGCCATTTAAATTTCTATCTGCTTGTTAAGATCGCTGAATTTATCAGAATAGTCTCATTATTTAAATTAGGAAGGCAAATGTCCATGCATGAAGTCATTACCGCTCATATATAGATAATAACAATATATTGTGTGTCTCTCAGTCGCGACATTACTCTTTGAAATAAACAATTAATCACAGACATCAAAGATTCTTGAAGAACTATTACATGTAGTAAAAGTCCATACAAGTGGCAATGGTCAATTTTAACTTTATTGGACCACAAAATACCCAGGATGTTTAAAAGCTTTTCAGTCCAATAAATATACCTGTAAAATTTTATTAATGAAGAAAAATTGAATTTAACCATTTATTGTTGTTGGCTTACTAAATTTAATTTTGAAAGACAATATTTAACAAAGTACAAAATCTAAAATAGATGCACAAGTGTTCTTCAGACATTACATGATAGATGGGCTATTTGAAATCCTGTCTTGGAAGAGTAGACAAAATTTTGTTTTACTTAGGCCAGGAAAAAAATATTCATGTTTCTGGTCAAAAAAATGTATGTCACAACTTTTTTTAGGTTTTTGGTCATAATTGTTGAAAAAAAATGTACGAAAAATTCACTTTTTATGAAAATTCAAAGTAAAGCAATACTGAAGAATACTTTATTTTTGCTTGGAATTTATTTTCACTGGAGGGATGATTCCATGAAAATAAAATCCAGCGAATATACTTTTTTTCCTATATTTCACATTAAACTCATCAAAAATCAGTGAAAATTAATTTCATACAAAACGGCCAAAAAGCCTTTTCAGCGAAAATTAATTGCATCGAAAATAAAGTATTCCACAGTATTTGAATGGCAATTTGAAAATAAAAATTAAAGAATGTGCACATCTGTCAATTTAAAAAAAATTTACTGGAATACTTTATTCATTCTTATTTATTCAATGAAACATGAATATTTCTTATGGTTTGTGTGTAATTTATGAGAAATAAGTGAAAATACATATCGTCTTTCCAAGTTTAAATGAAAATGTAATATGTCCCGGTTCATTTGGGGGGGGGGGGTGTCAGATCCCCCCCCCCCAAAAAAAAGTCGGTTTGGAAGCTATTTCTGATCTTATATGCTTCTCATTATCAAGCAGTTCAAACACCTATACAACTACATGTATAGTCAGGTTTTCCCTTGTAAATGTAAATTAGTAGTATTATTAGAATTAGTATAAGACTGCATTCCCTCATGTACTGGTAATATTCCTATTTACTCTGTACTGCATGTAGATTGGGAATGTCTTTTTTTTAACTTGTTAAACAACCATATATTATACGTCGTAAACAAATTCTTTTTACTGTGACCTACATTAGCCGTATATGACGTCAATGCAATGGAGAAGTGTTTGCATTGTTCTTGTTCAGAACAAAGAATGCTATTGTATTGCTTGTCAAACACAAAAAGTATGTAGTACAAGTGGACTTTACAGGTTAACCAAAATGGCATAAAACTACCGATAAATTTAGAGTGCCCCCCTCATCTACCATGGTATGTATTACTTTAAATTTTAATGAATGCCAACCTGTGACCTCTTCCTCATATCCTTTCATTGCTTTAGCTTTTATACACTACCTTAATCTTAAGTTTAGTGCGGGGCTATAAGGTCAACAAGTTTGCACTTCAAATCTTGGCTTTGGTACAAGGTTGGGATTGTGAAGTTGGTGACGCATGACATGTTTTGTTTTAAATCTTGGCAGAGAGAGACTCAGCAGTCTGTTTCGTGTCAGTACCTCATCAAATGTTTTCCCTCTGTATTTTGTTTGCTAATCTTTGTGTTGGATTTTAAAATAGATGCAATTGTATAGGCGTAATTACCCTTAAATAAATCAATACAGGTCACTATGAAAAAAGAAACAGAACGGTGAATTTTAATCTCCCCTCCTGGAAACTGGCAAGTGACTTATAAGATCATCATTCATTGGCTGCTCAATTCAAGCACCTGACAGTCCATCGAATGAGAGTATAGGTTCTTTGTGCTCTGGGTGTGACAAGTTTTTTTAATACTCTAACCAACTCTTTGTTATCATCTTATAGTACACTGTGTAGGAGTCAATATTAAGGTAGTTGGCAGCAATTAAAACTTTTACTGTGTTTTTGAGCTATTTTCTATTGTTTAGAACTTCCTATGGTAAAAAGGTTATGTCATATCTCATATTATTAAATAATATTTTTCTTCGTTCTGCCTTGATAAGATTTAATATACCAGGGTAAGTGGGATTGGCTTCAAAGGTTTATATTAAAATTGTTTGTGCATGACAATATGTGCTTTTTTTACTGCTCACACTCAGCCTTGTATTGATTTTCCTGTTGTGGGTCATTTCCCTGTGATAAGTTTGATAGTTACGGTAGGTGTACATATGCTATAATTTAATACTGTCCCATTGAGAAAAAATAAATAATTTTACTGTGGTTTAATAGCAGGGAATTTTGTAGAAACTTTGCATTCATACTTTTTCTTTTTATAAATTATATATGTTTTCTACTTTACACACATTTCTGTTTCAGTGTTGACAATATTGTGAAACGGTTAAAGTTCACATTGATATGTTCTACAGATTTCAGCATGTTTACATTTAACTGGTAGTACATGTGCTACACCTAAAAACACATGTGGAATGTCCTCAGTATAGAAATACATTCACTATCCCAATTTGATAGACCTCTCTCAAAAAACACTGAGCCATTTCGTTTTTTTGCATCTAATTTGTTTATGAAAAGTTCTGTCATATATTATGCAAATTATCTAACAAAAATTGAGTCTTTTTTTGCTTAAATGACTTATTCTCTGACACTTTGCTTTGCATTGCTGTTATTTGTTGTGCAAATAGCTTTAGAGAATTTCTATATTCCAAAACAATTAATCGCTTTTAGGAGCTTTCTCAAAGCTGGCAATAAACTATTTAACTTGAATGAAACCACTGTGAAGTCATTTTCCTATTTGCAGTTTTTATTACTAGCATTGTAATAATAAATTATTGGAGCATTAAAAATAAATTTTGTAATAAATTGTAAATTCACAAATATGCTCTTGTTGATAAATTAGTTTTTGTGACAGTTGTGAGGATTCCAGTTCCACCCAACCCCGTCATTTGCATATTATCAGATATTCATCTTTTTCTGGATTTCAGAAACTTACCACTGATCACTGATGTCATGTGCATGGTAATCAGTTCCTCCACTTCTTGTTGCGGTGAAATTATTACAATATGTTTTTTGGCTCCCACTGATCTATAACACACATGTAAAAAGACGATTTTAATAATAACATGGCTTTCCGATTGCCTTGAAATGGAATCAGTTGTGCCTAGAGGTCTGCAAGTACACATATGTTATGCTGTTCATTATTTTTCTGTTATTTTTATTCAGTAATTTGATCATTTATTTATTACACAGAGAAAAAATGGGTTTGTGCCCAATTACCCTTGTTGAAATATAAAACATATTTGTAAGTAAATATGGAATCAATAACTTGGTTTCAGAGTTGATAATTGGAGATAATATCATAAGGTTTAGCTTCTTTTTAATATGCAATGTTGCTGAAGCACAGTCTTTGTTCGTTCTTATTTGCCATATAGTCTCCCACTAGAATTTTGGGGCAGCATTTTTTCACGTTTTATGTATTTTTCTGTAATTTCAGTGTTAATTTCAGATTTAATGGACATAATTTCCCATTAAAAAAAGCAAAATTCTGAAGCTTTGATTTGTGGAAAGGGGACAAAAAGTTGATTCTGCACGCAAAGGATTAATTATTATACATTTTTTTTAACCAATTGAAGTGACATTTCATAATCAGCATTGGTAATGACATAAATATTGTTTTTTTTTTATCCTAATTCATGAGTGATATTTGATGCTAAATGTCACAACTGTAAAACGAAACCCTCTATGGCATTTTGATGTGATTTGATGTCAGCAAGTTTGAATTATTTTCAGTTATATGTATATAATTATTATATATAATAATTATATATGTTTTGGTGTGTTGTTGAAAGTTGGTCCATTGCTGAAATGACACCGACATATTGTTAACATGATGGTGTACTATTTCATGCGAACATCTTGTCTACCTAGTATAACGATTCTGCTTAATTGTGATTTTTTAACTGAACCATTTTTCGAAGCGAGTGGATTTTGAAAATAAACACACAAGCTTGTCAGCACATGCCATTTTTACCATAATATCTATTTATCATCTGTACATACTCAGAACTCTGGATAATCTACAGATAGCAGTACAATGAAAAACACTATATGCATTTTTTATCTGTCCTGTACTACATCACACTGTGGAGGTACAAATGTGATAATTATAAATACCGGTAATACCTTGTTATTCTGAACATGTGTAATATCATCACAATCCAACTACTAAAGTTTAATAAAATGGTTTTACGTGAATACATTTTTGTTGTTGGAGACCCCACATTTTGTGCATGCTCAAAACATGATAACCAGCTTGTTTACAGTAGCAGCAAACCTGGCCGTGTAAACTCCGAAATAGTCCGGTAGCAAATCACATACATGTGTGCTCTACATGTGTGCTCTAGAATTTATGAAATGCATATTGCAAGGTGTGACATCCAACTTGTGTAATAAATGTCTGGGTTAGAAATACATTAAAAAAACATACTCAGCAATCCTTGAAATCCAGCGAGAGGAGTTGGGTCAGTGTACAAAATTCTGAAACCAAAATCTATGGTCACTGAACTAATTTTTTCCACAAAACGACCTCGAAAATTGATCAAAAATGCGTGTTTTGAATAGTTTGCATTTGGTTCCTATGGCAGAAATATTCCATCATATCTCAACAATTTTGTGTTATGATAGCTGCTTGTGGCTGTTACAAAATATTGGAGAATTTTGAGAATATTAGTATCCTTGGAATAATGTGTTTACATGGATTTCTATGGTAAATGATCCAAAATGGGTGCTTTTTTGATTATTTTGCGTATGTTTTTCTTGAAAACAAATCCTTCCTCCTCCATAAAAGCTTTAAAAACTTCAAGATTCACACATACTCCTAACTACTTAAATTTCAAAAAATAAAGATGTTCACAAATTTTGCAAGTCTGGTAATGACAATATTTGATAGCAGTAAAAATGTTACTGGGATATTAAAGACAGTCACCAAAAATTGTTCAAAATATTGTCCTCACACATTTCTAGCAGCAAAAATTAAATTAAATAATCTGTTCTGTGTTTCACTATATTGTCGTATTTGGTTTCCGTTCTTTGCTTCATGAAGGAAATGTCGATTCAGTAATATATCGACAGACTGTGGCAGATACATGTTGCTAAAGGGATGGGAGGAGGCTTTCATGAACATTTTTATTTTCATGCCTCCCAGCAGATTGCATCTTTAACAGGAATGTTTTTGTGTTTTTAATTGCAAATCTTGAACTAAAGAATTTGCTATTGAAGTAATAACGTGGACAATTTACTTGGAGAAAATGCATAAAGAAACAAATTATTAATCTCGGTGCTCTGATCACTATCAATGTTGTCTCATGTGTTGGTCTTACATCAGTTTTTTTTTATTATATTTTTTTATTATATTTTTATCATCTTTTTTATCCATGATTGCATTACAGTTTTATCTTAACATAATTTTGTCATCTGACCAGCCCATCTTTTATTTGAACACCTTATTGAAATTCTGGTTTCTTTCAGAAATTAAACTAGCATAATTTTTTTTTTCAAAAATTTGATCCCAACCTGTGTGTCCAGTGGGAGAATTAGGTTTATTTGGCCCAAAATTAATGAGAAAATAGGCAAAATGTGAAAAAAGAATGTCAGTTAACCAATTTTCCGGAAATAAAGAGATGGCTTTTGACGCATGTGATAAAGCAAATGATATGTATCATACATGTATAAGCAGAAATAAAAAATCACAATTACATGAACAAATTATTATTTGTTGACTGAAAAATATAACTTGAAAATATTTGCTTTCAATGCTAAAAACTGCTATATAGATAAAAAATGAATTGAGTTCAACATACTACCATTATATTTGCTCTATCAGAAGTGCATTTACAATAGAGGTGCGAATAAGCCTTTAACTTTTGTTTTGTTGAGATATTAGGCCAAAAAGAAAAAAAATTATCTGTTTCTGGTTAGTGTTTGTGTCAGTTGGAAGTTTTTTTTATTTGGAAGAAAGAAAAAGAAAGGAGGAGAATGTCTCGCTGACACATGCACAGATTGACTTACTTGATGTTTCTAAAGAAAAAAAGAAAATTACATCACCGCATCGTTCTTTGAAGAAACTTTGGACCAGAAACAATTATTTTGGCCTTACGTATATATATCAAACGTGTAATGACCTGAAATGACCTCAGTAGCTACAGTAAGTTTATTCCACTTCTGTACTGATTGACCTGAAATGACCTCTGTAGCTATAATGATTTTATTCCACTTCTGTACTGATTGACCTGAAATGACCTCAGTAGCTATAATGATTTTATTCCACTTCTGTACTGATTGACCTGAAATGACCTCAGTAGCTATAATGATTTTATTCCACTTCTGTACTGATTGACCTGAAATGACCTCTGTAGCTATAATGATTTTATTCCACTTCTGTATTGATTGACCTGAAATGACCTCAGTAGCTATAGTGAATTTATTCCACTTCTGTACTGATTGACCTGAAATGACCTCAGTAGCTATGATTTTATTCCACTTCTGTACTGATTGACCTGAAATGATCTCAGTAGCTATAATGATTTTATTCAACTTCTGTACTGATTGACCTGAAATGACCTCAGTAGCTATGATTTTATTCCACTTCTGCACTGATTGACCTGAAATGATCTCAGTAGCTATAATGAATTTATTTCACTTCTGTACTGATTGACCTGAAATGACCTCAGTAGCTATAGTGAAAATATATTCCACTTCTGTACTGATTGACCTGAAATGACCTCAGTAGCTATAATGAATTTATTCCACTTCTGCACTGATTGACCTGAAATGACCTCAGTAGCTATAGTGAATTTATTCCACTTCTGTACTGATTGACCTGAAATGACCTCAGTAGCTATAGTGAATTTATTTCACTCCTGTACTGATTGACCTGAAATGACCTCAGTAGCTATAGTGAAAATATATTCCACTTCTGTACTGATTGACCTGAAATGACCTCAGTAGCTATAATGAATTTATTCCACTTCTGTACTGATTGACCTGAAATGACCTCACTAGCTATAGTGAATTTATTCCACTTCTGTACTGATTGACCTGAAATGACCTCACTAGCTATAGTGAATTTATTTCACTCCTGTACTGATTGACCTGAAATGACCTCAGTAGCTATAGTGAAAATATATTCCACTTCTGTACTGATTGACCTGAAATGACCTCACTAGCTATAGTGAATTTATTCCACTTCTGTACTGATTGACCTGAAATGACCTCAGTAGCTATAATGAATTTATTCCACTTCTGTACTAATTTACCTGAAATGACCTCAGTAGCTATATTGAATTAATTCCACTTCTGTACTGATTGACCTGAAATGACCTCAGTAGCTGTAATGAATTTATTCCACTTCTGTACTGATTGACCTGAAATGACCTCAGTAGCTATATTGATTTTATTCCACTTCTGCACTGATTGACCTGAAATGACCTCAGTAGCTATACTGAATTTATTCCACTTCTGTACTAATTTACCTGAAATGACCTCAGTAGCTATATTGAATTAATTCCACTTCTGTACTGATTGACCTGAAATGACCTCAGTAGCTGTAATGAATTTATTCCACTTCTGTACTGATTGACCTGAAATGACCTCAGTAGCTATATTGATTTTATTCCACTTCTGCACTGATTGACCTGAAATGACCTCAGTAGCTATACTGAATTTATTCCACTTCTGTACTGATTGACCTGAAATGACCTCAGTAGCTTTAATGAATTTATTCCACTTCTGTACTAATTTACCTGAAATGACCTCAGTAGCTATATTGAATTAATTCCCCTTCTGTACTGATTGACCTGAAATGACCTCAGTAGCTATAGTGAGTTTATTTCACTTCTGTACTGATTGACCTGAAATGACCTCAGTAGCTATAATGAATTTATTCCACTTCTGTACTGAATGACCTGAAATGACCTCAGTAGCTATAGTGAATTTATTTCACTTCTGTACTGATTGACCTGAAATGACCTCAGTAGCTATATTGAATTTATTCCACTTCTGCACTGATTGACCTGAAATGACCTCAGTAGCTATAATGAATTTATTCCACTTCTGTACTAATTTACCTGAAATGACCTCAGTAGCTATATTGAATTAATTCCACTTCTGTACTGATTGACCTGAAATGACCCCAGTAGCTATAGTGAATTTATTTCACTTCTGTACTGATTGACCTGAAATGACCTCAGTAGCTATAATGAATTTATTCCACTTCTGTACTGATTGACCTGAAATGACCTCAGTAGCTATGATTTTATTTCACTTCTGTACTGATTGACCTGAAATGACCTCAGTAGCTATAGTGAATTTATTCCACTTCTGTACTGATTGACCTGAAATGATCTCAGTAGCTATAATGAATTTATTCCACTTCTGTACCAGTGTAGGAAATTCCTGCCCGTCCGCACGCCCGAGACGGCTAACTTTCGTATCGGACTGGTTGAATTTCAAACTTCCCTGTCCGGTGGTCAGGTAACATGTTACCACATTCTTCCGCCGAAATTAAAATAAAAACAAGCTACCATTCTTTATATGTGCTCTAAACATTTTAAACAGAAACGTGATCAGCCAAAACTATGAAAATATTGCATTGCCGTCTCACATCGCGACTTGCCGACACGCATTCTCAACCCACAACACGGAATCCATTGACTTATTAACATAATAATAGGTACGTGACCTCGGGTCAGGTCCTATCTCCCATGGTGCAGTGAGACTTCCGGTGACCCCTGACCAGTTCTATCGTTGCGTAGTTTGTTTACAAAGTTTTCATTTCGCGTACAACATGTATCGTTTTTTGGGGATAGACCCTCCAACAAAGAAACAGAAGTCGAGCATCGATAGAATTGCGGCAAATAATGAGTATGACCAGTCAAAACGTACTCGCAAAATAGTTCCAAGCTGGAAGACGGTGTTCAAAGAATGGCTGGTCACCGATGACACCGGTAATCATACGGTGTATTGCCGTATCTGCCGGGCTATTTACGGGCCGTTATCAAACCGCAAAATACCAGACAAACTCCGTAAGTACGGAAAGGGATGTACCAACTTAAAACATGATGCCCTTACATGCCATGAAATGTCAATTGGTCATAAACGAGCCAAATCGATATTCGAAGCAAAGAATGCTCCACCACCAAAGCAACTTCCTGCTGATAGAATCATCGAAATGTTGAATGGTAAAAGTGTTGACAGGTTAGACAATCTATTCCGAGGCTGTAACAGATGGTAATGCTCATTTGGTAGCTGGATTAAATTCTGACTAGGGTTCAGATTTTTCTGATCTAGCCGAGAGCAACAGTGACACAGACATCTGATATATCATGTTCTGAATATGCATGTTCTCTACAGCTACTTTGTTGTTAAAATAAACCGTGCATAGTATATTGTATACAACTTGTGTTTATTTGTGTGTGTGTGTGCGAAAATAATTGAAAAAAATGTGCGGGACTGGTAACATTTTAGCAGGGCTTGTAACTTTTGAAAGTTACCAGCCCTGATGTCTGGTATGTAATCTGGACAAATTTCCTACACTGTCTGTACTGATTGACCTGAAATGACCCCAGTAGCTATATTGAATTAATTCCACTTCTGTGCTGATTGACCTGAAATGACCTCAGTAGCTATATTGAATTAATTCCACTTCTGTACTGATTGACTTGAAATGACCTCAGTAGCTATAATGAATTTATTCCACTTCTGTACTGATTGACCTGAAATGACCTCAGTAGCTATAGTGAATTTATTCCACTTCTGTACTGATTGACCTGAAATGACCTCAGTAGCTATAATGAATTTATTCCACTTCTGTACTAATTTACCTGAAATGACCTCAGTAGCTATATTGAATTAATTCCACTTCTGTACTGATTGACCTGAAATGACCTCAGTAGCTATAGTGAATTTATTTCACTTCTATACTGATTGACCTGAAATGACCTCAGTGGCTATAGTGAATTTATTCCACTTCTGTACTAATTTACCTGAAATGACCTCAGTAGCTATATTGAATTAATTCCACTTCTGTACTGATTGACCTGAAATGACCTCAGTAGCTATAATGAATTTATTCCACTTCTGTACTGATTGACCTGAAATGACCTCAGTAGCTATAGTGAATTTATTTCACTTCTGTACTGATTGACCTGAAATGACCTCAGTAGCTATAGTGAATTTATTCCACTTCTGTACTGATTGACCTGAAATGACCTCAGGAGCTATAGTGAATTTATTCCACTTCTGTACTAATTTACCTGAAATGACCTCAGTAGCTATATTGAATTAATTCCACTTCTGTACTGATTGACCTGAAATGACCCCAGTAGCTATAATGAATTTATTTCACTTCTGTACTGATTGACCTGAAATGACCTCAGTAGCTATAGTGAATTTATTCCACTTCTGTACTGATTGACCTGAAATGACCTCAGTAGCTATATTGAATTAATTCCACTTCTGTACTGATTGACTTGAAATGACCTCAGTAGCTATAATGAATTTATTCCACTTCTGTACTGATTGACCTGAAATGACCTCAGTAGCTATAGTGAATTTATTCCACTTCTGTACTGATTGACCTGAAATGACCTCAGTAGCTATAATGAATTTATTCCACTTCTGTACTGATTGACCTGAAATGACCTCAGTAGCTATAGTGAGTTTATTTCACTTCTGTACTGATTGACCTGAAATGACCTCAGTAGCTATAATGAATTTATTCCACTTCTGTACTGAATGACCTGAAATGACCTCAGTAGCTATAATGAATTTATTCCACTTCTGTACTAATTTACCTGAAATGACCTCAGTAGCTATATTGAATTTATTCCACTTCTGCACTGATTGACCTGAAATGACCTCAGTAGCTATAATGAATTTATTCCACTTCTGTACTAATTTACCTGAAATGACCTCAGTAGCTATATTGAATTAATTCCACTTCTGTACTGATTGACCTGAAATGACCTCAGTAGCTAAAGTGAATTTATTCCACTTCTGTACTAATTTACCTGAAATGACCTCAGTAGCTATATTGAATTAATACCACTTCTGTACTGATTGACCTGAAATGACCTCAGTAGCTATAGTGAATTTATTTCACTCCTGTACTGATTGACCTGAAATGACCTCAGTAGCTATAGTGAATTTATTCCACTTCTGTACTAATTTACCTGAAATGACCTCAGTAGCTATATTGAATTAATTCCACTTCTGTACTGATTGACCTGAAATGACCTCACTGGCTATAATGAATTTATTCCACTTCTGTACTGATTGACCTGAAATGACCTCAGTAGCTATAGTGAATTTATTCCACTTCTGTACTGATTGACCTGAAATGACCTCAGTAGCTATAATGATTTTATTCCACTTCTGTACTAATTTACCTGAAATGACCTCAGTAGCTATATTGAATTAATTCCACTTCTGTACTGATTGACCTGAAATGACCTCAGTAGCTGTAATGAATTTATTCCACTTCTGTACTGATTGACCTGAAATGACCTCAGTAGCTATATTGATTTTATTCCACTTCTGCACTGATTGACCTGAAATGACCTCAGTAGCTATACTGAATTTATTCCACTTCTGTACTAATTTACCTGAAATGACCTCAGTAGCTATATTGAATTAATTCCACTTCTGTACTGATTGACCTGAAATGACTTCAGTAGCTATAATGATTTTATTCCACTTCTGCACTGATTGACCTGAAATGACCTCAGTAGCTATAATGAATTTATTCCACTTCTGCACTGATTGACCTGAAATGACCTCAGTAGCTTTAATGAATTTATTCCACTTCTGTACTAATTTACCTGAAATGACCTCAGTAGCTATATTGAATTAATTCCACTTCTGTACTGATTGACCTGAAATGACCTCAGTAGCTATAGTGAATTTATTTCACTTCTGTACTGATTGACCTGAAATGACCTCAGTAGCTATAATGAATTTATTTCACTTCTGTACTGATTGACCTGAAATGACCTCAGTAGCTATAATGAATTTATTCCACTTCTGTACTGAATGACCTGAAATGACCTCAGTAGCTATAATGAATTTATTCCACTTCTGTACTAATTTACCTGAAATGACCCCAGTAGCTATAGTGAATTTATTTCACTTCTGTACTGATTGACCTGAAATGACCTCAGTAGCTATATTGAATTAATTCCACTTCTGTACTGATTGACCTGAAATGACCCCAGTAGCTATAGTGAATTTATTTCACTTCTGTACTGATTGACCTGAAATGACCTCAGTAGCTATAGTGAATTTATTCCACTTCTGTACTGATTGACCTGAAATGACCTCAGTAGCTATAATGAATTTATTCCACTTCTGTACTGATTGACCTGAAATGACCCCAGTAGCTATATTGAATTAATTCCACTTCTGTACTGATTGACCTGAAATGACCTCAGTAGCTATATTGAATTAATTCCACTTCTGTACTGATTGACCTGAAATGACCTCAGTAGCTACCGGTATAGTGAATTTATTCCACTTCTGTACTGATTGACCTGAAATGACCTCAGTAGCTATAATGAATTTATTCCACTTCTGTACTAATTTACCTGAAATGACCTCAGTAGCTATATTGAATTAATTCCACTTCTGTACTGATTGACCTGAAATGACCTCAGTAGCTATAGTGAATTTATTTCCTATTAATTGTTTGCGCTTACTGAAACAAAAGAGATGCAAATATCAACATAATGAGTGGTGGCAAATAAACATTGCATTGTCTTGAGCAAGCCAGATAAACTGCATCCCTACCTTAATCTTTGAAACTTATTGGCACATAGATTAAACCTGTGTTGTTGATTTTGTCAAACACTACTGAGGCTGCTTTGCTTCCCTTCAGTAAATCTACATTTTAACCAACTTTTCTGAGATGTGGCATTTGTTTTTATACTAAAATATCTTAATTACTTTGAATAAAGCTGGAATGTATGTCCCTTAAAATAATCAAACAAACTAGGCACCAATGTTTTTGTAAGATATTTTATATCAATCAAGGACAGTCGGTAGACTGCTTTCCCAATGCTGTTCCAATCCTAAAAAAGAAAATTAATTATGACAATGAATATTCATATTGAATCTATGTTAAAGGGAATAAAATTATATAACAAAGGGCAAGGTCACCAGAGTTCTACTTTTATTAGCTCCGCTGTCGACTTTGTCGAGCGGAGCTTATCATATGAGTGATTGTCCGTCGTCGTCCGTCGTCGTCGTCCGTCGTCCGTGTCAATGTTTTACTTTTTAGACTTCTTCTTGAAAACTACAAGCCTGAATGCTTTGATACTTGGTGTATATGTACATTGGGTAGACCTCTCTTAGATTTGTTCATTTCATGTTGATATCTTCAATTCTCTAATTTTGGTGAATATTTTTGTCATTTTTGGTAAAAAGTGATATTTTCGACTTCTTGTTAAAAACCGCAAGTGCAATTGCTTTGATATTACATATATAGGTACTACATGTGGACCTCTCTCAGATTTGTTCATTTTGTAATGATATCTTTAATTCTCTAATTTTGGTGAATATTTTTGTCATTTTTGGTAAAAAGTGATATTTTCGACTTCTTGTTAAAAACCGCAAGTGCAATTGCTTTGATATTACATATATAGGTACTACATGTGGACCTCTCTCAGATTTGTTGATTTTGTAATGATATCTTTAATTCTCTAATTTTGGTGAATATTTTTGTCATTTTTGGTAAAAAGTGATATTTTCGACTTCTTGTTAAAAACCGCAAGTGCAATTGCTTTGATATTACATATATAGGTACTACATGTGGACCTCTCTCAGATTTGTTGATTTTGTAATGATATCTTTAATTCTCTAATTTTGGTGAATATTTTTGTCATTTTTGGTAAAAAGTGATATTTTCGACTTCTTGTTAAAAACCGCAAGTCAAATCGCTTTGATACTACATATATAGGTACTACATGTGGACCTCTCTCAGATTTGTTCATTTCGTGATGATATCTTCAATTCTCTAATTTTGGTGAATATTTTTGTCATTTTTGGTAAAAAGTGATATTTTCGACTTCTTGTTAAAAACCGCAAGTGCAATTGCTTTGATATTACATATATAGGTACTACATGTGGACCTCTCTCAGATTTGTTCATTTTTTAATGATATCTTTAATTCTCTAATTTTGGTGAATAGTTTTGTCATTTTTGGTAAAAAGTGATATTTTCGACTTTTTGTAAGTCCGATTGCTTTGATATTACATATATAGGTACTACATGTGGACCTCTCAGATTTGTTCATTTTGTGATGATATCTTCAATTCTTTAATTAATTTATTTTGGTGAATATTTTTGTAATTTTCGGTAAAAAGTGATATTTTCGACTTCTTGTTAAAAACCGTAAGTCCGATTGCTTTGATACTATTCATATTGTTCATTTTCTAATGATGTCTTCAGTTCTTTAATTGAAATGTGCATTGCTAACAGCGGAGCTATCTCAGCCGATAGGCTGCTTGTTTATTTATTTATAATTTGAATTAAAGACAAATGTGTGAATACTTACCAAGTGATATGTGTAACTTAAAATCGTCAGAATTAAAATTAAAAATAATCAAAAATTAATTAAAATATATAATTTTTTCTATATTACAGTTTTAAAGTCTTGATTCATTTATATTTGTTATCACAGTTGAATATTACTACAGACAATTATACCTTTTTTTTAGAATTATTGAATTAATGTTTATTACTATCACAGTGGAAGTACGGAAAATTAGACTACCGGCTAATTTTAACAATAATTCTGCAAAGCACTATGTCATGTTTCCAAGCTAGATTATAGTCTTTTAGGTTTTTTTCTGATCTGATCCAAATTATGTTTGCTCAGACATTTCCATGATGGATGTATAGGAGTGCACGTGGGTGTAGTGATTCCGTCAGTATCATGTCACTGTTATCTTTTTGTAACATTTGTTTATAGGTGATCACGTTCTTGTGAATCTCCAAATGTCGTCATAATATACGACATACATTCAGAAAGTTCTCACTATTAAAATGAAGAGTCTAAAAAATTTTATGACATGATTTAAGATGGATATAATATTAATGTAAATTTTATCATCTTGATAAAAAATAATGGATTATTTGAAATAGATATAATAAATCATGTATATAGATTGGGAAGTCAACACGATAATGTGTACTTTGACAAATTATAAGTGGATCTGCACAACATGGCGGTGTTCCCATGATGCACTGCCCTTAACATGTACATGACTTCCTGTTGTTAAAGACCAATCAAACTACATTATGTAAGTGCATATCACTACTTTATTAATGCAATTGTGCTGTCACAACATGGCAGTGTTCCCATGATGCATTTCATTTATTATGCATGCAACTTCCTTGAAGGCAAATGTACGTAAACATTTTTCTATGTAGTTTCTTTATTGTTCTTGCACATAAAATGAAGCATATGAGTACTGCCATGTTGTACAGTCAGGATTCTCCCCACGCTGGACGGCGGTGGACGCCGGGGGTGGACGGCGCCGTCCGGCACCGTCCGGCACTCAGAATTAGCGACCAGCACACATGGCTGCCGTCCGGCACTATTGTTTTTGTTCAGGACACATCCAACGCTCTGATAGACAAAATAATGTTCGAGAGAGTGGATAATCAAAGCTTGGGTTGTGTCACCAATTAAAAACAAAACAATAGGCGTGAAACTCAACTCAACGAGTTGGCGACGTAAGACGCCCAGTGGCAATCGACACGAGTAAGTGTGGAACCCTACTCAGCACGGCGGTAACGCATAGAAAAGTGGATTACCGTACCCATATTTTTACTGCCAGGGTGACGTCAAATATATAAAATCTATATCGGTAAAACCATTCGTCGAAACATAAGGTCTATGGTTAAAACCAAGATAACGGCATTAACGCCATGACTTGTAGCGGCAACATCGTGACCGCCGAGGGGAACAAATGCAGCCATGCCATCACAGACATTGTTGATCACCAAGAAGTCCAGACGAATGCTTGATTAAAGATGTAAATGTAAATATTTTGACGAATGTCACTATTTAAAGTAAAATTTTCTTTAAATCACGATTTAAATACTCCGGTAAAACGGCTATGCTTTCAACTCGCATCATAAGTGGAGGAAATAAATTTACTTGTGTTCTTCTTGGATCAAATATTCTGATTGGTTGTTTTTCGCGTCAATCAAAATCATCGTTACATAGTATCAGGATGCACACCATTGACGCTGCAGTTCGGCGTCTTCTACGGCCCAGTTTGTTCTTACAAGCTTTCTAAGTTTCATTTATCATTATTTAGTAAACAGGTCTCTGAAACGATTTAATATATCCGTAAAATACGTGGCAATCGACGATTGACTTCGAAATTTCGAACAAACTCCCGGCACACCTAGCGCGATATGCGTCAGATCGGTGTAGAAGACGCCGAACTGCAGCGTCAATGGGATGCACACAGTAAAATTAACTGTTTCCGGGTCATAGCTGTTTTCAAGGAAGCAGACATCAACAAACTTTCGATTCGAAAGAAAATTATTCCTTTAAGTATGTATTGTTTATACATAATGCTATTATTTTTGCTAGAAACTGTTAACTGCAGATCGAAAATCTTCTGCAGATTTTATTGCGTTTGATCATTTTGCTTTTTGGCGCCGATGACGCACATTCATGCAAGTTTTTTAATGAGCCGAACGTTTGTGCGACAACATAAATTTTGTATTGCCACGTCCAAATAAACAAAAAAATACAAACTTAAAATTTCCAGTAGCTATTGATTTTTCTCAAAACAAAAATACAGAAAATAAGTTATAGTACTTTTTTGAAACATTATTTTATTTTCATACAAGACACTTCGCGATGAGCGTCTTTTGCGGTCAGTGATATCATGGGGTTTATAGTTCCATGGTAATATTTACGAACATTTTTGTTCACTATTGGCGATCCGTTCTGCTAGTATTGCCCTTAAAATCAATTTTGTGTTTCTGAGTGTGTGGTTTCCGGTGTTTTCACGTATTAATTCTTCTGTGATTGTTTTGGCTTGGCCTATTTCCCTCAAACTTGACAGGCAGGTCACACCATCACCCTAGTTATTAGGTAAAATCTGAAGAAAAAATTGGCCTATCGTTGCCATAGTAACAACCAAAAAACTGGATAGCTTCGTGCTAAATGAATCTCCTCCTACAAATTTAGGATAAAACTCTTCAGACATAGCTCATTCTACTCAGCTTGAGTGTGGGCACTAAGTTACTATTTGAATTTTTGATATCTGTTTTCATTACCGACAAATTTGACTCTTCTGTGATTTTTTTGGCTGGGCCGTTTGGTTCAAACTTGGCGGGCAAGTCACACCTTCACTCTAGTTAGGTTGTAAAATCTGAAAACAAATTCTCGCTCACCGCTGCCATAGCAACAGCCAAAAACTGATTTTTGAATACTTTCGCCCCAAATTTATTACCTACTA
This sequence comes from Saccoglossus kowalevskii, assembly GCF_978046115.1. NCBI lineage: Eukaryota > Metazoa > Hemichordata > Enteropneusta > Harrimaniidae > Saccoglossus > Saccoglossus kowalevskii. Next base: position 27,876,837 of record NC_140658.1, read on the forward strand.
CCAGTCTTTATATTATTATAAATAGCAGTGTTTATATGATCATGTTTTTGTTTTTTCATTTTGGCTACGTTGCGCACTGGTTAGAGATCACCGGCGCCAACATTGTTACACTCTATCAACGTAATCCCAACGCAACTTTGAACTATGAATGAACTGTAAATGCTGCCTTCAATCATGGAGCTTTTTGCCTCCATGTTTCAATCTAGAAAATACTATCGCAAAACGGTTGGAAATAATAAATTTAACAGCAGAATACGTCCTAGCAATAAAATAAAGTGACTTCTAAGGACTGAACGTTTTTTTGCGAACCTTGTATACGAGGCCCGGTTTTAGTTATAAACCGACGTTAGCTGCACGTTCATGTCCTACCATTGCAACAGCCGAAAACATGATACTTGTTTTTGAGCGGAGCGGATGCCAACCAGCCTACCGGCTTGTTTTATAAACTGGCTTGGTAATTACCACCACCAATAGTAGACCATGTCACAGCATTTCAAGTACTTTTCCAACAAATCCAAAATCACTCGATAATTTTGTTTACTTTACATTTGTACTATGATTACATTTTAAGTTTTGATAATGTTATGGATACATGTACACTCACAAAAATACACCCAAAATAAGGGAATTTAGTATATAGCCTTGACAAAAAAAGCATAATTTTCTTGTCTTAATATTGCATTTTTTTTCTATCTGTGTAAACTTCATGTGGATATCCTGATGAGATTTAAACTGAAGTTCAGTTCACAACTAACGGTTTTGCAATATTAGAGGCTGTGAACTTGTCCATAGAGGCTGCAAATTATTAAATATTGTATTCACTGACATTTATTTTGTATTTAAATTTGCAATGAGTTCCACAGTATCTTTTTCTTACTGGTGTGGCTACAGTGACTGTGTAGTGTTTTTGTTTTGTCGATTGTTGTCAGTTGTTTGTTTTGTGTTCTTGGAATTTTGTACAAAAATCAACAGCGGTTAGATAGGTATGTTATTTCCATTATGCAGTATATTGCAGACAGTACTTGTATACTTTGTTATCCAGCATAAATATCAGATTGTTCGGAAGCATGAAATTGTAATGTAAATTTCGTTCATTAATGTTGTAAGATGGCGCTTTCTCCGGGTTCAGAGTCCCACTGGCATGTTGACTATGTTCCGGCCCGTTTACTTACTTGTTGTCAGTGTCTGAGTGGTATATACAAAATACGACCAAGTGAACGTCAGAATATCAAAAAAACAGAAATCTAAAAATCAGTTGCCCATGCCAAGAGAGCCGCAGAACCAACACAATCTGTCAGCCGTCGCCGTCCACAGCAGCGATATGATTTTACACATCGAAATTGAGAATCGCAGGTGTAGACAATATGCATAGAAATGAACACTAAATACATCTATCCCGGCCAGCAATCGAATCATCAATCTTCATGAGTGACGTAACTGGCATTTCCATCTATTTGCTTCTATTCCCACTATCCTAAAACGCTCAAGTGAGTGTTGTCAAATTCGCGAGTGTGCGTTTTCGTACAGTGGCGTAAACATTGCTACAATCAATTATATATAGGGTATATAAACATTACAACACAACACAGGATAAATAATACACAAACAAATCATCTTTGAAGACATGATGCATAACAAATTGAAAGCACAAAATAATTACAACAGTTACAATATGAAATCATATTACTATTTGTTGATGTTAAATCTTTTTTTTAAATGTTTTATGAAGTTGTTATATACCCTATATATAAAATATGTTTTTGAAAATGCTCTGTTCCAATAAAGGATTTTGATATGCAAATCAAACAATTTTATTAGTTCCTTATTGTAACGTCTCCCATGTAAATAGTCCTGTACTCCCCCAGAATTTGACAATGGTACTAGCCCAGAATTGACTTTCTGTTCAGAATTTCTGTTCAGCGCGTCTTTGATTGTAGCAATGTTTACGCCACTGTACGAAAATACGCACACTCGCGAATTTGACAACATTCACTGAGCGTTTTAGGATAGTGGGAATAGAAGCAAATAGATGGAAATGCCAGTTACGTCATTCATGACGATTGATGATTCGATTGCTGGCCGGGATAGATGTATTTAGTGTTCATTTCTATGCATATTGTCTACACCTGCGATTCTCAATTTCGATGTGTAAAATCATATCGCTGCTGTGGACGGCGACGGCTGACAGATTGTGTTGGTTCTGCGGCTCTCTTGGCATGGGCAACTGATTTTTAGATTTCTGTTTTTTTGATATTCTGACGTTCACTTTGTCGTATTTTGTATATACCACTCAGACACTGACAACAAGTAAGTAAACGGGCCGGAACATAGTCAACATGCCAGTGGGACTCTGAACCCGGAGAAAGCGCCATCTTACAACATTAATGAACGAAATTTACATTACAATTTCATGCTTCCGAACAATCTGATATTTATGCTGGATAACAAAGTATACAAGTACTGTCTGCAATATACTGCATAATGGAAATAACATACCTATCTAACCGCTGTTGATTTTTGTACAAAATTCCAAGAACACAAAACAAACAAATGACAACAATCGACAAAACAAAAACACTACACAGTCACTGTAGCCACACCACACAGTCAGCTGGCGCACACGTGGTAATAAAATAAATACGATATTTACTATATGGGGGGGGGGGCGCCATCTTGAATGACGCATAAAAGTAAATAAGAGACAAGTTGTGAAACGCGTTTTTCAGATTCCTACAAATCAGGACAAAAATACCAATCTTTCACAAAAATACGGTCCGTTGGGGTTATATTAAGCCAATCGATAACAAAATTCGGCCGAATTCGTCGTTTTTATGTGGAAAAATCCCTTGCATACGAACACCTAATTACGCGAAGAACCTAGAACACTAAGCTGGGGTATTTGAAACTAAAAATTGGCATTTCAGCACAGCAGCCAATCAGCGACGGCCTAACGCTTAGATGAACTTGTCTCTTATTTAGTTTTATGTGTCATTCAAGATGGCGGCCCCCATATAGTAAATATCGCATTTATTTTATTATATCAGATGTGCGCCAGCTGACTGTGCCACACCAGTAAGAAAAATATACTGTGGAACTCATTGCAAATTTAAATACAAAATAAATGTCAGTGAATACAATATTTAATAATTTGCAGCCTCCATGGACAAGTTCACAGCCTCTAATATTGCAATATTAAGACAAGAAAATTATGCTTTTTTTGTCAAGGCTATATACTAAATTCCCTTATTTTGGGTGTATTTTTGTGAGTGTACATGTATCCATAAAATTATCAAAACTTAAAATGTAATCATAGTACAAATGTAAAGTAAACAAAATTATCGAGTGATTTTGGATTTGTTGGAAAAGTACTTGAAATGCTGTGACATGGTCTACTATTGGTGGTGGTAATTACCAAGCCAGTTTATAAAACAAGCCGGTAGGCTGGTTGGCATCCGCTCCGCTCAAAAACAAGTATCATGTTTTCGGCTGTTGCCATGGTAGGACATGAACATGCAGCTAACGTCGGTTTATAACTAAAATCGGGCCTCGTATACAAGGTTTGCAAAAAAACGTTCAGTCCTTAGAAGTCACTTTATTTTATTGCTAGGACGTATTCTGCTGTTAAATTTATTATTTTCAACCGTTTTGCGATAGTGTTTTCTAGATTGAAACATGGAGGCAAAAAGCTCCATGATTGAAGGCAGCATTTACAGTTCATTCATAGTTCAATGTTGCGTTGGGATTACGTTGATAGAGTGTAACAATGTTGGCGCCAGTGATCTCTTACCAGTGCGCAACGTAGCCAAAATAAAAAAAACAAAAACATGATCATATAAACACTGCTATTTATAATAATATAAAGACTGGTAGGAGGTAATAAATTTGGGGCGAAAGTATTCAAAAATCAGTTTTTGGCTGTTGCTATGGCAGCGGTGATCGAGAATTTGTTTTCAGATTTTACAACTTAACTAGAGTGAAGGTGTGACTTGCCCGCCAAGTTTGAACCAAACGGCCCAGCCAAAAAAATCACAGAAGAGTCAAATTTGTCGGTAATGAAAACAGATATCAAAAATTCAAATAGTAACTTAGTGCCCACACTCAAGCTGAGTAGAATGAGCTATGTCTGAAGAGTTTTATCCTAAATTTGTAGGAGGAGATTCATTTAGCACGAAGCTATCCAGTTTTTTGGCTGTTACTATGGCAACGATAGGCCAATTTTTTTTCTTCAGATTTTACCTAATAACTAGGGTGATGGTGTGACCTGCCTGTCAAGTTTGAGGGAAATAGGCCAAGCAAAAACAATCACAGAAAAATTAATATGTGAAAACACCGGAAACCACACACTCAGAAACACAAAATTGATTTTAAGGGCAATCCTAGCAGAACGGATCGCCAATAGTGAACAAAAATGTTCGTAAATATTACTGACCGCAAAAGACGCTCATCGCGAAGTGTCTTGTCCATACTGTATAATAAATATACATATGACCTGTCTTCTCGCCAGTATGTGGCCTTCTTGAATATTAATTAGTTCATGAATATTCATACCGTCCAGCACTGTCTGTCTGCTGGGGAGAACCCTGTGTACAGCTTCATTTACTGAAGTAGAGAAAGCTGTTATTTTGTGGGTTCACTAATTGCCAAGATACCATGTACGTGAGAGGGGGGTGGGTCAACGTTGGTTCATTTCAATTTAGCAGAAATATGCAATGTTGATTGTGATTTATACGTATCCATTGGGAAAAAAATGAGGCAAATGTGTTCACAAACCCCATGTGAACAAGCATGCTCAGTCTTGTAATAGTTGGGACCCTGTTCAAGGGAACTGAAAACATGTTCATTTGTTTTCGCTTATACATTCATTCCTGAACTTTATTTTAGCCCGAATTAATTTTGCTAAAAAGACTTTTTGGGTGTTTTGTATGAAATTTAATTTCACTGATTTTTGAAGAGTTGAATGTAAAATATAGAAAAAAAGAAATACTGACTAGATTCAATTTTCACTGAATCATTCCTTCAGTGAAAATAAGGAAAATTGATGCCAAAAAAAAAAAAAAATAACTTCCACTTTAATTAATTAAATAATTCTCATAATGAACACCAGTTTCTATGACAGTTAGTCTATTAAATATATTTATAGTGGGTTAATTAAAACTGTGTTTGACGTCATTTTGAAATACAATCGTTTCAGCACAAAATTTAACGTATCATTGTGTTTAAATGTATCTTAGGTGTACTTATCTGGGAAACCCTTTATTTAATACCCATAATGTCTGTAACATGCCACTCCCCTTCTGTAGGGCTTAAATGGGAACCACTCAATCCCATGGATTGCACCATGTGCTCATGGGTAATTAACTCCGCCTCTGTCCACTAAGTAAATGAATGCTTATTATGCTCGCTTACTCAAACTGTGATTGATAGGCATTTGCATACATTAGCCGCCATTTTAAACTCAAAACTTTTAATTGTTGTGGCACGTTTCGACCGAAAACAACAACTTTTATACATCAAAAGTCCAACCAGACGAGTGTATTGGCTAACGTACATATTCATGCCCTCGTAGAAATGTATTTGGAATCACAGCTTGATCTCTAAACATCGTAAATGGCACATTTCCCGGAGCTCCTGCCACGATGTGAGCAGCTTGGTTCGGATTAGCGGACTAATTGCGGTGGCCATCTTGCCCCTATTTATAGTATCGGTTCCCCTTTAACCCATTGAACACCACAATTTAACCAGCAAACATTTTGGAGTCCACTTATAAGACTACCTGATTGGCTGCTCAACCCTAACAGCTAACAGTCGGACCAATCAGAGAGCAGCTACTTTGTGTGTGCTCTGAATCAGTTGACATATTGATGCCACTCAATTATGTGATCAACATTTTGTCGCCTCATTTCGTGAATAATGTTAAACAAAAGGTGACTTTCAAAGTTAGCATTTATTTTTCAGAGAAAATTGGATAATATTAAAAACTTCCTTCTTTTTTTTTTTTTTTAAATATCGTCAAAAACTGCAAAAATAAAAAAGAAGCCTGGAGTCCTCTTTCCAGCCTTGGAAGTTAATTTGTTTGTGTTTAGGATGTGTAACCATTAGGGTTGTTGCATACTAATTTATTTATTTAGTAAAATATGTAAATGATGATAGGTGCTATATATTGTTGGTGATGAGTTATGTTTGTGATTAACATGGGTCACGAAATTTGATGACTTTTAACTACCTGGTCCTGTTTCTCCCTTATTACTGAAGTAAAAGTTTAGTGTTTGAAATTCAACGAGGTCATGATCACATTTGCCTTGCAAAATAGTCAAATATTTCCTTTACAATTTTTCAAAATGTCAGTCTCAAAGATCAAATTATTTTGAAAAATAATAGTTAGAAAACAGATTCTCCACTGTTGCTGCAAAAACACTAAATGCTTTGGCTTTTCCAACTGCAGTTGAATGACTTTTTAGGTACACTGTAGGGTGTCCCTTGTTATTTAATTCAGTCTGACATTTGAGAACCTGTTGTCAATTACAAAAAAATAATAATACTCTATTCTATCATTTCACCAAATTAAAGCTACCTACAGTTTGTATCTTCTCACAATGACATCAAGATTTTTTTTTAATTTTTTTTTTGCGCAAATTCTGCTAGTTCATTGTATGTTAATTGTTCAGCTTGTCAGGGATTTCAGATAGGACTGCTGGGAATTGTGCATTTTTGGACAAAATGCTGGGTGTATTATTTCCTGCAATGTGATTGGTTAGAGGAGCTGATTGACGTCATTCCCAGGCTGCTTTGTGGCTTTTATTACTTCAGGGATACCAGGGTCTGGGCCACACATAATTCAACGTATGTTACAAAAGGTTGGTAATTTGGAAATAAAAAAAAGAGGTCATATGAAATACACTGACACTGTGTTCTTACTTAACTAAGCTGTCATTTTATATATTTCTGAATATTTCTGAAGTGAAAACTATTACAAAATTTTTTAAAAATGCCATAATTTTTTGGGTAATATGTGCAGTATGCAATATGTATTTTTCGGCAAAATTACATGAATCTTCAGCGTTCACAGAACTCAATGTATGACAATATAATTTATGCCAGAATCATACCCATGTTAGTTGTGACAATAACAATGGTTGTGAGCCAGCAATGACACCCTTCTTTAAATGCTCAATTATGCATGGGTATGTACATGAACATGAACACTTATGTACATGTACCATTATTTGCTGGCTGGGAATAAATCCATGCAACATTTTTCAACAGTGTTGAATGTCAGAAACAGAATAAAAAAGTCTATTCTATATTAACTGCACACAATAACATCTGTTGAAATACGCAGAAGCGCTGGACAGTTAAAAAAACACTGTGCATGTAAAATACAATATGTTGTATCAGTAATATAGATTTCCGTGGCAGGAAATACATGGATATTATGTTTTTTGTGTGTGTGCGAATTCTAAACAAAAACTTTTAATTTAGGTTAACGTGATGTTTCTGCATTTACCCATGTATCATAATATTGACTGTTCATTAAATTTTCCAGTGTCAAGTTCTTCTTTTTCATGGATAATGGAATTCATCATTTCGTCCGTTTTTACATAATTTTTGTTATTTTTTGGGATAATCAAAGGGTCATAATTTCCTATTGGCTTCAGGTATTGATCAAAATGTGAAAAATATTATGTGTTTTTTATTTTCAGAAGGGCAATGAAAGTTGACTTTGGCTCTTGAAGTGTTTATAATTAAATCATAATTCTGAAATTTTATGATAAAGTGTTGAGTTAAACGGTTCTGACAACAAGCAGCCAATGGAGTCAGAATAAATTATGTTTTCATTTTATTTGTCAGATGCATGTACCACGCTCATCTAAGGGAAATGTATTTCTAATCTAGTACCCTTTTTTTTAAGTGGCTGTGCACTGTGCAAATGCATTACGTTGCTCAAGACAAAAATACACAATATCATATTTGCTCTGTTAATACAAATGAGAGAAGTGTTTAGTGTCAAAATAAGTCATCATTATACATTGGGGATGCACTTCTAATAGAACAAATATGGTATTATTTTTGATTAAATAATGAATTCAACAATGGTCTTACAAAAAACATTATTTTTTCTTTGTAAACTAATCTGTCTTAAATTCCCAGAACTAATGAATTACGATTATAGCATAATAGCGATTATAAGACTTTTATTTTAAATGTCAATTTGTGCCCAGGGCTCTGGTGCATTTTGTATTGTTGAACATAATGTCTTAATCCGAAAGTGTGAAAACCACTGGATTACATTTGGTTCAGATCCCTACAAAACTGTGCCTGTCTGCTCACGTTGTCAGATAGTTGCATATGCTCTTGTTTTATTATATTTATCCAAAAAAGAATCTTTTTCTGTCTGATTTATTAGTCTCTGGGGGTTTTGTTGAGAAGCATCTACAGGATAAATATCTGTCTACTTAGCTAGTTCAGCTATAGAAAAGTTTTGGCTTCCTACTTTTTAAACCCAGCTGTCTATTCCAGAGTGAAGTCTGAAAATGAAGAATGCCCTCCATGTCGGTGTGCGCTATGTGTTTTCACCTGTATCTTGGACATTCCTTGACCAATTACGTTGAAACTTCACACATACATCTTGAGATACATTTAAAGCTTAATCAAAATCAAGAATTTCTGCCATTCCCGAACCAGATCCTGGTCATGTATGGATGGATTTCATTCAAACATACAGTGGACCTTGATACACGTCATTTTGTTTTTCAGATCAAATTCAAAATGGCTGACTGGTGGTCATTTTGTTTTAATGAATGTAGTTCCAGATCCTTAACTCTGAAATGCCTCAACTCATCATGTTCAAACTTGTTATATTTGGCATGCATTATGTCACACATGTATGCACATATATTTTTTGATGATCAGATTCAAGATGGCCGAATGGTGGCCATTAGAATGTTAAAAATTCACCAGAATCAAACATTTCTGTACAATTTTGGAACCGGATCTTGGTCTTGTATTGATGGGACATGACATCATGGGTCCTTGATGTTTGTTTGTTTTGTTTTTGTTTATCTCATTGGCATATTTCAATGATTTTGTATGCAAAAACGATAGTAAATACAGTATTTCTTATTTGTACTCCATGCCTTCACTAACCTTCAAAGCTTTCTTTGATTTTATTTTGAACCTACTGAGACGTGGCTTGTTTATTGTTGCTTGGATAGGTAAAGGTATTTCAGTGGCTAAAAATTTGGGAGAATTAGGCTCTAACAAACACACAAAACAAACAAGGTGTTTCCTAATTGGTTAGAATAATAGATTTAGGTAGCCAATCAGAAGATGTGTTGTTAACTTTCTGTGAATACTATGTTTGTATAAATTAAAGTAAAATGCAAAGCATCTGTCGAATTGTCTCAATGATTTTTAATACTGAATTTCTGTATATTCTCTGCTTTTTAATTATGTACACACTTCCATAGGTTTATGTTGCAGTGACATTGTTGTGCGGTGTTTTAAGGTTGATATTGTTTGAAGGGTGAAAAGTGAAACTTCCTTCATAACATAGAGAATTCCACTTGTGTTACAGCACCCTCTATAGTTTGATTTGTGTATACATTCAATACTGCGTGAAGGAATTTGTTGTTCAGTCTCCCTATATTAGTATGAACTTTTAAAATGCAATGCAAATTCAATCTACGCTGCTTTGTGCATATCATTTTTCACAATAATTTCTGGGTAAAATTTTAGTAATATTATTAAAAATAAATGTCATGGCAACTTTGAGCTTTAGACCAAGAAAAAAAATGAAAAAAAAAATGCTGTAATGTGCGAATGTGATGATTAGAATACTTTTATGATTTTTGATTACTTAATCACTATACCATATCTGCTCTATTAGTAGCACATGTGTTTTTGTGACTGATATAGGCGTGTCTGCCATCAAAATAAGTCAATTTAATTATTTAATATACAAATTCACTTGATTCGGCTGCGTTTTCACTACTTTTTTTTTTGCATCCATGTTTTCTCTGTTCTTTTATTTTCTATGTCACAATGGAATTCTATAAGGTTATAGATAGGTATTGTGTGTTGCAAAATGTTTGTTTTCAGATATGTTTATCCTTCCAGGGAAAATAATGAAAATTAAACCCTTTGGGTGCTGGATAATTTTCCCACCAAATATCAGTGCAGACATTTTGTAAATTTTTCAGATGAAAAAAATTATGTGAAAATTGTTGGTAAATTTTATCACCCTTTTTCGCCATATAGACAATGTCAGTGATTGCTTTTAGGTTTTTATCAAAAGATTTGTCAATTTTTACCAAAAGTTGCCAATGGAACTCACAAGGTTGAATCCAAATTGAAAATATTCCACATTACTGCTTTGTATTGTTTTATTATCAAAAGTGCTTCTAATAATTATTTGTCAGAGTGATTAATGTGATGACCTTTAAATTTATTGAACTCCCAGGGACCTCTTTGCTTCTGTACCAGAGAATAATGATAACATTAATAAAAAAACATTGGTATTGTGATTGTATATAATTTCAATAATTCAATGAAACAGCTGTTTACTGCCATTTGTTACTGATTTGGGGTACCAAATAAGAATCACCGTTGTCTGCTATTCGTTTGCAACTGCAGTTTTAAAAGGTGTTTTTAAAAAAATCTTAGTTACTTAGTTACTTAGTTAGTTAGCGATACTCATCGTTAATTCCCTCGTCTTCTCAATTCAGTAATTTTTCCCTTTGTCTTTCAATTCTGAGATTATGATGAAATATATAAATAATATAATATATATATATATATATATATATATATATATATATATATATATATATATATATATATTTCATTAAATATTAATACCGTAATCAAAAATGTTATTTGGCCCACTGACTTTTGTAGTGGTAATTTGGTGATCGTTGCACTAGTTCTGTGATTGTGGAGTGTGTGATTGCTTTCTGTTATCATTGGACCTATAAAACAAATACCGGTAGTGTTGTGTATTTAATTCATAGCGTTATTGCATTCATAGTACCTGCTCAGCACATGTTCAGATATAAACAAACAATGTGTTACATACACGTTGTTAGCAAGATTCATATAATCACCATGTGGTTTTGACATCTAATGTAATTTCGCGAGAGTCAAATCTTATAAGCAGTGAACGTTTTTTTGGGGTCTCAAGAGCCTACAGGTCAGTCACTTTCGCAAGATTTTGTCTCCATGAATATCATATAATCTGGAATTCACAAAAATTTCCACCTGTGCAAATTGAACGGTTTACAGTTTGTTGCTTGGTTTTCATTTTCACTATTTTTGGTGAAATTTGATAAATTCAACTGCCCTATATAATAAGCATTTCAGGTGATGAGATGCGTGTAGATTTAGTCTTGAATAAGGATTGCGAAATTTCTTCTGTGGTTTCCCCCAAATCGTGTTACTGATGCTAAGTGAAATGCACAGTGTATGAACACATGGCAATGTAACTGAAGTGCAAAATGCAAAATGTATTTGAAAAAAAAATGGCATGATCTTTTGCAGCACTGAATAATAATTCCAATAGAGCTAAACTTATTTGTCATTCTGGATTATTTCAAAAAATGAATGTTAACATGTGCTAAGTTTACATGGCAGCATATCTTGATATGATTGCGAACATCGTATGAAGCTTGACCTGGTTTGTTAAAGCCAAGCTTGAATATCGTCTATATAGTCAAGACATGTCAAGATTCAGTCTTATCGGATTTCAATCCTAAAGGTTTATTGGAGCCAAATTTTGCTTGAGCTATACGCGTTTATGAGTTCATTTTTGCTGACTAAAGCTTGCTTGAGCTGTTGGGCACCTATAAGAAGACCCTCCTAAACAACATTAGAAAATAGTTGTCCACATCACCAATGTCATGACTTCAAAGCTATGTGAAAATGGCAGTAGTACTTAAATTAAATCTTGTGAACATAATCAGGATAAAGAAATTGAATCCCAGTGAGAATTAATACTTTAATAGTACTTTATTTTGCACTTGAAAACTTCCTGCTTGGTTTGTTTGTTGGAAAATTTATGTCTACAATATTGCTGTGATCACAGTCTGTGTCTGCATGTACCGGGCAATGTTTTTGCATTCAATGTACAATACTGTCTCATTAAAATTTATTTCTTTTTATGGTTTTTGTGCCTGAGACATAATTGAAGGGGGAGGTGGAGGGGTGGGACAATTAATACGCCTCAAGTGTTGCTGAATTCAAAGTCTTCAGGGTTACCTGTATTGGAAGAGATCCTTTGAAAAGGTGCGACAGCTCTTGGAATTTTAAGTGAACTGTCCATTAAGAGTGAAGGAGGCTATTTGGTCATTGCAGAGTAAATATTAGCAGTGTGTATATGGGTTATGCTAATTTGAACAGTAGTCTATCTTGTGTTTATGTGTGTACATTGTACTTTGCTGACTGTGCTTGTACAAACTTTGTTTTTAGGTTTCAGTGTCAACTGCGAGTAAAACAGCCACTGAATGCCACCATTTTTCACACCCAAATTTTAGTACAACTATTTGTCATTTTAATGTATTTTTACATTATTTCTTTGTGAACCAAATCGACATATTAAAATATCCCATGGGCTCAAAATCATTTTGGAGAAATATGAAAATAATTTGGCAGGTCTATTGTGTAAAAGATGATACTTGAGTTCCGGCATTTGGAAGTTCAGCACCAGACCTTTTGCCATCAAAAAAAATTTGTTGTTTTTTTTTAAAAGAAATTTTGTGTGTCAATTTTTTTAAAGTAACTTTTAGTTGGGATATCTTCTTTGCAATGCAGGCAAAAAAATGCCATGGTCATGATTATCTTCAAGTTCAGGGGATTTCTTGAAAGGATGCTAATTAGCCTTTAAAAGCTATTAAAAGCCAACTTTGCCAAATACAGCGTGGGAAAATACAATTTAGTTGCCTGCTTTTTTGAATGCGCCTTCTGATAAAATTTTTTTGAAAAACCCTGATCTTACTTTCAAATGATCAAGACTCACTGACAGGATTTCTGTGTAATTGCACATTTTTCTGTACATTATTGTTTTTGTCATCTAGACAACTGTGTATCCTGTTTTAGCACGCTTGCTGAAATATCCGAATGGAACTCATTCATTTTGTGGTGTGCCCCATACTAATTATTGTACTTGTATTCGGTGTTTCTTGTCGTCTCTGCGTTTAATTATGATCAGTGCTGTGATTTATTAATATTATGCAAATTGTATTGATGTGCCCCCCCTCCTCTTCCTCCCCCCCATTCTACCTTTTGAATGAAGTCTCTCATATCCATGCAAAATGCACAGTTAGTTAAACAAACCAAACAAGTGTATAGAAAATTACGATGAAGCCCTGCGTCAATGTCTTGTTTACTGTGAATAGTACACTGCATGCCCTGGGCAGTTGTATAAAAGCAGGGATGGAACCTCGCCAGCTATAATAGTGCCCTATTGTAGTGGAAAGGCTTTTAAGCATGCTGTCAGTGGTTTTGATGGCAGGCCATTGACGTCATAGCGCACAATAGCAGCATGTTTCTTGTGGTATCATTGGTAACGGTGCTCACCGTTTCTATGGAATTTAACCTTGAAATTGAGGCAATCTGTCCTCTCTGCCCAGGCAGGCAGACAGACTTTAATGGAAATGAAACTTTAATCAAAGATTCTGCAGATGAGAGCCGTCATACCAATGTGATAGACTGCAATTTCCTGCCATAGAGGGCAGTATTAAATGAATGAGTTCTCTGTAATGGATGAGAAAGACATTATTAAATTGAAAGAATGATAATAATCATTATTCCTCATTATACAAATTTGCAATGAATATTTCTCTCATTTTTAGTAACAGCACAGAGTAAAAAAATAACAAGTAAAATAATCACAAAAATGCTTATAATAAATATTGACAGTGTATCCTTGTATTCCTAAATAAATAAATAATTGCTTTTGTTTACTTGTTTGTTGCTTGTGTTTTTACTTGTTTGTCACTTGATTGAAAAATGATATTTCTCTTTTACACCATAGAGGGCTGAATTTAGTGATATCGATATGCAGTTTAATGGTACCATATTAATTTCTAATTTTGGTTGACTCTCTGTGATTGGCAGATGCCTTTGCTATGTCACTTTACTTTAATTACCTGAAGATGTCATATTGTTCATTCTTGGTGTGACCTTCCGTACAGAAACTAGAGAAATTTGATCAGTATGAGCTCAGTTTCTGTGTGTGTGTGTGTCAGATCAGAGATTGACTTGAGAAACTGACGAACTGGCTGACGTCATTCAGATCGAAACGATCAAAGGCTATTCCATTCTGATTCAGTCTGATTTTTATTATCACTTGGCAGAACTGCTCTGCAGCTTCTCATCACCAGTTGGTACAGACGACAGCTTTACTCTTTCAGATGTTAGTTTTATCTACTTGCGTTTATTGAGTCATTTTCTTGCTGTTCCTCGTCTTATCTATTGCGTACTTGTGAGCCTGTCACATTTACAGCTGTGAAATCAACACACAGACGCTGCAATCTCTGTTTCATGGTCATTTAATTCCCATTTATTGTTCAGTCAAGTTCTCTGCAGGTAAGCTTTTATTTATAAGTATTTTGTTTCATTTTCAGCTGCAAAACATGATTACTAGTTGTTTTGCATTCACATTTTTTCTTTTGTAATTTTTTTACAATTTCATTCATAAATGTGAGAACCATGTGAATTTTTTTTTCTGAAAAATATGTTACCTCATTTTATGGCTTGTCAGTGTCACTAATTTGCATAAATTAACTGATGTGATTAACTTCAATTATTCATTAATATGAAATGAAACAAGAAACAAAAAATGGAAGCCTCGGGATAGAGAATTTTTTATGTCCTCACATGACCTGCATTTTACGTTGCAAATCTGTGGTTTTCATAATCAGATTATGGCAACATGAAGTAAGTTTTATTCGCATGAACAGCTGATTCTGTCATTTTGACTCTCCAGTAATTTGATTTTATGACCTTTTCTCTGCACTTTTTTCATTTTCATTAGATTATGCACAGTTTTTACACCAGCTCATAATATTACATGAACAGAAATATTACATGAACAGAAATATGGTGAATTTTTATATGGTGAATTTTTTTTCTGGTTTTGGTTTTATAATTCCTTATTATATTCAAGTATTACTAGAAAAAAAAAATATAACAACAATGTGAGGCTACACTTGCAATGTAACTAGAATGGAGGAAACATTGAAAAAGGAAATTGAGTGTTACTGAAAGCAGCCCTGCGACTCCAAGAAAATCTTTGAACAATTATTATTGTATATCATATCGTAGATCTACATTTTCAAAGCTCTCTTCATATTCCAAGCTCTCCTGTTTGCAAAAGTATACAGTACACAGTTGTTAATAAAGTTGTCACTAGCCACTGAATGTCAAAATCTATCAAAATGTTGTTCTATTTCATATACATGTAATACACCAAACAATTTGATACACTTGTTCCAAAAAAAAGTTTGGTAAAAAAAACATAAAAATGTGTAAAATATAGTACCAAAATTTTTGCTCGATCACATTGGGTGAAAAAGTTGTGTTTTTTTGGATAAGACTCCTAATAATTGTACCCATATTTAAGATATTAATTTAGTATATTTTCAGTTTAATAATTTTTACAAAATATAACACATGTAATTATATTCACTTGGAATTTTCTCTAACAAGGCATTGCACATGTGCTCAGTAATGTGTCACAAATATTTTATCGGCAATGCATCATTGAACGTGGTGGTCGATTGTGCTATAAAGTGCGGTCTTCTAAATGCAAGGGAATGTTGTGGCGATAACCAAATGAATCTGATCAGACTCCTTGTGACAATAATGACAAACTAAAGACACTTCACTACATTGTTAATAATTCGTTGAACATTAGTTTACACTAAGCATATGATGAGTAGTGATAAACTAACCTTAGCTGGTTTCCATGGTAACTATGATTCTGTGATTTCTTTAATTAGCTTTGTAGCATGACTGCATACTTCCACCAATTGAATCGGTGGAATCAAAATCTGATATAGATCTGTAAAGTAGACATCAATGTGATTGACAGTTGGGTGTTTGAATAAAAGTATGACATACAACATTTGCAGCCATCTTATATTTTTTTATTACAACTGATACATAATATGTACCGGGTACATACAACCAGTATATCGTTATTGCTCTTACAGAAATACATCTCCATAAATGCACATATAAACCAAATATCACAATTTCTGTATATTGAATCATTAAAATATTATTTCTACAGTAGAAACACTTTTGTAATTTACATAAATGATGAATGTAATTTAAATATATGTATTACTGTTTTCATGCTGCCGATACAAAGGTTGAATAAACATTATTATTATTATTATATATTATTATTATAAGCGCATGTGCTACTTGTCAAAATATCAAGAATTTGCACTGCTTTTAAGTTACCCATTTTTTTTTACTAGTTGTCCATGTATTTACATTACTGACCAAGATTTCATGCGCCTGCTTGTGTGCAAGTTTGCCAGTCTGTGGCAGTGAAGGACGAGCAATGAAAATAACCTTAAATAATCAGCTGGTTTGGTAAAACGTTTGAAAGGCACACAACATCTGCATCACATTCAAAATATTGAGATCCCAGAGGAGCCAATCACAGAGCGAGTTTATAATGCATCAATACACTTCCATTAGTCAGTTGAATGAAAACCAATTTTGTTGTCAAGTGTTCAGATTGTTGGTATTTAATACACTTGTTAAGAAATGACTTTAAAACCCTGTGTACAAAGCATTTTTGTTACCTATTCTTGGTCTTCTTGTCAGTAGCCATTTGAAATTAGCTGTTACTTCAGTGATAAGAATACTTCAGTGATTTTCTTTGATATTTTCAGTCCACCTTTGTTTTTCATTTTTCTGTATAAAATATATCTGTGTTAGTAGAATTAACTACATGAATATTTGTTAAAAGATACCATTATGATGTATACTCATGAATATTCATTAAATTCATGAATATTTCTTAACAAGAGGTCAATAAGATGTATACTCATGAATATTCATTAACTTCATGACTGTTCGTGAACAAGATGTCAATAAAATGTATAGTCATGAATATTCATAAAATTCATGAATATTTCCTAACAGATGACAATAATATGTATACTCATGAATATTCAATAATTTCATGACTGTTCGTAAACAAGATGTCAATAAGATATATACTCATGAATATTCCTTAACTTTATAAATATTGATGAGATGTACATTCATGCTTATTCATTAACAGTATTACATCATCAACTATGAATATCAGCAATGTGTAATATTGAGAATTAATGAATTCGCCTCATCAGTTAATTGTAATTTACTGTATGTATAAAATTGAATCTACCTGCTCTGAATGACAGATCTGTCAGAGATGAATAATTTAGATAGAATAATGATTTAATTGTGAAAAGAAAAGATCGTGTTCTGTCTTCCTGACTGCCTGCAATGAGTTTTATTCAATGTGACAATTGTCTGTATGGATGCCATCCAGTCTGAGTACTTGATAGACGCTCAGTCCAATATTTTTTTCTCTCAATTCTTGATATACAGACTTCTTTATATCCTGTTACATTGCCATTTGTCTCTCCTTTTGTATGTACTATATCTATTGATTGAATTTTGTCGCCAGTATTTATAATTGGCCTGATATCTTGAGATTACGCATTCTCCTTAAAAGAGCTTGCCTCGATAGTTGTTGCTTAATACTATTGATCTACAGAATCTTTTCATAAAGCTGAAAACATTTCAATTCACTCATTTATCTGCCTACATGTAATTTACAGACAAATATATATCATAGTTTCATGTTTTGGAAAGCCAAAACAGTTCTATTTTCAATTTGTAGTAATTTGACCTTTACAGTACTAAAGTTTGTTGTATATTGTTTGTGGTATTTTGAGTGATCTTTACCCTCTGCTGTGACTTTCAGTAGGACTAACTAAAATGCCGAATAATTTTCTTCAAAGCAGAGGGGACATCATGCACTTGCGCACATGTTGGAATTGAGTCCTAAGTGAAGATAACCACGCATGCTGACAATGCAAAGGCTCATGGGTAGACACTTGTAAACGACACGCTTTGGTCGCCCCCCCACATCTGCAAGTGATCCCTCCCATTTTTTATCTTTTGCCGGTCCTCAATTACATAAATTTGATAACAATAAATTATTTTGCTTTCACCACAAATGTATTATTCAAGGAAATGGTCATCATGATATAACACCAATGTACCATAGTCACCTTGGCTACGACTGTGGTAGCCCCACAGGCTGCTTGTTCAAAGGCAGTGCTAGCTGTTTCAGGTCATTAGCCACTTATGATCATTAGCCACTGTGATATCTATCATGTTATGTTATTAGTATTATGTAATACATGTACTTCAAGTTATTATAAATCTTAAACATTCCTCTTTATATAAGTATCCTGCCGTATACTGTATAGTGGATATTATTTCCTTACACAATGTATAATAGGGTTGCATCATATTGTAATTTCTGAATTTTATGTAGTTATTGTGACTAATAGAATATAAATGACATTATATTTTGGTTAGCATTGGCTAACACGGCAAAGCTAACACATACGTGTACGTGTAGGCTAGTGTATATCAACTAACAGGCTGTGTGTCACATTATGATACTGGCGTATCAACAGAAATGAAGTGAAAATACTCTGGTCAGTAATTTCTGAAGTATATCTTTCATCTTCTCTGTATCACATTAAATCATTGCTTCAAGTAATAAAAACCTGAAATTTTTGAAACATTGTCTGTTTAAAATGGTTTATTGTAACAATAATGAATGACCTTCATTACCATTTTGAATAATAAGTTGATGAATTTGCATGTATAGTCGGCTAGATGTAGTTTCAGTCAATATACACCAGAGACCAGAATTAAAAATAACTAGCCCCACTACCTACATCAAACTGCAATTATTGATACCTTGTTCAAGATGAAAACTTGCTTACAAAGACATCGTGATAAACTAGCACATAACCTTTAGAGTCATTGTAAATTGAGAGGAAATATCTTTTATCGTCACCATCCAGTCTACTATTGAACTCATTTCAATAATCAAACTACCACGTAAAGTAATTATCAATACTCTCGTGTAATTGATTTTTTTCTCCATTGGGAATCAATTTCAGTTCAACTCAAATATATTACCAGTATCCCAGAGTATTGTGCTGTTATAATACACTTTGAACCCCCATTCTGACTATAGTGGCGTTCACATTAGAGATCCTTCTTTGCCGTTTATTTTAAAAATTTAGGATTTAAAATTATAATTTCTCTAATCAGTGTACAAGCAACACCTCTGATAAAAGATCCAGTAAATGTGCATATTTCACTGTTACCCCACTTCTATCTGTATTTTCTTAGTCCTAATCATTCTAATCCTTATGCTACATCTTTTCCCAATTCCACACAGTGAGCTGATGTTTTGACCATGTCTGACTGTAAAAATATGCTGTACTTGCAATGTACGAGCTATATTAGTAATGTCCTACACCCATGCCTGATCCCCTCCCACCATAGCTGTATTCCATATCCTAAACCCCCATGCCTGATCCCATCGAATCCCATCATAATCCCCTCTCTCAGCATAGCTGTATTCCATATCCTACACCCATGCCTGATCCTATCGAATCCCATCATAATCTCCTCTCTCAGCATAGCTGTATTCCATATCCTAAACCCATGCCTGATCCCATCGAATCCCATTATAATCCCCTCTCCCACCATACATGTAGATGTATTCCATATCCTACACCCATGCCTGATCCCATCTAATCCCATCTCAATCCCTTCTCCCACCATAGATGTATTCCATATCCTACACCCATGCCTGATCCCATCGAATCCCATCGCATCGCATCGCATCCCATCCCATCCCATCCCAATCCCCTCTCCCACCATAGATGTATTTCATATCCTACACCCATGCCTGATCCCATCGAATCCCATCATAATCTCCTCTCTCAGCATAGCTGTATTCCATATCCTAAACCCATGCCTGATCCCATCAAATCCCATTATAATCCCCTCTCCCACCATAGATGTATTCCATATCCTACACCCATGCCTGATCCCATCGAATCCCATCTCAATCCCCTCTCCCACCATAGATGTATTCCATATCCTACACCCATGCCTGATCCCATCGAATCCCATCGCATCGCATCGCATCGCATCCCATCCCATCCCAATCCCCTCTCCCACCATAGATGTATTCCATATCCTACACCCATGCCTGATCCTATCGAATCCCAACTCAATCCCCTCTCCCACCATAGATGTATTCCATATCCTACACCCATGCCTGATCCCATCGAATCCCATCATAATCCCCTCTCCCACCATAGCTGTATTCCATATCCTAAACCCATGCCTGATTCCATCGAATCCCATCATAATCCCCTCTCCCACCATAGATGTATTCCATATCCTACACCCATGCCTGATCCCATCGCATCGCATCATAATCCCCTCTCCCACCATAGATGTATTCCATATCCTACACCCATGCCTGATCCCATCGCATCGCATCATAATCCCCTCTCCCACCATAGCTGTTATTCCATATCCTAAACCCATGCCTGATCCCATCGCATCGCATCGCAGCCCATCCCATCCCATCCCAATCCCCTCTCCCACCATAGCTGTATTCCATATCCTACACCCATGCCTGATCCCATTGCATCGCATCATAATCCCCTCTCCCACCATAGCTGTATTCCATATCCTAAACCCATGCCTGATCCCATCGCATCGCTTCGCAGCCCATCCCATCCCAATCCCCTCTCCCACCATAGCTGTATTCCATATCCTACCCCCACGCCTGATCCCATCGAATCCCATCATAATCCCCTCTCCCACCATAGCCGTATTCCATATCCTACACCCATGCCTGATCCCATTGCATCGCATCATAATCCCCTCTCCCACCATAGCTGTATTCCATATCCTAAACCCATGCCTGATCCCATCGCATCGCTTCGCAGCCCATCCCATCCCAATCCCCTCTCCCACCATAGCTGTATTCCATATCCTACCCCCACGCCTGATCCCATCGAATCCCATCATAATCCCCTCTCCCACCATAGCCGTATTCCATATCCTAAACCCATGCCTGATCCCATTGCATCGCAGTCCATCCCATCCCAATCCCCTCTCCCAACATAGCTGTATTCCATATCCTACACCCATGCCTGATCCCATCGAATCCCATCATAATCCCCTCTCTCAGCATAACTGTATTCCATATCCTAAACCCACGCCTGATCCCATCGAATCCCATCATAATCTCCTCTCCCACCATAGCTGTATTCCATATCCTAAACCCATGCCTGATCCCATTGCATCACAGCCCATCCCATCCCAATCCCCTCTCCCAACATAGCTGTATTCCATATCCTACACCCATGCCTGATCCCATCGAATCCCATCATAATCCCCTCTCTCAGCATAGCTGTATTCCATATCCTAAACCCATGCCTGATCCCATCGCATTGCATCCTATCACATCCCATCCCATCCCAATCCCATCTCCCACCATAGCTGTATTCTGTATTTTCTATTCCATTTTTAATTCTTTGCAAGCCTTGATCTAGTCAAATATAAAACATCGTTTTACAAAGACATGTGATCTCTTGTGCTCCTTGCCTTTGTTATATAAAACGCTATAAATAAATAGACGGCCTGCTAAATTTAAATCGTCCAATCACGAACTAAATTATCACCAAGTCGTACGTTTTATGTTTAAGAAAGCCAACCAATCCCCAGGGATCAGGACGCATTATTTCCCTCTTTACTCGTCTCTTCAGCAACGACTTTCCGCTATTCAAGTCACCCGAACCGTGCCAATTTGCTGTAAATTGCTCTTAATTCGTACAATGTCCTGACAGAGTTTATTTCCATCATGAATGATATAATGAGGGGTTGTTTATAATCTTTAGCAACCGTTGGTTCATGTAGCCAACCGGAAAAGCTTGTTTCTCCTCTCTGTGTGAAATGTCAAAGATTTTAGTCAATTTTCATGACAGTATTCTGTCACATGTGATGTTTTAAGTGCTAGCTTTTCTTAAAAACGGCGATATAATTCTTGGCTTGTGCTGTTGTTACTTCTTTTATTTTTTCTAATGGTTATCAAGACTTAGGACCTATGACTTCAGTCTGGAGTACATTTTTTCTAATGGTTATCAAGACTTAGGACCTATGACTTCAGTCTGGAGTACATTTTTTCTGATTTTGATTTTATGCTCTGAAATCTGAAATAGGACATTTTGTTTGTAGCTTAAAAAATCAGTGATTTAGAATATCACTGTAAATGTCAAATTTAATAACTTCAGAAATCAATAATGGTTTTTATAAAAAATAATCATATTTATCAAAATTGATTTTCATCTACTTATTAATCAACTTTAAGATAAAGTAACTAAAATCAAGCAAAGAATGTTATTTTTAGAATAAATAAATCGTTTAGAATATGGCATTATAAAATCTACATCCATTCGTAACTATGCACTATGAAATAAGCAAAATGACTGACATCACTGTCTTTATGAATAAAAATGGATTTCCTTCAATGAAAGTGTAGTTAAATTTGTTAATGTTAATTTCCTTAATACACTGACAGTGTTATGTAATTTGAAAAATTCTTTGTACATGTATTCATTTTGAAGTAAGCTTGTACACGTAATGAACCAATGAATGCTCATGTTTTGGTCATGTGATCCAAACCAAAAAATGACAGCAAATAAATAAACTCAAATATTCAAGTCATGTGACAAACCAGTGATATGACTGAACCAATAACAACAAAGCATAAGTCATGTGATGAAAAAATATTGAAAATATTGACACACACAAATACTGCATTGTCGCTTAATTGTGTCTTAAAACAAATTGCAAGGACCCTGGATAGGATTAAGGAGAGATTTATTGGTTGAATGAAGACATAGCAATGCATTCTTGCATTAATTGCACATTAGCATAGCTTGTTAAAGGTCATTGATGTTAGGTAGTATCACTGGAATAGATTGTATTAGATGAAATGAAAACATACTAAATATGTACATGTAAAAATTTTGTACAAACATGAACATTTTCAATCCAAACATTTTAGTGGAACTTTTGTAAGGGCTTGAGCTTTGGTGTCTTGAGAACTCGCTTTCAAGGCCATTTTTTACTAAAATTAACTCAAAATATATATAGGATTAAACTTTTTAGGCATCAAGGAAATTATGTTCAATGCATTTGTGATATTTGTTAAGTATTTTTTTTTTATATTTGTCAATAATTGTGGACCAAATTGAGACACTTTCACATTTGCTACAGATTCTGATCCGAATTTTTGAAAAATTATGAGAAGAACTATGATTTAATTTGAGGAAGATGATAGGAATAATTATTATTGTCATTTCTGCAATTTGATATTGTCAGTCACTGTTAAAATGATGTCCACTTGATTGATGGATGTGCTTATGATAACCAGCATGATATCTCTGACTGACTCAATACCGCATAATCAGAATAGTCACTCGCACCTGTGTCCTAAAACCAAAGATAGGAATATTTGTGTTATCTCTTTGTCACGATTCAATCCTTATCCGTCAGATTGGTTGTCAAAGAAAGTGTAAAAGATGTTTTATAATCGTACAGACAAAGAAAAAAGACATGCAGGGACTATTTTATTTTCTCTTAGAAGTACACTTTTGATTGAAACACACCTCCAATAGCAGAATATGTATTTCCTCTATTACGATTGCTTACACCTTTAACAGTAAGTGTAAGTTGCAGACCTAACCAATTAAACGACTTGATTTGGCAGCTTCTGTTGTTAACAGTTTTACTTAATAATAATATAATAATAATAATAATATAATAATAATAATGTTTATTCAACCTTTGTATCGGCAGCATGAAAACAGTGAACCATGTTGCATGGAAATTGATCTGTCATCGTGCATAATGATAAATAAGATGCAGTTCATTTCATAAGCATGTGTTTCAGTTTTTATAATTTTCTTCTAATACAGGTTTATCTTTGCTATATATTACACATAACATTGTGGATCATTATTGACCAACCATGAATTGATAAATCTCTCTATTTTGACTACCGGTATGTTAAAAAAAATCAGGTGATCTTCTGTAACAATGAAGGGAAAAGTTATAACTGCTTTTTTGTTGGAGAATTCAATCAGTTCCTTTCAAAAAGAATATAATGTAATTAATAACTGTGCTCCAATAATCTAAGACAGTGGCAGCAGAAAGTACTTCTAGACGTATATGTCTAGTGTCATTGTAACTAATGGATACAATACAATGAGATTTGACGAGATGGTGGGCGAGCCGAAATCAATTAAGATTGTCCGGTTTTGATTTGCGATAACGAAGAAGTTGCCTTTTACGTTGCACGAATACATGTCTCCATAGTTTAGGTATTAGTGTTCCGCTAATGAGAGATCGATTAGCTTTTCAGTTAAACCATGCAAGATACGCTAGATTTCAAGGCACAGTAGAAGTGATTGCCAAACAAATGGTGAACTCAGAGATAAAAAAAGTGGACTGAATGTGCTTTTAGAGGGTGGGGATGGGGGGTTTTGAATGGTTCGCTTTCAAAGTAACAAATAAAAAGGGGTTGGGGGCTGTGATGGATGATTGTTTTTGATGTGAATGGGGAGGGGACCTGCATGACAGGCTTTACTATGGGAATGGGGAGGGGGTTTGTTTTTAGTGAGGGGGGGGGGGTCAAATAGCGCCTGCTCCTTGTATATTTATTTTTGATTGTTACAGTAAAGAATTAATAGAAGGAGAGGTTGCTTACAGATATTCCTTATAATTCGTATGCTAAGCAATTATATCAATTTTACGTTGGAAACTGGTTTGCATGAGTTAGAGAGGAAGAAAAGGAGATTATTGTTCTGCTTTCTCTCCAAAGGCTGACAAATAATGTCGTTGGTGAAGATAACATTGCTGCCAATCATGGTGACTGTCTATCATCATTCACTATCTTCTTTCTGAAGCAGTGTGGGAATGTATCACCACTTGGGTACTACATTATACGTAACACCCACGCTGTGACAGTCACATGTACATAGTATATACTGTATGGTGCTTAAATATTCAGCAGGTTTTATCTTGTAGATCACTATATGCAATGAATTAAAATCCAGTGAGTTTTTAGCTCCGCTGTCGACTTTGTCGAGCGGAGCTTATCATATGAGTGATTGTCTGTCGTCGTCCGTCGTCGACGTCCGTGTCAATGTTTTACTTTTTCGACTTCTTCTTGAAAACTACAAGCCTGAATGCTTTGATACTTGGTGTATATGTACCTTGGGTAGACCTCTCTTAGGTTTGTTCATTTCATGTTGATATCTTCAATTCTCTAATTTTGGTGAATATTTTTGTCATTTTTGGTAAAAAGTGATATTTTTGACTTCTTGTTAAAAACCAATAGTTCAATTGCTTTGATATTACATATTTAGATACTACATGTAGACTTTTCTCAGATTTGTTGATTTCGTGATGATATCTTGGATTTTATAATTTTGGTGAATATTTTTGTCATATTTGGTAAAAAGTGATATTTTCGACTTCTTGTTAAAAACCAAAAGTTCAATTGCTTTGATATTACATATATAGATACTACATGTAGACCTTTCTCAGATTTGTTCATTTCGTGATGATATTCTTCAATTCTCTAATTTTGGTGAATATTTTAGTCATTTTTGGTAGAAAGTGATATTCTCGACTTCTTGTTAAAAACTGTAAGTCCGATTGCTTTGATACTTATTCATATTGTTCATTTTCTAATGATGTCTTCAGTTCTTTAATTGAAATGTGCATTTCTAACAGTGGAGCTATCTCAGCCGATAGGCTGCTTGTTTTTATACCTGTTCAGTTGCAGTCGGGAAACTGAACAGAACAGGATTGAAACCTCTGTGTTTGTGCGTGCATGCATCTGTCCATGAGTTCATCCAGACCTGTATCTCAAACATGCTTTGACGAATCACATTCAAGCTTCTCACACACATTATCATGAGATAGATGCACGTTCATTTGTTTCATATTTTCAGATTCAAGATGGCTGAATGGCAGCCATTTCAATAAAAAAAAATCATCAAAATTAAGCATTTCTTCCATTCTGGAGCCAGATCTTGGTTGTGTATAGATGGATTTCATTCAAACTTGGTACATACATTTGAAATTATAAGACCTTGATACACTTCATTTTGTTTTTCAGATTTTAAATGACCAACTGGCTGCCATTTTGTTTGAATGAATGGTGTTCCAAGGCCATATATTTGACATGCCTAGACCAATCATGTTCAAACTTTATAGATACATAACTTGTTTGATGATCTGATTTAAGATGGCCAAATGCTAATCATTTTAATTTTAAAATTCATCAAAATCAAACATTTCTGCTATTACGTACCCAGATCTTGGTTTAATACATAGACAGCTATTGTCAAATCTGGTACATATCTATATATCGGGACCATAATTTTTTTCCAGATTGGATTCAACATAGCTGAATGTGCAAATGCTGTTCTCGAGCCATGTCTCTGAAATGCATTGACTGATTGCAATCAAACAAACAACATTATACATGTACATCATGTAATTTGTTTCATGTTCTGATTCAAAATGGCCGACTCATTTCAGTTGTGTTTGCTAGTGAACCAACAGTGACTCTGTCATGACATGACTTGTTTAATTTATCTATAGAATGTACAATACATTCCTTTGCAAACCAGTGAATTTGAAATCCAGTTTAATATCCCTACAACATCTAATCCACTAAAGTTAAATTCATTGTATATTTCTCCTCCTGCATTGCTATCCATATCTCCATTTCCAATTCCTTTTCATATACATGTTAATCTAATTCGATCTTTGTGTATTTGTGCATGGGTATGTATCCCTTAATAGCCTCCTCCCTCCCCCAAAGACTATCTAAAATATGTTGGCATTACCCTATCTTTTGTCGTGTTGTATTGCAATTAACTCAAAAAACATCAAAGGGCTGATTATGCATTGATTTCTGGCCGACTACGTTTGTGTAGACTCTGTCAATGTGATATTGACGCTTTACTTGGTCGCTGATAAACGAACTCGTATTTTGCTGCACACAATAAAACTGGCTTTGAATGGCCCAAGTCAATTAGACCATTCCTTTAGTCATGCTACCACGGTTACTAGCTTTATGCAATTTAACTCAATTAAACCTTGATGGTCATGCTTTATCCTTTGATCTGATTGAAAAAGTCGATCTAATCTCACAGACTGTACCTTCAACCATATTGCCTCTTCATCCATGGCTCACAAAAGAACATTTCAGTTTACAGGGCCCCCTGGTTCAGTTTACAAGCCAAGCATATTAGGAAAGTCAGTTTCTATATTTGGATAATTAATATATACCACAATCCATATTAGGAAACTGAATTTCCATATTTGAATTATTTTTAATATCACATTTCACAGTTTTGATACTTTGATTTTAGAAGATCAGAAGCTGTATTAGGAAAGTGAATTTCTGTATTTAGATAATCTTGAAATGTCACTATTTTTTTTTATTAAGAAGGTGAAATGCTATTCAATGAAAATACAAATTTCCGTCAAAGTTGCTTTTTTCAGCAAAATCTAATTCCAATCTAAGTAAATCTGCAGAAACAGAAATCACTAGATATGCATCAATGAGTTCCCTGTAAAACTCAAACAGGTCCACATTTACTTCACATCTTAAACCGTGATAACAATAGTGCGTAATTTTTAGGTCAAGGCAATCAAGTCATTTGTAGGAACCCTCCCTCTATTTATGGTTGATAACAGGTAAACTATTAGAAACGGTGGTCATGTTATGGGGAAGGTTGTCAGCGAGTCAGAGAGAATTTTAATTAAAATATGATGATGTTGCTGCTGTAAACATTTTGTTTTGCTTCACACTATCAAGTTTTGTGTTATTTTATGTGAATATAATTTTATTATTTTTGGTGCAGATTTGCTTCTTCTTTCACCCCCCCCAGAGTCTTCATTGGTTAACTCCTAATTTAAGTGTAGCAACCACATTATAACTATGCGTTGAGAGGAAGCATGGCACCTGTATGTGAATGCTGAATTAGTTATATACAAATGTATCTCATTCATAAGCTCTTCATATAATGAGTTTGGGATCTCACATAGCGTATTACAGAGTTTTCCATGTAATGAATTGGATGGATTCTATTTTCAATTGAATGTGCGGATGTTCAGGTGCGGAGATGGTTGTTGCAAATTGCCTGACAGTTCAACAAAAAAAATTTGCTTTTTAGAAATCTTAATAACCGAAAAACAATCTTATCTCTTTCTTTTTTATTGGTGACATTTGTGATTACTTTAATCCTTTGAGCGCCATAATTTTTCTCACCAACATTTTGTCTGTTTTTATATAATATTTTAAACAAATTTTGTTGATTTTGGACCAAAAGGACATAACTTCCTATTGGCTATAAGTCTTGATAACAATTTTGGAAGAATTATAAATAAACTATATGGGTTTACAAATTTGTGAAAGTTGACTTTAAAGTGCCTTTGAAATGGCTGCTATTTTCACGCCTAAAATTATCCATTGATACATAAATATTATTAATTTTTATGTTTCTAAGCATAAATTTTTTTTTTTAAGTGAAAAAATACGTTTTAAACTCAGTCTGCGGCAACTTTATTTTTGTGTATTTACAAACCCAATTTGTAAACCCATATATTTTAAAACAAGGCTCCTCATTAGCTTCTCATTTGCATACAGAAATTCCCCTTGTGACATTAGAAGGGGAAGTTGCTGGGTAGCTTGCATTGCCGATACATATAAATAAGGCAAATTTCTTGTGCTGTTTTTTCGTCTTTGACTAAATTGCCCCTTATGTACTTGTTCGTCGAGGAAGAATGGACCATAATGAACACATAGTATCAAGTTTGTTGCATGGGGTTGAATCAGATGCGAAATATGTCCGGTCTGGTGTAGCTAGTCACTATGGTCGTCACCGTCACCTGTGCACGTTTATACACTGTCGCTGGACTCCGGCATTGCACAAAATCAAATTTGACGCCTGAATCGTCTTGTTGTTTAGCAGGTTACTAGGCACGTCACTACACTGTTTTATTTCATCGATCATCTGAGTAAAAAAACACATTCAAAATCAAAAAGGAACATAGTTTGACTTTCTAAACATTAAATTATAGTGATTAATAAAATAGAGAAACAATAAAAAAAAACGACAAAACACAGTTACTGAATAAATGACTGCCGCGTGGAAATAAATTTTTTGTAATGGGGGAATGCGTCGGGTCATGACGGGGACAAGTGCGTGAAAAATAACTGAGAGCGACTCACATACAGACAAATTCAGAGTGGATTTAGCGTGATTTTCATAATTATGACATCATATTAAAAAAATACATTGACAGCCTAAGCCCGGATTCTTATTCCATAAAATATTATGCAGATCAAGCTGGAAGTAAAGGCAACAAAGGTGTGAATTCGACATTCAACACCAATCACCGAACAATTCAGACACTTTTAGCCTGCGAAAATGAAAACAGCCGTGTCATTATCAAAATTACTGCTACCTTTTACATAACACGGGTGGTTTCTATAAAGCGATATTCAGGATCGCAAAAAAAAATCAAATCATTTGAAACACTTACTCGACGTCTCTCTCCCTTCTGAAATCCGCCTCAGTGATCATGGGCTGGTCTTGAATCTATTTTTTTCGAAAACGTTTTGTATTGCGCCAGGTTTAAGTTGTCGGCGTTTATTGTTAAAACCTAGTTGTTTTGTCATGGACAACGACAGTTTTTCGAAAAAAAGAATCTGAGGTGAAGTGGACACTACATATGTCGCTGTAAGGAGGAAGTCCCCCCCAACCTTTTCTCGTTATTTTCACGGCTTTCGTCCACCGTTTTCGCACCTTCGGGTCGATTGGAAACGTGTAAATACTTACACTATGATTATACGCATTACTGCAACCGCTCACAACACAACGTTTAACCATCATAAATGTTTGTTGTGAAAACAACTTCTAAAAATTCGCTCTCTCAAAAATAAAATAAAATAGACAAAAAAAAAGAAAGAAACAACGATCAAAAATCTATATCGTTTAAAAGTACGTTGAATGACACAGTGTTATAAAAGTACGGTCCAGGGGTATGGCTTCCTCTCATAGTTTAGCATTTGGTGGCGCACTTTCGGCGAGAGTCGGAAATCCGGAAACAGTCAACGGTTTTAGGATAGGTGGGCGTGGCTACAGCACGGGAAATATCTCAAATTTACTTGGATACGAGTAATCATTTTCAGCAAAAAAAAACAATTATTGCCCATTTCAGTGGGACACAGATCCAAAATGGGAAGCGTGTGGGTGGGCATTGCACAGGCACTTTAATCTTTAATGCTCAATGGCTTAAACACTAATTTTTTGCGCCAAAATCTTGATGCAAGGTTTTGCTTATTTTCATATATTTTTCTGTTTTATTCATTATATTTTAAATTTGTATTTTAATTCACATTTTTACATATATTTAATTTATTACTGATAAGCGCAGGTAGCATTAGATTACCTTGACTGTGTATCTTCAAGTTCGATATGGGTCTCATGTGACATGTGTATTCCACATATTAAATACATCGTTTTTATAAATACTAATGCATAAATATTTGAATATGCACTGCACCTCATACTAGGGCTTGAATACACCATAGCACATTAAAGACTCCATCAATTGAATACACCATAGCACAGTAAAGACTCCATCAATTGAATACACCATAGCACAGTAAAGACTCCATCAATTGAATACACCATAGCACAGTAAAGACTCCATCAATTGAATACACCATAGCACAGTAAAGACTCCATCAATTGAATACACCATAGCACAGTAAAGACGCCATCAGTTGAATACACCATAGCACATTAAAGACTCTATCAATTGAATACACCATAGCACAGTAAAGACTCCATCAATTGAATACACCATAGCACAGTAAAGACTCCATCAATTGAATACACCATAGCACATTAAAGACTCCATCAATTGAATACACCATACCACAGTAAAGACTCCATCAAGTGAATACACCATAGCACAGTAAAGACTCCATCAATTGAATACACCATAGCACATTAAAGACTCCATCAAGTGAATACACCATAGCACAGTAAAGACTCCATCAATTGAATACACCACAGCACAGTAAAGACTCCATCAATTTAATACACCATAGCACAGTAAAGACTCCATCAATTGAATACACCATAGCACAGTAAAGACTCCATCAATTGAATACACCATAGCACAGTAAAGACTCCATCAATTGAATACACCATAGCACAGTAAAGACTCCATCAATTGAATACACCATAGCACAGTAAAGACTCCATCAATTGAATACACCATAGCACAGTAAAGACTCCATCAATTGAATACACCATAGCACAGTAAAGACTCCATCAATTGAATACACCATAGCACAGTAAAGACTCCATCAAGTGAATACACCATAGCACAGTAAAGACTCCATCAATTGAATACACCATAGCACATTAAAGACTCCATCAAGTGAATACACCATAGCACAGTAAAGACTCCATCAATTGAATACGCCATAGCACATTAAAGACTCCATCAATTGAATACACCATAGCACAGTAAAGACTCCATCAAGTGAATACACCATAGCACAGTAAAGACTCCATCAATTGAATACACCATAGCACATTAAAGACTCTATAAAATGAATACACCATAGCACATTAAAGACTCTATCAATTGAATACACCATAGCACAGTAAAGACGCCATCAATTGAATACACCATAGCACAGTAAAGACTCCATCAATTGAATACACCATAGCACAGTAAAGACTCCATCAATTGAATACACCATAGCGCAGTAAAGACTCCATCAATTGAATACACCATAGCACATTAAAGACTCCATCAATTGAATACACCATAGCACAGTAAAGACTCCATCAATTGAATACACAATAGCACAGTAAAGACTCCATCAATTAAATACACCATAGCACAGTAAAGACGCCATCAATTGAATACACCATAGCACATTAAAGACTCTATCAATTGAATACACCATAGCACATTAAAGACTCTATCAATTGAATACACCATAGCACAGTAAAGACTCCATCAATTGAATACACCATAGCACAGTAAAGACTCCATCAAGTGAATACACCATAGCACATTAAAGACTCCATCAATTGAATACACCATAGCACATTAAAGACTCCATCAATTGAATACACCACAGCACAGTAAAGACTCTATCAATTGAATACACCATAGCACAGTAAAGACTCTATCAATTGAATACACCATAGCACAGTAAAGACTCCATCAATTGAATACACCATAGCACAGTAAAGACTCCATCAATTGAATACACCATAGCACATTAAAGACTCTATCAATTGAATACACCATAGTACAGTAAAGACTCCATCAATTGAATACACCATAGCACAGTAAAGACTCCATCAATTGAATACACCATAGCACAGTAAAGACTCCATCAATTGAATACACCATAGCACAGTAAAGACTCCATCAATTAAATACACCATAGCACAGTAAAGACGCCATCAGTTGAATACACCATAGCACATTAAAGACTCTATCAATTGAATACACCATAGCACAGTAAAGACTCCATCAATTGAATACACCATAGCACAGTAAAGACTCCATCAATTGAATACACCATAGCACATTAAAGACTCCATCAATTGAATACACCATACCACAGTAAAGACTCTATCAATTGAATACACCATACCACATTAAAGACTCTATCAATTGAATACACCACAGCACAGTAAAGACTCCATCAATTGAATATACCATAGCACATTAAAGACTCCATCAATTAAATACACCATAGCACAGTAAAGACTTCATCAATTGAATACACCATAGCACAGTAAAGACTCCATCAATTGAATACACCATAGCACAGTAAAGACTCCATCAATTGAATACACCATAGCACAGTAAAGACTCCATCAATTGAATACACCATAGCACAGTACTCTTTCTTGGTATTGAAACTTACTTGAGTTGGTCATTAATTTTATTTTGCATATTAAATTTGAGCATGCAAGCAAGCAAGCAAGAGATGTCATACACTGATTGTAATTGCACTGGGATTACGCTAGATTTGTAATTTGTTTTCTGTGGTTACCTCTTTGAAACTGTTGCACTCATAGCACACTCTACAGAGATACCTTACTAATGTATGCAAATTAATCCTCAAATTCTGCCTTCTGTACATGATAACTTAAATCCTTTACCTGTTCTTTTTATCTTTCCAGCTTTTTGTTAATTCCTCAGACAATGCCGGCAGCTATTTATGATTAGCTGTAACTGTCTCCAGACATGGCCTGCGGTGTTTGCTATTACTTCATGGCACCGTACCGACGTCTTTTGTTTTGCTCCAAAAAATGTCTGAATGAAAACTCCATATCCACCCCATGTTTTAAGCTTTAACTGCAGTATTCTGAAAGCACTCACAGTAGGGCACCCTATTTCAAGACCAAAGTCTCTAAAAATGTCAGAGACTCATTGAAATTGTCAAGGAAAGATTAACGGGCATCAAGCCATGTAGGTGGGGCATCTAACCAAACACCATGGTCTTTGAGAATCTAAAAATGACTTTGTCTGGTTTGAAATTGTGACGATATTTATTTTGAAGAGTGTTTAGTTCATGAAACCGTTGACAATTACTTTTGTATTTTACAGCTTCTTCATTTTTGTGAAAATTGTCGGATGAAAATTCAATTTGAAAATTCATGTGAAAAGGGAAAATTATTTTTCTGTGTCAAAATACATAAATTGCACATTCCACCTACATTTACAAAAAAAATGTGTATAGTTGACTACCCAAGGTAATCCACAGGTGGTCTTTGTATGGAAGTTGATGACTTAATAAATAAAAGTATGACAATAATTTCTCAGTTTAAGGGGAAATTTGTCAACAGATATTTGAAATATTATTATTTGGATAATTAAAAAGAAAATATACTTGTAGTCTTGTTTGTCC
This sequence comes from Saccoglossus kowalevskii, assembly GCF_978046115.1. Classification (NCBI taxonomy): domain Eukaryota; kingdom Metazoa; phylum Hemichordata; class Enteropneusta; family Harrimaniidae; genus Saccoglossus; species Saccoglossus kowalevskii. The sequence goes on from NC_140658.1 coordinate 27,911,005, forward strand.
TAATTAGGTAAATTGAAAATGTCATAGTGGACACAGGTCACATTAGACAGATGGTCTTTTATATACAGGTCACTTCACATGTAAATTACTTTGATACTGTCCAAAGGTGGTCACTATAAGTAGGTTGTTTTTATGTAAAAGTGACCACTATAGGCAGGTGGTCTTTATATGAAGGTGGTCTCTGACACAGGTTTGACTGTCCAAAGTTGGTCACTATAGGCAGGTGGTCACTATATGAATGTGGTCACTTTAGGCAAGGAGTCTTTATATAAAGGAGATCACTAACTTAGGTTTGACTGTCAAATTGGTCACTATAGGCAGGTGGTCTTTGTATGGAGATGGTCACTAACATAGGTTTGACTGTCAAATTGGTCACTATAGGCAGGTGGTCTTTGTATGGAGATGGTCACTAACATAGGTTTGACTGTCAAATTGGTCACTATAGGCAGGTGGTCTTTGTATGGAGGTGGTCACTAACTTAGGTTTGACTGTCAAATTGGTCACTATAAGCAGGTGGTCTTTGTATGGAGATGGTCACTAACATAGGTTTGACTGTCAAATTGGTCACTATAGGCAGGTGGTCTTTGTATGGAGATGGTCACTATCATAGGTTTGACTGTCAAATTGGTCACTATAGGCAGGTGGTCTTTGTATGGAGGTGGTCACTAACTTAGGTTTGACTGTCAAATTGGTCACTATAGGCAGGTGGTCTTTGTATGGAGGTGGTCACTAACTTAGGTTTGACTGTCAAATTGGTCACTATAAGCAGGTGGTCTTTGTATGGAGATGGTCACTAACATAGGTTTGACTGTCAAATTGGTCACTATAGGCAGGTGGTCTTTGTATGGAGGTGGTCACTAACTTAGGTTTGACTGTCAAATTGGTCACTATAAACAGGTGGTCTTTGTATGGAGATGGTCACTAACATAGGTTTGACTGTCACAGTTGGTCACTATATGAATGTGGTCACTATAGGCAAGTAGTCTTTATATAAAGGAGATCATTAACATAGGTTTGACTGTCAAATTGTTCACTATAGGCAGGTGCTTTTATATAGAGGCGACTACTAACACAGATTTAACTGTCCAAAGTTGGTCACTATAGGCAGGTGGTCATTATATAGAGATGGTCACTAACATAGGTTTGACTGTCCAAAGTTGGTCACTATAGGCAGGTGGTCATTATGTAGAGATGGTCACTAACACAGGTCTGTATGTACTTAAATAGTACTTTTTACCTGTGACATTCTTGTACATATTTTTTTTTTTATAAAATAGGGGCTAATGTGAAAGAATTAAAGGTGTATATGATTTAAATTATTTTTAATTTTTCAATATATATGAATTCCAAACTGCAGTTATGAAACAGACTGATGCAAATCAAATAGTACAAATATCATAAGGGTTTCACAGAATGGAGGGTAGTTCTGGTTCTAGCTAATCCAGTCGTCTTGATTGAATTTGAATGAAACATTAAACAAAAGTATATTCTTCTTTACTGTATTAATCTGTTGAGTCATAAGTGTTTAAAAGTCAAATTAATATGATATATGTAGAATGTCAGTTTATGAATGAAATTTGACATTTGCGTTCTTCAGCTGCATAATGTAGGAAATGCTTGCTTGATGGACAAGTAATCGCATCATCGTGGCTTAAATAAATTAGCATTTAAAAGTCTAATGCCTCCAGCTGTTATATCATTTTATGTACATTCATTGTGGTCTAGAAAAATCTATGTAAATCAACTACACAGAAGAAACTATTGCCGACACCACCAATTACAGTATTGTTTATGCAGAGAAAAAGATATTATTGTCAGAAAGTCTGAATTCTTTCTTCCAGTTAGCTTTGTGTCCTTCAACTCAAGCTTAATGTCCCAATTTCAGTTTATTGGCGTAAAGTAATCATCGTAAAGTCCTTGGTGGTGTGCACGTCTTTGCTAGATTCAGTTGAACTGCTTCCACTTTATGTAAGTTTCATAGACTCTGATGAATCGCTTTATTGTCCGAGTTGATTTTTGCTGCTTGTTGATGTTGATGTGTCTGTAAAATAGCATAAGACAAGTAAGTCCTAATTATTAAATTATATGTACAAATCATCTTGTTACACTCAGTAAGATACTACAGGACAATAGCATTTGATCTGATTCATTTTTAGTACAAATTTATGCATATTAATTAGCACTATTTGGATACAATTATGTATCTTGTTTCACTGAGAACCAAGATACTCCTGGACAATGACATTTGATCTGACCCATTTTTAGTACAAATCTATGCGTATTAATTAGCACTATTTGCATACAATTATGCATCTTGTTTCACTCAGTACCAAGATACTACAGGACAATGGCATTTGATCTGATTTATTTTTAGTACAAATCTATGCATATTAATTAGCACTATTTGGATACAATTATGCATCTTGTTTCACTGAGAACCAAGATACTCCTGGACAATGACATTTGATCTGACCCATTTTTAGTACAAATCTATGCGTATTAATTAGCACTATTTGCATACAATTATGCATCTTGTTTCACTCAGTACCAAGATACTACAGGACAATGGCATTTAATCTGATTTATTTTTAGTACAAATCTATGCATATTAATTAGCACTATTTGGATACAATTATGCATTTTGTTTCACTCAGTACCAAGATACTACAGGACAATGGCATTTGATCTGAATCATTTTTTGTACAAATCTATGCATATTAATTAGCACTATTTGGATACAATTATGCATCTTGTTTTTTCTCAGTACCAAGATACTACAGGACAATGGCATTTGATCTGATTCATTTTTAGTACAAATCTATGCATATTAATTAGCACTATTTGGATACAATTATGCATCTTGTTTCACTCAGTACCAAGATACTACAGGACAATGGCATTTGATCTGATTTATTTTTAGTACAAATCTATGCATATTCATTCGCACTATTTGGATACAATTATGCATCTTGTTTCACTCAGTACCAAGATACTACAGGACAATGGCATTTGATCTGACCCATTTTTAGTACAAATCCATGCATATTAATTAGCACTATTTGGATACAATTATGCATCTTGTTTCACTCAGTACCAAGATACTACAGGACAATGGCATTTGATCTGATTCATTTTTAGTACAAATCTATGCATATTAATTAGCACTATTTGGATATTTTAATACTCGTGTTATCACAACATTTCAGTGAACTTCGAACATTACATATTTCCTCGTTGAGGAGAATTCGAACAGCAATGCAATATGGGATTCATTGTTAGTAGTGAAGTAAATCAATCTCTTTGTTGATAAGTGACACAATACATTAGGTTTTGATCAGTGTAACTCGTAAATGCTGAAACTCTTGGATTTTATTCCTGGTCAAGAAACTCAAAATTGAGTGGGCTTTCAAGTTTTGCTGACCCTTTATCTTGATGTTAATTAGGTATCGTTGTTGCGTTGTCAACTCAAGAACTAGTGACTCAATTAAATAAATGTAATCAGATACCACATGACGGGATATAGTAGTAAAATGTCAGTGCTTCAGTGGTCAAGCAAATTAACTTTAAGGCTGTTGAAGTTGTAAAACGGAGTTTAAAGCCTTTTTAATTTTGAGTAACTTTGCCACAATCAAATATGAAAGTTACACCGTTTGTGACTTATACTGATAGAAAGCTGGCGAATTGCGCTGTTGCATTTATTACAATACACATTTTGCTTAATTTGTCAAAAGTTTGATAATACAACTTTAATTAGATGGTCATAGAAGTGCAGTAAACATGTTTTTAGGTTTTTTTCAGCTGATTTCATTTTCTATACTTCAATTTATTACAAAAATACAAAGCAACATGTACAAACATCAAAGAAAACACGCTCTGTGAACATTTTATATTCCTGTAAAAAACAGTGTGTCGAAATCATCTAGTTTGTTTGTCAAAAACTCAACACGAATGACTGTAGACAAAACAAAATCGTTTAAAATTCACTCAAGTAGGGATAGTAGGCGGAAGTCCAGACTTAAATGAAAAAAAAAAAAACTTTGTTAAACTTATGCAAAAATCCAAGACCTTACCTATGTTCAGTTTTCTTTAGAGGCAGCAAAGGCATAATTTTTTGACAGGTTCAAAATTAACAGTAGCCTTTGTCACGAGTTGTAAAACTATACATACTGTATCTGCTCTATTAGCGCTTACATAAATTACAGAAAGTTTGCAAAGTTCAAAATAAGTAACATTTTAATAATTGTACAGCAGAAGAAGCTTTTTGTTTGTATGAACTTCTATTGCAGATGTGCTTCAAATAGAACAAACTTTACAAAAAACTTGTGTATTATACTTTTTTCAATGTTATTTAACATAAATGCATTGTCTTAAAAAAATATATTTATTTATGTGTAATCTTAATTGACTTCAGTACACCAAATAAACCTGTTGAACCACTCAATATTGTCATGGGGCAGGGTAATCAACTTTTACACATTGCAACCCTGTCAGGTTTCACAGTACAGTACAGTAGTCATTGCTCATTGAATTCTGATTTTTTTGTGATATTAGTATTAATTCATCAATTATTATCAATGTCATAATTTCAATTCTTGTCCAATTTTAATTAATCTGACCAATTTGCTGGATTTTTTCAAATCTCTCAACATCACAAAGATTGTGTGTGGTCAACGTGTTATCAGTAGAACCACAGAATAGACAATTTTCCGGTCACTGGGAGATCCTGCATTTCATTGGAAATCAAATGTAAAAACAGGACTTACAAAGGTCATAGTGTTGTCAAAACATTGTATAGGATTCCACAAATTTTTTTTGGGGGATATATTAATGTTTAATATTAATGTGCTGTACACATTTGATGATGGTAAATTTTTGATGGAGTAACGGTACATGCATCTCATCACAATATTCCCCTCTCAAAAATTGACATTTTAACAGTGAGCTACGAATTCAAATCGTATGATTTTCGTGACAGACATTCGGTTCAAGCATTTCATGCAATTTGCAGGATCTTGTAGTGAACAAGAAGTCGCCTATTCCATGTAAATAAAGCTAGAAACAAATTGAACAAAATGGAATCTACCATGTGTACAGGACCTGTTTATGTGTGCATAGTCGGGACATGCATTCTAACATATTTGTAACCTTGCATGCATGGATTAAAAAAATCACACAAACCAGGCAGCTCATGCGTGTCCCTTTAAACATTTGAGTAAAGCACACAATGTTATTTTGATAAAGCAACTTATATTTATGGCGAAAATCGTCAGTTAACGTAATAGTAGTTTATAAATAAATAAACGCTGCTCGGACTGATAAATATGTTATATAGAAGATAATATTTGGTAATCGTAGTCCTAAATAACTATTAAAAATTAAAAAACGTTAAAGTAAATTGTTCAAAAGCCTGAGGCTTCTAGCTCTTATTTACAAATATAATTTAGGTGTCTCTTCACCTTTGCCGCACAGTTAAGAATTTGCGATCACCCGATTGATTGATCTGTCCGTCAGTTCAGGCTCTTGCTGGGAGTAACATACCAAAACTTCTTGTGACCACTGCTTTGTTGGTTTGACTTGGTGATTAATCTGGCTTGCGATAGCTTACATTAACAAAGGGTAATTTATTATGATTTGATTGATTGATTGACCCATTGGGGGCAAACTGCTGAGCGGGTAGGTCAGCTTCATTTCCACCTAGGCTACCCCTATGAAATCTATATTGTTGTACTTTTTAATCCCAGATAGCTTTTACCTAAATTAAAACTCCCTTTTTTGTTTAATCATGGTTAACAATGAATGAACTTGATATTTTCTTGCTTGGAGTTCATATTCATTGGGTTGCTAGAGTGATCATTTCAGTTTTTAACCTTCCAAATTTTGATCCCGACCAGTTGGAAATTATGTCCGTTTGGTTCAAAATTGTAAAAAATACATTTAAAAAAAAGGGAACAGTGTTCAAACTGGAGATCCCAGTTTCTTTGAAGAGGTGTAATTCAAGCCCGAAAAGACGAGCATCGTTTCCTAGTTAGTGCATTGTGCAAATGTTTCTAAATCTCAGCAAAGTAACGACAATATTCCAACACCTGCCTCATAGGAACACTTGTGTATGATGGATCTTTAACGCATACAATAACTGTACATAACAGCTACTGTTATCGTTCAATACTTTGCAACTTCTTGACTCGTTATTGTTTAACTGACTCTTTCATTGACTTGCAAACTTTATATTTGTTCTATTCTTTACTAAAATTACCAAACAATAGACCTTGTCACGCTCTAGCTCACGTACTCTGCCTCATTTACGTACATAAAAATAGATGAATGGATCAAATTTTATAACCTAGGAGACTTTTACAGTTTTGTTGTTGATTCTCCACTTTTTGTTCCTGCTGCTGATGTAGCGTGATCCCCTGATTGTGGCAATAAATTTTGTACCTCGGACAGCCCCTGGATTGACACTTTGAAACATGCTTGCTGGAGTTGTCTTTTTTTTGTAGCTTCATGAAGCCGAACATTACAGAAAATTTCACGCTATTGTGACTGTATTGATTACCTAGCCTCGTAAAACAGAAATTCTTAATTTTATTTTTATTGGCTCGTATATCTATGATTGTAGTGGCACCTTGAACAATGTTGTGAGAGTGACGCAGATTGTGTCTCATTCACGTAGTTAAGGTATGCCTCGTTAAGAGTGTTTGTCTAAACTCTGTGTGGTACCTCCCAACATTTTTGGCGTTACCACAACATTGCTGCAACTCTATTTTGGTGTATATATAGCATGTTCCACCTGTACATTTACCAATAATTGCGCTTACTTCAGTACGGCATAGAGTGTAAAATTTGTGTTAAAAACTTTTGGCTCTCGAATTGCCAACTCGAAAAATGTGACCATAAGTCATCACCATGGTCACATTACAATCGATCGTTCTTGGACTTCAACTATTTCCTATGACGTTGTTGTAACCACTCATTATAAAGATCTTCTCATGCCACAACAGACTCGGTACTTACGGCAGTTTTAGAAGCATATTGCATGTAGCAGTGCACGCACTGTCTTAAAGTCATACTAGATGAATACCGTCAAACGCAAGACGGAGGATGATGATAAAGACCAAGCAGTAAAGGTAATTTATTATGCCACATACATACTGTTTGCTAAAGGGAATGACACTGGTTTGTCTTCTCCCTTGATCACGTTGAACACATTCAAAAAATAAACGTGGACAAATTTTCACAGGATTTATTTAAAAAATCTGAACAAGACCTCTGAAGTTATGACCACTAGGTCCAACATTTTGCAAAATGTTTGGCAGGAAAAATGATGCTGTTCAAAAAGTTAATGCTGACTAGTGTTAATTTTTCTGCTTCAAAACCAGAGTTTACCATGCTTAAATTGTTATGAATATTTAATGAATTTAAATGAAGGATATTCCTAAAGAAACATGCCATCAAGACTTTAACATTGATTTAATATTTTTTTGATTCCTGTACTAGAAGTAGAATAACAAAGGAAATTGTAGTAAAAAATAAAAAGTATGATCATGATTACAGATTTAACATAAAATATTTACTTGATTCATGCATTCTTCACCAAAGGCTTCCCCATAAACATATCATATATTATGTTTAAAAGCTGTTGATCTTATATTAGTCATAAATCCAGTATCGAGTGCCGGAAATCATCCGCAACTCGTGTAAACTGATCGCTGCACTCAACAAATGTTGTATTGTTCTTGTCCCGCTTCCTTGAGCCAGTCAGTTGTTAACTCACAGGTGGTTTGCAAATAACAAATCTCATGACCACAACAATATAAACTTTCTAATTACATAATACTATCAACATGAGCAGAAATAAGGGCTTATATATAGTATTCATACTTTCTTCAAAGTTTGCTCGTTTTCTATTTTCTATTTCTATTGAATTGCTCAAAATATTACACACAAATGGGAAACTTCATCCAAAAAATAATGACACTACTTTCATCCAACAATAAAAATATACAGTTCACATATATACTCTCAAGCAAAGATCCTGGCATAATTATAGAACTTGCCAATTATATTTACACAACACAAAGATTTATTTAACATTTAAATACTAGTTAAGTCTTTTTGTATTGTTTTTTTGTTTGTACAATTCTTACATATATCTTGTTATTATTTTAAAACTCTTTTTTGCTGTACTTATCCTATGTAAATCTTTTTACATGGAGGCAATAAAAGTTATTATTATTATTATTATTTTGAAAAAAATCTATTATGTCAGAGGCATTTACATCTGTCTGACGTAAAGTTTATTGTCCGTAAAACTTAGTTGAAAGCACTTTCAGTTATGAGTACCTTGGCTGAAAATCAACTCAAAAGTTACAGCGTTCACTAATTATACTGATGGAAAGCTTACGTATTGGAACGTTTATCAACTAAAGTAATTATCATCTTCACTGCAATAATTCCTGTCACGTATTGCTGTTTGAATTCTGCCATGGGAACGCGCTAAACAAAACTAACCTATATATATATATATCTAAACTTTTTTTTTTATCTAATTTCAGGAAATTTGCAATGTATTAAATCATGTTCTTTTTTAGCTCCGCTGTCGACTTTGTCGAGCGGAGCTTATCATATGAGTGATTGTCCGTCGTCGTCCGTCGTCCGTGTCAATGTTTTACTTTTTCGACTTCTTCTTGAAAACTACAAGCCTAAATGCTTTGATACTTGGTGTATATGTACCTTGGGTAGACCTCTCTTAGGTTTGTTCATTTCATGTTGATATCTTTAATTCTCTAATTTTGGTGAATATTTTTGTCATTTTTGGTAAAAACTGATATTTTCGACTTCTTGTTAAAAACCGCAAGTGCAATTGCTTTGATATTACATATATAGGTACTACATGTGGACCTCTCTCAGATTTGTTCATTTCGTGATGATATCTTCAATTCTCTAATTTTGGTGAATATTTTTGTCATTTTTGGTAAAAACTGATATTTTCGACTTCTTGTTAAAAACCGCAAGTGCAATTGCTTTGATATTACATATATAGGTACTACATGTGGACCTCTCTCAGATTTGTTCAGTTCGTGATGATATCTTCAATTCTCTAATTTTGGTGAATATTTTTGTCATTTTTGGTAAAAACTGATATTTTCGACTTCTTGTTAAAAACCGCAAGTGCAATTGCTTTGATATTACATATATAGGTACTACATGTGGACCTCTCTCAGATTTGTTCATTTCGTGATGATATCTTCAATTCTCTAATTTTGGTGAATATTTTTGTCATTTTTGGTAAAAACTGATATTTTCGACTTCTTGTTAAAAACCGCAAGTGCAATTGCTTTGATATTACATATATAGGTACTACATGTGGACCTCTCTCAGATTTGTTCATTTTGTAATGATATCTTCAATTCTCTAATTTTGGTGAATATTTTTGTCATTTTTGGTAAAAACTGATATTTTCGACTTCTTGTTAAAAACCGCAAGTGCAATTGCTTTGATATTACATATATAGGTACTACATGTGGACCTCTCTCAGATTTGTTCAGTTCGTGATGATATCTTCAATTCTCTAATTTTGGTGAATATTTTTGTCATTTTTGGTAAAAACTGATATTTTCGACTTCTTGTTAAAAACCGCAAGTGCAATTGCTTTGATATTACATATATAGGTACTACATGTGGACCTCTCTCAGATTTGTTCATTTTGTAATGATATCTTTAATTCTCTAATTTTGGTGAATATTTTTGTCATTTTTGGTAAAAACTGATATTTTCGACTTCTTGTAAAAAACCGCAAGTGCAAATGCTTTGATATTACATATATAGGTACTACATGTGGACCTCTCTCAGATTTGTTCATTTTGTAATGATATCTTTAATTCTCTATTTTTGGTGAATATTTTTGTCATTTTTTGGTGAAAAGTGATATTTTCGACTTCTTGTTAAAAACCGCAAGTCCAATTGGTTTGATACTACATATATAGGTACTACATGTGGACCTCTCTCAGATTTGTTTATTTCGTGATGATATCTTCAATTCTCTAATTTTGGTGAATATTTTTGTCATTTTTGGTAAAAAGTGATATTTTTGACTTCTTGTTAAAAACCGCAAGTCCGATTGCTTTGATATTACATATATAGGTACTACATGTGGACCTCTCTCAGATTTGTTCATTTTGTGATGATATCTTCAATTCTCTAATTTTGGTGAATATTTTTGTCATTTTTGGTAAAAAGTGATATTTTCGACTTCTTGTTGAAAACTGTAAGTCCGATTGCTTTGATATTACATAAATAGGTACTACATGTGGGACCTCTCTCAGATTTGTTCGTTTTGTGATGATGTCTTCAATTCTCTAATTAATTTATTTTGGTGAATATTTTTGTAATTTTTGGTAAAAAGTGATATTTTCGACTTCTTGTTAAAAACTGTAAGTCCGATTGCTTTGATACTATTCATATTGTTCATTTTCTAATGATGTCTTCAGTTCTTTAATTGAAATGTGCATTGCTAACAGCGGAGCTATCTCAGCCGATAGGCTGCTTGTTTATGTATTCTTCTTGTTCCAGGGAGTTTTTGAATGTCCTGTATGTGCGTAATTTGGCACTTTCCCTTTGTTGTCTATATTTCATTTGTTAACATATGATTGTTTAATTGAATTATGTAGTTCTTGTTTAATCAAATCTGTGACATTGTTTTTGTTGTAAAGTTTCAAGTTTTGTTCTAAGGTAGTCAACCATGCTCCTGTGTAAGTATTGTTTTCCATGTTTTTTATAGCATAAAAAGCTAAATTGTCATTGCTTTGAGGTGTTTGTAATACTGTAGAATACTTTATTTTTGCTTGGAATTTATTTTCGCTATTTTCCCTGAAGGGATGATTCCGTGAAAATAAAATCCAGCGAATATTCTTTTTTTACTATATTTCACATTAAACTCATCAAAAATCAGTGAAAATAAATTCCAAGCAAAACGCCCAAAAAGCCTTTTCAGCGAAAATTAAATCCAGCGAAAATAAAGTATTCCACAGTAGTTAATTGATTCTTACTCATTCCTATTAACGCAATGAAACCATCACATTGTAAGAAATAGTTTGTCGATGGCATGAAACTGGTGGCAATTTTCCTACATATTTACCATACATAACAAGGCTTGAAATAAACAACATTTCTTGGAAGCCTTCTAGGCTGCTATATTGGGTATACTGTAAAACATGTCTTTTTAGCTAGCATGTTCGAATTTTAGCTAATTTAGCTAATCTGTAATTTCGCTAATTCAAGATGTCACTAATGTAAAATAAAGTATATTTTTACATTGAGATTGTTGGCTTAACTTTAGCTTAATTAAGATTCAGTTAATTCATGCATGGAGTCAAATTCGCTAAAATGTCATGTAGCTATTAATATGTTTTACAGTACCCGGTAGTTCATGTGGTTTGGTTGGCTCTCCACCATCAAAACAAGTATGAGGACAAATAAAATATACATCACATGTCTCAAATTATTATTATTAAATCTTTATTGCAGGATATAATATGAAAAATTCAATCTATATATAGATATACCGTACTCGACCACGTTAGCGCCCATATATAGATATACCGTGCTCGACCACGTTAGCGCCCATATATAACAAATGACAAGTAAATTAACTACAGCTTGAAAATGTTTTACAATATATATGTACATGTATGTATCATGTAAGACGCACATAATTTTAAGAAAAAAATTGTGAATGTAAAACACATTGTCATTATTTTGTAAATTCTCTAGTAGTCCAATTTGGTTACTAAATTCAGAAAATGGTAGCCCTAGGATAAGAGTTGGTAGTCTGTGCCCCTTAAGCTAGTGTTACTTTCAAGCGCTGCATGATAAAAGTTACCTACCTTTATCTTTTAAATCGCTGATAATGCCACAGTTTCTCTGGTCTGGAAATTGTTGCTAAGGTGTCAAGCAGCTGGATTAATGGGACAACGCTCGTAATGGCAATCCGCGAAGCCTGGTGACTTTGTGTGTTCTACAATCACAGTGATTTGGTCAAGATTTTAATGTTTTTGGCAAGAATGAAACTCCTTTTACAAATAAGTATCAATTATTTCACATTTTGACAGTATATATATCGTTATTCTGTGTGTGGTTTCTCCTTGTGGAACAATGAGCTATTTCGTTTTCGTGACGTTTGTGTCACTGTCATGTGAACGTACTCTGTGATGTGGTGTTCCTGTTACATTTTGATAAGTTCAAAGTGTGTTAAAATTGGTCGGCTGATTAGTCCCCGTTCGAACGCAGTCCGAAAACGGGGACTTATGTTTTGCCCTGTGTGCGTCCGTGCGTTCGTGATCACCTGTATCTCGAACATGCATGGACCGATTAAGTTCAAACTTCACTCATACATCACACATTATATGGGACATATGCACATGCATTTTTTTCATGATCCGATTATCGATAGCCGAATAGCGGCCATTTTAAGGCCGAAAATGCATCAAAATCGCACATTTTCACCATTCCGGACCCGGATCTCAGTTATGCATGGACGGATTTTGTTCAAATTTGGTACATACATTAAACATAATAGGACCTTGATGCACGTCATTTTTTTTTTTTGGATTGGGTTCGAAATGGCCGACTGGCGGCCATTTTGTTTTAAAGAATTCAGTTCTGGATCCGTATCTGAGACATGCTGGATTGATCGAGTTCAAACTTCACACACACAAGGTACATCATGTCACAAATATGTATGTGCATTTGTTTCATGATCTCATTAACGATAGCCAAATGGCGGCCGCTTTAAGGCCGAAAATGCATTGAAATCGCACATTTTCACCATTCCGGACCCGGATCTCAGTTATGCATGGACGGATTTCATTCAAATTTGGTACATACATTAAACATAATAGGACCTTGATGCACGTTATTTTTTTTTTCGGATCAAGTTCGAAATAGCCAACTGACCGCCATTTTGTTTTAAAGAATTCAGTTCTGGATCCGTATCCGAGACATGTCTGGATTGATCAAGTTCAAACTTCACACACACAAGGTACATCATGTCACAAATATGTATGTGCATTTGTTTCATGATCTCATTAACGATAGCCAAATGGGGGCCGCTTTAAGGCCGAAAATGTATTGAAATCGCACATTTTCACCATTCCGGACCCGTATCTCAGTTATGCATGGATGGATTTTGTTCAAATTTGGTACATACATTAAACATAATAGGACCTTGATGCACGTCTTTTTTTTTTTCGGATCAAGTTCGAAATGGCCGACTGGCGGCCATTTTGTTAAAAAATTCAGTTCTTTATCCGTATCCAAGACATGTCTGGATTGATCAAGTTCAAACTTCACACACACATGGTACATCATGTCACAAATAGATATGTGCATTTGTTTCATGATCTGCTTAACAATAGCGGAATGATGGCCATTTTAAGGCCGAAAATGCATCAAAATCACATATTTTCACAATTCCAGAACCGGATCTCAGTCATGCATGGATGGATTTTGTTCAGATTTAGCACAATGTGTTGTATATATGCAGGTGCATTTCGGTCATGATCTGCTTTGAATGTATATGTCACTCAAATATGAACAGAACGGGGACGTGTCAATGACAATGGCTTGTTGATTATATAGTTTGTTTATATATAGTTTGTTCACAAACACGTCTACATTTTAAGATACTAAAAGTGTTTTACGAAATCAAAATGGGGATGTCTTAATAATGGGATAATTGTTGGCAGGATGATTTTGTCTTGCATATTGTTTAATATGCAGATTCTTCCAATATTTATGCTATATTGATATTATACTTCAAAGAATAAAGTTGAATGTTGTAACAAGAATGATTTGGAGCTTTTCATCTTGTACGTGGTCCATTACAACAATATTAAAAAAAATGATATTTTTGTCAATATTACATCTTTCAATTTTTGGTATTCTGATATTAACCCATAATAATAAATGAATGAAGAAAATGACATACAATCTTGAATATAATCAATCTCAAGGTTGCATCAATAAATGTTACTTGACGTAATATAATTAATATTTTGATTTTTTTCAACTGCAAAAATGATATAATCGTGGATGTCCTTCAGGGACGACTAATATTACATTGGTATAATTTGACAATTTTCCAGCTGTCTAGGTGTTATTTTCCAGCTGTCTAGGTGTTATTTTCCCACTGTCTAGGTGTTATTTTCCAGTTGTCTAGGTGTTATTTCCCAGCAGTCTAGGTGTTATTTTCCAGCTGTCTAGATGTTATTTTCCAGCTGTCTAGGTGTTATTTTCCCACTGTCTAGGTGTTATTTTCCAGTTGTCTAGGTATTATTTCCCAGCAGTCTAGGTGTTATTTTCCAGCAGTCTAGGTGTTATTTTCCAGCTGTCTAGGTGTTATTTTCCAGCTTTCTAGGTTTTATTTTCCAGCTGTCTAGGTGTTATTTTCCAGCTGTCTAGGTGTTATTTTCCAGCTTTCTAGGTTTTATTTTCCAGCTGTCTAGGTGTTATTTTCCAGCTGTCTAGGTGTTATTTTCCCGCTGTCTAGGTGTTATTTTCCCGCTGTCTAGGTGTTATTTTCCAGCTTTCTAGGTTTTATTTTCTAGCTGTGTCTGGGTGTTATTTTCCAGCTGTCTAGGTGTTATTTTCCAGCTGTCTAGGTGTTATTTTCCAGCTTTCTAGGTTTTATTTTCCAGCTTTCTAGGTGTTATTTTCCAGCTGTCTAGGTGTTATTTTCCAGCTTTCCAGGTTTTATTTTCTAGCTGTGTCTAGGTGTTATTTTCCAGCTGTCTAGGTGTTATTTTCCAGCTTTCTAGGTTTTATTTTCTAGCTGTGTCTAGGTTATTTTCCAGCTGTCTAGGTGTTATTTTCCAGCTGTCTAGGTGTTATTTTCCAGCTTTCTAGGTTTTATTTTCCAGCTGTCTAGGTGTTATTTTCCAGCTGTCTAGGTGTTATTTTCCAGCTTTCTAGGTTTTATTTTCTAGCTGTGTCTAGGTGTTATTTTCCAGCTGTCTAGGTGTTATTTTCCAGCTGTCTAGGTTTTATTTTCCAGCTTTCTAGGTGTTATTTTCCAGCTGTCTAGGTTTTATTTTCCAGCTGTCTAGGTGTTATTTTCCAGCTGTCTAGGTTTTATTTTCCAGCTGTCTAGGTGTTATTTTCCAGCTGTCTAGGTATTATTTGTATATACATAGCATGATTGTCCTCATGGGTGTTCATTTTGTGCTACAAACAGCATTTTGATTCAGTGTTATAAGTAGTAAAAAGCATGAAAAAAAATTTACAAAAACACAGCTCTTCAAAAAACACATGATTTTAAATGTAATAAGTATGTCAGTAAATAACCAAAACAGCCATGCATTATTGAAATTTATGAAATCTTGACATTCAGCTTTTTTGACTTTTTATTTGGTTGAACGTTGTAATTGTGGTGTGATACTTCTTCACAATGCCTGTGAATAATATAGCTGTCTTTAGTGCATTGAGGCGTTACCATGGTGACAAATATCAGATTAGTTTTCGTCATGCTATAAATGGTAAATTTGCGATAAGAATTGCATGGCAACATCATAATCTCTTCTAGGGGGGGGGGGGGGGGCGCTTAATATATATTATTTTGTGTGTTCTCTGATTGACAAATTACATATGTGGGGCATACTAGCGACGTAAATGAACCCTACCCCATGACATACAGTGAAAATTTAAGATTTGTACTATCTGTCTGCAAGTCGTTAAATAAATAATGTTAATTGTACATAACAGACCCACAAATCAGAGAATAAAACTCTGGTAAAGAATTGCAAGTCACCTTCAGGAGTGTGTCATTTGCTCTTTCAACCATTCTCACTTGTACATAGACATAATTCCACTATATACAGCCAGTTTTTGTTAGCATACTTTTTGACTCCTATGTAAGAAGTCTTTGCAGTTACCCTGTCTGTCTGTCTGTCTGTCTGTCTGACTGTCAAATTTCAATGAAACTTGGCACATAGACACTCTGGGACAATGTACAGACCTGATTATTTTTGGTAAAAATCTGTGCATATTAATTACCTAATTTGCATAATGATTAATCAATTTTTTGGCATTTCCACTGATATCTCAAGTACTAATCATCACATTACAATGAAACTTGGTACAGAGATGTCATAGGACAATGCACAAACCTGATATGTTTGGGGTTAATATTATTAATTACCTAATATGCATAATAAGTCAATTTTCCCGTGCAAATCATTACACTAAATGAGACTTGGTACATAGAAGCTCTAGGACATTACACAGACCTGCGCTGATTTAGGTTAAAATCTGTTCATACTAATTACCTAATTTGCATAAAAACTCATAATTTTATCGGCTTTTCATCAATATCTCAAGTTCTAATTACATTATAATGAAATGTGGTACATATGTGCCCCGGAACAATACTTAGACTTTATTAGTTTTGTTGAGTTGAAATCTATGCATAATAATTACCTAATTTTCTGCTTATATCTCAAAAAACAATTATTGCATTTCAATAATACTTGGTATATAAGTGTCTGGGAACAATGGTAAATACATGTTTAGTTTTGAATTGAAATTTAAGCATACGGGGTAATTGCCCAATTTGTATAATGTGCATAATCCTCACATTTCATTTAAATTTGGTTCATATATGCTCTGGGGGCAATCCACAGACAGGATTAGTTTAATGTTGAAAAACATGCTTGTTTGAAAGGCTAATCTTAACTTTTGAATTAATTTTTGATATGCCTCTAATACTCTAATACAGCATACAAGTTCTTTCTAAGCTTTTTTTCGATTATCAGGAGAATGTACAATGTTTAATTAACATATCACTGTTCCCATTTTATTTTTACCTGTTTAAATACTAGTGTACATTTTGTACTTACTTATATTTACTAGTTTTTCTGCTGTTTGGGTTGACGTGACTGCATATACATTCTTCTTGTACGGTGATGTTCAAATTATATTTTATCAGACGCCAATATAAAAACCTGATTATCGTATCAAACTTTGATGACGGTAGCCTGAAATTAGAATCTTGGGATTTCTTTTACACCATACTTTTATTGAAGCAACACTGTAGACCCGTTACCATGAATATTTCAAGTCTTTAAAGTGGGAGGATCGTCACTTGTGCATGCGCGGGAATTGAGTCCCAAGCGATGATAACAACGCACGCTAAAAATGCAAAGGCTCATGGGTAGATGCCTGTTTGTAAACAATGACACGCTATGGCCATCTGATGCATGTGCAGGTGACGACTCCCCTGCTTTAAACAGTCACATCTCTCTGGGAGCTTGAAAGTGCTACAGTCTTAATAAACGTTCACATTTATACTTGTTGTATATGTTGCATGGGACCCATATCACATATTGCTCTTAATCACCAAATTGACAACTATTCTAGTAGTAAAAATATACCAGTCAGTATGTCATTGCTTACTGGTTCACTATCCTGGCCCACTCAACCACCAAGTCAGTATATCATTGCTTTCTGGTTCACTATCCTGGCCCACTCAACCACCAAGTCAGTACATTGTATGTCATTGCTTTCTGGTTCACTATCCTGGCACACTCAACCACCAAGTCAGTATATTATTGCTTTCTGGTTCACTATCCTGGCCCACTCAACCACCAAGTCAGTATGTCATTGCTTTCTAGTTCACTATCCTGGCCCACTCAACCACCAAGTCAGTATGTCATTGTATTCTGGTTCACTATCCTGGCCCACTCAACCACCAAGTCAGTATGTCATTGCTTTCTAGTTCACTATCCTGGCCCACTCAACCACCAAGTCAGTATATCATTGCTTTCTGGTTCACTATCTTGGCCCACTCAACCACCAAGTCAGTATGTCATTGCTTTCTGGTTCACTATCTCGGCCCACTCAACCACCAAGTCAGTATGTCATTGCTTTCTGGTTCACTATCCTAGCCCACTCAACCACCAAGTCAGTATGTCATTGCTTTCTGGTTCACTATCCTAGCCCACTCGACCACCAAGTCAGTATATTATTGCTTTCTGGTTCACTATCTCGGCCCACTCAACCACCAAGTCAGTATGTCATTGCTTTCTGGTTCACTATCCTGGCCCACTCAACCACCAAGTCAGTATGTCATTGCTTTCTGGTTCACTATCCTAGCCCACTCAACCACCTAGTCAGTATGTCATTGCTTACTGGTTCACTATCCTGGCCCACTCAACCACCAAGTCAGTATGTCATTTCCTTCTGGTTCACCATCCTGGCCCACTCAACCATCAAGTCAGTATGTCATTGCTTACTGGTTCACCATCCTGGCCCACTCAACCACCAAGTCAGTATGTCATTGCTTTCTGGTTCACCATCCTGGCCCACTCAACCACCAAGTCAGTATATCATTGCTTTCTGGTTCACCATCCTGGCCCACTCAACCACCAAGGCAGTATATCATTGCTTTCTAGTTCATCATCCTGGCCCACTCAACCACCAAGTCAGTATATTATTGCTTTCTTGTTCACTATCCTGGCCCACTCAACTACCAAGTCAGTATATTATTGCTTTCTGGTTCACTATCCTGGCCCACTCAACCACCAAGTCAGTATATCATTGCTTTCTGGTTCACTATCCTGGCCCACTCAACCACCAAGTCAGTATGTCATTGCTTTCTGGTTCACTATCCTGGCACACTCAACCACCAAGTCAGTATGTCATTGCTTTCTGGTTCACTATCCTGGCACACTCAACCACCAAGTCAGTATATTATTGCTTTCTGGTTCACTATCTCGGCCCACTCAACCACCAAGTCAGTATGTCATTGCTTTCTAGTTTACTATCCTGGCCCACTCAACCACCAAGTCAGTATATCATTGCTTTCTGGTTCACTATCCTGGCCCACTCAACCACCAAGTCAGTATATTATTGCTTTCTGGTTCACTATCTCGGCCCACTCAACCACCTAGTCAGTATGTCATTTCCTTCTGGTTCACTATCCTGGCACACTCAACCACCAAGTCAGTATGTCATTGCTTACTGGTTTACTATCCTGGCACACTCAACCACCAAGTCAGTATATTATTGCTTTCTGGTTCACCATCCTGGCCCACTCAACCACCAAGTCAGTATGTCATTGCTTTCTGGTTCACTATCCTGGCATACTCAACCACCAAGTCAGTATGTCATTGCTTACTGGTTCACTATTTCGGCCCACTCAACCACCAAGGCAGTATATCATTGCTTTATGGTTCACTATCCTGGCCCACTCAACCACCAAGTCAGTATGTCATTGCTTTCTGGTTCACTATCCTGGCCCACTCAACCACCAAGTCAGTATGTCATTGCTTTCTGGTTCACTATCCTGGCCCACTCAACCACCAAGTCAGTATGTCATTGCTTTCTGGTTCACTATCCTGGCACACTCAACCACCAAGTCAGTATATTATTGCTTTCTGGTTCACCATCCTGGCCCACTCAACCACCAAGTCAGTATGTCATTGCTTTCTGGTTCACTATCTCGGCCCACTCAACCACCAAGTCAGTATGTCATTGCTTTCTAGTTCACTATCTCGGCCCACTCAACCACCAAGGCAGTATATCATTGCTTTATGGTTCACTATCCTGGCCCACTCAACCACCAAGTCAGTATGTCATTGCTTACTGGTTCACCATCCTGGCCCACTCAACCACCAAGTCAGTATGTCATTTCCTTCTGGTTCACCATCCTGGCCCACTCAACCACCAAAGCAGTATGTCATTGCTTTCTGGTTCACTATCCTGGCCCACTCAACCACCAAGTCAGTATGTCATTGCTTTCTGGTTCACTATCCTGGCACACTCAACCACCAAGTCAGTATATTATTGCTTTCTGGTTCACTATCTCGGCCCACTCAACCACCTAGTCAGTATGTCATTTCCTTCTGGTTCACTATCCTGGCACACTCAACCACCAAGTCAGTATGTCATTGCTTACTGGTTCACTATCCTGGCACACTCAACCACCAAGTCAGTATATTATTGCTTTTTGGTTCACCATCCTGGCCCACTCAACCACCAAGTCAGTATGTCATTGCTTTCTGGTTCACTATCCTGGCATACTCAACCACCAAGTCAGTATGTCATTGCTTACTGGTTCACTATTTCGGCCCACTCAACCACCAAGGCAGTATATCATTGCTTTATGGTTCACTATCCTGGCCCACTCAACCACCAAGTCAGTATGTCATTGCTTTCTGGTTCACTATCCTGGCCCACTCAACCACCAAGTCAGTATGTCATTGCTTTCTGGTTCACTATCCTGGCCCACTCAACCACCAAGTCAGTATGTCATTGCTTTCTGGTTCACTATCCTGGCACACTCAACCACCAAGTCAGTATATTATTGCTTTCTGGTTCACCATCCTGGCCCACTCAACCACCAAGTCAGTATGTCATTGCTTTCTGGTTCACTATCTCGGCCCACTCAACCACCAAGTCAGTATGTCATTGCTTTCTAGTTCACTATCTCGGCCCACTCAACCACCAAGGCAGTATATCATTGCTTTATGGTTCACTATCCTGGCCCACTCAACCACCAAGTCAGTATGTCATTGCTTACTGGTTCACCATCCTGGCCCACTCAACCACCAAGTCAGTATGTCATTTCCTTCTGGTTCACCATCCTGGCCCACTCAACCACCAAAGCAGTATGTCATTGCTTTCTGGTTCACTATCCTGGCCCACTCAACCACCAAGTCAGTATGTCATTGCTTTCTGGTTCACTATCCTGGCACACTCAACCACCAAGTCAGTATATTATTGCTTTCTGGTTCACTATCTCGGCCCACTCAACCATCTAGTCAGTATGTCATTTCCTTCTGGTTCACTATCCTGGCACACTCAACCACCAAGTCAGTATGTCATTGCTTACTGGTTCACTATTCTGGCCCACTCAACCACCAAGTAAGTATGTCATTGCTTTCTGGTTCATTATCCTAGCCCACTCAACCACCAAGTCAGTATGTCATTGCTTACTGGTTCACTATCCTGGCCCACTCAACCACCAAGTCAGTATGTCATTTCCTTCTGGTTCACCATCCTGGCCCACTCAACCACCAAGTCAGTATGTTATGCTTACTGGTACACCATCCTGGCCCACTCAACCACCAAGTCAGTATGTCATTGCTTACTGGTTCACTATCCTGGTCCACTCAACCACCAAGTCAGTATGTCATTGCTTACTGGTTCATTATCCTGGCCCACTCAACCACCAAGTCAGTATGTCATTGCTTACTGGTTCATTATCCTGGCCCACTCAACCACCAAGTCAGTATATTGTTACTTTCTGGTTCACATCCTGGACCACTAAACCAGTCATTTCTTCCCAGTTCACAAATTTGTTAGACCAAATTTCTTCAATTCATGCATTTTATAACTTTCACTACTATTTACAGGAACCTATATATAACATTTTTAAGTGTCTGTGTATTGATTTTGTATCTTTAACCTTTTTTTTCCTAAATAAGTTAAAAGTAACAATTCCTCAGGGCTGAGTCAGCAACGACTGTGACCTGCAACTGGTACATTTTTTGTACAAGACTTGAAAACTGAAGATGCTCCCCTGTATTAACAAAACAGCCACAGGGTATAAATGATTTAATGTCAAAGATTGTTATTACTGTGGGTAATTTCCTTGTATAATAACTATAATACCAAGGGAGTGATGAAGCCAGCAGCTTTCTACGTCCCAGCATTGCATGAGTAACGAGCATCTCACCAAACTGAAATGTATTGTGTCTGTCTATGATTGGTTGGAGAATTATTAAACTATTGTACAGTATTAGTTTCTTGTTTCTGAGATTTCACAATAATAATAAATTTACATGCAGGCTTCTTTATCTGATGAATGTGTGTTTAACTTTTTAAATGTCATTTTTTTTCCTGCATAATTGTGCTGATTTTTATGGTTGACTCAATGGGAGTCTTAGTCGGTTTAATTGTGCATCTGTGTGTGTGTGTGTCTGTTCCACTGATATCTATGGAACCAATAATCAGATTTTAATGAAACTTGGTATGTAGAAGCTCTGGGATATTACACAGGCCTGATTAGGTTTTAATTGAAATCTGTGCTCATTAATGACCTAAATTGCATATTAATTAGCCAATTTTAGGCCTTTTCACTTGTTTCTCATGTACTATTAAACAGATTTCAATAAAACTTGGTACGTTGATGCTCTTGGATAATACACAGACCTGATTAGGTTTCAATTGAAATTTGTGCATATTAATTACCTAATTTACATATTAATTAGCCAATTTTAAGCATTTTTGCTTATTTCTCATATAATTAAACAGATTTCAATGAAACTTGCTACATAGATGATCTGGGATAATGCGCAGACCTGATTATTTTTAGGTTGAAATCCGTTTATATTATTACCTAATTTGCATATTAATCAGCCAATTTTAAACATTTTTACTTGTTTCTCATGCACTATTAGTATCAAACAGATTTCAATGAAACTTGGTATATAGATGTTCAGGGATAATACACAGTGTTGATTAGTTTTGGTTTAAATCCTGTGCATATTAATTACCTAATTATCATATTAATTGTGAAATTTTAAGCATTTTCACTGTTTCTCAAGTACCATTCAACAAATTTCAATGAAACATGATACATAAACACTCAAGGATAATACTCGGACCTGATAAAATTTTGCTCGAAATTCCATGCATATTAATTGCCTAATTTGCATATAAATTAACCAATGTTTAACTTTTACACCAATACCTCAACCTCTCATTAGATTAAAATTAACCAATTTATAGGTGCTCTCCGGATATCTTATGTACCAGTGATCAAATGTTAATAAAACTAGGTACATAGGTGCTTTTAGGTTATCCACACATCTGATTACTTCAGGGTTGAAATCCATGCATAGTAATTACCTGCTATTAGTTTCATGTGTATACATAACTGTAATGTACTGTGGCAGATAGGGATATGCAACTGGTACTATAATTCTGTGGTCTGACAAGATATATGACCAAAATATCAAGTCATCATATATGGTCATTATTCCATTAAATATTTATAATTGTTAAACCATAGCTACTTGGAACCACCGTAATCATTTCTCTATTAGAAGCACATATGCCTAAAAAAAAGTCTATGGTCAAAATAAGACATATTTTTAAGATTTTGCATGTAATAAACACAATGTTTTATGTGTAATGAAGATGTGCTTCTAATATAGTAATAAATATAGTATTCCTTAGTTGTTTTTTTGCGTGCTCCAATATCTTCTGCTCACAGAAGTTCTTTCTAAGCTTTCTTTGATTTTTTTTTGTCATTTTTGAACCAGATGGACCTAATTTTGCATGGGCAACTTGTTGTAATCATTTTCTTTGAAAGAAAATTTATATATTTAACTGACAATGCATTCATGATTAAGAAAGCTTACAAGGATGTGAAATTATTAGTATAGAGTACAAGTATGTAACTTCATCACAAGTTTGTCAAAATTAAACTGATATGTAATAATGAAGTCTAAACTTACAACTGTAGTTCGTGTCTGTTTATTTATATTAGGTAAAAAAAGAAAAAACTTATATTGCCCTCGTAAATAGCCAAGGTTTATGGGAATCAATCAAATGCATGCTAGATATTAAACACAAAAATCAAAGTGTTTCTTTCAGTCTTTTTGTATATTTCAACCCGAGGTTCAAAGTCGCCACTTATCCCCCCGGGGACCCTGGGGATCAAACAACGGTCCGGGATCGTTCATTTTTAGAGAAAACACTTCTTTACTGCTTAAAATTGTGAGTTTTTAATATTTGAGTCTATTAAAAAAAAAAAAAAAAAAAAAACACAACCCGATATTTAAATTTTTTTTTTGGCCTGACAGTATTTGCTTGATTTGAATTGTACATTCTAGCATTTGTTAGTTTAACACATCAACTGCTAAGGCCTGCCTGGATAACTGAAATGAAAGGGATGAAACTCTGTTAGCAGGAATGTGTTAAGTTGGTAAAACTGACACTGAGTGTGAATTCTGAATGAAACAGCAGTAGGCCCTATTAGTATCATTGGTTGCACCATATGCTGCCTGCCAATACAGATATAATTTGGTGGCCCTATTAGTATCACTGGTTGCACCATGCTGCCTGCCAATACAGGTATAATTTGGTGGCCATATTAGTATCACTGGTTGCACCATGCTGCCTGCCAATACAGATATAATTTGGTGGCCCTATTAGTATCACTGGTTGCATCATGCTGTCTGCCAATACAGGTATAATTTGGTGGCCCTATTAGTATCACTGGTTGCATCATGCTGCCTACCAATACATGTATAATTTGGTGGCCATATTAGTATCACTGGTTGCACCATGCTGCCTGCCAATACAGATATAATTTGGTGGCCCTATTAGTATCACTGGTTGCACCATGCTGCCTGCCAATACAGATATAATTTGGTGGCCCTATTAGTATCATTGGTTGCACCATGCTGCCTGCCAATACAGGTATAATTTGGTGGCCCTATTAGTATCACTGGTTGCATCATGCTGCCTACCAATACATGTATAATTTGGTGGCCCTATTAGTATCACTGGTTGCACCATGCTGCCTGCCAATACAGGTATAATTTGGTGGCCATATTAGTATCACTGGTTGCACCATGCTGCCTGCCAATACAGGTATAATTTGGTGGCCCTATTAGTATCACTGGTTGCACCATGCTGCCTGCCAATACAGATATAATTTGGTGGCCCTATTAGTATCACTGGTTGCATCATGCTGCCTACCAATACATGTATAATTTGGTGGCCATATTAGTATCACTGGTTGCACCATGCTGCCTGCCAATACAGATATAATTTGGTGGCCCTATTAGTATCACTGGTTGCACCATGCTGCCTGCCAATACAGATATAATTTGGTGGCCCTATTAGTATTACTGGTTGCACCATGCTGCCTGCCAATACAGGTATAATTTGGTGGCCCTATTAGTATCACTGGTTGCACCATGCTGCCTGCCAATACAGATATAATTTGGTGGCCCTATTAGTATTACTGGTTGCACCATGCTGCCTGCCAATACAGGTATAATTTGGTGGCCCTATTAGTATCACTGGTTGCACCATGCTGTCTGCCAATACAGGTATAATTTGGTGGCCCTATTAGTATCACTGGTTGCACCATGCTGCCTGCCAATACAGGTATAATTTGGTGGCCCTATTAGTATCACTGGTTGCACCATGCTGCCTGCCAATACAGGTATAATTTGGTGGCCCTATTAGTATCACTGGTTGCACCATGCTGCCTGCCAATACAGGTATAATTTGGTGGCCCTATTAGTATCACTGGTTGCACCATGCTGCCTGCCAATACAGGTATAATTTGGTGGCCCTATTAGTATCACTGGTTGCACCATGCTGCCTGCCAATACAGGTATAATTTGGTGGCCCTATTAGTATCACTGGTTGCACCATGCTGCCTACCAATACATGTATAATTTGGTGGCCCTATTAGTATCATTGGTTGCACCATGCTGCCTGCCAATACAGATATAATTTGGTGGCCCTATTAGTATCACTGGTTGCATGATGCTGCCTACCAATACATGTATAATTTGGTGGCCCTATTAGTATCATTGGTTGCACCATGCTGCCTGCCAATACAGATATAATTTGGTGGCCCTATTAGTATCACTGGTTGCATGATGCTGCCTACCAATACATGTATAATTTGGTGGCCCTATTAGTATCACTGGTTGCATCATGCTGCCTACCAATACATGTATAATTTGGTGGCCCTATTAGTATCATTGGTTGCACCATGCTGCCTGCCAATACAGGTATAATTTGGTGGCCCTATTAGTATCACTGGTTGCACCATGCTGCCTGCCAATACAGGTACAATTTGGTGGCCCAAATTTATTTATGGCTGTCTGATTTCTTGATAATGAACCATTGTGCAGTATAATTATTTGATCTGCTACCATCACTCTTGAAAACATTGTAACTTGGCACCTGGGAATGAAAAGTGATGTAGTCTACTTGAAACAGAAATGTCTGTGACACCACCTTTGTTTTGATAGATGGGTTCTAGTTGCACATGTGTGCAACTGGACTTCAAAGATACCGACTGTATACCATACACTGATGTGATCATACAGACCTGTCATGGCAAATATTCATATATGTAAATATTGTTACTGACATTTTTGCTAGTGATTGAACATGTTTAAACTACAGTTGAAGTATTATGTGTATGTGTCTATCATAACTTGGAATCATGGACCCTGAACCCTGCTTTCCCTCATACTGCAATGCTGAAGTATATCCAAAAACTTTTGTGGTAAATGCTGTTTTGCTGGCTGATAATTCGCTGAACTGTCTTCGTGCATACTTTGTGGTATCCCAGCAATAACACATATTATTACACATCTGTCACCATAACGCCATACGTTACAGCGTGCCGTAATTTTTATCCTACCATATTAGGAAATGCAAATTCCAAATATGGAATGATTACACGTGTAAGCGTCCTCTAATAATAAAACAAACATGGCTGCCACCAGAGTTTGACTTGACTGGACTCCACACAAAGATGTTCGCTGATTCTGTTCTAAACTTTTTGGATTTCGACATTCCCATGATGTATCCTTGGAAGGAAAAGATGTATAATAATTATAAGTTTATTACGAGAATACCTCAAAGTATGCACTCAGACAGTACGCCGCGCATCGACCTCCGCTGTACGTCGATCGATTCTCCGGCTGTGCTGTCTTCGTGCATAGTTTGAGGTATTTTCGAAATAACCTCATATTATATGGTGTGCTTGTTTTCCTTTGCTGGTAAATAACTTGTGTCATTACTGACACACATTCATGCTGCTCCACAAAGTGTTTGCAAACTAATTACAGTTCAGAAAATGTGACAAAAGATGAGAACGGTAAGAATAAATGTCATTGCAGTTACCATGCCTGGTTTTAAATCATGCTTTATTAGAGTAATGAGGGAGCTCTCAAATAATATCTTCATAATGTATGCAGAGTCACACTGCTATTGTAGCCTGCCTTTAGGTATTCACATTGAATGCAAAAAAATGTGAAAGAGATCACAATATAATGAATTAATAGGTTAACTATTAGTTTTCTCATTTTCTCAAAACTTTCATTTAAGCTTCCAATCTACTGTAAAATACTTTATTTTCACTTGGAATTAATTTTCGCTATTTCCGCTGATGGAATGATTCATTCAATGGTTGATAAAGAAAAAATCAACTAATGCATCATGGCATCCTAGCTGGTAGGGACTTGTGGTGACTGGGGACCTGGTTGTTAGAAAAAAAATCAACTAATGCACCACGGCATCCTTGCTGGTAGGGACTTGTGGTGACTGGGGACCTGGTTGATAAAGAAAAAATCAACTAATGCACCATGGCATTCTAGCTGGTAGGGACTTGTGGTGACTGGAGACCTGGTTGTTAGAAATAAAATCAACTAATGCACCATGGCATCCTAGCTGGTAGGGGCTTGTGGTGACTGGGGACCTGGTTGATAAAGAAAAAATCAACTAATGCACCACGGCATCCTTGCTGGTAGGGACTTGTGGTGACTGGGGACCTGGTTGTTAGAAATAAAATCAACTAATGCACCATGGCATCCTAGCTGGTAAGGGCTTGTGGTGACTGGAAACCTGTTTGATAAAGAAAAAATCAACTAATGCACCACGGCATCCTAGCTGGTAGGGGCTTGTGGTGACTGGGGACCTGGTTGATAAAGAAAAAAATCAACTAATGCACCATAGCATCCTAGCTGGTAGGGGCTTGTGGTGACTGGGGACCTGGTTGTTAGAAATAAAATCAACTAATGCAACATGGCATCCTAGCTGGTAGGGGCTTGTGGTGACTGGGGACCTGGTTGTTAGAAATAAAATCAACTAATGCAACATGGCATCCTAGCTGGTAGGGGCTTGTGGTGACTGGAGACCTGGTTGTTAGAAAAAATATCAACTAATGCACCACGACATCCTAGCTGGTAAGGGCTTGTGGTGACTGGGGACCTGGTTGTTAGAAATAAAATCAACTAATGCACCATGGCATCCTAGCTGGTAGGGGCTTGTGGTGACTGGGGACCTGGTTGTTAGAAAAAAAATCAATTAATGCACCATGGCATCCTAGCTGGTACGGGCTTGTGGTGACTAGGGACCTGGTTGTTAGAAAAAAAATCAACTAATGCACCATGGCATTCTAGCTGGTAGGGACTTGTGGTGACTGGGGACCTGGTTGTTAGAAATAAAATCAACTAATGCACCATGGCATCCTAGCTGGTAGGGGCTTGTGGTGACTGGAGACCTGGTTGTTAGAAAAAATATCAACTAATGCACCAAGGCATCCTAGCTGGTAAGGGCTTGTGGTGACTGGGGACCTGGTTGTTAGAAATAAAATCAACTAATGCACCATGGCATCCTAGCTGGTAGGGGCTTGTGGTGACTAGGGACCTGGTTGTTAGAAATAAAATCAACTAATGTACCACGGCATCCTAGCTGGTAGGGGCTTGTGATGACTGGGGACCTGGTTGTTAGAAAAAAAATCAACTAATGCAACATGGCATCCTAGCTGGTAGGGGCTTGTGGTGACTGGGGACCTGGTTGTTAGAAAAAAAATCAACTAATGCACCACGGCATCCTCGTGGGAACTGAGGCGTCATGGTTGGTAAAGGAGAGAGAAATCTTACAACATGGCATCCTAGCTGGTAGGGACTTGTGGTGACTGGAGACCTGGTTGTTAGAAAAAAAATCAACTAATGCACCACGGCATCCTCGTGGAAACTGAGGCGTCATGGTTGGTAAAGGAGAGAGAAATCTTACAACATAGCATGCTAGCCTGAGGTTTTTACTATCACCATTACGTGCATCATCGCTTATGTAACTTCATATTTATTATTTGCCCATTGAAACAACAATAATCTATCTGCTTTTTTTTTTCTGTAATTAAACTTTAATAAAATAATTCATTCTTGGTCATGATCAAAACAGTGATGTTCCCATCTCAGTAAAAATATATACTGCATTAGTGAGCCAGAAATTAAGACAATTTATCTTCATCAGTTATTGTTCTTGAGTGAAATAAACTAATTATATAATCATAAGTGTAGTGTCTGGCTGGGAAGGTTCACCATAGTGTGATTGATGTCATATTTGTTTGTTAAGTTGCTTTGGGTAAGTTGATTAGATGTGACAAGCAGAGGAAGACGTGTCAGTTAGGAGTAATTGAGTTTTATTTAGT
Organism: Saccoglossus kowalevskii; assembly: GCF_978046115.1. Taxonomy (NCBI): domain Eukaryota; kingdom Metazoa; phylum Hemichordata; class Enteropneusta; family Harrimaniidae; genus Saccoglossus; species Saccoglossus kowalevskii. The sequence goes on from NC_140658.1 coordinate 27,940,259, forward strand.
TTTATGACTGTTCACCTTTCAGTAACAAAAATTATAGAGGGTGTATTTATTCATGATCAGTATCAGTAGTTGTACTATAGAACGAGACAAACATCATGAAATACAAATGATTTGTTTTCATATGCTGTAAATCGCTGTAAAATTGTTCGTGGATTTCATGAGTTGGTAAAAATCACGAAATCTTGTATTCCTTTACTGGCCTATGACATTGAATGTCAGTGACTTTTATGGAATTTTGTCTTTGCAATTGCAATAAAATCCACAAATCGTAAAATTTCTACCAGAAAATATTATACCGTTCACAGTGAATTCAGTTGAAATTGTATGTATTACTGTACTTCTACATGGCATAGAATACACCTTTCCATAATATTTGTATTTTTATGCATTTGAAACGTATTTGCACTTTTTATGTTAATGATATGCAAATATATGTCAAAATAACATCCGACAACAAAAATACATCAATATTAAATTATTCCCCTAAGTTTTGTGAGATGTTATATTGATCTAATTTGCTAAATTGATTTGCCAGTATTGAATTATCTTAGTTAGAAGGCACGCTAGAAGGTACTTTTGTCATTCCCAGTATGATTTTCAGCCGTTTAAGCATCTTTAAATGGCATATGCATGACCTCACAAAGGTACATCTTGATATGATTTTGGGAGTATCCCCGGTACTCACTAAAACCCATATTTGGTCAATGTACATGGGCTGACAAGCAAAGGGTGGTTGTTGTCGCAGGACGTACTGTCTGATATGGGACTCATAACTTACATACACAACGCATGTACGGTAAAATACATTGTTTGTTTACATGAAATTCTAACAAGCGCTGCACGATGACCATCACTCTTTAAATTTAAGTTACATTAAAAAGTTCAAATTGAAGTTCAAAAACATTCTAACATAGAAGAAATTGAGGTACAATACTGGAACATAGGACATACATGTACTTAACCCTAGTCACACAAAATAGGACAAATACTTCATTCTGATTGGGTTTCCTGTGTGATCACATGACAGATAGCGCAAGGCAGTAGTCGTATCTTGTTTTTACTGTGCATTGTGTAATATCGGAAGTAATCTCAAGTCGTAAGTCAATTTATTAGGCTCAAGTAAAATAGTAAACGTACTGGAAGTGAAATATCAATCTAGTCATGGTATGGGTATTTAGTGCCTTAAGGGAACTTCTCAAATTAGCGCTGTTCAAGCAGCAATCATAATTTTTGGCTTTATAGTGGCAGACCATAAACAAATTCAGAGCAGAACATCTCTTCAGAAATTAAATCTAGCTACAATACCTTTCGTTATCAAAGGAAAAAAACTAAAATATCATATGACTACTATAAATGTTTTATGCTGCATATTCCACCCCCCCCCGCTCCATAAAATTGACTTGTCCCTAGTTGATCAGATAACTGTCAGAAGTCACTAACCTGCATATTGATGTACATTTTTCAAATTCCTTTATTGCTCGTCTGTCAAAAACTTTTTTTTTAAACTGAACTTTTGAAATTGTATTTCATGGAAAGCAATCACAATATACATGGTTATCATATAGTTTTAGTAGGACCACATTTTTATGTATTTTTCTCTAATTTCTCTGTTGATTTGAGCACACACATGTAATTTCTCATCACCTTCAGGTCTTGATAACAATTTCTGAAGAAACTAGTATTGGTTTATTTTGTTACGAAAGTTCAAAGGATTATGGCAGCAGAAATAATAAATACAGCTTGAATATTGGAAAACAAGTGTTCAAGGTGACCTTTTTTAAACTCTTAAATTTAATGAAATTGAAAATAATTTAATTACTACATCTGAGGTATACCAGCATATATTGGTATTGGAAATTGGAAAATGAGAAACTATTTATAAACATTTACTAGTTTTTGTCAAATAAATCATGCACACAAATATGCTACTCACCTTGTGTCACAACTACCTCAAAGTCTTACTAGTAATGCATACATTTTAAGAAAATAAAGTTTATAATAAAATTTCAGTTTTGTGATTTTCAATTCATTTCAAACATTGAAAGTAGTGCCATGAACCAGTTTTGCACAAAGCAGCTACTGTAAAATCATTTATTTTCACTATTAAGTTAACGAAGTACTATGGAAAAACTAAAATCACTTATACAAGTGATCTGTCTCCTTTAGATAAAATTCAAAACAGGGACTTTAGTATGTCCGCCCATCCGTTAACATTTCTCAGATGGGCCTGAGCCCATTTTGTTAAAAATTAGTACAAAGTAGCATGTTAATTTGACTTTTGTTTTGTTGACATCTGACAGATTAATGACCATTTCTGTCAAACAAAAAAATGTTTTTCAATGAAGTTTAACTTTAGCTTTGTCAAATTCCCCAACCAATTTTGTAATTAGTACTATGACTTTGTCAACTACTTGTTAGTAGTCTCTTAAAATGTCTTGTTAAAGTTTTCTCCTAGAGCAGCGCCCTCTAATGGGTCGTAAATTTCTCTGAGTGCTCAGAGATGCATTAGATTTGCTTGATTATAATATCATTAGTGAAATTGACGCTCTAAACAAAGAACATACCGATAATTATTTTTAACTTTTGAAAATAGCAACTGTTTTATCTGACTACATATTGGCTTAATTAGACATTTATAGAGAATTATATTATTATAGAGGATATTACAGGAAAAAAAACACACACATTTAATACAGGACAATCAATAATCATCCCCTAAAACTTAAACGATATTTTAAAGACATTTAAATATTTCACTTCACTCATTCCTCAAAACCAACTTCTTGTCTTTCCACTCTCCTTATTCGCAATCTAGAGCGTGATTGTGATTGAGCGTAATTGATTGCACAATGAAGTTGTCTCTATATTAAAAGTATGTTGACCTTTTTTTTAAACGAATGTTGGCGTATTAATACTACTAATATTTGTACTGTAAGTAATAGTGTAAACAATTAAATGTACTGTGTTCTTACTATAATAACTGTATTTACAATGAATGAAATAAACGATAATTTGAGTTCACCCTTAAGTATGTTTGCCATCTCAGTGTGTACAGAGTTGATTCTATACCCAATGTTGATATATGCTGTGGTAGAGTCAACAGTTTGTTCATGAATTTACCCTTTATTATATATTATTTTCATGGCTGGCGAGTGCTCCTAATATCAATTGTCACAACTGTAATATTATGGACACATTGGTATGCATACATATGTGCCTACGATCTATAAACTCTTGAAAGTCTCTAAGACCTCTATGATAAATGCATAGCATCGATGGTTGGTTAATTTTATTGGCCATGTGATTTATTCACACTTTGCAGATTGTTGGTTGTTTATTGGCAAAAATACAGATTAACTAATTTAGCAAAAATACAGATTAGCTAACTGAGCAAAAATATAGATTAGCTAAGTTAGCAACTGAAACTATTTAGTAACAATAGTAACAACCCAATGTTTCATGGTTTAATTATAATTACTCCCTGATAAATTCACTGACTTAAAAACCCAGTAAATATGCTCAAAATATAAAACAGCGTCCCTCTAGGTTGAACAAACTTCTATAATATAGTCTACAAAAAATCGCAAAGCATTCAGTTAAATTGATGTTTTAGTCGCTTATCAAAAAAATCATACCTTGTTATAGCGATCTTGAAAAAACATCATCATCATTGTTAGCAAATTGGTAATTGAAATTAATATTTTATAAATAAACATTTTTGCAGACCGACCTCCCCAGCAGTTAACAAACTGACTCGACTTGATTGTGAGTCTGGAATCAGTCCTATGAGTGAAATTAAACAACCGAGAATCCATTAAAATAAAATAAAATGCAGATTTCATGATGCTGAAGAATATAAAAAATAAATGAGATAAAGGAACTAATTTTGAATACCAAGCTGATTTGATCACATGTGCTTGGCTCAAATTACCAATAACAAAATCTCAATTTGTTTGTTTGTGGTAAAAAATGATGAAATAGTCTTGTCAATAACTGTACTATCTAGGTGTACCCTGGATATACACTACCGGGTATATGTCAAATTTCTCACAACCCAAATTCCTAGAACTCACAACTATTGCTATTTTCTTGCGCTGTCTTGTTTTGTTGTTTAATTGTAATGATTGGCCCAGTTTAATCTGCTCAGTGGTCAAGAAATTGATAAGGAATCCTAATTCCAATTGGTCAGATCTTAAATTTTTTTGCAGTCTAAAAAAAGAAAAAAAAATATTCTTACAAACAAATAAGTAACTACAAATTATTAAATGAATGTCAACAAAAGAAGTTCTCACTTTAATCAGTTTTGGATCAACCTGAATTCCAGATTTACCTCTAACCCTCAGGAGGTCTATGTTGTTTCCTCAGTGAATAATAAAAGAAGGAAATTGCCTGTTTATACCATGGTAACAACAATTACAAGGGTAAATAATTATGGTCAGTCTCACCTTGACAACAGTTGCTATGATAGAAATACTGTTGAAGTTTGTTGCTATAAACTGTTCTGAATTGATAATTTGTGGTCTGTCATGAGAACAGCATTTTGCAAACATTGCTGTGATTTTCATCTCTTAAAACGTCACACAGCATTTTTGAATGTCGTACATAAATAAACAATGAAATTATTAATTGCCTCGTGTGTTGCATTCATTTCATGTATGTTTCCTGCTATACTATGTTGTAATTTTTCCTGTGTCATGAAAAATGACAAAATTTAATTGTTTCTTGCAAAATCAAAGCCATTGATTTATAGTAAATGCAATATCGCCGGCATAGGACGTAATTTCTGTTTGTCACGCTCTTGAACAAAGTCGCAAGCATGTGGCATAAATATCTTAATTCTAGTACCCGGTAATGATGATATATGCATCTGTCAGTAATTAACCTGCAATATGTAATAGACAATCATGCAGTTCAACTATATCTCTATCTAGAATCATTATTTGATGCTAATATTTCCAATAATACATTCCGAAATGCTCATAAAATATTTATTACCCATTCAAAAATGGTTAACATGATGAGAAAAATATTAACAGTAATATGATATTAATAATGCTTAATTTTAATTGAAACTTTTTTATGAGTGAAATTATATTTCAAATAAAAACTATCATTAAAGATTTGTATATTTGTCCTCTGTCCATTCCCGTGCGATGTGATGCACTTACATAAAATAAATGTTTATATTAAAATATGAGAAAATGTGAAAATAAAAATGAGCCGGGATGGGGGGGGGGGGGGGGTGTTATTGAAACACCTTCTCTCACGAGGTTAGGAAAATCATTATAATTATTATTGATAAATGATAATAATCGTTGATTTAAACAACAATAATAATAAATCATTTGTTGTTTCTTAAATTACATCTCCTGTTGACAGGTTTTTTTTCTTGTTCATTTATACTATCAGTAGAAGTTTACAGCAGGCAGTCTGTTCAGCGTCTAAGTCAACTTTTGCTACCGTTCACATAATTAAATCAACATAATTTATTTCACGTATTTTTAAAATTGTGATGAAGGGCTATTGTAATATAAAATTATGTTTATTTAGTACAAAAGTAACAAAGAAATTCTAGTAAAAGCGGGTAAAATGTATCAAAATTGTGGATGGAGAAATTATGACAATCGAAAGGTTAAAAAATAGTTAAAAAATAGCTGCAATTAACAGTTGATTAGAAAAACTAGTAGGTTCATTGTTTAATACATTTAAATCAAATTAATTATTTAAAATAACACTTGATAAATATGTAGTCACACTAGATTAAAATATCTATCAGTAAAGTTTGCAATGCAGTTATCAGTTTCATTGACATGGGAATAATAGGCTTCCCTGGTGAATCACTGCTGAGCTGAGAAACCACACTGTGCAGCAACCAGCACAGACCTCTTAATTCTGTGGTTGATCTACAGACTTCAACAGCTCCCGATTTTATTCAAACCCCTTGGATACCCCTTGGGTATTCAGACTCGGATAACATTCAGGTATTTGTAAATGCTAATAGCTCATTAGACTGTCACATAACTTTTATGTTGACCTTGTTGGTCTATGGATGTAGAACAGGTCCTGGTATTCATGCTCGGTTGCTTATTCAAGCAATGTTAATCCAGTGTCTTTCTTATGCTAATGATGGTATTGTTATGTAAATGGTGTTATTGAGCTATGATGTCATGGGCAATATATTGATCTAAGGAGACTGTGCGTGAATATAGTGTATATCAGTATAAAAGTCACTACCTACAAGCTTGGAGTTAGTCAGATGGCTAGAGTCGATGTTGACTGAGATTATCGCACTGCTCTGTGATTTGCTGTACGTACTGTGTAGCAGGAGAGACAGGCTCGATTCTCAAGTGTTACCCAAACAAGACTGCTTTTACATCTGTTGGCTGGCATTGTTAGCCTACTGTATTTAACTTGGACAGCGCCCTGTATTGGTATTTTGCTGATTTGCGTCATTTCCGACACCTCACATACTGACTGAGGTCAATTGACAGAGCTCTGGTTACGGATGGTGTAAGCAGACAGTCCTGGCTAACCACTATCAACCTGATCAATGCCTTCTACTACTTGACAGTTTTCACTTGTACCACTGGGTAAGTCTGAGTCTGTCTCAGTTTGTCACTGAAGTGATTTGATCTGGACACTCCATTCATTTGTACCTATTTCTATAGGGACATGTGTGTCAATATTAACCTCGCAGCTTGGATTTTAAATTCCTTCAATCCCCCCTGCAACTGATGAAAACAATGCCTGAGTTGCTTGGAATCCACTTGAAATTCCCCCAGTATGTTTGTTCATGTCAGTCATTCATAATCTTTACCCCCCTCCCTCCCCTCTCCGGTATAGCAGTTGGGCAGTGGGTTAAAGATGGGGGATTATTAAGGCTGCTTGATTTTATAAATGGCATATGTAACTACTTGGAGTTCTAGTAAGGATATCTCAGCAAAGCAGGTAACATTATTCACTTTTATTGTCTTGGTTTTTCTTTTTTTGGGGGAAAATATGAGGTTGGAGTTTTGCCGAAGAGTAATGAATGTCTAAAAGTGCTCTTACCTGCTTTACTGCAGTATGGCTTGGTGCAAAGGAATAGATTAAATGATACAGAAATAGAAAGGCCCTAATTAGAATTTGGATGTCTCTTTAGATTGGATGACATTTGTGGGTCTTCTTAATACTTGTGACATTGATCATTTCAGTATTTGTGTCGAGTTTAAATTTTGAAATTATCCAATTTTTATTACAAAAAAAATCTTTTTTCACCAGTTTTCCGTGATTTTGTGCATTTCCGTGGCAACCGCTTTGATGCATTTGGATTTTATGCTGACTCAGTTTTGCAGTATGCAGTTTAAGCTTTGGCTAGTACATGTAATCGTCATGGTGACTTCTGTTCAGTTTTAGATTTCCAATTTGCTTCTGAATGTATTTCCCGGGAAACTGTTTACTTGGGTAGCCATGACTTTTGTCCCTTTGTGATCTTTTTGAAATGTTGACCAGACAGAAGCTGTCATATAAATTCTATGATATTTAAGAGGTACGACCTTAGGATTGTTCAAGGTTGTTCTAATTCTTTGCTCTATTAAACTAATATACCTGATCATTATATATGTAATTCCATTCTAATTAAAAGCAAATTAGAGGAAATTTAAACTTCATCTGTTTATTGTTGTTGGGCAGTGGTTACTTGTTGCAGACCAACAACTTACCTATGTTTTTCTGAGATGTCTTGATTCAAAACTTTCCGAACATGTTATTGAAATTACCAGCTGCTTTATAATGTGAAATTGATGCATCTTACTCGCTTGAAAAATCAAAGGTTCTTTTAACATTCAAATCTCTGTTTTTATTCCATCAGTATATACTCTGTCTGGCGGTTAATTTTCTCAACTACCTCAAAACATATAATTTAGTTAATATTTTCTAATCACTCAAGTTGAAAGCAATGTCAAATAAAAATAAAATGTATGGCTTTGATAATCTTACCCTACCTTGATAAGGTTTGAACTAAATTTAAAGTATATATGACAAGTTCATATCATACATTCACCTTCATTAATATGGGTTCATGCAATCAGGATACCGAAAATGGAAACATAAATTGAGGTCACAGGACTATTTTGTTGAGATACAGCAGTCCAAAATGTCGTGAAAAACTAGCATTTTTACACTGGTTTCTATGGTGACATTATTTCTTCATATTTCAAAATTTTGCACAGTGACATGAGATAAAAAAAGTCATATTATTATCGATACGAATCCTAATGATGTTAAAAAATTTACATATAAGGTAATTTAGTGAGTTTCCAGGGCGATATATATAATGGGGGGGGGGTATTCCCATAGTGCATTACTGTAGAATGCTTTATTTTCGCTTGGAATTAATTTTCACTATTTTTGCTGAAGGAGTGTTGCAGTGAAAATAAAATCCAGCGAATATACCCGTTTTCTTATATTTTACATTCCACTCATCAAAAATCAGTGAAATTAAATTCCATGAAAAACACAGAAAAAGCCTTTTCAACGAAAATTAAATCCAGCTAAAATAAAGTATTTCACAGTATGTTTAAGTACAGCAACATGCTCAGTAGTGCTGACAAAAAAATGGTGCAAAATCACACAGCAGGATTTGAATGGAACTTCACTATAAACATCATTGAAAATGAATTGTGTTACTAGTCAGCAAGCAAGTGTCGAGGAAAGAATATCTGATGAATTAAACAAAATTATAATTCAACATTCCTGTTATAAAGTACATGTTAGCAGTACAACACAATTTTGTTTTTGTTTGTTTTGTACAACTTGTTTCCTAATAAATCTTATAGTGAATAAAATGAAATTGTGATTACCGCCTTCACTGCAATATTTTCCTAGTCTTGTATGAATGCTAATATTTGTGATGATACCCACCCAATGCAGTGAACGGCTGTAAGTACATGTAGCAATAAGGTGAAGAATATGAACTTTACAATTTTCTGTCTACCGTACTTCTGTTTCGTTTTAATTACATTTGCTTCAGGAATTTCTGGTGCGTGTAAATTAAATTTGTTTTTGTTGGAGTCACATTATTTGATTTATATACTTAAAAAAGTTGCATGGTCGCTAGCATGGTGTTATGCATTCCCAATTTTTTGATCAGAACTTACTTTTCTACTATTCTAAAAACATGCATATTAGAGAAAGTTCCAGTCATTTTATCATTTTGAGGTAACCTACTATGTATTACTATTAGGGTGATGTATTATGCTAAGTATACAAGACAGAAATAAGGCCCAAAAACTACAAGAGATAAATTTCTGGTGAATTTATTTTCTAAAATCAAAATTTGTATTTTAACTTGTTTTTTCATAAAAAATTTAATTTTGTTCATTATACCTAATATTCTAAAACAAAAACAAAAAATAAACGCATTGCGATATGCAAGTTGTTAATTGACACACACAATGACTGGAAAACACTGATATTTTCTGAGCTTTCTATATTCATGCAACTGGACGCAGCTTTACCAGCTAAGAAATGAAGCAAGCAAGTTGATGTACTAGTGTTGGGCTGACCTTAGGGATCTGCTTGATGTTTGGCAGACTTCTAACCATTTTGTCATAATTTTGGGTCAAGTAGGATATTAGCCACATGTCAAGATATAATAATGACCATGTTTCCGTTCGGAGAAAACCACCTCCAGTCATAGGAATAGTCACCTTATAGTCACCAACCTGCTAACATTGAGTTTTACATAAAGATTCAATGAATGTGGCCCAGACAAAATGTGGAAATTCTTCATATTTTTTTTGCGTGAAAAGTTCCATCAAATAACTGACAAAAAGCAAATAATGATCCGTGATACCAAACTTGTTTCCATGAAAACAGTGTGTTTTCTCGATAGAAATTAAACCCTATTTTGGAGAGAATTTCTAATCACAAAGAATAATTTAGAAAAGTTTCAGGAAATTTCTGTGCCAAAAGTATGTTACGACAACTGAGAGCTTGACAAATTGTATTCCTGTACATGAAAGAAGGTATTAAATGGTTGGCTTCCACGGCTGTGAGTGACTTAATTAATTATTCCACAAGTACTGCATGCTGTGAAATGTACATACCAAAGATATGTACAATTTCTCTGGTTTCTTTCACTATACAAATTAACTTTGAATTAGCTAACAGCTTTTAATAATTAAAACTTTTTAAAGGTATACTGACACTTTAGTAATGTACATTATTATGCTTGACTTAAAAGTCAACATTCTTCAGTTGATGAAAGCTAATCAATTTTCGGTATTAATGTGTCTATTAACAATAAGCATTCTGCATTCTAAAAATTTTTGTTTTTATGTTTTGTGAGACGGGGAACCAATGTGCCAATGTGCTATGTCACTGACTCACACAGATTTCATGTGTTGGATTTCCTAGCATGTTATTGACTCAACAGAAAACAATACAGTGAAAAAAGTTACTTTAAAAAATATCTTACTACTGTTGAAAAATGTTTAATTTTTATAAACAAAATAAATGTGAAAACAAAAGGAATCAGGGCCTACAACATTTTTATTTGCATCTTCAGAAGTCACCTAGATCCACATATAATCGGAATAATCTGATACTGTAAAATGACTAATTTTCACTGGGTTTAAATTTCACTGATTTACCATTTCAGGCATATTCATTGGGTTTTAAATTCACGGTGTTCTATGCTAAATTTTACATATTCACTGGGTTTTAATTTAGCGCATTTTCCAGTCAGCGAAATAAGCAAAATTAAAACCCAGTGAATAATTAACCCCTTTACAGTAGTCTTTCTTGCAGTCAACAAGCTCACCAAACTTGATTTTTGTGATTCCATTTTGACTCAAGATCCATGCAAAATCAGTTCTATTATAAGGCACACTCACAGGAAGACAAGCACAAAAGTGTGTTTATGTAAAAGGGGGAAAGAAGGGGAGGTTTATGTTATCAATAATTACGACATGTATATATAAATATATTATGTTTTTTTAATCTCCTGAAAAGCTTGTGAATGCTTTTTTTCAAACCCACAATTTTTGCTTGTACATGTAACATTTGTTATTTAGTACGCCACCAGGTAGATATCAATGATGGATTGGTACAATGAAAGTGGGTTCATAGTATGTCTAAATTGTTGATGAAGTTGTTTTACTGAGCACTGACACTGATACCATGTTTTGAAGGTATCATGTTAGAATACGCTTGGAACATAATCTATTGCCATCTTTGCATTGTGTTACTTTAGTTACTCTGTTATAGTAGTTCTTCAATGGTCATAATAACAATAATGGTCAAATTAATAATACACTAAATAACAAATGAATTTTTGGTTTATATGTGCTTCAATTGGAGATGTGCTTCTATATTGGAACTAATATGTTACTATGTAACAATTTCTTGTAGACTGGAAATTCTATTTACAAGTTACCGAACTTCTTAATCAAACTATATGTAAACTCTTGATCCTGGGTGGCACTTATACTTTTTTTTGGTAATGTTCATGTGCTAGCTTGTGGTTGGTTAGTTGCTACCTAATGAACTGTATATTGACTACATTTGTATCTTCGGTCTGGTCTAGTTTAAGCTTATTTTTTAATAGGTTACTACTTGCTGCTGGATTTAATGTACTTGAAAGCTGTGGTCTCCTGTTAGTGGTCATTATGTTGTAGTGGTCAAGTGGTCATTATGTTGTAGTGGTCATTATGTTGTAGTGGTCATTATGCTGCAGTCATCTTTAGTGGTCATTTGTAGCAGTTACCTGGAATGGTCAGTGAGGAACTGTAAATTGTGACCTAGTAGTGATTATCTGTAGTGGTCATCTGCAGGGGACACTTTTAGTGGTCATCATTAGTAGTTACCTGTTCTTATCGCGTGGCGTGGTCTGCATTGGTAACTTGTAAATGGTCTTCTGTAGTGGTCATCTTTATTGGTTTTCACTAGTGGTCATCTGCAGTGGTCATCATTACCAGTCACATGTTACCTGCAGTGGTCATCTGTTCTGATTACCTGCAGTGGTCATCTGTTCTGATCACCTGCAGTGGTCATCTGCAGCGATCGTCTGTTGTAGTCACCTGCAGTGGTCATCTGCTCTGATTGCATGCATTGGTCATCTATTGTAGTCACCTGTAGTGGTCATCTGCTCTAATCACTAGCAGTGGTCACCTTGCAGTGGTCATCTGCTGTAGTCATCAGCAGTGGTCACCCGCAGTGGTCATCTGTTCTGATCCCCTGCATCTGCAATGTGTAGTAAATTTATCACCTGGTTACTTTTTCCTAGCTTTTCTTCATTTTGTCAGATTCAAGAAATCTTTTTCAAACTTGATTTCTTGATATGAAATAGTTATACAAAAGTATAACTGCAATGTACATGTCCATTGGAGTATACTCTTCCTCTAGGAAGGCTTGGGCCTAATAGAATGCTGGTACATGTCCATTGGAGTATACACTTCCTCTAGGAAGGCTTGGGCCTAATAGAATGCTGGTACATGTCTATTGGAGTATACTCTTCCTCTAGGAAGGCTTGGGCCTAATAGAATGCTGGTACATGTCCATTGGAGTATACTCTTCCTCGAGGAAGGCTTGGGCCTAATAGAATGCTGGTACATGTCCATTGGAGTATACACTTCCTCTAGGAAGGCTTGGGCCTAATAGAATGCTGGTACATGTCCATTGGAGTATACTCTTCCTCTAGGAAGGCTTGGGCCTAATAGAATGCTGGTACATGTCTATTGGATTATACTCTTCCTCTAGGAAGGCTTGGGCCTAATAGAATGCTGGTACATGTCCATTGGAGTATACTCTTCCTCTAGGAAGGCTTGGGCCCAATAGAATGCTGGTACATGTCCATTGGAGTATACTCTTCCTCTAGGAAGGCTTGGGCCTAATAGAATGCTGGTACATGTCCATTGGAGTATACTCTTCCTCTAGGAAGGCTTGGGCCCAATAGAATGCTGGTACATGTCCATTGGAGTATACTCTTCCTCTAGGAAGGCTTGGGCCTAATAGAATGCTGGTACATGTCCATTGGAGTATACACTTCCTCTAGGAAGGCTTGGGCCTAATAGAATGCTGGTACATGTCCATTGGAGTATACTCTTCCTCTAGGAAGGCTTGGGCCTAATAGAATGCTGGTACATGTCTATTGGATTATACTCTTCCTCTAGGAAGGCTTGGGCCTAATAGAATGCTGGTACATGTCCATTGGAGTATACTCTTCCTCTAGGAAGGCTTGGGTCTAATAGAATGCTGGTACATGTCCATTGGAGTATACTCTTCCTCTAGGAAGGCTTGGGCCTAATAGAATGCTGGTACATGTCCATTGGAGTATACTCTTCCTCTAGGAAGGCTTGGGCCTAATAGAATGCTGGTACATGTCCATTGGAGTATACACTTCCTCTAGGAAGGCTTGGGCCTAATAGAATGCTGGTACATGTCCATTGGAGTATACTCTTCCTCTAGGAAGGCTTGGGCCTAATAGAATGCTGGTACATGTCTATTGGATTATACTCTTCCTCTAGGAAGGCTTGGGCCTAATAGAATGCTGGTACATGTCCATTGGAGTATACTCTTCCTCTAGGAAGGCTTGGGCCCAATAGAATGCTGGTACATGTCCATTGGAGTATACTCTTCCTCTAGGAAGGCTCGGGCCTAATAGAATGCTGGTACATGTCCATTGGAGTATACTCTTCCTCTAGGAAGGCTTGGGCCTAATAGAATGCTGGTACATGTCCATTGGAGTATACTCTTCCTCTAAAAAGGCTTGGGTCTAATAGAATGCTGGTACATGTCTATTGGATTATACTCTTCCTCTAGGAAGGCTTGGGTCTAATAGAATGCTGGTACATGTCTATTGGATTATACTCTTCCTCTAGGAAGGCTTGGGCCTAATAGAATGCTGGTACATGTCCATTGGAGTATACTCTTCCTCAAGGAAGGCTTGGATCTAATAGAATGCTGGTACATGTCTATTGGAGTATACTCTTCCTCTGGGAAGGCTTGGGCCTAATAGAATGCTGGTACATGTCCATTGGAGTGTACTCTTCCTCTAGGAAGGCTTGGGCCTAATAGAATGCTGGTACATGTCCATTGGAGTATACACTTCCTCTAGGAAGGCTTGGGCCTAATAGAATGCTGGTACATGTCCATTGGAGTATACTCTTCCTCTAGGAAGGCTTGGGCCTAATAGAATGCTGGTACATGTCTATTGGATTATACTCTTCCTCTAGGAAGGCTTGGGCCTAATAGAATGCTGGTACATGTCCATTGGAGTGTACTCTTCCTCTAGGAAGGCTTGGGCCTAATAGAATGCTGGAAAGTATAAAAAAAGAAGCATACACTGCAGAACCTAGAATATGCATTCATAAAGTAGGTGCTTGACCCTGTGCACGGCATAATTTGAGTCGTCTAAGGTCACCTCCCCATCTCCCCACTACCACACAGCACACTTTCATTATTTTATTGTTAATTGTTTGACGTAGGCAGTACATGTATGTCACAGACGTGCCATTTGACGCTTAGAGCAATTTAAGGTGAATATTTTGTCTTGATTGTGCAGTTGTTAAGTTGGTCTTGTGTGCTTAAAATGTGTGTGCGTCATACGTAGTTGCTATTAGTCTGTCCTATTGTTATGCTAATGATGGTAACTCTCCAGTAATTAAAGAAAGGTATAGTCCTGAACACTAGTTTTCACGCCACTGTACAGGTGTTGAGCCTGAAGGAATGTGTCCACCTTTACGAGCCATCTCATTTATCATGGTGTTGTAAAAACCAACAAATAAAACATTAATTAATTTCTTTTGTAAGAACTCATTTACAACATCCTGTTCTCAAAAGCCAACCTGTCATCTTTAAACATTTTGGTTTCATGTTAGAAAGATTCATTGCATTTAATCCTTTAAACCAAAATAAACTGTTGCCGCCTTCTGTGCATATTTTGAGTAAATGTTAAGCTACTTATGTGATGGTGCCTGATTGGCCACCCAATCTGACAAATCAGAGAGCAGCTTCTTTGTTCACAGTTTTTTTTCAATTTAGCAAATTCTGTCTTTGTACATATTCTTCAACTCCACAGCATATGTTTTCAAATTCTTTGAGCAAAACCTGTAGCCATTGGGAGATTATGGTCTGAACAGGCTTTCATGATTGTTCTTTATAACTGGTGACATTATGCTTAACTATATGTGGTAGCCAATCACATGTGATCTATCATATATGGCATTGAAAACCAGCCTATCACTAACAGGCTTTTATGATTGTACTTTTTAGCTGGTGACATGATGCTTAACTACAAGTGGTAGCCAATCACATGTGGTCTATAATATATGGCATTGAAAACTAGCCTATCACTAACAGGCTTTCATGATTGTACTTGTTATTGAAAATATTGTTTCAGGAATTGTCAGCTTTGTACATGTATAATGTAAAATACAGTCAACAGCTGTGCTCAGTACCATCATTATTTGCCTTCTGACATTTGTAATGAAATTATAATCTCTTTTGTGTAATAACTAAACAATAGCGACAATCATATTATGGGAAACTGAACGACTAAATTTTCCCAGGTAATCACTGATTTGTTCAGGTATGCTAGGACAAAATTTCACCAAAGTCACTGTCACTTTCTCTCTCCAGTTCAATGCTACAAAAGTCACTGTGACTCTATGTCTTAAAAACTCCAGTGAAATGTTCACTGCTACATTGTACAAAAGTCACTGTGACCCACTGTCTTAACAATTTTTCCTCACTCACAAAATTAAAAAAAAAATTATTAATCTTTAAAATTACTTTTTTTCACAATTTGTCCTCACTCACAAAATAAAAAAAATAAAAAAATATTTTATTAAATTAATTAATTAATTTTATTAAATTAAGGCAGTTCAAGCTAGATTCAAATTTTATACTGCTGAGCATGTTACTGCACATGTATGCAATGCATTATGGGATTCATATTAATAATAATATGATGTTTTGAACTCGTGTCAATGAGCAAAATTTTGAGTTAAAGGGGCACCTTCCAGTTAAGATTAATTTCACAACAAATTTACTTTCTGGATTAAAATAACAATGGATAACAAAAGATAGATTAACATTGTAAACAACATAAACAATAGTGTCCCATGATTCTTTGGTGCAATCCATGGGATTGAGCGGTTCCCCTTTAAGAATCAATAATCTAAAAAAAACAGTTCGTGTTTGCAAATTTCTACAGTTTTCAAAAAAGATGTCTGGTGGCTTTAATTTTTTTTGTTTTCATTTTTGGTATCCTAAAGGGATTATTAACCCATGATAATGAAAGCATGAAAAAGATAAAAAAAAAATTTTCAATTTTGTTTTACACATAAAATGAAGATTATTACAAAGCTAGTATTTTTATTGGAAGTATTGGTGAATGTAATTACAGGACTTGTTCTTAGTTTCAAATTTTTATGAAACTATACAAAAATAAAGACATCCTTGTAAAACTAAACAGGATAGTTGCTTTCAATTCATTCAATGCATTCAATAAAATTTATCGTGAAAAGTTTGCGACACAATTTAAGAACATTTACATGTATGTCTCGGGTACTAGGCCTTCCTGCATTCATATCAAATTTGATTTAACCAGACTGCTGAAATGAAAAATCAAATTTATTCGCTTAATTTGTTCCATATGTCAAACTCTTGTGATGAAATCTTCTTGACCATGTCAGATTTATAAATAATTTTGAACACATTACCCACTGAATATTTACTCAATTTCATTGGCTTTAATTAATCAACTTTATTATTGCAGTCATCTTTCACACACACACACACAAGTACAAGAGTTACTTCTTCATTTTTTTGTCTTCATTAAAATCAATCACCTGTAGCTAATTTTAAATTATGTAAATTTGTCAAAAATTTAAAATTTTTTTTTTTATAAAACTGTGGTGATATGTTTAGCATATGTACATGTACTTTCACTCCTTGTCTTGTTGCCAGATCAAATTAAGTTGTACAGAAAAGCACATTCACATTGCGCAGTCAAAATGTCAAAATTCCTCACAGAATTCCTATTAAATAGTTGTGTAATTTAACTGTAGCATGTCACAACTGGTTAGGTTATTGATTGCGGTTATGCTATTCAGAAATGTTTGAATTTCACAAAGAATGCAATACCGTTAAATGTATCAGGAAACTATGTCAATGTAGGTGCCACTTTAAATCACTTCTGACTTTTTAACCCTTTGCTCAATTTTGTGTCTTTTTATAGAATTTCTCGGTTAATTCTGGATCCAATAGAAATGCTTTTTCATAGTTTTTACATTGTTTTCAATAATTTCTCAGTTAATTCTGGATCCAATGGAAATGCTTTTCTATAGTTTTAACATAGTTTTCAATAATTTCTCAGTTAATTCTGGATCCAATGGAAATGCTTTTCTATAGTTTTAACATAGTTTTCAATAATTTCTCAGTTAATTCTGGATCCAATGGAAATGCTTTTCTATAGTTTTAACATAGTTTTCAATAATTTCTCAGTTAATTCTGGATCCAATGGAAATGCTTTTCTATAGTTTTTACATAGTTTTCAATAATTTCTCAGTTAATTCTGGATCCAATGGAAATGCTTTTCTATAGTTTTTACATAGTTTTCAATAATTTCTCAGTTAATTCTGGATCCAATGGAAATGCTTTTTCATAGTTTTTACATAGTTTTCAATAATTACTTGGTTAATTCTGGATCCAATGGAAATGCTTTTCTATAGTTTTTACATTGTTTTCAATAATTTCTCAGTTAATTCTGGATCCAATGGAAATGCTTTTCTATAGTTTTTACATCATTTTCAATAATTTCTCAGTTAATTCTGGATCCAATGGAAATGCTTTTCCATAGTTTTTACATAGTTTTCAATAATTTCTCTCTAATTCTGAATCCAATAGAAATGCTTTTTCATAGTTTTGACATAGTTTTCAATAATTTCTCAGTTAATTCTGGATCCAATGGAAATGCTTTTCCGTAGTTTTAACATAGTTTTCAATAATTTCTCAGTTAATTCTGGATCCAATGGAAATGCTTTTTCATAGTTTTGACATAGTTTTCAATAATTTCTCAGTTAATTCTGGATCCAATGGAAATGCTTTTTCATAGTTTTGACATAGTTTTCAATAATTTCTCACTTAATTCTGGATCCAATAGAAATGCTTTTTCATAGTTTTGACATAGTTTTCAATAATTTCTTAGTTAATTCTGGATTCAATAGAAATGCTTTTTCATAGTTTTGACATAGTTTTAAATAATTTCTCAGTTAATTCTGGATCCAATGGAAATGCTTTTCCATAGTTTTGATATAGTTTTCAATAATTTCTCAGTTAATTCTGGATCCAATGGAAATGCTTTTTCATAGTTTTGACATAGTTTTCAATAATTTCTCACTTAATTCTGGATCCAATGGAAATGCTTTTTCATAGTTTTGACATAGTTTTCAATAATTTCTCAGTTAATTCTGAATCCAATGGATGATTAAATTACATCATTATTGAAAACTATCATACTCACTTAGGGCTACAGAATATAACTAAAAAGTGCCTATTTTATTCTCTCACTTAGGATACCCTGGGTCTAAAGGGGACTACAGAATTCAGATGAAATGGCGTTGATTTTATCAACTGACTTAGGGGGGCCACAAAATATAATGAAATTGTGGCTATTTTATCCACTCACTTAGGGGATTACTAAATCAGGAATGGTTGTGATTTTCACCCTCTCTTAAATCCACTCTCTTAAGGGGCTACAGAATATAGGTGTAACAGTGGAGATTTTATTCACTCACTTAGGGGGGTTTGGCAATAGAATCGGAAATGGCGGTCATTTTATCCACTTGCCTATATATAATGTTGCAGAGAAACTAAAATATTCATTTGTTTGTCTAAATCAATATGTTTTGAGAATGTGTATTTATTGTTCAGTTCATAGATTTATTGATCTCACTCTCCCAGGCACCAACTTGTTTTCAATTCCATATTTGCCTTCCTGAAAAATTGACTTACCCTGAAAAAAAAAAAAGACGAAGGTGACCTCATTTTATATCTATTCGTCTCAGACAGTATTGTATTTTACTCAATATTTGAGTTTTGTTTTGAAAACTGAAAAATCTGCAAAACAAGTTATTTTTAGTGTCTCATCATTTTGTAATTATTACCTGTCCTTGTTTTTAGAAAATGGCTAGATTCTTTTTTTCAACTCTTGTGTGTGAAGATCACATTGCAAGTCTTTGCAATTTGTTCCACTAATATCTAAAGAACCACTAATTGGATTTTGATGAAACTTGGTGCATAGAAGCTATCGGACAATGTGCAGACCTGATTAGTTTTGGGTAAAAATCTATACTTACTAATTACCTAATTTAGATAATGATTAGTCAATTTTCAACTTTTTGACTGATATCTCCAGTACTAATCATCACATTACAATGAAACGTGGTCCATAGATCTGATTAGTTTTTGGTTAATATCCATGCATATTAATTTCCTAATTTGCATAATTAGTGTTTTTTTTGGCTTTTCCTCTGATATTTCAAGTACTAATCATTACATTTCAATGAAACTTGGTTCATAGATACACAGACCTAATTAGTTTTAATTAAAAATTTGTGCGTATTAATCACTTAATCTGCATTAAGATTAGTCAATGTTTGGCTTTTCCATGGATATCTCAAGTGCTATCAATCACATCACAATGAAACTTGTTACATATATGCGCTAGGATAATCCTCAGACCTGATACGTTTTGGAGGTAATATTCATGCATATTAATTCTCTAATTTGCATATTTAGTAATTGTTTGGCTTTCCTGCTAATATTTCAAGTACTACTCATAGCATTTCAATGAAATTGGGTACATATATGCTCTTGGACTATGCTCACCCCAATTAGTTTTGACTAAAATCTGTGCATATTAATTACCTAATTTGCATAATAATTGATAATTTTTTGGCTTTTCCATGAATATCTCAAGTTCTAATCACATTTGAATGAAACCTGCTACAATGGTCTGTGACATTGTGCAGACCTTGTTTGAAAAACTAATTAATTATTAATAAATTAAGAGTATACCAACCTAAAGTATATTGTCCTTGAGTATACCAACCTGAAGTATATTGTCCTTAAGTATACCAACCTGGAGTATACCAACCTAGAGTATATTGTCCTTGAGTATACCAACCTGGAGTATACCAACCTAAAGTATATTGTCCTTGAGTATACCAACCTGAAGTATATTGTCCTTAAGTATACCAACCTGGAGTATACCAACCTAGAGTATATTGTCCTTAAGTATACCAACCTGGAGTATATTAACCTAGACGATATTGTCCTTGAGTATACCAACCTTAAGTATATTGTCCTTAAGTATACCAACCTGGAGTATACCAACCTGAAGTATATTGTCCTTGAGCATACCAACCTGATGTATATTGTCCTTAAGTATACCAACCTGGAGTATATTAACCTAGGCGATATTGTCCTTGAGTATACCAACCTTAAGTATATTGTCCTTAAGTATACCAACCTGTAGTATACCAACCTGGAGTATATTAACCTAGACAATATTGTCCTTAAGTATACCAACCTGGAGTATATTAACCTAGACAATATTGTCCTTGAGTATACCAACCTGAAGTATATTGTCCTTAAATATACCAACCTGAAGTATATTGTCCTTAAGTATACCAACCTGAAGTATACCAATCTGAAGTATATTGTCTTTGAGTATACCAACCTGGAGTATATTGTCCTTGAGTATATCAATTTAGATGTATAGTGTATCAACCTACAGTATACCAATCTAGTTTGCTACATCAAGTACATCAACCTATATCTGGTATCTCAGTTTTTCTGTTTAGATATCCTGCAAGTTGGGAACTGTGTCTTGTAATTCTTTTAAAAATGCGTTGTAGGTAACATTAATCAGTGTGGAAATTGTGTTGTCATATCGTACCATTCTAGTAACTCTTATCTATTACTGCTATCTCTATTTGTAATACGAGTCAGATTTTAGATAAGTTTTAAATGCCGCGTTTCAAGCATTCCATTTGTCTGAAATCACTGAGATCGTATGGTGGTAATGTTAGTTAGTTCATTTACGTCATAGAGTTGACCTACATTCAGAAACCGCATTCTGACTGCATCTCTGTATTGCAATGCTTATTGTGGACATGCAACCATGCCACTCAATTTGCTTTAAACATTTTACTGGAATGTAAGTACCAGTTAACTCTATTATATTCTACTAATTATGCTAGTTTTATTTTCCCCTTGACTTGCAGTAGATGATGAATAGTGTTCTGTGCAGGATTTTGTTATCAAGGGGGAATAAAATTAAATATACAGAATATGTGTAGTTATATATAGTTATAGAAATTGAATTGCAAGGACATCAATTGTGTCATGTTTAAAACTTTATTTCAACTCTTATATCACTCTATTTACCTTTTCAACACCAGACTTTCTTGCCCAAATTTGTTTGCACTTTTTTTTCATACCCTTCAACATTTCTGGAAATGAACCCTAATTTTGTAGTCAACAGACGAACGTTGAGTAAATTTTCAGTTTTTACTCAAAATTTTTTTTTTTTTTGTCCCAGTCGTCTGAAGGAAAGTGCAGACTACAAACGGGACTATTTTGTGAATTTGTGATGAAAAGTGCGAACTGGTTGTGAAAAGGTTAATACTACTGAGTTGTAAGTGGAAAAACAAGAATTAAAAAAAAAATATTTAAATTATTCTTTGGTACCACAAGAGAGCACTTTGAAGTTGACAGACCCCTGTTACATCACCGTGTTCAGTAATTAGAACTAGCATTTGTCTCTAGAACCATGATAAAGGTGATTTCTGTTCTTCTTTTAAAAGAAATCCTATCATGAATAAAATTATATTGTATATTTCTGTGCCGTATTTCCTGTATTTAAAAATGCATGTGTTTTTCAGTGTACTGTAAGTCGTTAAATTGTCGCTCCTATAAATTCTCATGATTGTTAGGCATTTATGATAACGAAACTTTACAAAAGTCACTTTGACCCGATGTCTTGACGATTTGTACACTTCCATGACTTGTTGAAAAGTTGTCCCTGGGTAAATTACTGACAACCTTTGAACCCCAAACATTGGTAATATTAAAGCGCAGTGAATATGCTACAGTGTACATGTATATGCTACAGTGTACATGTATATGCTACAGTGTACATGTATATGCTACAGTGTACATGTATATGCTACAGTGTACATGTATATGCTACAGTGTACATGTATATGCTACAGTGTACATGTATATGCTACAGTGTACATGTATATGCTACAGTGTACATGTATATGCTACAGTGTACATGTATATGCTACAGTGTACATGTATATGCTACAGTGTACATGTATATGCTACAGTGTACATGTATATGCTACAGTGTACATGTATATGCTACAGTGTACATGTATATGCTACAGTGTACATGTATATGCTACAGTGTACATGTATATGCTACAGTGTACATGTATATGCTACAGTGTACATGTATATGCTACAGTGTACATGTATATGCTACAGTGTACATGTATATGCTACAGTGTACATGTATATGCTACAGTGTACATGTATATGTAGTTTAAGTCAAATCAGTGAAAATAAATTACTTATGTCAGTTTGATTTGCTGTTTTCAATGAAAATAGATATACTAGTTCCAGTTGTTCACAGTACATTGGTTTGATTTAATTCTTGAATTTACATTGCCTATATATGTGTTTTTTTTAACAGCCCACTAAAGTGGGTTGCTATGGTCACATTATTGTTGAGTGGGACTCACCACATTGACACACATCTCTTCAAACTTTGAACATCCTGATTTTTCACACTTAAATTGCACATTTTTCATTTCTGTTTTAATTTTTAACAAAATGGACATAATTGTTTACAGTTTTTGATCAATATTGAAAACATTTTTAAAGTGTTAAACTTTGTGATGTTAGGTACATGTGTATATATGTTAATTTTTTTTTTTAAGGATATTTTTTCTTGTTATTTTCATTTCAGTAATTTTTTTAACAGGTTCTTAGTGATTTTAAAAAAAAAATGGTTCTAATCTGCCAACTAAAGTGTTCTGTTTTCTTTCATTCATTACAGAGACGAGGAGGAATATCTTTCGACAGAACAGACAAAAATGCACTATATGTTCGAATGTTAGGTATGTCTACTACCATTTTCATATATTGACTTTTGACAAAGTTTGTTTATTCTTTCTTGTGTACCTACTATTCATTAGCAGAATCTACTGTAAATGCATTAATTATTCACTGGGTTTTAATTTTGCCATTTTCACTAAACTAAATCTATGTGAACATGTAATCTATGTAAAACAACAATAAAATTTTGTTTCCTTGGCAAATTTATGAAATTAAAAGACAGTGATTACGCTCGAAGCATCAAAATAGGGAAATTAAATGTTAGTGAAAATAAATGGTTTTACGGTATCCTGCAAATGTGTATTAAGTGTGCCCTCTGTGGCAATTGAAAATTTCATCATATTGATTTATGTCCATTGCCATAGAACTCTGATTGGGCGCGTGTTTTACAGTCACTTCCAATTAGATCTAAGTTTTTTACTTTGGTTAAAGTTGCAATTGCTCGGTAGAACAATGCATCAGTGTGCAATATGGATGATGGTCATCAAGTCTAAAAAGTTATTCTAGTGTCAAACAAAACTTTCAACAGCAATTTGTTTTGTTGTTGTTTTTTTTAAAAGTTCAGAGAAAACAACTTTTTGGAGTGGAATAAATTGCCTGTAAAAAATGTTAACATCATACGCACTCGATTTTCACTGGGCAAGGTTGTAATAGTTATGCAAATTTGAAAATAATTGTGCTGCTCAACTAGCAATTCACTTTAAAACATTGAGGGCGCTGTTATATATACTTTATATACTGGTAAATGTTGCCACAGTGCTTTATTAGTCCCCGTGCAGACACAGTCTGAAAACGGTGACTTATGGATTGACCCCCTGTGTGTTGCTGTGTGTGTGTGAGACCAGACCTGTGTCTTAGACATGCCTGGACTGATTATATTCAAACTTCACACATACATGTACATCATACATAATATTATACACACAGTGTATGCACATCAATTTGTTTCATAATCTGATTCAAGATGGTCAAATGGCGGCCATTTTTGTACTGAAAAATCATCAAAAATCAAGCATTTCTTTGATATGCTTTGACTGGTTATATTGAAATTTTAAATATTCATTATACATCATCTCATAGATACATGTATACAGATAAATTGGTTTGACAATTCAAAGTGGCCGAATGATGGCCATTTTTGTGCTGAAAAAAATCATCAAAAATCAAGCATTTCTATCATTCCAGAATCTGATCTCAGTCGTTTATGGATGGATTTTGTTCAAACTATGGCTCCCTGGTGCATGTCATTTTGTTTTTCAGATCAGATTCAAAATGGCTGATTGGTGGCAATTTTATTTTAACGAATGTGGTTCTAGAGCCATATAATTTTATATATTCTTTATACATCATGTCATAGACATACAGATGTATTGGTTTGACGATCCAATTCAAAATGGCCGACCAGTGTCCATTTTGTTTTAATTAATGCTGTTCCAGAGCAATAGCTTTCAATATGAACAAGTACTAGTACTATATTACAATAAACAAAACTATATAACTTAGATTTGATAACTAATGGAGACAAAGGTAAATTTTGATCATTAGTAACCAACCCTCAAAATGAACATTTAGTTTGCTCACCGATTTCTTAAATTGTTGATCCTTGGTATATTTTGTTTATTAAAATGAAGACCATGTCAGTGAACATTTCTGGCTGGTGTGAACCTAGTCTTTTTACCTTGCCCGTATCATCAAAGATGGAAAGGAAAGGTACAATGTATATTAAGGGAAAAATGTCTGTCATCATTGTTGTCATCGGCGTTGGCGTTGTTGTTATTAAATGTTATTGTTTGCACAATAACTTTACTAATTCTATTCCAATTTTTTTCAAACTTGGTCATCTAATTCATCAGTATAAAATTGTCCCTTAGTATGAACGACAGATGTCCTGTGTGAAAATATCATGCAAAAATTGAGAGAATGTGATAAAATATTTTGACTATTGACTACTTGACTGGTGATACACATTTAAAGGTCACTGATCCCAGTGGGAATATGCATTGTTGTATGTGTTTAATGGAGCAAATCATTTATCTTGTAATAATATCCTTGGTAATGTATCTCCCAAATCCCATGGGAATACTAGACTGGGTTTCAATGCCAACTCATGGAGAGAGTTGTTGCACAGTCTGATACACATTTGCAAACCTACCAATAAAATCTTTACAGAAAACAAGATGTCAGATAATCAATATAAGCACTCCTATAAATTGGGTGCCAAACTTTTGATCAAGATGTGATAGAAATCTGTTTAGTACAAAGTTATCAAAACAAAAACAATGTAAAAATACATAAAAAGCAAAATGTTGTATCCACATTTTTAAAGGAAAATTGTACTCAAAATTATGTATTTGACAAACAGTTCATTCGACAAAACATTTTGTTGTTGTGAAGTATATAAATTTTGAAAATCAAAATTCACTGGAATTTGTTTCAGCTATTAGAGCAGAATTATAGAGCTTTTATAATACTAATTTAAACACACACTTCAAAAACGAAGATTGCAGTGTTTGAAGATGTAGATTCTCAGGAGGCAACAGTACTGTTGACTTCTCTCTCCACTGGACACCAACTAACTATTTAAGTTGATTTGCATACAAAGCAGAGCTTGCAACATGATAGCTATTCCTAGAGGGCGTTTTTTTTACTAGTTTTCACACAATGAATATAATAAGGCAGTTCATATTTGTCTCAGTAAATCATTAATTTTAATGTTAATTTTTAACAGACACCTGTACAAAATACTTGGGCAAAAAACAGCTACGATTTTCTGTTATCTTTCATGTCTAAATGCAGCACTTTTTTTCTGAGATGAGGCATTGGTTTTTACACTAAAATATCTGAATTAATTGGAATAAAGTTGGAAATTATGTTATTAATTAAACAAATTAAGCACCATGTTTTTTGTCAGATATTTACATCAATGAAGGACATTCGGTAGACTGCTTTCCCACTGCCATTTCAATCCTAAAATTTGTTTGTATTCAAAATTAATTATGACAATGAATATTCATATTGAAACTACATGTATATGTTAAAGGTAATAATAACAAAGGGCAAGGTTACCAGAGTTCTACTATGTTTTAAAAGAGTTGAGGAAGAAAAAAAAAAGTTATTTATTTTTGGTTTAAATCATCTAAAATACCCTCCTTCAAATGGTTTTTGTGTTCTCCATCTTATGTCAAATTTCTGGCTAAAATGATGCCCATGTACTGTAGCAAAAGAACTGGCATACTTGGTACAATATAACATTTACATTCTAGAATACAGTTCTTACACACTGAGTTTATACTTTTCTGAATTCTGCACCCACTCATTAATCCATGCTGTTCTTTTAGAAAGAAGCACCCATCTCTAATAAAACTTTTGTTGTTTTGCAAGATTCTGCCCATCATTACACCCCCTGTGTTTGTGGGATTTTTAACTGCAAGATAGTTGGGATGCCATATAAATGTACATTTCAGTATTTTCGGAAACAATCAATTTCTTTTGCTTGATATTGATTTCTGTGTGGGCGTCACTAATCTCAGGATGTTACATTCAAGACATTTTTTCCTGTGACAGTGAATTTTAAACTGTTCTAAAGCTTGTTTTGCAGCCCAGTTTTGATATTATATAATAGTTAACTCAAATGAAGAAAATTTTTCACACGTGACATTGATGTAAGCTGTCATTCTACATTTATTATACAGTGTCGAGTAATAATACATCAGTTTAATGTGTAGAAAGGTACCTTGTTCACCAGATGAGAAATTATAATTTGATCAAATAGGCAGTTAAAAATAATGTCCCATTAGTTCAAAATTAACAAAAAAGTTGTAGAAAAATAAAAAACAATTCGTAACATGATAACATTTTAATTGGATATCTCGTTATTAGATGCATAAATTTCCAAAATTTGAAAAGAGGAATTTTTAGTCTATTCAAACCTCACACATACTTGAATAATACATTTATATCTGATACATATGCATATCATGTATCAAAGATGGCTGACTGGTGGCCATTTGGTTGTGAAAATACAATAAAATCAGGTATTTTGACATGTTCGGAACCAGATCGTTGGTACATGTATGTGTTGGCCGATTTACTTCAAACTGGTGGAAGGTTTTACCATCATGGGTAGTTGATGCACGTCATTTTGATTTGCAGTCGTTTAGTTTTGGACAAATTCTGTCCTGTATATAGACATGTATATCTCATACATGCTTTGAGAAATTCACTTCAAACTTTATACCTAGATTCGTACATCATGGCATACATATACACATAAAATGATGTTGTCATCTGATCA
The DNA here is from genome assembly GCF_978046115.1 of Saccoglossus kowalevskii. Lineage (NCBI taxonomy): Eukaryota > Metazoa > Hemichordata > Enteropneusta > Harrimaniidae > Saccoglossus > Saccoglossus kowalevskii. The sequence continues at coordinate 27,967,731 of NC_140658.1, forward strand.
AAGACCACGGACATTACTGTAGGTTGATACACATCACTTTGATTTGTAAAGTCTACTCAAGATGTCTGACTCAATCCATCTATCAGGTCACTCAAGCACTGTGACATCATATGTTTGTAAAGTCTACTCAAGATGTCTGACTCTATCCATCTATCAGGTCACTCAAGCACTGTGACATCATATGTTTGTAAAGTCTACTCAAAATGTCTGACTCAATCCATCTATCAGGTCACTCAAGCACTGTGACATCATATGTTTGTAAAGTCTACTCAAGATGTCTGACTCAATCCATCTATCAGGTCACTCAGGCACTGTGACATCATATGTTTGTAAAGTCTACTCAAGATGTCTGACTCAATCCATCTATCAGGTCACTCAGGCACTGTGACATCATATGTTTGTAAAGTCTACTCAAGATGTCTGACTCAATCCATCTATCAGGTCACTCAAGCACTGTGACATCATATGTTTGTAAATTCTACTCAAGATGTCTGACTCAATCCATCTATCAGGTCACTCAAGCACTGTGACATCATATGTTTGTAAAGTCTACTCAAGATGTCTGACTCGAGCCATCTATCGGGTCACTCAAGCACTGTGACATCATATGTTTGAAAAGTCTACTCAAGATGTCTGTCTCTATCCATCTATCAGGTCACTCAAGCACTGTGACATCATATGTTTGATAAGTCTACTCAAGATGTCTGACTCAATCCATCTATCAGGTCACTCAAGCACTGTGACATCATATGTTTGTAAAGTATACTCAAGATGTCTGACTCAAGCCATCTATCGGGTCACTCAAGCACTGTGACATCATATGTTTGAAAAGTCTACTCAAGATGTCTGACTCTATCCATCTATCAGGTCACTCAAGCACTGTGACATCATATGTTTGTAAAGTCTACTAAAGATGTCTGACTCAATCCATCTATCAGGTCACTCAAGCACTGTGACATCATATGCTTTTTGCATATGTGCAATTCTTGAACCATTAAAATAACAATGTAAAAAATGTTCACCATGAGAAGGACTATGAGCTAAATTATTTTTAAATTCGTATTGTTTTGAGATTGAACACAAGTAAAGTATGTGCTTTAGTAATTTCATGAGTTACAATGATTATGACACACAACAAAACAACTCTTATTACACAAACAGAATTCTATATGCTTATGACCTTTACCCTTTTCACCACTAGCTTCCTCTTTTCATTACAAATTCACTTTCCTTCAGAAGATTGGGACAAAAATAGCCAATTTAAGGAAAAACTGAGAATTGACTCAAATTTTGTCTGTTGGCTTCACAAATGGGGTTCATTTTTAGAAATATTGAAGAATATAAGAAAAATGTGCTGAATAATTTGGGCGAGAGAAGTCTGGTGGTGCAAAGGTTAACATTAAGAACATAACTGGGACTGTGCGTTATAAAATGGTCATTTTTTATATTCACGTATTCCTACATTGGTTATATTTCCGTAAACAGAGACCTCGTTTTTGAGTCAACAGTTGTATGGTTTCTGTTGTATCTATTACCATCGGTGCTTAAAAGTAAGAATAATTACTGAAGTTGACAACAATTATGGTAAAAAAAACGTACGTGCAAATTTGTGATTTGTGAATCCATACCCATGCAGTTCATGATAGCGCTGACATGGTATGCGTCTGTGGATCAGCGTTGGTGTTCACTGATCTCATTAGTTATGTGGGAAACCCTTTATGTTGTCTATATCTTCAAGGTTGCAAACATCTGACTTGCTTTAGTCGTGGGTTAGTTTCTAGCATATATAGGTGTTTACACATGATAGCAAGACAGTTACATGTTTAGTTCACAAAGGTAGAATGTTCTGTACATTAGTGCCTCTGTGTCACTTATCGTTTACAATGTTAGATGAGAGTGATGACACTCATACAGGTATTGTCTATTTTGTTTGTTTTTATTTTTATTTAGGTCACAGTCATAAATGTGAGATGTTTGTCTGGTTTATTTATTTTAGCAAATCAGTGAAATTTGGTCTGTGTCACAATCTAATCAATCTAATTGTTTTGGTCATATTTAGGCTGGTTTATTTTAAGTTGGGTGCCTGATGTTTGTATGAACCAATTTTATTCAAATTTGATCAATGCTCTTGATAAAAAAAGGAAGATATAAATGCTGACAATTCATTTTTCATGTATTAAGGTACAAGAACAGAGAAGACTATGACATTCTCAATGGCTTGTTACAGGGTGTATCACTGTATTTCCTCCTTCCAGTTGGGAAGAAATATTCTATGATTCCAATCACAGATTTCTTCCTTTCCATTTCATATTCATACCAATTTCAGTGTTCTTCCTTCTCATTCATGTATTCTTTTTACCCATTCACATGTTCTCCCTACTTATGCAGGTGTTCTTTCTAACCATTCAGTTGTTCCTCCTACCTGTTCAGGTGTTCTCTCTACCCATGTAGGTATTCTTCTTGCCCATTTAGGTATTTCTCCTACCCATTTAGGTATTCCTTCTATCTGTTAAGTTGTTCCCTATTTCTGTTCAGGTGTTCTCTTATTCCATTCAGGTATTCCTCCTACCTGTTCAGGTGTTCTCTCTTCCCATTCAGGTATTCCTCCTACCTGTTCAGGTATTCCTCCTACCTGTTCAGGTGTTCTCTCTACCTGTTCAGGTATTCCTCCTACCTGTTCGGGTGTTTTCTCTTCCTATTCAGACTTTCTCACCACCAATTCTGGTGATCATATGATTTTTTTTAATTTTAAATACTTCCTGACCACTACTCTAAGAATAAATATGTAACAGGTGTTTTTGAGTTATCAATACATGTTCTTAATTTTTTTAGTCCTGTAAAATTCCTATAGTTCGTTAAAAGATGGGACGGGCTTGAAGACTATTCACTGGAAATTTCTCATGATATCTTAAGTAACTTAAATTGTAAACGGTTTCCAACAAAATATACCAATAAGCTTTAAAGGATACTCTAGTCGTGCTAATTACAGTATTACATCTAAAACTATATTATGTGTCAATATCATGGTTAAAGTCTGATTTCAAGCCTTGTGTTGTTCATCTGTGCAGCTGCATATTATACAGATTAACTGTGCTTTTTTGACAAGGTAGCTTAGAACGGACATTCTATCTCATGTTATTGTCATGCAAAGTATGACCTTCTGAAGAAAGTACATTTGAAACAAGGACAAGGGTTATTCTCGTCTGTTGACCTGACTCGATCTGTGTCCTACTATACATTGTACCACACTTCCTCTATCCCTCTACAGAGAGACTGTGATTGTTATACTTATCTGTACAATGTAGGTTGGTTATGCCAACCCTCAGAAATACTTCTCTTGTTAGAATATCAAGATTATGGGTATGAACCCACACTTGTGGAACAAGTCATTATAATAATTATTCAGTGATTACAAATCTATTTTAGTTTCTATGATGTTTATGCCTGATGTGTGTGTAATGGTTAGCGTGTCTGTCCAACTGCAGGATATTGTGGGTTTGACTCCCATGGTTGACTGCACACCCGGCAGCGAAAAAAAGAGTTCATTATGTCTACTTCCTAGGCTTGTGGTATTCATATTTGTTAAAATGGCAATCTTTCTTAGGGTTTCGTATTGCTGTTGGTCTGATGTACTTCCCCATCCTCAGTACATGTAAAAGATCCAGTTGTTCATGCCGCGTTTAGCGTTTCCACAGGACAACTGATATATTCTTCTCAATACAAGTATATGTCCCTTAATTCCAAATCTGTAAATGGGCCCGACATTTAGGTATTAATGTAATTTGACTGTCGCTGTGACTGTCACTGTGAAATCTTCACTACTTCAGAATGTTGAATAAGAAATTGTTGAATAATGCGAATTTGTTCACATGACTTTAGATATATTAATAATGAGGCTAACCTTTCGTATTTATGAATAGAAAACTCCTGACAACTTGTTGTCACTGTGAATTATTCATTATTAACCTGGAAGGCCCTAATTTATGCATCCGTGTGACCATATTTGGTTGGTGACTGAATGAAAGTTGATTGATACATTTGTATGTATTTCTTCGTTTTTAGCATGCATACATACATACATGTACATACACTTGCCAGTGGATAATGCTCCAATCTACTTGTTGTTAATGGAACAAGAACATTTACTAACCAAGGATATACACCACCATGATGTTGCTTTTAAATGGTATCTTTTCTTTGTGTACTTTTTAGCTCCGCTGTCAACTTAGTCGAGCAGAGCTTATCATATGAGTGATTGTCTGCCGGCATCCGTCGTTGTCCGTGTAAACTTTTCACTTTTTCGACTTTTTCTTGAAAACTACCAGCCTGAATGCTTTGATACTTGGTGTATATGTACCTTGTATAGACCTCTTTCAGATTTGTTCATTTCATGATGATGTATCTTCAATTTTCTAATTTTGGTGAATATTTTTGGCATAAAGTGATATTTTTGACTTCTTGTTAAAAACCACAAGTCTAATTGCTCCAACATGTGAAGTTTTGATTGAAATATTTTCCAGTCGTCTCAGAAGCACATACACTTGTGTGTTGCTTTATTAGTCTAGTAGAGACTGTCTGAGATGGGGGCTCATGTATTTTGTCCGGACCGTACATCAGTGTCACATCATAATTATGAAACGCAAGTACCTATGACTCCACAACAATTTTGTTTACCCATCTGACGTCTATAATAATTTATTCATTTACTTTTCAGGGGATGTCCGTGTTAGGACCAAACCAGTCCTGGCTAGGGAGCGCAGGAGGAGCTCCATACCTGATACAGTACATAAGATCATAGAACGTAAGTCGATTACAACAATTTAGCATGGTCAATTATAATCCTGTGGTAGTGCCCATGGAGAAGAAAATAATGATAATGCATCACATGCTGAATTTTTGTTGTTCTGTTTGTTTTTTCAGCATCAACCAATAATGACATTACACATCGGAATAACTACTGTAAGTTTCTAAGTTTACATCGATCATCACATCGGAGACCCAAGATTGATACCTTATCACGCAGCAGCTCGTCCTTGCTAGACATTGACTACTCTGGTCAAGCTCAGGTTAGTGATATTAACAAATGCCACACATAAATGTCAAGTGTTTATTCTCCTATGCCAACCCTAAAATACCAATATGCAAAAAATATCATCTATATCCAAGTTCTGCAATATGTATTCCTATTCTACTGAAACGGTCATTATATTTTGGTCTACTATTTTATGGTAGTCTTGGCCACCGTGTTTAAAAGCTGGTAGTCCAATAGTAGTATAAGGAGTCTATGGGTTTAGTAGATGTTTAGGAGTCATAGAAGTCATAGTGTCTTAGTTAGTTCTGGATTGACCACCAGTATTGCACTGAGAATAGAAGTCATAGTGTCTTAGTTCAGGATTGGCCACCATTATTGAACTGAGAATAGAAGTCATAGTGTCTTAGTTCAGGATTGGCCACCAGTATTGCACTAAGAATAGAAGTCAAAGTGTCTTAGTTCACGATTGGCCACCAGTATTGAACTGAGAATAGAAGTCATAGTGTCTTTGTCTGGGATTGGCCACCAGTATTGAACTGAGAATAGAAGTCACAGTGTCTTAGTTCAATAATGGCCACCAGTATTGAACTGAGAATAGAAGTTATAGTGTCTTAGTTCAGGATTGGCCAGCAATATTGAACTGAGAATAGAAGTCATAGTGTCTTAGTTCAGGATTGGCCACCAGTGTTGAACTGGGAATAGAAGTCATATTGTCTTTGTCTGGGATTGGCCACCAGTATTGAACTGAGAATAGAAGTCATAGTGTCTCAGTCCAGGATTGGCCACCAGTATTGAACTGAGAATAGAAGTCATAGTGTCTCAGTCCAGGATTGGCCACCAGTATTGAACTGAGAATAGAAGTCATAGTGTCTTAGTTCAAGATTGGCCACCAGTATTGAACTGAGAATAGAAGTCATAGTGTCTCAGTCCAGGATTGGCCACCAGTATTGAACTGAGAATAGAAGTCATAGTGTCTTAGTTCAGGATTGGCCACCAGTATTGAACTGAGAATAGAAGTCATAGTGTCTTAGTTCAAGATTGGCCACCAGTGTTGAACTGGGAATAGAAGTCAGTGTCTCAGTCCGGGATTGGCCACCAGTATTGAACTTAGAATAGAAGTCATAGTGTCTCAGTTTAGGATTGGCCACCAGTATTGAACTAAGAATAGAAGTCATAGTGTCTTAGTTCAAGATTGGCCACCAGTAATGAACTGAGAATAGAAGTCATAGTGTCTTAGTTTAGGATTGGCCACCATTATTGAACGGAGAATAGAAGTCATAGTGCCTTTGTTCAGGATTTGCCACCAGTATTGAACTTAGAATAGAAGTCATAGTGTCTTTGTCTGGTATTGGCCACCAGTATTGAACTGAAAATAGAAGTCACAGTGTCTTAGTTCAAGATTGGCCACCAGTATTAAACTGAGAAAAGAAGTCAAAGTGTCTTAGTTTAGGATTGGCCACCATTATTGAACGGAGAATAGAAGTCATAGTGCCTTTGTTCAGGATTTGCCACCAGTATTGAACTTAGAATAGAAATCATAGTGTCTTTGTCTGGTATTGGCCACCAGTATTGAACTGAAAATAGAAGTCACAGTGTCTTAGTTCAAGATTGGCCACCAGTATTGAACTGGGAATAGAAGTCATAGTGTCTTAGTTCAATAATGGCCACCAGTATTGAACTGGGAATAGAAGTCATAGTGTCTTAGTTCAAGATTGGCCACCAGTGTTGAACTGGGAATAGAAGTCAGTGTCTCAGTCCGGGATTGGCCACCAGTATTGAACTGGGAATAGAAGTCATAGTGTCTTAGTTCAATAATGGCCACCAGTATTGAACTGAGAATAGAAGTTATAGTGTCTTAGTTCAATAATGGCCACCAGTATTGAACTGGGAATAGAAGTCATAGTGTCGTAGTTCAATAATGGCCACCAGTATTGAACTGGGAATAGAAGTCATAGTGTCTTAGTTCAAGATTGGCCACCAGTGTTGAACTGGGAATAGAAGTCAGTGTCTCAGTCCGGGATTGGCCACCAGTATTGAACTGGGAATAGAAGTCATAGTGTCTTAGTTCAATAATGGCCACCAGTATTGAACTGAGAATAGAAGTTATAGTGTCTTAGTTCAATAATGGCCACCAGTATTGAACTGGGAATAGAAGTCATAGTGTCGTAGTTCAATAATGGCCACCAGTATTGAACTGGGAATAGAAGTCATAGTGTCTTAGTTAAAGATTGGCCACCAGTGTTGAACTGGGAATAGAAGTCATAGTGTCTTAGTTCAATAATGGCCACCAGTATTGAACTGGGAATAGAAGTCATAGTGTCTTAGTTCAATAATGGCCACCAGTATTGAACTGAGAATAGAAGTCATAGTGTCGCAGTCCAGGATTGGCCACCAGTATTGAACTGAGAATAGAAGTCATAGTGTCTTAGTTCAAGATTGGCCACCAGTATTGAACTGAGAATAGAAGTCATAGTGTCTCAGTCCAGGATTGGCCACCAGTATTGAACTGAGAATAGAAGTCATAGTGTCTTAGTTCAGGATTGGCCACCAGTATTGAACTGAGAATAGAAGTCATAGTGTCTTAGTTCAAGATTGGCCACCAGTGTTGAACTGGGAATAGAAGTCAGTGTCTCAGTCCGGGATTGGCCACCAGTATTGAACTTAGAATAGAAGTCATAGTGTCTCAGTTTAGGATTGGCCACCAGTATTGAACTAAGAATAGAAGTCATAGTGTCTTAGTTCAAGATTGGCCACCAGTAATGAACTGAGAATAGAAGTCATAGTGTCTTAGTTTAGGATTGGCCACCATTATTGAACGGAGAATAGAAGTCATAGTGCCTTTGTTCAGGATTTGCCACCAGTATTGAACTTAGAATAGAAGTCATAGTGTCTTTGTCCGGTATTGGCCGTCAGTATTGAACTGAAAATAGAAGTCACAGTGTCTTAGTTCAAGATTGGCCACCAGTATTAAACTGAGAAAAGAAGTCATAGTGTCTTAGTTCAATAATGGCCACCAGTATTGAACTGGGAATAGAAGTCATAGTGTCTTAGTTCAAGATTGGCCACCAGTGTTGAACTGGGAATAGAAGTCAGTGTCTCAGTCCGGGATTGGCCACCAGTATTGAACTTAGAATAGAAGTCATAGTGTCTCAGTTTAGGATTGGCCACCAGTATTGAACTAAGAATAGAAGTCATAGTGTCTTAGTTCAAGATTGGCCACCAGTAATGAACTGAGAATAGAAGTCATAGTGTCTTAGTTTAGGATTGGCCACCATTATTGAACGGAGAATAGAAGTCATAGTGCCTTTGTTCAGGATTTGCCACCAGTATTGAACTTAGAATAGAAGTCATAGTGTCTTTGTCCGGTATTGGCCGTCAGTATTGAACTGAAAATAGAAGTCACAGTGTCTTAGTTCAAGATTGGCCACCAGTATTAAACTGAGAAAAGAAGTCATAGTGTCTTAGTTTAGGATTGGCCACCATTATTGAACGGAGAATAGAAGTCATAGTGCCTTTGTTCAGGATTTGCCACCAGTATTGAACTTAGAATAGAAATCATAGTGTCTTTGTCTGGTATTGGCCACCAGTATTGAACTGAAAATAGAAGTCACAGTGTCTTAGTTCAAGATTGGCCACCAGTATTGAACTGGGAATAGAAGTCATAGTGTCTTAGTTCAATAATGGCCACCAGTATTGAACTGGGAATAGAAGTCATAGTGTCTTAGTTCAAGATTGGCCACCAGTGTTGAACTGGGAATAGAAGTCAGTGTCTCAGTCCGGGATTGGCCACCAGTATTGAACTGGGAATAGAAGTCATAGTGTCTTAGTTCAATAATGGCCACCAGTATTGAACTGAGAATAGAAGTTATAGTGTCTTAGTTCAATAATGGCCACCAGTATTGAACTGGGAATAGAAGTCATAGTGTCTTAGTTCAATAATGGCCACCAGTATTGAACTGGGAATAGAAGTCATAGTGTCTTAGTTCAAGATTGGCCACCAGTGTTGAACTGGGAATAGAAGTCATAGTGTCTTAGTTCAAGATTGGCCACCAGTATTGAACTGGGAATAGAAGTCATAGTGTCTTAGTTCAATAATGGCCACCAGTATTGAACTGGGAATAGAAGTCATAGTGTCTTAGTTCAAGATTGGCCACCAGTGTTGAACTGGGAATAGAAGTCAGTGTCTCAGTCCGGGATTGGCCACCAGTATTGAACTGGGAATAGAAGTCATAGTGTCTTAGTTCAATAATGGCCACCAGTATTGAACTGGGAATAGAAGTCATAGTGTCTTAGTTCAATAATGGCCACCAGTATTGAACTGGGAATAGAAGTCATAGTGTCTTAGTTCAATAATGGCCACCGGTATTGAACTTAGAATAGAAGTCATAGTGTCTTTGTCTGGTATTGGCCACCAGTATTGAACTGAAAATAGAAGTCATAGTGTCTTAGTTCAGGATTGGCCACCAGTATTGAACTGAGAATAGAAGTCATAGTGTCTTAGTTCAGGATTGGCCACCAGTATTGCACTAAGAATAGACGTCATAGTGTCTTAGTTCAGGATTGGCCACCATTATTGAACTTAGAATAGAAGTCATAGTGTCTTTGTCTGGTATTGGCCACCAGTATTGAACTGAAAATAGAAGTCATAGTGTCTTAGTTCAAGATTGGCCACCAGTAATGAACTTGAGAATGGAAGTCATAGTGTCTTTGTTCAAGATTGGCCACCAGTGTTGAACTGGGAATAGAAGTCATAGTGTCTTAGTTCAGGATTGGCAACCAGTATTGAATTGAGAATAGAAGTCATAGTGTCTTTGTCTGGGATTGGCCACAAGTATTGAACTGGGAATAGAAGTCAGTGTCTCAGTCCGGGATTGGCCACCAGTATTGAACTGGGAATAGAAGTCATAGTGTCTTAGTTCAATAATGGCCACCAGTATTGAACTGAGAATAGAAGTTATAGTGTCTTAGTTCAATAATGGCCACCAGTATTGAACTGGGAATAGAAGTCATAGTGTCGTAGTTCAATAATGGCCACCAGTATTGAACTGGGAATAGAAGTCATAGTGTCTTAGTTAAAGATTGGCCACCAGTGTTGAACTGGGAATAGAAGTCATAGTGTCTTAGTTCAATAATGGCCACCAGTATTGAACTGGGAATAGAAGTCATAGTGTCTTAGTTCAATAATGGCCACCAGTATTGAACTGAGAATAGAAGTCATAGTGTCGCAGTCCAGGATTGGCCACCAGTATTGAACTGAGAATAGAAGTCATAGTGTCTTAGTTCAAGATTGGCCACCAGTATTGAACTGAGAATAGAAGTCATAGTGTCTCAGTCCAGGATTGGCCACCAGTATTGAACTGAGAATAGAAGTCATAGTGTCTTAGTTCAGGATTGGCCACCAGTATTGAACTGAGAATAGAAGTCATAGTGTCTTAGTTCAAGATTGGCCACCAGTGTTGAACTGGGAATAGAAGTCAGTGTCTCAGTCCGGGATTGGCCACCAGTATTGAACTTAGAATAGAAGTCATAGTGTCTCAGTTTAGGATTGGCCACCAGTATTGAACTAAGAATAGAAGTCATAGTGTCTTAGTTCAAGATTGGCCACCAGTAATGAACTGAGAATAGAAGTCATAGTGTCTTAGTTTAGGATTGGCCACCATTATTGAACGGAGAATAGAAGTCATAGTGCCTTTGTTCAGGATTTGCCACCAGTATTGAACTTAGAATAGAAGTCATAGTGTCTTTGTCCGGTATTGGCCGTCAGTATTGAACTGAAAATAGAAGTCACAGTGTCTTAGTTCAAGATTGGCCACCAGTATTAAACTGAGAAAAGAAGTCATAGTGTCTTAGTTTAGGATTGGCCACCATTATTGAACGGAGAATAGAAGTCATAGTGCCTTTGTTCAGGATTTGCCACCAGTATTGAACTTAGAATAGAAATCATAGTGTCTTTGTCTGGTATTGGCCACCAGTATTGAACTGAAAATAGAAGTCACAGTGTCTTAGTTCAAGATTGGCCACCAGTATTGAACTGGGAATAGAAGTCATAGTGTCTTAGTTCAATAATGGCCACCAGTATTGAACTGGGAATAGAAGTCATAGTGTCTTAGTTCAAGATTGGCCACCAGTGTTGAACTGGGAATAGAAGTCAGTGTCTCAGTCCGGGATTGGCCACCAGTATTGAACTGGGAATAGAAGTCATAGTGTCTTAGTTCAATAATGGCCACCAGTATTGAACTGAGAATAGAAGTTATAGTGTCTTAGTTCAATAATGGCCACCAGTATTGAACTGGGAATAGAAGTCATAGTGTCTTAGTTCAATAATGGCCACCAGTATTGAACTGGGAATAGAAGTCATAGTGTCTTAGTTCAAGATTGGCCACCAGTGTTGAACTGGGAATAGAAGTCATAGTGTCTTAGTTCAAGATTGGCCACCAGTATTGAACTGGGAATAGAAGTCATAGTGTCTTAGTTCAATAATGGCCACCAGTATTGAACTGGGAATAGAAGTCATAGTGTCTTAGTTCAAGATTGGCCACCAGTGTTGAACTGGGAATAGAAGTCAGTGTCTCAGTCCGGGATTGGCCACCAGTATTGAACTGGGAATAGAAGTCATAGTGTCTTAGTTCAATAATGGCCACCAGTATTGAACTGGGAATAGAAGTCATAGTGTCTTAGTTCAATAATGGCCACCAGTATTGAACTGGGAATAGAAGTCATAGTGTCTTAGTTCAATAATGGCCACCGGTATTGAACTTAGAATAGAAGTCATAGTGTCTTTGTCTGGTATTGGCCACCAGTATTGAACTGAAAATAGAAGTCATAGTGTCTTAGTTCAGGATTGGCCACCAGTATTGAACTGAGAATAGAAGTCATAGTGTCTTAGTTCAGGATTGGCCACCAGTATTGCACTAAGAATAGACGTCATAGTGTCTTAGTTCAGGATTGGCCACCATTATTGAACTTAGAATAGAAGTCATAGTGTCTTTGTCTGGTATTGGCCACCAGTATTGAACTGAAAATAGAAGTCATAGTGTCTTAGTTCAAGATTGGCCACCAGTAATGAACTTGAGAATGGAAGTCATAGTGTCTTTGTTCAAGATTGGCCACCAGTGTTGAACTGGGAATAGAAGTCATAGTGTCTTAGTTCAGGATTGGCAACCAGTATTGAATTGAGAATAGAAGTCATAGTGTCTTTGTCTGGGATTGGCCACAAGTATTGAACTGAGAATAGAAGTCATAGTGTCTTAGTTCAGGATTGGCCACCAGTATTGAACTGAGAATAGAAGTCATAGTGTCTTTGTCTGGGATTTGCCACAAGTATTGAACTGAGAATAGAAGTCATAGTGTCTTAGTTCAGGATTGGCCACCAGTATTGAACTGAGAATAGAAGTCATAATGTCTTTGTCTTGGATTGGCCACCAGTATTGAACTTAGAATAGAAGTCATAGTATCTTAGTTCAGGATTGGCCACCAGTATTGAACTTAGAATAGAAGTCATAGTGTCTCAGTCTGGGAATGGCCACCAGTATTGAACTGAGAATAGAAGTCATAATGTCTTTGTCTTGGATTGGCCACCAGTATTGAACTTAGAATAGAAGTCATAGTGTCTCAGTCCTGGATTGGCCACCAGTATTGAACAAGACAAGTTGCCTCTAATTGTGAAGTTAACATGGTAGACTGATTTGGTTTGATATTTTGCAGATTTAATTTGTAATGAACTACGGTAATGGTTATTCTGTAGTAAATGTTACATAAATCAATGTACTATAAAATAAAAGTACAGTCGTGTATTTTCATACATATTTTCCTTCCACATCCTAATCGAAGGGTGTTTGTATCCTTGGTTAACATGAGCTGAACATAATGGCAATCATAGTCACAACCCATCTGTTTTTTCTGATAAGTTTATTGTTAAAATGCTTCAGCTGCTCTCCTTTGCAGGCACTAGCTTATTAACTCTTAACTTTGTGGCTGGCTGGGTGTGGTATGAAAATATAGTTTAAAACAATAAACATTTGGTGCATTTACATAATCAAGAATTTTCAAAGAGATTCTCTTGTTGTTGGAGCTGCGATGAATGTAAGAATGATTAACTGTAAAATGGGATTTCAAGAATTTAAAGACAGACTTTGGGCATTGAATACCTTAAGAGCTTATAGACATCATGTGGTGAGCCAGCTAGTCATTGTAAATGTACTTGTAACCCAGATATTTAATCAATAGAGTGGATGCTGATCGTGTCTACATTGCCTGCATTGTTGTGTTTGTTGTTAATAATACTGTGAGGTCCCTTTATATTGATGTTTTAATTGAAGTGTTAAAGTGCCAGTTAAAAAAAAAAAAAAAAAAAAAAAAAAACAATTTTGTGGTACTCAGAATTATTCATTTTTTCTCTCTAGTCAATTCAGAAATAGGTGATCATTGTGACTGATAAACTGCAGATGTTTATCTTAGGAAGATTCATAATTTTTTTTTAAAAAACTTAAAAGTTGTCAGCAGTGATTCTATGGCATGTCGGAAGGTTTCCTTTTCAATTGATGCGTAATTGTTTCCTGAACTATTTAGAAGTGACCATTTTTTTTGTTGGTCAATGACTTGAAGGTGAATAGCTCCTTTCTTTGGCAGCTGCAATGCTTTATCTAGGTCAGACTAAAAGGTTGTTGACTTAATTTATCTTACCAAAATAATTCATGAATTGAAACACTGATCAAAAATGGAGATTTGCTTTATATTTTATAATTACATCCGTTATTATGCATCTTTTTTATTGATACAAAATAGTCCTGTCTATAGTCTGCAATTTCCTTCAGAAGATTGGAACAAAAATTAAAAATAAATTTTAGTAAAAACTGAAAATTAACTTAAAATTTTGTCAGTTGGCTCAAAAATTAGGGTTCATTTCTAGAAATATTGAAGAATGAATGAAAAAAGAAGTGCAATTTTTTATGGTTTTTATATCGTCCTCTGATATTTAGTTTGATATCAGTTGGCTCAATAGATGCGAAATACAAAGCATAAATAACACTCTGTACTAAAAAGCGTGTAATTTTTTTCCGCAGTCAAAAATTTAAAATATTTAAATCAGTTCCAATCAGAATTTATGTGCATCTAGTTTAAAATCAACAGAAAAATTATAGAAAAAATTAATAAAATATTGCAGGAAAAATTAAAAATGTTAGTATGTGCTGTCACACCTATATTATGAATCATCTTACCAGTATTTTAGGCCTTACTGTAGATATGACATATATACATTATAACAAATGACAAGCTGAAACGTTTTATTCAGAAAATATAATCACATTGTGTGCCTTAATTTCTAACAGACCTGATTTTGTAGTCACAACAGAATCCTAATGATGAATTTGGGTCAGCTTGGTGACTACTATTTCCTGTTTTAATATGCATTTTGTTTATAAAATATGAATTTCATAAATTACCAAATTTCATAATAAGGTCTAACAATGTATGTTGTATCATTGGTGCCCTAAGAAATGGGTAACTTTTGTTGCACCTCAAACAATCTCTGCGGAAGTGCCTCATCATATTGGTTTGGAGGACCACATCCCCAGAATTCATGAATCAATATTTATGATATTAAAATTAATGTATTTTGTGTAATTTGAAAGTGTAGTCTATAAAAAAAATATGATTGATTTGTTTTTTGATATAAAAAAAAAAGATTTAATAGTGAAGTTAATCCAATCACAATGAGTGTATCATGTGTCTTCTGTCAGTGTTAAGTAGTATGTTACATCTCATCCCATTGGTTAGAAAGTAATGAATTGCCAGTAATCAACTAATCACAATGCATGTATCAGTGCTGCATTTCATATAGTCTGCTAAATCTTCTCCTATTGGTTGATTGGAATAATCTTTTACACACCTTTCACAATACCTATATCATTGCATTTGATGAAAATCCAATATAGAGAATGAGAACACTTGGGGAACTGATCATTACCACCCAGCCGGTTTCCTGTGAGTTTGACTCGGTTTACCGTACCGGTCGTTGCTTTACCGTACCGGTCGTTGCTTTACCGTACCGGTCGTTGCTTTACCGTACCGACCGTTGCTTTACCGTACCGACCGTTGCGTTACCGTACCGGCCGGACAATTACCGTACTGATAGGACCAATACCGACTATTTATCACCTTCGATTAATGAATGCATGGTAAACAAAGCCCCGGTAACTGATCGGCGCCCTGCCGGTAACCGTGAGTCATGCATGAATTAATTGGGCATTTTGCAAACAATAAGAATTTTTTTTCACCCACCCATTGAAAGTGAATAATTTGAAAAGGACATGACTTGTACAACAGAGTGTTACGTCCCAGTCGACTAGAGGACTCGATGGGTTAATTATTTGTTTATATTTGTCAGTAGCTCACACAGTGGAAAGAAAGTCGGACAAACGTCGAAATACAAATAAATAAATTAAATAAAAAAGTCTTTCTGAAATTTCATGTTTTTTTTCAATATATGTGTGTTATTCACATATTCATGATCGCCTGTAACGCTATAAAACGACAGTCCTACATCGTAGCTTACCCACGACGTTGAATAAAACGTCTCAACCTGTCGCATGAATTCGATGATACTTGCATAATGTGTCAGCGTGACTCGCTTGGCCGAGCTCACATGTATTTAAATTCGGGCTTGGGCGTTCGAAAATCTGTTTTGATACTTTGTTGACAATAACACGCGCAACGCGTGCACGTAGTCCAGATAAAATTCAAGTGCGTAAAACGGAATTTGACCTTGCTCTAGGTCAACATTTTTCTATTGCTTTTCGACCTCATTTTGTGAGTTTGCTTATGGAATTGTCCAAACATATTTACCCGATATTTACACACCTCCTCCAACAATCCCCAATGTAACTTTATTATAACAAAACAGAGTGTGCAAGTGTGCCGGTATATCTCTTTTTGGAACATGTGATTGGCCCTGAAAAGGGCTGTTTGGTTTGGGGCAGAATACGATTTAGACTGGAAAGGTCGGGACTTTTTTTTGTTTTACAAAAAAAATATAATTACAGCCAATACAAAGTCAGCTTGGACATTCAGTTGCGAGACATAACAAAATAAACGGTGCCAGCGATAGATTTTGCGAATGAAAGAACAAACTAAACGCAATCAAAGGCGCCGACCACTCGCGTTGGAAATAAACTAATAAAACGCGTTGCGACGAGAAATTTCGTCTGCATCTATCATTCACGCAAACGCACACACACATGCTATTTTCGTATGTTGAATACGTTGGCAACGTCGTCAAATATTTAGCCCAATCACTGAATAAAAAAACATCCAAGCACACGTGCACTGGCGCCAGATAAAGTGAAAAAATGAAAACAAAATTACGTCTGCACTGTGCATTTTTAACAATAACCAAAACCATTAGGTTACATGCCAAAACTACCGACTCAGGATTCATCATACACAAATATAGCCACTTTCATGGAACTGTTATTTTTGTAACCCACTTTGTCGGCTCAGTTGATTTAGGAGCACTGATCCCAATTTAAAAAAAATAAAAATATCGTATAAAATAAAGACGCAGTTCCGTCTGTAGTCGTATCCAACAGTTCACATGGACGTACTGGGAGCTCCATGGTCTCAAAAAAATCATGTGTAGCATTATCACGCGCAACTTGAATGTAAATATTATGCAATAATAATGGTAAAGTTTAATCTCTGACAAATAAAAAGACGCAACAAATTGACCTGGTGGTGTATTTGACCTCGAAAGCTACTGCATAGCAAACATGAACAAAATGATTTATAAACAGACTATAACTACAAACTAAACAAATTCTACTCAAATTAATTCTACAGTTTTGCTTTCTCAGGCGATCCTGTGCATAAAACTGAAATTTAAACAGGTCGGCATTTTACCGGTAAACCGGAAAATCAATGCATAAATTAACTTGTCAGAAGTGTGAATTGCCTCCTGCCAGTACGGTAACGGCCTTGCCGGTACGGCTAATGACCTTCGGGTACGGTAAAGCAGCGGCCGGTACGGTAAAGCAGCGGCCGGTACGGTAAAGCAACGGCCGGTACGGTAAAGCAACGGCCGGTACGGTAAAGAAACGCATGCCGCAGGAGACTCACAGGAAACCGGCTTGGTGGTAATGATCAGTTCCCTTAGTTATATTTGCAAACAAAACAGGCTGTACTGAGACACCCTGGAAGTATTGATTCATCTGACAAACAAAGTTGTTCAAATATGATATTTTTTCCTTTCCGAAATGTAAAAATAGTTCAGCAATTGACATTTCATGTCATACTCGATATTGGCAAACATTTTCTTAAAAGCGTAAACAAGATAATGCCAACTCTGGTCGAATCAATACAAAAGATGTATTGAATAACCAGATTCTTACGAAATATGATACAGAGGGTTTCTACGCTAAACCTACCTTTCCTGCCTGGGTTTCTTCTCTTCCTCTTAGTAATCTGGGTCATGGTGTAGGAATACTTGTATGACAGTGTGAGATCTTGTTTACTAATTGATTCAGTAAGCGCCATTGCTAACCCCCTACATATAATCATGTATGTATATACTGTGAAAGGCTTCTCTCATCTACATCTATCTACATATACTAACGTAATATACATATTTATGGATCAATTTCCCAGAGAACTCAAGCAAATTAAGATTTCTAGTTACAGAATTATCAAAAAAAAATGTAAGGCAAGAGACCCATTTTCAATATATAAACATACATAAACTTTGCCTGTAGAAGGCAGTGTTTGCATCTGCGTGTCTGTCCTTGATTTTTCTGCAGAACTAGTGTTTTCTATGTCATTTCGCTTGAAAACATTCTTATTGAAATTTAGTTCCCACACTTGCAGAGATGTAAACTGCCACACTTGTTTTAATGCAGAGATGTAAATTGACACACTTGTTTTCATATTGTCAAATTGGTTATACATGTACAGCATGCCTTATTGTGTTAGTGTACAGCTAATTTACAAAGAGGTTTATGTATTGTATATGGGTACTATCATCTAACATAAAAAGCAGCATTTCAATATAAGTTTATTTGCGCTATGCCTTTCAACTGAATCCTCATTGTGATTCAGATGCTTTCCGGACATCGCCAATTTGCTCGTATTTTTTTCATTTCAGACAAAGGCAGGGTGGTTTCTGTTAAATCTGTTTTATACCCCAAAAAAATTAACAAAATTTTGGACGAAATGTCCTAACTTAATTTTTAAACAACCTGTTCTTATAACACAGATGTTAATGGTTCTGTCTGAAGACACAAGTGTGAGTTTTTCCTTTTCAATTGTTAAGGAGGTACATGTACTCTCACTTTTTTCCAATTCTTGCAACTTCAATGTGTAGTTATTAGCTCCGCTGTCGACTTTGTCAAGCGGAGCTTATCAAATGAGTGATTGTCCGTCGTCGTCTGTGTCAACTTTTTATTTTATTATTGTTTTGATACTTGGTGTGTTGTGTACCTTTGGCAGACTTCTCTCAGATTTGTTTATTTCATTATGATATCTTCAATTCTCTAATTTTTATGGATATTTTTGGTGAAAAGTGATATTTTCGACTTTTTGTTGAAAACTGCAAGTCCGATATCCTTGATATTATACATATCCGTACCACAGGTAGACCTCTATCAGATTTGTTCATTTCATGATGATATTTTAAATTTTCTAATTTTGATGGATATTTTTGCCATTTTTGGTAAAAAGTGGTATTTTCGACTTCTTGTTAAAAATCACAAGTCCAATTACTTTGCTATTATACATATAGGTACCTCAGATAGACCTCTTTCAAATTTGTTCATTTCGTGATGATATCTTCAATTCTCTAATTTTTTGAATATTTTTGGTAAAAAATGTTATTTTCGACTTCTTGTTGGAAACTGCAAGTCCGATTGCTTTGATATTATTCATATAGGTACCTCAGATAGACCTCTTTCAGATTTGTTCATTTTCTAATGATATCTTCAGTTTTTTAATTGAAATGTGCATTGCTAAAAGCGGAGCTATCTCAGCCAAGAGGCTGCTTGTTTTACAATCCACATAACAAAATGACTGTTTTCTTTGTATAACCAGAATTATCAGTGATTGTTGTGTGTTTATATTTGCACAAACACAGACTTTTACTGACCATTTGATGACAAAACTTGATTGCTACAATTTTTGGCAAGCACAAAGCATGCATGTAAGCAATGTGTGTCACTATCGCAAAATTCTGATGTCTGTTTGAAATGACAGTGCCTCTAATCACAGGTGAAAGGACTTTTTGACCCAGTAACCACTCAATGTGCCTTGAAACAGCTTCTCAATGAGGCATGAAATCGTTACCTGGGGTTTTAGTAACCTTTGACATAAGCATGTGACAACAGCATTTTCATGAACAGTTTTAAAATATTGCCAGTAACTTCATTCAGAGAGTCCAAATAAATATAGTTCATTTAAATCTTTTCAATGCTAAAGTTGGCTTTTATAACTTTTCACATATTTTTTTTCCCAAATTGTTTTCAAACCTGTAGCAAATGAAAAATTATGCTCATTTGGTCAAAACTGACCAAAATAAGAGTTCCCACCCCCAACCTGGACTCTAACACTCCACCCCCCTAATGTAATTCATTATGACCTATTTAAAATAAAAGAGGCATGTACAATTGAAATGGGGGAGGCACAGGGTTAGCATTAGAGTTTTAGTTGAGGGGATCATAAGGATGTCTTGCCTAACAGAGGAATAGTAGAAAATTATATTAAAATTTACAAAATGTCAATAAAATGTTTGCAAAATGAACAACAATTCCCATTTCCTTTAATTGGAAATGGGTAACACCATACTGAACTTTTAGTTCAACCACATATCAAAAAGCAAATACATTGGTGGTGTATCTAAGCTTGTTTCTATGGTTACAGTGATTTTGTCAATCCAGCGTCCATTTTGTAATAACAATTATTAATATCAACACTTAGTATTAAGGCATAATTTAGTTTGGAAATCAATAAATTTTTCTTGATTTTCATTTGTAGAAAATTTGGTTGCATGCATAATGTTTTTTTTGGTTTGTTTTCAGCATGTGCTGTCACGTATCAACCATTGGGATTTTGATGTGTTCCATCTTGACAGGCTGACAAATGGTAATCATGTATTCTCACTTTGATTGCATCATAATGTTTAGGGATGTATCAATATTTATGCTATGGGGGCAAGGGGAAGGGGGTTGAGACAAAATAGTTTCTGCAAGAAACACAAACATGTTCTAACCAAATGAAAAAAAAAATTTGATGGACAAAAAATGAACAGGCACATCTGTGTACATTTATGACACCTTATTATGGGTGGAGATTCATAATGTGACATGCAGAACTAAAAATAGAACCGACATGGTCATAGAATGGTGTTCTGTATATGAAACAGATTCAATGCAGACAGTGTGCATAGAGAATTAAGACATTTGAAATCTCTCTGCTACTTCGATATGGCTTTTCAATGAAGCCTAAGGAAGACTTTGCTACCTGAACAAAGCTCTTAGAAATTTTATTTTAACATCACAACAGTATTGGGGGAACCTCTTGGTTTTGTACAAGGCTATGTCACTTTTTTTCTGTCACCCTTGGTTTTTTGCCACTCGCCTACGGAGGTCTCAGGCACATGATGTTAGACTTTTCTACAATACAATGTCATAATGTTCATTGCATTCAAAGTTTATTGACAGATGCTTAGTTTGTGATTTCCGTTTTGTTTGCCCAAATTGAATGATTTCATGAATAATTAATCAAATTATGCAATGTTTACTAACGACGTACACTATTATTTTAATTCATATTTCCAAACTAGCCCACCCCCAACAAAATTAATGGTCTACTCTTCAATGTAGATTTACTTTAAGTCTGACATGATTTTCATGTAGGCATGTTTCTGTTTTGAGTAATTTTTTATTTAAGCTCTATTTTTTTCCAATTTTAGGACGTTCTTTGTTTTACGTATCACTATACCTATTCCATGAGTACAAGTTGGTTGAATATTTCCACCTGGATATAATGAAAGTCCTCAAATGCTTTGGTGAGTATTGTAGAGACATGCATGTGGTTTCCATGGAGACAGTCTTCTAATTCAGGATGGTTGCCACAGAGATGTGTAATCATAAGGGGAGTATCTTCACATAGACCATTTCCAGTGTGATTCAGCAAATGATCACGTCACAAGTCATTCTAAATTCGGTACAGGTATTGCAGAGTGAGCAATATACTCATGAATGTCTCTCAACTATGAGTATATTAAAAGTGTTTCTCAGCTAAGAAACTTAGAAAAGAAGTCAGAAATACACAGAAAAATGATGGTAAATAGCCTCCTTCTCTATGACATTACTACCAAGAAATGTTTGGAAAGTGCCTTTAATCTCTAATTCAGAATGTTTTAAACTCGCTCCACAGGAAATCATCTATTTAAGGTGGCTGCAGTAAAAATTGATACATTCTAGTCCCATAGGATTATCTTTAAATTCAAGATGGCTGTCATAAAATATGTAATCTTTGGGGGGACTGTATTTCAATTCAAGATTCCATAAAATATGTAACTGCCATTCTCACCAGGAATTAAATATGTTGGGTGGAATTGTTACATTAGTTTGGAAAGTATGAGACAATTACACATTCATGTGTAACTAGAGACAGAATGAAGTGTTTTTCCCGTTATAGTGTACTCAAATGTTTATTGTACGCTTATGAATTGTCACTTGTGTTTTCTTGTATTTTTATAACACAATTTGTCTCATTAGAATAAAAATCCTGGTACAAAAAATTAAACCATGGTGAAAATGTCTCATGTCTGGTAGCCTTGAGGGAACTACTGTAAAACATGTTGAAAAAGCGACATGTAATTTTAGCGAATTGTGGTAAAATGACGTAATAACGAAATGTTGATTTAGCGAATCTCTGTTGTCATTTTTGATTTCCTATTTTCACAATACTTTCTGTTGCGTGCCAAAACAAATGCGCAGTTGTCACCTCCATAAAACAAAGAAAAACTGTCAAGTGTAATTAGGAAGCGCCCCAGATTTTTATATTCCAGATCACTGTATACAAATCCCAAGCCTTGGCCATTTTGAATTTATAATAAAATCATTAGCAACATCTTGAATTAGCGAATCAGTTCTCTTGCTAAATTCGCTAAAACGAAATGCTCGCGAAAAAGACATGTTTTACAGTATCTTCCAATTCAAGATGGCTGCTAAAAAATATGTAACTTTGGAAGACTATCTATCTATCTATGGCTGCCGTCAAATTACACATTATAATAGGGGTTAATGACGGCCGGCCGTCAAGAGACATGTTGTAGGACCATTTTTCAAATTAAGTTTAGAGAGTAGTAAATCATTACCAGATGACATTTTTTTTCTCTCTGCAGCACTTATTGAGGAAGGGTACCATTGTAAGAATCCTTATCATAATTCCATCCATGCTGCTGATGTGACACAAGCAATGCATTGTTATCTTAGGGAACAGACGGTAAGTGTTGTCATGGTGACAAGCGTGTGGCAAAAAGGGTTTTTTACGCTTATGACAGATGTATACTTTGTGCCGTTTTGTTAATCAACATTGCAGTATAGTGAGTCACTTTCTCAAAATATTAAACCTAATTTTCCATTAGTTTTTTGATCAAGCTCAGGCTGAATAATGGTTGTTACAGTTTACTGCAAATTTGACATGATTGATAAATTGACTATTTAGCTAAATTGCTGATAATCTCATTATAAGAAAATAGTTTGTTTTAAATTAACATGCTGGTTAAAAATACATGTTTTTTACTGTATGTTAATTTGTTCCTAAATTACCTAAGAAATTATCCCATACTGCATTATAAATGTCATGTGGCAGGTTTTACTTTTAAGATTAAAACAGTGGTGTTAAAAGGGTCAACAACCCCAGTGATATGTTCATATGCTTACTGCAACAAGATTTTGTGATTGAAAACAATTAATCCAGACTACCGGTATTCATACATTTGTTTCATTCCTGTTGTTATAAAATTGTTCAACTATAGAGGGGAGTATTTATATAACTTAAATCTTTGATATGCTAGTTTTCTCTGCATATCTGTTTCATGTAGAAATCACATCTCATTAAGGTAGGAATATAAATCATTTACATCTATTACATTATATTTATTCCCATTTCACAGATAGCAGGTATGATTAATCCACTGGAAACTATGGCAACATTATTAGCAGCCATAACTCATGATCTTGACCACCCTGGTGTTAATCAAGCATTTCTCATAGCAACTTCCAGCCATCTTGCATCTATGTACAAGGTAAGGTGACCTGACCCCCTGACCCCTGACCTTGCCTTTTGCATTTTACCAGGGCAAAACAGAAAAACATTTCTCTCTGTGTTGAGAAAATCAATAATCTAAGTTTTTCTTTTTACCTAATTATTGTACCTTTTCGTTAATGGATATATAATTTCAGGAAAACAGTTTATGAAAGCCTCTCCATACTTCTCTGTCTTAATTAAGTACCCCACCAAAATCTTCACTGCTGTACTATTTTGAATTTTTTCTGATGCAATTCGTGTCAATTAAAGGCATATACGGTACAGTACATCATTCCTAAAAAATTGTTTTGTCTAAAAAAAAAATGGCATTGCGATGTGTGGGCTCTTCACCAGTTATTATTATCTCACACCATCAATGTGACTTTTTAATTTCCTCCCTATCCATTCTAACTATTGCCTAAGAATATGTTTTTCATTCCATAGCAAATTGAAAGTAAAATTAAATTATTACCCATATGCTACTTGTTTATCTATTTTTAGACTCTAAAGGAGCAATATTTACTGTGTTTAAATTTAGCATATAAGTTGCCTATAGATATTTACCAGATTTTAAATTCACTGATTTAGTGAAATGGCATACTGTGAAATACTTTATTTTTACTTGAATTTTACTTTTGCTATTTTTGCTAAAAAATTATTCAGTGAAAATAATATCCAGCAAATACACCCTTTTTCATATATTTTACATTCCACTTATCAACAACTCATTAAAATAAATCCCATACAAAACGCCCAAAAAGAATTTTCAGCAAAAATTAATTCCAGCTATAATAAAGTATCTTTCAGTATTAACTTGGTTTTAATTTGCTGCATTTAGCTATCAGTAAAATAAGGCAAAATAAAACCTAGCAAATAATTAGTCCTTACATACAATATTGTATTCCCACTGAGAAACTATTTTTTTCCTCTAGAATTCTTCTGTGCTTGAGAACCATCACTGGCGTTCCTGTGTAGCTGTATTACATGAAACGGGGGTATTCGATCACTTCACACCACGACAAAGAGCTGAACTTGAATGGCATATTAAATCTCTGATACTTGCAACAGACATCACTCGGCAGCAGGAATTCCTTACAAGGTTCCAGGTATAGTTGTGTCTTTATTTTTTTTTGTGTTAATAACATTTTTTTTATTTCCCAATAAACAAAATCCCCCCTAAAAAAAAATGTACATGACAAACAAGAATAATTTACTTGTTTTTAATCCAACCAATTATTCAAGAGCTCCCATTTATGATAGTGATATTGTTCCTTTCCTTTATATAGGGCTATTTCCAACTCTATTTTTCTATTTTCACGGACGAGTGATTTAAACGCAATTGCAGAAGGGATTGTAGGATTTCTTCTACAGCTATAAATATACTTTTTAGCTCCGCTGTCGACTTTGTCGAGCGGAGCTTATCATATGAGTGATTGTCCGTCGTCGTCGTCGTCCGTCGTCGTCCGTGTCAATGTTTTACTTTTTCGACTTCTTCTTGAAAACTACAAGCCTGAATGCTTTGATACTTGGTGTATATGTACCTTGGGTAGACCTCTCTCAGATTTGTTCATTTCATGATGATATCTTCAATTCTTTAATTTTGGTGAATATTTTTGTCATTTTTAGTAAAAAGTGATATTTTCGACTTCTTGTTGAAAACCGCAAGTCCAATTGCTTTGATATTTACATATATAGGTACTACATGTGGACCTCTCTCAGATTTGTTCATTTTGTAATGATATCTTTAATTCTCTAATTTTGGTGAATATTTTTGTCATTTTTGGTAAAAAGGGATATTTTCGACTTCTTGTTAAAAACCGCAAGTCCAATTGCTTTGATATTTACATATATAGGTACTACATGTGGACCTCTCTCAGACATGTTCATTTTGTGATGATATCTTTAATTCTCTAATTTTAGTGAATATTTTTGTCATTTTTGGTAAAAAGTGATATTTTTGACTTCTTGTTGAAAAGCGCAAGTCTGATTGCTTTTATATTACATATATACATACTACGTGTGGACCTCTCTCAGATTTGTCCCGTTGCTTTTTATATATATATTGTTCATTTTCTATTGATATCTTCAGTTCTTTAATTGTAATGTGCATTGCTAACAGCGGAGCTATCTCAGCCAAGAGGCTGCTTGTTAATCAATCTGATTAAATTTTATACCAATAGAAGCTCTGTTCCCTTATAATTCCAGACTCATTGCACTCATGTGTACATTGCCTTCAACTACATCTGACAAAATGTCTATTTAAATCATTTCCTGGTGCTCCTTTCTGACCTATTTTGACCAATGGGAGCATACCTTACTAGAAAGCAACTTGTGAAATGAGCTCTGACAAGAAACTGAAAATTATTTGAATGATCATTTGGTCTGTTAATTAAAAGTAATAACACAGATTAAAGATATAGCAGACAGATATATATATATGGGTTTGTAGCTGAATTTTAGTAACATATTTTTCTGGGGTACTAAAGCCCACTAGAGAATACAGGCAACTGTGGTGTTTTCTTTGATGCAATGTTTCTTTGGTTGCAAATGTGATTTTGAACAAGATTTTTGAGTATTCCAAGACGAGTTACATCACAAACATACAAAATCCAAGAAAAATAATCTCAAAAGAAAAAGATGGCTACACAACACATGAGCTGTAGTAATATTTGATATAGCTTGTCTTCAAATGGGATAGGTTCCTTAAAATTACTGGAAAAAGTGTGATATTTTGGTTGAGGACTTGTTGCATGCACCCAGATGGTTGTGTATGTCATGATGCACACAAAGACATTGCATAGGATGTTATTCTCGTCTCTTTGATGTTTGATGCAGTTGCCTATCCCTGTATACCTTTGTACGTGTATGTCATGATGCACACAAAGACATTGCATAGGATGTTATTCTCGTCTCTTTGATGTTTTATGCAGTTGCCTGTCCCTGTATACCTTTGTGTATTGCCAAAACCTAATGTTTTTATAAATTTTGAATTACTAATTTACCTCACTGTAAATATATAGCCTCATTCTCTGTTTATTACGTTGTTTTTCTACTAGAAACACTTAGACACTAGAGATCTCAATTTGAGGGAAGCTGAAAACCGACATTTTATCCTCCAGGTGAGTGAGTCTCTTGATTTTGTTTCGAGATAAACAAAAATAGAAAATGTACTTCCAGATGAAACAGATCACAAAAGTCATTGACATTGACATTCCAACTGACATGTTCTAATCACATCTCAATCATATAAGTCTATATATAAATATAGAATTTAAGTTCATAGTTTATTGATGACCAACTTTTGTATATTTTCGTAGATTGCTTTGAAGTGTGCTGATATTTGCAATCCTTGTCGGGCATGGGAAACTAGCAGAAAATGGAGTCAACGAGTATGCGAGGAATTCTTTCAACAAGGTCATTTTTTTGTAATTTTCTTCTAATAACTCCATGTTGTAAATACAGCTGGCAACAGACCTTTCTTTTAAATTGCGCCCTCTATTGACAAAGCACTCAGTCCATTAAAATCATTCCTATCATTTTAGATCTGTAGTCACCCATCAATGAAGATTTTAGATCTGTAGTCACCCATCAATGAAGATTTTAGATCTGTAGTCACCCATCAATGAAGATTTTAGATCTGTAGTCACCCATCAATGAAGATTTTAGATCTGTAGTCACCCATCAATGAAGATTTTAGATCTGTAGTCACCCATCAATGAAGATTTTAGATCTGTAGTCGCCCATCAATGAAGATTTTAGATCTGTAGTCGCCCATAAATGAAGATTTTAGATCTGGAGTCGCCCATCAATGAAGATTTTAGATCTGTAGTCGCCCATCAATGAAGATTTTCAATCTGTAGTCGCCCATCAATGAAGATTTTGATCTGTAGTCGCCCATCAATGAAGATTTTGATCTGTAGTCGCCCACCAATGAAGATTTTGATCTGTAGTCACCCATCAATGAAGATTTTAGATCTGTACAGTAGTCACCCATCAATGAACATTTTAGATCTGTAGTCTCCCATCAATGAAGATTTTAGATCTGTAGTCACCCATCAATGAAGATTTTAGATCTGTAGTCGCCCATCAATGAAGATTTTAGATTTGTAGTCGCCCATCAATGAAGATTTTAGATCTGTAGTTGCCCATCAATGAAGATTTTAGATCTGTAGTCGCCCATCAATGAAGATTTTAGATCTGTAGTCGCCCATCAATGAAGATTTTAGATCTGTAGTCACCCATCAATGAAGATTTTAGATCTGTAGTCACCCATCAATGAAGATTTTAGATCTGTAGTCATCCATCAATGAAGATTTTAGATCTGTAGTCACCCATCAATGAAGATTTTAGATCTGTACAGTAGTCACCCATCAATGAAGATTTTAGATCTGTAGTCACCC
This sequence comes from Saccoglossus kowalevskii, assembly GCF_978046115.1. Lineage (NCBI taxonomy): Eukaryota > Metazoa > Hemichordata > Enteropneusta > Harrimaniidae > Saccoglossus > Saccoglossus kowalevskii. The sequence goes on from NC_140658.1 coordinate 27,995,463, forward strand.
ATCAATGAAGATTTTAGATCTGTAGTCACCGATCAATGAAGATTTTAGATCTGTAGTCACCCATCAATGAAGATTTTAGATCTGTAGTCACCCATCAATGAAGATTTTAGATCTGTAGTCACCCATCAATGAAGATTTTAGATCTGTAGTCACCTATCAATGAAGATTTTAGATCTGTAGTCACCCATCAATGAAGATTTTAGATCTGTAGTCGCCCATCAATGAAGATTTTAGATCTGTAGTCGCCCAACAATGAAGATTTTGATCTGTAGTCCCCATCAATGAAGATTTTCGATCTGTAGTCACCCATCAATGAAGATTTTCGATCTGTAGTCACCCATCAATGAAGATTTTAGATCTGTAGTCGGTGTAGCCAACATTTCACTATATTCTAGAATGAACGAAGGAACTAAACACAGTTGTTGATTTGAACAATATTGCTTTTACCCATGTAAATAATTTTGATGTCACAGAAACCCTCTGCCACTAGAGGGCGCACCTTATAGTAATGGTCTCTACTTCGTGGATTGATTCAACTCCAAAAAAAATAATTATCATATCCTGGTAATGTAATTAAATATCAGTGTGTACCGGTAATTACTCCCAATGTTGCAAAGATTTAAAAGATATCTATGTTTTAGTCATCATCTTTATATAAAGACCACCTGTCTATAGTGACTACCTTTGGTCTGTCCCAATAAATGTGATCTCTTGTTTAACCCCGGTTTGTTCAAATGAAACTTGTATTTAGAGGTTAAAATAATTTTTTAATTTTATCAAAACAAAACAAAACAAGAATATTTTTATTCCCATGTTCAAACTTCAAGTTTGACTGTACCCTCGGTGGTCACTATACACAGGTTTGACTGTACCTTCAGTGGCCACTATACACAGGTTTGACTGTACCTTCAGCGGTCACTATATGCAGGTTAGACTGTACCTTCAGTGGTCACTATACACAGGTTTGACTACCTTCAGTGGCTACTATACACAGGTTTGACTGTACCTTCAGTGGCCACTATACACAGGTTTGACTGTACCTTCAGCGGCCACTATACACAGGTTAGACTGTACCTTCAGTGGTCACTATATGCAGGTTAGACTGTACCTTCAGTGGTCACTACACACAGGTTAGACTGTACCTTCAGTGGTCACTATACACAGGTTTGACTGTACCTTCAGTGGTCACTATACACAGGTTTGACTGTACCTTCAGTGGTCACTATACACAGGTTAGACTGTACCTTCAGTGGTCACTACACGCAGGTTAGACTGTACCTTCAGTGGTCACTATACACAGGTTTGACTGTACCTTCAGTGGCCACTATACACAGGTTTGACTGTACCTTCAGTGATCACTATACGCATGTTAGACTGTACCTTCAGTGGTCACTGTATGCAGGTTAGACTGTACCTTCAGTGGCCACTATTCACAGGTTTGACTGTACCCTCGGTGGTCACTGTATGCAGGTTAGACTGTACCTTCAGTGGCCACCATTCACAGGTTTGACTGTACCCTCGGTGGTCACTATACACAGGTTTGACTGTACCTTCAGTGGCCACTATACACAGGTTTGACTGTACCTTCAGTGATCACTATACACATGTTAGACTGTACCTTCAGTGGTCACTGTATGCAGGTTAGACTGTACCTTCAGTGGCCACTATTCACAGGTTTGACTGTACCCTCGGTGGTCACTGTATGCAGGTTAGACTGTACCTTCAGTGGCCACTATTCACAGGTTAGACTGTACCTTCAGTGGCCACTATACACAGGTTAGACTGTACCCTCGATGGTCACTATACACAGGTTAGACTGTACCCTCGATGGTCACTATACATAGGTTAGACTATACCTTCAGTGGCTACTATACACAGGTTTGACCAGTACCTATTAAAAAACACTAATTTCTGAAACAAATCTGTTTTTTTGGTTTCTGTTTTCAGGTGACTGTGAACGACAATTGAATCTTCCCATTACAACCAACTGTGACCGAAATGCAACAACAGTAGCCAAGATTCAAGCAGGTATGATATTATTTCAATGGTTTTTTAGTCATAAATGAAAATAATGGTATTTTTTCAGGGCTTTAGTTCGCAATACTATGAGCTTATTACGAGGATACCGAAAAGTATGCACAAAGACAGTGCAACGGGAGTATCAACCGTCGCGTAGCTGAGATCAATGCAGTAGTAGTGTACTGTCTGAGTGCATACTTTTCGGTATCCTCATAATAATCTTATTATACATTTTTACCTCCCAAGGATACATCATGCGAATGCCGAAATACAAAAAGTTCAGAACAGATTGAGCGAACTTCTTTGTATGGTGTCCAGTCAAACTCTGGGGCTGCCATGTTTACCTTGCCCGTACCATCAAAGATGGAAGGGAAAGGTATATTAAGGGAAAAATTTTGTCCGGCGTTGTTGTTGTTGTTGTCGTCGTCGTCGTTAATAATTGTTATTGTGTGCATAATAACTTTACTAATTCTATTCCAAACTTTATCAAACTTGATCACTTTATTCATCAGTATAAAGTCTTCCCTGAGTTTGAACAACAGATGTCCTGTATGAAAATATCATGCAAAAATTGAGAAAATCTGATAAAATATTTTGACTGTTTCTACTTGACTGATCACATCAAAGGTCACTGATCTCAGTGGAAATATGCATTGTTGTATGTGTTCAAAGAAGCAAATGATTTATCTTGTAATAATATCCTTGGTAATGTATCTCAGAATCCCATACTGGGTTTGAAAACCAACTCATGGAGAGATTGCACAGTCTGATACACATTTGCAAACCTACCAATAAAATCTTTACAGAAAACAAGATGTCAGAAAATCAATATAAGCACTCCTATGAACTGGGTGCCTAACTTTGATCAAGATCTGAAGCTAATAGAAAATCTGTTTAGTTCAAAGTTATCAAATTTAAAAACAATACATAAAAAATACATTAAAAGCAAAACATTTCATCCACATTTTTTTTGCAATGAGACATTTGTTTTTATACTAAAATATCTGAATTACTTTGAATAAAGCTGGAAATTATGTCCCTTAAAATAATGAAACAAATAAGGCACCAATGTTTTTGTAAGATAATTACATCTTTTAAGGACATTCGGTAGACTGATTCCCCACTGTTGGTTCAACCCCAAAACTTGTTTGTATTCAAAATTAATTATGACAATGCATATTTATATTGAAACAAACTATGATAAAGGGAATTATATTATATAACAAAAGGCAAGGTCACCAGAGTTCAACTATGTTTGTTTTTATTATTAGAAGACGCTTACGTGTGTAATCGTCCCATATTTGGAATTCACATTTCCTGATATAGTGTGATGAAAATACCCAGTGCAATATCGCAAAATTACGACACGCTGTAACTTAAGACGTTACATGACAGATGTATAATAATATGCTGTATGTTTAAGCTTGTTGGCTTACATGTATCCACATTGTGTTCATATTGTATGGGTCCCATATCGCAAATCACGTGTGATAAATTTATAGCGACAAAATCATAACATTGTGTCATATTTGTGTGCCATGCGCAGTATTCAACACAAAATTTGAACAGATGATGCATAAAGACTGTGTCTCTTCAACTACTGGTATATATTGAATTGACAAGCTTGAAACAGACAATTGTATTTTCTTTTTTTTTTACAGGATTCATAGAGTTTGTTGTTGAGCCATTGTTTAAAGCTTGGGAGCAATTTCTACCATGTAAAATTAGTGACACAATGTGTAGAAATATAAAACGTAACAAGGGGAACTGGCAACAAATACTCAGGAATAGTAGTAGAAAAGAATCATCACTCAACCAAACCGAGATTGACTTGGGGTCATGGTCTCGTCAACGTGGACAGTTGTCATTACCATCCAGCTCTCAGGCTGTGCTTCCACCGCTGAGTAAAATTACTAATGTAACAAACTTAGAAAATGTGAATAATTCAACACGGGAGAGTGTGTCATCAGGAGGCTGTGTAAAAACATATAAACCGAATGGTTCTGCACAAAGGGATACACAAAGTGTTGTAACAAGGACACCTTACACATCGAGCAGTTATGAATCTGGAAAGAGTAAATCCAAGTCATTGGACTCAAAATTTAGTGTCAAACCAAGAGAAAGATCACTACGGACTAGTCTTGATACACGAGGTAAATCAGAAAGAACTGTTTATGTGTCACCATCACGGTGTTCATATCGCAAATCAGAAAATATCACTGATTCAAAAATCAAAGCGGGAATGTCAAAATTGCCATCTCATGTTGAAAACCAAAAAGCAAGGACAGACAAAGTTTTTGAACCACGGACTATTGAATCAAGAGTGACAGTTGAACCGCAGGAAAGATCGGAAAGAACTATAGAAATGAAATTGACAGTGGAGCCATCCTGGGAGATGTTAGGTGACAATCAGCCAGTTGGAAGCACGTCAGACAATCAAAGGTCTGAAAAAGTTGTGCAATCAAAGCTGACATTTGAACGAGAAAAACTGGAAGCAAAAAGTGTGGAAATGAGATTAATGATGGATCCGGAGAGTTCAGAACGCACCGTACAATCTACTGTCACCATTGAACCAATAGAAAAATCAGAACGAGCAGAGGTATCATTGTCGATGTCACCAGCATTGCAGCGGAAGACTGAAACTAGAAGAAGTCATTTGAAGTCAACAACAACAACAACTACCACCACCAGACATTCATACTCAGGTATGTTTGTAGTTGATGAAAGAATAAACACTTAAATTATTAAAGTTATTAACCTGTTTGTTACATCATAAACCTCTGAAAAATAACCAGTTTAATGCCGATTGAGTAATAATAAGCGATAGCACACATCACCAACATTGTAACCATCGGCATGTTTGACTTTTTGACCCCCAATCAACTTTTCACAAACCTTCATTAATTATTTTTTTTTATTTCAAATATTCTGAGCAAGACCTCCCACGGATGGAAAATTGCATCTAATTAGTCAAAAATTAACAAAGAAATTATAGAAAAATGCATAAAATGTTAGTGGGAAAAAAATTGGATTCTGTGGTTTAGTCATTGGCAGCCAGATTTCAGATGTTGAAGTAAATGACATGCTAAGCCTAGGGTGTTTCATTTTGATTTGTATGTCAGGTAATTTGTTCATTCCTGAGTGATATTCTTAATAGGTCTTATTTACAAATGGGTTTGATACTACTTGTTCTTACCCCTCATACTGTGTTCTTTTTTCTCACTGTCCTCCTGATGTATGTCTTATTTTAGAACACTGGTCGCAATGGTGGGAGATAATTATGCTATTTGGCGGGGGGGGGGGGACTCTTTTTCTCTCAGTGAGAACTTTATTGGAATAAGGTCTATTGTAGCCATTTTTTTTCAAAGTGCCTGGAATAGTACACAAACCTGGTTAGTTTTGTATTGAAATCATGTTTAATAATTATCCTAATTTGCATAATTAGCTAATTGTCACCTTTTCCACTGATATCTTGAGAATCAGTCATCACATTAAATGAAACTTGGAACATATTTATTAAGTGTCCTGGAATACTACACAGGCTTGTATATTTTTTGTTTGAAATCTGTGTATATTAACTGTCTTATTTGCATAAATCAACCTATTTTTAGAATTTCCAATAACAACTCATCGGATTTCAATGAAACATGGGTAGTGATTAGTTTAGGATTGAAACCGTGCATATTGATTACCTATTATACACAAGTCATGACATGACAGAGTCCCTTTTAGTTAAATAGTAAACAAAATTGAAAAGAGTCGGCCATTTTGAATCAAATCATATGAGAGTAAGAAAGTATTTTCTTTTCCAAGGAAGGGAAAATAAAAGTTTCAATATAATGTTCATTTTATGTACAATAGCTATCCATGTATAACCAAGAAGATCTGGGATGGAATTTAATCATTAAAATGACCAATATTCAACCATCTTGAATCTAATCATCAAACAAATATATGTGTGACATGATGTGTCACTGAAATTTGAATTTGATTGTCAATTAGGCCCTGGAACAGCATTTGTTGAAAAAAATGGCCACCAGTCAGCCATTTTGAATCCAATCTGAAAGTATGACCAATGTAGGTACCAAACGAAATCTAATCATACACAACCAAGATCTGGCTCCAGAATGGCAGAAATGCTTGATTTTGATGATTTTTAAGCATAAAAATTATTTTTTTATATTCCCAAGAGTTCTGTATTTGATTATACTTGCTTTTCATAAAAAACCAATGACCTGATATTTTGTAAACTAGTATAATCATATTGTCTGAGTAATAATCAAAGTATGTTTTCTTAGCTTGAAAACAATATTTATGGCACCAGTGATCACTTAAAAATTCTCATTCTCCAAAAGATCACCCAGAGTGGGGTATCGGAAAAATACGGTAGTTAAAAAAAAAAAGGAATAATTCAAATTGATGCTACAGAGACCTGGTATTTTATGGAGTTACATTATGTAATGGATACAAATGAGGAAGGGGAGCCAGCACGTTTCCATGGAAACTAAGATTGTGTTCCACTTCACTGTGGCAGCCATTTTGAATTGCAAAATAATCAAAAGCTTGATTATAATTAGGATTCAGCTCTAAAATATTTTATGTGTTAGTCTATTCAGTAATGTAATTGGGCCTTATTAACCCAAATTTTGTCAAAAGTGTTTGTCATAGAACTGTTTTTGTGCTGTTTTTGAAATAACACAGCTGACAATTTGCATGATAAACATTAACATTACTAAAGTCTCAGTTATGCTACACTATTAATATAAAACTAGTTTGATCTCAACCTGAATTGGTAAACACTAAAATAACTTGCAAGTTTATGATAAAATAAACCAAAATGCTGAACCGTGTTTTTTCTGGCAGAATCAAGAGTTCAGGAAAGCAAAGTTGCCATGGAAGTCCAGTTGCAATTTAGACAAGCACTTCACCATAGAGGGCCTACTTCACCATAGAGGGCCTTGTGAGGTGTAGTATCATTTAAAAATTGATGCTCGCATGTAAATTGTGTTGCTTTTCAAAATGGCCAACCTATACCAGTTTATACTGGAGTAAAGCAATTTGGAATAACACATCTTGTGTTTTTAGGAGGAGGGGTTAATTACAATCGACTTAATTTATTTTAAGCTGTTATAGGTTAGGTCATGGCAGTTTATGAAAGTCTTGAAATTATGTTGTTTTTGCAGGCCTATTATTAAAAATGTTTATGTTGCCTTGTTTGCTGTATGTTTGTTGATTTATTCCTGCATACATTTAGGAACACTTGCAGGAATTTATTTTTAGAATATCTATTTTTATTCTCATGGTAGCCATGATGAATTGGGTGACACATTGATCAGCCATTTTGTAAAGTGACTTTCATATGCAGTATTTTTTTTTTATTCACAGCGAATAACGAATGAACGTCACAAGAAACAAATAATTTCTTTACATAATATTTCCACATGTTAATATATTGGTATATAACAAATCAACTTTTTGACTGAAGACTAATTAGGCTCTTATTTTCCTTGCAGGAGATTCAAGACTAAAATCATCGTATTCTCCGTCACCATCTAGAGCTTCTAGTAGATATAACAGAGCAGAATCCCCATCGACCAGTGTTGAGTCTGCCACCAACACTAGCCATGCTTCACCCAGGCGAAAGCTGCATGAATCTAGAGTGACCTCGTATGCATTACGGGGTTCTACCTCTCCAACAACTCAGAGCAAATTCCCTCGCAGTAATACATCACGAGTCACTTCTTCTTCATTACCTATGCAATACGCCACACAGCAAAGCAAGCGGTCCTCGGATATTAGTACAACAGAGACCCGATCTCCGAGAGGAACTCGTCGTTCACCGCAAACAAAGTTGCCAAAGTCAAAAGATGGAAAGTCATAGTTAAAATGCAGGGACTGTAAAAAATTTTTACTTCAAGACATTCCAATTTTTTTGTTTAGGATAAAAATGTGTTTCTTAATTTTTTTTTTCTAAAAAACAAAACAAAACAACAACAGCTGCCAATATGTAGAGTACTAAGGTGTCTCAATACATTCCTTAAGCAGACTATAATTTTGCTACTGTTGAACAAGGCCCCTCAGGTTTACCATTGAATCAAAATTGACTCTTGCAAAATGGCTATGATTGGGTGCAATTGTAATTTTCCTAATTTTCAGATTTAGGGGGTTTTGATTTGTTTTCCATCTTCGGTCAATCATGTGTTAATATTTCTAAACCTTTTCTCGATTGAGAATTTGCACTTGCAAAATGTAAATTGGGGATAAAATTATTTATGCTGCAGCCATGGGTATCATTTCAAAGCAATCCTGGCCAAATATTTTTTTTAATCTTTTAACCACCTGTTCCCTCTTTTTATCACAACTTCACAAAATAGTCCCGTTTATAGTCTGCACTTTCCTTCAGAAGATTGGGACAAAATTAGCCAGATCTTTTGGTTAAAAACTGAAAATTTATTAAAATTTATCCTGTTTGCTCCAAAAAAAATTAGATTTCACCTCCAGAAATATTTAAGAATATGTGCTAGTGGAAAAGTTAAATATTCATTATCACATAAAAGTGTTTTTGAGGCACTTTCTGTCTTTTTCAGGGAAAAACAAGTTTTAACTCTAATTGTGGCTAAAAAAAGTAACCTTTGACCCAACTCCTGTCTGATCACATAATTCTAGAAATCAATTTCAACTGAGAAATCACTGTTAATAAATTTTTAAAAATAAGTTAAATATGGTTAAAATTTTGCCCCTCAAAAATTGTTGAGCTTACTTATTAATACTAATGCATATATCAGAAATGATTATTTTTATAAACAGCTGAAGAAGACATCTTGAATTACATCAAAGTTTCAAGAAATTGTTTGTAGCTATTAAAATTTGTGTAAAGTTTTGTCCCATTGAACGTCATTAACAAATTTAATGATATTTCAAATCACATACATGACGGGAAGAAATCACATGATCCCTCACCGCTGCCCATGCTACATGGAATTATCACTGTGCTGAATTTTTCATTGAAAAAACATTCTATTTTTATTTTAATAAATATTTTTTTTTTTAAGGCCTCGCATAAATCTAACATTCTTTCATGTTACTCTGGTTCTAACCTTCTAAAACATATAATTTAAAATAAGGAAAAGGTAAAGCATCTTTTTAAAAAGATATCATGAAACGTACAAGGTTCTGTGTATATGTTTGTACTTTTTTATTGAATTAGTTCCACTTTGGTTTGTTATCCCAGCCTGTATCTCTAAATACTGTAAAACACGTCTTTTTTGTGAGCATGTCTTTTTCGCGAATTTGGCGAGAGAACTGATTCGCTAATTCAAGATGTCTTTATTAATATTGACTTTATTATCAATTCAAAATGGCCACCAAACAAAGAAATCATATTTCGCTATTACGTCATTTTACCACAATTCGCTAAAATTGCATGCTGCTTTTTCAACATGTTTTACAGTATACACAAAGTTTTGCTGGAAAATGTTGCTCAAGAATAAGCTTCTAATTATATGTAGAAAAGGGAAATGTTCACTGGGTTTTAATGTGCTACATTCAGCGTATTCGATACGCGTGACGTACTGGTATACAAATACATGTACAAATACATAATGTTGTAAGATGACTGACACTTCAATTTTAACGCAGTTAATTGGATACTCAGTAGTCCGAACTGTTTGATGATTTGATGGTGAATGAAACTACACAAATCTGTCGCCAAAGGCACAATAAATATCGCTGACCTTATCAGGCTCAGATATTAACTATTTAACGATATATTAATTAAATCATTAACTTTGCAGCATCACTGGGTATCAATTTACGATTCTTTCAATAACGTAAAGACAACCCAACAATTTTCACAAACAAACAATATACATCTAACTACTGTAAAATACTTTATTTTCGCTTAGAATTAATTTTTACTATTTTCACTGAAGGAATTATTCAGTGAAAATAAAATCCAGCAAATATACCTTTTTTCATATATTTCACATTAAACTTGTCAAAAATCAGTGAAAATAAATTCCATACAAAACGCCCAACAAGTTTTTTCAGCGAAAATTAATTCCAGCTAAAATAAAGTATTTTATAGTAGTAAAAATACAGAAAATTTCAAAGCACTATGAATTTTTAATATTTTGAAAGGTTCCATCAATAAGACATTGTAAAGAAACAGTGGAATAACTGAAAACTTGTTCCCATAGCGATAAGCTGTACTTTGATAGTCATGTTGAATTGCTCAGAATATGTACAATTGATATTTCAAAAACTAGCATGGTTACCTCAAGTTTTTAATCAGTCACTGGAGAGAATTTAGTGAAATTTCAGGAATTTCTTGTGTCAAAAATATGAATAGCTACATTCATCATAATAATAATTTATATACACTTGGTATTTCAAAATTGCTAATAATTACATGACATGCATTTTATGTTGTAAAAGTAATTTTCTGTAAAAATCGCCAAAAGCATCTTCACTACATTTGAATGGCCTCTCATACAATGTATACATGTACCCGTTAACGGATTGGAAGATATCAATTTTATGTGTACTTTATTTCTGTAAAAATACTGTATTTGGTCTATTAGAAACGCATATAAACCTAATATAATAATTTTTTTTTTTTTAAACATAGAAACACCTGTCTGTAATTTATATAATAAAGTGCACATGCTACTAATGGAGCAAATACGGTAACATGAGAATGTAACTATGGTATCATGTTTGTCACTATCAATTTCAATACATGTTCAATGTATCAAAAATCATGGATATTTCGGTCGAAATTAACATGAAAAGTACTGATAATTTTAGCGTTATACAAACTCCAACGAACACCCTAGCCTTTCATTACCTGTCTAAGTGCCAAATTCAACATTTTATTTTATACAGAATCACTTCTTTGAAGAAAAAAAAAAGAGAATACCGGTAATACATATATTAAAATATCTTTGTCTTTTTTAATCCTGCTGTAAATGGTGAAGGCAAATCTTTGTTTCCTCCCTTTGCCTTGCAAAAACAAAAGTATCTAGATCAATTTACATTGAGGGTGCCCTTCTGGACATTAATAAACGTATACATCAGAATCTGAGTAATATATGGTAAGTTTAGGTGCAAAATTTGATCTCTTTTTTTCATGTGGTAACTTTATTCTCATCCACAATTTGAATTACAAAATTCATTTTTCAATACAATTATGTAGCTTAGCAACACAATACACAGACATAAATTAGAATTGCGCTGCTGCTGATCAGTGATGTTTTAATGAGACATTACTGTTGGTAAAAGATTAGCCCTGTTGCGCTCCCAGCTGGCTTTCAATCTTGGATAACAGTACACATTTCCCGTTATAGATATACCTATATATCTTTCAGGCTCATTTCTTCTCCCACAGTTAATTCTTTTTTTATTTTACATTGTTTCCAGTTTCCCATGTTCCAAAAAGCTACATACTGGGTGGGTATCTTGTCAAAATGTTATCAGACAATTATTTTCCCCTATTATGACCATATTTGGTTTTGAAAATAAAGATTATTGTCTAACTGGAGTTATTACTGACAGAGACTCTCCTGTTTAGCAGTCAATTTGAAAAATCCAATTTTTGTAACTTTCTAAAATTGCACGTTTTATGTTGTTTTCATTGCTCTGTGAAATATATGATTAATTTCTCTTGGTATTTAATTTCATTCACTTTGATGATATTACCGGGTACCCATGGATTCCACCATCAAACTTTGAGTTTTATTGTAATTTTTACCTGTTAAAGTGGACTCAAGTTAACAGATTTTGCTTTCCATCAGAACAAGTGAGATTAAATCCCAGCGAGTAATTAAATCATTTACAGTAACTTCTTGTTCATTCAAATGCAAAAGGTTTGGTCGGCACCCGCCATCTGGTGTCCATGAATGGCAACTTTTATACCAACTTAGGTTTTCACAAAGCATTATTTTCCCAGATTTGTTAAAATTTTGGCCCTTTAATTTTAAAATAAAATCATCACTTGTATAATTCATATTAAAATGAATAAAACTTAATATTTTATATAAAGTTGTGCTGTTATTTTGTTACTGATAGCAAGTGGTTTCAGAGAAGAAATATTCACAGGTTGTATATTCAGTAGATTATGAAACCAAGACCAAATTGATTCAATTCATTTCCATATTTCATTAGGGATCTTTTAACTTTCATTTGAAAATTTTAAAATGATAAAGGATATTCCAGAATAGTTGATTTACACACAAGAATTGCTGATTTGAACCAAAAATGTATCTTGTACCTTGATAATAAATGACAAATGAAATGTCAGCTTTTACCCGGTATATGCTCTTTTCTGATCAAGTGCATGTATACCTGTTCTACACTGAACTAATGCCTTGGATTGCCAGACAATTTAACATTGTGGCAGAATTGTGCTTGGTGCAGTCATAACTACCCCACAATACACTATGATTTGAAATTGCAATATGGTCTATAGCTGCCAAATGATTGGATCACATCACAGATCAACTTTTGTTGATGTGCTTGATGTTTAAACCGCTTTCGTTCGCACTAAGGGGAGATTTTATACTGATGAATTAGGTGACCAAGTTTGATAAAGTTTGGAGATTGGAATTAGTAGTAACGTTATTGTGCACACATTAACAATTATTAACGACAACAGACATTTTCCCCTTAATAAACCGTTCCCTTCCATCTTTGAAGATACAGGCAAGGTAAAAATCATTTAGACGTCTTTATTTTCCCTTGTCGCGCACAGTTATCTAACATGGGAAATTTTACACTTTCTTTATGATGTGTCTAAGTTAGTTTGTAACTTCAGACATTGTTTTGATAACCACGAGTTGAACCCCAAGAGACTAGATCGGTTTCTGTAGCAACCGTGACCCTATCTCCAAACGTTCGTTACATTGTTTCCAATTGGGTTCTCATGATACTTTGTCTGCTTACCTCTAAAATTCCCATCAAAGTTCTGTCTCGTGTTAGTCGCGTGTCATTCCTAATATGGAATGACAGTGTTATGTTTCATTTGTATGCGCCAATCATTAGCGTTGTTTTGTTTTCGGAACGTTTTTGGCATGATAGAGTACCAACACGTGTTTGGCACTTCTCCAATCAGTTGTCACCAAGACAAATGCCGCTCTAACGTTAACAACTACATTAATCAGGCAAAGCGCTGTGGTGAGAAGCCTGATTCAGGCCGTCGCTGTAACTCCTCCTATGGTAGCTTCGCAACCTGATGCTTGTTACAACCCTCAATTAAGATGAGGTGACAATGCCTTAGAATGTCTATAGAAAGAAGGGGTCCGGTGTTGTAGTTTGAGGGAGGTATTTCAAGATCTTGTTTTAACCAAAATAAAAATGTAACAAGCAGCCTGTCGGCCGAGATAGCTCCGCTGTTAGCAATGCACATTTCAATTAAAGAACAGAAGATATCATTAGAAAATGAACAATATGTATAGTATCAAAGCAATGGGACTTGCTGTTTTCAACAAGAATTCAAAAATATCACTTTTCACCAAAAATAATCATCAAAATTAGATAATTGGAGATATCATTACAAAATGAACAAATCTGAGAGAGGTCCACATGTAGGACCTATATATGTAATATCAAAGCAATAGGACTTGCCTTTTTTAACAAGAAGTTGAAAATATCACTTTTTACCAAAAATATTCATCAAAATTAGAGAATTTGAGATTTTGACATGAAATGAACAAATCTGAGAAAGAACCATCCAAGGTACTTGCATATCAAATTTGAAAAAATTCTGACTTGCGGTTTCGAAGAAGAAGTTGAAATTGTAAAGTTGACGACAACGACGGACAATCAGTAATATGAACAGCTCCACTTTGTCAACAGCGGAGCTAAAAAGTTGACTACACAATACAAACAAACATTTGGGGAAATCACATGGTACACAAATTAAGTAACAAAAATTGTTTTATTTCCCTTGAACTTATTTTATAATACTGTATCGAGTACACTACTTTCTGGAATAAGCCTAACTCATCAGCAAAAAAAATATTGCTGGATTTAGAGACCTTACACTTTGAATAGCAAATGATTGAAGGGAAGGTTGGCCGGGCCATACATGATAAGGGGCACATGGTCATTTTAATGTATCACTACATTTTAGCGATAATTATTTTAAAAAAAAAGGGAAATCTCAATTGGCACATTGTCGCATACGACTTGTTTACCACTTCCGTGTGACTGAGAATGTTCTAGAACCATACTGTGTCTGGGTGGAATTTTTAGAAACTGGTTGAATAGGTAATAGAACACTGTAGGAGGCAATAGAAGGTAATGGAACATTCTAGAAATTTGTAGTAAGTTCCAGACTCATTATGTATGCTGATGTAATGGTCTATTTATAGACAGTGTGGGTATACATTGTATATAGGGGAGTTGTTCAGCACTGAGATCAGATCGGAGATCTTGTTGAATTGTATTGGAGTTTAAGTATCTAGTTATTGGAGTAGTGGAGTTTTACCGCGTTATTGTACTTGATGTTTGCAGAGTATAATAATACCAGTACCAGTTGAAACCTCATCTGTTGGCTCTGTGTTCGTATTTTATCATCGCCGCCAGGGAAGTCTTTCTGTTACTGTTGCCATTTTGGTATTTGGACCATCACACCTGTACTATACCAATTACGGTAATATTACGTTGCGTGTGACACACATTGGATTGCTGTTTCACTTATCTACTGCTCAGAACGTGCATAGAAAAATGTATGTGGCCTCCAATATGTTAAACAATGGATATGACCTTTCAGTTTTAGTGTTGGTGCTGCTGATTAACAACTACTACTGTACATATACTACTACAAATGTTGTTTCAGTTATAGGTATGAACGAAATCCATCCACAAATGCTTGATATTTGATGATTTTTTAGCACAAAAATGGCCACCATTCAGCCATTTGTAATAAGATCGTCAAACCAGTATATCTGTATATCTATGACATGATGTATAATGAATATAATCAGTCAAAGTAAGTCAGAGATATGCCACTAGAACCACATTCATTAAAACAAAATGGCTGCCAGTCGGCGATTTTGAATTTTATCTGAAAAACAAAATGATGTGCATCATGGTCTTACAATGTCCAATGTATATACCAAGTTTGAACAAAATCCATCTGTAAACAGCTGAGAAATGCTTAATTTTCATGATTTTTCGGTACAAAAATGGCTGCCATTCAGCCATCTTGAATCAGATTGTAAAACAAATTGATGTGAGTATGTATAATGTCATGTATGATGTATTTGTGAAGTTTGAATGTGATTGGTACAGGCATTTCTAAGATACAGGTCCGGACGCACGAAGGTCAAAACATAAGTCCCTGTTTCCGGACTGCGTTCAAACGGGGACTAAAAATACTATAATTGTAGTTTAACGAGTCAAGGATGCTGTTGCTGATGCTGCATCTGTTGCTGCATTTGTTGCTGTTGCTGCTGCTGCTGCTGTACTTGATGTTGTACTTGCTGCTGTACTTGCTGCTGTACTTGATGTTGTACCTGCTGTTGTACCTGTTGCTGTACCTGCTGCTGTACCTGCTGTTGCAATGGTTGTTGCTGTGCTTGATGTTGTTCCACTGTTTTACTGATGTGTGTTATAAACTTCAATCGTGACTGCATTGGATCTTTCATATTCTTGATACATTTCTCAGCTTCGTTCTTCACGCCATCACCAGTTAACATGTATTTAACATGATATCTTCACTAGAGTTAAGATATATCAAACAAACATACTTAAGTTCCATTATTAAAGTATTTGACTAAAAGATAGTGTCTATCTAAAAATAATTTGTCAGCTGAATTATTTATATAAAACAAATCTGCCATATTTACTATATTATAAGTAATCCTATCAACCATATTAACCAAATATAATATTAACTACATTTGTCTTTATTGGCATGTCAACAATTGTTGTCATATCAACCATGTCACTATATACTTGACATATTAAACATATAAACCATATTTGCCAAAATTGGCATATAAACCATATCAACTATATTAACTAAATCAACAATATTTGCCATAATTAGCCTATTAACCATACTTCCTCCCACATATATTAGCTATGTCAATTTTATTTGTACCTTTGACATTTTTTCATCTATTGTTGGTTCTGATTCTAGTCCCTAAATAAGATATAGAGATTGGAATTGCAGCAACTATTCAACAACTGTAATAAGAAGACAACAAAAATAATGCATATAACAATCATCTCAGAACTCCAAAACATGCATGATTTCAGCCAATACAATAATATAATGGAAAGGATACAAGAAATCGCATATAGGATCCATGTTGTTGATATGTGAAGAGTTTCTGTCTACTTGCTCTAACATCTCATACAACTCTGTAGTCAACTAGATGAAAGAAAATAAAGTTAATTAGGAATAGGGGAAGAATGCTGTCACAGTTTATGTATTTCTGTGATATGGTTTAACTGATTTGCCATTTAGGAATTGCTGCTGTTGGTTCCAGCCATATCTCGACTGTTGGCAACCATATTGAAAAGTTTACTTTATGGTGGCAGCCATAATGAAATACTGTAGAATACTTTATTTTCGCTTGGAATTTATTTTCGCTATTTTCGCTGAAGGGATGATTCCGTGAAAATAAAATCCAGCGAATATACTTTTTTTCCTATATTTCACATTAAACTCATCAATAATCAGTGAAAATAAATTCCATACAAAATGCCCAAAAAACTTTTTCAGCGAAAATTAATTCCAGCGAAAATAAAGTATTCCACAGTATGCACTTTATGGTGGCAGCCATAATGAAATGTTCACTTTATGGTGGCAGCCATTAAATGTTCACTTTAGGGTGGCAGCCATAATGAAATGTTCACTTTAGGGTGGCAGCCATAATGAAATGTTCACTTTAAGGTGGCAGCCATAATAAAATGTTCACTTTAGGGTGGCAGCCATAATGAAATGTTCACTTTAGGGTAGCAGCCATAATGAAATGTTAACTTTATGGTGGCAGCCATAATGAAATGTTCACTTTATGGTGGCAGCCATAATGAAATATTCACTTTAGGGTGGCAGCCATAATGAAATGTTCACTTTATGGTGGCAGCCATAATGAAATATTCACTTTAGGGTGGCAGCCATAATGAAATGTTCACTTCAGAGTGGAGAGCCATAATGAAATGTTCACTTTATGGTGGCAGCCATAATGAAATATTCACTTTAGCGTGGCAGCCATAATGAAATATTCACTTTATGGTGGCAGCCATATTGAAAAATTCAGTTTATGGTGGCAGCCATAATGAAATATTCACTTTAGGGTGGCAGCCATAATGAAATATTCACTTTATGGTGGCAGCCATAATGAAATGTTCACTTTATGGTGGCAGCCATAATGAAATGTTCACTTTAGGGTGGCAGCCATAATGAAATGTTCACTTCAGAGTGGAGAGCCATAATGAAATGTTCACTTTATGGTGGCAGCCATAATGAAATATTCACTTTAGGGTGGCAGCCATAATGAAATGTTCACTTTAGGGTGGCAGCCATAATGAAATGTTCACTTTAGGGTGGCAGCCATAATGAAATGTTCACTTTAGGGTGGCAGCCATAATGAAATGTTCACTTTAGGGTGGCAGCCATAATGAAATGTTCACTTTAGGGTGGCAGCCATAATGAAATGTTCACTTTAGGGTGGCAGCCATAATAAAATGTTTACTTTAGGGTGGCAGCCATAATGAAATATTCACTTTACGGTGGCAACCATAATGACATGTTGACTTTAGGGTGGCAGCCATAATGAAATATCCATTTTAGGGTGGCAACCATAATGAAATGTTCACTTTGAGGTGGCAACCATAATGACATGTTGACTTTAGGGTGGCAGCCATAATGAAATATTCATTTTAGGGTGGCAACCATAATGACATGTTGATTTTAGGGTGGCAGCCATAATTAAATGTTGACTTAGGGTGGCAGCCATAATAAAATGTTTACTTTAGGGTGGCAGCCATAATGAAATATTCATTTTAGGGTGGCAACCATAATGACATGTTGACTTTAGGGTGGCAGCCATAATTAAATGTTGACTTAGGGTGGCAGCCATAATAAAATGTTGACTTAGGGTGGCAGCCATAATTAAATGTTGACTTAGGGTGGCAGCCATAATTAAATGTTGAATTAGGGTGGCAGCCATAATTAAATGTTGACTTAGGGTGGCAGCCATAATTAAATGTTGACTTAGGATGGCAGCCATAATTAAATGTTGACTTAGGGTGGCAGCCATAATAAAATGTTTACTTTAGGGTGGCAGCCATAATTAAATGTTGACTTAGGGTGGCAGCCATAATTAAATGTTGACTTAGGGTGGCAGTCATAATTAAATGTTGACTTAGGGTGGCAGCCATAATTAAATGTTGACTTAGGGTGGCAGCCATAATTAAATGTTGACTTAGGGTGGCAGCCATAATTAAATGTTGACTTAGGGTGGCAGCCATAATTAAATGTTGACTTAGGGTGGCAGCCATAATTAAATGTTGACTTAGGGTGGCAGCCATAATTAAATGTTGACTTAGGGTGGCAGCCATAATGAAATGTTCACTTTAGGGTGGCAGCCGGATAATGAAATTTTCTTTGGAATTTTCAATCAGATGCAGATTGCATGAATGACACACATTCTTGCGAGTATTTTATTTCTTCATGATCAATTGTGATCATAACTACACACAATTGTGGTGGTCAGTTATTTGCATAAATATGAATGGGTAATTAGATATTACTAACAGTATACTTAGTGGAGTGGCATATAGTAAGTACAACTCCATTTCAGACACATTTACTTTTTAGTTTAGTTTTATGACATCAATTTACCCCCTAATTTATGTTTGTTAGACCTTCCCCATCAGATTTATTGATTCAACCCTAAAACATAAGTCTTACCTCCATCAGGCATCTTGTTCTTTCTTGGTGAAATCTCTGGAGGAATGGACCTATCATGTGACAAACAAACAAATACTGCTCCTCAGTCACCACCAAAGGTCGTACTTGTTCTTTGAAAAACCTGGAAAGACAAAAATTAATGCGTGACTATTTTCATAGATAATTCATACTTGGAGATAATTCTCCATTGGTGTATTACCGTACTTCCCCGATCATAAGCCACTCCCCATGTATAAGCTCACCTCTCTATTTTTTGACATTTAACTAGTTGAGGGCATCCCCCATTATAGGCCCAGCATGTTTTTACTGGGCGTCACCAACTTTTATTAAAATATGCGTGTAAATATGCGTTTCATTGCATAAACATGGTGATTGGTACGGTAGTTGGTTCGTGCTTTTATGAGAAACCTTGCATTAACTTCAGAGTGTGTGGCGAACATGCTCAACATAGCTTTGCACCCTTTCTATTCTGTTATTCACTCAGGATGAACCCAGATGTTGCAATACTGAAATAATGCATATCTATTTGAGTGGTAGCTTTCGAAACACCAAAAATGTGGACATCAAGTCATGAAACCTGCACGGTACGAGGTTTTACCCAGAATTCAACACGTTCTGTACCAACGCATATTGCTATGCGCAGAACTGAAATTCTGGCATCGTTCTGCGCAAAAACCATTTTTAGCGCTTGAGTTGTTTCCAGGTTAGCCTTCCATGTGCTTATCGTGCGATTTATTGTACCAATATCACATTTTCTGGACGTATTCCTACACAATCATGCTAAGAGTATCCAAAAGAGTCAAGCAGGCAAGTTTAGCTGCAAAATTACGTGGGAAATTGGCTTCAACTGCTCACTCGATGTTGTCCGTCGGCACACAAAGTCGTTCGCTTTCTGATCTTTCTTCCGAGATTTTGACTCGAATATTCGGGTTTTGTTGCTTTTTTAATGACAGTGATGACTATAGTTCACAGTTCGAGAAAGTTAAAACGATGTGCTCACTTCGAATGGTTTGTAGGCGATTTTATGCTATCGCGTCGAATGATTTGTTCGTTATCGGAATGACGGCAAGCTCTATTGCCAGCCGTGCTTTTCACAGATTTAAGCTGATGAAGGCGAGATCGCTCGTTGCTAATGAAATAGGGCAACTTTCCGATTTGATCATTCAAAAAGGGCCATCTCAAGTAAGACAAGTGGTGAGAAATTTGCTGGAAAATTTAAAGGGTCACGAATGGGATGATTCAAAGAAATATTTGGAAGTCTCTCTTGCAGTTCTATTTAGCACGAAAAGATCAGCAATTTCTAAGAAAGCCACTGAGAGTCGAGCCTACATCAGTAAAATCTTAAATCAGCACCAGGCAGTAGGTGAAAAGTTGTCTGGATTTGATGAGAGTGCCCTTTGGCAATTACGATTAAATAAAGATAAAACATTTGCCAAATCAGTATTATCTGTATCATTTTTCAAGGAAGCCATCACATCAGATATTCTGCCTCCTTCTGTTAAATTGAATTCTCAAATTAACCACTTTGTGAAATAATTTGAAACGGTTCCACACTATGGTGTCAGAAACTGCCTCTCAAAATAAAAAGGGCTGGTTTGTTCATGATATTGAAGGCCTGGTTTGGAGAAGTGTCCTCAACATATTGACTGAAAAGAAATTGGATTATGACCTTGATGATGAAAATGAGAGACAGAAGTTAGAAATAGTTGTAGGTGAGGGTGGCGACACTTTCCAAGATTTCAAGGGAGTGTCCCAAAATTTCAATTTGCCATCAGTGGTGCTATACGTCTGATAAAATATAATGGTAATGAAGTATGGAGAAATCCAAATCCAGTCTTCTGATGCAAGCTGCATTCCATTTGCCATTATAAATGCCACAGAGAGTGATGCACTGATAGAAGTTGATATTCTTCCTGGCATGCACTGAAAAATTTGCCCAACATAGTATAAAGGGGATGAAATACTGTAGAAAACTGGAACGAGATGAAAAGTATAAAAGTTTGGTCTTGCAGAGAAAGAATACCAGTTTTTTCTGCAATTTATGTTTGGCTACAGTTCATAAATGTCACAATCCAAATCATGAATGGGATATGTCTATCACTTATGCGGATATGAATTCATGGGCAGAAGAAAAAAGTAATGGTCAGAGTAAACGTCCTCTTATAAAGTATGACCCCATAAATGAATACATTATGGATCACCTTCATGCTAAATTGAGAAACGTGGGTAAACTAATTGACAAGCTCTTCAACGAGGCTCAAAAGATCGACCAACAACTGGAATTTATACAAAAGTTTGCAAAGTTATCTGAAGATCAAAAACATGATATGAAGCAATATGAAACAAAACTGGTCGACCAATTTGATACCAAGGTTGAAGTTAATGAAGCAAATATTCAGCAAAGTTACTTCAAGTTACTAAAAAGGATGATCTTAACAAACTTGATAAGAAACTTGAAGCAGCTTCACTAGCATTTGAAATTAAATACACTGAACACATTGAAGTGAATTTGTTGGATTCTGCTGAATCACATTTTGAAATTTTATTTGGCACACACAAGGAATACAAATGCACACTATATGCATCACATCTCCATGTTGTATATAAAATCAAACCAGGTATCACTCGTCACATGCAAACTGTCCATGGTAAGTTCAGCACAAAAGATCTGAAACAAAACACAAGATGCATTACTAATCTCAATATTTAATATCAAAAATCTGTCATAATAATTATTATTTACACTTGGTAAAACTATTCCGAAGTCAGCCTAAATTGTCAAATTTGTAATGACACTATTTTCCATGAAGTCTTTGACTGTAAAAAATGGGGCATGTGGAGGGGGCCTGGCACATTTTCTTTGAAAATCATTTGTTATTAAACTAATCTCAATATTTAATATAAAAAATCTGTCATAATAATAAATTATTATTTACACTTGGTAAAACTATTCTAAAGTCAGCCTAAATTGTCAAATTTGTAATGACACTATTTTCTAGGTATTAATTCTTCAACTTCAAACACATCAATGTGTGTCACGTTTACTGGAGAAATGGGGCAAGTGGAGGGGGCGTGGCACATTTTTTTTGAAAATCATTTGTTATTAACTATATTTAGTATATTCTCACTTTAATATTACATAATTTATTATGAATAATATGTCAGAAAATAATATTGAGAGAAACGAATGAAATGCATTGGTATCAAAAACAGATACATGGAAAATGTTCATTTTATCCCTATACCCATAGTATCTCAATAGTGTATATATTATCTCAATAGTGAATATATGGTATGCAAATTAATGACAAAATACATTATGACACTTTATTCACTACTCCTATGAGGGACATAACGTGTATATGGTCGATCTACATATCGTTGTAAAGCTCTCTAAATCTCCAACAAAATTACGTTTTTCATTTTCACGACCAGCATTTTTGCAACAAAAAAGGCGCCAACAATTGAAGAAATCGAACGTTATTTTCTAAAAATTGCTTTTTTTGTGTGTAAAACGTAAAAAAAAAGGACTTACCGAACGTAACTTTGTGAGCTGCCATGTTGACAATCCATAGGAGGCACTCTCGCGGTAATTCTAACATAACAGAGAGAGGAGTAGGCCAAAAACCACCAAAAATGCAGTAATTTCGCATAATCAATTATAGTCTATAACTATTTATTGAAATGGTTAAAACGATCCGGGTAAAAAACTTTAAATACATCAAAAAAATGAGAATTCCAGTATCAAGTTGGGAATGAGGCTGGTGGGTCAATTGAGGTCATAGAATGGTAATAGCGTGTATGCCAGTTTTTCTTTCAATTTGAAATTGTGCCCTCTTGCGGAGATAAAGTGTATATTGGATGGTACAAAACGCATTGAACTCTGGGATATCACATTTGCCATGATCTGGTCATTGGACATCGTTTAACTTTTCCGAATAATCAGTCCATTGAGACTATCGTGAATAGGGTGTGAACGAGTCAACTATTCTTCAACGTGACCTGTTGGCGACCGTGAAAGGTGTTTAAATACTTAAATACACATTCAATTTACCTTTTCAAAAATTGTGAGTCACCAGTTTTTAGGGGAAAAAATCACGGTTTTTTCGTCAAAATCAGTGTAACAGATGGCATTTTAATATTGCGGTAAATAACTTCTGTGTTGCGTCTTCTGTTGTTAGAATACCCAGAACTTATTTCCAATAAATTGTACTTTCGAACAATATAAAGATTTTAAATATGAAATTTGGATAATAATTCGTGGGTTGTAAGATGGTAAAAATGTTAAGCAAAATAATCTTTTCTGAGGTTGTGGTGAGTATAAGCCCACCCCTTATATTCCTTGATTTTACATGTTGAGGCCCCTGGGCTTATGATCAGATAAGTACAATACGTGAAATAGTTGACAGTCGTAAATTTTGTGAATCCAAATGTTGGCTATTGGTGTGGCTACTCATCTGATTGTTTGAATTGATAAGTAATTCGGACAAATGTTCATCTGAGTGAATTCTCAACTATATCACATAAAATCAGCATATTTATAGCAGGAGGTTCGTCACCTGTGCATGCACGGGAATTGAGTCCCAAGCAACGATAACACACGCTAAAAATGCAAAGGCTCATGGGTAGATGCTTGTTTGTAAACAATGACGACACCCCCGCTTTAAAATCATTACATATTTCACATTATGGTGATGCGGATAGTAAGCAAATTATGAGAATATACCTTTATTGCTATATTCGATCAATGTACTGTTTATACAGCTCATAATTGCAATAATGAACATTACAATAGAAGCACCTAAAAACATGACAGACAGACATGTGGGTAGAGAGGAGAATTGACTTACATTGGTAGGTAAGTTAGTTGTCCGATATTAGAATGGTGCCAGACGGAGTGGGTCAGTGCCAACAAATAGGCACATGCCATCTCACTGAACGACGAATGCAGAGCTGAGAAATCAAACATCACTAACGGCTGTGTAACAATTCCGGCTGTTGCAGTTCCGCTTTTGATGCTGCTCAAAATGCTGCTCTTGAGTGTTTCTATAATTCTCTCATGAAGTGATATCCAATACGGTTCCTAAAAGATACAAAAACACTGAGATGATTATTATGAATCACAAAGTCGAACTTGAATTGAAATTGAGGAGATTCACTAAAATTTTTCACTATGTCAACATGTTCTTCACTTTTCCATTAAATGGACATGAGATTTTTTGTAAACTTTTTTCATGTTTTTATGCATCAAGCTAAAAATACAATGTTAATGCTGGATGACAGACAATCACCTATACCAACAGTTCCGCCTGTCATCTCCAATGACAGCGAAGCTAAAAATGGCCACCAGTCGGCCGTTTTGAATCCTATCTGAAAAACAAAATGACATGCATCAAGGTCTGCTTATGTCCAATGTATGTCCAAAGTTTGAACAAAATCCATCCATACACAACTGAGGTCTGGCTCCGAAATGACAGAAATACCTGAGTTCCATGAAAAGAAGTGGCTTTTTTAACTTAAAATTCTAATTTAGAAATAAATTGCATCACTTTTAGTAAGAAACATTTCTTTTAAATTAGTAGTTTTACTTACAGGCAGTGAAGTTAGAATTAATCCAATAGCATTCATCCAACACATTATATTCTGTCTTGGTATCATCGTATGACTGCAATAAATTAATAAAAGTATTCAAGTAATACAACTGCTTTCCACCAATAATTTATAAAGCCAAGAAAACAAAATTCACTGTTTCTTATTTCTGTTTCAGGGAAAAATACAAGATTACATGCTTTATATTCTGGGTCATCACCAACGGCAACAAGTTTAGCATAATCCACAGTGAAAATATCTCTCATTTAAATCAAAATTACAGCACTATAGTTGCACACATTATTTCTCCAAGGACATGTCCAAAAAGATCTGAGGGTCGAAATAAATGATGCATGCATAGTTACATAAACTTGATAATGCGAAAACAAAGTGGTAAAACCTTCGCTTTGCATTCTATTATAATTGCCTCAACTCCTATGTTAAATAGAATAGTATTGACAGGATTCATCAATTCAAGGATGTGTCTGTGAATAGGTGATTTTCCGTTCAACTGCGAGATCTCGCGAGTTGCATGAAAGACATGCGTTGAACGTCTGCCACAAAAATCGAACGATTTGATTTTGAGCTTGAATTTCTTTATTTCGTAGCTCACATCGATCGGCCGATCTTCGACAGAGGAATATTGCTTTCGAATACCCTCACTTGTCTATCATCAAATGTGTACAGCACATTATTAAGCATGGAAATGCCCCCAAAAATATTTTCGTGTTTGTCGAATCCCACATGATGTTTGATGACACTGCGACGCTATGACCTTTGTTTGTCCTGTTTTTATGATCGATTCCGCGCATAACGCATGATTCTCGCAGTGAGCGGAAAATGGTCTATAAGTAGATTGTTCCCCAATGTCACAAAATGAACTAATCCAATAGAAGTCCATCCAAGGTTCGTACATACACAATATTAAAAAATCTATTTGAGTAGCAGTTTTCAAAAGATGTAGTTTACATGTGTTTTATACACAATTCAGCATGATGTGGCACAAAGACTAGCTGCGGCATTTTAAAACTGAAATCTCCTTACTGTTTCAGAACCACGTCCATGATAGAATTTCCAACATTTCTACCGCTGACAGGTAATGACATTAGCTCAACACATATAGTGTGTAATGCATGGGCAGCCGGGTTCGGAAATTCATTGAATCGCCAGTCTATGTCCGGTGCGGCTGCTTTACTGGATATCAGTACAATTAGTCAAGGAATAAACTATTATGTGAGAAGTTATTTGATATTATACATGTAGGTTATATACAAGTTATTATTGTACATCTGACAGTGTAAACAATAGAATTTACCCGTCCTTAAAATGCTTTATGAACATGTTTGAAACGAACGCTTTCGAATGTCTTGTGTTTCACGCTTATGTCTAATTTGTCTTAATTTTTGAAGCTCTATCAGCATGTGATGTTTTCATTGCCATTTCGGGCTGTTATGTGTCATTAAATTATTACTATGAGAAGGCAAAAGTTGTATAATAACAAGTCATTGAAAATGACACAGTCCCCGTTAAATTTTTGAAAGGTCTCTTTGTGCTCGTCATATTAAAGCGGAGGGGTTGTCCCGTGCGTGTCCTTGAAACTTGAGTCACAAGTGGCATATACAACAGATTATTTATTCACATCAAATTCGAACACGTGTTGCATGATGACCCCTTCGGTTTAAGACAGCAAAGAAAAACATAGATCAAAAGTGAAAGCATGTCCAAGTTATCACATTTTAAACAAACAAGATGGCCGCCAGTTGGCCATATTTGATCAAATTGCAAATTGAATTGATATGTACATGTATCCATTTATGACATGCTAAATATCAATGAAAATGATACATGGGTGACAGAGATATAGTAATATTGCCAAAAATAAAAACAGCCGTTATTCAGCCATCTTTGATCTGATTATGAAACAAACTGACATGTATGATGTATTTGCCAAATACGAATGAAAATGGTACATAAATCTTGGAAATATAGTAGTAAGGCCAAAAAGTCAGATGGCTGTCAATCGACCATCCTTGATCCGATTTTGAAACAAATTGTCCTGGACATGTATCCTAACATGTATAAAATATGTGCCAAATTTGAATGAAAACTGACAAAGCATGTCCAAGATACCAAACATAAAAAACAAAACAAGATGCCTGCTAGTCGGCCAACTTTGACCCAATTGCAAAAGAAATTGTCATGGACATGTATCCTAACATGTATAATCTATGTACCAAATTTCAATGAAAACTGACAAAACATGTAAAAAATACGACATTTTCAAAAAACAAGATGGCTGCCAGTCGGCCATTTAGAATCGAATCGTTAAACCACTACATGTGCATATGTCCCACATAAAGTACTAGGCACATGCAAAGAATGAACGGAATCGGTCCAAAGGATTCTGAAATATGACTCTGGACGGACTGACTAACGCGCGGACGGATGGACAGATGCACGGATGGACGGTCGGGAACATGTATCATAACATGTATAATCTATGTACCAAATTTGAATGAAAACTGACAAAGCATGTCCAAAATACAACATTTTCAAAAAACAAGATGACTGCCAGTCGGCTATTTTGAATCAAATCGCTAAACCACTGCATGTGCATATGTCCCACATAAAGTACTAGGCACATGCAAAGAATGAACGAAATCAGTCCAAAGGATTCTGAGATACGACTCCGGACAAATAAAAGATGGCCATCTATAAATGCCTAAAGCCAAGATCCTGACATTCAGGAAGGTAAAAGGATATTATCCACCAATTTGCCAACTAATCTGTAATAGTAAGTATGGTCCGGAGTCCAGCTTATTTCTTCTACTGGTTTAGCAATAAACTTTAGATAATCAGCACTTACACACCTGTGGATAAAAAAACAGGACATTATACATTGTACTAGTATTGCCTTTTCTGATGAGATTTAACTTTTCGAAATCCTATACTTTTACCATTTTTACATATTTTTAAGTAAGATTTTTTTCTTATAAAACATAAAAAAAAGTGGATCTGCATGCGTAAACAAAATATTGCACCACCAATGGCAGACACCTCCCTCCTTATTTTGTGAAAGTAACAAAAGGTGACATTCAAATGGTGAGTTTCTTAAACATGATGTGAGCAGTACATTAGAAGTTAGTCAAAACAAATGTTAAGTTTCAAATAAACTTTGAACATGTAATCTAGAATATCCTACCATCCAGGGGGCCTTATATCCTTGAGTGATCCAATAATAGCGGCAACAAGTTTCCTCTTTAACAGCGGCCGGTCCCGAAGATTCCTCTCATAATAGTGTAATGTATTATACAAGTATGTGACTGGACGATCTGATTAAAATAAAACATAACATCGATCAATAAAAATCGGAAGTGAATGTGCTTTATAAGCACGAAGGCAGTACAGTCCTCATATCGACCGATGTATCAAAGAGGTCAATACGACTCGCACTGCTTGAATGCATATTTTGTAGTATTCTTGTGATATTCTCTTTTTTCTGTTCATTTTAATAATTTAATGGGAGAAAAAAAAAATTGTGCTGTACAAACATTTACGTAAGTAACAAGATTCTAGATCTAACGTAAACAAAGGAAAGTGTGTGAATGTGACGTCAATAACTGGGACCGTGTCAATGTTGGTGATGTATGATATAAAGAAACATTTGAATATTTTGGATGGAGTGCTGATGTTACTTTTTCTATTGTTTTTGATGCCAGATCATTTAAATTATCACAAATTTTGCAATAATTGTCAATGCAGATGACACAACTATGTTTTTACTCAATTTGCATTGTTTAGACCCAATCTATAGTCGCTGGTTCATATGGAGTAAAACTGATTGAAAATGTTCATATTTCATGTGATTCACAAGAACAATCACATGTTTTGGGGACAATCAAAGTTTGTAGAGGTACTGGCCTGGTCTGGTGGATTAGTTGGTTAAACCTTGTTCACCATACTTTTATATAATACATGTATGTTTATACCAAAGAGAGGAGGAAGTAATTCAGAAACATAAATATAAAGAATTCAATTTTACAGGTAGTAGTTTCCAGAGGCGACATATACAAACTTGGAATTGCATTGGGAAGAAAGAGTAAACCAAAAACCCCAGAAAATGAAAGAACTTGCAAAAAATGCAATTCAGATCAAATTGAAGATGAAATGCATTTCATCTTAGATTGCAATTTCTATGAAGTAGAGAGAAAACATGTCTTGAAGTATTTTAAAATAAAAATTAATGAGTTGTCTAGAATGGAAAGCTTCGTGAGAATAATGGGAAATAATATGGCTTTGTCATATTATTTAAAAAATACCATTTTCCAAAGTTAAATATGTAACTGTGGTCTGGGAGAACCTTGCGCTGTTTAATCAATTTTTCAGACATTTTCTAATTTTTATTTCCTTCTTTTGTTGAATTTCAATGTATTTTAATTTTAGTGTGTCTTATTTTATTTGTCTTTTGTAATAATTTTTTAATTACTAAACCCACAGATGATTAAGTTGCGCAATAAAGTTATTATTATTAATATTATAATTGCTATAATCCACCAAAGTCAGCCTGCATAATTGTTTTCATATTTTTTTTTCAAAAGTTTTGATCAAGTTCTGCAGCTTGTAAGTTGTAGGAAATACTGTAAAAGGATTAATTATTCACTGGGTTTTAATTTTGCTTATTTTACTGACTGGAAAATGCACTAAATTAAAACCCAGTGAATATGTAAACTTGAGCATAGAACACATTATCTAAATGATAAAACCGTGAATTTAAAACCAACTGAATATGCCTGAAATGGTAAATCAGTGAAATTTTAACCCAGTGAAAATTAGTCATTTGACAGTAGACGATTTTCCGTTCACTGTGATATCATGCATAGTGTGGAAGGCACAGACCAAATGTCTGCCAACAAATTTGATCTTGATTTTGAACTTAAATTCCTATTTTTAATGTAGAAATGCCAATGTTTCAAATGGCACCGAGATACCCTTATTCTGTTGAAATTGACCTTCATCAAATGTGCAAAACATATTACTATAAAACATGGAAATACCCTTAAAATATTTTTGCATTTGACCTTTGTCATTTCGCACATAAAAAGATTTTGATGTGATCGAAAAATGGTATATTTAGAATATTTGGTTCAAAATTAACAAAGAAATGTTTAAAATGTGGCACCGAAATTTAGGCGAGAAATAATAATAATCTTTATTGCATAATCTTATCCTTATTTGGATATTGACTCGGGAAAAAAGAAAATTACAATAACGATGAAGAACTGAGAAAGTAGCAAAACTTGAAGTGCTAAAATAGAAAAATAGAAAAGAATTAAAAACAAATTGTTTATTTAGGGGCAGCTGGTAGTTTTTTTAAATGATTTTCTCTGGCACTGAAACGGTTATAGATGTAGCTTGCTAGTTTTTTTTTTGGGGGGGGGGGGGATTATTGCTTTATAGCATTGTTATCAATTTATTAATATTTGTGTTGTTGCAATGTACTTAATTTATTTTCCTTCAACATTTCAGTCCTGTCATTGCATTTCAGAAAGAAGTGCATTTCATCTTCAATCTCATTTTGGTCACAAGCAGTGCACTTTTTACCACTGCATGCTATTTTTTTGTATCATCCTTTCTCTATTTCTAAATTATGGGCGTAAATTCTTAATTTCGTTAATGCTGCTCTGAGTTTTGCATTTGTTAATTTGGCAATTCTTTTTTATTAGTCCATATGTGCATAGCTTATTCATTTGTTTTTTGTTTTCTATTATCATCATGCATTTGTTCTTGTCTTTTGTAAATTATGTTGATTAGACTGGTCACAGTCCTTCTATCACCGGTCTGGCAACGACAGACCATCTTTTGTCTCTATCCCCGTACGGGTAAACAGATTATTCACACCTATGATAAGCAGTGATAGTTTTCAAAAAATCCCAGCATGCAGAGCGGCATGCAGATTTGCGCTTGCGCAGTTAGTTTTGTGGAGGTCATTCAGAATCAAAACAAACTAGCAATTGTAGCCATGTGGAAATCTTACGGAGATTACATCGAGTTCGACGATGCTAACGTTTGGAAGATGTCCGTTTTTCTGAAGACGATCTGATACAAGATACCACTGCATGTAAACAAACAAAGTTACACCCTAAAATAACGCATTGTAAAACAAAAAGACAAAATAAAAATAGTCCACCAATACATAAATTGTCGAAGCTCCCGATGTTCTAAGTCAAAACATTCTTACATTTTTAGTTTTACGTAAATTAGCGCAGTTTAAAATTACGGAACTCGTCATAGGGAAAAATTCAACACTGCTAAAATTTCGAAACCAGTAACCACAATTTTTATTTTGGGATAGTTATGTAGCTAAAGTTTGACATGTAGAATCTACAAGGACAATAGTTCAATATTTCGTAACGTTATCAAAGTTACGAGACGCAAACATTGATTTAATTGCCCAGAATAAAGTGATGTGGGATCAGACTATGGAGTCAGCCATGTTGGATGCGAACAAAAATAGCATTGGTGACAACGCACTACTCAAAAAAGGAAAATACAAGAAAAAAAAAAAAATAGCCCACCAACTTTTAATAACATTAAACTGTCCACCTGGGTAGAGAATGGGTAAATATGAAGTTTGGTAACAGAAATAATTGGTGCATAAAATCCCGTTCGTCAAAATCAAACACAGTGCAAAATCAAAATAGCGTCACTGCGATAATTTCGATGGTTGAAAAAACAGTGACCACAATTTGTATTTGGAGAAAGTTGCGTAGTTGAAGATTGGCAAGTAATAATCTGTGGTGAAAGCCGTTCAATATTGCGTAACATTGTCAAAATTACGCAACGTCAACATCGATTTTACAGCCAAGAAGGAAGTAA